>NC_084829.1:26756495-28094495 GCF_033115175.1 Lepus europaeus
ATTTTTTATGTCTTTTCTTTAGATACTGGGGCTTAAGTTAAATTAAAGCACTTCCATCAATTCAGCTCCCATGTTGGTGTTATTTTTTGAAGAGCAGATTAGCATCTTTTGCATGTTTCTTCCTACCTGAACAGTGGAAATGGACTTTTTCATTAGAAATATTAACATTCATAAAGATCCTATGTTTTTGTATGATGAAATAAATCCCCACTCATTCACATAGTTGGAGGGTGTCCAGTCTGATTAAAGAAAGTCACACAAGAAATATTACTGCATCATTTTTTATCTCTTGTATCTTCTCATATTTAGTGCATATAAAGCATTCAAATAGCCACTCATTTCTAAATTTTATTTCCTTATTTTCATATCACTTGGAAGGCAGAGAGAGATCTTCCATCCACTGGTTCACTCCCCATGTGGCTACAATGGTCTGGACTGGCCAGGACAAAGCCAGGAGCTTCATCCAGGTCTTGCACCTGAGTGCAGGAACCCAAGCACTTGAGCCATCTTCCATTGCTTTCCCAGGCACACCATCAAGGAGCTGGATTGGAAGTGGAGCAGCCAAGACTCAAACCAGTTGCCCATATGGGATGCTGGCATCAAAGGCAAAAGCAATAGCTTAACCCATTATGCCACAATGCTGGCCCCAATACTCATTTTTTAATTAACAAAATATTTGCATGCCCTTGGGTATTTTTAAAGCAATTCAGACAGTTGCTTCTTATAAGTAAATTAAATACTATTCTTACAGTGTGGTGGACATCATTCATGTGCTTTGCAGAACCATTCTTTGTAGTCTGTGAAAGCAAATTGCATCTATGCCCTCTGGAATTCCTTGTGTTTCCCTAATTGTAAATTAAGTGCCCTGTGTCCTACCCATCAGCATTGCCCAGGCCTGGCTCCTAGAACCAATGCAGCTGGTTGGAGCTCAGTCACTGTTTTCTGACTGATTCACATTTAGCTCTGTTAATTTACACGCTCAAACTGCTTAGCAGTCCACCAACTGCTTTTTGTAGCAATTACAAACTGAAGTATAAGTTTCTCCAGTTTTATTGTGTCTTTCCTTTAACGAGCTTTTTGGGGTTCTTTTGTTTTTGTTTTTGTTTTGAGAAGCAGAAATACAGAGCTCTCATTTGCTAGTTTACTTTCCAAATGTCTGCAACAGCTGGGGCTGAGCCAGGGCTGTGCTGACTGAGGTTGGGAGCCCATGTGAGTGGCAAGGACTCAACTATTTGAGCCATCACCACAGCCTTCCAGGGTCCACATGAGCAGGAAGCTGGAGTCGGGAGCCAGAGCTGGGCATTAAAATGAGGCGCTTCAATATGGGATGTGGGCATCTTACATGGGAGGTTAATGCCTACCCTCTGCTTCAATTAGTTTTTAAAAAGCTGTTTCTACCATGTAATTCTAATACAATGTTAAAAAACATAAATTATATGTTCATAATTATTTTAATTTTATAAATATTTGTAGAAACATCAGCATTCTGGGGCTGGCGCTGTGGCGTAGAGGGTAAAGCTTCTGCTTGCAGTGCCTGCATTCCATATGGGTGCCAGTTCGAGACCCAGCTGCTCCACTTCGATCCAGCTATGGCCTGGGAAAGCAGTAGATGATGGTCCAAGTCCTTGGGCCCCTGCACCCACTTGGGAGGCCTGGAAGAAGCTCCTGGCTCCTGGCTCCTGGCTTTGGATGGGTGCAGCTCCGGCTGTTGCAGCCATTTGGGGAGTGAACCCATGGATGGAAGACCTCTCTCTCTCTCTCTCTCTCTCTCTGCCTCTGCCTCTGCCTCTGCCTCTCTGTAACCCTGCCTTTTAAATAAATAAACAACCTTAAAAAAAAAAAAAAAACAAAACTTGAGTGTTCCAAAAAAATTCGTGGAAACGGAATTAAAATCAGTCAATATTGGTCCAGAAATTTTTAAACCCATGCGTAGTTTATCTGAAGATCTCTTGTATGTGAGCTTTAAACAAGAAAAATATATTTTATATATCAAGTTTATACTTATATCAATCAAAATCAGAAAATATAAACTGAAGGTAACAGGTTCATTGCCTTATTAGCAAATTTTATTTTTAAAGCTTCTTATGTTTCCAAATAATCACATTTTACTTTTAAATCAAAAAAAGCAAAAACATTTAGTTGTACTTTAGAAATACTAGTCTGAAGTATAACCTAAAGAAGTTATTTCCTCTCTCAACAACTGTCACGCTTTGTTTCTTTTAAAATTTTTATCTAGTTATTTGAGAAACACAGCACGGGTGCTCCTGTCCAAGGTCACTGCCCAAATGCCCACAGTAACCAGGGTTGGGTCCACCCAAAGCTGCAGGCTAGGAGCTCCTTGCAGGGTGCATCAGCTGCTGGAAGCTGGAGTCGGGAGCCACAGGTGGATATCAAGCCCAAGAACTCCCGTGTGGGACTTGGGCAGCTTACAGCTTTTCTCAAGGTCACCTTTACCAGTTCCTTTCATTACATTACTGAGTTTTTAGCCTGTTCATTCTTAAAACTTTATAGAACCAGTGGGGGTTATTAGATAAATTTAAAGGATTTATCTATTTATTTGAAAGAGTTACGGGAGGTGGGGGAGGAAGAGAGGGAGAGAGAGAGATCTTCCATCTTCTGATTCAATCCCCAAATGGCTGTAATGGCCAGGTCTGGGCCAGCTGAAGCCATTGAACCAGGAGCTTCATCTGGGTCCCACGTGGGTGGCAGGGACCCAAATACATGGGCCATCTTCTGCTTGTTTTCCCAGACCTTTAGCAAGGAGCTGGATTAGAAGTGGAGCAGCCAGAACACAAACTGGTACCCATATGGGATGCCAGTGTTGCAGACAGTAGCTTTACCCTCTATGCCACAGCACCAAGCCCAGTGGGAAAACAGTTTTAGTAGCTACTGTTTTTTAACAGATCCATGCCTTTTCATCTTTGACAGTTCCACGCATCTTTGAAATCTGCACAGGGACTAAGGTAGAAAGAGCCGGGAAGTACAGTCCCGGGATCTCCATGTGGGTCTCCTGGAGTGTTTCCCCTTTCAGCCATCAATCCTGTGCCACAGTTGTAATAGTCAGAACTCTCACCTCTGGTAGGGTTCCTGAGAAGAGCAAATCAGATCCTCGTGTGTGGGAGCTCTGTGGACAGAAACCCCTACATTCCTATCACCGCCAGCATTCATTCCAACTCTGAAAAGCTCACAGGGTAGGCTACACAGGGTCCCTGGGTCTCCGGGGCCAGGCACACCCTTGGGTCTCGCCACCTTGTGCTCCAGTGTGAAGAGCTTGAAGGGAAACACCAAGAAGAGCTGCATCATTCCTGACAGGTGATGGTCGGCTGCTGTGATGAGCATTTCAGAGCTCATTCTACACGGCAGTCTTCCTTGGCAAAGCTAGAGGAAGCTCATTTTTCAAGGCAAATAGCCTCAAGTCAGGGCTTCCGTCCTGCTGGAATGAAATAGCGAAGGGAGTTCACCTAAGGAAAGCTAGTGTTGAAACAGATGCTTGTGAGGGGACTGAGAATATTGACGATGTACAGCCCTTTGCATGTCCTTGAATACCTGTAAGTGCTGACCAGGAGCCGAGAGCGGAGGAACAGGTACAGATGCTAGGAGTTAACCCCAGCCGGAGCAGGCCCCAGATAAGTAGCAATGGACGCCAGCGTGTGGGGTGGTGACTCTCGTTCCGTGGCTCATCCATGGACGTGTATTACCCTAACAAACTTCAGGGCCATAAAGGAACAGGGAGGGTGGACTGGTGTTGGGCTTGGGATTTGTTCGTCCCTGTGGGTGGTAAGCAATGTGACTGGAGGGGAATCCAAGAGAAGCAACCACCCTGCACTGCTGTCTTCACGTTGAATGTGGGGACGCAGCAACAGGTCGTTGACAATTCAAGTGACTATGACACAGAGGAGCAGCACCTTCCGTGTCCAGTGGCCTTGTAGAGCGGCTTGTGGGTGAAAAGATTGGGGGGAGGGGTGGCCCTGCAGGCACCCTGAAGAGATGGCGCCTCTACTTGTCATCCATTACATTTCCTCCGTGAGTCGCGTCCGTGTGGCGTGTCCATCCATGGCAGAGGGCGTCAGCACGCTTCCGTGGAAGCCCTGGGAGTCTGTTGTAGGGCTGCCGTGTATTGATCTTGCCCCCACGCTGACGTGAAGGAGCCTTGTGCGTTTCCGCTCCTGACTCGTCACAGGAATGGGAACGTCTCCGCTTGGCACTCCTGAAACGCCAGTGTAAGTTAATAGAGCTGTGTGGATTTATGTACCCAGAAGCACATGCAGACATGTAGAAGCTAATGAACCTAGCAGGAAAGACGATTTCCTCAAGTCTATTCAGTACTTTTTTTTATTTAACGGCTTATTCCTTGAATCTGTGTGACTTGGGATTAAGTGTGGCAGTCGGAAGACCTCAGACATTCAGAAATTCACAGACATGTGGCATACAGAACCGTTTAGGCTGACAGGTGTGTAAAATTGGACCTCCATCCTGTGCCTTTAGAAGAAGATTAAACAAAAGTGTACTTTGCCAACTCTGTTTCCCCAGTTGAGACATTTATCACAGATACTGTCTCTTAGGACTTCTAAGATCTATTAAGGAATAGAATTAGGTTCGGTTCCATGTCACCTCTGTGCACCAAAAAAAAAAAAAGAAGGCTAAAACAAATGAACAAATGGTCACTTATTTTTCCTTCACATAAGAAAAATTGAGAGGGAGACCATCCAAAATGGGCATAGCAGCTGCACAGACTCAGAAACCTGGTCTGCTATCTTTTTGTTGTGACATCCTTAACATATCTCTCATGCACAATACAGTTGCTTAACTCCAGCCATTACATCAGCATTCCAGAAAGGAGGAGAGGAGAAGAGCCTAACCTCCTTTTCAAAGATACCTACAAGAGAGTTCAAGACCGTGTTTTGTGTACTCCGTGTCAGTTGGAATTTAGTCTCCACACACCTGGATGCAATGCAGAGTGAAGGTCTGGTATGTCAGTTGGGCAGCAACATGGATAAGATCAAAATCAAGGTTTCTACTTCCAAGGAAAACACATATAGTGAGTAAGCAGTGATTAGCTGTAGAATTTGAGCTTAAAAAGTCATGATCCCGTATTTCTGGGAAAAGTTGACATTTATGCAATCACATTTGAATATATGCTGAGTGTGTGATTATGTTTCCAAGTCTAGATGACGATCCTTTGCCTGTGTGTGTGTGTCAGAGAGACAGAGAGAGAATATCTTTGTGTGCAGTGAATATCAACATCATAACTCAGCTGTTTATAACTGCTCTATACCTCACCCCTCACATACCAGCATACACAGTGTCAGCTCCACACTAGGAATACTTCATGTGATTAAGAGCAACTGGGGAATGTGTGCTTTCAATAAAAGTTTCATGCACCTTTTAGGATTTTTTTAGAGAGGCTGTGGTGTAGTAGTTTAATCCTCCGCCTGCAGTGCCGGCATCCCATATGGGCACCGGTTCTAGTCCCGACTGCTCCTCTTCCCATCCAGCTCTCTGCTATGGCCTGGGAAAGCAGGAGAAGATGACCCAAGTCCTTGGGTCCCTGCACCCGCATGGGAGACTGGGAAGAGGCACCTGGCTCCTGGCTTCGGATCGGCACAGCTCCAGCCATTGCGGCCACTGGGAAGTGAACCAATGGACAGAAGACCTTTCTCTCCCTCTCACTGTAGTTCTATCTCTCAAATAAAAAATTTTTTTTTTGACAGGCAGAGTGGACAGTGAGAGAGAGAGACAGAGAGAAAGGTCTTCCTTTGCCATTGGTTCACCCTCCAATGGCCGCCGCTGCTGGCGCACTGCGCTGATCCAATGGCAGGAGCCAGGTGCTTCTGGTCTCCCATGGGGTGCAGGGCCCAAGCACTTGGACCATCCTCCACTGCCTTCCTGGGCCACAGCAGAGAGCTGGCCTGGAAGAGGAGCAACCGGGACAGAATCCGGCGCCCCGACCGGGACTAGAACCCGGTGTGCCGGCGACGCAAGGCAGAGGATTAGCCTAGTGAGCCAGGGCACTGGCCTCAAATAAATTTTTTAAAAAATCTTTAAAAAAAAAAAAGATTTTTGTAGAGTCGCAAAAGTTACTGATAACGGCCAGCACCGCAGCTCACTAGGCTAATCCTCCACTCAGCGGCGCCGGCACACCGGGTTCTAGTCCCGGTTGGGGCGCCGGATTCTGCCCCAGTTGCCCCTCTTCCAGGCCAGCTCTCTGCTGTGGCCCGGGAGTGCAGTGGAGGATGGCCCAAGTGCTTGGGCCCTGCACCCCATGGGAGACCAGGAGAAGCACCTGGCTCCTGGCTTCAGATCAGTGCGGTGCGCCGGCCGCAGCGCGCCAGCAGCGGTGGCCATTGGAGGGTGAACCAATGGCAAAAGGAAGACTTTTCTCTCTGTGTCTCTCTCTCACTGTCCACTCTGCCTGTCAAAAAAAAAAAAAGTTACTGATAACTATAGCTCTTTTGTATACCAGGGTCATCAGCAGTTTGTGAAAATGCATATTATGAAAAAACTTTGCATGGATTTCAAAAATCTTTTGCTTCAAATAAACTAATCTTTTAATTCCATTTTCCATAAACTCTTTGAAGTTACCTTTTATTAAGCCACTTGTCTGTGTCTGCTAAGACAGGTAGCACAGGAGGAAGTTTGAAATCTCTGATGTGGACACAATGTATAACATTGTTCTTGAATGACAAAGAGATAAATAATCACAGATTCATAATTTTCTAAGTTTCTTTATTTATATTTATTTGCAAAGCAAAGAGTGAGCTTCCCCCAAATGCGTGCAGCAGCCAGGCTAGCCTAGGCAGAAGCCGGAAGCCAGGAACTCAGTCTGAGTGTGCATTTGCAGAAGTTGGAGGCAAGCAGGGCCAGGAAGCTAACCAACCCAGGTTCTTCAAAGAGGGAGGTGGGCATCCCAAGCAGAGTTTTAACCACTGTTCCAAACACCTGTCCCTAGAATGTTTTTAAGTTTCCTGTTTTAGCATCTAATTAAAGCCAGCATTTTTCCATTTGGGACCAGAATTCCCATGGAGTATTGGTGAATATGGTGCATGTGGGTTGATTGGAAGCTTTGATCTGTTTTGTCTCATGGATATATATTTAAGTGTCTCTAAGATTCTTGGTGAAGTGATAAAATCCAAGAGTCCTTAAGTTCTTCTCTGCTCCTGATTGTGTCAAAGGGGTCAGGTGATAAGCTGCCAGAACCAGAGTTAAGCTCGGTATTGAGTTCTGAATCGATGGGGTATTCTTGTGTGATAAATGTCACTTCCTAGGGATGGGCCATCACCCAGCCAACCTGCAGGAAGACAGGGGTGCAGACGTGGGATTTAGCCTCTTTTTATTGGTGTTGCTTTTAGCAGGCAGACAGGTCATGAAAACTTGTCATAAAGGTTCCTTCTGCATACTCACAAGGCCTTCTGGGTAACAAAAGGTAGACATCTGGGATTGTTCCTTTAAATATTGGTGGTCTGGGCAACATGTAGCCCCCAAAAATAAACACAGCTTTTGTTGCTAAAAAGAAGTCAGAATGAGTTGAAACAAACAGCAGACAGGCAAGCAAAAGAAATTTTCCCATTGATATCTATGGGGGAATTTAAATAGATCAATGAGAGGCCAGTATATAAGAAGATATGATTGATATGCAGATGTAGACAGAGGTCATTCTATATAACGTGGAGAATCCACAGAAGGTTGCAGAGCTGGGTAGTGAGGGAAACGATCATTGTTAAACGTGAGGTCATCACAGGTTATGCCATCGTCTTACCTAGCTGTCTTTTATATGTTGCTAGTTATTTGAGAGACTCGTTCACTCCCCAGATGCCTGCCATGGTTGGAGCTGGGCCAGGGCCAGAACTAGGAGCTGAGAACTCAATCTGGGTCTCCCATGAGGGTGGTGGGAGCCCAATTGCTTGAACCATCACCTGCTGTCTCCCAGGATCTACATTAGTATGAGGGTGGAATCAGGAGCTGGCTCTGTGCACCAAGCCCAGGCACTCTGATGTGGGACACAGATCTCTTAACCATGAGGCTAAGTGCTCGATCCTCCATTGTCTTTTTTTTCAAAGGTTTATTTATTTGGAAGGCAAAGTTGCAGAGAGGCAGAGAGAGACAACCCAAGCTGGGATGATCTGAAGCCAGGAGCCTGGAGCTTCTTCCAGGTCTCCCACGTGGGTGCAGGGGCTTAAGGACTTGGGCCATCTTCTACTTCTTTCCCAGGCCATTAACAGAGAGCTGGATCGGCGGTGGAGCTGCCAGGACTTGAACTGGTGCCCATATGGATGCCAGCACTGCAGACAGCAGCTTTACCTGCTATGCCACAGCACCATCCCCTATCCCATGGTTTTATCTATCAGTTTGTGAATAGTTTCTGAGTTTGACTGCACTCTTTGTCATCTGTGCTATGAGTTGAGTAGAAATGAAAAATAGCTGAAAACAGTCCATACAACAGACTCATAGAATGACAATCGCTTTAAGTAGCACTGTGACCTCAGGATCAGCCCTTAAGGCATTTTGGTCTGGCTGAAAAGCCCATGAGAGCATTTCAGGCATGGAAAGCCAAGACACTGTGGCAAAAAGTGTCCTACATGAAGGACCTCTGTGGGTGAGACCCCAGTGAAAAGAAGTGGTCATCCAAAAAAAGGTGTACTTTTCTCTGAAGGGAGGAGAGAACTTCCACTTTGCTTATGGCCTGGTCTAAATATTGTCAGAGTTTGTGAATTCAAAAGGCTTCCATAGCCTAGGCAGCTCATGTCAAGAGCCTCCAGTGATCACTGTTGCACTGACATCACTCATAAGAGTGTTAATAAGTGTTAAATTAACAGTAGGAGTCACTGTGCAGTAACTTCCCATGCAGGACCTCTGTCCTCAAAAAGTTGTATTTTAAGAGTTAATAGTGAAACTGTTCTCAAAGATTTACTTCATTTTAGTGTGTTAAGTGGAGGATAGTCTTATGTCTTATAGTTATGTCTAAGTGCTCACAAAAGATGTTTCTTTCTTGGGTTCTTCTTTAAAGTTAATTAAGTTTCTCAACAAAAAGAATGCTTAAAAAAAAAAAGATGTGAAATTAACTTTGAGCTGCAATGATGTTGAACAGCCCTTGTCTCAACTGTTCAGGAACAATTTTTTTTTCATACAATTTGTTGAACTCTTTACTTAGTATAGAATTAATCCTCTGTGTATAAAGTTAATTGAAAATAGATCTTAGTAAGGGAAGAAAGGGAGGAGGAAGAGAGGAGGGAGGGTGGTGTGGTGGAAAGAATCACTATGTTCCTGAAGTTGTATTTATGAAATACATGAAGTTTGTATTCCTTAAATAAAAGGTTTCTTTGGGGAAAAAATAAATAAAAAACAACAAAAAAATGGCACTCAACCAACAAGAATTGAACTCATATTACTCAGGAATACATTTATTAAGTAAAATAAACATAAGTCCAACTTTGGACCCCCAAAAATAGCTGAAAAGTAAAATAATTTTTCAAGAGATTTTTCTGTTGCATGATGTAGTCATTATCTTCCAATTTCAAATCTAACTAAGACCCAGGGATGTTATACCCTAGATGTCTTCGAAGTGTTTTTGTAGTATAAAGCAGAGAGAAAAAGAAACACTTTGCAAACAAATACCTCTGTTCTGGTCCTCCTCACTGTTCTCTTTGGAAAAAAGCCAATGCTGATTCCTCTGGTTTTTGTCCTGCCCGTGCATATGTCTGTCTGGTTAGCGACCATTATGCTGGGAAGCCAGGAGCAGTGGCATCCCAGCTGGAATCATCGGTCTTTTCCGCTAGCCTCCCCGCCGTGTGGACTGGAAGCATCTTTAAGGAGACACATGCTCTGATTTACACCCCGCAACCCTGATGGGCCTCATGCATACAATGTTTGTTGAATAAGCTGGATGCATCACTCACTTTTTGGTTTGATAGAAGGAGAGTTAAGGAGACTTACAGTAATGAACAGTGTGGCATTCATGCTTGTGTCTGTGGTTTCTATTGAGCATTTAACCTGGGTCCCTGGCTTATCACAGATGTCCGTATCCCTGACAGTGTGGGAGGAAACCATGCTTTGTTCTAGCAACCACAAAATATCTAGAGCTTTGGCGTGCGTTTTTTTTTTAATTGTGCCCCACGCTTAGATTTAGACAGTTGAACTTGAAACAATATTGTTTTTGTCCTTGTGGAGCTCTGGCTAGGAGCTGTGACTCGAGTTGTGAATCAGCTGCACAAGAGCCAGTGTTCTCTGAAACTAAGACACAGTGGGGTCCTCACGCACCCTGTAAGGGGCTACCTCTAGTCAGCGCTCGCATGCATGTGAACTTCCTTAAGTGGATGCAGTCAAGTTCAGAACTGGAAAAGTGGGAGCTGGCCCTCCCGTCGAAAGGCGTGGCGTCGTGACCAGAATCATTTCCAGAGCCCGCTGAACGCCGCTGCCCTGAGAAATGGCTGCTGACTCGGCCACTTCAGGTCAGGACTGTAATTCAGAGTCACTTAAGGAAGCAAACTCACGATCCTGTGTCCCCAGTACTTACCCAGTGACTCTGGGTCGGGCCATGGTCTCGGCAGGCCAGCGGATTAAGTCATGTCACTCTTTAGTCCCTGCTGAAATGGAACTCTTGCAAAGTCTCTGCTCACCCCCCTGCCACCCCCAGCCATCCCAACAAAGAAATCCTAAGTGGAGAGGAGGCTCCTGGGAAGGAGGAAACATGGTGAGATTGGAGAACACATTGACAACCAGGTTGTTAAGCAATGGGGGTGGCAGCCCTGCCCTTCTCTGTCAGTCCTCATTATAGATGGGGAGGGAGATCTTTCTGTGTCTGGGGGAAAATGTGGTCTGCTGCTGTGGCTAGACCTTGCCAAAGAGATCGATTGGTGTCAAAGAGCATCCACTCTTACTGATACCGCGGCCTGAGTCCCTCCCTGAGCTTTCTTTACTCTCAGCAGAACCGTGTGTCGATCTCTCCTCTTGCTTTGTGTGCTTCAGTAGATATCAGACGCCCGAAAAACCCAGTCAGCAAGTGTGATTAAACACTTAACAGTTACTACAAGATCTGATGTTAGCACACCGTGGAATTCATTTGGGTGACAAACCCTTATTTAGGCTACACCTGTCGATTCTCTGTACTGAGGCCTTAGGATTGAGAAGAAACACAGCTCTTAGGCTCCGAGAGCCTGGAGTCCAGCGCCTGATAGAGGCCTTTTTCCTGTCTCTCCACTTGTCTTTCTGGAACTAGACAGCAGGCCACCTCTGGCTGTAAGCAAACATTACAGCAGGAAAATTGCTAGGGGTGAGGGAGTTGAAAGAAGTAGGCGGGGGGCTGGTGGGAAGGGGAGACGGAGTGAGAAAGAAGTATATCATATGCAGTATATGGCTTTAATGATGTCTGTAGATCTCATTTAATCAAATTGTATCAGAGCCACTAAAGACAGCTTACTTAAAGGCTATTCCTATAAAGCAGTAGCTTTCTAGATATTGGCTGTTACTATCCCTGCTCTTTGTCATCAGCATGTTATAGCCACTCAGCAAAGTTTGGAAAAGTAGGTGAGTCTCGTATCTCTGAAAATAGAAGAACTTCTAAGGCGAGAACAAGATTTTCACCTTCTAATCTGACAAAAGTCACCTGAAAACTTAACTTATGGGCTTCAAAAATGTCTGTCCAGCATCTGTCTCTGAGAACAAGCGACAGCAGCTTGTCCATGTCAGGGGTCTCCTTTGCATGGAGGGGACAGGCAATGACAGGAGAGGGACAGACCAGAGTGAGATGCTGGTGGTGTTGGAGGTGAGAGGTAAGAGGTGAGAGGGAGGGGGGTGGGGGCCAGGAGCAGGTGCAGTGGGAGAAGACAGGTCTAAGGAGCCAACAGCCTGGAATCCCCCTGCTCTGAAATGGAGAACGGGCATCCTCTTGCTGATGTCCCCAGTGTAGGATGAGCTGCTTGCTTTAGGCATATAAAGCTCCAGATTTTTACAAGCAGATCTTTTATAAGCTGGGGCTCCACAGTGCCGTTGGCCCAGGAGAGCTGATTGCCCTGTGTCTCCATAATCAGGGGCTGATGAGTATCTGGGGGAAGCAACAGTCGTCTCTGTTGCTGGCAATATCTCTGCCTTGGCATGCAGTGGGCTTCAGCGGTTATGTGAGCACCAGGGAGGGAAGGGCTTGCAGGTGTGACCAGATGTGACAGGGCTGCTGTGACCAACCTACCAAGAAAGCAAAAGCCACCCACGCATCAGACCAGGCAGTGCAGTTGGAGGTACACGTGGAATCTCTTAGCTTGCTCTATGGGGAGCCACCCAAATCTCCCTAAATGTCACACAATGTGCTTTCTTGTGGCTGTGTGGACACAGCCTCAAGAAGAGATGTCCTGAGCGAATGAGTCTCTGGACCACAGAAATGCTACCCATAAAGGATCAGAAGACCCTCACTCGAGCATGGCCTCACAGGAAAACCAAAGACCATGAAACTGTAATGAGTTCAAGCCTGCAAACTGAATTACAGCTCTGACAGTAAGAAAACTGGGGGATTGTGGGTGGAGAACTCTGGGAAGAGGACAGTATAATCTCAAAGGAAAAAAAATTTATTACTGAACATTAAAAAAAAAATCTGCAAGCCAACTTGAGAATCATTTTGTTTATACCCTAACTGCTGCAGTATCCTTTTCTTTGATTTGTTTATACAAGTTTTAGGAGCAGGTTACATTTTTAGCATATAATCTACATTTACTTGCAAAGTACTGCCCCTAGACAATCCATCAAGTCTTTCCTTGAGGCCCTGGAAAAGAGGATAAAAGGCATATTTTTGAAGGTGGGTGTATATGTGCAAAACATGTTTGTTTGAAAGAGATCTGAAATGCTCTAGAAATAATTAGCCATGTGCACGAACCAAAATAATGAGTACCAAATGGTACAATATCCTCTCTAAGTCCTGTTTCAAACAGGATGTGAATGAAACATTCAATTCTAGCATCTCTCTTTTTTCCCCCTCTTAATTACTCCTGATTTTATAGAATCACTCCCACCCTCTTGGCTCTTAATGTAACGTCTCTGTAGAAAATCACCCCCCCAACATGGATTCCCTGTGCCTTTCAAGTGTTTCATATCTCTGGGTTTTACTCTACTTACTTTCCATAGGGCCCTGTGAGTATCACGTCTTGAACATCCTCATTATCTAAACTAAATAAATGTATGTTGTACTTGTGTAACCACATTGAAAATGCTGCTAGCTACATGCTTCCTCCTCTCTAGGTGTAGCTTACCTAGGATAATAAAAGTCTTTCTCAGTCGCTACCCTCAAACTTCCTGTTCTATCACAAATGATCCAAGCTATTCTGGGTCCAGTTCTCTCTAACTCTTGAATTTAGAGAACAACTCTGGTGATGTACTGGGATATTGGAAATGGATGAGTATCTGTGTGTGTGTGTGCACGCACGCACATGCTCATGTTGATCTGTTTGTGTATAAAGTTGCTGGCACACTTACTAATAAGATTTGCAATACTTTGTATGGTCTCCCTTCTCAGCAAGGAGGTTACCTTCCAAGCAGTTGAGATCCTTTAAATGACCATCAGCCTTGGGCTTAAAAAGCCCTTGAAGAGGGGGCCATAAAGATGAACAGTGTTTTGTACAAGGTTTACGTGTATTACATTGAAAAACAGGCATGTCCCCTGGCTCTCAAGGCACTTGGACAAAGCCCCGATGTTTATTCAGGTATTTGCTTGATGATGCACGAAGCTCAGCCCATTCTATCCCAGGCATGAGATTTCCAAATTCTGAATATGTTATACAGGCGTGTTTTTCCAATAGACATATGTAAATGTAAATTAAAATAATAAGTAATGTAAATATATTCATTGACTCTAGGAGCTGGAAAACACTTAAGTTGTCACCTGAAATAACCCTTTTCCTACTTTAAGTAGTACCAGGGCACTGGTCTCACAGCTTCACCCAGGGTCTGGGTTGGCATCTCTGAGGAGCCAGGTCTCAGCACTTCTCATGTTCAGAGGGGACTGAGAACCACTGTTCTAATCCAGTAACCTTTCCTAGTTCATGCCTTTCTTGTTTCTTGGCTACATTTACTATAGCTTGTGTCTTTGTTTCTTCCTCCTTCTAAACTGTGTTCCTCTAACCAGGCTGCTTTTTGTACATCTGGCTTCCCTTTGTGGATATCTGTCCAGCTTCATCTTCCCTCCCGGGTGTGGGTACTGCTTTTGTAGTCCTTGTCCCTCACCTGCTCCGCGTCTCTCTGAGAAGAGCGCCACCCTGTGGTTGTCTTAGAGCTGTGTATAACAGAACGAATCTAAAACATGATGGTCTTCCCTTCACCCAGGATAGCGTGCTTTCCATTTTCTCTCTCTTATCAAGTTGTACCCTTCTACTTCCATCTAAGTATTCTGATTCCTTTGGCCTAATTATCTTACTTCATTCAGCCATTCCCTGAGCTTCAGAATTCTTCATATTGCTTTTTCTGACTGTCTGTATTTGAGGTTTCCTAGAACCTAAGCAGCTTTGACCACCGTCTTCTGCACAGGTAGCCAGAACATAGCCTGAAAACTGTGATGGGTTGTGAGTTAGAAAGAGTGAATTCCACCCCTGGTTATGCCTTCAGTTAAAATACTTCAAAGCCACAGGACTCTAGTCACATCTCTGTGGGCCACATGTAATAGAGGAAGCTGCATTTTCAAGGTGGGACAGTTGTAAATACGTGTAAGCCTGTGTGCAAACTGCATAGACCCCATGTTGGTCTGGGTTTCTCGGCCTTAGGTAGAGGGCAGAATTTGAGAATGCTGATGAAAAGGGTAGATGCAAAGAGATGGTTTACTCCGTATTACTCTGTCTGGAATAGTATCGCCCACAGTCTTGTAGATTAGTTAACGCCATGATCCTCGTGAATGGACTTCCAGATTGTGGTTTTTGTTTGTATTTTCCAAAACTCTGTTTGCTCAAGATTTCTCTTGCTACCTGCCAGCATTAGGGCTCAGTAGGTTAAGCTGCAGCTTGTAATGCCAGCATCCCATATTGGAGTGCCAGTTCAAGTCCTGGCTACTCTGCTTCTGATCCAGCTTCCTATTAATATGCCTGAAAAGGCAGCAGAAGATGGTCCAAGTACTTGGACCCCTGCCACACATGGGAGACCAGGATGGAGTTCTTAGCTCCTGGCTTCAACCTGGCCCAGACATAGCTGCTGCAGCCATTTGGGGAATAAACCAGTAGACAGAAGATTTCTCTCTCTCTCTCTCTCTCTCTCTCTCTGTGTGTGTGTGTGTGTGTTTCTGTTCTGCTTTTCAAATGCATAAATAAATACATAAATCTTTTTAAAAAGGTTTATCTTTAAAAATGTTTGGCAAGTACCTAATTTCACAGTTGCCTTGCTATCTTTGAGCTACTATTAGGAGAGAAATCTAGTTCAAAAGAAATCAGTTAACAGTTCACTAGGGTTTGGTGAAAAAAAATACAGATAATCCAGGGTGGTCTGCATAAATTATGTGCTTTCCCCAAAGAATTTCAAGCAGTTTTCCTGGTATCATTTCATTTGTTTATGATTGTTTAGTTTCAGGCAGTTCATACTGTTCTTTTCAGCTTAAAACACGAGAAGCCAGGGTGTTATTATTTAATCTACTTCCCGTCCAAAGAATACTCAAAAGCATTATGGGGGAAATATAATTATTTGGGCCCTGGCTGTAGATTCTGAAAATTTTATTCATGAAAGGAAAATATGTTACCATTCCCAGAACATTGCCAACAGCAAGGAGATGATGCTCAGAATCAAGTAGAGCCCTATTTGGTTTCTCTTTTGGTTTGAAAGTCAATGGGAGGGCAGGATGGAACGTTTCCCACTACAGGCCAAATTAGGTCAGGAACACTTCTGCTTTGAACCTGCTAAGTCATAGAATGAGTAGGGAAGATGGAGAAATTCCATGACCCGTGCAGTGGGTTGGTCACAGAGCCTTTTGTCTGAAAAGTGCTGAGTGGTGTCTTCAGAAAGTTCATGAAAAAGCTGTAGGTGAGTTTCAAGCGTGTTCCAAACCACAATAAGTTTACCTGTCCCATTGGCCATGAACTTCTGGGAGTGACCATGAATTTTGCAAACCGTGGGCAGGAAACAGCAGCAGGGGAGGAGAATGCCTCTTGGACACATCCCCCTCCGTGTACAGAGATAGGAAATTCAGGCATTCGCTTTACTGGCAAGTCACCTAGATGTCACAAGAGGAGCATTTGCAGCAGCTGGCCTCCATGACTTTATTTCTCTCAGGAGGAGGGTTGGAGCATGGTACCCAGGAAACACAAGCCAGGAAGCTGCCCTTCATTTGCTGTTTTTAAGAAGGGGTGGTTGGAGTGAAGGGTTTTTGCAGTAAACAGGAGAAAGCAAAAACTTGGGCTGCCAGCCCAAAGGCTAGGGGAGTATCCGGCAGGTTGTGGGGAAGGGGGGAAGAGAAGAAAAGTCAGCTCCTTCCCACCCATGAAGCTGTTCCTCCCCCACCTGGCTCACCCGCCCCAGGGGCAACACTGCTCTTTCTTGCATCTTAACTTGGAAGAACCTGACAGAACAGAGGCACATGAGTCACCTGTCACCAAGGGCGGGAGTTCTGAACACTGAGGAAGATGGGTGGTGGCAGTGAATTACTGCTGCAGTTTTCCATACAATTACATTTCCATTTCTTAGCACCCCTGATCTTAGGGCTCAATGCACATGTTGGTGTAAAACTACAGAAGCATCCGTGGCTGCCACGTGCCAGGATTTTGCTCCCAGCCAACTGAAGCAAGCCTGGGTCAAGCCACGGAAACAGCCAGGCAACTTGCCTCTATTCTCTGCAGCAGGGCTCAAGGCAGTTAAATGGCTCCAGAGGTAAACTGGCCACTATTCATAATAGAGGTCTTTTAAAAAATATTTTATTTATTTATTTGCAAGGCAGAGTTGCAGACACAGAGGGAAAGACAGAGAGAAAAGTCTTCTATCCACTGGTTCACTCCCCAAATGGCCACAACAGCCAGAGTGAGCCGATCCAAAGCCAAAGGCTAGGAGCTTCTTCCATGTCTCCCACATGGATGCAGGAGCCCAAGCACTTGGACCATCTTTTGCTGTTTTCCGAGGCCATCAGGAGAGAGCTGGATCAGAAAAGTGAGTAGCTGGAGCATGACCGGATGCCAGTGATGCCGGCAGAGGCTCAGCCTACTACAGCACAGTGCCAGCCTCTATACCAGAGGTTTCCATCATGAATACAAACATCTCCCCACTGAGACTAGTAGAAAAAGGAGGCAATGGGATTAAGAGACTTGGGTCCCCTGAAGTCAGGTGTGTTACAGGACACGGGGTGTGAGGCAGGCAGGGCCGAGTCTCCAGCTGTGTGCACCTCCAAGTGTTGGCTGTAAGCCCTAAGCCAGGAAACACAGCAGCTCTACACTGGGGAGTCTCTTCCTTATCAGAGACCCTGAGCTCTCACACAAATTGGGCTGACAGCCCACAGGGCATGAGGTACCACGTGCTCGCTCTCCTTGAGCTCCTTGAAACTCCTGAAGAACTTGGGGTCATTCCAGAGCTCTGCTCTCCAAAATCATAGGAAATTAACCTATCTTCTCAACATGTCAAGGATGAAAGAAAAATTTTTTAAAAGCAGATTTTCTTTTCTGGAGGAAACATGGCTCAATGAAAGCAGATCCCACGTGGGCCCACAGAGAGAGCTCAGTATGTCTGTAGATTGGTTTGGGATGCCTCTGTGTCCTTGGTATTCCTGTCCACGGGTTCAGTTACCTGCAGTCAACTGTGGTCTGAAAATATTAAGTGGAAAATTCCAGAAATAAACAGCTTGTAAGTTTTCAGTAAGCTTTATTACAGTCAGTGGTGAAACTTGTTACATTGTATTACTAGTTATTGCTAAACTCTTCTTGTGCCCAATTTTAAATTAAATCCTATCACAGGTTAAGTATGCATGAGAGGACTTCAAGAGGTTTGTGGGAAAATAGCAAAAGATAAGTTTACCTTGGTGCAAACATTTGGATATACATGTAATTTACATGTAACTTTTTACATATACTTATTCCATAGGCTTCTTGAAGATTTTCATAAAGGAAAAAAAAACAGGTATATGGAGGGTTTGAAACTATCCATGGCTTTTTTTTAATGTCTTGGAATACATTCCCTGTAGATAAGAAAGGACTGTGTTTCCTTTGCTTCCTTGCTTGTTTTTGGTAGAGTTGGAACAGCTTGAGCCTTTAAAAACCCAGAGTGCACAGCTTTATGAGGAGGAGCTCCCGTGTCCTGGCACTGCAGGAAGAGGCACAGTCGTGAACGTGAACATGTTCCTTTCACAAGGAACTTAGGAGTGTGAGGTCTTCTGTGGCAGTGTCCAGTGTGTGCAGGCTTGGGCTGTGGCTGTCATGGAACCAGGAGGATTTAAAAAAACAAAAGCTCGCCAGGTGATTTCAAACACAGTTACAACGCAGTTGTCTGGTGTAGTCAGTAGTTTCCAAACGTAACTGTCCATCAGAATCACTGGAGGAACTTCTGACATGCAGATTCCGGGGGCCCAGCCCAGACCCCCATCTCCTGGAAGAGTCCAGACAATGCGTGTTTTTACTGTCACAGTGTCTCTGACCAGCCACTGTCAGGCACCTTGCACAATGGTGATTCTGAAGCATGCTCATCACTGTTGCAATTCCTTTATTCTTATAGACAGTGACTCTTTGTTCCAACTTTAATGGGCAAGTGTGTTTGTACAAGCTCGAGTGCTCAGTCTCTAATTTAAAAATCTACAATCCAAAACTTGTAAAATCCAAAACTTTCTGAGTACCCACCTGATGCCACAAGTGGAAAATTCCATGCCCGACCTCATGCGATGGGTCACAGCCATAATGCAGGTGCATTAAAAATCTTGTTTGCAATTACCTCCAGGCCACATGTGTAAGGCATATATGAAAGAAACATAAGTGAATTTTGTGGTTTCGGCTTGGATCCCATCCCCAGGACTTCTCATCATGTGTATGCAGTTATTCCCAAATCCTGAACAATCCAAGATCCAGAACTCTTCTGGTCCCAGCGTTTCAGAAGCGATAGGTTTTGATGAGAATTTCCACCACTGCTTGCATTTCCACCCTAGAACGTGTGGAGATGGTCACCCCTCCCCCCAGTAGGGAGCATTGTCTTAGGCCCCCTTGTGGAGACCTGGCCACTGAAATCTGACCACAGTTCTGCTCCATGGTGCAAGCCTCCTGCTGTGTTCCCCTGGGGCCATTCTCTCTGCAGGATTCCTCCAGCCTGAGTTTGGTGGCCATGAAGTAGGTCCCAGGGGGATGGCGTGTCGGTGTGGGTCTGGCTGCAGTGTAAGGGAACTGGTAAACCCATGCATCTCATTACAACATTATCTTCCTTGAGGAAAGCTTCAGATGGGCTCTAAAACAGAACCCAAAACCCAGTGTCCAAAGACTTACTCATACCGCGCTGCTTCTGGCTCGCCTAGGGACTGGACTCAGCACGAAGTTCTCAGGTGTGTGTGTTTCAACGAGCTTGTTTGTGATGGGTTCATTTTATCTTCTGAGCTGGAAATGTTACCCTGCCTTCTCATTGTCTCTTATTATCCCACCCACTGACCCATGGATAAATCAGAGCCAAGTGGAAGGCAACTATAAAATATGCAAAATGATAGAAGGAAGAAAAACCCTAATTTTTAAAACATGTCCTTATGGAAAACTAAGAGTATATAAGACCCAGAGATCAAATGTCTCAGTGCTGAAGGGATGTATTTATCTACTTAACATTCAGGCATTTTTCTGATGGAAGCCTTTTATTTGTAGTTTAGAAAATGCCAAACTAACTTGCTCTGAGAAATTATCTCATACTGAAATAAAAGCCTCCTTTCCTGTTCCCCAATCCAAAGTAAACTGGGTGAAAGACCAGGAACGCAGCCGGCCCCGGTATCCATCTGAACTCCACAGCCTGCATCGGGGACCTGGGATGCCGGCAGAGGGGAGCCCTGCAAAGAGGCCTCACTGCCCTTTTCACTGTTGGAATTACCTTGTAAGGGCAAAGCACTGATCTTGGGTCTTCTAGAACAAAGCAGAACTTTTTCTTAAAAATCAGGAAAAATAATTGTTTTTTTGGTAAAAGAATACTAGCAAAAACCAAAATGAGAATAGACATAGTTGGTGGCAAGACATGAAAAAACTGAACATGTTGGCAGAATTCCCATAGAATATCCTGACAACATCATAATTATGAAGGAAACTTATAGGATTCCTACTGAATATAAGAAACATTTTTAATCTAGCATTCATTAAATGTATACTTTGTGCTTAGGTACTATGCTAAGCGATTAGCAAACCTTGTCTCATTTAATCATCACCCTAATCCTCCAGGGTAGATATTACTATCCCCATTTTAAAAAGAAAAAAACTGAGGCTTGTGTTAAGTAACTTTACTGTGAATCTAAGTACCCCCCCCCCATCCCAAGACGCTCCTGTCTGTTAAGATACAGGTCACGTCTCAGAAGCCAGAGACAAAGGCTGGACCCCTCTTTGAGCTAAGCCAAATTCTTTACTACCCAGTGAATCTGGGGAGAAGGGGGATTGACGCAAGGCATCTTCCTCCTTGGTTGAGATACTCTGATGAAAGATTGACGTGACTAGGGAGTGACTGGATGTAGGAACCAGCTGTTAGGAAGGGACCCAAATTGGTGCTGTGACTTAGACCTGGGAAAACGGTGTGTGAAAGCCTTGGCATAAATATGGCCCCAGAGGGATGCTAAGGGGGTGCTGGAGCAGCCCCATGAGAATTTCCAAAAGACAGTTGACTCTGAGACTGAAATCAGAAAAGAGAAAACACTGGGGGCTTCAGGGGATGGGCATTACGCTCTCGCACAGACTCTGTCTCATTTCCTCTCACAGCCATCTCTTCCAAGTGCATTCCATATCATCATTCAGGTGTTACTGGTGAGGAGACCAAGGCCCCGGGCGTGACTCTGTCTTCCAAGGCCACAGTGCTAGCAAAGAAAATAGTGTTCATTGTCAACGGGCGCTAGCTTACTTTTTTGCATTCCCATGAAACAATTGATTACCCATTTAGATTACAGTCCTTTAATACCTACATTATAAGGAGTAGCAATGCCCATATCAAAAAAAATTAACATCCCAACAGCAGCCAATATTTCTAGGTCCTGCCATTAGCCAGGCTGTGGTCTCAGCCCTTCACATGTGTGAGCTCACCGCACAGTACCTACAGGGTAGGTACTGGTGTAACTACCCCTTTAGAGATGTATTATTTCCTATCTTTCATGTGCTGTTAGGGCCTTTCATAAAAGAGCTGGCCATTGTGTGTGCATATGTATTTTCACAGTGCCATAATGATTCTAGTTTAGGGTAAAGAGGAAAGCAGCTGATTTCATTTATAATGCAAAGTCGTGTCTACACAGTGCCTTCATGTCCTGTGTTCAAATCGGTGATGCCACAGGAATACACAGTAAACAATGCCAACCAACTCAAATTTGAAATATAAGATCATTTGAACTTTATTTTGCGATGTCAACGTAATTGATCATTTTTTCAACAGACGAGACTTCAGTGTAGTTTAAGGAAAAAAATGTATCAGTGCACTCATATGGAGTATTTTCTAGAAGATTAGAAAGATTTCTAGACTGCTGAGACTTAAAATAGCTCATCAAGGGAAATGAAGCTGGGATCCTTTATTTTTTTAAAAGATTTATTTTTTATTTATTTGAGTTACAGAGAGAGGGAAAGAGAGAGAGAGAGAGGTCTTCCATCTGCTGGTTCACTCCCCAGATGGCCACAACAGCCAGAGCTGTGCCGATCTGAAGCCAGGAGCTTCTTCTGGGTCTCCCACACAGGTGCAAGGGCCCAAGGACTTGGGCCATCTTCTACTGCTTTCCCAGGCCATAGCAGAGAGCTGGATTGGAAGTGGAGCAGCCAGGACTAGAACCAGTGCCCATATGGGATGCTGGCGCTTCAAGCCAGGGCTTTAACCCACTATGCCACAGCGCCGGCCCCAGGGGTCCTTTCAATTAGAGATGGTTCCATCCACACCTTTGCTAGATGTGATGCCTGAACTGAGGGAGGACAATTTGGGGTCTTTTATCCAGATGAGAATGTGACCTAAAAGAGGACAGTAGCAAAGAGGACCCTTCTTGGAAGGCAAGTGTCACAGCAACAGCCAGTATTTCTGGGTTGTGCCATCAGCCAGGCCCCCATCTCAGTTCTTCACATGTGTGAACAAGCCTAAGCCGTAGGTACTGGTGTCATTCCCACCTTGAGGAGACGGAGGCCCAGAGAAATGGACACGCTTGCATCCGGTCACACAGCTGCTGGGTGAAGATGCCGGGATTCTAATCCAGCTAGTGTGGCCCCTCCGTGGGAGCAGCAGCAGGGAGGGGGTGATCTAGAGGCTGGCAAGGCGTTCATCACTGGAGGTGGCCTTTCCCGATGAGATGGGGTTTCTGTCAGCTCTCTTTTCTTCCAGAGGAAGTCAAAGCCTGGAGAAAGTTGAATGACTTGTCTAGAATCACCCATTGCCAGATGCCGGGAGCCAGAGCTAAGGGGGCACCAAAGCCTGCCATGTTTTCAACGCAAAGAATCAGCAAAGACTTTAAGTCGTGTATCCACTTATCAGTATCGCCTCCCTTTTGCTGTATGTCCAAGAAGGACTGCCTGGAGAGGGAGTCCCTTCTGCCCAGATTGTAGATTTACAAATAAATTAGGTCAAAGAACCTGAAACTGCCCGACGTCTCCTGCCAGGTCCAGGGGAGGCGCTGGCATTCATCCAGGGAGCGTGCACGTTTTGCTGTTGAATGAATACCTGATGACATGAATGGCTGCCGTGCGTGGGGAGGAGGCACAGCTTGGCAGGCAGGCGAGGGCTGTAGGGTTTCTGGCAGCTCATTCGGTGTCCTGACTGTTCCGCTGACTTCGTGCCGCACGACACGCGAGCCCCGGGAGAGGCCGTTGTAGTTACTCAGCTTTTTGATTGAAACCAGCTGCAGGTAGCAAGTCATCCCGTTGCCCATGTTGCTGGTGATTGCAAACGATTCTGAGACATCTTGGGCTCCACCGGCCTCACTCTGAAATAAATAAAGATAGAAAGTGGGTTCCCCACTTGCTGGGCTTTTCAAAATGAACCATTTCATCTTGGGAGGGTCAGAACTCAGCCATCCGTTACCGAATGTGAGTCATACCCCTAATTTTAAAACAAACATTTATTTCAGAATTCTTATCGCGGCTGATTTTCACAGCTGGTCTCCATGTCCTTTCTACATTTGATTTAGGCTGGTTTCAAGAAAATTGTTGTCTTTGTAAATACATATCCTTTCCAGTAAATCCCAAGACTGTCCGAGTGTTTCCTTGAGATGGGTCACAGGATATATCTGGTGATAGTTTTGGATGATGGGTTGTGAATTTTTCGAGGCCGCCTCCTGTAGCACACATCTTTAACAACATCCCACACAGCGTGCTGCTGCTTCCTGATGCAGAAGCCTCAGGGGTTAGTGATCGTGCATTAGAAATGGAACGTCTAAGTATAGTTACTCGGCAAACACACAACATTTTAGGTCCCTCTGTCATGAGCTTGATTTTTGATCCAGCAGTGTATCATCACATCCCAAAACCTAGGAGCCAATCCAGAAGTGCTCTTCTGAGAGCTAGCTTCTAAGGAAGAAAAAACTGCAACACACAGAGAGCAACACACCAACAAAGAGAGGACAACGCCCCTAGAATCCCAAGGGGTTATGAAATTCGTACACACACACAATCCAGGAGTTTACAATCTAATAGAAAATGTACACAAACACAAAGATGCAGTAGTCTTGAGTAGCTGTGCCAAAATGTTATTAGCCATGATGACAAAAGGAAGTAGCAGTCAGGTGACCCACTGTGGGCAAAGGCATGGAGGGAGTGGCCAGTGATGGCCTAAGGGAGCCCACGAGGATAACTCAGTGAACAGTTATTGAGCAATGGTGTGTGTAGAAGATAGAGCATAGGGCAGGGTGCTAAGGGGCACAGAGGAGAGGCATAGGGGTGGGGTCTTGGTGGGGGAGCCTGAAGCTAGTCACGTAGCAAGAGAGACCTGCAAGGCTGACCAGTGGCCCTCTAGGTGTGGCCGCTGGACCAGTACTATCAGCATCACAGAGAACTGAAGGTGGATCGGACGCTTGTTCAAGCAGAAGCACCACCAGATGAGAAAAGAGGCAGTGGAGGGCTTTGTGGGGGATAGTGGTTGGACTGAGAAATCCCCTGGTGGGGCAGAAGGAGCGCATGTACCCAAAGGCCTTGGGCAAGTGTGTTCGAGGGCTGGACAGGACATAGCCACTCCTGTTTGTTCGCATTTTGTCTATGACAGTTTTCACACCATAGTGGAGTAGCTGTGACAGACTACAGTGGCCTGCCAAGTCCAAAATGTTTAGTTGGTGGCCCTTAAGCCATCTCCTGATTCAGAGGTGCAGCTGATGTGATGGTGACAGTCGGGGGAAGAGGAAGCCGGAAATGTGAGCCAGTGATGATGCAGTAGCACTGGGCGGGGAGGGGGGTGGTTTGCCAGATGCATGCTTCTTATCCCCCCGTGTCTCACGGTCAGTGTCTTGTGGGAAAGGAAGAAGGGGCGTAGGCTCCCAAGGGCTTAAGTTAGGGTGTGGAATGCAGAATGGAAGGGAGAGGTGTACTGCATAGCACACAAACAGAATTGCTGTTTGCAAACTTTCTAAATCATGATGGGATTTAGCATAACTTCATATTGTGAAAAATATACATAAGAGTAAACGTCCCATGGTAACGATTTTTAAGTGGGATTAAGTGCAGTCATGTTGTTGTGCGGCCATCACCACCATCTCTGTCCAGAGCTTTCCAGCTTGCCAGACTGAAACTCTACCCATTAAACAGTAACTTGCATTGCCTCCTCTCCCCAGCTCTTGGTAACCTCTGTTCTACTCTCTTTCTCTAGGAATTTGACCTCAGATAAGTATAGTCATCCAGTGTTGTTGTTTTGCGTCCGTCTTCCTTTACTTAGCATGATGTTTCAGGACCCATGCATGTACAGGAAGTTTCAGAGTTTCATTCCTTCCTAGGCCTGTGTGGACCACATGTAATTTACCCATTCCTCTGTTGATAGGTAGTTTGGTTGCTTCTACCTTTTGGCGATTATGAATAATAGTGCTATGAACATTGGCATACAATGTCTGAGTCCCTATTTTTTTATTTTTATTTTTTGAGATTTATTTATTTATTTATTTGAAAGAGTTACAGAGAGAGAGGGGAAGAGAGAGAGGTCTTCCATCTGCTGGTTCACTCCCCAGATGGTGGCAGTAGCCAGGGCTGAGCCGGGCTGAAGCTAGAAGCTAGGAGCTTCATCTATGTTTTCCATATAGGTGGCAGGGGCCCAAACACTTGGGCCATCTTCTGCCGTTTTTTCTAGGCCATAAGCAGGGAGCTAGATTGGAAGTGGAGTAGCTGGGACGTAAACCCACTCTCATATGGGAATGCCAGCGTTGTAAGCAGCGGCTTAACCTGTGATACCACAATGCCAGACCCCTGAGTCCCTACTTTGGATTCTTCTGAGTGCATAACTAGAAGTGGAATTGCATGGCCATGGGATAATTCTGTGTTTAAGTTCTAGAAGAACTGCTGTGTTGCTTTCTGCAGTAGCTGTGTCGTCTTCCATTCCCACCATCAATGCACTGGGTTCCCGTGTTCCACATCGTTGCCAACACTTGTTAGTTCTCATATTTTAAAACAAATACAATGTTCATCCTAGAGGGTATGAAGTGATTTCTCATTGCAGATGTGTGACTTATTTTTAAAGGAGATGAGAACACAGTTTTCATGTAGGTAGGAGTGGTGGCTATGATTAAAAATCCTTGCGATACTGTCAGGAATAATGTGGAGTCACAGGGGCCTCTGGGGCTTGTCACCTCTGGCTGCACAGTAGAATCCTTCGGTGTGTGAAAACGTTCTGATGGTGGTTCCCACCTCCAGGGATTCTGGTTCAGTCGGTCTGGGGTGGATGTGCACATTGGTACTGGTTTCTAAAAGCTCCCAGATGAGCCTGGCATGCAGGGAGCTTGGATTATTCTGCTCGTGAGGAGAGGATGGCCCTAACACTAAGGCTTCCAAGCTTCTTGACTCTCAGGCCAGAGCTGCTGCCACTAACATACCCGTTGTGTGGTAATGTCCAGGTACGTGCACAGCTTCGTCTGTGTGCCCGCAAAACCCTGGAGAGCTAAGTCTTGGCATCAAACCCTCCATTTGGCCTGTTGAAGTGTTCAGTATCCAGTGACGTTGGGAGATTGCTGGTCAGCTGGTAGTACTCAGTGGACTGAGAATGCTAAGGCACCAGCCAGTTAACCAATGGATTGCCCCCACTGCCCCAACATTTGAACCTTGTACCTATTAAAATTGATCCGTTCAGCGCCGCTGACATGTGTGTGCTGTTGAGTAATTGCCACAGGCAGGCATCCTTCTGGGCCGTGGCCCAGCTCACCTTCCCTGAGTCATACTATACCCTGGCCTCTCTGCTCCACTCATCTGCCTGCTGCTGGCCGCTGGAAGAAGAGGTGCATTAAAATCGACCACGGGAAGAGGCAATGTAATAGAGCAGAGTTGGAAGGGATCCAAAGGCAGGGTTTCTGTTGTCTTCTTCCCTTGGAGTCTTGGGCAGCGTTACCTCCTCCTGGCTGTGAGGGTGACCACGTGCCCAGAGCATCTCTGCCAGGTTCACCCACGCCTTGGTGTCTAGAGTGGATTTTTGGAGCTCAATCACAGACTGCCCTCATGGCTCCCCTGTAATCCCCAATCCCTTGTGGAGGTTAGGTAGACACCTTTAGTCATTAGGTCCCAAGACAATGCAGTGTGGCCCTTCGGCTCCATCCTAAACCACGTTAATAGAGTGGCCAGTGGCCAGAGCTCCCAGGGCAAATGAACAGAGTCCTGTAAGGTAGGACATTGGAGGCCTGGAGATCACCTCCTAGGCATCAGGGGTAAAGGCCAGGCCTCTGTTTGGCTGAGGTTAAATTCTTCACTATGTACCTGTGAACCTACTGCATAAACCAAGCACTGGAACCGGGTGATTGTATCAGACAAACCAGGATTTTCACGTTATTCCTGCCTCAAGTTAGCCATGCAGTCTTAGGCAAGAGGCTTACGCTCTGAGTCTCAGGATCTTTGTCTTTGGAGCGGACTGAGCACACCCTGCTTGTTGCTTGTGAAGTCTCCCTACAGCCATGCACTGTAAGCACAGTGACTGTCATCCCCGCTGGGTCCCCACAGTCAGAGGATTCCCCAAGCCACCTTCACAGCCAAGAGGATAGCTGAGCTGTACAGTGTGCTGGACCCTGTGACTCCACTGTGGAATGGAAGCTGCTGTGTGTCTTCCCTGAAGGAGTGGCGTGCTGCTCTCGGGATTGTCTGGACCTCAGGAAGTGCTGTAAGATGCTCCCAGAATGCATCCATTCCAGAAAAGCATCTCTAAGCTGCTGGGGGTGTTCATGTTCTGTGGCTCAACCTGGACCATTGGATCTCCCAGAAACCCATTTCCCATGGTTGGCTGGTGGATCCGTTGAAGCCTCCTCCAGCCACCACGGGCCCCATGCTTTGTGGAGTGCAGCACAGCTTAAGAGAGTGAGTACAGAGAGACAGCTGGCCGCCTTCCCTTGTGGGATGTGGGAAGAAGGTTCTGCTTCTCCCCACCATGCCACTTGGGAATTACTCATGTAACCAGCATTGTGGAAAAGCAGGCAGAGTGGAACAGAAGCCTTGCATTTAACCCTTCCGAAGAAATCCCGGGCTTAGCTCGGCACACACTGTGTCTGGACTGGCGGTCGTGCTGCTCCGTGGGAACAGAGAGGCGTGTGCATTGGGAACTATGAGAAACAGAACCCTGTCTGCTAGCCAGAGGGGGAAAAATCAGTTTTCAAACACCCATGCCTTTCTCTGTTGTGTAAATCACAGATGTGAGAAAAACCAGATGTCTGAAGGAGGGATGGTTTGAAGGTGTTACATTGATTTCCTCTTGGAACCGGGAGAGACTAATAATGACAGACGAGTGGGATGACCCCTGGGAATCCATGGGAAAACACGGATGGGTTGAGCGGGTCAGCTTCTATTCGCTGAAGGTGTGCACTGTGCAGCATTGCGCACTTCCATTCCTCCCCATTTCGTGGGCAGAGATATTAATTACAAAGTCTACTTGTGTTGAAATACTTGCCTCTTTAGACTGGAGCACATGCGTAATTTTTTTTTAAGATTTATTTATTTATTTGAAAGGCTGAGTCACAGAGAGAGAGAGATCTTCCATTTGCTGTTTCACTCCCCAAATGGGCCACAGCAGCCCAGACTGGGCCAGGCTGAAGCCAGGAGCCTAAAACTCCATGTGAGTCTTCCATGTGGGTGCAGGGGCCCAAGCATTTGGGCCATCTTTCACTGCCTTCTCAGGTGTATTAGCAGGGAGCTGGATCAGAATTGAAGCAGCCAGACTCCAGTCAGCTCCCATAGGGGATGCCAGCATTGCAGACTGTGGCTTAACCCACTGAGCCACGCTGGCCCCGTATGTGTAGTTGTAAATAAAAATTACATTAAAAGAAAAAAATACCTAAGCAGTTAGAGGTCTGTACTCTGACACTGTAGCCTGCTCCTGAAAAACTGTGTTCTTGCTAGCAGTGGTGGTTGGAATACTCGCGTATTAGCTTCCTATCATCATTAGAGGTGATAGTATTTTATGTTGGTGTTCTGAATTCGCAAGGACAGTAAATGCTTTGTGAATTCTGCAGTGAGCTCTGTCAGTGTGGGGGGAAGAATGTTTGCTCGAGACTCAAAAACAACAGATTCTTGTCCTCCTGGCCCCTAGGGTTCCTGCCTTGGCCACTTTTACCTTCTCACATCAGCCCTGGGATAAGGTCAAGGACAGAGGCAGTACACACACACATACACACACACACTGTCTCTCTCTCTGCTTAAAACAACTTACTGGAGACCAGAGTGGAGCCACTGAGGGCAAGACTCATGGGATGCACCTGTGCGACTGTCCCCAGCCTCCATCCAGAGGCACCAGGTAAACAGGACTGGGCGTATTCCGGCACGCAGCACACTTCAAAGCAGAGAGGTATTTGCTTACGTAGTGAACCAGGAAGATCTCACAGAAAGGCATTTCCAGCTTTTCTTAAAAACTCCAGCTCAACCTCTGTGGGACAATCCACAGGGGACCAGTTGGGGTCCAGATGGTGATTTTCCCGCCTTGAGTCTTTCCAGGAATTCCAGCATGGGCAGGCTGCCAGAGGCCTCTGGCGACAGAGACCCTGCCGCCACACTTTCTGTGTGAGCAGCCTCCAGGGAGGGCACAGCCCCGCCACTGCAGGCCTGGTCCAGGCCCGTCCTCTGCACCGTCATGTGGACCTTGTGCACAGGATGGAGCAGGGGTCGCACACCGCTGAGGACCTCCCCAGGACTCGTATTATCGCGTGAACTAGGGCAGGAACTGGAGGAAGCCAGGAACCGGAGCAAAGCTTTGCCCTAAACTGATTTGTGCATTGTGCTAACAGGGAGTAGCAAGCCATGGAGCCCGCTGACAGCTGCAGGGGGTTGAGGGTTAGCCATATGGCAGTGGAGGACTTGGGCAGAGCCTGACCAGGGCAGCGGTGAGAATGGAGGCTTCCCCTCCAACCTCAGAATGACCCTGCCCCGGACGCACTGCTGCCTCAGACCCAGAGCCGAGCGTTCAAGCCCACAGATGGGCTGCATTTTGAGTGGGTTTATGTATTTTTATTCATTAAGAACAGAGCCAAAAGCGTATTATTTGTGGTGCTGATAACGCAAATGGTGCAGCCCGTTTTCTCCTGCCTTTTCTTGCTCCACTGGAATCCTACTGGTAGTGGCAGGTCGTTGCTTGGCCCACGAAGGCCAGCTTGGTGTGTATCACTGCCACCGAGCGAGGGGAGCCCGGGCTGGGCTGCAGATGTGAGCTTGCTTTCCAGAAGCAACAGGGAGAGGAGAGAGCCTGCTTAGAAAGCGTGTTGGCTCCACAGTTTGCTCAGTCCAACGTGTGCAGGGGGCGCCCCCTGCAGTCTCAGCTCTGCTGGGCTCTGGATCACAGCTGGACGGGTGGCACTGAACACAGTGCTGGGCCTCAGATCCCCCGCTTGCTTGACTGTGAGATACAAACACCTCTCTTCCTTACTCTCTGCAGCCCGTGACACCAAGTGCACGCCGGCTACAGGCCTTCGCTAGGCTCACACAGTGCAGGGGTTGTCCCAACAGCTTTCCCTGTTCTTACTTCTGCGCATTCAGTTCCTCTTCTACAAGGGAAGATAAAAATGGGGCTGCGTGCTGTCGGGCTGCCATCACCATAGTGCAACCCAGTGAGTCACTGTTGGGCAGATGGAATTAAGCTTGAGTGAAACAAGAAAACGATCCCCAGTTCTCACCGTGCGGCCTTGGGAACCTCAGTGCTCCGATCTAAAAACACAAGGTGTTCACATGAGGTTATTGGCATGTAGTAGATGATCAATGAATGGGAGCTGTTTGTATTCTCTTCCTTGGGCTGCCGTAATAAGTTTCCATGAGCACCATGGCTTAAACCACAGCAATCTCTCTGCTCGCACTTCTGGAAGCCGGAGGTCCAACAGCAAGGTGTTGACAGGACCAGGGGCTCTTGGGGAGAATGCTTTTGCTTGCTCCAGGTGTTGCTGCATAATTGTCAGCTCTCTGCCTTTGTCGTCTGTGAATCCCTCAGATTACTGTCTGCCTCTCTCTCCTGAGGATGTCCGTTCAGTATGGGACCCGCCTGATAATCCTGGGGCGTACTCCTCTCAAGACCCTTGATTGCATCTGCAAAGACCTTCTTTCTAAATGGTCACACGTTCCAGATGGACATAACTTGAGGATCTCCCATGCAACCCCACTTCCCTGTTTTATTCATGCTAAAAGTTAAGCTCTATAGTCACCTTAGGGCCTTGAGTACTTTTGTCACTATTTTTTTAAAGATTTATTTATTTATTTGAAAGTCAGAGTTAGAGAGAGAGAGTTCTTCCATCTACTGGTACATTCATCAGTTGGCTGCAATGGCTAGAGCTATGCCAATCCGAAGCCAGGAGCCAGGAACCTTTTCCAGGACTCCATGTGGGTACAGAGGCCCAAGGACTCGGGCCATCTTCCACTGCTTTCATAGGCCATAGCAGAGAGCTGGATCAGAAGTGGAGCAGCCGGGATTAGAACCAGTGCCCTTATGGGATGCTGGCACTGGAAGCGGCAGCTTTACCCTCTACGCCACAGCGCCGGCCCCTGTCACTATTTCTAGCAGGGCCTACAAGGTGTCTGTCTTCCCTTGCTTTCTGTCTTCTCACCACACTGTAGGATGAGCAGGATCCTGTGCCACAGGGGCTATGAGCAGCAGGAAAACCAAGTGTGTGTGGTGGAGGCCCTTGGGCAGCGTGTTCCCCACCATGCGCCAGGACCCTGTCCACCTCTCTGGTGGCTTCTGGCCTGGATGGGGCCTTCCATTCTCCTGGAAGTCTCTTTGTTTTGGACCCAGAGACCAGCCCCATGAAGCTCCAGGTTAGACACAGTCCTCAGTGAGGACACAGCAAGACAACGTGGAGGGAGGGCCGGCCTACAATCAGGCCGTCTTGCCCTGAGATGGAAGTATTCATAGTGAGGAGCTAATGCAGAGCAAGCAGCTCCGTCACGGGAGGGTCCCTGTGCCTCTGCCTGCCTCAACCCTGCCCCATAGCACAGCTCGGCCCATTTGCAGCAATTCTCATCGTACCAGGGCCATGCCTCCTCACTCGCCCGGGCTGTTACTTGCCTGCTTCTCTCCTCTGCTGACCCCACTGCTCCCCGCCAGACGAACCCCATTTGCCGGCAGTGCTGGGTCTGTGCGTTTACCAAGGCCGCCTACGACTGCGGGGTTTCTTCCTTTACTTCCTTTTTTAAATGAAGCTTAGAATTCTTCCAACTTTCTAGGACCCCTATCAAACTGTTGGTTCGTGTGGAGTGTATAGTCAAGCAAAAAATTCCTGGCTCTTTCATTTAATCATTCCTCAGCCAGATCTCTCCAACCCTGTTCCTGGGCTAATTGAGCTATTGAAGTCAAGGGCAGGCATTTACATTGGTTCTCATTAATCTTAATTTTCTTGGTTCTGAGCCATTGGTGCCAGCTTCTGAGGAGATATTTGAATATTAATCACAACATATTAAGCACCTCTTCTAGCCTTCTGTTACCTCCGAGTAATGATAACCAAAGCATTAATAAAATGTTTAACTGAATGAAACTAAACTTAGCATTCTGGTCTACCATTTGCTCCGCACTGACATTACTAAATTTAGGTCTGTACATTTTAGAAATGAAGTGTTTGTTGAATGAATGTGTGATCCACTTCTGGGCCAGGCTTGTTCATCCAACCCAGTCTTCACCATCCTGGGTACACCAGGGATGTAAAGTTTGAGCAATTTTTAATGATTAACCAAATTGAAATGCCTTCTGCCAGTGTAGCCATCTCCCAGGTTAGCGATATAATAAAAATAGAAGGAGATTGGTGAAGCAGGACTGGGAGAATCCCAGTTATCACCACTGTCACGGTGTGTGATTCTGCTTCATGAGTGATGGTATCATTGTTTCAGCGCTGATACAAGCTCATCAGTCTGCATTTCTTCCTCTTTAAAGTTGCAACTGTAGGGGCCGGCGCCGTGGTGCAGTGGGTTAATCCTCCACCTGCAGCACCAGCATCCCATATGGGTGCCGGTTCTAGTCCCTGCTGCTCCTCTTCCAATCCAGCTCTCTGCTGTGGCCTGGGAAAGCAGTAGAAGATGGCCCAAGTGCTTGGATCCCTGCACCCATGTGGGAGACTGAAAAGAAGCACTTGACTCCTGGCTTTGGATTGGCTCAGCTCTGGCTGTTGCAGCCATTTGGGGAATGAACCAGTGGACAGAAGACCTTTCTCTCTGTCTCTCCCTCTCACTGTCTGTAACTCTACCTCTCAAATAAATAAATAAAATCTTAAAGTTACAGCTGTGTTCCTATTCATGCATGACCATGCATGACAGACAGTTCTGGGTTCATGTCATCTGAGAAACACAGGACCTGCGTGTAGGCCGGGTGACCCAGTTTCTGCCCCAGCCTGAGAATTCACTGTTAGCACTTTGTATACATGAAATTCTAGAAGCATCTTCCATTCCAAGTACTTGGTTTTCTTTATAAGACTAGGAGTTGGAGGATCTCTTTGAAAGGTCTTCAAAAATTTCCTGGAAAATGCATATTGTGAAAAAAACACTAAGCATGAATTTCCAGTTTTTTCACCAAAAGAAGCTTGTCTTTTAATTCCGTTTTCCCACACACTTTTTGAAGTACCCCCATGTTCCCACATAAAAGCCCAGAAGTGTCTCCTTTTCCTATCATTTCCCAGAGAGATCCATGGTAATAGCCAAAGAATTTTTGAAATGCAATCCTAGCGAAGATGTTAAGTGTGGGATTTCCTTGATTAAATTTCTTTTCTATTCCTGGGAGGCTTAAGTTGTGTGTAAAGTGTACACTAACGGCCTTTTTGAACCATGTTTTCCCATAGATTTTGGAAGAACCAGGAGAAAAGAGGGTTTTTGTTTTTAGTGCTGTCTCTAAGCTTAGATGACCCCAAAGTAAACAGCTGAGCCCCACCTAAAGCAGCAGCCATTCATCTCCAGGGCTCCTTCAACTCTTCATTTACAGGGAGCACCTCATTGGGGTTCCCAGTGCCTAAGGAAGAGGTTTGAGATGGTTAATTTGCCTAAGAATTTAGGGGTAGAAAATGTAACCTTATGCCCAAGTGTCTCCAGGGTCACTGTGCATGTGAGTTAGTGGACATATTTTAAAATGCAGATCCTGGATGAGTAGATCTGGGTGAGGCCTGAGACTCTGCATTTTTCACAAGCTTCTGGCAGATCCTCTGTTGCCATTCCGAGGGCCACGCTTACCAGCAAGGCCTTATATACCACGGCACTTAAGCGTAGAAGTGCTGATGAGAGAGAGAGAGATGTAGGCATGAAGAGCCTTACAGTGGATCCATTCAGAGCAATGATCATTATCAAGCAAACAAGAAGTCGTAAACCCCAAATACTTGTCTTGATTCACCTGCCAGCTCCCATGCTGCCTTTCCCTTCCCAGTAATTACGATGACACAGTGCAATCTGCCCATGCGTTCTCAGGTCACTTAATGTGTGTATCATTGTGTGTGGACTCACATGTCAAAGAAGTCATTCTGTTGTGGCAGGGGGCCCTGCAGAGGGCGGGCAAAGAGCCCATTTGTCTGTAACTAAAGAGACACTTGCACTAGTCCGTATCTCATTATTATAACAGATTGCCTGAGGCAGACTGCTTTAGAAAAATATACAAGAGGTTTACTTAGTTCACAGGTTGGGAGCTAAAAGTCCAAAGTATGGCTCAGGCTCTTTGCAAGGTTTTCCCTTGGCTGTGTCACTTCCTGGAGGGCTTTCTTGCTGCCATGGTCCCAGGGAGGTGCAGGGCCTCACTGGGCAGGAGCAGGGAGTGTGCACGTCCATGTGTGTGTGTCTGGTCTGTCTGACTTAGAGAAGCCACCAGGATTCAGTCATGGCTCCACCCTAATGACCACATCTAAACCAAATCCCACCTCTACACACCAAAATCAAGGCAAGTCTCCATCCTCTGAACACCATTAACGTAAGCCTTTAGGGATTAAATTCCTGCCTGATTCAAGGCAACAAACCGCATCCAAACTGTACAACCCTGAAAGTAGAGAGCCCACCGTTTTGTTCCCTTCTCCCTCCTCTTTGCCTTGGTTTTCCTACTCTACCAGGGCTGTGGCGATCTCCTCTGGCGCCCTCTGGTGGAAGATGCAAACAATCCAGAACCCAGGGGGCTCAGAGCAGAGCAGCCTCTGGACTCGGAGAGCCCCTCCTCCTCCGTGTTGCTCTGGTCAGTAGTCCCACCCGTAGACCCAGGAGGGGTTGAGCATTTTCTCAATTTGGTCCAGGTCACTCCAGCTTCTGTGTTAATCTCTGGGTCTTTGATAATAACATTGCAATCTCTGGCAAAGGTGCTGCTTGTCAGTGCACAACTTCCCGGAGAATCAGTTTGAATCTGTGCTTTAAGGAGGTTCTGTCCTGGCGGTTAACAGAAAACCAGGCCTGTTGGTCTTTAGGGCCAACAGCCAGCATCTCTCAAATATGCAGCACACATCAATCCTCCTGAGACCAAACTCAGCATTCTTTTTCAAATGTACTAAAACTTGGTTCCTCAAGAAGTACCTTTGGAGGGGTTTTCTAGTTGTGTATATTGTGCATTCAATTGTACAGGCAATTTTACATTTGCATTGCTAATGGACCTCTTCTGAATGTGTTTGACATTTTACTTGGCTTTAAAAGGACTTTTATGCTGCTGCTTTTTCTCTCCTAGAACTGCCTTGAGCTAATTAACCTATTCCCTTACTGGCTGGGCTTGCTATATGCAAATGCTCTCATTTCACATTCTGACATATCACTCTTGCATGAACAGCCGTAATGAAATCCCATGGGGTTGTGTTGGCGCAATGCTGTTGTAGAACCAGCAGGGGGCGCATGGAACAGTTCTCTTTGAGTGAGTGTTCCTTGCTAGTTGGTTTGGGAACCGGAGCTTCTGTGAGTCCCTTCCTGTAGACTGAGTCTTGAAACAAAAGGTTAGCAGTAGTACTTTTAAGGCAGTCAAAAGGGGCATCTTTGGGTGCTTTTGAAGTTCTAATTGTAATGAATTTGCAGGGTGTGCATTTTGCACTGTGCTCTTTCTAAAAGGCCATTCGGAAGGCAGTTTGGAGTTACAGAGGCCTGAGATCAGTGACTGGCATTACCCCTTGGACACTTGTAGTTCTTCATTCCTTCAGCATTGGGTCTTTTTGCCTTAGTTTTTGTTTCCATCTCTCTCTCTTTCTCTATTTAAGATTCATTTATGTATTTGAAAGGCAGAGTTACAGAGAGAGAAAGGGATCCTCCATCTGCTGGTTCATGCCCCAAATGGCCACAAAGGCTGGGGCTGAACCAGGCCCAAGCCAGGAGCCAACACCTCTGTTTGGGTCTCTCATGGGTGCAAGGGCACAAACACTTGGGCCATTTTTCGCTGCTTTCCCAGGCACATTAGCAGGGAGCTGGGTTAGAAATGGAGCAGCCAGGACTCGAACCAGTGCTCAGAAGGGACACTAGCATTGTGAGCAGCAGAGTAACCTGCTGTGCCACAATGCCGGCCCTGTTTCCATCTTTAGATATGCCTCCTTCTAGGAGAATTCCTTTTATTGGCATGTCCTTTGATGTTGAGATACAGATTTTTTTTAAAAAAAGATTTATTTACCTGTTTGAAAGTCAGAGTTGCAGAAAGTGAGAGACAGAGAAAGAGAGAGACAGATCTTCCATCCTCTGGTTCACCCTCACTGATAACCGCGACATTCATGGCTGGGCTAGGCCAAAGCCAGGAGCCAAGAGCTTCTTCGAGGTCTCACACATGGGTGGCAGGGGCTCAAACATGTGGGCCATCTTCCACTTCTTTCCCCAGGCCATTAGCAAGGAGCTGGATCAGAAGTGGTGCAGCTGGGACATGAACCAGCTCCCATATAGGATGTAGGATTCCAGCATCACAGGTGGCAGCTTAACCTACTGTACCACAACAATGGCCCCCAAGGCACAAGATCTCTTTGTTTGTTTGTTTTTTAAACTATTTATTTATTTATTTGAAAGCAAGGAAGAGAGAAAGCTTCCATCTGCTGGTTCACTTCCCAAATGGCCACAATGGTTCCAACTGGGCCAGACCAAAGCCAGGAGTCAGGAGCTTGTCTGGGTCACCCACATGGGTACAAGGACCCAAACATCTGGGCCATCTTCCAGTGCTTTCCTAGGTATATTAGCAGGGAGCTGGATTGGACATGGAGCAACCAGGACTCAAACCAGTGCCCATATGGGATGCCATTTACTTCAGGCACCAGCTTAACCCACTGCACCACAGCGCCAGGCCTGAGACACACAATTTTAGCCCTCATCTTCCTTCGTGCATGGTCAGAATCATTAAGGCTGGGGAATCCTCTGTGTCACTTGTCATTTGTTGCATCATTTCTTGGTGATACCCATTGATGATGGTGAAGCAAAATGAAAAAGAGTCAGTCAATCATTGGCTACCCCCAGAATGTTACTGATTAGGAAGAGGCAGTGTAAGCCTTATAGGAGGCTTTGATAGTGCAAGAAGGGACAGCAGAGGCGGAGAAGGGGGTGTGGCAGCAGGGATCTCACCATTGCATCAGCATGGACCGGGGTTGAATGCTGAAGGATGCTGTGTGTTTGTGTTTGTTTTAAAATCAGATCATAGAAAAGAGGGTCAGAGTGAGAGAACTGCCAGAAGTCTCCGACCCTATCCCAGAGCTCCTCCCAGTATTACTGCATAGGGCAGCACTCACTGTGCAGCTGCTGCTGGGGCGGGGGGAACGCTCACTTCTGTGGCATGTTCAGTGGTCCCGTGTTGGCTCTGCTAACATTCCGTCTCGTGCCGGGTAGGCACTGGGTCGCCTACCATTGGGATGACTTAGAGCTCAGAGGCCGCTGAGAGCCTGAGGCAAGTGTCCCAGCGGTATGGGCTCCACCGTGTGCCCAGGTTTGCACACTCAGGTGTGACGCATCTACAAGAAGTGCCATCTTTAGCATCGGCGGCGAGTTGGCCTTTTGCAGGGAGAAAGGAGATGATGTGCAGAGAAAATACAGAGACAGCTTGGAAGGGAAGCAGGCAGGAGACAGGGACAAAGCAGGCGTGTAACCCTCAGGAAACTTGGAACGCATCAGGCTTGTTATTGTTCTTGGCTTTTTAAACTGCAATCAAAAGTGCTTTGTAACCGTCTCACAGATTTCTTTTGGCGTTCTGTTGGCAACTGAGTGGCTATACTGGGCATTTTTAAAAACTTCTCGAGAGCAGAATTATTCTAGGCTGCCTCTCTTGAGTTGGGGTGTGTGTGTGTGTGTTAGGCAAGAGGGAATTACTGCTGAGCCTAGTGTGGACCGAGAGCACCCTCCAGGATTGTGGCTCTGGGACGTAACACCCAGGGACTGATTGAGACAGCGCTGTGTAGCCGCTCCTCCCCGGGGCCTGGCTCTTGAGGTCCTGCAGAGTCTCCCTGGTGCCATTCTCCCTTGTGGGCTTCCAGCCAGGGGAAGAAGAGGTGAGGCACGGAGCTGACGTTTCTGGAAAGGAAATTTGAGAAACGCATCATCTACCTTCTAAGAAGACAGGGGGAAACCCCGAGAGGAGGAGAGAGGGTACTGAGAGTGTCGCAGGGGAGCTGACTCCATGCCAGAGTTTGTGCTGTGAAGCTACCCCTTGCTCATGTCCCCCCTCCCATTCCCCATGACGCGAGGGCCATAATTGGGTTTTTGGAATTCATATTGAATCCCGAGGCTTAATCTTAATCTTGCTGAGAATGTTTTGTCCCAGTGCTGATATTTTGATGTCCTTTTCTTCCTTCCTCCCCTCCTCCTCTCCCCCACCCTTCTCACTCTTCCCTCGTCCTCTGCCCAGAATCCAGAGCTGCCGCTGGCCGAGTGCACCCAGGGGGAGATGATTCCTCATGAAGAACCTGGATCCCCTACAGAAATCAAATGTGACTTTCCGTTTATCAGACTAAAATCCGAGCCAGCCAGCCAGTGAAGCAGTCACCGTGGAGGGAGGGCGGCGAAAGATGAAATCCACGCAGGAGCGGAGCAATGAATGCCTGCCTCCCAAGAAACGCGAGATCCCGGCCACCAGCCGGCCGTCCGAGGAGAAGGCTGCGGCGCCGCCCAGTGACAACCACAGGGCGGAGGCCGTGGCCTGGCTCCCTGGCAATCCTGGCGGCCGAGGCCACGGGGGCGGGAGGCACGGGCCGGCAGGGACCTCGGTGGAGCTCGGTTTACAGCAGGGAATAGGTTTACACAAAGCATTGTCCACTGGGCTGGACTACTCCCCACCCAGTGCTCCCAGGTCGGTCCCAGCGGCCACCACGCTGCCTGCGGCGTACCCTCCCCCGCAGTCAGGGACGCCCGTGTCCCCCGTGCAGTACGCTCACCTGCCACACACCTTCCAGTTCATCAGCTCCTCCCAGTACAGCGGCCCTTACGCCGGCTTCATCCCGTCACAACTGATCTCCCCCACAGCCAACTCCGTCACCAGTGTGGTGGCCTCCGCGGCGGGCGCCACCGCCCCATCCCAGCGCTCCCAGCTGGAGGCCTACTCCACTCTGCTGTCCAACATGGGAGGGCTGAGCCAGGCCCCCCCGGGACACAAGGTTGAGCATCAGCAGCACCTGGGCAGGGCACCGGGGCTCGTCACCCCGGGGTCCCCGCCGCCCACCCAGCAGAACCAGTACGTCCACATTTCCAGTTCTCCGCAGAGCACCGGGCGCCCGGCCTCTCCTCCGCCCATCCCCGTCCACCTCCACCCCCATCCGACGATGATCCCACACACGCTCACCCTGGGGCCCTCCTCCCAGGTCGTCGTGCAATACACGGACTCCGGCAGTCACTTTGTCCCTCGGGAGTCCACCAAGAAGGCCGAGGGCGGCAGGCTGCAGCCGTCCATCCAGTCCAAGGAGGTCCTCAACGGGGAGATGGAGAAGAGCCGGCGGTACGGGGTTCCGTCCTCGGCCGACTTGGGCCTGGGCAAAGCCGGGGGCAAGGCGGTCGCGCACCCCTACGAGTCCAGGCACGTGGTGGTCCACCCCAGCCCCGCGGACTACAGCAGCCGAGATGCCCCAGGGGTGCGGGCCTCTGTGATGGCTCTGCCCAACAGCAGCACGCCCGCCACAGACCTAGAAGTGCAGCAGGCCACGCACCGCGAGGCCTCGCCCTCCACCCTCAACGACAAAGGCAACCTGCACCTGGGGAGGCCAGGCCACCGCTCCTACGCTCTGTCACCCCACACGGTCATTCAGACCACGCCCAGTGCTTCAGAGCCCCTCCCGGTCGGACTGCCAGCCACGGCCTTCTACGCAGGGACGCAGCCCCCCGTTATCGGCTACCTGAGCGGCCAGCAGCAAGCAATCACCTACGCCGGCAGCCTGCCGCAGCACCTGGTGATCCCCGGCACCCAGCCCCTGCTCATCCCGGTCGGCAGCACGGACATGGAGGCGTCGGGCGCAGCCTCTGCCATCGTCACCTCGTCGCCCCAGTTTGCTACAGTGCCCCCTCACACCTTCGTCACTACTGCCCTCCCCAAGAGCGAGAACTTCAGCCCCGAGGCCCTGGCCACCCCGGCTGCCTACCCGGCCATGGTGCAGGCCCAGATCCACCTGCCCGTGGTGCAGTCGGTGGCGTCCCCCGCGGCGGCTCCGCCCACGCTGCCCCCCTACTTCATGAAAGGTTCCATCATCCAGTTGGCCAACGGGGAGCTGAAGAAGGTGGAGGACTTGAAAACGGAAGACTTCATTCAGAGCGCGGAGATCAGCAACGACCTGAAGATCGACTCGAGCACTGTGGAGAGGATCGAGGACAGCCACAGCCCAGGCGTGGCGGTGATCCAGTTCGCAGTGGGGGAGCACCGAGCGCAGGTAACGTTCACCTGCTGCACAGGTAGGGGGCGCACCCCACCACGCCGCGTCGCCGTCTCTGGGCAACGGGAGTTGCTTCTTTTTTTTAATTATTATTTTTCAAAGGTTTTCTTTTATATTTTTTTGAAAGGCACTATGACAGAGAAAGAGAGCTTCCATCTGCTGGTTCATTTCCCAGATGGCCACAACAGCCAGGGCTGGGCCAGGAGCTCCATCCAGGTCTCCCACATGGGTGGCAGGGGCCTGGGTACTTGGGCCATCTTCTGCTGCTTTCCCAGGCATGTTAGCAGGGAGCTGGATCCAAAGTGGAGCAGCCAGGCCTCCAGTCGGTGTCCTGATATGGGATGCAGGTGGCGGCTTCAACTATTGCACCACAACTCGGGCCCTAAGAGTTGCTTCTGCGAGGCAGAGTTGAGGGGTTTCATTTCTGCCTTGACTTTAGAGCAGGCCTTTCCCAACGGTGTCCTCAAGGAAGTTAAGCCCTGCTTGCTCCTGGTATCTGTCGTTTGCAAACAATGAAGCTCGCTGCCTCTGAGAGTAGGGATGATCCCATCCTGGGGAGAATTAAGAGATCACAACATCATTTGCGTTCTGCGGTTCGAAGGAGGAGCCTGGGCTGAGCAAGGCTGCGGGGCTGCAAGCTTATTTAGCAGTCATCCTGCACTTGTCCTTACCAGGAAAAGACGGAGCTGCTTGTCTAGGTGAGGACATCCCATGCAGAAGCCACCATATCCATGTTCAAAACAGAGGAATGGCAGGGCCGGTCCCAGAGATGACACTTGTTGAAAGGGTGGCTTGTTGTACATCCAGATCGCAGGAGCGGGGAGCTGGCCATGCCAGGAAGCAAGGGGAGCAGGAGGCGAACGTGGGCAAGAGCTTTCGTACCATTTCCGGGGGAGGGAGTAGGCGAGCCAGGAGAAACAGGCTTAGGATTGGCTGGCATGAGTAGCTTCAGTGGCTCTGGGACCGTTGGGGGCCGGCCCTGCTTGTGAGGGAGCTGGCCCTGTGGTGGGGGGGACAAGTGGCTTAGTGGCCCTGGGCATGACGGAAGCAACATAGGAGGTGGTGGCATCAGTCAATTTGCTTATGAAAAACATACTCCCAGGTGAGTTGCTGGCTGTGTCTAGGAATAAACTAGTCCCAGGGAGGCAGGCCCCCTGGGCTTAGCAAGGCCCCAAGATGTTAAAGCATCAGAAAATACGAGGCTGAAGCCAGGGCTGTGTCCAGCTGACTTCCTCAGCCCGGTAAAGCCAATTGCAGCCTTGCTGAGTGATGTTAGAAACTGGACAGGTGATTCCCTCTCTTGATTTCCACGGGCTCCTTCAGACAACCCTTTTGCCATCTCTCAAGTCACTTGCATAGCCCATTTTTGTGAATCAGCAGTTTCACCGCCCAAGTTTCTGGGAATCAAACAGACTTGATCCCCAGCTGGGAAGTTCCATGGCTGTGGAACCTCCGCTCTGGATATGTTGTCCACCCAGGACTATAGGACACAGAAACGACAGTGCCTCCTGCTGGCATGGGTTGAAAACAATTGGGGAAAAACTGATATTTGGGACATTCAAAGAAAAAAATAACAGAAAAACTGAGTAGAGTTTGAATGGCTTTGAGTATTTTTATTAGTCAGCTTTAAAGATTTATTTATTTATCTGGAAGAGCAGCACAGATAGAGGAAGAGACACAGAAAAAGATTTTCTATCTCATAATTCACTCCCCCAATGCCCGCAAAAGCAGGGGCTGGGCCAGGCTGAAGCCAGGAGCCAGGAACTCCATCCAGGCCTTCCACGTGGGTGGTCCCAGAATTGCTTAGAATATTTTTTCAAAGATCAAATGAGGGAGGGCATAGACCAGCTTCCCCAAGTGTTTTCCAGAACTGTGAGAAGCACGGGCTGTGCACTCTCAGGCAGCCTGCCCTGCTGAGGTCCTTTAGCCCCTTTCTTAAGGGTGAGATATCACTGTAGATATCTTTGGTAAGGCTCAAGAAAGAATTATTCAAAATGATGATGATGATGATGATAATAATAAAAAGAACAGGGCCAGTGTTGTGGTGCAGTGTTAGGCAGCCAGCTGCAGTGCCACCTTCCCGTTTCAGGGTGCCAGTTCAAGTCCTGGTTGTACCAATTCTGATCCAGCTCCCTATTAGCATGCCTGGGAAAGCAACAAAAGAGGGCCCCAGTGCTTGGACCCCTGCCACACACTTGAGAGACCCCAGATGGAGCTCCTGGCTTCAGCCTGGCCCAACCCCATTGCAGACATCAGGGCATGAACTAGTGGATGGTCCATGGCTCCCTATCTTAGTCTGTACCTCTTCCTCTCCCTCTCCTTTTCTCTCTCAGTGTCACTCTGCCTTTTAAAAATAAGAAGAAAACATAGGATTTTAAAAAGGGCCTAATTATTCAGAACTCCCTACCCACCTGTGCTTGCTGTGTACTTCCTACGGGATGTAGGGGTGAGTCCTGGTACAGACAATGGGTAGCCTTGGGCGGAGTTCTCTCATGACAGACCCCAGGTGAACCATGGAAAATTACCAAGAGTGAAAAGTAAATGCACTCTTCATGGTGCCTTTAATCCTTGCAGCACGATGGCGAGCAGAGACAGGTGGGGAAAGAGGATTTGTTGTGAAGTGCAGCTGGTTCCTAGCAGCGTCTCTCTGCTTGAGACTAGACAGAGCCTTGAGCTGGGGGCTGCCCGTCCCAGGCCCAAGGTTCTAAAGCCCCACAGACCTCTTTGGTGCCAGGAGGGGAAGAATCTGAGCAGACTTCAGAAAATTTGTGGAAAACGGGATGTAAAAGATTAAGTTTATTTTGGTGCCCCCCAAATTTGAAATCTGTGCATAGATTCTTTCATAGTATGCATTTTCCATGAATTTTTTAAAGATTTATTTATCTGAGAGGCAGAGTTATGGGGCGAGGTAGTGTGGATATACATACATATATATATGTGTATGTATATATATATGTGTGTATATATATATATATATATAGAGAGAGAGAGAGAGAGAGATCTTCCATCTGCTGGTTAACTCCCCAATGGCTGCAATAGCCAGGGCTGGGCCAGGCCAAAGCCAGGAGCCTGCAGTTCCATCTGGGTCTCCCACATGAGTGCAGGGACCCAAGGACTTGGGCCATCCTTCACTGCTTCTCCAGGCCATTGGCAGGGAGCTGGATCAGAAGTGGAGCAGCCAGGACTTGAACCGACACCCATATGGGATGCCAGCATTGCAGGTTGGGGCCTAACCCACTGCACCACAATGCTGTCCCTTCCATAAACTTTTAAAAGATGCATCATTATGCGTGGATCTCAAAAATGTTTTGCACCTGAATAAATCTCTTTAAATTCTGTTTTCCATAAACTTTTCAGAGTGCTCTTGTAGGTATATTTTCTTCTGCTTAGAACTTTGCAAAATGTGTGCTTGAATGATGGGGAATGTGGCTTCCAGGTGAGATTGGGGCCTGCTCTGATTTGTCACTTTTCTGACAGTCCACATACAGCTTAGCAGGTGGAACATGGGTCATGGCTGGGGCAGCCCCTGTGTGGCCATGTGGCATGCTGGGAGCCGTTGGGGAGGGGCTTCTGCAAAGAAAGGCAAGAGGGGAGTGGCAGCTTGGGCTCTGTGCTGTAGAAGCAACGATTTGTTGATTTCTCAGGAAACCCATCAGAAAGCAGATGACATCACCATGGCTAAGACACTCCACCAGCTGTGCTTGCCTCCTGCAGCAACAGCTTCAGGATGAGTGGAGTCAGAGAGAGGATGGGGGAGGATGAGGAAGAACCAGTCCCAGCGTTCACTGAGACTGCTGCCCCCATCACCAGCTCCCTGAAGGTTTTTTTCCCCTCCAGGCCTAAAGACTCTTCCAGGTCTTCTCAGCTGGTTAGACATTGGTCACAGAGGCACTCACTGGGAAATTTGGGAATGTGCAAATTGCTGATATTAATTAGCAAAGTCACGAATTGCACTGGGGAGGCTGTGGAAGCAGGAGTGGTTTTCAACACAGCAGGTGGCTTTGTGACCCTAAGCCTCCGCCCTCCACCAGAGGACAGCCACGAGGATGCCCACCTCATGGACCCTCCCCTGGCTGTGCTTGGTGAAAGCAGTGTTTTGTGTTGTTTCCCTCTGACCTGGAGTTTCTGTCATCTCTAAGAAAGGTAACAAGGAAGGTACTTGGAAAGAATGCGTGGCAGACACATGTTATGAAAAAATAATGAGTTTCAAGCAATACTTATGCCCAAATCAACTTTATCTTTGAATACCATTTGCCTGCAACCTTTTCGATGGCCCCTCCTCCAGGTTGCTATTTTGAGTCTCTTCGGTTTTTTAATTCTTTACTCTTCTCCCTTCCAGAACAGCTTTCATAAAATTCGCTGGCATGGGCTGACTAAAAACTCAGGGAGACTTGAAGGGACTTTGAGCTCCCGGTGGTCAGCAGGTGGACTTAGGTAGGGACTCAGGCTACCACCTGTCAAACAGAGAGGGTGTTCTTTAGGTGATCACGGTCGAGGAGCTGAGTTCCTAATTACTGGGGCAAGAGGTCTCTGATATTCCATTTGTCACTGTGCCTGAGGCTTTGACGTACCCAGCCCAGCAGGGTCCTGCACAGGCAAAGCATCTGTGCACTCCGGGTCCTCACCCCAGTGCCATGGGAGAAGTGAGGGGAACGTGTGGTTCTGTACCCGTGAGTTCACTGGGGAAGCTGCCTCTCTCCAAGGCGGAGGGCGGGTACCACTTTCCGCCCCAGGTAGTGGGAGAGTTACTGCTTCCACCATCCGTGATTCTGGTGGAGACGCCCTGAGCACAACAAATGCTTCCTCCTGGCCTCACTCCCACTTTCTGTTCCCCAAATAGGGGGGCATGAGTCTGTGGCGAATCTCAGATGGGACCCAGAGTGGTAGCATCAAGGTGGGAGCCAGTGCAGCTCAAATGAAGGCTGGACCATTGCTCCATTGGGTAGGAGCAGCTTAGGAAAATGCAGGACCTGAAGCCACGAAGCTCCCAGTCTGATTCCACCCTCCTCCATCCGTAGCACTGGGCCCAGGTGCTAGGGTAGTTGCCCTAACTTGCTTTAATGTGGGTACTCTGACCCTGAGAAGAAAAACAGCTCATGGGGCCAGCATTGTGGCATAGCGGGTAAAGCCATTGCCTGCAGTGCCGGCATCCCATATGGGCACCTGTTAGAGTCCTGACTGCTCCACTTCCGATCCATTGCTCTGCTATGGGCTGGGAAAGCAGTAGAAGATGGCCCAAGTCCTTGGGCCCCTGCACCCTTGTGGATTTCCCAGAGGAAGCTCCTTGGCTCCTGGCTTTGGTTCAGCCCGTCTCTGGCCATTGTGGACATTTGGGGAGTGAACCAGCAGATGGAAGACCTCTCTCTCTCTCTCTCTCTCTCTCTCTCTCTCTCTCTCTCTGTGTCTGCCTCTGTAACTCTTGTCTTTCAATAAACAAATAATTTTTTTTTTAAAGTTCACTTCTGTAAACTGAAAGGCTTCCTGTTCTACAAGGAAAATCAGGAAAGCCTGAGAAATGCTGATGTGCGGCAGCGGGCCCAGTCCAGGCTGCGTCTCTCCAGGGCACGCTCCTGTGCAGGGCTCAGCAGCCCCGCTCCTTGGGCGGAGCGCTTGCCAGCTTGCCTGAGCACCTGCAGCAGGTGTTTCTCCACCCAGGCTGGATGGGAGGCCTGGGTCTAGGGCCCAACCCAGGCAGAAACGGAGCTCAGCAGCCATCCCCTAGGGGGAGCCCTTCCCCAGGCTGGGGTGGCCCTTGGCTTTCCTCTGTCTCCCGCACCGCCTCCCTAGCCTCTGTCCCTGGTCCTCTAGGCGCAGCTTTGCAGAAGCCCGGGCATGCAGGGGCATTAGCTTCGTGGAGTCGCATCCCCATTTGTTTGTGAAGTGCTGGAGGCTGACGCTTTCCCTGGACTGCTTATTGCCTAAGTGCCCAGCTCCACATGTGATTAGGGCTGTCTGCTGCTCCTAGTTCCTCCCAGGGCGACTGCTTTCTGAACTGACTTGGCGGCTGCTTAATATTCAGATTCGTTCTCTTCTCCCGGCCGTCCCGGGGTGGGTGCGGGTGCGGGCTTGTACGGTGTGTTATAATGAGGTATTTACTGCATGCCTGCCCGTGGCTTTGCTTTCATTGCACTCTTTTTTAGTTTGGCTGCCACAGACTTGTGAGTCATCGGTGGCAGCGTTAGGCACTGAATGGATTAGCAGGTGCCTAAAAATAGCCAAGGCCCTCAGACAAGCAGCACATAAGCTTCGATAGCCAGCCCTTTAGCAGCCAAGGCAGACCTCCTGGCCAGCATGGAACACCTAGGGATGTTGATGTTCCAAAAAATAGAGGTTGGCTATTGTCCTGTGTGCAAAGCCCGGCCTGGGCCTGTGCCCAGGTTGTGAACAGTAGACCTCCTGCGAGTTTGAATGCCAGGAAGGTCCCCACAGAGAAACCATATAAAACCTCATTTTTATTTGTGTGTCTGTATTCCCCTCCCAGCAAAAATGAAGATAAATGCTCCCCTTTAATTTTTCCATGACATAAATGCTCCCAACTGGGTGATCCTTTCTGTAATGCTGATGCAGATTCTCTTAGGCCTTTGTTGCTTACAGCTTTTTAAAAAAATGAATTTAATTCCTTAAAGAGAATTAATTTGGCATAGGGATTAAAAGGCTGCATTGGACACCCACATCCCACATCAGAATGCATGGGTTCAAGCCTCAGTTCCTCTCCCGATCCAACTTCCTGCTCAAGTGCTTGGGTCCCTGCCACCCACATGGGAGACTCGGATTGAATATCCAGGCCCCTTGGCTTCAGCCTCATCCAGTCTTGGCTATTGCAAACATTTTGGGGAATGAGCCAGTGGATGGCAGTCCCGTCTGTCTGCCTGCCTTTGAAATAAATAAAATGCATTTTAAGAGTTGTTTTACATTATTATATGTTGTTTAAAGCAGTTTTAGATTTTTTAAAAATTGAGCAGAAAGTAGTAGAGAGAGTTCATAATTTTCCCTGATGTTAAAATCTTGCATTAATGGAATATGCTTGTTACATTGGAAGACCCAGTATGAACACATTATTAATAACTATAGCTCGTAGCCTACATTAAGATTTACCCTTTGTTTCCTTTCAGTGGGTGTGATATTCATGCATTACAGTTCCATACAGAATATTTTTACCCCCTAAGAATCCTTCATGTTTCACCTGTTCATCCCCCCACCCCACTCCTAGCACCACAAACTCCTGCCAATCATCAGTATTTCTGTGTTGTAGTAGCTTCACCTTTTCTAGAACGCCCCGTAGTTGGCAGTCTCTAGCTTCCATCACCTAGCAATATGCATCTAACTTTCCTCCGTGGCTTTGATAGTTCCTTTCTTTTAAGCACTGAATACAATGTCATTGTTCTTCAAGGCACACATTCTAAGACCCCAGCGTGTGGAAGGCAGCAATGTCCTTCCTGGCCAGCCCTGAGCCTCCTGTTGGGGCTTCCCCACGCGGGAGCACTGTGAGCTGTGTGCCAGTGTGGGAGAGGAACCCCGACTATTAATCTGGGATTTGGGTTGGGAGGCGTCCCTCGACTGGGGTAGGGGTTACTGAGCAACCCTGAGATACTTCTGCCAGGCGGAGTCAGGCTCAGAGCAGGACGGTGATGAAGTGTGTTAAATAGGGCTCTCACAGATATCCCTCCGCTCAGTGGAAGAGTCTCGATGGTTTTTATTAACGATTCTTAAACATTGACGTAAACGAGTCTCCTGCTCTGCAGGGGTTTCTGGTTCTCTGTGTGTTGAGAACACAGTCATACCAACCGGTCTGCAGGCGAAATCTGCTCGGCTTGTCTCTGCAGCAAGGACAGCATCAGGACTCTCCGTGGCAGGCGGAGTTAGGATCCCCAGTTTGATCACTGCACCCAGAGCAGGTTGTCCTCACAGAAACCCAGAAGCTGAGAGATGCCCTCCTCGGCCCCTGCTGCAGGCAGAATCTGTGTGCTCAGACAGTGTCAGGCAGGAAACGTTCTAGAAGACAGATGCCCTTCACGCGTGTAAAAACAGGGATTCCTGCGAAGGGAGACGGAGACATTTAAACAACAGACTTTTGTTTTCCTTCTCTCTTGTTTTTGGTGATGTATACATATGTGTGTATGTAGACAAATCTCGGGTTGAAATATACAATCAAACAGCATAACTATATGACGCACTTAGTGTTGAGATCCAGTAATTGCCGACTAAGTGGTTAAAGGAATTTTATTGAGCTTTCACACAGAAGAGCTAAAAATGATCTTAAAAGCCAGTCATTAGCCAGATGAGAAAGGTGACATTGAATAAATAATTGTGAGCCCAGAAGGGAGGCTGCATTGTTAAAATCCCTGTCTTGATTCCTCGATCCAGAGTGGAAATCGGGGGTGTTGCTTTTAGAGGAGGCGATTTGGGGCCCTGGAGAAAGGAAAGGAGGGGCAGATAGCACCTAACAGCAGCAGTGAGCAAGTGCAACTGCTCCCAGCAGCCAGAGGAGGACGGGGGGTCATCTGGAGAGGCTGGCAAAGGCTGCCCGTGCCCACGTGTCACCCTGCAGACCCCACGGTGTTTGCAAGATGCTGTCTTTAGGAGGTGACAAAATGGACCATGTCAAGCTCCCACGAGTCTCATGCACGCTGTGGCTGTGTGTGATATGGTGCCTGTGAATTTATTTTCATTGGGGTTTAATCAGAGACCATGCTAGGGATGTTTGGAGCCCCAATAAGATCATAAATAAACCAGTGGTTGTTAGCACAGCTGAGGAAACAAGAGTGGAAAGTCCCTATCTTATGGCTCTGTGAGATCATGACAAGCTACCCGGGGGGGGGGAGGGGGGGCCACTGAGCTAGCTATGGCCTAGCCACAGAGCTGCCTAGCAGTTAAGGCCCTGCCCTCTCCCTGGGGTGGGCGGGGTGGGGGAGGCAGCCTCTCTGATGTCTAAACACTGACCTCTGTTGGCCAGTTGTGCCATGGCTATGGTTTTCTATATGGGAAGCAAACACAGAACTGTTTATGCTTTGGGATTTTTAACTGAGCACCTACTATATGCTGAGACGTATCCCAGACTTTAGGCATAGAGCAGTGAGTTTGGAAGAAGTAGAAAGACAAACAAATATGCAAGTAAGTGAAACAAATAATGCATCAAAAGAGAAGAGCTATGGGAAAAATGAGAGTGAGGAAAGTAGGGCAAAGGGAATTATTAGTAGGGTTGCTGGGAAAGCCACTTTTTTCTCTCTGAGAAAGAGAGGAGGCCACAGTGTACAGGCAAAAGGGATTCGGCAGCACTGTGTACATGGACTGGGAGGTACAACTGTCTTTGCAATTGAAGACCAGCAAGGAGACCAGAACCATTATTGCAGTGCAAACCTCTACAGGCTAATTCTCAGCCATATTTTTCTCCAAATGAGATGCTGGCTTGGCCAGAACAGAGTTGGCCGTGGTGATAAGAAATGGTCTCGTTCTCAGTGCCTTTGGAACAGGAACCAACAGGGTTTGCTTATGCTTTGGATGCATGTGGCATGAGAGAAAGAGCAGAGAATAGTGTGAGTTCCTGGCCTAGACCTCAGCAACTGGGAAGGATGCAGATACATTTGTGGAGAAGGGAAGGAGAAGGAGGCAGCAGACAGCGGCCAGTCAGGAGGTCTGTTTCCATCACATTGAGGTTGGCCTGCAGATTAGAAAACCTTGGACAACATGGTAGCCAGGATCCAAATACACCCTTGTGAATTTGCTTATCTACTTGTATTTTCTGTCTTCTTGTGGGAGGCAAGAAATTAGGTGTAAACCATAGATTATTTTTTTCCCTGTGGTCTCTAACACGTAGCAGCTGCCCAGTGTACACTTGTTGAAATTTCCAAAAATTGAGTACCTGGAGCACATCCTAGTGACTGCTTGCTCTGTACTATTTCGAGGCTCTCAGCATGCTAGGGAAGTCATGCATGGTCTCAAGTTCAAGGCATTCATGATGCTCGGTGTCCCAGGTAAAAATGACATCATGTTACAAAATCACTGTTTTATTCCAAAATAATATTCGGCATTGACAGTGAGTTTAAGCAGATAACACTCCCCTCCAGGAAACTTTAGGCAGACAGACTGAACCATGTAAATTCTCACTGAAGAATCCCTCTTCAGCATCTGTTAATGATCAGCTAACCTTTGAAAATGTGTATGTCCTTACGACAAACCGAGCAATAAAATAAAAATAGGTTTGCTATGAATACAGCAGGTGTATATTTAGGATATGTGTAACAAGGTTTTAACTTTCATCAAAGAAAGAGAAATCTTTATTTTAATCCACATACACTCAGACCAAAAGCAAACACAAAAGTATATTGTATAAATCGTTGAAGCTGGGTGATGAGTGAGGAGAAAAACAGCATTTGACTTGGGCTAGCCAGCACAGGTTATCTGAATAATCTTTCCTTCCCAGCATGGCTGCTGTAGACTCAGCTGGAACTTTCCCAAGGACTCCTTTGGGAAGGGGCAAAACCAGAATTTAGGCAGAATGGACCAAAGACAAGCCTTGGGAGTCATGAAGAAAAGTCTCCCAAACCTACCAGGTTAAATAAATTCACTGCCATTTGCTGTTTTTATTGCACATCTTAATACTCTTCTCTCTCCCTATCACTATTATTTTACGAATTTTTAGGTTGACTGTTCTAGCTATGGGACATCAAAACATTTTATTCTAAGGCTTGTCTTTGGAATTTCGAGGTGAGGAAATAATAAAAGACTTGCAGAGTATCCAAAAGCATTGTACTTCATGGGAAGTATAGCTTCTCTATCTTTGCATGATACCAGTTGTTATAATGGCTTTTTTTTTAATGAGCTTTGGTAACATAAAAATCTTCAGATAGATTTATCTAAACCTTTACAGGAGATGCTTAGAAGATGAAATACTGGCAGCTCCAAGGAATGTGTATAATGTGGACCACACGTCAAGGAGCTGTCACTGGTGGGTGTCCAGCCATGTGCCAGCAAGTCTTCAAGAGCAGGGATTGTCCAGACACATGCAGAGCTGAGAGAGACTGCTGTGTTTGGAAATAGAGCTCCTAGGAGCAGGGATGTCAGGCAGGAGGGAGTGAGCAGTGAGTCTGGGGAGTATCTTAGGAGATATTTACACTTGAGAACTTTGCTTCTTTATGACTTGGAAACACAGCTAAACAATCCCCAAATGTCGCCTCCTGTAGCATTTGTTCCTTCTGCTCAGCTTGTGTTGTTGATGGCTCCTGGAGGTTTGGGAGAGGATCTGTGGAGTGGGTTCCAGATGGGGCTTCCCACATACAAGTCAATGGGCACCCCCCTCTGATTCTGCCACTTGGAGGTATAGTTCTACGTGTGTGTATGCAAATGTAGATTGCACATCCCTAATCTGAAAATCCAAAGTGTGAAACTTTCTGAGCACTGACATGAGGCTTTAGATTTTGGGGTATTTCACGTTTTGGACTTTTGGATGAAAGACGCTCAACCAGTGAAGTCTACACAAATTTTCCCAAACCTACAACATGCCAAAACCCGAAGTAGTTCTGTTCCCTAACATTTTGGATAATGGATATTCAGTCTGTATATATGAGGGTACATTGAAAGGTTCTTGGAAACATGGCATTTAAAGGTATTTATTTTGGCCAGCATTATGGCATAGCAGGTAAGGCTGTGGTCTGCAACACTGGTGTCCCATATGGATGCTGGTTTGAGTCTCGGCTGCTCCACTTCCTATCCAGCTCCCTGCTAATGGCCTGGGAAAAGATGTTTATTTTGATACAAAAGAATTTTGAAATCCATGCATAGCATTTTCATAATTTTCATAATACACATGTTCCATGAACTTTTTGAAGACTCACTTCATGGATTTCAGAGTTCCTTTGCACTAAATAAACATCTCTGAATGCCATTTTTTATGAACTTCTTGAAGGCTCCTTGTATGTGTCTGTGATATAAGTGTTGTTTTGGGAATGGACATGAGTCTTACCCACACTTATATAAGGTGACTACAATTGTATAAGGCACACATTATTAAACAGTTTTCTGTACCATGACACAAAGCAGGTTCATGCTGTTGGATCCTACTTATGCCAAGTAATACTCAACACTGTTGGGGTAGTAGAAAGGTTAAGTTCATCTCTTTGGTAGAATTGTAATATCTTTGGTCATAGGGATAGAGATCAGGCAACGTAGAAAACCGTTTTCAGGACCAACAACTGGGATTGAACCCCACTTCAATAAACTAATACCTAGGACTTTAGGCAAGTGATTTCTTGGATCTCTTGGAGACTGTTTGTAAAACAGGAATAGCAATACTCGTCTCACTAGCACATTGTGAACATTAAACAAAATACTTTTTATGAAATTGATACCTGGGTGTTTGGCAGATGGTAGGCACTCAAAAATTTTTAGCTTTCTTTACATCATTAAAACAGCCCAGAATAGGTAGGCGTTTGGCTCAATGATTAAGTTGTTACGTGGAACACCTGCATCCCATGTTGGAGTGCCTGCTTTGAATCCCAGCTTCTCTGCTTCCAATCTAGATTCCAGCCAACGCACACCCTGACAAGCAGTAGGTGATCACTGCAACCCACGTGGGAGATCCAGATTGAGTTCTAGGCACCTGGCTTTGGTCTGGCCCATCCCTGACTGTTATGGCCATTTGGGGACTGAACTAGTGGGTGGAAGATCTGCCCACCTGCCTCTCTCACCTCCTTCCTCCTCTCCCTACCCCCCTTTCAATAAAATGAAAATAAATAACTTTTAAAATAAACAGCCCAGAATGATGAAACTTTTCCCCAGATGTGTACACTTGCGTGTAGGCTCATGCTCATGCACACACAGCAGAAGTGGGCTTCCCTACGGATTCTCTCCAGTTGTCCCATCTGAACACATCTATCTGCTTCCAGTATGCCTTGTCATTCAAGAAGTGTGTATAGAAGTAAAACGATCAGAGTTGGCAAAGAAGATAAAGAAGGTTAAGCAGAAGAGTCGCACTCCATGTCCATTCCATGGAAATGTATTACTTTTCGCAATTGTATTAGTATTTAATGGCTTATGAATAGGTATAATGCACGTGTATAAAGTTCAGTGGACATTTTCACTATTGTTGTATAGAGCCGATGCTCATTTCGATTTACACACATAGCTACTGTTTCCTTGCTCTTCATTTCTCCCTGCATCTACAAACCTCTCTTTAGATTCTTTGTGGGTTTTTTTTTTTTTCTTCTGAAAGCTTACTCTAGTATTTTCTGTAGAGCAGTTCTGTTGCTGGTGAGTTCCCTTAATTACTGTTTGTCTGAAACGTCTTTACTTTGCCTTCATTCTTGAAGAAGCTTTGTGCTCTGTATAGAATGCTTGATTGGCAACTCTGTTACCTCAGCACTTTAAAGATATTCCATTGTCTTTCAGCCCCCATTATTTTTGTTGAAGGAGAGTGTGAATGTAATTGTTACTGATTTGAGGTAATGTCTATTTCATCTGGAGGCTTTTAAGATTTTTTTTTCCTGTCTCTGGCTTAGAGCAGTTTAACTATAACCTGCTTGGGTGAGGATATTTCCTCACTTTTCTTTCTTGGGGCTAAGTCTTCTTGAGTCTGTGACTTCCCTCTTGTTAGTCTGGGAAAATTCAAGTATTAGTTCTGTCTCTTTCCTCCTAGGATTCAAACTGTGCATCTATTAGACCTTCTCAATGTATCTTCTGTCTCTTAGGCTCTCCTCTGAATTAGCCCCCCCCCCTTTTTTTTTGTACCTTTGATTCATTTTTTGTAGTTTCTTCTAAAGCTCTTAATCTAGTTCAGAATCCAATTACAGAACCCAGTTCACTAATTCTTTCTTCAACTGTGTCTATTCAGCTGGAAAATTATCTTGATCTTAGTGAATATAGTGCTTTCATTCTAGAATGTCCATAAATATTTAAAAAATAAATTAGATTTGGGGCAGACATAATGGGTAAAGCCACCAGCTGCAGTGCCAGCATCCCATATGGATGCCAGTTCAAGTCCCAGCTGCTCCACTTCCGATCCAGCTCTCTGCTATGGCCTTGGGAAAGCAGTGGAAGATGGTCCAAGTTCTTGGGCCCCTGCACCTATGTGGGAGATGCGGAAGAAGCTCCTGGCTTCAGATTAGCCCAGCTCCGGCCATTGCAGCCATCTGGGGAATGAACCAGTAGATGGAAGACCTCTCTCTATCTCTACCTCTCTCTGTAACTCTGTCTTTCAAATAAATAAAATAAATCTTAAAAAAAAAAAAAAGCAGCCGGCGCCGCGGCTCACTAGGCTAATCCTCCGCCTTGCGGCGCCGGCACACCGGGTTCTAGTCCCAGTCGGGGCACCGATCCTGTCCCGGTTGCCCCTCTTCCAGGCCAGCTCTCTGCTGTGGCCAGGGAGTGCAGTGGAGGATGGTCCAAGTCTTTGGGCCCTGTACCCCATGGGAGACCAGGATAAGCACCTGGCTCCTGCCATCGGATCAGCGCGGTGCGCCGGCCACAGCGCGCCTACCGCAGCGGCCATTGGAGGGTGAACCAACGGCCAAGGAAGACCTTTCTCTCTGTCTCTCTCTCACTATCCACTCTGCCTGTCAAAAAAAAAAAAAAAAAAAAAAAAAACAACGAGGTTCACCAAAGATCACCGTCCCTTGGTGTACCCTGCACTGCATTACTCACACACACAGAAAATGCTATTAAGGTTCTCAGAAGCCCACTTAATCTTATAACTGCTCTACTTTGAAATATTCAAAGTTGGCTTGGAATACCACCAGGTTCAAATCTGTGGGCTATCATCCTTTTCTGCTTTGATGCAGTTAAGTTTTTTACTGTCTTATTTCTATCCAGTGCCTTTAAACTAAACAGTGTTTTTTTTTTTAATTACTTATTCATTGATTTATTTGTTTGAAAGTTACACAGAGAGAATGAGAGACAGATCGTCCATCTGCTGGTTCACTCCTGAGATGGCTGCAATGGCTGGGGCTGAGCTAGGCTGAAGCCAGGAGCTTCTTCTGGGTCTCCCAAATGGGTGGCAGGGGCCTGAACCCTTGATCCACCCTCTGCTGCTTTTTCCAGGCCATTAGCAGGGAGTTGGATCAGAAGTGGAGCAGCCGGGACTCATACTGGCACCAACATGGCATGCTGACATCAACACCACAACGCTGGCCCTGATAAAAATGCTTTTTAACATTTTCTTCAGAATTTTTAATTTTGTTGTTTTTATGGTATTTTTGTTGTTGTTGTTGACATCTTCCAGTTTTCCTTAGTAGGAAGCTTGTTCCAAAATCGCCTAGTCAAATACATCTCAAACGGCCATTGAAAATTGACTTTTTAAACTACTTCATTGCTCTCTCTCTAAATTTTTTATAAAGTTGAATAAATTTAATTTCATGAGAATTAAACTCTTAAAAGCATCGGGTGCCTTTCAGACTTTGGCTATTTTGCAAATCCCCATCCCGCACCCTCTCCTTGCCTTTGTTTGTGATACTTAAATGTCTCCTTGTAGCCCCACCTCTAGCATGGAGCAGGACTGGAAGCAGATCCACCAGCCCACACACTTGTGCTGCGTTGAGATCCCAGCATTGCCTGCGGTGGCTGAACCCTGCTGTACCACAATGCTGACCCCCAGCTGACTTGTTCTAACAGAGACCAGGGATAGAGCTAATGCTAAGTGAAGTATTTTGGATACTGAATGGACTTTTTCACTGGACCGTTTTCTGCATTGGCTCCTGCCCAGCATCTCTATGTAGTAAACCCAGATACAACAGGCAGTGAAAGGCCTTGTTGTGTTGTGTTGTGTTGTGTTGCTAGGGAAGGGAAGTTTGTTAGTGGAGTCTAATTTATGCATGTGTGTGTGAAAGAGAGAGAAAGAGAGAGGGAGAGAGAGAGAGAAAAATCAAGCAAATACAGAGCTCTCACTGGTTTCCCTCCTGTCTGCCCTCTCTGTCTCTCCCTGTTCCCACAGGTCAGCGTGGAAGTCTTGGTCGAGTATCCTTTTTTTGTGTTTGGACAGGGCTGGTCGTCCTGCTGTCCGGAGAGAACCAGCCAGCTCTTTGATCTGCCGTGTTCCAGACTCTCAGTAGGTGACGTCTGCATCTCGCTCACCCTCAAGAACGCCAAGAACGGCTCTGTTAAAAAGGGCCAGCCCGCGGATGCTGCCAGTGTCCTGCTGAAGCGCTCAAAGACCGACAGCCTGGCGGGCAGCAGACACAGGTACGCCGAGCAGGAGAACGGGCTCAATCAGGGAAGCGCTCAGATGCTGTCTGAGAACGGTGAACTGAAGTTTCCAGAGAAGATGGGCTTGCCCGCGGCACCCTTCTTCACAAAAGTAGAACCCAGCAGGCCCGCGGCCGCGAGGAAGAGGAGGTGGTCGGCGCCGGAGACCCGCAAACTGGAGAAGTCGGAGGACGAGCCGCCTTTGACTCTTCCCAAGCCTTCTCTGATTCCTCAGGAGGTCAAGATTTGCATCGAGGGCCGGTCTAACGTGGGCAAGTAGAGGCAGAGCGGGCGAGGCGCCGCGGCCGTCCCGTGCCCTTCCTTCGTATCCAGATTACTGTACTGTAGGCTAAATAACACAGTATTTACATGTTATCCTCTTACTTTAGATTTCTGTTCTAACCTTGTCATTACAGTTACAGCAGGTGTGTCGCAGGAGACTGGTGCATACGCTTTGTCTGCGAGTGTCTGTCGGGGAGTGGCGGGTGGGCCACTGGCAGGCAAGGGCAGCAGCCGGCAGGTGCCCGGGCCCGCCGGGGTCCCGAGAGAGGCCAGTGGGAATGGACCTGCAGGGGTGGAGGGGCGTGTGCCTGTGAGGGTGCGTGGGGTGCGTGCCCCTGCCTCCCTCTGTGCCGCTCTCTTGCCTTCAGCGGGGGCTGGGGGTAGGGGGCAATGCAGAGCAGCATCCTCCTGGGGTTCCCACATTTAAAGTCAACATCAGGACCCCAGCTTCAGGGCAGGCGGCAGATGCAAAAGGAAAGCTCTCCGTTTCAAAGAACGTTTTTCTCTCCAACACATTTTACAATAAAAGCAACTTTTAATCATATAGAGATATATTTCCCCCTATGGGGCCTTGACTGCACTGATACATATTTCTTTTTTTTAAAGAGCAACTGCCACACGTGGGATTTCATTTCTGCTTTACTAGTGCAGTGATGTCGCCAAGGGTGTCGCCGTGGGCAGGGAGGCCCTGCCCGTATCCCCCTCCCCACCCCCAGCACAGCTTGCACCATGATGGGGGGCTGGGGCTGGGGTGAGGGAACACCCTCACTGGTTCTGTGCAGTGTTAGGAGAACCAGTCAGATCCTAGCCTTGTGGCTCCCGAAAAGTAGATGCAGACCACCCAGCAGTGAGAGCAGCAGGAGCTCTCGCACTGAGTTGGCAAAGTCTTTGTGTCTTTGCAGTCCTACTTAAGAGTCCATGGCAATGGACAGCACGGGTGCCACTGCTTTCAGATTCCAGTGTGACACGAGGAGTTCGATTCTGAAAGTGAGCATAGATTCCTGTTTTCTAAGCACTTACAATGCCTGTCACCCTTTATCATCAAGCATCTTGATCTGTGTCATTCGACGAGTACTGTATCTCACTTTAAACTTTCGGGAAAGAAAATCAACCAACACACAGAAAACTAAGTTGCTTTCTTTTTTGTTTGTCAACACTGTTAACTGCGTTTCAGCTCTGCGGAGTTGCTCCCGGCAAGATTTGGAAAGTCTCCGTGTGGTTGAAAGGGACGAACGTGTATGACGAGCTAGTGTGTGACAGAAAATGACCACCAAGTACTACCTGACAGGAGGCACTTGTCACTTTGATGTTGGAGAAGGAGTGAAAGGCGTATATGCAGAGTTGGCAGAGAAACTGAGAGAGAAGGGATGGAGAGAAGCCTCATTTTTGTCCAGTGTTTTTCCTTTTAAGATGAACTTTTAAAGAACCTTGCGATTTGCACATCTTGAGTTTATAATTGGTGTGATATTCCTGCAGTTTTTACCTAATAACATTGTGGGAAAGGTTTGGGGGACTGAACGAGCATAAATAAATGTAGCAGAATTTCTTTCTAAACTGCCTAAGCTCTAGGCTGTTTTATAAGGTTATGTTCCTTTCAGAACTCACTTTGGTCTTTCTGCCGCCTCTGTCACAAAAAGCCAGGTCTCAGCAGGACAACCTGGAGAACTGTCTTCAGACTCACTGAGAGAGTTTTCCATCAACATTTATATTTGTGAGCAAGTTTTTTTTTTTAAAGACTTACTTTACTATTGTTGTTATTAATGTTTTCAGATGACTTTTTTTTCCTATTTGGAATCCAATCAAGATTTCGTGTTTGGTACAAACCCAGAAAGGGTATTTCATAGGTTACATCTTTCATTCCCAGATATCTGATATCATTTGTGGGTTTTGAGTGCATTTTAAAATGCTTAAAAAAAGGGTTTTACAAGCAAGGAGAAATTTTTGACTGTTGTTTGGATGGCTGCAGCTAACCTGAGAAAGTACTTACTCGATGTTTCTGTGGCCATTGAAAATAGGACTTCTGCCATTTTATGAACTTACAGAAGAAAATATGCTACCATCAACCCACATGTTGGCTCCCTAGGATTCCTTTACATTTGGTTCTCACAGGGACTAATGATTCTTATAAACCATTTTCTGGGGTGTACCAAAAACATCTGAGTAGGTTAAGAATAGCTAGACTCTTTCCTTGAATTTCCTAGCCGAGCTGGGTGGGGTGGGCCCTGGTGGGCCTTCCCACCCTCGCGGTCACACTGCTTCTGTAGTGTTGTATTTTTTTAAACATTTCCGTTTAGAGAACTTGCTTAATCTTCCATATATTCTGCTCAGGGCACTTGCAATGAATAGGTTTTGTTTTTCCCTTTTGTTTTTTTAACCTTTGATGGTAAGAGGACTCTGGGGCTGCCACACAAACTTTTGCTCTCATTGGTACCACTATCTACAACTCACGTGGACTCAGAGAAACATGACAACACGACACCCCTCTTGCTTACTTTCCGTACTGAACTGACCGGATCCACCACCCCAACACTAAAATTGGAAAACACACATGGTTTGGAGCAATAGGAACATCCTCATGCTTTTCATGGTTCTATTTCAGGTATAGGAATTATAAAACAATTGGTTCTTTCTAAACATCTGTCCCATTTCACACTCTTGCTTTTTTTTTTTTTTTTTTTTTTTTTTGAATGTGCAATACTTTCCGTGCCAATAGAATCTGACCAGTGTGCTATAGTGAAAGCTCATTCCTTTTAGGCTTATTCCTTGTTCACGTGATCTTTCCAGTCTCTTCCTCCCCTCCCCCCTGGTTCTGGCCAGGGAAGGGCAGCCTCCTCCCGCCTTTCCCACTGTGAGTGCTGAGTGTTGGGGCAGGAGCCTGCAGGAGCCCCCAGTGTCTGTCACCCACTGCAGGATGGGGCCAGCCAAGGAGACCCCGGGGAGAACCACACAGAATAGTGATGATGGAGCGTGGACAGGAAGGAGGCAGGTGGATTTCTGGGGCGCACTCTGGAGCAATGTAGGCTGGAGGCGACCCATTTTCCATGGTCTCGAGGCCTGCGTCCTCTGAGCGTGGGGCAGCAAGTGTGACCTGTTGTGGGCATGCTTGCTGAGTGTGCTGGCCCGTGACTGTGGAGGGGACCACCTGCCAGCCATGGTCTCTGTCCCTGCAGCAGCTTTCTCTTGAAAGAGGAAGAATGCACAAAGGCAGAGAAGCCCCCTCTCGTCCCCAGACGCTGGCGTGCCCCTGGCTGTGGCCAGTGCTCTGTGTAGCAAACCTATGGATGACAGGGGTTGAAATTCTGCAATGCCCCTCCACTGCCAAGGATCAGCCTCATGCCTGTGCATGACGTCCACTTGGTAGTCGTGCCTCAGAGCCGGCTCGCATGCTCGCTTTCTTTCCCGTTTTCCATTTTTAAACTACTAACAGCAGGCCTTCTGTGTTTACAACTGAACACAATCACCAAGAAATTAGTCAGGGCGAAAAGAAAAAAAAAAAAAAACTTAATAATACTATTCATAAGAAACCAACAAACAAGAACCTCTCTGTATAGGGATTTCTAAATATATAAAAATGACTGTTCCTTAGAATGTGTTTAAGAATCTTTGAGTTTGCCTGGGCCACCTTGGGGCAGGGGGTGGGAGGGGTGCGGCGAGGGACGCCACTTACCTCAAATCTGTGAACGTGGAATCCAGACTGCGCTGTCATCTGGACTTCCAGGATCCTCGTGTGCGCGCGTCGGTTCTGGGTTTCTCTGCGCCGCGCCTGCTTTGGCTTGGGGTGACCTGAGTTTGTCGGTGGCGTTGACCCCACTTGTCACAAGGAGTTGTGAGCCTGTGTGTTGTGTGTGAGGTGAGTGTGATGGGCCCCCCTCCTCTTTTCTCCCCCCGTACAGGGAACACTCTGCGGAAACTTCACACCTCTTACTCAGGGACGGGGCTGGTGTGTGGGGTACACGGGGGTGTCCGGAAGCAGCACTTTGACTGCTCTGGAGTAGGGTTGTACAATTTCAAGGACTGTTTGGATTTCCTGCATCTTGTGGATGACTCCTTAGATACCGCATAGATCGCAATATAATGCTGCATGTTCGGGACGAACAGTAGCTCCTAGTAATCCTAAAATCCACTCTTTGCACATAGTTTTGATCTTTCCTGAAATACGTTGCCAAAATTTATATTTTTGGTTGTTGTCTTCGTCGTGGCTTTGGGTTTTTGTTTTTGTTTCTTAAGGAAACAATCAATATCCTTTAACACCTGTGACAACTAAGGAAACCTAATTCTTCCATAGAGAAACATCTTAGATGCTTTTGAAGACACTAACACCATGCTATTTCAGACATGGGTGAGGGCCCCAGTGGGGCAGAGGGCTGGGCTTTGTGTGGCAGGCTGGTTGTCATGGCTACGGGGTCATGAACCCACAAGGAACCCAGCCGCCTGGTCCCTTCCCTCCCGAAGCCCCCCCCCCGCTCCTCCAACCTTGTCACCCTCCACGATTCCAGGTAAAACCCGGGGCCGGGGGCCCCGTGTGTTGGGCGGTGACCTGAAAGGGAAGAGCATTACAAACTCGGTTTGTTTTTAAAATGGTGTGGGGGCTTTTGCTTCCGCCTTTGTCTTTTTAACCCAGGATTTCTGAAATAGAGAACTTAAGAACACATCAAGTAATAAATACACAGAGCATATACTTTTTTTTTTTAATGAAGCACAGGCATACGCTATTGTGTTGGGCTGGTTTCCACCCATCTCCACAGTGTTCTATTTCTGTTGATAGGGAAGGTCCAAACGAGTTGCACACCTCTACTTCGGAGCTGAGATTTCTTTGACATAGATGACCTCGCTTCAGATTTGTTACCTTACCGATAGGATCTGTTCTTGTAGCACTATACCTTGTGGGAAGTTTTTTTTTTTTTTTTTCTAATGTACACCTAATTTGAGAAGCTGAAGAAAACGAATTTTGAAGCACTCACTTTGAGTACAGGTAATGTTTTAAAAAAAATTGCACAAAAGAAAAATGAATGTCGAGACGCTTCATTCAGTGTTTGAAAGATACGGATCTGTTGAAATGAGTTTCATAGTTTGTTTGTAAAAAAAAAAAAAAAACAGCAGAGAAGGGTTGAAAGTTCCGTGTGTGTTTTTTTTTTTTTTTTTTCTGTACATAGAAATGTGTCATGATGTCTAAGTGATCAGCTGTGTATGGTTCTGGCCTGGAAGAATTCTTACGTAAAAGGCTCTTAAACTAGACCTGTGCTTCCTGTTGTGCTGTTACACAGCGCCTCGCCTGAGGGAGGGGACTGGACTCTGCTACTTGAGAAGACTGCTCATTCCTGCGCTCAGTGCTTCCCTGAGCTCCCTTGTTAGTCGCAACTCTTAAGCCATTGCAATTCCTCGTCCTCCAGAGGTGATGTCTGACCTTCTCAGCACTTCTTGTTCCTCTAAACCCAAAGAATAGAACCCTGAACATGAAGTGTTTGTCACAAGTGATCCTAGCTACCAAGAAAACAGGATTCATTACGGGGACAGAAAACCCGCAATTGGTTAGCCTTCTTCGAAGCCCCAACCACCACCCCCACCTCATTTAAGTGGTTAAATGGAAACACCTTTATTAAGTGGTGAAATCAATTGAAACACCTCATTTTTTATTTTAAAAGAGGCCAAGATCAATATGGAACTTCTCAGAAGTCATTTTCTTGTCCAAAAATCAGGCTGGAGGACAGCTGTGGGCAAGTTAGCAACACCACCCCCCCCCCATCCTCTCCCCCGCAGCTCTTCAATTCAGAATCCCCCCTCCCCTCACGGCTGGGTGCAGCTGCTCTGGTTGCTAACATCCACCTGTACCAGGGCAGCAGGGAACAGTGGCTTTGGTTTTTCACGTCCCCATGACTTGCATACAAACAGTTCAACTTGTATTAAAAAGAAATGCATTTGGCCAATTGGTAGACCCTCTGCAGTAACAGTCTCTTAAGAATTCCCAAGGACTTCCCTTGTCTGACAGGACTCCAGTCTTCCACTGCAGATTCACTGGAGACTTCACCCACCCCCACCCCTCCTTACCCCCTCCCCCTTCAGTTCATTTGTCCGTTTGCTGTCTGGATGGCCCATGAGCCTGTCTCCTTTGCTGTGGCTACTCGGAAGGCCTCCGTGGCAAGCGCTGTTTACAGTGATCCTTACCAAGATAACCCGCGGTACTCCAGAATTTCCAAGGCCGAGGTGGCACTAGCTTAGGGCTGTGGGCTACGAAGAGCACTACCCACAAGCGCCATGCACAGACTTCCACCTGTTCTTTACAATCTGGCGCAGGATTGGGGCAAATCCTTTTGTCAGTGAACTCGACACCTGTGCATCCGGTTGTCTGAGTGCTGCCCTCTTGGCTGGGACTCTTCCTCCCCAGCCTGCACTGCTCCCCTGCCTTCAGTCCACTGAAGGAGGCTCCAGTAGAGTCCTTGTCAGTATTGGTGGTGGCCTTCCGAGCAGACAGTACCCTCCTCCTCTCTCAACAGCAAGGTCCCAGCCTCAGAGCCATGTCCGAGATTGGTCCCATTGGGTGTTCCAGTTTAGGGTGGGCACCTGCCCAGCCTCCACTCATATGCCTCCCACAGGCCAAGGGAAATCAGACCCCAGCACTTGGGTTGAGGGCACTACTGGACTGGAGATGGAGGGAAGGAATGATGTTTTGCACCTTATTGAAAAGAAAAATTTAAGTGCATACATAGCTAAGAGCTTTTATTGTGACAGGAGAACTTTTTTCCATATGCGTGCATACTCTGTAATTCCAGTGTAAAATATTGTACTTGCACTAGCTTTTTTAAAACAAATATTAAAAAAATGGAAGAATTCATATTCTATTTTCTAATCGTGGTGTGTCTATTTGTAGGATACACTCAAGTCTGTTTATTGAATTTTATGGTCCCTTTCTTTGATGGTGCTTGCAGGTTTTCTAGGTAGAAATTATTTCATTATTATAATAAAACAATGTTTGATTCAAAATTTGAACAAAATTGTTTTAAATAAATTGTCTGTATACCAGTACAAGTTTATTGTTTCAGTATACTCGTACTAATAAAATAACAGTGCCAATTGCAAAGCTGTCTTTGTCTTCTGTTGGGTCCTCAGAGAGGCTGAGAAACAGTGAAGAGCCTCTTAAAGGCACATGCCCTTATCTGATACCATGGCTTGTCCGGCTCACATCACACCTCCTGTTTGAACCACTGCGGGGTTCTGTCTGCAGCCCACAACTGGCACCATCGGCACATTCTCTACCGTTTGGCTGGAAACTGGATGGTGGTCTGAAGTGGCAGGATCATTTGTTTTTCTGTGGTTCCTGCTGAGGAGAAATTCCATCAGCGGCTTCCTCACTGGCATCACGTGTGCCCCACAGGTTTGCACTGGGCTGTCTTGAAAAAGACATGGCATAGCAGATGCCAAGGACCTGAGGCTCCCCCCTACTCCCACACGTGGCAATTGAGCCCTTCCAGCCTGAAGGTTATGCAGAGGTGAAAGAACCTTTGGGGTTCAAGGTCTGAGTTTTTACTTAGCCCAAAGAGGAACAGGAACACTTTCCATCCACACTCTTCTGGGTTAGGGGCTCGGGGAACAGCCAAGCACAATTCTTGCCGGAATCTCAGGGCTGAGGTCCTGACACACTGTGTCTGTGTGAAGAATGGGCCTTAAACCAGTGGTGGGTGGGTGAGCCTCACAGACCAGACCAGAAGGGCCAGCCCAAGTTCTCTCCACAGCCATCCAGGCAAACAGGCCAGCACACGGTGGGCAAGCCTGGCAGTGGCGTCTCAACTCTGAGTTCCCCAATCCAGTAAGTTTGGGGTCCGGTGGCTGTGACTGGCTACACTGCTGAGGCAGAGGCTGGCACTAGTGGGGCAGCGGGTTAAGCCACTGCCTGCAATACCAGCATCTAATATCGGAGTGTGGCTTTGAGTCCCAGCTACTTAGCTTCCTACCCAGCTCCCGGCTAATGGACCTGGGAAAAGCAGAAGATGGCCTGAGTGCTTGGGCCCCTGCCACTTACATGAGAGACACGGGTGGAGTTCCAGGCTCCTAGGCTTCAGCCTGGCCTAGCGCTGACCATTGCAGCCATACTGGAGAGTGAGCCAGTGGATGGAGGAAAACTCAAGACTCTCCATCTCTCTCTATAACTGCTTAGGGAAAAGCTGCAGCTTCATGTGCTACAGCCGAACAGGTTTTGCAACCATCAAGAGCATGACCAAGGCCCACAGGTGGGGCAGCCCCAAGTGAATGGGGCCAAGTTCACAAATGCCCCCCAAACACAGATACACACATACTCAGGCACCAGAAGCCCAGGGGCTGGGTCAGCCTGGCGGCAGAGCTGCACACCAAATCCTGGGGTCCTGGATGGTACCTGGTGTGGCAGGGGCTCTGCCCATTCCTTGCTACTGGAGGCAGAGGGGCACCTGCTGGGAAGGGAGCATGATGGAGTCTCATGTGTTTCTGGCTTTGCTTTCCCAGACAACTGAATTGCAAGGGACCTGCCTTCGCTTTGTGAAACAAAGAACAAGGTCACAGTCGGCAAAATGTCCACACGGGCAGGATACAGCAGCATGCCTTGCTGCGGGCAGCAGGGCCCCAAGGTGCCCACACACCCTCAGCACAGCACGGGAGCCCAAGATGAGAAAGGGGATGCTGGTGACCCTGGCCACGGTAGCAGGAGCATGATGGACACGGTCCCGAGTTCCCCGACTATGGGTTCTCGAAGATTTCCATTCCTTCCCTCTCTCCTCCTGATTTTGCAATACAGAAGCTCTGATAAACCTAAGCAACTCCAGGACTCGTGTGGAACACGCTGTCCACAGCCCCAGCAGGAGAGGCTCACAGCTTGCACCAACTGGCAGACAAAGAGAAGGCTGGGGCGGGGGCGGGGGGTACCAGGAAAACCCTGCAGCCCACTCCACGTCAAATCTCCCCTTGACCCTCGCCTGGGTCCCCAGAGGGCAGCCACTCCCCTCTGCAGGCACAGGAGGGCTCTTTGTAACAGCTGCCAAGGCCAGGCACACGTCCCTTCTCAAAGGCAGTGGGCATGGACCACAGTTAACTAACCATCACCCAGCAGTCCTGTGCGGCCCTCCCACGGGAGCATTCACACCGACAAGGGAACAGGGCTCGTGTCCTAAGCCCGTGCCTCCAATGCCACCACTGCTGAAAGCTTTTGCTGTCTTCCATCAGGACACCACCTGCTGCCAGCTCGGTGACCAGCCTCTCAGTGAGCGCTCCCATGGAACCACGGAAGCGTTCACAGCCCCTTTAACAACAGCCAGCCTCACAAATGAGGACTGGAGAGAGAGGACGGAAAGGATGGACTCGAGCAAAATGACAGGGACGTGGCACCCAGTGTAGCCATAGATGACGACTCCTGGGAGGCACGTGACAAAGGTTCTGGTGAAAATAACACAGCTACAACCTCGCAAGCAGGATCTGGATCTGGGGGGACGAGTCCTCATGTTCACCTGTCCACTCAACCTTTCCTGGTAGCCAAGAGCCGGGAGGGGGGTGGCAGTGACTCTGACTCCAGCTGGCTCCCTGCCCCAGGTGCTTATCTGCTGCAAGCCAAGGTGGGGCTGAGCCCCTCGCCTGTCCAGGAAGGAGGTAGACAACCCCCAGGGCCCTCTACAACTTGGCTCCTGCAAATGCAGACTCCAGCACGCAATCAAGCCTTACGATAAGAGCATATATTAAAGTGAAACCATTTTCTCTTTAAAAAAGAAAAGGAAAGGGTGCAGGTGTTGGTTCAGACAATGAAGTTATGAGTTCTGGGCAGCTGGGCTGCAACCACTGGCCCCATCAGTGCCCTACTGTGGGCCCCAGGGTGGCACAGGAGAAGCCCCAAAGCCGCCAGCAGCAGCAGGAGGGAGGAGAAAGGACACGGCACCCCGCCATCCACTCGGGAGTGGCAGGAGAAGCAGGTGCACCGGGAAGCCTCCGCCGGAGCTGATGCCCCTCCCTCTCGGGGTTAGCTGAACACGGTGTTGTGCTGCTGGGTCACCCGGATGAACGTCGCCCTCCGGCTGAGTTCCTTGAGTTTGGCAGCCCCCACATAGGTGCAGGTAGACCTCAGCCCCCCGAGAATGTCCAGAATCGTGTTCTCCACATCTCCCTTGTAAGGCACTTCCACAGTCTTGCCCTCAGAGGCCCTGCAAGGAAAGAGAGCGTTTTATAGAGCTGCTTCCTCCCAGCCGTCCAGCTGTTGGCAGCCCTGAAGGCACTGGAGGAGCCACCCTCTGACCCCAGTGCCCCCTGCCCTAAGAGCCAAGTGCATTGGGCCAACTCCTCAGATGCAAGCACTCCCCACCTCCAAGGACACAGCCTCCCTGCAGGCTGCCCAGGGGCTGTGGAGACCCACACCTCCTTGCACGGCAGCCTCCCCCTGGCTGCACCTTCCTGTGAAACCTCCACGTGCACACCAGCCTACAATGGACCAAGAGCCCAAATGCCCACAGGGCCTGAAGACACTGGGCGGGTTGGCTCTTGGAGCCATCTCCTGCACCACCAACAGATAGGGCTGCGAACATCACCCTCCAGGCTACTGGCTCTGCAGCAGAAACTGAGTGTCCTCAGAGGACACCCCCAGAGGAGATTAAATGGACAGCTTGGGCCCTGCTAGCTTACAAGGAAACCAAACCTCCAGCAGCAAGTAGCCCGCTGGTCTCTCTGGGTGTCCTTGATTGGGAACAACTCCTTCTTCCCACCTGCTCACCTCCCTGTGTTCCCATGGGTGCCTGTTCTGCAGGACGTGGGACCAGAATAGAACCAAAAATTGCCTTAAGCAGAGGCTTCCAGGCCATGGCTAGCATCTTACACCAGCAGAGAGGAGCATTTGAGGAGGTCTGGCATGTGGCCTCTAGGCAGTGGCTAACCATCCCTGCTGAGCCCTGTCCCTCTCCTTACAAGGAGCACTGCCCGATTCCACAACCCATCTACAAAGTGGAACTGCCATCCAGGCCTGGCTCTCCAGGGGCATCACAGGAGGAATGTGAAAATGCAGTCCAGCCTGCATCTAAGGGTTGCACAAATTCCAACAAGTCCCCAAGTTCTGGGACTTCCTGTGGCCGTTTTTCCCCAACTGGAAAAATAACATCTCTTGGTCAGAAAATTATCACCTAGAATTTCACAAGGATGCTAACTCTTGTTTGCTAAGTATGCAAGACCCCCTGCATGAAATCTAGCTACTTAAAGCTATCAGCCGGTGGGGGCTGGTTTAGAGCACCAAGGACATGATGCCCAAGTCACTGGCCACCCCCAGTGTGGTTCAGGTCTCGACACCCGGTGGCCAGAACAAGACACATGTGTACATGTGCCTCCAAGGACTACCCTGGCATGTTCCGAAGACATTTCCACGGCCTTCCTGGGGCTAGTTCTCATCGTTGCTTCTTTGCTGACTGGTGATGTCACCTTTTGCTAGTCATTTCTTGTTGATGCTGAAAATCTGCTCACCCATAAAATAAAGGACTTTGATCTGCCTCCCAAGGACAGCATGAGAATGAAATGGTTAATGATTGAGAAGTAACTGACAAAGCATAAATAACAAGGCTATCATTAACCATACTGTCAAAGTAGGGAACCATTCTCATGACAAGATCACGGTCCTGGGGCTGCCACCTGCCAGAGAAAGGGGAAAGGTGTACACACGCACGTCCACAGCCAGGGAGAGAAAGGCGGAGCGGAGCACAGAGCTTACCGGGCTCAGTCTGCCTTTGGCCTTTGGCTCAGTCAACCTTTGGCTCAAGGTTCTAACTCCTTTGGTGCTTTCTTTCCTTGTCTAAGATTTGAATCGACTTTCAGAACCAAGTCTTGATGCTCTGGGATCTTCTGTTGTTCTTTTGTCTATGTGACACCCTGGCCTGGCCTATCAGAGGTCCGCTAGGAGCCCACCTGCGCTGCCATGGCTGTGCTCTGGGCAAGACTTAGCTGTCTTAGCCGACTAAGCCCCGCTCCCACCCCACACAGGCCTCAGGAGCAAGCTTCTCAGGTCCAGTTCACACAACCTGGTCACTGTTTCTGCTACCTAACTGGGCAAACTCCTCCATCAGTTACCACAGGGAGGGCCACCTTCTGGGGCAGGCAGGAATGCACCTTTCTTTTTTTTTTTCCAAAATTTTTTAAAATGTATTTATTTGAAAGGCAGAGGGGGACCAGCTTTGTGGCAGAGTGAGTTGAGCCACTGCCTACAATGCCAGCACCCCCATGGGCACCACTTTCAGCTGCTCCACTTCTGGTCCAGCTCCCTGCTAATGTGCCTGGGAAGGCAGAGGATGGTGGCACAAATCCTTGGGCCCCTGCACCCATGTGAGAGACCCAGACAAAATTCCAGGCTCCTGGCTTTGGCCTGACCAAGCCCTGGCCACTGGGGCCATTTAGGGAGTGAACCAGCAGATGGAAAATCTCTTTCTCTCTGTCTCTCCCTCTATATATAATTCTATCTTCCAAATAAGTAAATAAATCTTAAAAATCTTCCAACCATTGGTTCAGATGGCTGCTAGTCCAGGCTGAAGACAGGAGCCTAGAGCTCCATCCAGGTCGCCTATATGGGTGCAGGGACCCAAGCACTTGGACCATCTTCCATTGCCTTCCCAGGTTCATCAGCAGAGAGCTAAATCAGAACTGGAGCAGCCAGGACCAGAACCAGTGCTCTATGTGGGATGCAAGCATAGCAGACAATACTCTAGCTCACTGCACCATGACATGGGCCCGCCTCCTGTTTTACATTGGTGTGCGGTACCCACCTCTCCCACCCTGCCTTCCCCAGACTATAACACGTTTATGGAGCTTCCCCCCAACACACAAAAGGCCTGGCAAGAATGAGAACAGCCGGCGCCGTGGCTCAACAGGCTAATCCTCCGCCTTGCGGCGCCGGCACACTGGGTTCTAGTCCCGGTCGGGGCACCGATCCTGTCCTGGTTGCCCCTCTTCCAGGCCAGCTCTCTGCTGTGGCCAGGGAGTGCAGTGGAGGATGGCCCAAGTGTTTGGGCTCTGCACCCCATGGGAGACCAGGAGAAGCACCTGGCTCCTGCCATCGGAACAGCGCGGTGCGCCGGCCGCAGCGCGCTACCGCGGCGGCCATTGGAGGGTGAACCAACGGCAAAAGGAAGACCTTTCTCTCTGTCTCTCTCTCACTGTCCACTCTGCCTGTAAAAAAAAAAAAAAAAAAAGAATGAGAACAGAAGTCGGTCCACCAGAACCCTACTAAGGAATTATGGGTAGGACACTCCATCCTCTTCCCTACCCACATGTAAAACTGGCTCTGGACCTCTAGCCTCCTATCACAGTGAAATGGTGAAATCCTGGGGACCTTTGGGGACCATGGATTTTTAAACAAGGCGTTATTAGCAGCCATGGGCATCACGTGGGCAGTGGGCAACCCCAACATCTGAAGACACTTGTGCGTCAACTGCTAGAGGCAGGAGGTAGGCGAGAGTCCTGTGGGTGCACAAAGTGAGGCCCTCTGCCAGAAAGGCCTGGACCGTAGCCCCCAGGGCGTCCTGTGCAACAGGAGACCCATTCTGCAACCCGACTCTTGCAGCCTGAACTCAGCTCAGGCCGGAAACAGCTCAGCAAAGAGGAAGCAAGATTCCCGCCCAGCCTGGTAAGGGTCGGGTGTGCCTTCCAAAACTGGCACCTGCCAGCACAGGCAAGGGGACTCACAGAGTGTGGGTGGGAATTAAAAGATACATTTACTTTGGACCAAAAAAAAAAAACAAAAAAACAAAAAAACCTGAAACCTGTGCCTACTTTTTTCAGAATATGCATTTTTTTTTTTTTGACAGGCAGAGTGGACAGTGAGAGAGAGACAGAGAGAAAGGTCTTCCTTTTGCCGTTGGTTCACCCTCCAATGGCCGCCGCGGTAGGCGCGCTGTGGCCGGCACACCGCCTGATCCAATGGCAGGAGCCAGGTGCTTCTCCTGGTCTCCCATGGGGTGCAGGGCCCAAGGACCTGGGCCATCCTCCACTGCACTCCCGGGCCACAGCAGAGAGCTGGCCTGGAAGAGGGGCAACCGGGACAGGATCGGTGCCCCGACCGGGACTAGAACCCGGTGTGCCGGCGCCACAAGGCGGAGGATTAGCCTAGTGAGCCGCGGCGCCGGCTAGAATATGCATTTTTCACAAAGTACTCTCATACCCCCGGTCTCTCCTGCAAGCTGGCCCAGACCTTTCTGCTCTGCACTCACTCACAAGGCCCCCAGACATGGCCAGTGACAGCTGTGTTAACAGTCGGAGCTTCAAAAGGATGCCAGGCACGCCAGCCCTTCGGTGCGCGAACACCCCAGACCTGCCTCCCCACGCTGCACTTGGAAATCCGCAGGCAGAAAGCAGAGCTGAGAGGCCGCCCCTCACCTGTACTCGGCCACGCCGCCCGCGTGCTTCTTCATGGCTGTTTCCGAGCTCATCCCGTAGAAGAGCTTGAGCTTCTGCCCGTTCCTCTCGATCACTTCTCCGGCGCACTCGGTGTGGCCTGAAAACATCCCTCCCAGCATGACAAAGTCAGCCCCGGCTCCTGCACGCCAAGAGAAAATGGCTCAGTGAAATGGCAGCTCTGAGGGCCGCCCCCTCTCTCCTCCCTCCTGCCAGCCCTCGGCAGAGAGAGAGGGACTCAACCTCTCTCCTGCAGGTGGTGAGACGGACGCAGAGACAAAAGAGAGCAAGGTTGGTGGCGAAAATCCTGGGCGAGGTTTAGTGGATGTTAACAACTACCCATGACTGCGTTTCCAAGAGTTAGCTACCTTAGAATCACGAATGCCAAGTTGGGGGACACATCTGACAGTGAGTTTTCGATCTTGACACTCAGGGCAGTGACTCCTCTCTAACATCCCCACCAACCACAGGCCCCCCCCTCCATGTTCTCAGTTCTGACAGCAGGACCTAGTAGCAGCACTCAGTACGGTAAGCCCTCTATGAAATCCCCACCAAGGTGCTGGTCCCCACCCACACTGTGCACACCAAGCACGGCAGAAGTTCAGAGCAGCCTGCACCTCCCACTGCCGAGATCGGGCACAGAGGAGAGGCAGCCCTGTGTCCCGGAAGTCAGGTGACCTCTGCCTGCACTTCCGCTGCCCCTCTGCTGTGAGCCGATCGTACGTCCTTCCGGGCAGCGCACACGTGGAGTTTCCAGGACAGCCCCAGAGGCTCCAGGATCATGAAGCTGCCTTTCGAGGCTGTGTTGGGACGGGATCGGGGCTGGCTCTGTGCACAGCACACGAGAGAGATGCCACATAACCCGCTACCAAGGAAGCAGAAGGAACACGTGGGAGAAATGGTCACTGCAGAGACTCACTGAGTATTAAGTGCTTTGCTTTGAACGTGTCCGCCAAGAGATTATGGGTAGGAACCTGAATTGCCAAATTCTGACAGGAATGGCTTTGGAAGGAATAGGACAGGGTAGGGCCCTCGAGATGGTATCAGTGGCTTTACAGTGGCCAGCCCTGTCTCACCCCGGGAAGCCTGCACTGCCATAGCCTGAGCAGGAGCCAGCCCCAGGCCTCTGAACTTTCCCATCTCCAGGACCCCGAGCCCAATAAACTCCACGCTTTGTCCATTACCCCATCTCGAGGATCTTATTATAAAACAGCCTAAGACATTCAGCAGCAAACCGCTACAACTCCCCTCGGCCCCAGTCCTACTGACAGCTGCGGCTGGGTCAGAGCAAGGGGACAGCAGCCCCAGGGGACATCAACAGCCCTCCCTCCAGGGCTCCTGCCATGATGGAAAGGGGGCCCAGGGGCCTCCTGATGGCCACAGCCCCAGGGTGGAAGGCCTGTACCCTCTCCTCACCAGCGCATGCCTGGCACAGCTCCATGCTCTGAGCTCCATCCCTACTCTGGCATCACTGCACTGGCTACAAGAGAGCGTGGAGAAGGCTGAGACCCCATCCCTCAGGGAAACTGCACAGAGCCCGAGCGAGTCCAGAGGCTGCTATTACGAGGCACTCACCCACCCATCACTTCCCAGTGTGCCGGGATCCCACTCCACGCACAGCACACACGTGAGACTGTAGAAGGAAGCCCGAGATGCAACACACATCTGCACTATGTAGATCCCGCTTGGTGGATGAACCTCCTGTGGCACGGGACAGGTGAGCTCAGTGGTCAGCAGAGGTCCCGAGTGCCCTTGAGTTCTGCAGCCTTAGTCCTGCACAGCTGAGATCCACGGGCAAAGTGGGATCAAGTCCCATACCTGTGACCCTCTCCAGGCCAATCTGAAGCCCTCCTGCTGCCCCGGGCTCTTCTTCAGCAGTTAAGTTTTTCCTCCACCGAAAAAGGACTCCCCCCACCCCTGCAAAAAAAAGCCCCCAGCAAATGTGGCCCAGCCATCAGACAAGGAAGGCGGGGTCACAGCTCCGCTGCAACCTCTTGCGTGACACACCTCTGGCTTCCCAGCGCAGCCTTCAGGGCCACGTGGCCATCTCAAGGGCAGGCATCCCCACTAGGGAGTGAAGTTCAGAAAACCCAGGTCCCCCTAGGCGGTGCAGAGCGTACGGCTGCCCCCTCGCGGGAGGCAGAGGAACTGCTGCCGGCCTCTCAGCGCAGGGCTTCTCCAGGTTGACCAAGGCAGCTTCCGGGGGCGCCCACAGGTCCCTGAGCCTTGCCTCCCCAAGGCTTCCCCCACTTCCCCCACTCTTGGCAGGCAGATGTCGCCCCTAGCCCCACCTCCGGGCCTGCTCTGCCAAGGACCAGAACCAAGCCGAGGCCAGGACTTGGGTCGATGGGGCTGAAACCGGAGGACCGGAGGGAGGAAACCCAGGAGGGGTCCGCAGTTCGCCCACGCTGAGCCGCGGTGCGCGCCTGCCTCCCTCCCCAGCCCTACCCGCGTGCACGCGCACGGGGACCCGACCTTACCAAAGGCTTTGGCGACATCTCCTGGACACGTGCAGCCTCCGTCCTTAAGAGGAAAAAAGAGCGGGAGAGGGCGTCAGGAGCCGAACAGGGCTCAGCCCTAACCGGGCTCCACTTGGGTCACTCTGCAAACCCCGCCCGGCCCAGGCGACCCCGCCAAAACCAGGGAGCGCACTGCCATTCGGGAGTCGCCTTCCTCCCCGCCAGGCACGAGGCGGGGTTGACGGAGCACACAGGCTGACTTATTCTAAGAGCCAAGGGCAGGACACTGAGCGAGGTGCATCATCTTTCCAGCCGCCCTGTGTGTCTCCCTCCTCTTCACCTGACAACTCAGCATCCATTCAGCACGCGTGGCGCTGGCCTAACGGAGAGCAGGGAGGGTCTGGCAGAAATTCCACGGCCTCAGAGGGAAGCACCTGCCGTTAGCAGAGGCTCGGCTGTGACACAAGGGGTCAGGATGCTTTGGAAAGGAACTGAGAAAACGCTGGTTCCCTCCTTGTGCTCCCACTGGCAGGAAGGCGCACGCTCTCTGCAGAGGGGAGGAGTCGGTGAAACTTGGCCCAGCCACTTTGCAGAGAGCATCTTGAATGGAGACCATGGGGCTCCATGTCTCAGATTGCTAAAAGCAAGCATTTCTTTATGAAAGAGACAGAAAGAGAGAGGGAACTCCCATCTGCCGCTTCGCTCCCCAGATGCTTGCAACAGCCAGGGCCAAAGCCGGGAGACTAGAACTCCATGTGGGTCTCCCACATGGGTGGCTGGGGGCCCAAGTACCCATTCCATCCTGTGCATTAGCATGGAGCTGGCTAAACCTGGCACTCACATGGGATGCCAGTGTCGCAGGCCACATCTGAACCACATTGCTGGCCCTGGCGAAGTGTTTTGTTTTTCTTGAAGTCAGATGGCTGGGGATCTATTTTGATGGGAGCATGAGTTTAATCTATTTGAGGTTGTACATTTGAAACCCGGCTATGTGGAGCTGGTTTTTTTAAGAGATAAAACACTTTAGAAATCGGCAGGACGAGTGAGGTTGTACCTTGGAAGGGGAGAGTGTGGAAGCGCTAACCAGGCAGATGGTTGGGGGAGCCATTGGGGGAGCGAACCAGCAAAGAGAAGATTTGTCTGTCTTTCCAATCAATCTTTGAGAAAAACAAAACACCTGGCTCATTCACTCGTGAGCAGTGCATGACTGTGTTCCTGTGAATTCCAGGAGTGAGGCACATTCAGAAGCCTGTGCCAGTGAGACTCCAGTACGAGCAGCCCTTCTCTTCCCAGGATGGGGAGAGGAATTCATGCATCTGGCATAATCTGCTCACACATTGCCCGTGGGTGCATTTATGCAGTGGACAACGCAAACAAGCCAGACTGCGCACCCGACCCAGCGCAACCCTACTCTGTGAGGTGCCTTCACCCTCAGCAGCCTGCCCCCTGACTAGCATTTACAGGCAACTTCCAGAAGTCATTCAAGGTGAGCCTTTGTGTTCTCAGGAAGCAGAGCAAGACCAGCAATGCCCCTGCAATCTAAGACACACGTGTTGACCTTGACACAGAACTCATCACAGCCACTAGGAGGTTGCAAAAACAATGATTGGCTATGGAGGAGGCATTGTGGGGCAGGAGACTAAGCCGCCACTTGCAACACCTGCATCTTTCATCAGAGCACAGGTTCGAATCCTGGCTACTCTGCATCTAGTCCAGGTCCCAGCCAATGCACCTGGGAAACAGTGGAGGATGGCACAAGTTCTTGAGTTCCTGCCAACCACGTGGGAGACCTGGATGGAGTTCCTGGCTTCAGACTGGGCCAGCCCCATTGCAGCCAATACAGGAGTGAACCAGCAGATGGAAATTCTGTCACTCTGCCTTTCAAGTAAGTAAATCTTTTATTTAAAAAAAAATGGCTAGCATTCTATCCTGTGCAAGTTTTCAAAGCAGTAAATCTACCAGGTTTAACTGCTTTTTCAAGACAGCTGATGCTGTACTGAAGTACAGAAGGTATCCAAGACACGAGTCAAAGTCTGATCTGTGAATTGTCAGTGTGCCTGTTCTGATGAAAAACAGTTGCTCGGACCTGAGAGAGAGAGGACTGCAAACATGGCGCAGAGAAAGGGGTCCAAGTACATAGCCTATGCTAGGAACCGTTAAGGAACTGAGGTCATTTTTCCAAACACTGCAAGAACCTGAAGCTGGCATTTTTGTAGGTGAGGGGGAAAACGAGACTCAGAAAGACTGAGTGACTTTCCTGAAGTCACACAGCTATGGAGATGGAAGGAAAGGGAGCCTAGCAACTAAGAGCCCCACCCTTCCCATGAGAGTGTCTCGGTTCGAGTCCCTGTCCCCAGCTTCCTGCACATGCACAGCCTGGGAAGCGATGGTGATGGCTCACTGAGTCCCTGCCAGCAGCGTGAGACCTGGATTGAATCCCTGGCTCCTGGCTTCCGCCGGCCTCTGCACAGGAGTTTGTGCAGCCTTCTCTCTCTGCTTCTTTACATACAAAAACAAGATGAGAACCAAGGGTTATCTTAGGATGCTAGCATTTCTACTGCTACCTATTGTCTTCTTTCTGTTCATGCACATTTCTAGCTTTACCTAGGTTAAAGATAGCTTGTTGGTGAATTTTTCAAAGCCTTACAACAAAATGATTAGATCATTTGAATGAATGTATTCAGGTCTTTCTAAATAATGGTGTGACAAGAAAAACTTAACAGGTCATCCTTCACCATCTGCCTAGGTGGAAGGCATCCCCAGTGGTGCCCTTCTCTGAGGCCCAGTTGGGCCGCCATAGACAGACACACGACTCAGAGCCAGCCTCTCGGCTGTGAACACCTGCTGGGCCTCAAGGGCACAAGGTGCTAACCCAGCAACTCAAGTGTAAAGCGAGACAACTGGAGGGAACCTGGACAAAGTGGCAGGATGCCAAGACCTGTGGGGCACGCGGGGGTGCCTGAGACACCTCCATCAGACAAGGGGGCCTAGCGAGTTCGATGGAATGAGCTGACGTCAAGGGTGACGAATCCCATACACGTCTGTGAACCCCCCTGCACTCCTATGCCCATCCAGGCACTCCCTCGCCATTACTGTAACAAGCGGAACCTGGGCATATACAGGTGGGGTCAGAAATGTTACCACCCTGCAGCACCGGCATCACGGGCCTCCGTGCCTAACCAGCAACCCAGAGAACCTGCTCTCTGTGCACCCGTGGAGGAAGCCTGGCTCGGGGCCTTGGCAGTGCCACCAAGCGCCTGTGGTCCCCATCGGAATGACAGCTTCAGATCTCAAGTTCTCACTAGACAGATGCTGGGCCGAATGTCGCACTTAAGAGAGTGGCTGAATTAAGTCTCAGGGCAGGTTGCTGTGTAGGGACAGCCTGAGCTCCTTTGCCATTAGGGTCACGGGGCTGCACGTGGGGCGTCATTGCAGGGCTCCATGCCCCCTACCACTGGGCCCACAGGGTGCCTCTGGGGGTGAAGCACAGCCAGAGCCCCACCCCGGCCCCGCCCACACACTCACGGAGATGATGTGGCCCTTGAGGCCGTGTGCAGAGTCCGCACATTCGATCACTGCGCTCAGCTGGGGGTAGCCCACCCCAGTCTTGGTGCGGGTGGTGCACACGGAGCCTGTGCAGAGGAAGGAGAGATCCCAGAGACAGATGGTCAGACAGTCAGGCGTGCGCAGAAGGCAACACAAAACGAGCCCCATCACCTTCACACAGCCACGCCCCATGGATGCTGTGAGCTTTCCAAGGCAAGGGAGCCAATGAGGGTCGCTGTGAACCACCGCACCTGCCTGCACATCCCCCTCCCCACCCCCAATCCTCATCACCGTCAGCCCTGAGGTCCTGGGCGCCGCCTACCTCTCCCCAATCTCGGTCACCTACCCCCATCCTTCCCCCTGCAGGCACCGCTCAGAGCCTCGCTCCTCCCTCACTGCTGTTCACTTGGCCTCAGGTGCCCTGGGGTCTGCCCCAGTCCTGGCTGCAACCTCCCAGCCAGGTCTGGGCCAGATCTCACTGTGAGCTCCGGCACTTTTGCCACATGTCAGATATTATGGTTGTATATTATACCCAGCTCAGCTGGATCAAGCTCCACCTGCTACCCACCTCTCTCTACTGCTGAACACTGACTTTCCAGCCCCTCCGATGGCAAAGTTCTGCCCACCTTAGGGCCTCTGGGTACAGGATGTTCTCTCTCTCCAAACCCTCTCCTCTGAACCAACCCTCCCAGCTCTGCCCTTCTGGTCTTTCAGGCTTCCTCTTGAAGGTAACTGCCCCAGAAGAGCAGTTCTTCACGGCACTTATTTCAGGAGCACACAGTCTCGGTCATTATTTGCACAAGGCCGCCGAGGATCCGTTTGCTGTGCTGGAGGGCAGCTCCGTGGAGAGTCACTGTGTCTCTCGCCACTGAGAACCGAGCCCAGGATGTAATGAAGGCACTATACATAGTCACTCAAAATGCCATGAGCCCAAGGATGAGTGTCACCCACACACCTGTCTCCACTGCTTCACCACCGGTTCAGCCCTCCAGGATATCTCCTATCTCTTATGCTGCATGCTAGAAGCCTGCTGTGACATCCCCCTGCCAGCCCTGGGGTGACACCCAGAGCCCCTGCCTCCTCTGCCTGCTCCTCACAGCTTCCCCCAAGGGTCTGAAGGGACAAGATCAGACAGAGAAGTGAGCCCGCACTCCCCAGACCTGGCTTCAGCAGCAGAGAAACCCCAAGGGGGCAGCGGGCCCCTCTTCCCAGATGCAGGGTGGTACCCGCTCTCACGTCCCCTCGGTCCCCATGTCTTTCTCACAGCACCCTCCACATACGTGTGTTGCTCTCAGCCTGGGAGCCAGCCAGCTTCATCCCCACAGGGCTCCGTCTCCCGCAGTGTGTGCGAGGCAGGAGCCACGTTTACAATCTCTGGTTCAGAGCTGGCTTCTTCTCCTCTTCCACTCAGCTTCCCTGCCGGGCCTCAGCTGCAGTGGGTCTGGGTCCCCAACCGCGGTGAGGGACCACCAAAGGATTACTGTGCCAACTTCTGATGAAGTGAGTGATGGCCAAGTGTCTCTGCCTTTGGAATAAAAAGTCTTCCTGGTCTACCATCAGCATCTTCCATTCTACTATTAGCCTGCGGAGCTCTTGGTAAGTAGGACTGACAGCATCCTTTCTTTTGAGTTTCTAAGAATGGAAGACACTCTGTAAACACCAGTTATCTTTTCTCTTGCTCCAATTCCATTGTTAATTGGCTCACGTGACTGGCAATATAAAAAAAATCCCAAGGCTGGCATCGTGGGGTAGTGGGTAAAAGCTGCCGCCTGTCACACTGTCATCCAATACAGCAGCTGGTTCCAGTCCTGGCTGTTCCACTTCAGCTCCAGCTCCCTGCTAATATGACTGGGGAAGCAGCAGCAGATGGCCCAGGTGTTTGGGCCCCTGCTCCCACATAGGAGACCCAGAAGAAGCTCCTGGCTTCCAAATGGCCCAGCCCTGGCCATTGCAGCCATTTGGAGAGTGAACTAGTAGGTGTTAAGAGCTCTGTCTCAGGGCCGGCACCATGGCTCACTTGGTTAATCCACTGCCTGCAGTGCCGGCATCCCAAATGGGCGCCAGCTTCTAGTCCCCGTTGCTTCTCTTCCAGTCCAGCTCTCTGCTGTGGCCCGGGAAGGCAGTGGAGGATGGCCCAGGTGCTTTGGCCCTGCACCTGCATGGGAGACCAGGAGGAAGCAACTGACTCCTGGCTTCTGATCAGCACAGCGCACCAGCCATAGTGGCCATTTTGGGGGTGAACCAATGGAGGGAAGACCTTTCCCTCTGTCTCTATCTTTCACTGTCTAACTCTGCCTGTGAAATAAAAAATAATAATAAAATAAAATAAAGAGTTCTGTCTCTCCCTCTCTGTAACTCTGCCTTTCAAATAAGATTTTTTTTTTCAAATAAATAAACCTCTAACAAAAGGAAACATGAAGGTCCCTGGGGGATACCAGGAAGCAGCTTCGACATACATGTCCCGTTGTAGGGGTCACTGGTGATGCTCCTGGTAGAAAAGCACACTGACCTACGGATGAGCCTCGCGCGTGCCCTTCCTGCCCACCCCAGCCCCCCAGCACAGATCTCGCTCCTCCCCTAGACACGTTTGGCTGGACCCCCACACCTTACCTGGTCCAACGCCCACTTTGATGATGTCGGCCCCCGAGAGAATCAGCTCCTCTACCATCTCTCCGGTCACCACGTTCCCTGCCTGAGACAGAAGAGAAGAGGAAGCTCAGCGCCAGGAACATCTCCAGGCGGCACACAGGTCAAAGAGGGGCTCTAGATGCGGTGCAGGTCCGTAAGCCACTACGCCAGCAGGGGGAGCCAAAGGGATATGGGGGGGGGGTGTAGAGAGGGAGCAGAAGCCTTGACCTGATTCTAAATCTGAAATTGGTAGGTCTGGGTTTCCTTGTCTGTTGGAGAGGAACAGAAATATGACACCTGCAAAAGCACTTTTGGGAAAGACTCCGAGGTGAGCTGATGGCAGGAAAGGTACAGAGCGGTTCAGTTTTAGAAACAGAAGGGATCTTAAAGAGTGTTTAGGTCCAGCCTTCCTGAACATCTCAGCAAGGCCCAAAGCAAAACCTTACAGAAAGATCCTTATTTAAACATATAAAGACAGACATGGAACACCTGCCTCATTACAGTCTCGACTGCTGGGCATTCGATGCTCCACAGTTTGCAAAATCCATGAAGAACCTCTTTGGAGCACCAGGGACCCAGCCCTGGAAAACTGCCGATGGTCTGCAGTTGGGAACACTGCTGGGTGTCTGGCCCCGGGCTGAGGCTCCCGCCCAGGCTCGTGCTCCACCTACAGACCACGAGGCCTTGGCTCCAAGGATAATCTCGTAAGCCGGGAAGTGGCTATCAACCAGAAGGATGCCTCTGGTTTGGAAAAGGTGCAAGTTCTTTCACCACAGGAGTCCAGGAGTGCAGAAATCGCCCTTTGTCTTACACCGCACTGCCCTGCGGATTCTTCAGCTTGTACACCGGGTGTTCGGCAAGATGCCCTGACTGGGTTTCCGCATAGTCTTCCTTTTTCAAAAATGCATGATCCTATTCATCCTATTTTTTAAGTGTCTTTTTGCCAAATTGAGGGAATTTTTCTTTCTTCATGTAGATAAAGTGACTTTTTTTTTTTTTTACAGGTAGAGTTACAGACAGTGAGAGGGAGAGACAGAGAGAAAGGTCTTCCTTCCGTTGGTTCACCCCCAAATGGCCGGTATGGCTGGCACTGCACTGATCTGAAGCCAGGAGCCAGGTGTTTCTCCTGGTCTCCCATGCAGGTGCAGGGGCCCAAGCACTTGGGCCATCCTCCTCTGCCTTTCTGGGCCACAGCAGAGAGCTGGCCTGGAAGGGGAGCAAACCGGGACTAGAAGCCGGCGCCCATTTGGGATGCCGGCACCACAGGCAGAGGATTAACCAAGTGAGCCACAGCGCCGGCCCGACAAAGTGACTTTTAAACTTCATATGAAAGGACGTTGGGAAAAGGTGAAGGGGTAGGTTCAAAGTTCCTCTAGTCCAGACAGCAGCCGACAATGGGAAATGACAGACTAGAAAGAGGACTCGAGATAAACCCGAGCTGTAACTTGTACCTCCCACATAGAGAAGGAAACCCTGCCGTCTTGAAAGAAGCTAAAAGTGATTAAAGCAGAGTGCCCCATCTCCCCATCTCGGTCAATTCAAGACTGCCTTAAATACAAACACACAATCAACAAGTGACAGACAGAGAAAAGGAGCTGCAACTATGACAAAGGGTCCCTAAGCTGCACTCAGGGAACAGCCCTTACTTAGCAGAGCTCACAGAGGAAGTGCCAGGGACAGCAATGAAATGCAAGTGGCCAATGTTAGCCACACACAACACTCAAGGGCACTAATAACCAAATGTAAATCCAGATGCCCAGGGGGCTCTGCTTTCCACTTTACAAACATCACCAGCTTGAAATGATGAAGGAAAGACAGGAAGACATGGGACACCCATGCTGCAGGAACGCTGGTATGTGCACAAGCCTATCAGAAAACAACTCATCCATAAGGAAGAAATGCAAACATCTGCTTTCATTCTAAAATGCTAAGGTTCCCTCCCAAGGAAATCATCGTAAATGAGGACAGAGGCATAACCACGAAGATGGATTATTTATAACACTGCAAAACTACAAATTCAATCTTCAAACAACTTTACGGCCTACTCCTGAGATGTTGTAAGAAATAGTAAGCATACATATATATAGAAAATACCAAAATACTAACAACTTATGTCCAGGTGAAAGAATTATGATTTGCTCCTTTAGATTTTTCTGGATTTTACAGCAGGAAGTTCAAGACTTTCAGATTTAAATGTGTGGATTTTTTGGTTTTGTTTTGCTTCTTTTTGTAACGCGAGGCAGGGCCCCGAGATCCACACCCCAGGAAGAACTGAATGGAACTTACGACATAAGAATAAAGTTCACTTTCTTCCTCACCAGCCGACTTGCTAAAAACAAAACAAAACTTGGAGAAGCTACTCAAGCTCTCCTCAGGTTCATTTCCACCAGGGACTCTCTTCCCCAACCTTCCCCAACCTGGAACCACTGTATCTTCAGGGGGTCTGAAGACAAGTCAATTGTAGTATAGAATTGTCTGTAGACAAATCAATTCAAGTCAGCTCCCAACGGATGCACCAGGTACAGCCCTGTAAGGTCAACGTAGGTACAAAATCGTGCAGGAGGTCAGCCCAGGAGCTCCCCCAGGTGAGACGACTCCCTCACTCCTGGGCCACCTGCGTGGCTCCCAGCTCTGTGCTCACTCTGTGGTCTCTGCTGCTGCTGTGTGGAAAAACCCAGACTGGTGATGAAATGCCTCCAGCACGGGCACAGCCCAAGAGTGCCGATGGGTGGTGGTGGATGGGGAGTTTCCACTGGCTCAAGTTAGGAACCAGGGAGGACAAAACTCAGAGAAGAGAGGGAAGGACCCAATCAGAAATGGGAATGAGATCAGGAGTACAGTCAGGCTTTGGGCAAGTCCCAGACCTATTGCTCAGGGGGCCCCTGGCTGGGGGTGTGCCTGGTGGAGCGGGAGCTGTGTGGGGACGATTAAACGAGGAGTCCTCTTTATCTGGCATGAAGCACCTCTCTGGCTGGGGAGCCGATGCGGGCCCCTGAGCAGCAGCGGCAGGAGGCACAGTCACTTCCTGAGACTAGAAGCCCTGGGGCAGTCTGGGGCAGGAGGCAGGCAGGGGGAGGTTCCCACTAAGCAACCCTTCCCCAGGAAGCACTGCACCCCCAGGTGCCCCTTAGGGATAAGAAGAGAACTTTTGAGAATGCATGTCAGAGAAGAGCTGTGAAGAGCAACAAAACTAAGATTTTAACTGCTGTGGCATGGCAGGTAAAGCCACCGCCTGCAATGCCGGCATCCCACATAGGTGCTGGAGTCCGGCCTGCTCCACTTCTGATTAGCTCCCTGCTATTGGCTGGGAAGGCAGCGGAGGATGGACCAAGTGCTTGGGCCTCTACTGCACACGTGGCCTGACTCAGACCCGGCCATTGAAGCCATCTGGAGAATGAACCAGCAGATGGAAGATCTTTATATCTGCCTCTCTCTGTAACAGGCCTTCAAATAAACAAATCTTACCAAAAAAAATTTTTAAAAAGAGCTGCTATGGCTTTGAATGTTTATGCCCACTCAGGTGTTGAAAACCTCACTGCGAAGATTAGATGGGCCTGTGGGAGGCGACTGAGTCATGGGATCACAGCCTTCAGGAATGGCGTTGGTGCCCTCCTAAAAGCAGCCCAGGAGAGGCCCTCACCCCTTCCGGAACACCAGGTCACTGTGGACACGGCTGTGGAAGCAGGAAGCGGGCCCTCGCCAGACACTAACTCACCCTCGGTCGCGGACTGCCCAGCCTTTTGAGCTATGAGAAGTTTCTGGTTTTTGTTAGTCACCCAGTTTATGGTATTCAAAGTCCTCTGGGCAAAAAATAAAAACCAAACTTGCCCCAGTTTGAGTCAGCTTGCCATTAGACCTTCACATCTGGGCTCAAACACTGATTCACTCTTACAACGTGGTTTCAAATGAGCCACTTCCACTCAGAGCCTCAGTGTACCCTGCCGTGCAATGGGCCCATTTGGACTCACTGTGGTCATTGTAAGACCGATGGCTGATACAGTGCCTGACTCTTGAGGGTGCTCAGGCACCACCAGGCCCTCCACCTGAGAGACTGCGGTTAAGTGCTCTTCCGCCCACTTCTTTTTACTCTTCAGTTTTCAGTAGCTGAGGTCAAATATACATATCATAAAATCTGCAGTTTTAACTTTTATGCATACAGTACAGTAGCATTAAGGACAAGCACACTTCAAAACATTTATGGAGATGGAATGAGAAGCTTCTTTGCATGCAAAACAAACAAACAAAAAAACCCTGAAATCTATGCAGACAAGGACTCTCCAAAAAGTCAATGGAAAATGCGTCACGTTATAGAAAAAAAGCTACATATGGACCTCAACTTTCTTGCATCAAAACGAACTCATCTTTTGATCTCATTTTCTGAGAATGCTCTGAAGCTCACGCAAATATCCACACTGTTGTGTGACCATCACCACCACCCACCTCTACTTTTTCCATCAGCCCAAACTGGAATTCTGTCCCCACTCAATGGTAATTTTTACTGGCCCTTCTCCAGGAAGAAACCTTTCCAGAGAAGGGCAAAGGATGGAAGACAGGGCTCAGCGGCAGGTGCCAGGCTGCTTGTCAGCCCTGATAGAGGGTGAGCGGGCATCAATCTAGGGCCTTCTTGCAGCATGAGGGACGCGTCCCTCTACTGGCCACAGAGGCACAGGTACTGTCAAGGCAGTGCCCGAAACCGTGACTCTCGGAGACAAATACCACCCCAATGGCTCTTCACGGCTTTCAGCTACGGTTCCAGGAAGAATAAAGATGGAAAACACAAGGAAAGTGGGCTGAGAGGAGGCGCCAACACTAACATCTCTCGCTCTTTAGGGAAGGACGCTCGACTGCCCATCTGTGCCCCATGCCTGCAAGGGTAGCATCCATGTCCCTGGGAAGAGGCATCCACTGACGGTACCTTCGTGAGGCTCAAAACCTCATCTGACCAAACCAATGGTGAAAGAACACAGGCGAGGCAGCCAGTAGTCAGGCAGGGAACAGCCAGGTTGCACACGACCCTTGGTACCAGGGGCACAGCCGCCACTGGCTGCCAGGCCATTGCTCCCAGGGAGGAGACCGGGCCTGCCATCTCCTCTGAACAGATTGGGTGTCACGGGCCTAACTCCTAAGGATCAGATCGGACAGAGCCACCAACACAGAAGCACTTCCTAACAGGCTGAAGCTGGTGGTAGTGTGTAACAGAGAGACCCCAGGCCCCAGGAAGGCCACCTGCTCCTGATCGCCTGGCCCACCACTCACTAGCTGTGTGGCTTTCACAAAGTTCCTTGACCTAGAACTAAGTTTCCCACATGGCAGCAGGTGCCTCTAGGCCCATTTAAGATCTGATGTGCAACAGAAGGGCTTGGTCCGGCCTCGTGCCTTTTTCTGCAGTGCCTAGAATACGCTCTTCTCTTCCCAGCCTGGAAGCTGCCAGCAACCAGCCACAGAGATCCATACCCTCTTCTATCAGCCAGCATCATGAGAAGCAACCACTTCTCTCAACTTCCTGCTTCCCAGGAGGCAAGGAAACAGCCCAGAGGAACTGGGTGTGGTGAGCCAGGAGCCCTGGCTCCTGAAACTGAGGCCAGGAGCTTCCAGCTTCTACCTGGGGTACTTCTGAGCACCCCTTCCGTTCACTGTTCTGTAACACTCATGGTATTGCCTGGCCCCTCCTCATTCTGCCCCCGATACACTGGGGGCAACATGAGTACGTCCTCTCAACTCTCCCCAACAGCTGTCAGAGAAACTACGTTTTCAAGCACACCAAAAAGCTGAGGGCCTGAGTCTTGCAAGTTTCCGATGGAATCACAGGTTCTTTAGGAATAAACACGCACCCCCATTCATTGCTGGGAAATCAACCAGACTGATGGAAACACAGCCCTGGGCCAATCAGTGGGTGCTGGGGCAGCCTCGGCTGCTGGTGGCTTCCCAGAGTACTGTGGGAGCTCTTCCCCATTCCCAGTCCCTTCCCAGCCTCTCCCCAGCAACCCCAGGCTCTGCACTGCAAAATCACCCCTTCCCACGTCCTACCCAGCCTCCTCCTCCATGTACTGCCCCCAAATCCCCTAGCTTCTGTCCCTGAGGGTGGCACATGGGCTCTCTGGACAACAGACAGCTCACCCTGCTCCTGGGGGCCAGCCATGAGCTGAACTCCACTGCCAGCTGTTGGGAGCCAATGCATCTCTGCTGTCACTTGGTTTAAGAAGGGATACATCGGGGGTAGCTGTTCAGTGCAGAGGCTGAAATCACCCCTTGGGATGCCCATAGCCCCCACTGGAGTCTCTGTTCAAGTCCCACCTCTGTTTCTGATCTAGCTTCCTGCTTATACACACCCTGGGAGGCAGCAGGTACCTGGGCCCTGTCACCCATGTGGGAGACCTGGATGGAGTTCCAGGCTCCTGGCTTTTGCCTGACCCAACCCTAGCTGATGACCAGGAAATGGAGTATCTGTCTCTCTTTCAAATAACTTTAAAAAATTGTGAAAGCAATAGATGTTTACTCCCTCTTCTTGAAACAAGCCCCACCCCACCCCCACCCTTCTCCACCTCCAGCCCAGTTTTCATGGCAGGCGCCCTCAAGGGGTTATGACGGACAGGAGGGCAGAGAAGGCAGCGCCATGCACAAACAGCAGCCTGTCTGATGCCCAGTAATTCTCCAGCCGTTAGTATTCCCTCCCTCATCATCACAGGGGCGGAAGCGAGAATCCAGGGCACACACCTGCCCTGGTGCAACTCAGCTCAGGGGCACGCACTGACCGCCGACCTGGGGTGCAGGGTCTGTGTGTTGTATCCCCCAGGATTCCCACGCTGACACCAAGTGCTCCAGGTGATGGTAGAAGGTCTGGCCTCGGGGAGGTGAGTGGATGATGAGGTCAGAGCCTGCGCAGATGGGATTAGGACCCTTTCCAAAAGCAGGCTGAGGACACAGCAAGAAGGCACCGGCTGGGATGGGTGATGTCCACGGACAACAAACCCGCAGGTGCCCCCATCCTGGACTTCCAGCCTCCAGCACTGTGAGAAACCAATTTGTCGCTTAAAAGCCATTCAGCTTATAGTGTTTTTCATTTGAATAAAAGTGTGGGTTTTTTATTTTATTTTATGATAGCACAAATGGACCGGCAAGGGCATGAAGCTTGCCACTTTAACACTTTTAGAATCAACTGCAAAGTTAAGAGAGAGGGACAAAAACTCAAGTCAGGTAAGCTGTCTAGGAGGAGCTCCAGGAGTACCAGACAGGTGGAGAAGTGACATAAAGCAACACAGACGACGGAGTGAAAGCAGCCACAAGACACGCAGGACTGCCGTGGCGACAAGGAGCCGACACCAAAATGAAGCTGTGTCATTGAGAAATGCCCAAGTACGAGGCCAAACCAGACACCTGCCAAGAAGGTCAGCTTGGGGCTTCTATCCAAGACATAGCAGGGCTCCCAAATGTTGGGATGCTGAAAGCATGCTTATTTTGTGATTCATTAAGCTCCTATCCTGATGGGCTTTTCTGAATGAATCCTGTTTCACAATTTGTAAAACGAATTACTAAAGAAAAAGAGTAGAACCACTAAATCACCTCCCTCATTAAATCCACGTATTTCTGATTCCCGGCACTTCATCACTTACTCCAGTGCCCAGCACAGTAACAGGAAGAACTGCTCCCACCTTACTAAAGCCTCCTGTCTCCGGAGCATTTCAAGCCAAGAGTGGCGGGCTGGGAAGATCTGGCAGCAGCTCAGCCAGCCGAGAGTCCTGCTGATGGCTACTGGGGCCCTGTCTTCACCTCCTAGTCAGAGAGAAATACTCAAGGAACTCCTCTTCCACTCCGCAAGCATTTGTCAAGCTCCCTCTACTGCCCCAGACAGAGTTCCAGAGACTTTAAGTTCATCCTTCATCTTGAGACGCACAGCCAGGGACACCAAGCTCCCATCTGCTGGTTCAATCCCCGAATGCCCCACAATAGCTGGGGCTGGAGCAGGCCAAAGGCAGAAGAAAAGGACATTGTCCAGGTCTTGGCACTCACACCAAGCTGCTTCCAACCCCAACTCTGCCCCTTAACGCTCATGAAAATTCAACTGTTGAAGAAGCATTCAGAATCTAGGAGTCCTGCCTTGCAGTCCACATGGGCAAATTGTCCCCATGCTTGGCAGGGATGTAGTAAAGATGAGAGGAAGTGGATAGAAACCTCTCAAATTACAGCAGGTACCCGTCTGACACAAGGCAAATTCTCTCACACTCCACACTTCCAGAGCACTTTGGTGGGTTGGAGGTGGGGGAGGCACGTGGTCTCTACGTATCAAGCCATTCTCCAGTGGATGCCATCAGATCTGGGCCTCTACGGCAAAACTCAACTCTGTCACCCTCACCTGGAGGTGGCATCAGACCCCACGGGATAGGGCTTGGTCCCATAGGACCACCCCATCTGAGATGCCAATCACTAACTGTGTGTCACCCACAACTTCTGTCTGGCTTGGTGGCATATCACAGCCCTCTGGTTGGGTTCAATGAGTTGGCTAGAGTAGGCAAACTTGGGGAAACGCATTCCCCAGTTTATTAAAAAAGGACAGGGCAAAGGATACAGATAAGCAGGCAGATGAGGCTGTACCTAGGGTAAGGCCTGGAGGTGTCCTGGTGGAACTGGGGTCCACCTCCATCAACACATGGATGTACTTTCAACCCGGAAGTCCCTAAACCTCATCCTGCTGAGATTTTAGGCACCTCCGTCACACAGGCAGAAGGGATTAATCCCATGTCCAGCCTCTCTGCCTCCCTGGAGAATGGGCAGGGAGTGAGGGGCTGCGAGCTCCAAGCTTCGGATCACAGTTTGGTCTCTCTGGTGACCAGCCTGCCACTCCCCTCAGTGTCCCAGGACTGAGGAGCTGCGGGCGGGACATCCCTATCTCTCAAGAAATCAGAGAGGCCTCAGGCGTCTGTGCAGAACTCAGGGCAAAGACCAAACAAACAGTGGCGCAAAAGATGCTCCTGGCAGCCCCATCTGCGAAGGTCCCAGTTCTGCCCCAGGGACACTGGGCAGAGACCTAACTGCTTCACAGCTTTCAACGCACAATGAAGTTGGCAGCACCATTTAGGGGGGGAAAGATGAACCTGCTGTTTCCTTCCCCACTCCTAATGCTGGCAACAGCTGGCTGACCTTGGGACAATTCTTAATCCTTTCCTCCCATTTGTTTGGAAAGTATAAAAATACTATCTTATGGCCGGCACTGCGGCTCAATAGGCTAATCCTCCACCTGCGGCACCAGCACACCAGTTCTAGTCCCAGTCGGGGCGCCAGATTATGTCCTGGTTGTTCCTCCATCTGTCCAGCTCTCTGCTGTGGCCCGGGAGTGCAGTGAAGGATGCCCCAAGTCCTTGGATCCTGCACCTGCATGGGAGACCAGGAGGAAGCAGTGCGCCGGCCGCAGCGGCCATTGGGGGGTGAACCAATGGAAAAGGAAGACCTTTCTCTCTGTCTCTCTCTCACTGTCCACACTGCCTGTCAAAGAAAAAAAAAAGTTAAAAATAAAAATACTATCTTATAAGTTCTTAGACTCAACAGAAGATCCAGGCCCATAAAGAGAAATAACAGCTGCCTCCCGGCTTCCGTACAGCAATGAAATGTGCAGAGAAAAGAGGTAAAAATGAAAAAAAATTTTTAAAGGAGAGAAATTATCTAGTGGCCAAACTAAATGTTCTGATGACGTAGACCAGTAAAGACAGCATAATTACAGCACAGAACTTTCTAGAAGCCCCATCTCAACCCTGGAGCTTCCATTTCCCTTTCCTGGAAATTCACCTTTCCCGGAAGTCATAAATACTAACTTGTGAAGGTGTAAGTGATTAGGAAAATACGGAAAAGGAAGGAGACGCAGATAGAACAGCCCACCCAACAATTCCCCAACCACTGAGCTGCCTGTCATGAAATCTTCATATTGGGAAGTCCAGCTCAGGGCACAATTATCTACTGACAAGAAGGGGTGTGGCAGGGCCAGTGTTGTGGCCCAGCGGGTTAAAGCCCTGGCCTGAAGCGCCAGCATCCCATATGGGCGCTGTTTCTAGTCCCTGCTGCTCCACTTCCGATCCAGCTCTCTGCTACGGCCTGGGAAAGCAGCAGAAGATGGCCCAAGTGCTTGGGCCCCTGCACCCATGCGGGAGACCTAGAAGAAGCTCCTGGCTCCTGGCTTTGGATCAGCGCAGCTCCGGCCAGTGCAACCATCTGGGGAGTGAACCAGCGATGAAAGACCTCTCTCTGTCTCTGCCTCCCTCTGTAACTCTGTCTTTCCAATAAATACAATAAATCTTTTAAAAAAATAAAAAAGAAGGGGTGTGGCATGGAGGGCATAAATATGTTCAACTGAAGCCTCGTTGCATTATTTCCAATTTTTTAACATGAGAATACCTCAAAAAGTCTATGGAAAATGGATACAAGTTCAGGGGCCAGCAGTAAGATGCTGGCAGCCAATGAGTGCCAATTTGAGTCCTGGCTGCTCCACTTCTGATCCAGCTCCCTGCTAATGCACCTGGGAAAGTGGTGGAGGATGGCCCAACTGCTTGGGCCCCTGCACCCACGTGGGAGACCCAGAAGCAGCTGCTGGCTCCTGGCTTTGGCCTGGCCCAGCCCCAGATGTTGTGGCCATTTGATGAGTGAACTAGTGGATGGGAGATCTGTCCCCCTTTAACTCTGCTTCCCAAATAAATCTCTAAAAAAATATTAAGTCTATTTGTGTGCAAATTTGAAGCCCATGCAAATGAGGGATCTTCACAAAAGCCCTAGCAAACGCGTATGGGGAAAAAACTATGCATGGATTTTAGAACTTCTGTGCATCACAACAAACTTATCTTTCCATTACATTTTTCTGTGAGTTTTCTGAAGTATCCTCACAGACTCCCAGCTAAGGAGTGACAGACCATTGTTTTAAAGGGATCACATGATAACCAACAACTGATGGTCTTTAGCAAAAATGAGGAGCCAGCATCCTATACGGTGTTGATCAGGATTTTACTTCTTATGTAGGACACCTAGTTTCAGAGTCCCATAGCTATTGCCTACACTTTTCCTGAGGATTATTTTCAACCTTTCCATTAAGGAGACACCAAAAGCTCTGAAGAGAATCCAGTGCCCCCCAACCATACACTTGACCTTCTTTGCTTCCCCATCGCCAGACGGTGGCAGCATACTCACCATGATGGTGTGCTCAGGAAACTTGGCACGGACGAGTTTCACGAATTCCACAAAATGTTCTGAATATCCATTGGCCACATCCAGGCAAATAAACTTAACCTGTGGCACGGCTTCCAGAATGCTGCTCATCTTTTCCAAGTCACTCTGCCCGCTGCCCGAGCTCACGGCTACGTGCTGTGCCAAAATCAAGGTAGACAGACATGAACCATGGTACCCATGCATGCACCTGCTCCAGTGTCTTCACCCAATCAAGCACACAGGGGACCTGCCCCAGGAAGCAGCTGCAGCAGAGGTGGAGATCTGTCCATTCAAAGACCTAGACTTTAACCACCACCCCCTTTCCTACTGCTGAACTGCCCAGATCCTTAAACCAAAACTAAAATACACAGACTCTAAAATATTCAGAAAAAGGTTTCTCTTGGCTTCCATTTCTCTTTGTGGAACACTGAATTGTGCAGTTGCTGGTACAAGTGTGGTATCAGGAAACTCAAGGAAGACCAAAGGGTGAGCTGAAAATTTTCCCATAGAACAAGGGGCAGTCAGTGAACTCATGCCAAAGCTGCCACATCCCCCGAACACTTCACTTAGAGAGTGGGACAGGGAGTCCCGAACACCACAAGGGCTGGTGCTGTGGTGTAGTGGGTAAAGCTGCTGCCTGCCGTGCTAGCATCCCATATGAGCACCAGTTCAAGTCCCAGCTGCTCCACTTCTGATCCAGCTCCCTGCTAATGTGCCTGGGAAAGCAGCAGATGATGGCCCAAGTCCTTGGGTCCCTGCACTCTTATGGAAGACCCGGATGAAGCTCCTGGCTTTCACCTGGCTCAGCCCTGGCTGTTGTGGCCATTTGGTGAGCAAACCAGTGAAGATTTCTGTCTTTGCCTTCCCCTCTCTGTGGTTCTTTCAAAAAAAAGTCTCTCAGAAACTTCTTCCCGTTTCTAGCTCTACTGCCTATGCAGAAGTCCCCACTCACTACCTGAGGGTATCAGATGGGAAATTCCAGAAACAACTTCAAAAACTCTAATGGTATACTGTCATCATTGTTCTATTTCATTATTAGTTGTGTTAAATCTCTTGTAAGTTAACCTTCATCATGTGTGCGTATGTTTAGGGAAAACACAGTCAACACAAGGTTGGGTACCATCCGTGGTCTCAGACACCTAGTGCAGAAAAGGGATGGCCACTGTAAAACAGGACCACACGTGTGAACTTGAACCTGCACAAACAGCTGCAGTGTGTTCCAATTAAAGGAGCAAAACTTCTATGGTGTAAGAACAAAGGAGCCTGATGTGACCTTTTGCAACTGTATTTGCAAGTGTTTAAATCTGAAGCCTCAGGGGCCTGGTGCTCTGGCAGAGTAGGCCAAGTCGCCACCTGTGGCACCAGCATCCCATAGGAGTGCCATTTTGTGTCCAGGCTGCTCCTCTTCTGATCCAGCTCTCTGCTAATGGCCTGGGAAGGCAGTGGAAGATGGCCCAAGTGGTTGGGCCCCTGCACCCACATGGGAGACCCAGAAGAGGCTCCTGGCTCTTGGCTTCAGGTTGGCCCAGCCCAGCTCCAGCTGCTGCAGCCATTTGGGGAGTGAATCAGCAGATGGAAAAACCTCTCTGCTTCTCCCTCTCTCTGTAACTCTGCCTTTCAAATAAAAAAAATTTTTTTAAAATCTGAAGCCACCTCACCTTTCTCTGTGATACCCTCTCCTCCACAGACCCAGTGCTCTTGAAGCCCATGCCTCTGCCTTCTCAGAAAATCTGCTCTTTGGTAAAAGACTCATTTTTAACTATTCCGCGCCTTCAGCCAAACTAAGCCAGGGGTCAGACTCTCACCTAGCAGGAGAAATACCTGTGTTTGAACTGCACGATTCTCTTTTTCATTGTTTGGTTATCCTCCACCCCCTACCCCATCCTTTAAGTGAACCCACAGCCATGGATGAGGGACCTAGCTTAATCTCAACAATGCAGCCACCATGCAGATCTGAGCTTCCAGGGCCTACCCAGTTCTCTGAGGGTGCTAGGCTCTGTGTGGGATGGCTGAGGCCCTGCACATCCCTGTCTGCATCCATTTGCACAAGTCTGGATCTCAGTGCCACTGTTTGTTCTACATTTCCCCTTTTGATTTAGCCTTTTATTTGGAGGAGGGCAGGGGCAGGGCAGTAAATCAAATTTTCGTCCTCAGTAATGGAGGCCGAGGTTCCAATGAACCAAGAGCTCACCTTAAAAAGTGGGTTTGGGGGTGGGTGAGAGGGTTGACCAAACAAATGGAAAATCATTGTTTCCCAACTTCTTCAGGTTAAGCATCCCCTATACAAAATGCCTGGGCCAGACAATGTGCCAGTGTTCCAGATGTCAGTTTCTAGCATTTTGGAGTATTTGCAAAATAGCGAAGTCTGAAATCTGAAATGCCTTTCAAGACTTTTAGTGCTCAAAAATTATTTAGATTTCAGAGCATTTCAGATTCTATGATGGCTGCTCAGCCTGCTCAGGGAGAAGTCGGAGAAAGCAAAAACAAGTATTTAAATTTCATTTGAACACAGTACGGCAAAAAAGGACTTCCTATAGAGTCATCCCCCTATTGAACTTATCTCCCAAACAACCTGGCTGGCCAAATGCACACCCAACTGAAACACAGTGCCAGCAGCAGCCTGCTATGAAGGGATTCCTAACCACAGACCATCAGCTCTTTAAGAGCGCTGTAGCTCTTGGCTGTCTCTGGCTCCGGAACACCCAAATGCACCTGTAGGAAATGCAGGTGTGTTCTGAGGGACTTTTTGTTGTTAGGTCTGTTTTTTTTTTAAACTATTATTGAGTTATAGTGACATTGTATAGTTCACCCAAAATGCATAGTTCAACGATGTTTTGGTATATTCAGAGCTGTGCAATCATCACAACCAATTTTAGAACATTTCATGACTCCCCAAAGCAGCGGCTGCATCTCTTTAATCATCACTCCCGAAACTCCATCCCCTAAGGCCTAGGCAGCCACTCACCTATTTTATGTCTTTTTAGGCCTGCCTATTCTGGACATTTCCTGTAAATGGAACCACATGTGGCCTTCTGTATCTGGCTTTGACCTAATCGGGTATTTCCCAGGTCCAATCACCTTGTCACATGAATCAGAACTTCATTCCTCTGTCTGGCTAAGTAACATTACACTGAATGGAGAGACTACATTTTATTTACCCATTTGTCCACTGACAGGCACCTGGGTTGTTTCCACTTCTGGGCTATGTGAATATGGCTGCTATGACTGTTAGCAAGTTGTGTGTGACTTGTATTTTCATTTCTGCTGTGTCTATACCTAGACACAGAGCTCCTGGGTAGTATGGTAACTCTGACTTCTAAGCACACTGTTCTCCAAAGCAGCTGCACCATTTTACATCCCCATCAGCAGCGGATGAAGGTTCCTCAAGACTTCTGGTCTTTCTAACAAAAGTCTTTCCAGCAAGCATATTGTCTACTCAATCCCAAAGCAACTTGTTTATAATTAATTTTTTCTTCTACTGCCAGAAGGCATGTTCAGGTCAGATCCACTTGAAACACCTGGCAGGAACATTAACTCTGCCCTAGGCTCTCAAGATATGAGGGCACTTTAAGAAGTTTGTGGAGGAGCAGGTAGCAGATAAGACACCCATGTCTACACATTGGAGTATCTAGGTTCAGTGGCTCTTGATTCCAGGTTCCTGTCAATGCAGAACCCTGGGAGGTAGTAGTGATGGCTCAGGTGACTGGGGACCTGCCACCAAGTGGGAGATCTGGATTGAGTTCTAGACTTCTAGCTTCAACTCAGCCATTGCAGGCATCTGGGGACTGAACCAGAGTTCTTTCTCCTTGTCTTTCTCGGATTCTCAAAAAAAAAAAAAAAAAAAAAGTTTAAGTTCATAGAAACATGGAGTTAAAAGATAAGTTGATTTTGGTGCAAAACTTATTTTGCAAGCCATGCTTTTTCATAACTCACATTTCCATAAATTCTCTGACGACAGCTTGTGTGCATGGATTTAATTTTTTGCACTACAACAAACTTATCTTTTAATCTACTTCTCCATGAACTTTTTGAAGGACCTTTCAAAGGCCCACAGATATTCCTTAGAGGCAACTCCTAGTACACACTGGGGAACAGGCCTGCTGGGCAAATCCCAGCCAACATCATCCGGCTGGAGAACCACTCCATCCATCCCGTACACCTATGTGCTCCCTCAAACCCTCCGCACAACCCAAAGCCCTCTCCCGCACCCACACACAGCACCTGTCACTTGTAATGGGACCAGGGCGTACCTGCAGGCATTCAGGGTGATTTGCAGCAAAGAGCTTCCAGTCGTCCAGGGAGTAATGCTTATGAATTGCTGTGAACATGGAGTGCTAGAAAACAAAACATGGCATCAGGATGGGCAGCCAAGGGATCCGACAAAGGCATTTGGCCTGGTGCCACTCATGCTTAATTTGCTTGGAACATGTTCCTAGGAGCCAAACAAAAAGGTATAACCAGGGAAATCACAAAGCCATTACAATGTTTCCCATGCTAGGGAGTAGGTAACACTGCATCTAAGACATAGGAGGCTCTGCCAAAAGGCAAGGGGAGATCTCTCAGAGGCCTGGCCAGCCCACCCTGGTTCCCGCCTACACCTGAGTTCGGCCAAGAGCAGAACAGGTAGAAAAAAATAAAATAAATAGGAAAACCTTGCAGCAGGTTTCCTGTCCAGAAGGACCAGCCCACAACAACTGCTTAACAAACCCTCTCGAACCACATCTTGTACCTGAAAGGTTTTTCTTGGGGTCCACACCTAAATATTTCCTGCTGAAGCTAAACCCATCTGGCAGGCAGTATTCTTGGGGGAGGGAGGTCCTCAGGTCTACATTGAAATCCCAAGTCCATGACCCTGCATTTGCTACCTCTGTGCCAATGCTGCACAGACATAACTTCATTTAAACCTCAGAACAGGGGTCAGTGCTGTGACATAGCCAGTAAAGCTTCTGCCTGCAGTGCGAGCATCCCATATGGATGCCAGTTCGAGTCCCGGCTGCTCTACTTCTGATCCAGCTCCATGGTAATGTGCCCGGTAAAGTAGCAGAAGATGGTCTAAGTCCTTGGGCCCCTGCACACATGTGGGAGATCCAGAAGAAGCTTCAGATGGGCCCAGCTCCAGCCACTGAGAAGTGAACCAACAGATAGAAGATCTCTTTCTCTCTCTCTCTCTCTCTGCCTCTTTGTAACTCTACCTTTAAAATAAAATAAAAAATAAATCTTCCAAAAAATAAATCTCAGAAAAACTACAAATGGTATTAATGATTAGCTTCATGGGCAGAAAAGGAGGTTAAGAAGTTTAAAGTTAAAAAACTTAGCGACTACTTAGCTAGTCAGGGTCACAGGTCACAGTCAGACTTGGACTCGACTACAGAGTTCAGTCTTCCTCTGGACAAACACCTCTCGCCTAACTTCTCCAGGCTGGCCTATTCCCCACCTACAATTCTCAGTCTAAGGCTCTGTGCTTTATTCACTTGCACTAGTTCTGTAGATTCCAGATGTAAGAATGCGTGGTCCCCACACAGGGCTCACCCAGTGTTTACCCTCTCATTAGGGTAGAGACTACCCCGTAATAAGGGGAAGGGTGAGCAAATTTTGAGTTTTTCATGGACTAATACTGTGGTATATGAATCAACCAGCTGGTATATGAATCAGCCAGGCAATTTACTGCTCCCCAGTTCTCCCCCCCACACACACACACTTTTAAACAAACACAAAATTCATTAGTAGCTATGGCTGATGACAGCAGAGGAAGAGATAGGCAGAGGGACAAAAATACCACATTCCTCCAGCAATTAATTTGTCAGGCTCTGGCCTGGAGCTCTGTGGGGGCTGAAGGCTGACAGACCATACAAGTGATCATGCAGTCGGACAGACCATCCCCTACTGCATTTTCTGAGCTCATAATTTGTTTGAGAATCCTCTCCTTCTAATCACTGGCTAATAACGAATCCCAGCACCCCCTGCGGAGAGGCTTGCTGCCCACAGCGGGACGCTCTCTCAACTAATTGGATTTATCTTTCCACTTGGCAGGCACTACCAACGGAAATAAATGCACACCCCCTGAGCCCATCAGTGAGAAACATCTCACATGCAGCTGCACGAGACAGAGGTCCTGCCCCTAGTGGTTCCTCCCTTATTGTTCCCAAGGCCAGGAGATCAGCTACTCCCTTACAGGAAGTCAGACTGGTCCAGCAATCTGTCAATTTAAGTTGACAGGTAAATTCGGCAGTTTCCAGAGTTAGTTTGGGTTTGAATCTGGACTCCCCATCTACCTGGCTGAGGGCCCAGGGGGAAAGGTACCCTTCCTCTCTACCTCTGCCTCAGGCTCCTTGTCTTCGAAAGGAACCAGCCTCTGGAGTTAAGAATTAAGAGATACATTATATCCAGTAGTGTTCACTAGATGCTTTCTACCTAATTATGCAACAAACACTATAGCACTGACTGCATACATAGCATCTCCATCTTGATTTTTAAAGCGATGACACTCTTTTGAAGTATGGCACCTGTCACACTGCCTAACTTCTTCATGCACCTCCAATTTGTAAAACCATCATGGGCATTTTCACAGAAGAAATGGATGCAGGTCGTGGAAAGCAGAGTGCACACTGTCCATCTTCTGATTAAAGAGGAAGAAGAGTCTCCTGCGACGGCCAGACTCCAGGAAGGGACTGACCCACGTTCTCCCTTTTCTCCTCTTCCCTGTGTACAAACCTAAGGCAGGCTCCTAACAACCTGTTCATATTGCAGCAGCAAAGGGAGGAGAGCGCACTGGCCCACCTGTGACATCACAGCTGCCATCTCAAATGTCCCCACGGTGTCCATGTTGGCCACAATGATGGGAATCCCTGAGTAGGTCTGCTTCGAGTTTCGAAATGTGAAGGTTCGCTCAAGATCCACCTGTTGGCCAAAAAAGGGACAAGAAATGAGTGCTTGGCTCTTACGTGATAGGTGCAGAATTTCTCGAACTTGCAGAGCGTGGGAAGAATACAAGAGAAGTCCCTGGATTCGCTTAGGGCTTGGATGACATCTTTGAAAGATATCTTAGGTGTCTGAGGAAACCACGTAATGGGTTGTACAAAGTTCAACACCTCAAACAGGGGACAAGCATTGGGTACAGTGGCGAAGAAACAGCTTGGGAAGCCTGCATCCATATCAGACAGCCTGGATTCCAGCTTCCTGATACTATGCACCCTCCCAGGCAGCAGGTATTGGCTCAAGTGGTTTGTGTTTCTGCCACCCACATGGGCGACCTTGAGTTGAGTTCCTGGATTTTTTACTTCAGCCTGGCCGAGTCTCGGCTGTCATGGGCATTTGTGGAACAAACCAGCAGGTATAAGATCTCTCTCATGCTCTTGCTGTCTCTCTCTCCTCTTCCAATAAGAGAAACTTTAGAAAACTCAAGTGGACTCCTTGGCACCCCCAAAGGCTGCTGGAAGTAGAAGGACAGGCTACCTGAAGGCCATCCTCCCGGCTGAAGCATCCTCTCCTGCTCCACTAACCTCGGTCTTCCCCACAACCATGTTCTCTCCCAAGCCTGGTTCACACGAGCCCTAAACACCCACACAAGGGCTAGCGTTTCCTCCCTTCCCAGCACTGGAGAGAATACTCCCCTCCTGGGAAAATCTCCACTCTTCTGTGCCAACCACGTCCTCCTTCCCATCAGAATCCCAGCAGTTCTCACCTTTCCCCTAGAGCCACATTCCAAATTCACCCTGCAGTGAGCTCTAAACAATTCATCCCATGCCATGCAACCCTGACGGCTGTTTTGTAATTATGAGTGTCTTTCAAAGAGCTGGGGGAAAGTACACTGCAGCCATACGCTCATGCATATAACACGTGTTCCTCTGATTTGCAAACCACTGGAGGGAGGGCTTTCCAAGTTTCCTGTGCCTCCTACTGCAGGGCATTTATGGCCATCAGCTTTCAGGAACCCAGAACAGCAGCTTTGCTACCACAGGGGACTCTCCTGGGAGCAGGGTACCAGGAACAGGTCAGATTTGCTTTTTCAATCACAGGCAGGTACCATAGCCACTCTTATCACAGAGCACACCCCACCTCCCAGGCTCCGTTTCTCAAGCTCATTTCTGGCTGAGTTTGGCCAACTGAATGGCAATGGGAGACGTGAAGAGATGAGGGTGGTCCTCCCAGATTCCCTCTGTGGTGGGCAACTTCCCCAGAGCAGCCACATCCCCTGCAGGCTCCAGACCCTGTGACCAGAGAGGCCTTCTTGTCCTTGGTCACAGTTTGTTGGGGAGACCAGAGCCTCCCGCTGGCCCTCTCCTTAGCGTGGGGAAGGCTTCTCACCATTGCTGATCTCTGGGGCACTCAACATCTCACTTGGCTTCTCACCCATGTCAGGTGCCCTGCATTAAATTCCCTGATCTTGGTCGGCGCCGTGGCTTAACAGGCTAATCCTCCGCCTTGCGGCACCGGCACACCGGGTTCTAGTCCTGGTCGGGGCGCCAGATTCTATCCCGGTTGCCCCTCTTCCAGGCCAGCTCTCTGCTATGGCCCGGGAAGGCAGTGGAGGATGGCCCAAGTCCTTGGGCCCTGCACCTGCGTGGGAGACCAGGAGAAGCACCTGGCTCCTAGCTTCGGATCAGCGAGATGCGCTGGCCACAGTGGCAATTGGAGAGTGAACCAACGGCAAAAAGAAGACCTTTCTCTCTGTCTCTCTCTCTCTCACTATCCACTCTGCCTGTCAAAAAAAAAAAAATTCTCTAATCTTATTTATTTGAAAGGCAGAGTAACAGATGACAGGGGGAGCTCTTCCATCTGCTGGTTTACTCCTCAAATGGCTTCAACAGCCAGGAACTCCCTGTTTCTCTAACAGCCAGCTCTGGGAGCCAGGAACTCCCCATTTTAAATATCCCACATTGTTTCTTTTTGGGCTGTATGTTGACTGATACAGACAGTCCCGGAGGTGGGTGTTTTCCCAAGGTAAACTGCAGTAGAAACAGTTACAAAATCTTGCCCTTGGCTTCCTGGGGACACTTACCCATTCTATCCTCCTCCCCTCCCCACTTTTACTCTGCAATTAGCATCTGGTCAGAAAACACTGGGGAATCTGCAAGCCATTTAGCCTTTTCATTTCTCTTGCTTCTCCACGCAGGGCTCCGTGGCCAGAAGGCTTCCTGAGCAAATGATGTCATAAATATGATTGCTCTGACCTTTCACAGCAATCACGAAGCAGATATGAGACACTGCAGTTGTAGGAACATAATGTGACATCTCCTCCCTTCTCCGGATTCCTGGGTCTATCTCAGGAAAGCCAGTTACGTGGGCATTATCTAAGGTAATTAAAGGACTCTTCTGTGCTAATGGCCTTCTATCATTTTGGCTTGCAGGCTTAACACAAATGGAGTTCCTTGGTCTCAAAGTGCTCTCTCACCCCCTGCTCTCACACACCCACACAAGATGCCTTGGGGATGGCAGCTAGTGTCTGCACCCAGCTGAGATTACCAGGAGTGTTTCTTGGCACTCCAAAACCCATTAGCAGTACACAAAACAGACCTTCAAAGAAACAGTCCTGAGTTCTTGAGTCTTCTCCACAGGGAGAATCTTTCCAAAATCTATGAGTGAGAAAGGAAAGCATGGCCACCAACTTTATCTACCCAGACCCACACACGCACACAAAACAAACCAGTTGTTCACTGAGACAGAGACAGAGAGATGTGTTAAGAGTTCCAGCCTCCCAGGAACAACACTTGGCATTTAATCTTCCCCAGCTGGTCAAGGCACCAAATATAGCACCCTCAAGTTCCCCTTGTGCCAAGCCTGTTTGAAAGGGAACATAAAGTAACAAACTCCCCTCTCACCGCAAAAACAAGCTGTTGCAGCTCTCAAAACACACCTTGCTTAAAGTCAGCCGAACCACCCAAGACTTCCAGGGCTCCTAAGTACAAATGGATCTCTAAAACAATTCAGTGCTAGGAGTCAGGCCAGCAGGCTGCTACATAAAACATGTCCTCTCCTCCAACAAGAGTCATTTCATTCAAGACCTGGAAGCACCAGAACAGGGTGGCGTGCGGAAGCCAGCCTTGGGCCCCCAGGCCACACCCTCTTCCCTTTTCACAAAATCCTCATGTGCACCTGCACAGACACCCCAAGTCTATACATTAAGCCCCTGCACACCCACTTACATTTCCATGAATAGCTTCTGCTCAGCCATTCTCTGGGGCTGCAGATGAGCACACCAGCAGCACCTGGTCTTTTGAACACGCACCTGGAGAAGAGGCCCACGCAGGCCTTGGAATTGGCTCCAAGTGACTTGGGGGAGGTTTAGCCAGCATCCCAAGTACCCAAAGCATGGCCAACCCTGTGAACCCTGCCCAGCAAAGTGAGAGGGGTACAATCAGGGAAGCAGCAATGGGGCCCTTTACCTTGAACTGTGGCGCAGAGAGAGCAAAGCAGTTCTTTTATTATAGGACTGGTTCACTGTCTCCCCCACCTGAGTAAGGGAAGCATCTTGCATCTTTGTAGTCATAGAGGATCAACAAGTGTGCAATAAACTAAGGCAAGCTAAGGGGTAAAAATGAGCTTGCTTTTGACCAGTGCCATTCTTCAGGGCAATTCTTGGTGGGCTCCCGAACCACTCTGGACGTGGGTCTGACCCTGGAAGCTTCACCTTCGGTACTCAGGCTCCCAAGCAGCTCACGGCTGCTGCAGCTTCACCAGTGAGCTGCATGGCTGCACAAGGGGCCAGGCCCGTGCACTTGTGTGCCCATCATGATCTTCCCAGCACGATTTCCCTAGCATTATGAATCAGCACCTTTGTGCTGCAGACAGTGTATTTTGGAGTGTCTCCCTAGGCAGTTCTGACGCATGCCTGAGTAAAAACAAGTCAGAGTCAAACCCTCTAATTTCACAGGAGCTGTTTGGGGTTGAGTTGTTTCTCCTTAGGAAACTTGCTGAAGTCGTATCTTCTGTTACCTCCGCACAGGATTTTATTTGGAAATTGGGTCTTTGCAGAGGATCAAGTTAAGATGGGGTCATAGGGTGGGCCCTATTTCAAGATGACCTATGTTTTCCTTAAAGGCGGGACTATCAGACACAGACACAGGGAGGACACCAGGTGGAGAAGAAGGCACACCAAAGCTGGACAGAAAACCAGAGACTGGGAACCCATCAATTCTGCAGACATCCTAATCTGGGACCTTCAGATCTGGATTGAGTTCCTGGCTCCCTGTTTTTTGAGGAGGGAACCAGTGGATAAAATAAGATCCACTTGATCTCCCTCCCCTCTTCAAAATAAAGTTTAAAAACAGCAGAATTCTGGCCGGCTCCATGGCTCACTAGGCTAATCCTCCGCCTGCAGCGCCGGCACTCCAGGTTCTAGTCCCAGTTGGGGCGCTGGTTCTGTTCCAGTTGCTCCTCTTCCAGTCCAGCTCTCTGCTGTGGCCTGGGAAGGCAGTGGAGGATGGCCCAAGTGCTTGGGCCCTGCACCCTCATGGGAGACCAGGAGGAAGCACCTGGCTCCTGGCTTCAGATCGGCACAGCACGCTGGCTGTAGCGGCCATCTGGGGAGTGAATCAATGGGAGGAAGACCTTTCTCTCTTTCTCTCTCTCTCACTGTCTAACTCTGCCTGGGGGAAAAAAAAAAAAACACGCAGAATTCTAAGACCTAAGGACCTGTTGCTCAAGCCACCTGCTTGGTGGTACTTTCAGCCTCAGGAAGCTAACACAGCTGCAAAAGTAATAGATTAGCCTCAGAGCTCAGCCTATAACCCAGGCCTCCTTTCTCTCACCCCATTATTCTCTCCAGTGTGCTCTGCTCCTGTCCCCATAGGGCTAGGACCACTGGTGAAAACAATCCAGTTTTAAGCAAACCAAACAGTGTCGTATTCTCCTTAATGCCCAACTTCCACAGTCGGGATTGCATTATTTCAGCGGGATGTCAGAGCCAGGAATGGATCACAAGGACACTGGGAAAGTCAAGGAAGGATGCAGGCTTCCCAAAGGTCTCGCCTCAATCCATAGACACGTCAGCTCCTCTGTAAAGATCACCCTCGTGTCCCCACAGAGCCCTGTGGAACTTGACTCCTCCATAGCTGGTGCTCTTGAAGCGATGGATTAATACAGGTAAAGAGCTGAGGGATGACTGCCTACCTGCAGCACCCAAAAGGCCACCTGGGCCACCTCTAACTTCTGCCCTATGCCTCTGGGAGGCAACTTCAAATTCTTTCCATGTAAGGCTTGTGTTAAAGTCCCTGCAGGGGAATTTCATCTTCCAAGTGGGGGACCGCTCACCGGGCCTGGCTCTGATCAAAACTCATGGTACTTGTCACTGCTTGTCCTCAGCCACCAAAGCACTTCCAGGGTGTGCATTGTCCCCTGGCTCCTCAAACCTGAGGTTTATTCACTCATTTGTGAGGCAGAAGACAGAGAGGTCTCCCACCTGCTGGTTTACTCCCCAAATGCCCACCCCAACAACTGAGACTGGTGTAAGTCGAAGCCAGGAGCTGGGAATTTCATCCAAATTTGCCACGTAGGTGGCAGGGACCCAAGCACCCAAGCTATCACCGCTGCCTCTCAAGGTGTCAAGGTGTGCATTAGCAGGAAGCTAGAATGGGGAGCAGAGCTGTGCCTCAAAGCCAGACACCCCAACACATGTTATGCATCTCCATCACTTCACCAAATCACCCACCCCAGCTACTCTGCAGTTTCGAGTCTGCATCCAGCTACCGCTTCTCCCAAGGTGCACATTTTATGTTGTGGTTTGCGCTGTGAAAAGTTCGTATCTGCCTACAATCTCAGGCATCAAGAAGCAAACTGAGGAAATGCTGGAGCGGGGTTACAGAGACTAACTAGATCCTCATTACCCAGGCAAGGAAAGAGGTTACAGGCGAGTGGCCAGCCAGGCAGCAGCCTCGTGCCCAGGGAGCTGGGCACGAGGGAACCCTATGCAGAAGCAAATCCAGTTAACTCAGGTTTCCAGGCACACAGCTGAGAAACTCCTACAAAGGGGAAAATCCCTTGTCAAGGGCACCAACTTCTCAGAGTCACGTGTACCTTAAGACCACAAGGTGCCAGTGCACGCTGGGACAGCATCAACAATGGCAATCAGCCTGAATTATGAAACCAAGTGTGCCACTGTGCTATTCCCCAGGAAGGAATAATTTATTCTACTGCATAAATATTAAATGTTCTATGTTTTCATGTTCAGAAAATACATATCACAATCTCTTTTTAAGTACGATTTTTCTCAAAGTTCTTTCTTCTAACCAAATTTTGAACAAAATTGAGGTCACCAAAATACCCGTGCACCCAGAATCCCCACACTTTCCTCTGGCTCTGGCTTAGATCTGACCACAGCTTTATACTTCCGGAGATCCAGGGCTGCCAGCCAAACTATTCTTGCTTCCAGAGGCTGCCCAGCCCTTGAGCACCTAAAAGGACACCACAGAGGACAGGCACCAGGTCATACCCAGCCGGGCCTGCGTAGGGTTCTCCACTCCTCCCCCAGCTCTTCCTATTGGGCTCCACGCAGCCAATGCTGCGGCTGGCAGAAGGTGACTGGGTGTCGCCATTGGCTAAGGCAGGAGACTTCCCTAATCCAAACAAGCCCTGGACTGGCAGCAGCCGCCGGCACTGCAGTCAGGCCCGGGCAGCCGAGTTCTCTGCGGAGGGCATTTATTTATGGTGTTGTTTGTGTAGCTAGCTTAGCCTCCCTTGTTTACCACATTGGCCCAGGCAACAGACCGTGCCCAGTCTCCTGCGGGGCTTCTCTCTGCAGAACCACGCCACTGCAGGGGGCCCTTCAGGGCCTGACCTCCCTCCTCCCCCCCTCAACCCCCAGACCACTTGCTCCAGGCCCGGCTCCACCTGTTCCCCAGGCGCCAATCTCAGCCATGCACACAACCAGCAAAACGCCCCGCCACCCGCATCCCCGCGCCTTCAGCGTATCTGGGGCATGAGACCGTTGAGTGCCACCAGGCAGGGTCCCCTGAACTCGAGCCGGGACAGGTCGTGAAGAACGGGTGAAGAAATCCCACTGCAGAGCCCAATGCCAAAGCGGCAGCGGTTCGCCAAAAAATCCCAAGAATCTGCGGCTGTCTTTCCTCTTCCTCTCTCTCTGGTCCCCCGCCCCTATCTTTAATACCAAGGGCCACCTGCTCTTTGCCCCTCGCCCACCCAACGCCCGCACCCACCTGCATATTTAGGCCCTAGTCGGGCCTCTTCCTCCCTGGCCGGGAGCCGGCCTGCCTTTCCCCTGTGCTCAGGTGCTGGATAGGGAGGCCTGGGGGCCGGCACCCCCAGAGCAGACAGGGAGACCCCGCGCCACCCGGGAGAAAAATTCCACCCAAGGCGGCTTTGGAACGGCTCCCACCTCGGCTCGGCTCCTGAGGCTGCTCCTCTTGGGTCTGAGCAGCACATCCTTGAAGTCGAGCTTGAGGTCCGCATCTATGCGGGGCATGGTGCGGGCGGCGCGGCGGGAGCTTGTCTGCTCCTTCCTGCGGCAGCGGCAGAGGCGGCGAGGGCGCCGGCGCCGGGGCTGCTGTGCCGCGGCCGGGAGCTCCCGCGGCCCGGCGCGCGCCGCGCTCTTAAGCCCGGCCGCGCGCGCCGCTGGCCCCACGCCCCTCGCGCCCCGGGCGCCCCGCCCCGCCCCGCGCTCGGCCCCGGCTCCCCCTCGCTGAGCGCCCGGGGCAGGACTGGGGAGGCGAGGAGGCTGCGGGCGGTCCGCAGGGCGCTGCCCGGCTCGGGGCGGTGACCGGGTCGGGGAGTGGGCGCCCGTGTCGTGTCTCCCCCAGGTCCCCGGTGGACGGGAGTGCACCTGGCGTGGGCCCTCCTTGGACGAGAGAGCGGGGTTCTGGGCTCCGTTCTGTTCTCTGATTTCCAGCCGAGGCAGCCCAGGAACCCGCAACTGGCGGGCAGGTTAAGAATGGCGCGGGGCAGGTAACAGTGCGCAGCGCTGGGATTGCCGAGGCTGTTGGGGGTGGGGGTGTTGGGGTGGGATTTGTTCCAAGAAATCGGTGAAGTCCCAGGATCTGGGAGAGCTAGCTGAGTCCCCTAGGGAGGTTCCCAGAGTCCTGAGTTTGTTCTTTGAGCTCACTTGTTGGTTATAACCAGCCTTTGTTGTACGGGCGGGCTCACTGGCTCCACCGTGTCTCGCTGGCTTGCAGCAACCCAGGGCGAAGGAGCCGTTTTGCAGATAAGGAAAACGAGGCTCTGGACATCAAATGCCTGAGGACACAAATTAAACCTGAAAGACTCCGGCCCTGAGACTCACTCATGGGTTCCCACTTCCTAGCTGGGTGACCTTGAGGAAGTCGCTTTATTCTCAAGCCTGAGTTTTCTCCTAAAGAGGAGGGGGTGGGGACGAGCTGGTGGCCTCTGCCAGGTTTTTGCGAGAGTTACATCGTGTGTGTGTTTCTGTGTGTGTTAACCCCATAGCCCCAGCAGTCCTTGCTCCGTGTGCGACAGCCGTTTGTCCAGAGGCACATGTTACATTCTGCACTTCGTGTGTTAGACTCGCAAGCTAGATTGCCAGCTACACACAGGCACCCGTTCTGTTTCGTTTTCTTTCCGTCCTCTGCAGCCTGGAACTGTTCCAGTGAGTCCGCACGTGGGACGGCTGACCCTGAAGACTCAGCACTGTATCATTTTAACACAACTGTCTGCCCGTCCCACTTGGCTCTTGTTATCTTTACCCCTCAGGAAGTTCCTTCTTCACAGAAGGAAATGAAAAGCTATCTGAGAATGAATGAAAGTAACCACAATTAGTCCAGCCAGGGGATGTACTGTATGGCCTTTATCAAATCCTTGGGAGTTGGCTCCATATTCTGCCTCTTGGCAAAGCGGTGGAAAGGAGCCTATTCTGGCCTTGAGTTTCTAATCAAAGGCAAAATAAAGTATTATTACTTTATGACAGTGTTATTTCAAAGTGAGTGTCCCAGGAGGGAGGAGAAGCAGTTCTTGCTAAGCCTGGGCCCAATAAACCGTGCTGGGTGTGTCTGGGAGTTCCATTGCCTTACGGTCCTCTTTCTCCTGGGACACTATCTCTCCTCTTGATGTCATGCTCATTCCCTTTCTATTGGAACACACAGACGTTCACCTGACACAGTCCCCTTTGTCTCCTTCTGGAAAGTTCCATCATAACTGTTCCCTTCTCAGGTACAAAATCATGCTCCTTAGAGGGTCACTGTGAGTCCCTGGTTGTCTCACAGCCACCTCAACGCCTTTAAACAGCTGTTGCACCTTGTACCTGTTCCACCTCTCATTGCACCGATGGTAGTAGTTTTTTATTTCCTAGTCAGTACAATGGCTTCCAATAACATTTCCACTCACTAGACAAAGCCTCCAGAGACATCCAGAGTCCCGTCTGCGAATACCACACTGTGAGAGGGAATAGCCGTCCCCAAGATTCCATGGGACAATCGTTACTGCTGATCTGAACGCCAGGAACTTGTACCATTGACACTGAAGTATGAGGCTGATGAACAAGCAGATGAGAAGGCGATTTCAGCGCAGGTTATTGGAAAAGTGAACTGACAGAAATTCCTGCACCTGACCCACCAGGCGCGTGTCTCGGAAGAGACTGATAGCCTGGTCTGTTCGGAGACTGGGGTTTTTAATGGACAAGGGTATGGGTCCTCCGCTTCTCCTCCCCTGCCCCCTCTCTGGGTTACTACTGGGTGGAGGACTTTCTGTGTGTGGAATCCCTCCCCTGGGTGAAAGGCAGGGGGGATTTGCCCAAGCTGCTCCAGGGACAGCGCTGACACCCAGCTAACAGGGTTTTAGCACACGCTCAATTACCTTGGGGAGGAATTCCCCTAAGCAAACCACCTCAGCACAATACTGGCCATCAAGGTTTTTATCTATGGAAAAGTCAATGACTCTTTTTAAAGATTTATTTACTTATTTGAGAGTCAGAGTTAGAGAAAGGGAGAGGCAGAGAGAGAAAGATATCTTCCATCTGCTGTTTCACTCCCCAAATGGCTACAGTGATAAGGGCGAGGCTGGGCCAGGCTGAAGCCAGGAGCTGCTTCCCTGTCTCCCACATGGGTGCAGGGGCCCAAGCACTTGGGCCATCCTCTGCTGCTTTTCCAGGCTCGTCAACAAGGAGCTACATAGAAAGTAGAGCAGCCAGGACTTGAACCGGCATCCGTATGTGGTGCCGGCACTGCAAACAACACTTTCTGTCCAGCGATCGGAACTTTGTTGTGCCAGCTGGGTCACTCCCTCAAGTCAGTGAATTCCTTTTGATAAATGACAGGCAAGGACACCTTGGAATAAGGCAGACAGACTGGGCCTCCTTTCAGGATTTGTTTCCTCATTCCATTGCACATGCATTTATACTCTTTCAAACTTCTGATTTTCTTCAGCCTCTCTTGATACACATAAGCTAATATCTACCTAGCCACCTTAACACGATAACCTCCAAAATCATGTGGGATACATCCCACTTGGTCACAGTGCATAATCTGCTTATATGTTGATGGATTTGGTTTGCTGATACTTGGTTAAAAATTTTTGCATCTAAGTTTCACAAGACACATGTGTCTGTAGTTTTCTTTCTTTAGATGTCTTTATCAGGGTAACAGTGGCCTCACAGAATGAGTTGGGAAATTCTTCTTGCTCTATTTTCTGAAAGAGCTTATGTAGGATTGATATTAGTACTTCACATTTTTGTTAGAATTAACCAGTGAATTAACAATTATGAAGAATGAGAAAATAGTTTACTTTTAGTAGACAAATAGCTCTCAAAGCCCAGAAATAATTAAAGTTGAGAATCTAAGGCTTTGAGATAATTCACAATTACAATGTTTAATATTTTAGGGATAAGAAAGAACTTATCCATATTTGATACTTTATGTACTCATGAGAAAATTTGTCCTGGTGATTGACAGAATAGCCAGTTCACAATGCGTATTTGAATAGCTGACCTCGGCACATGAAGCTAGGATGAAATGCCTTAAGTTTATGTTGGAGCTTGTAAGAAAATGCATGTAAGAAAATGCAGTAACTGCTTGGCGAGTTTACTATTTTCTGGTACACAGCTGTGGCATGGGATTCTGGGGGAAAGTGCAGATTCTGGTCAGCAGGCTGGGATGAGGCCCAAGGCTTTGCATCTCTGACAAGTTGAAGCTGAGACCACCAGCGGGTAGCCTGTTGGAGTATCTAAAGAAGAAATCTAGGGGCTGGTGCTGTGGTATAGTAGGTAAGGCCGCTGCCTGCAATACTGGCATCCCATGTGGGTGCTGATTCAAGTCCCGGCTGCCCCACTTCTGATCTAGCTCTCTGCCATGGCCTGGGAAGGCAGTAGAAGATGGCCCAAATCTTTGGGCCCCTGCAACCGTGTTGGGGAACCAGAGAAAGCTTCTGGCTCCTGGCTTCGGCAACAGCTCCAGCTATTGTGGCTAACTGGGGAGTGAACCTGCAAAATGGAAGACCTCTCTCCGTAATTCTGACTTTCAAATAAATAAATAAATCTTTTTTTTTCTTTTTTTTTTTTTTGACAGGCAGAGTGGATAGTGAGAGAGAGAGACAGAGAGAAAGGTCTTCCTTTGCCGTTGGTTCACCCTCCAATGGCCACTGCGGCTGGCGTATCTCGCTGATCCGAAGCCAAGAGCCAGGTGCTTCTCCTGGTCTCCCGTGCGGGTGCAGGACCCAAGCACTTGGGCCATCCTCCACTGCCTTCCCAGGCCATAGCAGAGAGCTGGCCTGGAAGAGGGGCAACCGGGATAGAATCCGGCACCCCGACCAGGACTAGAACCCGGTGTGCCGGCGCCGCAAGACGGAGGATTAGCCTGTTAAGCCACGGCACCGGCCTGACTTTCAAATAAATAAATAAATCTTTTAAAAAATTTATTTAAAAAAAGTAAACAATCTACTTGATGTATTTATAAATGTGTAAGATATTTGAAAGTATTGAAATTCGCACATAGAAACAAGGGTTATTCAAAAATGCTTTCAAAATGACTGCTACAATTTGTTAGACTTAAAATAAAAATTTTAAGTAGACTTCATAACCTTAACCAACAAGCTTTTGAATTTGCACTTTTGCTAAAATTGCGTAGTAATTAACAAAACAAACCACCCTTCAGAATGCTGCCCCCAGAGACACCACAAGCTCGGATTTAACACCACCTCTCCCGTTCTGAGTGTTTTATACGTGTTTTCTTAGCTTGAGATGACTGCTGCTATTATCTCCTCTTTTCATGCGAGGAAACTGAGGCTCAAAAATCTTGCCTGGGTCTTACAGTTAGGTGGAGTAGATCAGCTCTCTCCCCAGGAGCCGCCTCCCTGCCCCCATGGTCTGTGTTTTCCATGCTGTAACAAAATGACGGAGGCTAGACAATGCATACAGAAAAGAGGTTTATGTAGCTCACGGTCTGGGAGGCTGAAGGTCCATGTTCAAGTGGCCTCCTCTGTTCTGTCTCTGGTGAGGGCCCCTTGGGTGCATGGTATCACAGTGGACAGCATCATGGCGGGAGCTTGTATGACAAGGAGAGGTCGCATGGTGATACAGCAGAGTGTGGAGCGGTCAGACTCACTCTTCTACAACTCACTGTCAGCAGAACTAACTGGGGTCCCACAAGAGCCGCCCTAACCCCAGGGCTGCACCCCCAGGGACTAGCTTCCCCTCAGCGGGCTGCACTACCTGTTAGTTCCACTATAGTGGGACCAACCTCCCACACCATAGCACATGGTATCCCTGCCTCCTGCGATTTCCTAACCCAAGAGGTCCCTAGGTTGTTGAACGGAAAATTTTCACCAACTTCTCATTGAAAGTCAACGTTGAATGTGGGCAAACAACCACGGTTGGGTCAACGTCCTCTGTGACCTTGTCATCATGGAAATCACAGATAAATTCAGACCTCATTATGATTCTTGAGATCCCTCATCTCAAAATCAAAAGTGTCATAGCTATTGAATGCACTGTTAGATCATGCTACTTAATGCACCAATAAACAAGCATGTAAATTATTACCTCACTTTTTCATCCTTGAATACCTGTATTTTATTACAGTTCATTTCCTTTGCAATCTTTTGTGTTTTAATTTATGCATTGAAAAACATTTTTCTCAGGTTTAGAGGTTAAATAAAATGTTTAGGAGATTTTCTGGTTTCCTTTTTTAAATTGTGTACTGGGTCACTTTGTTCAATTGTCTATGACTAATTTTAAAAGATATCCTTGATACAAAAAAATTGGCTAAGAGCTCCTCTGCTCTCCACCCTATGCCAGACTCTGGTTTCCTGAGGTCGAGTCTGATGTTTATCTGTGGAGTTGAAGTGTGGCATGAAACAGGTGCACCTTTGTAGAGTAGCTCAGTGAATTTTAGGTGTGCAGGAAAAAAAAGGAAGTAGAACCCAGTAGTGGGCCAGTAGTAGATGCTTGGTTAACATTGCTCCTGTTTTAATTTGAGCTAAGGATTAAAATAGCTGTTCATGACCTTAGACTGGGGTGAGACAAGCCAGGTATCACCCTCAGAATTATATAAGTGCAGCTTCACCCCTGAGAGTGATGCTTTCTTAAAAAATGTTTTTGTTCTAAAATGGATTCTTCCAGTTGAGAAGGTCTATGTCTCTATTATCTGTTTGTGTTGATAGTGGCTTCATTGAGATGTAACTCACATACCACAAAATTCACCTTGCTGAAGTGTACAATTCTGAGATTTTTTGAGTCTCACATAGAACTTTCATCCCCATCAAATTGAGAGCTTTTCCATCACCCCAAAAAGGGATTGCCTACCCAGCCACATTTTTCCTATTTGTGTCTCTTACCGTTACCTCCCACAATCATAGACAACCATTAATCTACTTTCTTTTTTAATTTATTTATTTATTTTTTTGACAGGCAGAGTGGACAGTGAGATAGAGAGACAGAGAGAAAGGTCTTCCTTTGCCGTTGGTTCACCTTCCAATGGCCGCTGTGGCCGGCACGCTGCAGCCGGTGCACCACGCTGATCCAAAGGCAGGAGCCAGGTGCCTATCCTGGTCTCCCATGGGGTGCAGGGCCCAAGCACTTGGGCCATCCTCCACTGCACTCCTGGGCCATAGCAGAGAGCTGGCCTGGAAGAGGGGCAACCGGGACAGAATCCAGCACCCCGAGGGACTAGAACCCGGTGTGCCGGTGCCGCAGGCGGAGGATTAGCCTATTGAACCGCGGCGCCAGCTAATCGACTTTCTACCTCTATGGATTTATTGATTCTGGATCTCACGTAGGTGGCACGGTTTGATAGATACACGGGCTTTTGTAACTATCCTCATTCATCTGTTATATTTTCAAGGCTCATCTGTGCTGTAGCATGAATCAGTATTCTGTCTGTTTTTATGACCAAATAACATTCTCATCTGCACATGTTCCACCCTAGATGTCTGGCTTGCCTTTTAGCCCTATAATTTAAGTCACCAAGTACTGAAAAAAAATAAAAAGACTTCTTCTGCTTACCCAAGGAGAGGATATTCTGCCCAAAGGAGGAGGCCTCACCTCTGTGGCAAATGTCCTGAGTTTGAGTATCAGAGCTGAGATTCTCCTGTATAGAGCTTTGTGGAGTGATGTCATCACTGAGATGTCACTCAAGGCAAAAGTATGAGGTGGCCTAAGGTCACTGAGCCTTATTCCACAGGAGACAGACACTGGGTCACAGCCAGCCCTGCATTCCAGATGAAATGTACATACTGGGCTTCACAGTGAGCTTGGATTGTTGGCCACACAGAAATAGAGCAGGAGTGATAATAAATTCTGAAGGGTTTGGGTATATGAGCAAAAGTGCTTCTTTCTGATTGTCTTCCTACATTTCTTAACCCTTATACACACTGCAAACCCTGTTACACAATCATTCACATGCAGAGATACTCTTTTTTCTTATGGTTCATTCTTGATTTCATTTTTATAGAAACTTTATAAGGTTTATATTTTATTATGTTAAAAATTAGGTGTAAAGCAGAGAAGCTTAAATGATTTTTTGGACTTTATTATTTATTTATTTGAAAGGCAGACTTACAGAGGTGGAGGGATCTTCCTTTTGCTGGTTCATTTCCCAAATGGTCACAACAGCCAGGGCTGTCCCAGGCTGGAACCAGGAGCCAGGAACCAGGAACTCCATCCTGGAATCACATTTTGGATGCAGGGGCCCAAGCACGTGGGCCATCGTCTGCTGCCTTCTCAGACACATTATCAGGGAGCTGGATCAGAACTGGTGCAGCCAGGACTCGAACTGGCGCTTGAATGAGATGCGGGGTTTGCACACTGGGCCATGACACTGACTGCATGCAAATACCTGTTCTTCAAACATACTGCATCTAGACATTCTGAATCATCAACAATGTTACAAGCTGAGATGCTAATCCAGAAATATGAAACATGAGATGCAACAAAATGTGAAACTAAGTGATATTACAACTGCACAATTGGAAAATTTTGTCCCTCATTTGGTGTGATGAGTGGCAGGCAAAATGCAGGCACACCACACGTACAGCTTGGAATTACCTGTAGGGGCAGAAGTCTGGCACAGTGGTTAAGTCATCACTTAGGATGCCCACAGCCCATACTGGAGTGTCTGGTTTGAGTCTCAGCTACTGTGCCTCCGATCCAGGTTCCTGCTAATGCATCCTGGGAACAGCAGATGATAGCTCAAGTGCTTGGGTTCCTGCCACATGTATGGGAGATCCCAATTGAATTCTAGGCTCCAGGCAGGCATCTGGGGATGAAACAACAGATAGAAAATCTCTGTCTGCATCTGTTGCTCTGCCTTTCAAACACAATGAAAAGACCTTAAAACTATTACTTTCAGGCTACGTGTATAGAGTGCATAAGGAACATAAATGAATTTTATGTTTAGACTTGGATCCCACTCCCCAAATGTCTCATTATGTAGATAAATTCTCTACAATCTGAAAAAAAATCTGGGCTCTGAAACCCTGCTCCCAAGCATTTCAGAAACGGGACACTCCACCTGCACTGCTCATATGACCCCAGCAGAGGTTGCAACTGGATCACCGGCGCAAGGCATGCTTGGTTTGCCCAGCAGAGTGCTTTTAACATTTTTGAGCCAAGTTAAAATTTGAGAATTTTCACCTTGAAAATCTGAATGGCCAGCTCACTTTTAGAAGCGGGGAGGCGGGGCCTCGCTGGGCCTTGATTCCCTGAGAGGTACAGCATTTGCTGGAAGCCATTGGTGCTGCTGCCTTAGACGGGGCAGGTAGCTGGTCTGTAGCGCACCGAGGGGCAGCGCATGCTGGGACCGGGGCTTCAATCTTCCAGCTCAATTTACACAGATAAAGCCGAAACGCTCTTCCTAGCTTATCTTGCAGGTGTGTCTGCATGCTTGCATGGTTGTTTAGACAACTCAATATCATTATGACAGAATTTAGACTGCTGAATACAACACTGCAATGAGGTGATTGCCTTCAGGATATGATTCTACCTTTGACATAACACTGGAGATTAAAACTTATGATAGTACTTTTTATTAAGGTTGTTATTAAAATGACTCAAATTAGTCTGGTATTATCTCATTACGATCCTGATGATATCACTTCTTTTTATTACAGTCTTCCATGTCAGAAATAAGGTAGACAGGAAGAAAATACTGTCCAAATTGAATTTTTTTTTGCAGAATTTTCTTTTAATTTAGTTTGTCTGCTTGGGTGGTGTATTGTCCTTTTGTGACTACAAGGAAATGCCCAAGGCAGCATAGTTTATGAAAGAAAGAAGTTTGTCTTGGCTCATCATTCTGGAGACATAGGGTCCAGACAGCATGGTGCAGGCTCCAGCACTGGCCCTCCCCAGAGGGAGGGAGCACATGTGTGTCTCAGGCTGTGTCTGTCTTCTTGTAAGGCACCAGGGTCAGTCATGGAGCACCACTTTAATGACCTAATCCAATCCCAGTCACCTCCTGAAGGCCTCACCTCTCAGCACCATAATCAAATTAAATTTCCCACCTCTTAATACCATGAATATAAGATGCTGTGGTTAAACTCGTGTGTGAGTTCAGGTGAACAAATCATACCTAAATCATGGCAAATTGTTTATTGGAAATGCTTTGGCTCATTGAGATGGAATGTATTTGTGTATACAAAGTCATACTTTTGCATCATTTTGTTACTTTAATGTTGCTTTTTCATTATTTTTCCCATAATTCCTAATTCTAAAGATGACTTGCAGGAAAAGCCAAGCACCTTGAAATATTTGATAATGCTTAGGCCAAAATAGTTATATTTCCAGGTAAGCATAGCGATGTGTCACAGGTGAGGCTTCCTCTATCCTCGTCCTCCCATTTAGCAAGTGTCTGTCCTTCTTTTGCTATATAGTCCCCAAAATTTTAGCCCACAAACTCCTTGTATGCAGAACACCAGTCCTTCTCCACGATCTCACAGACCCCTGTGGTTTGGTTTCCAGTCCCTCCACTTGGTGAAATGAGGGCGAGAGATTCATTTTCCGTCATTGCTGAGGCCTCCCCTACACCAGGTGTGCTGAGGTCTTATCGTGACAAAGGCTTGCGGGCTGTTTCTGGATCAGTGTGCTCCTGCGCTGCTGGTCCTTGTTGTCTTGGTCAACAAGCTCCCTCCATACCGGTGGCTCTGATGCATCTTTGCTGAGACTGGGAGCCCTGAGTCCAGAGTCCCCCTGCCCCTTCTTCATCTCTCCTCTCTACTCTCTCCCATTCCCTTCGGACAACCAGTGTAACGTCTCAGTGTGTTTAGGTTCTCAATACAGAGGAAGAGCTGTGGAATTTTGCAACAGCTCTGCAAAAATTCCTTAGGCAAGGAAATAGGAAGAACTTTGTTATGTGCTTGCAATGGGAGAATTAAAATATGCAGCAAGTAAATAGTGATGCAGTAGCTCATGAAAGGTACCATGTTATAAGGCATCTGGTTACTAAAATACATCAAATAGAGGTCACATTTAAGTATGGACTTTAGAAAGGAAGAGAGAGAGAAAGAGAGAGAGAGGTTGTGTGTGTGTGTGTGTGTGTGTTCCATTTGCTGGTTCATTCCCTAAATGGCTGCAACAGCCAGGCCAAAGCCAAGAGCCCAGAACTCTTGGTACTTGGGCCACCTTCTGCTGCCTTCCCAGGTGCATTAGCAGGAAGCTGGATTGGAAACAGAGTATCCTGAACTCAAAATGGTGTTCCAATGAAAGATACCAGTGTTGCAAATGGCAGCTTAACCCACTGCTTCACAACACCACCAAAAGGTGTTTATTTCTTGAAAGAAATAATGGAAATAAGAAAAAGAAGAAAGGAAGAAGAAAAGAAAGAAAGGAAACGCTATGACCAGCGTTGGGCCTGCTGTCTGCTTTATTTAGCCTATTGGAACAAATCAAAGCAAATCAGCACACCTTTTTGGGGATGTGGGCGGTAGTGGGAAGAGTTATTGTCTATAGGTTGTTTAAATGAAAACAGATGCTGAACACATGGCAGATATCACATCCTAGGATGGGAAAGTCAGTGGTACTTACAAACACTGATGACAATATTTGCTAGCATTTGTTGAACAATTGTTGTATTCTAGGCTCCCTGATAAGTGCTTGAAATACATTTTCTCTTTCAATGCTCAAGCAACTTTATGCATTAGGCACTATTACTGTATCCAACTTACAGTTATGGGAATTGAGGCATATAAATCACTTAATGTAATTTACTAAAGTTGAACAGCAAAGTTCTCCCTGCTCACAGGACTCAGGTCTTAACAGTGTGTCATCCTGCCTCCTGGTCCAGCTCAGTATTGTGAGGATGAAATTGAAAGGTGGGCCTTTGGCCTAGCAGTTAAGACAGCACTTGGGACACTAGCATTCCATTGTCAGAGTTCCGGGATTTGAGTTCTAGCTTCGCTCTCAGTCGCAGCTTCCTGCTAATGCACACCCTGACAAGCAGCAGGTGATGGCCCAAGTATTTGGGTCCCTGGGAGACCCAGATTAAGTTTCTAACTCCTAGCATCAGCCTGGGTCAAGCTCCACTGTTACAGGTACTTCAGTAGTAGAGCAGCAGATGGGAGCTTTCTCTCTGTGTGTTTGTCTTCTCCCCAACCTTGTATCTCAAATAAATAAAATAAATAATGTAATATTTTTTAAAAAGAAAGATTGAGATAAAAAAGGAAAAGGGATAGACGGTAGCACTTTCACAACACCTGTGGTCATTGAGCACCTGCTATAGGTCAGCATCTGTGCTGTTTCCCAGAATTTTCCCTCTAGGCAATCTTAAGAAGCAGGTGGCAAATTCCTCTCACTAATCCCAGTCTGGACTCATCACTAGTCTCAAGTCCCTGTACATGAGATGCCTCCTATTTAGACACAGTATTATTATGTGTCCAAATATCTTTTTAAAGTACTATTCCAGTATTCTTTTTCTTTTCCTTGTAAATTATGGATTTTGTTTAAGACCAACTGGGATGCTATTTACAGCCAGGTTTATTCTGGGGCTGTATCTATTCTTGAACTAAGTGCTGGCTGGGAGTAGCATGATATCCACGGATCCTCATCGCTGACTCCAGTCCTCTCCCTTTCTGCCACAACAAATTTAATTCCTGTGTGTTAGGAACCAAAGGCCCTGCCCTGCCTCGCACCTGTTATGACCCCTGCACAGGAGCCATATGGCCCCTGTTCGTCATCACAGCCAAGTTAGGAGATCTTGGCATTGAGAAGTCACGGTGTGCATCTGCTCTGTCACTCAAACCATTCTTTCCAAAGACGGCTGATCCTCATCACTCTAGGTGGTTCCTGTGAACACTGAGCCATTGAGTACAGAGCTACCGCCCCTGGGGGAAGCACAAGGTCAAGTTCCCATGAGCCTCCGCTCACAACATGCTTATTAACCAAGCAACACACAGCCTCATTTTGTGCCCTGGTGTTTAAAACACAGATTATTTTACATAAATTACTGGTTCGTTTCCTATGAACTCATGGCCAAGTGCACCATAACTCTTGCCTGAACACCCCTTTCACAGCCTTCTCACACTCAGGAACACATGCCGCACCACTTCACTATGCTTGGACCATTGTAAACAATGAAAGCAACAGCAACACAAGCACAAAAATACGAAAAATGCAGCCCTAGCTGGGTTGGTGTGAAAGGACCACTTGCTTGCAGTCTGAGAGCTGGAACAGGAAGCAGAGTGTAGCCTTGTTCTAGCAGGCAAGGTGCATCTCCAGGACTGGAGGGTTCCACTCTACATCTATCGCCAGGGCCAGGAGAGTAGAGCAAGTACTAGCATGGGAGCTGCCAACAGATGTAACCAAATAGTGCATTTCCCAAACACAGAAATCACATATGACAAGGATCAAGGGGACTGGAGTGTTGCCTGGTCACACAGGTCCCTGTCTGTTCACCAGCAAATTATTTTTTTAAAAATATTTATTTATTTGAGAGGTAGAGTTATAGGCAGAGAGAGGCAGAGACAGAGAGAAAGGTCTTCCATCTGCTGGTTCACTCCCCAAGTGGCTGCAATGGATTGGAAGAAGAGTAGCCAGGACACAAACAAACACCCTTATGGGATGCCAGCGCCACAGGTGGCGGCTTAGCTCATTATGCCACAAGCTGCCCCCAACACACTAGCAAATTCTAACGCCTTGCTCTTCAAGCAGGAAACAGAGAAGGTCTTGTTTTGAGTGGCTTGCATTTCTTTGTTGCCAATCCCACCTTGCTTAGCTAAATTCCCATCTGCAAGCAAAAGGGAAGCCACATCAGTCTTCCTGGAGGAGCTTGAACTCTCCCCACCCCTATGCTCGGGCTGGGAGCCGTCTTCCTCTCCAGCGTCACAGCTTCCACAACGCCAAGGCCTTGTGGAGACGAAAATGCCTTTTCTCAGAAAGGGCAGGAGCGCTCCCTTTGTACTTCAGTAGTATTTAATTATTCATCGGCTTAAATTCATGCGATATGTTATCTTGAACTTTCTTTTCTTTTCTTATGAATATTTCAGCATTGCCCACAAATATTTAGAATATCAATAAGCTGAATGAAATCCTTGTCATTTAATGAGGTGACCTGCAGAAATGGCATTTTTATATAACTTACAAGGAAACCTGACTTTATTTTATTTTTTTAAAGATTTATTTTATTTATTTGAAAGTCAGAGAAGGAGAGGCAGAGAGAGAGCAAGAGGTCTTCCATCCTCTGGTTCACTCCCCAAATGGCTGCAATGGCCAGAGCTGGGCTGATCTGAAGCCAGGAGCCAGGAGCTTCTTCCGGTTCTCCCATGTGGGTGCAGGGGCCCAAGGACTTGGGCCATCCTGCACTGCTTTCTCAGACCATAGCAAAAAGCTGGATAAGAAGTGGAGCAGCGGGGACTAGAACTGGCACCCATATAGGATTCTGGCACTGCAGGGGGCGGCGGTTCTTAGCCCTCTCTGTCTTGGATTGTTTGACTTTATTTTTAAAGATGTTAACTCACTGAACATCTCTGCTTAATGTTCTCCTTTTCCTTTTTTTTAAACATTATTTTATTTGAAAGGCAGAATGAGAGAGAGAGAGAGAGAGAGCAATCTTCCATCTGCTGGTTCACCCCCCAAATGGCTGCAACAGCTGGGGCTGGGCCAGGTCAAAGCCAGGAGCCTAGAACTTCATCCAGGAAGCGCTTAAACCATCTTCTGCAGCTTTCCCAGGTGCATTAGTATGGAGCAGGATCATAGTGGAGCAGCCGAGACTTGAACTGGCGCCCACAGGGGATGCTGGTGTTGCAGGTGGCAGCTTAACCTGCTGCACCACAACTCCAACTCCTCCTCCTCCTCCCTCCTTGGTGACGGCCACAGTTCTGAAGGCCATGTGTTTCTGTGGGCACTGCAGATGCAGCCACAGACAGTGTGGCTCCCAGGAAATGGCAGCAGGCAGAACACACATCACACAGCTCTTGCCTTTCCAGCCAACAGCCCTGATGCAGACAGAGCTCGCTATCCCCAGGACATGTGTGTCCAAGCCTGCTCTGGCAGGGTGAGGCAGGATGATTCTCTCCCAGGAAAAGCAAAGGCCATTTTTGAGTAACAGTGCCTATGACACGCTTGGCTCTTTTTAAAATTTTTCTTCTTCTTTTTTTTTTTTTTTCGTGTTGAAAAAAAGAAAAAGTTAAGCCGGCAGAAAAGTTGAAGAAGCAGTGTAGGGATCACCTGTTGACATTTGCTAGTGCATTTTATTTATCTCTGATACTTGCATGCACTATTCTGGGGCTGAATTGTGTTCTCTAAAGCGCATATGTTGACATCCTAAACCCCAAAGCCTCAGAGAATGAGTGCATTCGGCAGCAGAGTTTAATCCCGTGGGACTTAACTGGTGTCTTCAGAGATGAGGACACACGCACGTACAGAGGGGTGACTATGGGACTATGGAAAGACACGGGGAGAAGACAGTGTTGCCAAGCTGAGCACAGAGGCCTTGGAATAAACTAACCCTGCTGACAACCTGTCTCTGGTCCCAGTCTCCAGATTATTATTATTATTATTATTTTTACCATTTAAACAATGTTGCACACATACATAAATATAATCATTTCTGGTAGTCTGAAATTACAGTCCTTATACAGTGCATTTTTGTCAAAGGTGATGTATTAAACATTTTCCCACATCCACATCATTTTTTATACTTTTAGTTATTTTTTAAAATATGAGCCTTTTATGTCTCTTGATTCCTTATTTGTCTTCAGACTGATTTCCCTAACGTTTGCACGGTTTGAACCATGTGCCTCCAGCAGATCCCGGGTGTACTGGACCCCTCCACGCTGTGGCTGATGCACACAAACAGGGCTTCTGAGGGTGCCTGCAGTCTGTGCCAGAGCAGGCCCTGTGTCCCCCACACCTGGAAGATCGGGGTGCTCCCCTTTTCTCAGTGCACTGCTGCCCTCATAAATGGCTGCAGGTCCCTTTGGCTGAGGCCTGGGGCTTCTCTACTGTGTGCACTTGCCTTGACATTGAAAAGTCCTTCTCCGTGAAGACATAGCTCTTCTTCAGTGGTTCTGGGTGTGAGAAGTGGCCCATTCAGGTTTTTTTTTTTTTTTTTAAGATTTATTTATTTATTTGAAAGGCACAGTTGCAGAGAGGCAGAGAGAGAGAGAGAGAGGGTGAGAGAGAGAGAGAGAGAGAGAGGTCTTCCATCTGCTGGTTCACTTCTCTGATGGCCACAACAGCTGGAGCAGCACCGATCCAAAGCCAGGAGCCAGAAACTTCTGGGTCTCCCATGTGGGTGCAGGGGCCCAAGAACTTGGGCCATCTTCCACTGCTTTCCCAGGCCATAGCAGAGAGCTGGATCAGAAGAGGAGCAGCCAGGTCTTGAACCTGTGCCCGTATGGGATGTCGGCACTGTAGGTGGCAGCTTTACCCGCTACACCACAGTGCCGGCACCAAGCACATTCAGTTTTGATCTCTCTCTCTCTCTCTCTCTCTCTCTCTCTCTCTCTCTCTCCCCGGTCCTCTTACAATCGATTGATATTGAGAAATTGCCTTCTTGGGTGCCCGTCTGCTTTGTCCCCAGCCTTCTCCACAGAGACCGTGCAGCCAGAACCTGAGCATCCCTCTTCCCTTGAGATCACAGGCCCTCGCCAGCTGGCAGTCATGACACGACCTGTTTCCTCAGTGTGCAGGCAAGGATCCACAGGAGTCCTGCCATGCTCTGGTTCTTAGCAAGCTGCGAAGGCAAATGTTGACCTATCTGGGGATGTGGCCAGATAAGTGCATGGGATGGAAACAGTTTCCTGATTAGGGAAGCATTTTTCTGCCCCCAAAGGATTTAGAATTAGTAAAGAAATATTTAAGAGTATCAAACCCATAGTATTACTCTTATATTGAGATATTTATACACACTTTGGACTTTAAGTATTTGTTATGTTTCATAGTACTTGGTCTTTTAAATCAATAGTTTGGCCTGGTGACTCCAGTTTAAAATATGAACTAGAGGGGCTGGCGTGGTGGCGTAGCAGGTAAAGCCACCGCCTGCAGTGCCAACATCCCATAAGGGTGCTGGTTCAAGATCCAGCTACTCCACTTCCTATCCAGCTCTCTGCTATGGCTTGGGAAGGCAGTAGAAGATGGCCCAAATCTTTGGGCCCCTGCACCCATCTGGGAGACCTGGAAGAAGCTCCTGGCTCCTGGCTTCAGATCGGCGCAGCTCCAGTCATAGCAGCCATTTGAGGAGTGAACCAGCAATGGAAGACCTCTCTCTCTCTCTCTCTCTCTCTCTCTCTCTCTGCTCTGCCTCTAGCTCTCTGTAACTCTGCCTTTCAAATAAATAAATAAATAAATAAATAAATCTTTAACAAAACAAAACAAATATGAACTGGAATGTTAGGAAACTGGGGCAGTTTTAGCCAGGTGGCTGCATTGCCCAGCTACCTGAGCCAGGCTCCACCCCGATCCTAATGGGATTTGCTGTTCCTGCTTCCCTGCCCACCCTCAGGTGAAGTTTTAAAAGGGCCTGTTCCTGAACACGTGCTCTCTTGGCTCTTGGTTCTTCTCTCTTGGCTTTGCTCTCCTCTGTCCTCTCCTCTTCTCTCTCTTCTCTCCTTGCTAGCTCCTCTCCTCTCTGTTTCTCTCTTATACTCTCTTTCTCTCTTTTTCCTTTGCCGCCCCTTCACTCCGGTCTGTAGGGTGTTCCCCAATAAATCCTTTCCCTTACTCTGGTGTCCGGTGTGTTTTGTGACGGCTAACATTAATATATAACATAGAATACTTGAATTTGATTTGTTATTTTAAGTGAAAAATGTACCACTTGACATGCAGTGTTGGAACATTCACAAGAACATAAGGTTCAGCATATTTATAATTTGAATTTATTAGATTTATAAGTTACTTCAATACAGAGGACTATTTTATTTAAGTCAGACAATGAAAGGAAATTGAATATATTAAATTTAATGTATTAGATTTAAATGAGTGTAACATGTTAAAAGGAATTTAATTTGCAAATAGGTCTAAACATTTTTTAAAGGTTTTTTTTCACGCTAAAATTTGCTAAACAAGGAGCAGTCATAGAGCCTGGCTGTTAAGATGCCCACATACTGGGTGGGGCCAGCGCTGTGGTGTGGCAGGTAAAGCTGTCTGCAGTGTCAGCATCTCACGTGGGTACCAGTTTGAGTCCCAGCTACTCCAGTTCCAATCCAACTCTCTGCTATGGCCTGGGAAAGCAGTAGAATGTGGTCCAAGTACTTGGACCACTGCACCCGTGTGGTCTTGAGACCTGGAAGAAGCTCCTGGCTCCTGGCTTCAGATCAGCCAAGCTCCGGCGTTGCGTCCATTTGGGGAGTGAACCAGTGGTTGTATCCAGCTCCTGACTTCAGCTTCCTGACAATGCAGACCCAGGGAGACAGCAGCGGTGGATCAAGAACTTGGGCTTTGCCACCTGAGACCTGGATTGCATTCCTGGCCCCTGGTTCCATTCCCAGCTCGGCCTCAACCACTGTTGGCATCTGGGGAGTGAAATAGCACATTAAAAAGTATTGCTAAGCATAAATAGAACAATATGGTTAGGATTCTAAATTTGAAAACTTCAAGAGTAATTAAAATTAAAATTTAATTTAATTTGAAATTTAATTTTAAAAATATTTGACTTTAACACATTGTATATGAATTTTAAAACCAGTGAATTCACTTGAAGATCATTTTTCCTGCACACAAACTACCCAAGAGGAACACACATAAAAATCTACCACATTGAACTTCAAATTCCTCCCTAAATATAGAAATGTGACCATTTTACACATTAGAGAATTAAGGCTGGTTAATGTGAAGTAGTTGACACTTCGGATCAGCTCAGCTTCGGCCGTTGAAGCCAATTGGGGAGTGAACCATCGAATGGAAGACCTCTCTCTCTCTCTCTCTCTCTCTCTGCCTCTCCTCTCTCTGTGTAACTCTGACTTTCAAATAAATAAATAAATATTTTTTTAAAAAACTGTATTCTTGGCCAGCAGTAGCTCACTAGGCTAATCCTCCATCTGCACCACCGGTACCCCGGGTTCTAGTCTCGGTTGGGGCACCAGATTCTGTCCTGGTTGCTCCTCTTCCATCCAGCTCTCTGCTGTGGCCTGGGAAGGCAGTGGAGGATGGCCCAAGTGCTTGGGCCCTGAACCTGCATGGGAGACCAGGAGGAAGCACCTGGCTCCTGGCTTCAGATCGGCGCAGTGTGCCAGCCGTGGCGGCCATTTTGGGGGTGAACCAACGGAGAAGGAAGACCTTTCTTTGTCTCCCTCTCTCACTGTCTAACTCTCCCTGTCAAAAAAAAGTGTATTCTCCCAACAAGGCCTATTTTCACTAATTTTTACCCATTCTTGTCCTTGTGTGAACAGAATGCCAGAATCAGGGAGTGCTCTTAGGCAACGGTTTGTCCACCCACAAAGTTCTAGTGTCAGGTTTAAAATCAGGTCTCTGTCTAAAGGCTAAATGCTTCTTCTGCCACAGTATGCTGAATGAGATCCGTGAAATCCAGTTTAAGACAAAAAGACCCCAAGTGGACAAATTCAGACACGACCAGGCATGTTCCCCTCTCATGCTTTCCTTTTGTCCCAACTAACAATATTTATCCAAGAACAGTGTGCTTTCAGTAGTGTCTTGTCATCCCAGGCCACTGCACTCTCAAATCAGAGCTAACCGGATGCAAATCGTTTCTAGTATTAAGTCAGGAGGCAACGATAAGCCACATCAGTGGGCATCTATTGTGAAATACGGTCCATGCTGAAGACTCTGAAAACCTCAGTGTGGAGTTTAAAATATCAGAAAGTGAATCTTGCAGTAACCAACAGCTGCTCAAGAGACAGCACAATGACAGAACCCCAGGGTCCCCACCACACTCCCAGCGCTCCAGATGGAAAAACCGTCCCGGCTTTTCAGAGGCAAATCACGTCCCGTCTTTCCTTTATGCTTATATCATTTACATGTCTACCTATAAAGAATTCAGTTCAGTTTTACTTAAGTTTGTTTCCTGTTTGTTGTTGATTATAGAAATTCAATTAATTTTGGTATCTAGCAACCTTGTTAAATTCAGTTATTAATTCAAATAATTTTTCTTGTGGCTATTTTAGACTTATAGTTGTGTCACATTCAAATCTAGGTAGTTTTACTTCTTCTGTTTCACTTTTACTTCTTTTGTGACTTTCCCTTTTCCCTCCCTTTCTTCCATCTTTCCTCCCTCTCCCCCTCTCTTTCTTTCCTTTCTTCTCCTTCCCTCCATGTTACAATGCCTATGACTCAGTTATAGTTTGAATTCCCCAGGAAGATGACTCTGGGTTGGAGATGAGTGCAGAGGAGGAGGGTTTTGGGGTTTTTTTCCTTTAAGATTTTATTTATTTATTTGAAATACAGAGTAACAGAGACAGAGGAAGAGACAGAGAAATAAAAGATCTCCCATCCATTAGTTCACTCCCCACAAGGCTGCATTGTCTGGGGCTGGTCCAAAACCAGGAACCAGGAACTCCATCCAGGTCTCCCATGTTGGGGGCAGAGACCCAAGCACTTGGCCATCTTCCATTGCTTCCCCAGGCACATCAGCAGGGAGCTGGATCAGAAGTGGAGCAGCTGTGATTGCACCAGTGCTCTGAGATGGGGTGGCAGCAGTGCAGGCAGCGCTTAGCTCACTGCACCACAATGCCAGCCCCACCTCTTGTTTCAGATGTGATGCAGTCTCAGTAGAGGCCACAGCCAGCCCCTTGGAACGTTGGCAGCAGGGGTACTTCTTCAGCTATGTCCATTCTTGGGCCACAGGAGGCAGATCTTTATCTCTCCCCTTGAGTGGTCTTTGTATATACATCTCCCTAGGGGGAGGTCTGAGCTTGACATGGGTGTTGCTCTTCAACCAAGGCAGCCTTGAAAGGCTAACAGCTACAGACTGCCCGCAACAGCACTCCTGGAAGCGGGGGGATCATCCTTCATTCCTGGAGGGGTATCAGGGCCCAGAACTCCAAAGCAACATTAGAATAAGCACTTTGCTGGTGATGAAGGCTCGGGTCTTGTCTGTCTGGACATGTCTGTGTTCTCTCCTCGCTTTGAAGGGTATTCTTGCCATGTATAGAATGGGATCACTGTCATTATTTTCTTTACCCCATGGACGATCCTACTCCAGTGTCTTCTGCTCTCCGTGGTTGCTGTATAGCAGTCAGCTGTCACTCCAACCACACTTCCTGTGAGGGCAGGTCCGAGGCTGCAGCTCTGCAGGGATTTTCTTCCCCTTTCCTTTCTGTTCTTCATACTCAGAGGTCAAACTACCTTCTTTCCACTCACCTGGGGAAGGGGGAGGGGTGGGTCTTGTGGGTAGGTCCCCTTCACCTAGACACAAAAAGGCTTCCTTCTTTAGGGTCCCAGTTAGCCCAGGCAGGATCTACTATCAGTGCCTCCTCCTTGCACATGCCTGAGCCTCGACTGTTCTGTTGGGCTCACGTGACTGCCAAACTCCAGGGGAGGGGAGGCATGTCCAAAATGTCCTCCAGACACAGGAGAGATTGTGGTGCCCCCCAAATCTGCTTACCTCTGTAGGTACTGACTTTCAGCCAGTGACTGGCCCATGCACTGCCTACTGCCTTGCAGCTGTCCAATGCTTAAGCTTGTTGTTGCTTTAATCTAGTCTTTCTCAGAGGGAGTGTCCATCTGTATGGTCTATCCCATAATCAACTGGGAAGTAAAATTTGATCAACACTAAGGTTTAGAGATTAACAATAACTGGACCCACCAAATTCTTTCTTAGACAGATGTTCAAAGGGAAGCCACATCTGGTGGAGGAGGACCACCAGTCCTTCCCGTTGCTTGAGTTGCATCAGTGTCACTAGACTTTATTTTTTTCAGTTCATTCTTGTGCCTTTCCCTCCTCCCTCCTTCCTGTGTGACCACATGACTTCTGCCTGCCCTTGCATCGAGCTGTTGAGATGTGCCTCTCTTTTGAAGATCAAAACAAATCCATGATGTAGCATCTGTTTTTATTCCCATGTAACAGAAAAAGAAGACAAGCAAAAATGTAGCCATGCCAACCAGGTCTGCCTAACTTGAAACTTTTTCTGACCTAGAATGCTCCCTGTCCCTTCCCCCAAAGAAAGCAAAATTTTATGTCAAATTATATTAAAGAGGCCCCTTTATTAAAGGTGTATTTTGGAGATACCATTTCCCACATATTAGGAAGGCTATTATAAATTTTTAAAAAAATTTATTTATTTATTTATTTGAAAGTCAGAGTTACACAGAGAGAGAAGGAGAGGAAGAGAGAGAGAGAGAGGTCTTCCATCCACTGGTTCACTCCTCAACTGGCCGCAACAGCTGGAGATGCACCAATATGAAGCCAGGAGCCAGGAGCTTCTTCTGGGTCTCCCATGTGGGTGCAGAGTTCCAAGGACTGGAGCCACCTTCCACTGCTTTCCCAGGCCATAGCAGAGAGCTGGATCAGTGGTGGAGTAGCCAGGACTCAAACTGGCACCCATATGGGATGCCGGCACTGCAGGCAACAGCTTTACACATTATGCCACAGCACCGGCCTCTATTATAAAAATTTAAAAGTGAAGTCATAAATGTTGGCAAGGATGTGGAGAAACTGGGATCCTTGCGTGTTGCTGGTGGGAATGTAAAATGGTATAGATCCTGAGAAAGGTAGTTTGGCAGCTCCTTAAAAAAGCTAAGCACTGGGGCCGGTGCCGTGGTGTAAGGGGTAAAGCTGCCTCCTGCAGTGCCAGCATCCCATATGGGCTCTGGTTCAAGTCCCAGCTGCTCCACTTCCCATACAGCTCTCTGCTATGGCCTGGGAAAGCAGTGGAAGATGGCCTAAATACTTGTGCCCCTGCACCCACATGGGAGACCCAGAAGAAGCTCCTGGCTCCTGACTCCTGGCTTCATATTGGTGCATCTCCAGCTGTTGCGGCCAGTTGAGGAGTGAACCAGCGGATGGAAGACCTCTCTCTCTCTGTCTCTCTCTCTCTCTTCCTCTCTTTCTCTCTCTGTGTAACTCTGACTTTCCAATACATAAATAAATTAAAAAAAAAAAAAACAACTAAGCATCAGAGTATCATTTGACCTGGCAATTCTACTTTTGGGTATAAACCTCAAAGATACATGCATGCTAATATTAATAATATTGTCATATATAGTAGCCTAAAGGTAGAAACATCCCAAGTGTTCATTTACAGATGAATGGACAAACAAAATGTGATATACAATTTTAAATGTATTTATTTATTTTATTGATTTGAAATGCAGAAAATGGAGAGAAAGAGACAGAGACAAAGATCTCTGTTTCACTCCTCAAATGTCTGCTACAGTCAGGGGTAGGTCAAGCCAAAGCCAGGAACCAAGGACTTAATCCAGGCCTCCCATGTGGGTGATAGGGACCCAACCTCATAAAGCATCACCTGCTTATTCCCAGGGTGTGCATTAGCAGGAAACCAGAATGAAAAGAGGAGCTGGGATTTGAATCTAGGCATTCCAGTATGGAATGCCATTGTCCCAAGTAACAGGTTAACTGCTGTGCCATAAATTCTCCCTGGTTTATATTGTTGGCACCTGCAATGGAATAATACTCAGCCATAAAAAGGAATGGGTTCCAATACATGGTACAGCATGGAGGAACCTTGAAAATGTTATACTAAATGAAAAAGATGCAAAGGGACAAACAATATGTGACTTCACTTAAACAAAGAACCTAGAACAGGCAAATGCATGCAGACAGAGAGCAGAACAGAGTTCAGCAGCAGCTATGAGGAGGGGGAAATGGAGACTTACCGTAGAGGTCTTGTTGGGGTGATGAAGAAGGGCTGGATAATGGTGACAATGGTCTAACACTGGGAATATTCACAATGTCTCTGTACTGTGCACTTAAAATTAAGATGGTAAATTTTATGCTACTTATTTTTTAAAAGATTTTATTTATTTAGGAGATGCAGGGTTACAGACAGAGAGGGAGAGACAGAGAGAAAGGTCTTCCATCCACTATTTCATTCCCCAAATGCTTGCAACAGCTGGAGCTGAGCTGATCAGAAGCCAGGAGCCAGGAGCTTCTTCTGGGTCTCCCATGCAGTTGCAGGGGCACAAGCACTTGGGCCATCTTCCACTGCTTTTCCAGGAGCATCAGCAGAAAGCTGGATCAGAAGATGAGCAGCTGGGACATGAACCGGCGCACATAGGGGATACCGACATCATAGGCAGAATCTTAGCCTACTATTCCACAGTGTCCACCCTGTTTCATTTTTTTTTAACTTCAATAAAAAACTACCCTCAGGGGTGGCATTTGGCCTCCCTGTTAAGAAACCAACTGAGATGCTCACACCCACGTCAGAGTATCTGGGTTTGAGTCCCACCTGCACTCTTGATTTCAACTCCCTGTCCATGAACACCCTGGGAGGCAGCAGGTACCTGCTCAACTGCTTGAGTCCCTGCCACCCTTATGGGAGTCCCAAATTGAGTTCCTGACTCCTGACTTCAACCTGGCCCAGCCTCGACCATGAAAGACATTTGGATAGTGAATCAGTGAGTGGAAGCTTTCCCTGTCTTTCTGTCTGTCTCCTCCTGCCTCCTGTTCCTCAAATATTAATACCCAAACAAATAAAATGTAACTGCCCCCAAGAAATAAATGTGGTAAGTTACCACTGAAAAACATTTCATTCCTTACTTTGCATCCCCAGTGTAACTTCCTTTTTTTATTAAAGAATTATTTATTTTACTTGAAAGTCAGAGTTACACAGAAAGAGAAGGAGAAGCTGAGAGACAGAGAGGTCTTCCATCCACTGGTTCACTCCCCAATTGGCTGCAACGGCCAGAGCTGTGTGGATCCGAAGTCAGGGGCCAGGAGCTTTTTCCAAGTCTCCCACATGGGTGCAGGGGCCCAAGGACTTGGGCCATCTTCCACTGCTTTCCCAGGCCATAGCAGAGAGCTGGATGGGAAGTGGAGCAGCCAGGACTCAAACTGACGCCAATATGGGATGCCGGCACTGCAGGCGGTGGCCTCACCTGCTACACCACAGCACCAGTCCCACAATGTAACCTCCTAAAGCAATGCCAGGAAGAGCTTGGTCACAATGCTAGGACCATTTACTGATAAACAATTTCTGCAGTCTTACTGGTTCCAACCCCGCCTATCCTCAGTGGTGGTGAGGATTTGAGATGGTGTTATCAAATTAAAAAAATAAAGTCTATTCAAAAAGGATCAATAGAGCAGGGAATTAAGGGAGAAAGAAAATCACATTAGGAGAACAATAAACTCCGGGGTAAATCTCTCTCCTGGAAATGCATCCCAAGTTCCTAAGCTAAAAACGCCCAACACATCTGAGTCTCTGATTTCTAAGGAGCCAAATGGTGAGAGAAAGGGAGGCACCCCAGAAGTCCCCGTCCACAGAAGCCCGGCTCTGCTCGAGCTACAATGTGCGGTCACGCTCCCTGTGAGGAGAGCAGGAGAATTGCACAGGGCTCTTTCTCCTAACTTTCCTCCTCTGCAGAGGTCAACCCACAGCAAATCCCAGGCGAGGCAATTTTGCAAAGGTCAGAGACTCAACTACATAACGTAACAAATGTTTGACTCGCGTCACTAAGCGGTTTCCATAAATGGGACACTTTCTCAACCTGTCCTCAGATATTTCCTCCAGGGACTGATTTCAGGGTAGAAGTTGTGGTGACCGAAGGAGAGCCAGTGGTGCTTACGAAGGTTGCAGACTTGCCTTCTCTGAGCTGCCCTGTCTCCTTGAACTTGCATTCAAGGAGGGCTTCTTCCCCTCATTGAATTTGCATGCTTTTTTATAGACTGTTTTCCCCCTAGTTAAAGGTGGGCCCTATCAGTTCCCATTGTCTTACTCCCACCTGGCATACAGGTTCATTTTGCTGCCTGGCCTCTGCATTTATTTGCAACTTTTGGATGACTCCTGACCTGCTGATCATTGCTGTGTGTATGATAAACTCAGCCCCTGACTTGTATGAACTATTACCTGACACCATCACCCTGTTGCATTTCACAGCACTTTTACGGGATTCCAAAGCCAGCTGGTGAATGAAATGGCATTTTTGTGTGAGGTTTGGTTTGAGATTTTTCCTTAAGCTGTAGCGATCGTGGGAAATTCTCATATGAGAACTGCCTTTCCCTTGTCTCCAGACTCCATTGATCGTTACTATAAGAAGTTGAGTGTAAAGCAAATGCCCCTTTAACATCCATTAAAAGGTGTTTGTTCCCCTGCAGGCCTCTGTCCTTGTTAACCACGCGTTACTGAGGGCGACAGTCTCATTCCATATTTATTAGCTCATCTCATTCATATAGCACCATTCTCTAACACTTCTAAGAAACTTCAAACACAAAGCAATCTGTTTTGATTTCTGCTTCTAGAATGAGTCTCTGGGATTTGTAACAGAACCCAGGAGCACCGGAGAGCTATTTTAGGCAGAACTGTGTCTTGGAGAGAGAGAGCTAACAAAATGGCATGGAGTCAGAGTATGTGACATGTGCTTGGTCAGCTATGTAAACTATTTTAGACTCTTTTCAAATAAAAGTTGCTGTCAAATCTCTTGTTGACAACTTCTGCCTGAGTTTCAGGAAGGCCTGGCTCTTCCACTAAGCTCAGTCTTCTGCAGCGCTGTGTCTCCATGATCAACCCTTTCTGTTCCCAGTCTAGAGCATTTGTAGCGTCCTTGATACCACTGATGCGAGAAGGTCCCTGTGTATCTGCCTCAGTCCATTTCCTGTCGCTACAACTGAATAACAAGGTGCTGGGTCATTTACAAAGAACAGAGGTTATTTGAGTTTGTGGTCTGGAAGCCAGTAACTCCACGATCATGGCACCTGCGTCTGGCTGAGGGCCTTCCTGCTGGAGGGACTCTGGGCAGAGTGCCAGGTGGTATAAGGCATCGCAGGGCAAGGGAGCTCATGAGAGAGAGGCAGACTGGCTCTTAGAACAGACCCACTCTTGGGAGAACTCACTCCTTTCCTTCACAACCTGAAGGCACAGATCATATGACCCAATCTACTCCCAAGGGACCCCTTCCCAACACCCCAATCTACTCCCCAAGGACCCCTTCCCAGCACCGCCAACACAGTAACTTCAGGGGGCCATACTCTGCCTTCCCCATAGTCCCTGCTCTAGTTCCTAATGTCTTCTGCCACCTGGGACTGGAACTGCTCCCTTGTCTTTACTGACAAGGTTTCCTGGGACTCCCCTAGGAGAAGTTAGCTACTGTGATGGTGATAGCTCACTTACTTTTTATTCCTTCAAAATTACGAAAATGTGGAGGCTCTTCTCTTTCCAGGCCCAGGTGCTTCAGCAGCCGCGGGGTACAGTGCAGACATGGCCAAGTTCAAGAACCACGCCACACACAACCAGTCCCAAAAATGGCACAGAAATGACATCCGGAAATGCCAGTCACAAAGATACAAATCTCTTAAAAGGATGGGCCGCAAGTTCCTGAGGAACATGCATTGTGCCAAGAGGCCTAAGAAGAAGGGCCTGAAGAAGAGGCAAGTCGACAACACCAAGGCTGTGAGTGCACCTGCTGAAGCTGTCAAGGCCCTTGTCAGGCCTAAGGAAGCTAAGCCCTCGATCCCTAAGGGCATCGGCCTCAAGCTTGATCAATTTGCCCGCATCGCCCACCCCAAGCTCTGGAAGCTGCCTGTGCCCACATTGCCAGGGGTCTTAGGCTGTCCCTGCCAAAGACCAAGGCAAAGGACAGGACCAAGCCTCAAATCAAGGGCAAGGACAAGGTTCAAACCAAGGCCCAGGCTCAGGCTCAAATCAAGCCCAAGGCCAAGATCCAGACCCAGGCCACATTCGCAGCCCCAGTTACGGCTCAGGCTCCTCCCAAAAGTGCCCAGCCCCCCATGAAGGCTGCCTAGTAACAGTGTGTGCCTGCCAATGCAAGAGCAGAAGGCCTGATGTGACCCCTGCACTGCTGTCTGCATGGGGCTGGTGTCCTCCTGTGCTGTTTGTACAAATAAACCTGAGACAGGGCCCGAGACTGTGCAAAACAGATGGCTGCACTCTCTCTTCTACTCGGCTCGCCAGACTCTAGCCCATAGACATAGACAGGAATTGTCATATACTCTTTTTATTTAGAGATTTATTTATTTATTTGAAAGGCAGAGAGGCAGAGAGAGAGAGAGAGAGAGAGAGAGAGAGATCCTTCCATTTGCTGGCTCACTCCCCAAATGGCTGCAATGGCTAGAGCTAGACCAATCCAAAGCCAGGAGCCAGGAGCTTCTTCTGGGTCTCCCATGCAGGTGCACGGTTCCAAGCACTTGGACCATCTTCCACTGCTTTTCCAGGCCATAGCAGAGGGCTGGATCAGAAGTGGAGCAGCCAAGACTTGAACCAGTGTCCATATGAGATGCCGACACTGTTAAGCGGCAGTTACCTGCTATGCCACAGTGCTGGCCCCATAAAATATTTTTATCAAAAAAATTTATTTATTTATTTGGCAGAGTTACAAAAAGAGAGGAATAGACAGGTAGAGAGAGAAAGAGAAAGAGAGAGTGGGAGAGGGAGAGAAAGAAAAATAGAGAGTGAGAGAGAGAAAGAGAGAGAGTAGGAGAGTGGGAGAGAGAAAGAGAGAGAGAGAAAGAAAGAGAGGGAGATCTTCTATCCACGGGTTCACTCCCTAAGTGGCTGCAAATGGCCAGGGCTGGGCCAGGTTAAAGCCAGTAGCCAAGAGCTTCATCTGGGTTTCCCATGTGGGTGGCATGGGCCTTGACACTTGGGCCATCCTCCATTGCTTTCCCAGGTCCTTAGCAAGGAGTTGGGTTGGAAGTGGAGCAGCTGGGGTGTGAACTAGCACCCATATGGGATGCCAGCCTTGCAGGTGGTAACGTTACCAGCTATGCCACAGTGCTTACCCCTATCTGTTACTCCACAAGCATTAAAAATATCCCATTGTTAATAATCTGTAAAATCTGACCTTTGAGAAACTGAAAGCTTTCTTCTTCTGGGAATGGCAGATTATCGTGAATGCATGTGGCTCTGTGGCTGATATGATACTGGACAAGAAGTAAAACTGAGCTGAAGAGTGTAAACTGCCGTCTCTCATGCCCAGAAGTCCTGAAGTCTGTGGAATACCAGAGGTCACAAACTCACATGCTACCAGGAGCAAGCAGGAAAATGTATGAGTCAGCCTGTCCCGGCACCAGGCCACTTCACTTGAGCCCAGAGAGGAAATGATAGGGTCAAGGGGATCTCAGGGCCACTGTCAGTGTTTCTGAGCAACTCCCGACTTTGAAGGGAGTGGTGGCTGCAAGACCCAAGACACATTTTCAACATAGATTTACGCACACGTCAGTGGTTTCCAACTGGGAATGATTTTTGCTCCCCTGGGGAATATTTGGCAAAGTCTGGAGGTATTTGTGGCTGGGGGAGGGGCCTACTGGTGGCATTTAGTAGGTAGAAGCCAGGAATGCTGCTCAATGCCCTACAGGGGCAGGCACCGTGGCTTAGTGAGTAAAGCCACTGCCTGCAGTACTGATATCCCATATAGGCATTAGTTAGAGTCCCGGCTGCTCCACCTCCTGTCCAGCTCTCTGCTAAGGTCTGGGAAAGCAGCAGAAGACGGCTCAAATCCTTGGGCCACTACACCCACATGGGAGACTGGGAAGAAGCTCCTGGCTCCTGGCTTAGGATTAGCTCAGTTCTGACCATTGGTGGCCAATTGCGGAGTGAACCAGTGGATGGAAGACCTTTCTCTCTCTGCCTCTCCTTCTCTCTGTATAACTCTGAATTTCAAATAATAAATAAATCTTAAAAACAAAACAAAACGAAAAACACCCTACAGCCACCAACAATGGAGAACTAGACAGGAATTGTTATTTTCACAATTATGGTCAAGTATCCAACTGAAGTTTTATAAAACTCAGATTTCTTCTGCATTTTTAAAAGATTTATTTATTTATTTGAAAGTCAGAGTTACACAAAGAGAGGAGAGGCAGAGAGAGAGAGAGAGAGAGAGAGAGAGAGAGAGAGATCTTCCATCCGCTGGTTCACTCCCCAATTGGCCGCAATGGCCGGAGCTGTGCTGATCCGAAGCCAGGAGCCAGGAGCTTCTTCCAGGTCTCCGAAGCTGGTGCAGGGGCCCAAGGACTTGGGCCATCTTCTACTGCTTTCACAGGCCATAGCAGAGAGCTGGATTGGAAGTGGAGCAGCCAGGTCTCGAACCAGCACCCATATGGATGCAGGAGCTTCAAGTCAGGGTATTAACCCACTGCACCACAGCGCCGGCCCCTCTTCTGCATTTTTAATGATGTCTAAATTTATATTTACTTATTTATTTATTATAAAGGCAGGGGGTGGGGGTGAAGGGAGAGAAAGATCTCTCATTCACTGGGTCACTTCCCCGATGCCAACAACAGTCAGGATTGAGCCAGGCCAAAGCTAAGTGCTGGGAACTCATCCAGATCTCTCCTGTGGGTGGCAGGGACCCAACTACTTGAGCCATCACCCATGGCCTTCCAGAGTGCACATTAGCAGGAAGCTAGGGTTGGGCACAGAGCTAGGAGTCAAACACAGGCACTGCAGTAGGGGATGCAGACTCCCCAGCAGTGTCTTAACCACTGGGCCAAATCCCCCTCCCAACATGCACATTTTTAATCATAAGCTTAATTAATAGCAAAAGATGTAATTTCTATCTTAGTCCAAGTAAAACTGCTATACATCTTACAAATGCATCACATGAAAATTAATATTATGCCTCTATGGTGCCCACCATCATTCACTTAAAAATGTCTGGAAAGTTCTTTTACAGTTATAATTTATACAGTTCATTTTTGTCTTTGAACTTCTATTTTCATTCCATATCCCCTCAGGAACTTAGCTCCCTGTGATGCATTTCAAGCTTTATGAAATGAATTGCATTGGTTAGAAGGCTTTTTCTGATCATACTACCACATATCCTATAAATTAAAATCAATGTTTTATTATTTCCTGTGACCATATGATCTAATTGTTAAAATTGGGGTGGGGCAGGGAGGGGGAAAGAGACAGGTTGCAATATAGTTACCACTTTTTATGAGACACAGCTGAACAAAGGATCTTAATAAATTATAGGTATAATTACTAAACATCAAAGCAATATTTCTCTTTTCCTTCCAAAAAATGTTATTTATGAATGTTATCTGTTTGAAAGACAAGTGAGACAGAAAGAGTAAGAGAGATCTGCCATCCACTGGTTCGCTTCCCAAATGCTTGTAACAGCCAGGGCTAAGCCAGGCTGAAGCTGGAGCCAGAAACTCAATGCAGGGCTCCCACAGGGGTGGCAGGGGCCCACAAACACCTGCTGCCCCCCAGAATGCCGTTAACACAGAGCTGGATCAGAAGTAGAGCCTGCTCTCAAACCCAGGCACTCTGCTATGGGATGTGGTCATCGCAAGCAGCAGCTTAACCTTTGCACCAAACACCTGCCCTGGAAAATGTTTTCAAGATGCACCTTTTATTCCGACGGAATCAGTCTCAGTAGGCTGGATTCACTCAGCTGCTTAATGCAGCACAGGTGTACTTCTTGCTCCTACCGTGGTTCCATTCATCAGGAGGCTTTGCTGTCTCGGTTACTCCGGGACCCAGTTTCCTTCTGGAGGCTCCAGCTTGGCGTGTGCTGCTGTGATTACCGAGGCAGGAGAAAGAGAATGTGGCAATGTGCACAGGCTCTCAGGTCTGCGCCTGGGAGCGATACCTGCAACTTCAAGGACACCTTGTTAGCTATTTCCAGCCCCTTGGGCTGCATCTGACTTTACAGGGAATTGGGAAATGCAAAGCTTCTACTTGGTCAAAAAGAAAGAGCTGGAATTCATGTGAGGTGCTGAACACACAGATGGGGCTTGTGAATGAGTATTACTTAGTGTCAGAGGGGGACAAAGGTCAGCAGTGATCCCATCCCTGTGATTGTGTTTGACTTCATAGAGAGAAGAGATGAGAAACTGATTACATAAGTAGACGAGAGTGGGAGTTTTCTTACAGCAATGTCACTCAGTTATTTGAATTTCTTTGGGGTTACCTGCGAAATGTCTAGCAATGACCTAGGTATCGGGTGGCGCCGTGGCTCACTAGGCTAATCCTCCGCCTGTGGCGCCAGCACTCTGGGTTCTAGTCTCAGCTGGGGCGCCGGTTCTGTCCTGGTTGCTCCTCTTCCAGTCCAGTTCTCTGCTGTGGCCCAGGAAGGCAGTGGAGGATGGCCCAAGTGCTTGGGCCCTGCACCCGCATGGGAAACCAGGAGGAAGCACCTGGCTCCTGGCTTCGGATTGGCACAGCGTGCTGGCTGTAGCAGCCATTTTGGGGGTGAACCAATGGAAGGAAGACCTTTCTCTCTGTCTCTCTCTCTCACTGTCTAACTCTGCCTGTCAAAAAAAAAATAAATAAATAAAATAAATAAATGACCTATGTATCACAAGCATCAACAGTGATTTACCAGCTGACGACTTGATGGTGTCCTTCTTTATTTTTCTTGAAAGCACAAACTAGAAACCAAAGATGCTGGAGGATTTCTGCCTGGTAACAATGACCAGTCCAGGGCAGGCACTGAGCCTGGTGGTTACAATATCACATCCCTCATCAGGGTGCTGCGTTCAATGCCCATCTCCAGCTCCTGAGTCCAGCTAGCTTCCTGCTGATGCAGACCTTGGGAAGCAGCATAGGTGATGGCTCAAATAGATGGGTTTCTGCCTTGCAGGTGGGAGATCCAGATTGCCTCTCTGGCTCCTGACTTCGGTCTGGCCCACGCCTGGCTATTGCAGGCATCTGGGGGAGGGAACCAGTGGATAGGAGCTCACTCTCAAATACAGTGACTCTCAAATACATACTACTCACATGCAAATTGACTACCCAGAAATTTTACACCCAGGGCAATGCAAGATTGAGCAGATTAGGTTGGGCAGGAAGGGCGCCCACCTTTAGGGTATGAGGGACTGCACTGTGCACTTGAGGAAGGGCCAAGGTCAAATGCAAACCCCATTGTGCATCACTGATGTTCCTGGGCAGCTCACTCTCAGGAACTAGCGCAGAGGGAAGTTGAACTTACAGATGGGAATGGACTCCCTTTGACAACCACCCACACACCTGTCCCTCAGAATGCTTTCACGTGACTCATGTCCTCCAGGGCCAAACTTGACATTACACAACTTACTGCCTGAGTCCAGGTGAGCACACACTTCAGAAACCTGTTTCTCACAGTTCCAAAAGAAACCCAAGATGAAAATTCCAGCTGCTGTGGTTCCTGGGGTGGCCTCTCTTCCTGGCTTGCAGATGGCTGCCTTCTCTGTGTGCCTTCCCATCGTGGGAGTGACCGACAGGGAGGGAAGTGCTGCCTGGTGTCCCAGCCTTGTGATCTCATGGACCCTTAATTACTTTCTTACTCCAAAAACAGCCGCACTGGGGGTTAGGTCTTCAACACATGGATACTGGGGGACACAAACATTTAGTTCATAATCTCTATGGAACTTTTGGGTTAGCTTCTCAGCCTGTATGAGGTTGCTTAGCAACCAGAGACTGGCTGGGAACCTGACAGCATTTTCATTAGTTGACTCTGGGGGCTGATAACTGAGGGGCTGGCGTGTTGTCCATGTCCCCCTCATGTCGTGGGAGCACCTGTGCACCTCTTTAAGTCTGAAGTTCCCATTCAGATTCCTTGATTCTTTTCCTTCTTAAGACCTTTAAATCTTAAGACCTTTAAACCTTTCCTAGGACCAACTTTAAGTCTTTGAACTTGCTGAGACTGGGCAATGTTTTCAAGAACTTCTTGCCTCTTAAGACCCTTCTGTTCTTACACATAATGACATGGCAGCTAATCGGATTTTGCGTGTCTCTGATGGCTTTGATTGGGAAGTCCCAATGTTCAAGATAAGACACACCTGAGTTTGCAAGCTTGCATCACTGCTTATTAGTCGTGGGAACCCAGGTAAGTCCCCTATCCGTTTTGAGTCTGTTTTCTCATATGAAAATGCAGCTAGTAGTACTAAGCTCTACCTCCAAGGGCTGACTGTGAAGATGAAGATGGTATCTATGCATATAGCCTTGATCACATGCCTAGCACTAGCTTTTAATAAGTGGTAACAGTGAAAACATATCATTCATGTTATTTTCTAGCACTAGCTTTTAATAAATAGTAACAATGAAAACATAATATTCATATTATTTTATATGAGGGTGGACTCAGATGGATTACAAGTAGTGTGAAAGTGTGTGTGCAGCTAGACTTCATGAGGACTTCCACATCCATCAGCTCTCCCTGAAGAGTATCCTTGGGACATCCTCATGCCAGATCTGTTCTCCTGTTGGAGGCCCATGTCTGTGTGAGGAGTAAGGGTTTTTGGGTGTTTCGGGCCTTTTCCTGGGCTGAAGTTTTGGTGGAAGGGGAAGAGAGAATGCAAACAGCAGAGTTCCGGGAGCTGGGAGACTGACCGGGAGTGGAGGGTGGTGGGGAGTGGGACTCAGAGTGGGCGGGGGAGTCTGCAGCAGTAAACAGGGCAGCTTCGCAGACTTGGACACACTTTGCCACTGATGGGTTTGGCCAAGGGTCTGGTCTCTACCTCTGCTTTCTCTGGCCTCTTTTGTTGCATTTGTGAAATGCTGTATCCTTCCAATCCATAGCGTTTCTTCCTCCCTGGTTGCCCTGGAAACAGCTCTTGTTAATCCAGCCAGGAGGGTTTTATTGATTTCTGTGCCTTCTTTCAACCGCTCCTTAAAAACCAAAACAAAAACCCCTGTTGAAGATCCTGTCTTTTAAGAAGTTCCGTGAAAGACTTAAGCACTTACAATACTCATATTTACTCACCTTGGTAGTACAACAACCTCCCATTTTTCAGTTTGAGCATTGTATCCTCTACCCATAACCAAATTTAAGAATACCTCTACTTTTTGGGGAGTGGGGAGGGCTTCTAGTATTTTGCTTTGGGCATTTTCTTTACCTCTCCTTTTTTTTTGAGTGGTGTTAATATCCATCATGGTATCTGCCCTGCTTCCGGTTGATGGCTTTTTGTAGAAATTTGATGCATAAAGCGTGATTATGTGCAACCCTGTCATATAAAAGAAGGAATTCCATGATTTCAATGCTGAGTTACTCATTTCAAGACATATTTCACACAGTAAAAATTTGGTACAGTGAAGCCTAATGTAGGCCCAACATGTAATAATATGACTTTATGAAAGTGTAAGGATAACCATACTCAGATCTCTAAAGCCCTTGATTCTTAGGCTATGATTAATTTTTTTCGACAGGCAGAGTGGACAGTGAGAGAGACAGAGAGAAAGGTCTTCCTTTTCCGTTGGTTCACCCCACAATGGCTGCTGAGGCCGGCCCGCTGCAGCCGGTGCACCGCGCTGATCGGAAGCCAGGAGCCAACTGCTTGTCCTGGTCTCCCACATGGGTGCAGGGCCCAAGGACTTGGGCCATCCTCCACTGCACTCCCGGGCCAGAGCAGAGAGCTGGACTGGAAGAGAAGCAACCGAATCAGGACAGGCGCCCCAACCGGGACTAGAACCCAGGGTGCCGGCGCTGCAGGCAGAGGATTAGCCTATTGAGCCGCGGCACCAGCCGCTATGATTAATTTTTAAATATTTAGTTATGTATTTGAAAGAGAGTCAGAGAGAGAGAGAGAGAGGGAGAGACAGAGAGAGAGAGAGAGAGATAAGAGAGTTCTTCCATCTGCTGGTTCATTCCCCAAATGGCCACAATGACCAGGGCTGGGTCAGGCTGAAGCCAGGAGCCAGGAACTTCTTTCAGGTCTCCCACGTGGGTGCAGGGGGCCAAGCACTTGGGTCATCTCCTGCTGCTTCCCAGGCACATTAGCAGAGAGCTGGATCTGAAGTGGAGCAGCTGGGACTCGAACCAGCACCCATATATATAGGCGGCCAATGCCCCAGGTGGCGGCTTTATCCGAATTGCTACAGTGCTGGCCCCAGCAATGATTAATTTAATCAAGAAAGGAAATTATTTCAATAGCCAAAAGCTACTTCCAATTTTAAGAAGGAAATAGTGAATTTGTTAGTGGTACCAAGTACACCTGCTATAGAGCTCTGTGCTCCCCTGGGCCCCATGGCAACATACCATGACATGCTACAACTTGTTTTCTTTAGCTCTTCAGTAGGCAGGAGGAGGTGGTAGAAAAGTACTTCAGAGAGTCCCCACCCCCATGGGTCATCTTCTGTCCCTCACCCTTGTCCTCCCCTGTTCAACAGAGACACCTGTAGTAGGACGGGCTGGGCCTGCAGCCGTGAGTCAGGGTGTGTCCATGTAGGACTTGAAGTTGGTCTTTCGTGATTCTTCCTCTCTGGGCCCCAACACCCAAGCTGCACATTTTTTCCCACTTCTCTTTGAAACTACCTGGTTCCCCCTATTCTGGCCTGCTTTTCTCAGCTGTGTCACTCACTGCTTTATTTCCTCTTTTCCCAGACCCTATATTTTTACAGAGAAAGAACAGGCTCCGGGAGCCGGCATCCTAAGCTTTGTCTTAACCTTAATTCAGCTAGTTTTACCGCTTCTTGGCCTTTTGGCTAAATCAAGTGTAATTCAGCTAGTTCTTCGAATGTTAATTTCTACTTAGGTATGGGCTAAGGGAAGGTCCCCTGGGACTGATGGAGGAAGCACACATAAAAATACAAATATAATACTTTAAAATATCGGGCCCGGTGTTGTGGGGCAGTGGGTTAAACCACCACTCATGATGCTGGTATCCCATGTCGGAGTGCTGATCTGAGTTGCAGATATTCTGCCCCCATCCAGCTCCCACTAATGCACCTGGGAAAGCAGAGGAGGATGGCCCAAGTGCTTGGGTCTCTGCCACCCATGTAGGAGACTTGGATGGGGTTCCAGGCTCCTGGTTATGGTCTGGACCTGTCCTAGCTGTTGCAACCATTTGGGGAGTGAACCACATAGGATGGAAGATCTCTCTTTCTCTGCATCTCCCTTGCTCTCCTCTCTGTTGTTCTTCCAAATAAATCAATCGCTAAAAATAATAAAATGAAATATAATTCTCCTGGAGGACTTTTATAAGATTATTTTATAGCTGAAAAATCTGGAAATTTATTAGTGTGTCCTTTCATTATTAAATGGGGAAACTGAGGCTCGTGGATGTTAAAGAACTTGCCCAAAGTCACCTGGTTAGTGGCAGAGGCTGTGCTACACTCCGTGTTTCCAGGCTTTCAGGTAAGTGTTAGTTTCAGAACATTGTGCTGCCTTTTGTTTGAGGTATTAATTATTATTATATTAAAAGTCCCAGATCAACGGTAATACATGTAAGCATTTAGAATGAGAACGAAAGATTGTATAATATTGTTTTCTGTATCAGAAGTTGATCACCCAACACTAAACCTCACACCTGTCCAGGAATTCAGAAAGGAATATTTCTTGATGACTTCAGAGCACAGGTTCCGTTGTCACCAAGTTGACGAAGTGGCTCTGCAGAGACTCCTGCTTGCTCTAGGCCACGGTGAAATAAAGCAACAAATCATTAAACAATCAGGCTGTGTCACTCCTGGTGAATAATTGCTAGCAGGATTCAAGTTTTCTGGCAGACAGCAAGAAATACCAAGAATGCTTCCCCATAGCACACGGTGGAAACTGTTTGATCTCACACAGCCTCTTGGTAATCACCATTTCTTCCTGGGTTGGGTGCTAGTAGCCTCTTTTAATTAACTTAAATCTCTAAGGTGTCACATCCTGTCTGAATTCCAGAGTTTCTGAAAAAGGGTTTTAAATAGCCAGGCTTCATATTGGCCAGTATCTTTGGGGCTCCTCCTTCTGGGGGGAAAGGATGCTGTGGGTAGTGTGCTGTGCATACCACTAGAGGGCACTGTGACACCTGCTTCGGAATCCACAGCATCTTGTTCCCACATTAGTGCAATCTTGTGATGGCCTTAATGAGATGCTCTCTGCAGTCCTTAACAAACAGTTGTTGATGATGGAGGGGGGGGGGGGAGGAGTCAACAGGACTTCTGGTCAACTAGAAGGAAATTGATGCTGGTGTCACTGCCCAGTGGTTGGCAAAAGTCCACAGTATGGATCAGAAAGGGACTTAAAAGAGCTGGTACCCAGTGCTTTGGTTGCCTCAGAGGGAAAGCACCCCAAGTAACAGTATGACTTAAACAGACAAGTAATGGCAGACCCATCCCACACAGGTGTGTGGCCAGCAGTCACAGGTAAATTCAGATCTCCTGAGGAGGAAAGGCAAACCCTGGGCTTAAAATATCTTTATGCTTATCATCCCCATCTGTATTGCTATCACTAGGAGCTGAAGAATCAGAAGAACTTGGGTGGGGGCAGTGTTCAGAAGAGAAGCTGAATTCATTTCAAAGGGTCTCATTTCAACAGTGTCTCCCTCACCCCAGTATTCTGGAGATCATTGCATTGAAAACAACTGTGGCTGGTATCAGAAACAGGCAGGGGCAGGCAGGAGGTGTAGCACTTACGATGCTGCCTGGGATGCCTATAACCCATATCAGCGTGCTTGGGTTCAAGTCCCAGCTCAGCTGTTGACTCCAGCTCCCTGAGAATGCACATCCTGGGAGGCAGCAGTGATGGCTCAGATAGCTGGGTCCCTGCCCCCACATGGAACCAGGACTGAGTCACCAGCTCCTGCTTCTGCCTGGCCCACAGCCTGGCTGTGATGGGCGTTAGGGAAATGAACCAGCAGATGGGAAATCAGTCTCTCTTCTCCCCTCCCCTCTCCTTCCTCTCTCTCTCCCCTTCAAATAAAATAAAGAAGTAGATTTAAATTAAGTTGCCTTCCTTTAGGCAGAAAGGGCAATGGGAGGGAGCTGTAACCCTGTGTGCACTTAACAAAAATAAAGAATCTGCATAGGAAAATCTGGAGAATGACCAGAAAGCACCAGTGAACTCTGCAGAGAAGAAATACACTTTCACATGCTGTCTCGGTGATCTTGACCCCGACTGACTGTGTCAATCCATTCTCTGCATCCCTTCACACTTCCAGAAGACAAAGCTCATCTTTGACCTCTTTGGTTCCCAAAACAATGTATTCACGTGGAGTTTCCCCTTCGGTTCCCTTCGACAACAAAGTCTCGGCGGTATCTCTAGGCATTTCCAGGACACCTCCCCTCTGTCCACCCTGATGTGGGCTGTGCTTCCTGTAGGCCAGGGCAATGGGGGCCATCCCTGCCCCTCCAAGCTCATGCATTCTGGCCTCTTAGTGAAGGAAATTAGACAGGTTTAAAGAAAGAAATTAGGCAGCCTGGGTTTAAAATGGAGTCGCTTGGCTAACTGCATATTGTTCTGCTTTTGTACAAAATAGCTGGGCTTGCAAAATGCTTTCATGAGCTAATTGAACTTTAGTTAAATTTGTAGCATGTGATGATTGTGCTAATGCGTTTATGAGATAACTGAGCATATGACAAGTTTTTGGTCATGATGACCCCGTGTTTATGCTTACTTAAGGTCTTCTGTCCCCTCACCCTGGAAATTTGTCATGCATCTTATGAGAATTTGTCATGCTGCGGTTTATCTTGTGATCCTTTGTGTCATGCTATGGAGATATGCTAATGTTGTGGTTTTTAGTCTTAAATACCTTGAGCAGTTGATGGTTGGGGCCTCTCTTCTTGCACAGAGATGGCCCATCTGCGCAGATGTAATAAACTTCCTCATGCACTTGCAGCGATTGGATTGGAATCGTGTTTCTGGGGTCGGTAAAAGTGTGAGACACCTGTCGGGGGTCTTACATTCTTGGAGGTCCCACCGAGACTCGAGACCCCAGACCCACGCTCCATTTTCCAATCGGAGGTAAGTTTTTGCTGTTTTAAGTGTTTTTGTGTGTTTTGTTGATTTTGTTATTATTTTATTTTCTTCCCGGGGCGCTTGACGTACCGGAGGTTTATGTTTTACTGAGATTGTGCCTGCAGGACCTGTATCTGAAAAGAGCCAGTAGTAGGAAGGACAGACGTGTCAAGACCCCTGGCTCAGGCCCTTGGAGGACGCTCCATTGGCGGTATTCTGGGGGGGCCTGGCGGGTGGCAGCCGCTTCGCTCCCATCACTAAGCTTACCTGGGGGGCGTGGCGGGTGGCAGCCGCCTCGCTCTCATCGGAAGCTCTGGTTAGGATTCAGTAGGGTTTTTTCCCCGGGAGAAGAGCTGGTGGCAGCAGCCACTCCCGTTTTGGTTTCAGTTTTGTTGCGCGCAGGTCTCGTCTCATTAGGGCGCGCAGGTCTCGTTCCAGTGTTGTGCGCAGTGTCTTTGTGAAGTCTTGTGATTTGTGAGTCTTGTGGTTGTTTTCTGCGTTTTAATATACTTTCCTTATTTGCCTTTCCCCTTCAATATGGGACAGGAATTAACTACATCTTTGAGTCTTACTTTATGAGTCTTAATTGGGAAAACTGCAACGCGAAGTTGTTTATGTTGTTTATCTGTTTTCAGTGTTTGAGTGATTACCCAATTGATTAGAAGTGTACTAATTGTTGGCCAAACTGCTTGACTCTGACAGCTTAAATTCTAAACTGAGTCTTCCAACTTTGGGCTTCCAGTCGGATCCCTGGAACTCTCAAAGGATGAGACTCTAAAATTTGTTAAAGTAACCGCTGCTTGAGTCAATTTAGATTATGTAAAATATATTAAAATGTTATAAATGGTGTCAGACCTATGCTGTCTTTTTAAAGTTATGTCCATGTTTGCTGTCCAGGAGGAGTTATTCTTATGTTACTTAAAAGCATGGAAATGTAATTTGACTTTTAATTCAGAACTTAGTGTCTTAAGCCATCTAGGCATCAATGCTAAGCAAAATGTAAAAAAAAAAAAAAAAAATGTATTGTACTTTTCACATCTTAAATTCGATAGGAGAGACTGTTTGAGTTTGTTAACATGTATTTTCATAGATTGTCTATATATAACAATTTAAGACTATGTAAAAGTAACTACAGGTATAAAGTTTCAGAAAATGTAAGCAAGTCATAAAAAGTTTTAAAAGGTTTGCAACTTTAGAATTGTTTACAGAGTTTTCTTTGGGTTAAGTGCTAATGCCAAAATTACATTGACCTAAAGTTAAAGTCTGATCTTCTGTTACAACAAAATACCTAAAAATGGTTTAAGTTTTAAAATCTGTTTTTGCAAAAATTGTAATGTCTATTTTAACAGTGTCTGCTGAATCAGTTACTTTGCCATTTTTAGAGTTAGGTCCTATAAGCTCTTTTTGACTCTGTTGGGTAGTTCTAAATTATGTAAACCCTTATGTTCAAGGTTTTTATTTCTGGTTTACTTAACAACAGACATAAAATTCATGTTTTACCAAAGTGATCTATTGTGTACTCTACTGTTTCTGTTAAGTTTAAATTAATAAGAAGCATTGTTAAGTATTATGATCAAATCTGGTTTAAAAGTGTAAAAATCACCCTGACTAATAAATGGCTACTATTTCAGGATGTTAAGGAATTCTATTTTGACCAGATACTCTAAGTTCTCTTGGCACCTTTAACAGACTTTCTAAAAATCCAAGTTCTAAATTATCCGAACTTTTGACACCCCCAGAGGGCCCCTGGAGATGTCAAAAAGAGATCTCTCATCCTGATCGGCTGTTTAAATTAAAAGTGGTGCCAAGATGTAAAATGATGCTAAACTTCAGCTATAAACATATTTCTTTCTAGCTGCTCCAGTCTCTGGCTCAGAAGCCAGATCCTTTAAAAGGGACCGATGAAGTCTCCGTCCAGCTAACGCTAAACAACCAGGCGTTGCTAGTTCAAATGTATTGCTAGTTCAAATGTGGATCAAACGGGAGGTCTAGCCAAAAGGGAAATAAATAGTTAAGATTGTACAAACCTACAAAAATGTAACAGTTAGAATGAAGCAGAGGAGGGAGGACCCCCGGCCCGTTCTAACTGGCCGTCCTCCTCCTCCATATAACTGGGAAGACAAGCCCTGACAGGACTTGCAGGGCCTGTTTTACTAACATTAATTTTACTACACTTAAATGGAATTTTGTAAAAGATTCAGTCTCTACTGCCAGACTCCCCTGAGGAGTTTAGCTGAAGGGGTTAAAGTTTTTTAGTTAAAAAAGGGGAAGTTTAAAATGGGCTAAGAAAGAGGAACTAACTAGGATCCTGACCACCACAGTTAACAGGAAGCAGAGTAAGGGAGAATCAGGGTAAGTAGGGACCCCCGGAGACTGGCAAAAGCACAGAGAAGTGCCCAAAAGGACAAGTCTGCCTAAGGTCCGACTAACAACGGGAGTCAAGTGGTGTACGACTGCCACACGAGACTGAACTGACCGAAACGACCCCTGCAAGACGACAAGAGAAAAGATGACAGCAGCGGAGTGGTGAGACTGGGCGACAGCGGCCCCTCGGCCCCTCCCTCATTGGGACACGTCTGGGTTTCCACCTTCAACCCCCCGAGGACTCTGCTCTGCAGGCAGGGCTGATCGCTATGGACCATGCACTCCGTGCAGCTAAGAAAAAGGAGCGGGTGGCAATGCACAAGAACAGCAGGTACGCTCTCGCCACTACCCACGGGGAACTCAAAATGGACAGAGGCTTTATCGACCAGGAAGAAGAATTGCGCCAATGTTTCCCTGATTTGGACTATCAAAGGTACTGGGGTCAGACACCGGGCCGGCTTTCGTCTCCAGGGTAAGTCAGACGGTGGCACAGGTGTTGGAAATAGAAAGTTACATTGTGTTTATAGGGTAAGTCAGATGGTGGTAGCGGTGGCCAAGGTACTGGGGACATAGTTAGGTAAAACGTATAATTAATGGTGGAGGCTGGCACTGGAGACTGGGTCAAATTGCTGCTACACATTTTTATAATGCTACATATTTTTTATATGCTGCTACACTTTTGCAACTTCCCTATTTTGCCAGGCTTTGCTTAAATGTTTGCCTTATAGGGCTTTAAAGGGCTTCCTGAAGAAGCAGTCCCTGGCTCTGCTCTCCGAGCAGCAGAAGATAAGTGACTGTGAGTTTGCCTACGCCGCAGCCTGGACTGGGATCGAGCAAGACGTCCAGAGTGCTGCAGAACGTCACCTTTTCCATCCAGCAAGAAGTGGAAGAGGCTCTACTTTATATATAATTCTGGTTAAGAGATTTTTCTGGAAGTTACCAAATAGATCTGTGTGATACTGTTATTGCTAAAGAAAAAGTATTGCTGACCCTGCATAATGAATAGACTTCTTTAGTTTATTAAAAGTAGAAGTGTTTATCACCCATACCTTGGTCCTGACCCAGCAGTGCCAAAGTTTAAAAATGAAGGACATAAAAGAAAAGAGTATTGTTGGTGAAAAGGGTTTAAAAGAGAGAGAGCTTTTTATATAAGGAAAGGACATGGTTTGTCAGAATGACTTTATCCGGATGGCTAGTTTACTCTAGACTGAAATGGAAATGGTAAAATGTTTAAAGTAAGTCGAAGAGGGTGTGTGAAAGTCACAGAAAGTATTTGGGTCAATTCAGCTGAACAGGCACCAGGTATTAATCCAAATTTGTATGACTTCTTTAGGAATGTGTTTTCTGTTTTTTTGTCTCTGTTGTATTTTCTGTTTTTGAATTTTGATGCCTTTTTGTAACTTTGTATTCTGCGGGGCCTACTTCCCCTACCCTGCAGACTTGCTTTTGTGCTTATAAGATTGGCTGTATTGTTTTACCCCGGTGATGGGCAGCCCACATATCCCAATGAAGATCACGTGGAAGGTAATATCTGGTACCGCTGAGGTTGTGTGGCCCGCGTGGCCCCTTCTGGGATATGGTGGCCCTCCTTGCACCTGTTTTCTGATCAGACTCCCCTATGAAACAAAGGAATTGTTACCAATATGGGACAAAATTTAAAAAGTAATTCCTAAAATTTTAAGATTAAAATTTGACGAAAAGAAAAGGGGGGAATGAAGGAAATTAGACAGGTTTAAAGAAAGAAATTAGGCAGCCTGGGTTTAAAATGGAGTCGCTTGGCTAACTGCATATTGTTCTGCTTTTGTACAAAATAGCTGGGCTTGCAAAATGCTTTCATGAGCTAATTGAACTTTAGTTAAATTTGTAGCATGTGATGATTGTGCTAATGCGTTTATGAGATAACTGAGCATATGACAAGTTTTTGGTCATGATGACCCCGTGTTTATGCTTACTTAAGGTCTTCTGTCCCCTCACCCTGGAAATTTGTCATGCATCTTATGAGAATTTGTCATGCTGCGGTTTATCTTGTGATCCTTTGTGTCATGCTATGGAGATATGCTAATGTTGTGGTTTTTAGTCTTAAATACCTTGAGCAGTTGATGGTTGGGGCCTCTCTTCTTGCACAGAGATGGCCCATCTGCGCAGATGTAATAAACTTCCTCATGCACTTGCAGCGATTGGATTGGAATCGTGTTTCTGGGGTCGGTAAAAGTGTGAGACACCTGTCGGGGGTCTTACATTAGGTGAGGTTTTTGGAAGTTAGGGGTCTTTGTTGTATTCTCTCATGAGCCTGGAGAGGTCCTTCAGATAAAATCAGTCTTGTAGGTTTGAAGGAAACGTAAAGGCCATTTAACCCATCCTTCTGATAGCGTTCACGTTGAAAGAATGCTCAAGCGTTATTAGGTTCCTATCGGACTTCTGAATTGTCTTTGTGAAATGCGTAAATAAGGAGGTAGGTCAAGCATTGTGGCACAACCAGTTAAGCGGCTGCTTGCCATGCCCACTTCCCACATCCCAGTGTGAGTCTGAGTCCCCAGAAACTCCATTCTGATCCAGCTTCCTGCTAACGCACCCCGGGAGGCAGCAGGTGATGGCTCAAGTGTTGGGTCCCTGCCACCATATAGGAAGCCCAGAAGGAGTTCCTGGCTCCTCTGGCTTCAGGGTGACCCAGCCCTGGTCAGTTCCCTGGGAATGAACCAGTGGATGGAAGATTGGTTCTCTGTCTTGCTCACTCTCTTGCTCTCACTCTGTCACTCCACTTTTCAAGTAGATGAAAATAATTCAAAATATGATAAAGGGAGGCTGCTGTAAACATTGCAAGGAGGTTTCGCATGCACTTACATTTGCATCTCTCTGGGCTGAGAGTCCAGGAGTGCACTTGTTGTATCACATGGGATGTTCCTAGCAAGCCATCAGTTTGCTTTCCAGGATGACTTGCATTTGTGCTCCCACCTACCACGCATGACTGGGGCAGGTTTTCTTTGTCCTCGGCACCATTTCCTCTTGCCACTACTTTTTCTTTTAGTTGTTCTGATGGCTGTGCAGTACCCTTACGATGGTTTTAATTTGCATTTCCCTAGTGGCTAATGGTGGTGGTGACCATCCAGCTCTCCACTAAGCTTCCAGTGACACCACCCCACTGGGAGGGAGAAGGTGGTCCCTCTCCACCGCCGGTGGAGTAGAGGCACAGGATCTCCCTGTGGTCTCCAAGGATGCCAGGGGGAAGGGGAATGCTCATTATTACCCAGTGGGGAGGAAGTCCCGGCTCCATACTGGCCTTCTTTGACACCTGCTCCCAGCAGGGAGGCTTCAGGTGCCTCATCTCAGCTTGGCCAGAGTGAAAGTCTTGCATCTCCAATTGGCCTTTGCTAATGTGGACAGGGATGGACTGGAGCTATTTGGCTAGAGTAGAGCAATTATTATTTTCTAAATGTTTTGGTCTTGCTAGGCTGCCCTTTCCTGATCCTTTGGTTAAAGGAGAGCAGGCTTTGCCCCCCTTTTTTTGTCTGTACCTGTTAAAGGTACATAGTTGCCAGCATCTTCAGTTCCAAGTGTGGGATAGATAAGGCACAACAAAGATCCAGGAGCTCACAGTGTAGAGTTCTCCCTGCACCTTTCCCAGACCTCTCATGTTTATTATGTGAACCTTAGGGATCATAAAAGACAAACCTCAGGAGGCCAGCAGTTTGGACTAAGTTCCCATGGGAACTAGGGTAAGTATCAACATGGCAGCACTCACACACTCAAGTTCACCAAACTGAAACCAAGCTGTTATCTGACTTTCTAAAGGATTGGGATTAGAGAGATAACAGCTAAATCTTCCACACAGGCCAGTTTCAGCCAGCGTGATAATGACATTCCTTCTGCCTTTATCCTTACACCAAAGGGTTAACCTCAAAGAACCCGATGCAAACCAACTCATGATTTTCCTACTGTTCTGTCTCCTTCTACAGTGCAGTGACCAAACTGCTCTTGTTTTGGTTTCCGCTGTTCTCAAGCTCCAGTCTATCTACAAAGCCAACTTCCTGGGCCTGGCATTGTGGCACTGTGGGTTAAGCCACCTGGAGACTCCAGCATCCCATATCAGAGCTCTTGTTTGAGTCCTGGCTGCTCTGCTCCAAACCCAGTTCCCTGATAGTGTTCCTGGGAAGGCAGCAGAAGACGGCCCAAGTGCTTGAGTCCCTGCCATCCAGACCCAGGCTGTGGCAATCATTTGGGGAGTGAACCAGCAAATGGAAGACTCTCTCTTTGCCTTTCAAATAAATAAATAAAGTTTTAAAAATAGATGCATGCTTAAAAAATTCCTCAGCTTCGGCCTTCTGAACATATTTTCTATTTTATGGAATGAAGTGTTTCCTGATTTTAGAGTCAAACATAAACTTAGCCAATTAAGACGGGTTGTTATAACGTCACCCTTTGACAATGCTATGTTGTCCTTGGCAGAAGAGATGGAGAAAAGCATAGCTACTCTATCTTCCCTTACGGGTAACTCAATTTTTCTATATTTTAAATGAAGAAGTTGAACTATATATGTAATATCTCTCAAGAACTTTTCAGCTAAACAAATTGATGTTATAATATATTAAATCCACACTTGTCTTTTTTTTTTTTTTTTGGTATGTTGAGTGGGTGTTTAAGCAATTAATAAGGGACTTTTAACTTGAAGTTGTCCCTGTACCCAGGGGCCTTTCATGAGCAAAACCAGACTGTAGGCACTTTGTAAAGAAAAGTTTTTAAAAAAATTTATTTGAAAAGCAGAGTTACAGGCGGGGGTGGGGGGGGAGGAAGAGAGAGACAGAGACGGAGACGGAGATCTCCTCCATCTGCTGATTCACTACACAAATGGCCACAGTGGCTGGGGCTGGCCCAGGCCAAAGCCAAGGTTCAGGAGCTCCAGCCAGGTTTCCCACACGGATTCATGGACCCAAAGACTTGGGCCACTCCCTGCTACTCTCCCAGGCACACCATCAGGGAGCTGGATCAAAGGTGGAGCAGCTGGGACTCCAACCGGCGCTCAAATGGGATGATGCTGCTGCAGGTGGCTCAACCTGCTGTGCCACAATGCTGACCCCTGTAGGCACTTCTTGTAACTGAGGGAAAAAAGGCAGGAAGGCAGAAGGAAGGAAGGAAGGAAGGAAGGAAGGAAGGAAGGAAGGAAGGAAGGAAGGAAGGAAGGAAGGAAGGAAGGAAGGAAGGAAGGAAGGCCCAAGACTCAGACAGGCATGATGAAATGAAGAAAGGAAGGAGAGAAAGAAGGAAAGGAGGGAGGGAGGAAGAAGGAAGGAAGAAAGAAAACAAAAACCCAAGACTCAGATCCCTCCAATCACAAATATCCAGCCAGCTGATTGGTTCTATAACTAGGGCCCTCCCCCTGAGCCACACTCAAACAAGACAAATGCCTCCCTGTAGCCCCTCAAGAGTTTTCTGAGCTTTGCCTCCACATTCGGCCATAAAAGCTCACTGCTCACGTAGGTACATTGGGTCCCCTGCACCTCCTCCAGTTCTGAGTGCTGTCTGATTCATGAAGTGTGTTTTGCTCACATAAACTGTTCTATTTATTTTATCTCAAGTTTTTCTTATCCCAAGGATTATGATCACTACCCCATAAACATGTTTTCTAGTCCCAACTTTATATATTGCATCCATCACCCCACGTGCTCTCTGCTCAGTTGGGGAGAAACCAAAGAAAGTTCTAGAGACAGCATCACTGTCCCCTTCAATAAAATAGCCCAACTCTGCCACCATTTGTGAGGGGAGATGGTGATGGCTTTGGAAAGAACTTCATCTACGAATGTGGGCCATACAGGAACTCCTGAATTAGGTGGAGGGTAAAAAACAAAAACAAAAAACATTGGAGAACCATGGAGCTGGGATAAAATACCCTCTACCAGAAGCGCCTGCCTTACCCATTGTGAAGACATTTCTAGTGACATTAAAATGCTAATTCAAACGCTGCCAGTAGAAGCTGACATCAGCATATGTTTCCAGAATTCTTCCTCCTTCCATTTTCAAGCCTGTATCCCAAACTAACAAGATGTGTTAGTCTTTAAAATTGGCTACATTAGTATGCACAGCAGAGTAGAAATTTTGTTCAAATGTTAATGCAAGCGATTGGTGTTAATTTCATGTTTACTTTAATAGAAAAACACGAAGCTTCATTCATTCAGTGGGCACTCCTAATACCCTCCCAGAGCCATCTCCCTCCTGGCTCCTCCCTCCTCCCACTGATAACATCTTCTCCCTCACCCGGACTCATTCCTGCTGCAGGAGCCTCCACTCCTTTCATGTCTTCCTTTCATTTAATTATTTACCAATTTTTTTCCACATTAAAACAAATAAAATTTGTCTAATGCTTTTTAAGGAAAGCATTAAAATTTAATCTAAGCAGAAGACTGTCTTTGAATTTGTTTCTTAGTTGTGTTTTTCATAAGGGTGAAAATTTTCAGTCTGGTTTAATTATGATTATTAATTATTGAGAGATAATTCCCATACCCCAAAATTTGCCATTTTCAAAATGTAGAATTCAGAAGTTTTCCGAATATTCACAAGGTTGTGTGAAGCCATGGAAGGACTGAGGGAGCTGATGAATGTAGAGGCGTCTGTGATGTCCTAAACAGAGCTGCAGGAGAATGTGCAGGGGGGTCCACAGTCGTGGGAGGTGTGATCGTCTCAAGACCAGAAATAGAGGAGAGCACCAGCCCCAGCAGGTGGAAGAAGAGGAAGTGAGCCTGAGGGTCCTTGGCGGTAGTTTAAATCTAACCAGGACATGGAAAAAAGAAGCCATCAAAGAAGGAGGTATCTTTCTCTAAAGGGAGGAGAGAACTTCCACTTTGATTACGGCCTTGTCTAAATAAGGTCGGAGTTTGTGAACTCAAGAGGCTTCCATAGCCTTGGCAGAGACTCGGGTGATTACTGACGTCATGAATAAGAGTGTCAATTGTTAAATCAACAACAGGAGTCACTGTGCACTTGCTCTCCATTTAGGACCTCTGTCCTTAATATGTTGTACTATGAGAATCAATGGTAAAACTAATATTCAAACAGTACTTTATTCTTTGTGTGTCTGTGTGGGTACAAACCGTTGAAATCTTTACTCAGTATAGAGTTGATCTGTATGTAAAGATAATTAAAAATGTATGTTAATGAAGAATGGGATGCGAGAGGGAGTAGGAGATGGGATGGTTTGTGGATGGGAGGGCGGGTATGGGGGGAAGAACCACTATAATCCAAAAGTGGTAGTTTCTTTCTTTCTTTCTTTCTTTTTTTTTGACAGGCAGAGTGGACAGTGAGAGAGAGATAGAGAGAAAGGTCTTTCTTTGCCATTGGTTCACCCCTCAATGGCCGCTGTGGCCGGTGTGCTGCGGCAGGCACACTGTGCAGATCCGAAGCCAGGAGCCAGGTGCTTCCTCCTGGTCTACCATGCGGGTGCAGGGCCCAAGGACTTGGACCATGCTCCACTGCACTCCCGGGCCACAGCAGAGAGCTGGACTGGAAGAGGAGTGACCTGGACAGAATCCGGCGCCCCGACCGGGACTAGAACCCGGGGTGCCGGCACTGCAGGCAGAGGATTAGCCTATTGAGCCACGGCGCTGGCCCAAAAGTTGTAGTTTCAAAATTTATATTTATTAAATAAAATTTTATATAAAAATTAAAAAATAAATCTAACCAGGACAAAGTATGTTCATGCACAAAGCATGTGGGACCCCTCAATGTAGCTTAAAGGTGAAATGCAGCCACAAGCCCATCACTCTTCATCAGGTGAGGTTTGCTCTACACCAGCAGTTCTGCTCACCGTGGTGGGCACAGTCCCGACCACTCCTCTGAACCTCGGCTTCTGCTGTTTCCACTCTGAATGCCTCCCCCAGCGCTCTGGGGTCATCTGCTGCCCTCCTTGTGTCTGTGACATATGCCTGGGCCACTCCACTCACACTGAGAGCTCAGGGGCCCACTGCACCTTCACTGGCAATGCAGGACTCACCACGTATTTGCCAGCAGCCTCATTGACAGATGCCAGGTCATCTTGATCTTGAACCCTAATCAGTAGCTTTGCCAGGACTGTGACTGCCTATGGTTCCCATTCCTTCCAGGTGTTCATTGCAAGAGTGTTCACTTGGAAAAGAGAGAGGATCCCAGTTCTAGGGGAAAAAATCTAGAAAAGTACACTTGACCTCTTCTGTATTTCCATGGTTACTGAAGGCAAGAGGTTAACTTGATGGAGTAACCACATGGACATACACACACACACACACACACAGACAGGACCAGTCATTTCAAACATTTTTGCTCATGTATCAAAATAATTTAGATGTACTATTTATCCCTTTGCACACTTTTTAGACTGACATCTGAAAATCTCATAGTAAGTTTTAAGTTGTTCAACAGATAAAATAGTGTATTATGATAATACAACTAAAACTACACATAACTAATTTAATCAGGACCATTTAAAAATTCAAGTTATTTTTAACTGAGCATTAATTTTAAGTTACTCCTTTCTCTCTCTCTCTTTTTTAAAGATTTATTTATTTGAGAGTCATAGTTATAGACAGAGAGAAGGAGAGACAGAGAAAGAAAGGTCTTCCATCCACTTCCCAAATAGCCACAGTGGCTGGAGTTGGGCTGATCTGAAGCCAGGAGCCAGGATCTTCTTCCGGGTCTCTCACAAGGGTGCAGGGGTCCAAGCGCTTGTGCCATCTTCTACTGCTTTCAGGCCATTAGCAGGGAGCTGGATTGGAAGTGGAAGAGCCAGGACTCCAACCAGTGCCCATGTGTGATATCCGTGCTGCAGGCGGAGGCTTAACCTATTATGCCACAGCGCCGGCCCTTTTTCTCCTTAAATTTGTGTTTCAATTTTGCTTCTCCATACAATTTTATCATAGTGTAAAGATATGTTTTATATTTCAGAATTTTTTACTGATAACTCTATTATATTTTCCTGCAACCAATAAAACTAAATTAACCCTTTAAAGTTTCTTGTAACAAAATGTTGAAGTGTTAAAGCTAAATTTGGATTTCTTATTGATTTACTATCATTTAATGATCCAAAGAATCTGTATATTTTGAAAATGATTGCTACCTATAAAAAGTAAAGGCTTATTGAAAATCCATCTGTTAATGAGATACGTGTTTCTCCCTCCAGTTAGCGAGTATGTCTAAGAACGAATACTGCTAATGCTAGAGCTCTAAGACAAGATTAAACATAAATTTTATTTTTACTTCTGTAACTAAAAGTAAATATTCTTACTTTTCTAACTAAATGTACAAATTAAAACTAAGTGCAAACACTGATAAGCTAACTTTGCAATAACTAGATGAAGATTAAAAAGCTTATTTTGTTATGGTAAGAATATGTAAAAGTCTTAACGAGTGTTAAGGATCCATTACTGTTGACTACAAGTGCAGAGACAAGTTGAAGAGCACGAGGTTTCTAGAGAGCTTATGCTTTGGTCCACTGACCTGTGACTCTGGTCTCCTTCTTCCCCAGCCCTCGGTAACCTCATTCTGATCTTTGATGTTGTGACTTCAATGATTCTAGAAACCTCCAGTGAATGGAATTGTGTTCTACTTGCTTTTTGGTAATTGACTGACATATTTTCCTTAGCATCGTGTCCCTCAGGTCCATCCATATTGCCACTAGAGAATTGTCCATACTGTACTAGAGAATTTCCTTGTGCTTTAAAGACAAAGTAGTACTCCGTTCTGCATGTACGCCACGTTGTCTCTATCCGTTCCTCTGTGGGTGACCAGTCAGGTAGCTTCTGTGCCATGACTTGGGCGAAGGTGTTACAATGAGCAGGGAAGTGCTGGTGTCTTTTCAAGAGCTTGATTTCAATATGGTCTTGATAAATACTGGCAAGTGGGATTGCTGGGTCTTACAATAGTTCCATTTTCAATTTTTAGAGGAACACCACACCATTTTCTGTAGCGGTCACCTCATTTTGAATTCCCACCAACTGTTCTCTATGACATCACCAATATTTGTCATGCTGCTTTTTTCTTTTATTTTTGGGTAATAGCAACGTTCCTGATTCCTTGAACTCTAGATAATATGCCAAAAATCACACGGTGCTCTCTCACCAAAAATTACTTTGAATAATAGAGCAGCTAACAAGTCAGTTAGATATCTCTTCCCTTTTATTGAAAGCAAGTTGGAAGTTGCCTGAATTTCAATCGATTTCTTACACAATTATTCAATTTTTTTTTCAAATTGTCCCTTTTGTTTTGCTCACCTGGGAAGGTTTTTACGCTGTAGCACGAGGAGCTATCAGAGACTGATATCCCTAAATAATCAGAGCCTGTGTGTCCTTCCCCTAGGGGAAGGTGTCCCCCATTCTGAAGACCGATGGCATAGACAGTAAGGGTAGAGTTGGGGTGCCGGAGTCAAAGACACAGGAACTTCGATCCCAACTCTGTGACACGTGGGTAACAACATAATCTTGCTAAGCCTCAGCTTCCTCTTTTCTCAGACAGGGATAATGCATGCATCTGCCATTGAGCATCACTGTGAGTATTAAATAAAAATGTGCAGATAAAGGTGCAAAGCTCAGTGTTTGGAACCCACCAAGCACGTGATTGTTCATTTTATGTGTCAACACAACTGGGCTGAGAGATACCCAGACAGTTGGCAAAACATGGCTTCTGGCAGTGTCTGGGACGCTGTCCTGGAAGAGACTGGCATCTCAGTCGGTGGACTGAGTATAGATCTGTCCTCAGCCATGGGAGAGGCATCATCCAGGGCACCGAGGGCCTAGACGGAGCGCAAAGGCCAAGGCGGGGTGAGCTTTCTCTCCCTCCTCCTGATGCTGGGGCTCCTAGTGCTCAGACCTTTAACCTCAGACCGAGTCACACCCTTGCCCTGGTTCTCCAGCCCACAGATGCGGATCATGGGACTCCTGGGCCTCCGACTCTCATAATAAATCCCCTCTTACACAGTTCTGTGTATGCTGTTTGTTCCTGTCTCTGGAGAACCCTGACTAATACAAGGCCTAAGCACTCCACAAAAGCTTCCTTGTTCTCCCCTTCTCCCTCCCCTTCCTTCTTCCCTCCTCCCCCTCCCTCTCCGTCCTCCTCCTCCTCTCTCCTGTACACCAGGCTCTCTGCAGAGTTCTTTACATGGATGACTTCACGTAGTCTCCCAGCAACACTATGAAGAATGGCTTTTATTATCCCATTTATAAATGAAGAAATCGTAGCCCCAGAAGGTGGCATCTCCAAGTCACAAAGCTAACAGGTGGTACAGCACACAGCCCAAGCAGGGCAGCCTGGCCCCGGGGCCTGCTCTCTGAGCCACGACCCCTCACAGTAGGTGGCACCTGGAAGTCCAGTCTGTCCCATGCTTGGAGCACACGTGTGTTGACCAGTCCTTTGCTGAGAGCAAACCCTCCAGAAATAGGAAATCCCGTGAAACATGTTCAAACAAGTTCATTCACACACTCTTCAGCCTCCTGAAAGTTTGCTCCCCAGCAGCTGGGGAACGAGAGACCCAGCTACAAAGCTAAGCAGGGGGATGGCTTGGTGCACTTTTCAGGAATTGTCAGACATGTTTCTGGCCCTGACCCTCCGTCCAGAATAACTGCTGTCTGTCGAGGTCCCCGAACCCCCAAACAGATGGTCTATCTCAGTCTCATCTTCCTGAGGACTTGGGGGCCGCACTTCTGTGTAGGCCACTACTGCAAGGTTGTTTGGACAAATCAACAACTCTGCGTGAGGTCCGGAGGCCCGGGGGTCTGGCGCTCTGCCGATGTCGCTGTGTTTATTTTGATCAGATCCTAGCTCTCAGAGGAGGGCAACGTGGCTTTTTAGGGGTGCATGGCCTGCCTCTCAAGAGACTTGGAACTGGATCTCCTAGCAGAGGTGAGGTGGGTTGAAGGGTGATAGAGGTCACATGTGGAAAGAAGGAGCCAATGAGAAAGCTTGGTTTTTGATTGTGCCTCGCTGACCAGTGAAAGCGCCCAGCTCGGTAACCAGGCTGCCGGGGCTGGATTCTGGGTGGCAGCTTATTTCGCACGTCCTGTACATCTGGCAACGCTGTGTTCTGTCTCTGTGGCCACTTATTCTGAGCGTCACGGCTGTTACCCAGTGTCAGCAGTGATGCCTCTCATTCTGAGACGCCTCCACCCCCGACCAGTGGCATGTTTTCTTCCAGGGCAGAGGGCAAATGCAATTACATCTGTGACCAATTTGCACAGCTGGGAGCTCAGCCTCCTGACAGAAACATTTATTCCAGACTCAGGTCTCCAGGGAGCTGGGTCACCAGACAGGAAGTCGGGTCCAGCAAGCATTTGTTGCCCACAACAGGAATGCCTGCTAGTGTGAGCCGTGAGAACAAAACAAAGCAACCAGACTGTCAACTTCAGCTTCTAGAAGCTAAAAGTGAGGCTGCTCTGTCTACAAACCAGGAGGGAGAAGAAGGGCATTGAAATAAGACAAGGTTGCCACTGACCTTGGTATGAAGGCGGAGCAGACATGGCGCCTGCAGCCAGTGCAGGGAGCAGTTGTTGGGGGTTGGCGGCCCTGGTTTCGAGCTCTGGTTCTATCATTATGAATTGTGGTGTGATCCGCAAAGCCCCTCACCCAGGCCCTTTCTCTCTTAGGCACAAGAGGTGTAGCTGGGCCTTTAAAATTTTCTTTGGAACAGAAAAAATATTGCCCCAAACCCAAAAGCGAAAACAGCCGAATTCAAGCAAATTTGTCTAAAAACAGTATCTTCCTTCTATTTTATGAATTTTTAACTATATATCGTTTAAAATTTTAAATTTAGATGAGATTTTTAAGAGCTTTTATTTTAAAAGTTTGTTAAGTGTTTTCACTTTATAAAAAATTCCCACTGTGGTGCAGTGGGTTAAGTCCCATTATCTGAGTGCTGCTTCGAGTCCTGCCTACTCTGTTTCCAATGCAGCTTCCTGCTAATGCATCCTGGGAGGCAACAGACAATGGCTCAAGTATTTGGGCTTCTGTCTCTTACATAGGAAACCCAGATGGAGTTCCAGGCTCCTGGCTTCGGACTAGCCCAAGCCCTGGCTGATGTGAGCACTTGGGGAGTAAAATAGCAGGTGGAAGATCTCTCTCTCTCTCTCTCTCTTTCTGTCTCTGTTGTTCTGCCTTTCAAGTAGATAAGAAAAAGTCCAAGTAGCCAGATAATTGCTGAGATATTGTTGTTAGTTATTAATTATGTGTTAGAGTCAAGCAATTTTTAAAGCAAAATGAGGAAAGCGTCGTGAATGTTTAGGAGCAAAAATTGGGTTTCAAGTAAGTGTGCTTTATTATTTTAAGAGGCTTTCATTTGTTTTATTTATTTGAAAGACAGAAGAGAAAGAGATTGATTCCCAATTCCTTGCAACAGTGGGCCAGAGCCAGGAGTACATAACTCCATTCAAGGCTCCCACCTGGATTGATTTCCTGCCAGTACCCAACCACTTGAGCCATCACCTGCTTCTTACCAGAGTACACATTAGTAGCAAACTGGAATCAGGAGCAATGTTGGTACTCAAACTCAGGCACTCTGATAAGGGATGCAGGTCCCCTGAGAGCTGCAAGCAACACCTGCTCCCAATGTGTTTTAATACAGCTGACGTGCACAGTGGCATGGAGCCTCCAAAGATCTCGCCAGGTCCCTTCCCTTCATCTGTCTCGTCCTTTATCACCTACTCCATAACATGAGGCTGCAGAGAGGTGATCTGTGAGGTGCCTTTCAGCTTTAAATACTCCATCACCCTGTGTGGGACGTTGGCAAAGGAAGGCAAGTGAATGCATTCTCCTGAAGGTCAAGTTCATCCTTTGGAGGCCAAGCTGTGTGAGAAGGATTGTCAATGTTGTAAATGCCACAGCTCTTCTGGCTGGGTCAAGGAGCGAGCACACAGGGATGCTTACCTACAGCCATGCTCTCTGCGAGCTGAGGAGGTGCTAAAATCTTTCTCAAATGAAAAAGGCTGAGCCAGATGGATCAAATAAGTTCCAGTGCACGGAAGCTCATGTGCAGTGGGATCCTGATAACATCTCTGTCCTCATCAGCTTGGGTGGGTGAATAGATCCTTCTCCTTTGACATAGATGAAGGGAGAGATGACATAGATGAGGGTACCAGGAACCAGTAGATGAAACATATGTCTCTCTGGGTGAGGGGTGAGGGGACATTTACAGGTTGGTGGAAAATAAAATATGTTTATTTTGGTTAAAATGTATGCATTGTTTCCCCAAAATCAGAATTTTTCCATGAGCTTTTTTTCATCATAGGCATTTTTGTACCAGAATAAACTCATCTTTAAATTACATTTTCCACGAACTTGTCGAAAGAGCCCTCAAAGTGAGCTTCATGAAATTGCTGATATTCAATCATTTTGACCTACAAAAATACAACTGAATATGGTTCAACTGAATCTATTTCAGAATATCAGCCAGAGTGGACCCATCCTCACAGGGTATGGAAAGACAGGCTGATTTAAAAATATTCCCTGTGCTCTGTGTGTGCGTGTTTACCTTTCAAAAATTCAAAAAGCAAACATTTGTAAGACAGATGCATAGACATTTGGTACAGTGGTTAAGATGCCACTCGGGGTGCCCACACCTCATACCAAGAGTGCCTGGATTTGAGTCCACTCTAGTTTTCAGCTTCCTGGTAACGCACACCCTGAGAGACAGCAGGTAATGGCTCAAATAGTAGGCTTTTTGTCACTCACCCACATTGAATTCAAAGCCCCTGTCTGGGGCCCAGGACCAGTCCCAACTATTTCAGGCATTTGGGGAGTAAACAAGTGGACAGGATCTCTTTCTCTCTCTAAAAAAAAATAAACAATTTTATTTTAAAAAAGATGTCATCTGGTGCTTTCCCCGTTGGAAACTTGAATTCCTTTTTTATATATGAGCTCATTCATTTTCTCAGTTGTGCCAGAAGGAGTCTGTCCTTAAAGCTGATTGCAGTTCACAGTGGTCCCTGTCCCTTTCCTGAGTGCCTGGGAGCTAATTTCTTTGGATTTCCAGGTTTACTGTGGTTCCTTCACAATCTGTCTGCTCAATCTCTTAGGATTCTGGGTGCCTTTTCTAGAGCTAGAAGGCAAAGGATATCCATGCTACCCCACCCCAACACAGACGCATAAAAGAAAAACACTGGGTACACAAGTCTAGCTTTTAGCCCAGTGACTAAGTCTATTTAACCATAGAACAATGCCTCTTTGGTTTTTAGTTTAAAGAAACTTTATTGAAATATAACTCACATATCATTTCATTCACCCATTTGACATATGCAACATAATGGCTTTTAATACATTCACGGAACTGTGTCACTACCATCACAATCAATTGTAAAATTTTGTCAGAAGGCCTCCCACACTCCTACTCGTTAAGCCATTAGTCTCATCCGTTCCATTCCCTGGCAACTGATCATCTACTGTCTGTCCCTATAGACTTGCTCACACGGGGCATTTGTTTGCATGAAATTATATCATATGTGGTCCTTGGTTACTGGATTCCTGCAGTTAGCAGAGTGCTTCCACAGCTCATTGGAGTGTATATCATTATTCATTTCTTTTCATTTCCAGAATTTTTTTTATAATGCCATTATATGGAGATATCCTACTGTGTTTAACCGCTTACCCACTGATGGGCATTTGAGTTGTTTCCACCTTTCGGCTGTGATAAGCAACGTTGTGGTGAATGCTGGTGTACAGCTTTTTGTGTGGACACGTCTTCATTTCTCTTGGGGACATACCTAAGCGTGGAGTTGCTAAGTCAACTGATATCTCTATGATATGTCTATGTTTAACCGTTTGAGGCACTGCCAACTGTTTTCCAAAGCAGCTGCTCCATTTTACACTCTAACCATCAATGTACTTGAATTCCAATTTCTACTTTCTTGTTGACACAAGATTATTTTTTTTAATTCTAGCCATCCTGTGGGGTAATGAAATGGCATATAATTGTAACTTTGACTTACATTCACTGATAATGGATGATGCAGAGCCATCCATTTATCTGCCTTAAAAATACCTACTCAGGGCCAGCGCTGTGGCGCAGCAGGTTAAAGCCCTGGCCTGAAGCAGTGGCATCCCACATGGGCACCGGTTCTGGTCCCGGGTGCTCCTCTTCTGATTCAGCTCTCTGCTATGGCCTGGGAAAGCAGTAGAAGATTGCCCAAGTCCTTGGGCCCCTGCACCCACGAGGGAGACCCAGAAGAAGCCCCTGGCACTTGGCTCCTGGCTTCAGATTGGCATAGCTCCAGCCGTTACGGCCATTTGGGGAGTGAACCAGCAGATGGAAGACCTCTCTGTCTCTACCTCTCTGTGTAACTCTGTCTTTCAAATAAATAAAAAATAAATCTTTTTAAAAAATACCTACTCAGACTTTTACCCATTTCTGAGTTACTTGTTTTTTTAGTGCTGTGTTGTAGTAAGTCTTTATATATTTAAGATACAAGTCCCTTATCAAATATATTGCTTGTAAAATTCACTCTGATTTTGTGGAGTTATTATTTTGTTTTATTTCTTTTGAAGGACAAAAGCTTTTTACATTTAATTACACTCAACTTATATATTTTTTTCTTTAATTGCTTATGCTTTTGGTGTCATGTCCAAGAAACCACTGCCTAAGTCAAGGGTATGAGAATTTACACCTATGTTTTCTTCTGTGAGTCTTATAGCTCTTTCCTCTTATGTTTACAAATTGCATCCATTCTGATTTGCATATGGTGTGAGGTAGGGGTCTAACATTTTTATATATTCATAACTAGTTGTTCCACCGTCATCTGTTGAAAAGACTATTCTTCCTATTGAATAGCTTGGCGTTGTTGTTGGAAGCCAACTGACTGTGAAGGTTTATTCCTGAGCTCTGATCTGTATGTCATTGATCTGTATGTCAGAGTTTATGCCAGTACCACACTGTCTTGGTTACTGTATAGCTAGCTTTGCAGGAAGTGTTGAAGTTGGAAAGTACAACTTTAATTTTTTTCCCCTTTTTTCAAGGTTATTCTGCGATTTGGGACCCTTTTAACTTTTGATATGAATCATATCTCAATTTCATCAAAGAACTCAGCTGGGATTTTGGTAGGAATTGCATTGATTCTAATCTATCAACTTGGGAAGTATTGACATTTTAACAATATTAACTCATTTGATTCATGAACATGATGTATCTTTCAATTCTTTTAAGTCTTATGATGTTTTGTAGTCAGAGAAAAGATTTTATGTATTTTTGTTAAATTTGCTTCTAAGTACTTTAAAAATACTATTATAAATTGAATTCTTCTTTATTTCATTTTGAGGCTGCTCATTGGTACTGCATTGGAATACATTGATTTTTGTATATTGATTTTCATCCTGCAACCCAACTAAACATTTTCAAGTGAACTCTTTAGGATAATTTGTATCCAAGGTTATGTCATTTTAAAATATAGTGTAACTTCTTCCTTTCTGACCCAAATTCCTTTTCTTTCTGTCTTGCTTAATTCTCCTGGCCAAGTAATAATCATCTTAGTTCTATATCTCTAATACTTAAGGAAGTGAATTTCTGTGATTAGCCCTCACAGAAGACTAAATAAGGTGTTTCTGCTTCTTTAAGCAGATAGCTAATGCTTAATATTCATCCCACTGCCCAAAGAGAGAGGAACACACTTCCCAGGGGCTGTTTCCAGACAGCAGCACAACTAATCAGGACTGGGCTTGGTCCTGGACTGGGCTTGCTACTGTCTTCCTAAGTGCAGTGTTAAGATGCCATGAAGAAAGAGAAGGGAAGAGCCTGACTGGGGATCCTTCCTGCCAGGGCTTAGGACCTCTGCCAGCGCGGGATGTGGGGGAGACCACAGAGGGAGAGGCTGGGAGTCACACAGCCACGGCCGGACGAGTCTCCCAGTGCCTTCTCCCAGCCACGCCACCCGCTGCGGGGTGACCTGGAAAAGAAAATCACTGCTTTCTGTTTACTGACGAAGGCAGCGATTTTGTTTCCAGACGTGGAGAGAGCAGGCCCTGTAAGCCGCTCTAATGAACGAGGAAAGCTCTGAGTCAGACGTGTTTATCTGGCGCTTTCAAGTGCTGTGTGCCTTCAGCACGTCTCTGCCTGGCTGGGGTAGGGAAGACATCCAAAGCCACTTCGGAGTTTGTACATATTTGTGGTGGCTGTTTGCTGGGAGGGGGCGGGGAACAGACCCTGCTCCCATCCGGAGCAGTGTCGCCACATCCACAACTTCAGAAACGAGAAGAAATAAGCATCTTGGTTCACGGGCAAACTGTGTAGCGCAGGCTTTGTGCGGGAGCCGGCAAAGGTGGAGGAACCATTCAGAAGTTGCCAGAGCTCCCGAATAAACTGGCCTTGATGAGGCTTATGGATGCCATCCAGTTCCTAGCAAAATCCATGCCCAACCTCCCTGAAGTGCACCATTGAGAAAATGGCTTGAATATAGTTTGAATGACATGGGGAGCAACATGGGGAGAATGGCTTTAATGAGCCAAAAAATGTGGTTTCAAATGCCCCTGTCTCTGAGCGCCACTGCCCGCCTTTGCCAGCAGATGTAAAATCTGTTCACTGGAGCAAACGCAGAGACGGGGAGCGGAGCTGATTCAAACTCCAAGCCAATGAATCGCATTGACATTCAAGTTCAGATAATTTGCTCAATGTGAGGACACACACTTCCGAGCTGAACAGGAATTAAGCTTGTGGTCTTGAATGCAGCGTGGGGTTGCGGGATTGCATGTGGAAGACACTCTTGGATCTCCGAGCTGGAGTTTTTGGCGGAGTCTGGCTCTTGGCTCCGGGGTGGAGGGGGAGGGGTTGTTTACTGTACAGTCTGACCCTGATTTTTCAGGGACTGATCATCTAATTCATGGACTCCCTGGCCTAGACCCTCTCCTTTTGGTGATACTATTGCTCGGCTGATATCAAATAGTAGACTGTCAGAATGGAAAGAGAATAAAATAATTTTGCCACGTGTTAGCAATTCTTAGAAATGATACGGTCGGGAAAAGGGAGCAGACTGCTTGGTTAAAATAGAGTCTGGGACTTAGAAGGAGGATTTCCTTTTCTAGGCCTTGTACATAACATCTTGAGACACCCTGTTGCCATAGGCACTGCCTAGCGGATTTGCTCAGGAGAGCTCTGCAAAGCGATGTTGGTGAAGTGGACACGGGCAGGCAGAGCAGCCAGCTGGGCTCACAAGGGGCCTGTTGACCTCGGAGAGGCAGACGAGGACTGGATGCTTCAGAAGTGCAGCTGCTCACTGTTGTGCAGGAGGATGCAGGCTCCTGTACAACTCCTGGACCAACACAGTGAACCAAGGCTTTCTAGGGAAAAGTCAAAGGTCAGTAACAGACGCCCAGAGGAGGGAAGCAAAAATACAGGTCAGCAAGGACATTGGGTGAGGCCAGTCCCCCAAGAAGTCACAGAGATGAGAAATCCATGTGTTTCTATCCATTCATTTTGTAGAGGAAACGTTGACTTCAGCATCAGGCAGGGGGATGGAGTGACCTCTCACAAAGTTGGTGCCAGGAGAGTGCTGTGACTTACAAGCGATTCCTTTCATAGAGCTCATTAAAGGGAGCTCTTTTACATTCGTATACCTAAGGCTTAGGACTGATTAACATCACTACCTTCTCCCTTTCCTTTATTACTGACCATTTATGTTATTAATTATACAAAGGTAGACACGGTATGTAATTAAATGATTGCACACACACTTTAAATTTGGAATAGGATTTCTAACTCGCTCTAACTGATCTTTCCAAAGAGATTTCTTTCTCCCCTGACATACTTGTCCTTCCCCACCACCTAAGGCAGAATTTAGGGGGTTTTGCTGCAATTGAAACAGAACAGGAATTATATTTCAGTCTTAAGTCTAATTTTGCTGTTGATTCCCCCCCCCCTTTTCTATTAGAGTTAAGAAAATTTGGGGACACAACATTATGGCACAACAGGTTAAGCCACCACCTGCAGCTCCAGCATCCCATTTGGGTGCTGCTGTGAGTCTCCGCTTCTCTGCTTCTGATCCAGCTCCCTGCTAACGCACTTGAGAAAGCAGTGGAAGATGGCCCAAGTGCTTGGGTCCCTGCCACCCATGTGGGAGACACAGAAGAAGCTCCTGGCTCCTGGCTTTGGCCCAGCCCTGGCCATTGTGACAATTTGGGGAGTGAAATAGTGGATGGAAGATCTCTCTCTCTCTCTCTCTCTATATATATATATATATATATATATATATATATAAATCTGCCATTCAAATTACTAAATAAATCCCAAAAACACAAAGAAAATTGCTTTTTGGTTTAACTATTGAGGTTGGTGAAAGTATCTGCCAAGGACAGGTTTGTGCTACCCTAGATTAGCTGGTCTAGAAGCCTTCTCCACTCTATCTCCAGGATGCTGCAGAAAACAAAGAAACAAAACTACTTCGGCCATAATAATGATCTTTAAAGTTCTCTGGTCCTTGCTTACTTTGGACTCTAATAGAATGTGTGAACCTTCATCCTTGGAAAGTTCACAGGAACAGAAAAACAGATTTCCCAATAGTCATCCTGCCTTGTGAGAGTTCCTTGAAGCAAGAGCTGACCTACTGGCACAGCCCTGGGAGATGAACTGTTAAGAGGATTTTGAAAGTTCTTCTTTTATAATGGATGTAAAGAAATGAAGGATTGCAAAAAGAAAAATTAGGAGAAGCAGGGGGCTGGCACTGTGGCGTAGCAGGTAAAGCTGCCGCCCGCAGTGCTGGCATCTCATATGGGCTCTGATTCTAGTCCTGGCTGCTACACTTCTGATCCAGCTTTCTGCTATGGCCTGGGAAAGCAGTAGAAGATGGCTCAGGTCCTTGGGCTCCTGCACCTGCGTGGGAGACCCAAAAGAGGCTCCTGGCTTCGGATCCGCACAGCTCCGGCAATCGCGGCCATCTGGGGAGTGAACTAGTGGATGGAAGACATCTCCCTCTCTCTCTCTCTCTCTCTCTCTGTAACTCTATCTTTCAAATAAATAAATAAATCTTAAAAAAAGAGAGAGAGAGAAGCCGACAGTGGGGAACTCAAAGGGAACAGAGACTAAAAAATGAAAATAAATATTGTACATTGACAAAAATGCAAAGGGAAGAGAATAGGAAACCTACTGTGAAAGCAGCCTGTGGGAGTTTTTTCCTGTTCTGATTTTTAGCAGCATCCAAGCAAGAAAGGACCCCTGAGCATGGTGGCTCGCAAAGCAGCTGTTGGGAAGCAACAAATGATGCCAGCCACACTTTGAAACAGACAGGAGGAGACGCCTGGCAGGAGAGAGTCTAAATCCAAAAGACCCCAGCAGGAGATGCCCTGTGACCAAATCTGACTTGACAGGCAGGGGCGTTTGCTTCTGCTGTCATCTCTAAGCAGAAATCTTGGATGACATATTTAGTATGCTCTTGAGATGCCACCGTGTGTCAAAGGAAGAGCAAGCATATGTTCAAGCCACAAGGGAGAAAGCACCCTGTGCGCGGTCAAGATGGCTCAGGCCACTTTGTGTTCCTAATAAAATAAGGCCAGCTCTGCTGGGCTGTGCCACGTCGTGGCTAAATACAAGCTGATTAAATATTCATTGGGAATGCCTACCGTATTTAGACCAACGGAACCTTGGGGACTCCTACAGAACTAGCCACTGGCCAGCCAATAGCACTATTAAAGGAGAGTGTGGAAAAAATATCTTTACTTAGTTTGAAGCTAAGAAATTTGTGGCGAGGGGTTTGTAACAAGGTGCTTCCTAAAATAGCAGCAAGTGAATGGCGCTACAAAGAGTCATGCCTTGCTCTGAGGGCAATGTGCTGCTGCTGGGGCAGAGATGAAATCCACGTTCTCGGGGCTGGCACTGTGGCATAGCAGGTAAAGCTGCTGCTGCTGTGCTGGCATCCCATATGGACGCTGGTTCTAGTCCCGGCTGCTCCACTTCTGATCCAGCTCTCTGCTATGGCCTGGGAAAGCAGTGGAAGATGGTCCAAATGCTTGGGCCCCTGCACTCATGTGGGAGACCCAGAAGAAGCTCCTGGCTCCTGCCTTCGGATTGGCACAGCTCCTGCCATTGAGACCATTTGGAGTGAACCAGTGGATGCAAGATCTCTCGCTCTCTCTGCCTCTCTGTAACTCTGCTTTCCAAATAAATAAATTAATTTAAAAAAAGAAATGCATTTATTACTATGGGCTTTTCAATGACAATATCATTTCCCATTTCTGTGTGATTGACGCTTATCTTGACTGGGAATACACAATGTCATGTAAAGATTATTCAAAATGGAATTCTGGCCAAGAAGGCCTTGTAAATTTATTCTCTGAGATATCCCCTATCCTTCAAACACATAGCATTCATTCTATAAAATAGGAAAATGGGAAGCTAGAAATATGAAAATATAGAAGCAAACTTACAAAGACATTGTGCGTTAGTTCAGATAGCCAAATTCTATCTCATTGCGCTACCATCTTCTACGTATGGATGTTGTTTTGCCAGCATCATTTTTTTAAAGGATTGCTGTGAGAATTAAATACATATATTTTTTCATTTATTTGAAAGTTAGAGTTACACAGAGAGAGAAGGAGAGGCAGAGAGAGAGAGAGAGAGTGAGAGAGAGAGAGAGGTCTATCATCCGATGGTTTACTCCATTGGCTGCAATGGCCGGAGCTGTGCTGATCCGAAGCCAGGAGCCAGGAGCTTCTTCCGGGTCTCCCACACAGGTGCAGGGGCCCAAGGACTTGGGCCATCTTCTGTTGCTTTCCCAGGCCATAGTAGAAAGCTGGATCAGAAGTGGAGCAGCCGGGTCTCGAACCGGTGTCCATATGGGATGCCGGTGCTTCAGGCCAGGGCATTAACCCACTGTGCCACAGCACTGGTCCCTGCCAGCATCATTTATCAAAAAGACTTTCCTTTCTCCAATGTATGTTCTTGAAACCTCTGTCAAAAATCAATAGAATGCATGAAAAGACATTTTAAAAATATATTTTAAAAAGAGAGTGAAGATTGGGGCTGGTGCTATGACATAGTATATTAAACAACCACCCGTGGTGCCAGCATCCCATATAGGTGCTGGTTCTAGTTCTGACTACCCCACTTCCATCCCAACACCCTGCTGATGGTCTGGGAAAGCAGTAGAAGATAGCCCAAGTGCTTGGGCCCCTGCACCTGTGTGGGAGACCCAGAAGAAGCTCCTGGCTTCTGGCTTCAGATTGGCTTGGCTCCAGCCATTGCAAGCCATTTATGGAATGAACCAGCAGATGGAAGAGCTCTCTGTCTCTCCCTCTCTCTGTCTGTAACTCTGCCTCTCAAGTAAATAAATAAATAATAATAATAATAATAATAATAATGAAAAGAGAATGAGGACTTTTTTCAATATAAATAAGGAGAGTTTGATATTGGTGGTCTCATTACAGGAGAAACCATTAAATTCACTATTTATTAATTGGCTATTTTATCTTTTAGAATAATGATAAAATGCTATTGATTACAGAGGGCTTTTATTTCTTTACCAAAACACATAAAGCAATACCTCAGAAATGGAGAATTTACTGAACAGAAAATCCAACTGGCTAACAAAACACACACAAGAGTTTCAGTCTCCCATAATAATCATGGAAACATGAATTATAATAGCAGATGAACAAAAAATTAAACATCAGGGGCTAGTGTTGTGGCGCAGCAGGTTAAACAGTTGCATTCCGTATCAGAGAGCCTGGGGTTGAGTCTTGCCTCTGCTCCTGGTCCAGATTCCTGCTACTGTGCCTATGAGGCAGCAGACGATCACTCCATATGGGAGACCCAGATGGGACTCCCAGGATCCTAACTTCAGCCCACCCCAGCACTGGCTACTGCAGTCATTTAGGGAATGAACCAGCAGATGGGAGATCTCTGTCCGTCTCTGTCTCTCTGTCACCCTGCCTTTCAATTAAAAAATTATAAAGACATCAAAGTGCTCACAGTTCTGTGCCAGCCAGGATATGGTTCCCTTAGCTATCTATCAAGAGTATTTTGCAGCAAGAATCATGTACCAACGGCAGCTGACAAACTCAACCTTAGCGTTTTCTGCCTTTACCACTGATGAAGCCTTTGGCTGCATCAGAGAGAAGACTCTGTTCCCAATAGTTTCAACAACGTGGAAAGCTAGCATCTCACTTATTGGGGAGTTCAGATGGGTTCAGTGGGTTTAGGATTGGTATGTTCAGTGTGTCAACAACACAAATATTCGCTGTAGTGTTTGGGGCCATGAACTTAAAGGTAACATCCATTTGAGGAAGGGGAGCCTTTGTCATCAGGGAATGAAGTTGCTTTGCTTTGGTCTAATAGACCCAACATAGGTCACTTGTACATCTTTGGACCCTGTGCCCATCTTAGACCTGAAAGGGACACAGCAGGTGTAAACACCAGGTGTCTGGAATTGGGTTAGTTCCTAACCACACTGCAGTGGAGGAGAAGCAGCTGGATGTGGGGAAGCCCCTCAAGATGCTCAGTGCACCTACAGTGGCCCATAGACAACTCCCAGACACTAGAGACGTAGATGCACAAAGCTGAGGTAATATAAATGAACATTAAATTTAATTTTAAATACAACCAATGACAATCTATAGGCTTTGTTAAACAAGTGCTTGAAGTGTCTTTGCAATTTCTGAAGTCGTGACGGTGAGGAGTCTGATGGGAATGAGAAGTCAGGTTTAGCAAGTAGCTTGCACCTCCTTCAGAAAGAAAACCCTTGGAGTGCCAATGCTCACAGCCCCAAGGAGCACTCCTGGCTGCCTCTTTCACTTGTGACTTTGTTATTTTTTTGTTTTTGTTTGTTTGTTTGTTTTTTTTTTTTGACAGGCAAAGTTAGACAGTGAGAGAGAGAGAGAGAGACAGAGAGAAAGGTCTTCCTTCCATTGGTTCACCCCCCAAATGGCCGCTACGGCCGGGGCGCTGTGCCTATCCGAAGCCAGGAGACAGGTGCCTCATCCTGGTCTCCCATGCGGGTGCAGGGCCCAAGCACTTGGGCCATCCTCCACTGCCTTCCCAGGCCACAGCAGAGAGCTAGACTGGAAGAGGAGCAACTGGGACAGATTCCGGTGCCCCAACTGGGACTAGAACCTGGGATGCCGGCGCTGCAGGTGAAGGATTAGCCTAGTGAGCCATGGCACCAGCCAACAACTTTGTTGTTGATAAGAGAAACCTACATTCATTGTCCTCCACTGCCAGAATTTTAGGTCCTAAAGTAATCTGGAGTAGGACTACACCCATAATTTCTAGCATACATATTGTTGCCATAACTGGAACACTGTACACTTCTTCTCATTCCAGACACAATCCAAGTCTGGAGCATTTGTTCCAGAACTCCAGTGATCAATATATTCCTACTAGCTCAGCTCCCAGAATCCTACCTCTGGCATGAGAGGGAGAGCCTGAGTTTTTGAAAGTTAAGTGGGAAACAACTTCTCCACTTCTGAAATTCCTCTGGGTTTCACATTGCATGAAGAATGATTTCCCCTCCAGCCTTTAAGAGATATTATTTCACCCAGAAATTTCAAACTGTCCTCCCTGGAGATCCTTTTAGAATTTTTGCTGGAAGGATAGAAAAGGCACAAGGGAAGGTTCTAGGATTCGAATCCCCATTCAAATTCCTTGATGTAATTTACATATTATGTTTGAATAATTTTAATAACTAAAACTGTTGAAAAAATGACCAAACTGTTCAAACTCTCTTATTTTTCATGGCAAAGGCAGCCAGAAAGATGAAATTAAAGTTGCCTGATTTAAGATTAAGGAACCAGAACAAAGATCCCGCCTTGACAGGTTCTCAGTTGGTGTTCAATCTATCACACCAGCATTTACAAAAACATAGAAGTTCTGTGGAACATGAGTTCCATAGGAGAACTCTCACAGAGAATTCCAGGGAGCAAGTAAATTGAAAAAACTTGCACAACACGTCCTTTTAAAGAACCATGTTAGCATTTTTAAAACTCTGAGTAGTAAAGAAACCTGTTTACTTCAGCATTTTCCAAATGTCTCTCAGAATCTGTTAAATGAAGGAAATCTATTAGCATCCTGAAAACTAATGTTCCAAAGAATGTAGTTTAAGAAACATTGCATTGCATTATGTAATTACAAATTAACCTACAATTTTTAGATGGGAGAGCCACCTTAAAAACACACTTTCCGTGTAGAACACTTCAAACAGGTGCAAAAGTGAAGCAAACAAGATAATGCATTCCTCATGCTCACCACCCAAGCCGACAGTTATCACTGACTGTCCCTTTCCTTTCTTTTCCCCACCCACTCCCAGTTAGTTTGCAGCAACTCCCAGACATCATGGAATTTCACCTGAAAATGCTTCATTATGTAGCTCTAAATACTCCTGCTTTTAAACATATTTACAAGATCATCATCACACCCCCAAACTCCAATTGCAACCCATTAATATCATTACTATCCCTACTTCACTGATTACTTATAAATATTTTGGTTTTCAATTTTTTGTCTTAAGATTTGTTTTAAAAATGTTCCAGAAATGCCTATGCATTGATGTTGGTTAATAATAAGTTTTTACGTCTCATTGAGTGTAAAGGTTTTCTTAAACTTCTGCTCTTGTTTTTGCTGTTCCATAAAAATTTAACCCTTTGTCCTGAGTTCCTCTTAGTCTGGATTTTTCTGATTGCATCCTTTCGGTGCCACTAACAGTCTCTCCCCTCTCAGTATTTCCTGTTATACACAGGAGCTTGAATGGCAAGACTGTTATACAGGTAATGTGGAATACTTCCACCAAGAAGCATACACTGTCTCTATGTGATGTTATCCACCATTATGGATTATTGCCTAGAAATCTCGATTCATTAGAAGTTTCAAATTATGATATTTTATTATTGCTTCTTTTTCCCTGATTAAATATTTAGTTATAATAAGATGCAACTCATGTAAAACAAGGTACAAGCCAGTGTTTCTACAAACTGGACAATTTATAAAGAATCATTTATTCAGTGTTCTAGAAGCAGGAAGTCCAAGAGCATGGTGAGAAAGGGATTTTTTTTTTCTTTTTTCCCCTGCATTATATTGAAGAAGGGCATCGCAGGGTGAGACAGCGCGGGCTCGCTAGTGTGACTCTTTCTTCCTTTTCTTATAAAGCCGCTAACGCCATCATGGGAGCTGCACCCTCCTGACCCCATCTGATTGTAATGACCTCCCAGAGACCCTATGCCCAAATGCCATGGGCACATGACTTCTGAAGGTTAGGTTTCCAACACAGTTTCTGGAGGACACACCCAAACTATGGCACTAAGTAAGCTTAGTTCTTTCGGCTCATGGACAGGTTTCCAAAATTGTCTCTAAAGAATATCAGGTGCTGGCCGGCGCCGCGGCTCACTTGGCCAATCCTCTGCCTGCGGCGCCAGCACCCTGGGTTCTAGTCCCGGTTGGGGCACCGGTTCTGTCCTGGTTGCCCCTCTTCCAGGCCAGCTCTCTGCTGTGGCCTGGGAAGGCAGTGGAGGATGGCCCAAGTGCTTGGGCCCTGCACCCGCATGGGAGACCAGGATGAGGCACCTGGCTCCTGGCTTCGGATCAGCGCAGGGCGCCGGCTGTAGCGGCCACTCTGGGGGTGAACCAACGGAAGGAAGACCTTTCTCCCTGTCTCTCTCTCTCTCACTGTATAACTCTGCCTTGTAAAAAAAAAAAAAAAAAAAAAAGAATATCAAGTGCTGTTGTTTTAGTCTCCTCGTAAATCAATGGGTTAAACGCATTGTGTTTTGTATCAACAAAAGCATTCTCTGTGTTCTCATCCGTCTTAATGATCATCCTCATGGATGCTCACATTTGTTCCTCTCGGCCCAGGAAGAGCTCTTGAATCCTTGAGACGTAATCCCAGTAGTTTTGGATACATTTCTTGCTGTTTGGTATGACATGTTCTAGGCTCATCTTGAAGATTTCCTGTTACAGTTCTGAAATCGGCTATTTCCCCAAGATGCCCTGGTTTCTTTGAGTGGGAAAAAGAAAAAAAAATAAAAGAATGTCCTTTTTTAGGTAAATATAGATAAAAATCCCTTCAATTAATTTTCAATTAAATATCTGATATGACAACAAAAACAAAGCAAAAAGCACTTAATTTAAACTTCATTAATTTACTCTGGATCTCAGCTTGTAAAGCACAGATTATCATAATCCTTACCCAGGCTTATGGTGCAGATTAAACAAATCAATATGCATAAAGCATCCTTAATAGTGCCTGTGAGAGAAAGCACTGAATACATGTCAATGGTGATGAGCCAACACCTAACATTTGTTTTATATTTAGATTTCAATATATACTGGTTTCTTTTACGATCAAAATATTATTTTTTGACAACTCAAAAACTTTCCCTGATTTCTATCCAGACATCTCAAGTTTCCTTGACCTGATTTGAGACTCACACCATCATGTGGCTCCATTAAAGGACATCGAGGAGAAAGTGCAGCCAAGTCCAGTGTTACATTTTGCTTCTTGCAGGGCCATCTGCTGCCAGGGACCATTTCATTTCACAACATGCAGATGCATCAGCAGAGTGCGATTTCCCTTCAATCAGTGGCCCACTAAATAGAATTGCTTTGCTAATTTTAAAATCCAAAATGGTCAGTGCAGGTTAAAGAATACCCATTCAGCAGTCATCAAAAGCCTACAAATAACTGAGCAAAGAGAGGATCTACATGCCAAGATTTGACAGAGAAATAGGAAACAAGTCTGTTTCCCCTCACCTCCCAGGCTGCCAGCGCAAAACACACAGGAGCAGTTCCAAATACTTCCCTCTCATTTTTATTTTGTTTTGAAATTAGTGACCTGATGCTGCAGTGGATGCATAAGAACGTTTTTCATCACAAACTTGGTCCTTTCCAGACTGGACTTATCCCTTTAAAGTATAAGCAAGGTTGATTGACCCTTGAACAAGCTTTGCTTAAAGCCTCCATTAAAATTAAATTAATTCATGACAACAACATTTTAAAAAATAATGTATTGCTTCCCTAGTACCTCTAAAAAATATCAATGTATTATTGATTTTCTCACGTACCAAAAATTTAAGGATGTTATAAGGATAATTGGTGGAATAAGTATTAAGGTTGTCGATTAAAGTATTACATCAATATTAAATTTCCTGAATTTGATAATTGTCTTGCTTTTAGAAAACACACACTGGGCTAGCATGGAAGGGTAAAAAGTCATAAAGTCTGGAAAGTTGTTTCAAGAAATTCAGGAAAAGATTTGAGTGTGTGTTTAGAGAAGAGAGGGGAGTGACTGTGTCTTTTCATCTCTGTCTTGTTATCCATGTCTGACTTTCTGAAATACAAATCTGATCATGTGGTTCTTACCCAGTGGCCTCTGCATGTCTCCTGGCCACTAGACAAAGTACAGATTTTTCAAGGACACAGCTTCCCTTTGCCACCCAGCACCATCTCAGCCTCTCCATGAGTGTTCCCCTTTGTCTAACATAAATGGCAGAAAGCACTGTCCTTGTAAATGGCACCTGCATCTTTGCTGGTGCAGCTTTGTGACTGCTGAGTGAATTCTTGATCATTCTCTGATTCTCCCAGGCAGAACTGGTTGTTTCCTCTTCTCTCAACTTAGGAAGTGACCATATGACAGGGCACTTCACTTTGTATGTTTGTATGACTCTCTCTCCCAGAAGACTAGATCCTAGAGGGGAGCCAGCACAATTTAGTCATCTTTGTAAAAAAAAAAAAAAAAAAAAAAACATTTATTTGAGTGGGTGGGAGGAAGGGAGAAAGACATAGAGAATCAGAGAGAGAGAGAGAGAGAGAATCAATCTCCCATCTTTTGGTTCGCTCTCTTATTGCTGGAAATGGCTGGGGAGCTGAAGCCAGGAACCAGGAAGCCAATCAGGAGGCCAACTACTTGAGCCATCAATGCTGCCTTCTTGGGTCCACATTTCACATTAGCAGGAAGCTGGAAGCAGGAGCAGGAGCCAAGAGGTGAGCCCAGGTTCTCTGATGAGGGACATGGGCTTCCCAACTGTTGCCTTAACAGTTAGGCCAAATGCCTACCCATCTTTGTTACCAATAATCTCAGCAACTTGAGCACATTAGAACCTCTCAATGAATTCTCACTGAATGAATGAATGAATGATTGAATGAGTGGACAGGATCTAAACTTGACCTGGGTAAAATGAAAAGAAATGTAATTAGGGTTCATTTATCTGACACAAGTGAAGTCTGAATAAAGAGTGCTACTGAGAGGCATTAACTGTTTGCCAGTGAGTCCATTTCCACTGTATGTCTGTAAGACATACAAATTCTCAGGAGGGGACTAGTACTCAAGTGTGGCTGAGTCATATATAAAGGAACCTCTGAAAGTCTGTGGAAAGATGAAATTAAGATAGCTTATTTGGTTGCAAAATTTTTGAGATCCATGCCCATGAAAGGTCTTCAAAAAGTTCATTCAAAATATCTGTAGGAAAAAACTGCAAGTTATTCAACATTTTTTGCACCCAAATAAATAAGATTTAATTGCATTCTTCCATGAGCATTTGGAAGTACCCTTGTACATACTAGCCATTGCTTTTTTTTTTTTTTTTTTTTTTTTTGCCATAGAAGCCATTTTTCCTCCCATGTTCCTGGTGAAAGTGAAGTTCAGGGTGAGCAGGTTATAGAGCTCTTTGTAGAGGTTTAAAAATTAAATAGAAGAGTTTTTTTCCACAATGATGGACTTTCATGAAACAAATATAACAGAAGAGTGTCCCATATTCCAAAGGACTTGGGCATTTTTAGAGAGCCTACAATACAGCAGGTGGTATGCTTCTGGTTCATATTCCTCTCACTTATTCCTCAATACTGCATTAAAGTCTCATTATAGGATCTGCTATGGAAACTCAAAGATCAGTCACTTTCCCCAAGTTCCATGGCTGATTAGAGGCTGGGATTTGATCAAGGCCACATCAGCCAATTCAGAGCTCATCTGGTCTCCATTGAGTAGGAGGGGCAGGACTGGCCAGAAAAGATGGGATTTGGTACAAATCTTTAGGATGTAGATGGTCAGCAGTCCTTATCCATGTGTTGGAGAGCGGTTTAATGGAGAGGTAAGTTAAGTGCCTACTTCTGTGCCTGACTCAACAGCAAGCACTCCACAAACATCAGCTCTTAGTCTTTTTTTTTTTTTTTTTTTTGGCAGGCAGAGTTAGACAGTGAGAGAGAGAGACAGAGAGAAAGGTCTTCCTTTTTCTATTGGTTCACCCCCAAAGTGGCCACTGCCACAGCTGGCGCATAGCTGCCAGCGCGCTGCGCCGATCCGAAGCCAGGAGCCAGGTGCATCCCCCGGTCTCCCATGCGGGTGCAGGACCCAAGGACCTGGGCCATCCTCCTCTGCACTCCCAGGCCACAGCAGAGAGCTGCAGAGGAAGAGGAGCAACCAGGACAGAATCTGGTGCCCCAACCAGGACTAGAACCCCGGGGTGCCAGCGCCACTGGCACTGTGAGCCAAGTGAGCCACTGCGCCGGCCAGCTCTTAGTCTTGTTTAACCATAGACTGGAAGCCATATTATTATTATTATTATTATTATTATTATTATTGACTGAATGATTGATTTGAAGGTTAGGGTAACAGAGAGAAGGAGAGAGAGAGAGAAAGAGAGAAAGAGAGAGAGGTCTTCCATTCGCTAGTTTACTCCCAAGATGGTTACAATGGCCGGGGCTTGGCCAGGGTGAAGCCAGGAGCCAGGAGTTTCAACTGGGTCTCCCATGTGGGTATAGAGGCCCAAACACTTGAGCCAAACACTCTGCTGCTTTTCCCAAGCTATTAGCAGGGTGTTGGATAGGAAATGGAGCAGCTGGGCCACAAATCAGTGCTTATACGGGACGCTGGCATTGCAGGTGGCAGCTTTACCCACTACACCACAACGTCGGCCCCATGGATGCGGATATTATTAACTGACTTTGCATCTTTGGGAGCATCCATTTATCAGGAATGTTGATTAATGGCTCAATAGTGATAGAAGGAGTTTTCTGTGTGACTATATTAAAATCTAGCAGCTCTGTGACTTTAACTGAATCCCTTGATCTTACTTGTCCATGTATTTTCATGTGTAAATGGGAATAATAGGGTTATTACAAGGATTAAACGCTTAACATATACAATGCACTTGTAATTCTTGTTTTATTTATTTATTTTTTAAAATAGGATTTTGGATGTGAACTTGGCAGAATGCCAATTCATTCCTTTTTGTGTCTGCATAGTATCTATAACGTTGGCTTACTGAAGCTTATTTACCATCATCCTACTGGTGAGTGTTTGCTTTATTTACAGTTTTTAAAATAATAATATATTGAAAATCCTGTGCACGTGACTGTTTTTGAGCAATTTGATGCACAAATTGGAGGTATCCAGGTCAATGGGTTTAAAAAGGGAACCTGCCCAAATAATCAGCTGTTAGGTCAACAATTAGAGCATTAGCACCTCTCCAGATGACTTCATCTTATCCTTCTACCACTCATTAGCAGCTACCTCCCTGATTCTCGAGTGTTTTGCATATTTTGGGCCTCTACATGGATGGATCATGCATTTACATGCTCTTGTGCCTGGCTTCTTTTGTGAGATTCATTCACACTGATAGAGTTATGATGCATTCATTCTTCTTCCTATACAAAATTTTGAATAAATATGGTCATTCATTTGCCCATTCTACTCTTCCTGGCCGTTTGGGTGTTATCTGAGTCTGTTTTGTGCTGATGTAACACAATATCTGAGAGCGGGCAATTTATGAAGAATGTAAGTGTACGTCTCCTTGTTCTGTAGTCCGAGAAGTCCAGGATCAAGGTGGCAGCAGGTTTGGTGCCTTTAAGAGCCTAGTCTTCATTTACAAATGGCTCCCTGCACTTTGCCCACTATGGGGAAGAGGAACATAATTCCTCACATGGGCAACATGCAGAAGATCCAAGAGACAGAGACAGAGACAGAGACAGAGACAGAGATCCAAACTTTTTTTATAAAAAATTATTTATTTATTTATTTATTTGAATCAGAGTTAGAGAGAGAAAGAGAGAGAGAGATCTTCTGTTCACTGATTCACTCCCCAAATGGCTGAATTAGCCGGGGCTGGGCCAGACTGAAGCCAGGGGCTGGTGCTTCTTCTAGGTCTCCCATGTGGGTGCAAGGGCCCAAGCACTTGGGCCATCCTCCACTGCTTTCCCAGGATCAGAAGTGGAACAGCTGAGACTAGAATGGGCGTCTGTACAGGATGCCAGATCACAGGCAGCAGCTTTATCAGCTACACCACAGTGCCGGCCCTGGACTTGCCCTTTTATACTTGCACCAATCCTACCCATGACAGTGGAGCCCTCAAGGGTCAACTACCTCCTCAAGATGGTTACAGTGGCAATTAAATTTCAAAGTGAGTTTGGGAGGGGACATTCAGCCTATGGCAAGTCACTTCCAGTCAACATCTGCTTGTTTTTCTTCTGCTGAGCACATGCACACATCTCCACGGAGCAGACACCAGGAGTGGTATTGCTGCATCACAAGGCATGCAGATGCTCCGATTTAGAACTCAGCGAATAGGTTTTCAAAGTGATTGTAGCAGTGCACACTTCTCCAGCAGTCTGTGTGAACTTCGATTGCTCCACACTCTTGCCAAGACTTGCATGTACGTTTTTAATTTTTGTTTGTTTTTTTGATTTGGTTTTTTGTTGTTGCTGTGTTTTTTTGTTTGTTTGTTTTTTACTTCCAGGGGTAGAGTCTGCGAGTGGAATTTCTGAGTCAAAGTATTTTTTTAGCTTAAACAGATGTGGCCAAATTGTTTTCCAAAATGCTCCATGACTACACATTTTACCAGGAATGTGAAAGGATACTCTCCTTCCTACATTTACAAAAAGAACAATTTCTCATTAAAGTTGTTGCCAATTGGATGGGTATAAAATTGTAATTTATTGTTACTTTGATTTGCACTCCCTGCTCTTAGTTAACCTTATACGTGCTGAACACTTGGATTTGATCTTCTTCCGGTAAGGGGGAGGTGACTGAATTCAAGACCTACTAAAAAAGGTTAAAGGGATGATTTTAGCCCAGAGGAGAGAAGGCCTGTCTGACTATTACAAGGCTCCTGTTTTATGAGATTCCGACTATTTCTGTGTATCTCTTGGGGGAGGAGTTGGAACCAATGGCTGAAAGCTTCAAAGTAGCATCGTGAGGTTGAATTAAGAAAGGACCTTTAAAGCAACAGTGTCATCCCATTAAAAACAATTCTCTATAAGGTTGAAAATCCTCAGTTGCTGCATGTGCCCCTAATGAGACTGCTTCCATGTCAGAGATGGTTGGAAGAGATTCCTCCTCAAGCTAGAGATGGACTTGGCTGAGGGGCTCCAAAACCGAGCCATGCTTGGGAATCAATTTAGAAACCTTAAGATTCTGATTCCCAGTTTCCTGCCTTGAAGCTTTTGTTAAGGAAGGCCTAGGGAGGGGCCTAGAAATCTGTATTTTTAAAATATTAACCAAGCTATTCTGATTTGGGTGTATATAGGCCTTTATTTGATAAATTTTGGCCTAGATGAATTGTAGAATCTCTTTGATTTTTAAAATGATCTATTTTAATAGCTGTTATGTAGGTGGTGTTAATTATAAGATAGAAAAGGACCAGAAACAACCCCAGCCACAGGTTTTTGCCCCTTTGACTAGTACTTCCTACATGTTTTCCTCCTACAAATAAAAGTATCTCAACTACAACCCTCACAGAAGCAAAGCTGCCTTTGATATTATGCATTAAAGGTCAATAATTTGTAAATGAAGCACCTTTTGAATTCTGCAGTTCAATGTTTTGGGGAAGATGGTGCTCAGGATCTCAGAAGTTAATTCTATAAGGAGGCAAATTTCACCTTTGGGCAGATGATTGGCACACCAATTAAGATACTAGTTGAGGCGCATCCAATATTGGTGAGCCTGGTTCGATACCCTGCTCTGTTTCTGATCCAACTTCCTGTTGATGTGCACCTTGGGAGGCAGAAGATGATAACTTAAGTACTTGAATCCCTGACACACACGGGAGATGCATATGATGATCCTGGATCCTGGTTTTGGCCTTTTCCAGCTCTGGCTGTTGCAGGCATTTGAAGAGCAAACCAGTTGATGGAAGAACCCTTTCTGTATTTCTGTCTCTCTGCCTAAAATAAGTGAATAAATAAAATGACCCATTGTTATGTTTCCCCCAAATTAAAAATAGAGCTACCATATGACCAAGTGTACAAGTACTCCTCCACCCCCAAAATGAAATTAGTATGTTTAGGAGATACCTGCACTCCCATGTCTATTTGTAGTGCTGCTTACAATTGCTGAGATATAGGATCAATCTAAGTGTCCATCTATAGATCAATGGCTAAAGAAAATATGTATATAGACACAAGGAAATACTATTCAGTCAATAAAATGATGAAATTCTACCATCTGGGACAACGTGAATAAATCTGACAGATATTATAAGCCAAATGTGCTTACATTGAGAGGCAACTATTTTAAAATTGTGCCATTGTGGTATAAGAAAAAGTTGATCTCATAGAAATAGAGAAGAATGGTGGTTACCAGGGGATGTAGAGAATGGGATCATGGGATTTGGGGAAAAGTTGGACAACAGGTGCATCGTCACAGTCAGAGAGTAGGAGTAGTTTCTGGTGTTGTACTGCACTGGAGAAAGACTTTGGTTCAAAGTGATGCATTCTATATTTCAAAATAGCTGCAAGAGTGGATTTTGAATGCTCTTCCCACGAAAAAATGAAAACTATGTGAGGTGACGGATGTGGTAATTATCCTGACTTAACCATTATGCAATGTCATTTATCAAAATAGCACATTGTCAATGAAAGATAAAATGAAACCTAAAAAATAGAAGTAAAAAAAGATTTAAAATGAACCACCATTAAAGAGAATAACTCTGGAGCTGCAAGTCTGATTCACTCTTCACCCCAGTCTCCTTATCTTGAACGTGGGGACAACAACACAGCAATATCTACTCTCAGGAGACTTTCTCTCCGTATTAAATGAGATGCATATAAGGTGCCTAGCGCAGGACTTGGCACACAAGAGCTACACGTGAATAACTATTAATTCTCTTCCATTCTTCCTTTCCAGGGCTAGCAAAAGCTACTCTATTTTTAATCCGGCTTGTTCTGTTCTTTCTATGATTCAATAAATCAGAACATAAGTTTGATCTTGATATGATAGCTTAAAACTATTGCAAGCATTTCAAAACATTTGGCTCTTTCTTTGGTATGAATGAAGGTACATAGTGTTTTAGCTCTAGATGTTCATCGAGCATTTCAGGGGCATTTAAAGGAAAATATTTATATTCAAGGGAGAGGAATATTTGGTCTTAGGAACATTTCCAAAGGTTACAAAACAAAGGCTATTTTCAGAATATCCTCATCTGTTCCAAAAGGGTTGAATAAATTAGTCTATTCTTCATGTCACCGTTATTTTGGGCTTTAACTGTTTCCTTAGAGCTAATATTCAGTTAGTCTTAAACTTAAGTGAACTCCTTCTGCTAAACCAAGAATCTGAAGCCACAGCTTGACCAAGTTTCTATAAAAGGAATAGGAATTTTAGGGCTGGCGCTGTGGCGTAGCAGGTGAGGTTGCTGCCTGCTGTGCTGGCATCCCATATGGGCTCCGATTCGAGTCCTGGCTGCTCCACTTCTGATCCAGCTCTCTGCTATGGCTTGGGAAAGCAGTGGAATATGGCTCAAGTCCTTGGGCCCCTGCAGCCACATGGGAGACCCGGAGGAAGCTCCTAGCTTCAGGTTGGCACAGCTTCAGCTGTTGCAGCCAATTGGGGAGTGAACCAGCAAAAGGAAGCCACCACCCCCGCCTCTGCCTCTGCTTCTCTGTAACTCTGCCTTTCAAATAAATAAATCTTTTTTTTTTTTTTTTTGAAGAAATAGGACTTTGGACGTTAGTCACTGAGACTCAGGTTGTTTAAACTGAGAGACAACACAGCTACTTCCCTTGAAGCAACTGAGCAAACAGGTAATTCAGGGTCAGATTTAACCAGGACCCTAGAGACAGGAAGTCCATCTTATTTGTTACTATTAAAAAAAGCACATAGTAGGTTCTCAATAAAGGTATTCCAGATGAATGAATGAAATCAGAACTAGGAGATAAGAATTGGAAATCAGGAAGACTGAAGTGGAGAAGATAAAAATAACAGCACTGATTATAGAATCTGGCTGTAAGGAATATAGAAAACCTAAGACACCTCTCTCCCCCAAAGAGACTCCTTATATCATGGCTCAATATGATGGCAGATTGTCAAGCAAAAAATGCAGAAAATATGTTCTTGAATCCATTTGAGAGTACTGTAGGCGTCTGGAAGAAACACTTGAATAAGCCATTTGAGGTGAGACACTCCCCAACCAGGGTTGCCCATATAAGACAAGGGAGGAGGGATTTATTTATAACTGTAGCATGATGAGGAGAAGGCAGGAGGGCACAGCAGAGGACCCTGAACCTTCCAGAAGGCCCCTGTGCTGCCATGTGAATAAAGTCTACAACACAACCAGGGGTACTTGCAGTGCTCAAAACTTCTGGCTGAATCCATCGAAGAGACAGCTTGACACGCTCTCTTAGTGACACACCTGGAAGTTGAGCGCTGAGCGAGGCAGCCAGGAACAGGTGCATGCAAGAGTTTGCAGAAACTGTGCGGGAGGCTTAAGCATGTCCTGGGATAGAGAATTAAGAGTTTGGGCCAACTTAATCCAATCTCCTAGGGCAGGGGACCCTGCTGACGTCTCGATTACATGAGTAGACATCAAGAAGTGAGGTCCACAGTGGAAAGCTGAATGAGTCCTTCTCAGCGAGTCTATTGCTGTGCCGAGTATTGGTGTTCAGTGACATCCATTGTGTTCCAAGACTGTAGCAGAAAAAAATGGGGTCGTTGCTGTGGCATAGTGGGTAAAGCTGCTGCCTACAGCGCCAGCATCCCATAAGAGCGCCAGTTCAAGTCCCTGCTGCTCCACTTGCAATCCAGCTCTCTGCTATGGCCTGGGAAAGCAGTAGAAGCTGGCCCAAATCCTTGGGTCCCTGCACCTGCATGGGAGACCTGGAAGAAGCTCCTGGCTCCTGGCTTTGGATCGGCGCAGCTCTGGCCATTGCAGCCAATTGGAGAGTGAAGCAGTGAATGGAAGACCTCCCTTTCTTTCTCTCTGCCTCGCCTTCTCTCTCTGTGTAACTCTGACTTTCAAATAAATAAATCTTTAAGGATAAAAAGAGACTGTAGCGGGTAAGGGAGATTTGAAATGCTATCATAATAATAAATGTAATAGATACAGTTATTTATATACACACAAAATGTATATATACCTATACACACATATATACTTATATACACAAATATATATAAACCATCATACCAGTGAATGGAAGACCTCTCTCTCTGCCTCTCCTTCTCTCTGTGTAACTCTGACTTTCAAATAAATAAATAAATCTTTAAGAAAAAAAGATACTGTAACAGGCAAGGGAGATTTGAAATGCTATCATAAAAATAAATGTAATAGATACAGTAAGTTACATACACACATAATGTGTATATACCTATACATATATATAAACTTATTTATACAAATATATATAAACCCTCATACACATATGAGAGTAATCAAAACTTTGTGAAAAAAAGGAGTTAAAAGATATTTATTATGGTGTGAACAAATTTTAAAACACACACACAGTTTTTTCTTAATATGCAGTTTCCATAAAGAGTTTGAAGAGCCTGCATATACGGAATGTACGTCTGTTTGCATGAATATTTTACTACATATTTCTACAGGGGCTTAAGATCCACCTGGTATTCGGATAAGACAAGCTTGCTAACAGTATCAGACTCAAAAGCAGAAGTTGCTGCAGGCTGGGAAGCGCTCACGCAGGAGGTAGCCCTGGAGTCAGCCTGGCAGTGAAGCCCAGGCAGGGGTTTGGTGGGCGGGGCTCTGAAGTAGGGGATCGCCAGTGCCTGGCAAAAACAGTGCCGATCTCTTTGGCTGAATGCTGCTCCCCTCTACTGGTCCTCAGCCTCAGGAGCCTGGTGGTGACACTGTCCCTGTGGCTCAGAAGGGCACAGCTGTGATGGACGTGTGATGATGCCATGACTTATCTGGACCTGGGGTTCCTAGTTTGGACTCAGTTCGTTGGTGTCCTGAAATAAATTCAGCTTAGATTTGTTGGCTATGATTTTAAAGTGATGAAAGGACTGAACCAATCCCTGAAATACCCATGGGGGCTGATAGCATTGGCCGATTTCTCCCAGCTGGTGTTGCCTCAGACCCCACATCTGGGTGGTGAGAAGAGGCTGGAGGGGCAGCTCACCTCTCTGGGGAGAGATGTTACAACTTAATTCTGCCTGGGGTGCCTGGGTCTCCCACCACAGCTCCTCCAGGTCTCCTCTACCTGGAAGGCTTGATGTTAGGCCAAGAGCCTTAAAAAATATATTTATTTATTTATTTGAAAGGCAGAGTTACAGAGAGAGAGAGAGGAGAGACAGAAAGAGAGAAATCTTTCATCTCCTGATTCACTCCCCAAATGACCACAATAGCTGAGGCTGGGCCAGTGGAAGCCAGGAGCCAGGAACTTCATCCAGGTCTCCCACGTGGGTGACAGGAGCCCAGGCATTTGGACCATCTTCTGGTGCTTTCCCAGTCAAATTATTAGCAGGGAGTTAGATTAGAAATGAAGCAGCCAGCACATGGACTGGCGCCCATATGGGATGCCAGTGTCACAGGCAGTGGCTTAACCTGCTGCACCACAAAACTGGCCCTAACAGACAGTCTTTATTTTTTTTTAAGATTTATTTTATTTATTTGAAAGGCGGAGTTACAGAGAGAGGCAAAGCCAGAAGAGCCAGAGAGAGAGAGGCCTTCCATCTGCTGGTTCACTCCCCAAATGACCACAATGGCCAGAGCTGAGCTGATGTGAAGCCAGAGGCCAGGAACTTCTTCCAGGTCTCCCATGCAGGAACAGGGGCCCAAGGACTTGGACCATCTTCTCCTGCTTTCCCAGGCCATGACAGATAGCTGGATTGGAAGTGGAGCAGCCTGGATTTGAACCAGTGCCCATATGGGATGCTAGTGCTGCAGGTTGGGGCTTCAACCCGCTGAGCCACAGCACCAGCTCCCAGACAGTCTTTTTTGCCTCAAGTTTATGTATGGGTCTGAGAGTGAAATCTTTTAAAAATCCCTATTGCTGCAATCAGAGCTTTTGTTTTATGAACTCAGATGATCCGTGTTCTTGGAAATGAGTCCACACAAATTCAAAATGATCTGCCCACCCTGTAGTACATACTTAGCTTTCCAAACTGAATTATTGTATTATTTAAATATTTATTTTATTTATTTGAAAGACAGAGTTACAGAGAGAGAGGTCTTCTATCTGCTGGTTCACTCCTCAGACGGCCTCAATGGCCAGAGCTGCGCCGATCCGAAGCCAGGAGCCAGGAGCCAGGAGCTTCTTCCGGGTCTCCCATGCGGGTGCAGGGGCCTAAGGATTTGGGCCATCTTCTACTGCTTTTCCAGGCCATAGCAGAGAGCTGGATCGGAAGAGGAGCAGCCGGGACTACAACTGGCACCCATATGGGATGCCAGCACTTCAGGCCAGGGCTTTAACCCGCTGCGCCACAGTGCCGGCACTTGTATTCTTCTTTTTAAAAAATAATTTATTGCACTTCAAATAAAGGGCAGAGTGACAGATAAACAGAGGGGAAAGAGAGAGAGAGAGAGAGAGAGAGAGAGACTTTCTATCCATTGATTCACTGCCCAAATGCCTACAACAGGAGGGTCCAAGCCAGGCTGAAGCCAGGAACCAGGAACTCCAACCTGGTCTCTCATGCAGGGGGCAGGGACCCAAGCACCTGGCTCGTTATCTGTTGCCTTCCCAGGTGCAGCAGCAGGGAGCTGGATCAGATGCAGACCAGCACTCCGATATAGGATGTAGTTGTCTCAAGCAGCAGTTTAACCTTCATTATTTCAAAACATTTCCCCCAAGATTCCTTCCATGTAGCCCGTTTTTGGACTTTTCTTTAGTTGCACAGAAATGTTAGCCTCTGGAAGGAAAATAGAAAACTTCTCAGGTTATAATGTTTCAGATGTACGCTGGTTCCCCTTATTTGTGGTTTTTTTCTGTATGACTTCAGTTAACTGGGGTCAACGGCAGCCTGAAAATGTTAACTGGAAAATTCCAGAAATAAGCAATGTTGAGGTTTTTTTTTTTTTATTTTCAATTACCTTTATATACAGAAGATCGATTTAGTATATATTAAGTAAATATTTCATCAGTTTGCACCCATACAGAACATAAGTGTAAAATACTGTTTGAGTACTAGTTATAGCATTAATTCACATTGGACAACACATTAAGGACAGAGATCCTACATAAGGAGTAAGTACACAATGACTCCTGTTGTTGATTTAACATTTTGACACTCTTGTTTATGGCGTCAGAAATCTCCCTGGGCTCCAGTCATGAGTTTCCAAGGCTATGGAAGCCTCTTGAGTTCGCTGACTTTGATCTTATTTAGACAAGGTCATAGTCAAAGTGGAAGTTCTCTCCTCCCTTCAGAGAAAGGTACCTCCTTCTTTGATTGCCCGTTCTTTCTACTGGGATCTCACTCGCAGAGACCTTTCATTTAGGTTTTTTTTTTTTTTTTTCCAAGAGTGTCTTGGCTTTCCATGCCTACAATACTCTCATGGGCTCTTCAGTCAGATCCAAGTGCCTTAAGGGCTCATTCTGAGGCCAGAGTACTGTTTAGGACATCTGCCATTCTATGAGTCTGCTGTGTATCCCACTTCCCATGTTGGATTGTTCTCTCCCTTTTTTATTCTATCAGTTAGTATTCAAAGACACTAGTCTTGTTTGTGTGATCCCTTTGACTCTTAGACCTATCAGTGTGATCAATTGTGAATTGAAATTGATCACTTGGACTAGTAGATGGCATTGGTACATGCAATCTTGATAGGATTGTATTAGAATCCCCTGGCACATTTCTAACTCCACCATCTGGGGCAAGTCCAATTGAGCATGTCCAAAATTGTACATCTCCTCCCTCTCTTATTCCCACTCTTATATTTAACAGGGATCACTTTTCAGTTAAATTTCAAGACCTAAGAATAAATATGTGTTGATTACAGAGTTCAAACAATAGTATTAACTAGAACAAAAAAAAAATCCTAAAAGGGATAAAGTATTAAATTGTACATCAACAGTCAGGACAAGGGCTGATGAAGTCACTATTTCTCATAGTGTCCCTTTCACTTCAACAGGTTTCCTTTTTTGTGGTTGGTTAGTTGTCACCGATCAGGGAGAACATATGATATTTGTCCCTTTGGGACTGGCTTAATTCATTCAGCATGTTGTTTTCCAGATCCCTCCATTTTGTTACAGATGACCGGGTTTCATTGTTTTTGACTGCTGTATAGTATTCTATAGAGTACATGTCCCATAATTTCTTTATCCAGTCTACTGTTGATGGGCATTTGGGTTGATTCCAGGTCTTAGCTAATGTGAATTGAGCTGCAATAAACATTAAGGTGCCGACAGCTTTTTTGCTTTCCAATTTGATATCCTTTGGGTAAATTCCAAGGAGTGGGATGGCTGGGTTGTATGGTAGGGTTGTATTCAGGTTTCTGAGGAATCTCCAGACTGACTTCCATAGAGGCTTAACCAGTTTGCATTCCCACCAACAGTGAGTTAGTGTCCCTTTTTCCCACATCCTCTCCAGCATCTGTTGTTGGTAGATTTCTGAATGTGAGCCATTCTAACTAGGGTGAGGTGAAAGCTCATTGTGGTTTTGATTTGCATTTCCCTGATTGCTAGTGATCGTGAACATTTTTTCATGTGTCTGTTGGCCATTTGGATTTCCTCTTTTGAAAAATGTCTACTGAGGTCCTTGGCCCATCTCTTAAGTGGGTTGTTTGTTTTGTTGTTGTGGAGTTTCTTGATCTCATTGTAGATTCTGGTTATTAATCCTTTATCTGTAGCATAGTTTGCAAATATTTTTTCCCATTCTCTCGGTTGCCTCTTCACTTTCTTGACTGTTTCTTTTGCAGTACAGAAATTTCTCAATTCGATGCAATCCCAATAGTTAATTTTGGCTTCGACTGCCTGTGCTGCTGGAGTATTTTCCAAGAAGTCTTTGCTGGTGCCGATATATTGCAGTGTTTCTCCAATGTTCTCTAATAATTTGATGGTGTCAGGTCATAAACTTAGGTCTTTAATCCATGTTGAATGGATTTTTGTGTAAGGTGTAAAGTAGGGGTCTTGCTTCACACTTCTGCACATGGAAATCCAGTTTTCCCAGCACCATTTATTGAATAGACTGTCCTTACTCCAGGGATTGGTTTTGGATCCTTGATCAAATATGAGTTGGCTGTAGATGTTTGGGTTGATTTCTGGTGTTTCTATTCTGTTCCATTGGTCTATCCATCTGTTTCTGTACCAGTACCATGCTGTTTTGATTACAACTGCCCTGTAGTATGTCCTGAAATCTGGTATTGTGATGCCTCCAGCTTTGTTTTTGTTGTACAAGATTGCTTTAGCTATTCGAGATCTCTTGCTTCTCCATATGAATTTCAACATCATTTTTTCTAGATCTGTGAAGAATGTCTTTGGTATCTTGATTGGTATCACATTGAATTTATAAATTGCTTTTGGGAGAATGGACATTTTGATGATGTTGATTCTTCCAATCCATGAGCATGGAAGATTTTTCCATTTTTTGGTATCCTCTTCTATTTCTTTCTTTAAGATTTTGTAATTCTCATCGTAGAGATCTTTAACGTCCTTAGTTAAGTTTATTCCAAGGTATTTGATTGTTTTTGTAGCTATTGTGAATGGGATTGATCTTAGCAGTTCTTTCTCAGCTGTGGCATTGCCTGTGTATACAAAGGCTGTTGATTTTTGTGCAATGATTTTATATCCTGCTACTTTGCCAAACTCTTCTGTGAGTTCCAATAGTCTCTTAGTAGCATTCTTTGGATCCCCTAAATAAAGAATCATATCGTCTGCAAAGAGGGATAGTTTGACTTCTTCCTTCCCAATTTGTATTCTTTAATTTCTTTTTCTTGCCTGATGGCTCTGGCTAAGACTTCCAGAACTATATTGAATAGCTGTGGTGAGAGTGGCATACCTGTCTGGTACCAGATCTCAGTGGAAATACTTCCAACTTTTCCCCAATTCAATAGGATGCTGGCCATGGGTTTCTCATAAATTGCTTTGATTGTATTGAGGAATGTTCCTTCTATACCCAATTTGCTTAGAGTTTTCATCATGAAAGGGTGTTGAATTTTGTCGAATGCTTTCTCTGCATCTATTGAGATAATCATATGGTTTTTCTTCTGCAGTCTATTAATGTGGTGTATCACATTGATTGATTTGAGCCTTTGAACCATCCCTGCATACCAGGGATAAATCCCACCTGGTCTGGGTGGATGATTTTTCTGATGTGTTGTTGTATTCTATTGGTGAGAATTTTATTGAGGATCTTTGCATCTATGTTCATCAGGGATATTGGTCTGTAATTCTCTTTCAATGCTGCATCTTTCTCTGGCTTAGGGATCAAGGTGATGCTAGCTTCATAGAAAGAATTTGGGAGGATTTCATCTTTTTCAATTGTTCTGAATAGTTTGAGGAGAATTGGAGTTAGTTCTTCTTTAAATGTCTGGCAGAATTCAGCAGTGAATCTATCTGCTCCTGGGCTTTTCTTTGTTGGGAGGGCCTTTATTACTGTTTCAATTTCTGTCTCAGTTATGGGTCTGTTTAGGTTTTCTGTGTCTTCATGGTTCAATTTAGGTAGGTTGCATGTGTCCAGGAATCTATCTATTTCTGATAGATTTCCCTGTTTGCTGGCATGCAACTCTTTGTAGTAATTTCTGATGATTCTTTTTATTTCTGTGGTATCTGTTGTTATGTTTCCTTTTTCATCTATGATTTTATTGATTTGGGTCTTTTCTCTTCTTTTTTTAGTTAGTTGGGCCAATGGGGTGCCAATTTTGTTTATTTTTTCAAAAAGCCAGCTCCTCGTTTGGCTGATTTTTTTGTTACTTTTTTTTTTTTATTCAATCCTATTGATTTCTTCTCTGATTTTAATTATTTCTCTTCTCCTACTAGATTTGGGTCTGGTTTGCTGCAGTTTTTCTAGATCCTTGAGATGAATTGAAAGCTCATTTACTTGGTGCCTTTCCAATTTCTTGATGTAGGCACCTATTGCTATAAACTTTCCTCTTAACACTGCTTTTGCTGAATCCCATAAGTTTTGGTATGTTGTGTTGTTATCCTCATTTACTTCCAGAAAGTTTTTGATTTCTCTTTTAATTTCTTCTAGGACCCATTGTTCATTCAGGAGCATGTTGTTCAATCTCCATGTGTTTGCATATGCTCTAGGGATTCCTGAGTTGCTAATTTCCAACTTCATTCCCATATGGTCTGAGAAACTGCATCATATGATTCTAATTCTTTTGAATTTGCTGAGACTTGCTTTATGGCCTAGTATGTGGTCAATCCTAGAGAAAGTTCCATGTACTGCTGAGAAGAATGTAAATTCTTTATGTGTAGGATGAAAAGTTCTGTAGATATCTGTTAGATCCATTTGGGCTATAGTGTCATTTAAATCTACTGTCTCCTTGTTGATCTTCTGTTCTGTTGATCTGTCTATTTCTGAGAGTGGAATATTGAAGTCCCCCAGTACTATTGCATTGGAGTCTAAGTCTCCCTTTAAGTCCCTTAACAAATCTTTCAAATAAACCGGTGCCCTGTAATTAGGTGCATATACGTTGATAATCGTTATATCTTCCTGACGAATAGATCCCTTAATCATTATATAGTGTCCCTCTTTGTCTTTCTTATCAGTTTTTGTCTTAAGTTTATTTTATCTGATATTAAGATGGCTACACCTGCTCTTTTTTCATTTCTGTTGGCTTGGTATATCTTTTTCCAACCTTTCACTTTCAGTCTGCATGCATCTTTGTTGGAAAGATGTGTTTCTTGTAAGCAGCAAATAGATGGGTTATATTCCTTAAACCAATCAGCCAATCTGTGCCTTTTAACTGGAGCGTTGAGGCCATTTATGTTCAATGTGACTATTGATAAGTAGCAACTTTTCCCTGCCATTTGCCAAAGATATTTTCTAATATATGCTTTGAACCTGCTGTGATCTTTTTCTGTGAGGTTTCTTTCCTTTACCTTCCTTCATATTGATGACCGTGTTTCTGTGTTTCTGTGTGTAACACATCTTTAAGCATCTTTTGCAGGGCTGGACGAGTGGCAACAAATTCTTTCAATTTCTGTTTGCTATGAAAGGTCTTTATTTCACCTTCATTCACAAATGAGAGCTTTGCAGGATATAATATTCTGGGCTGGCAGTTTTTCTCTCTTAGTACCTGGGCTATGTCTCGCCATTCCCTTCTAGCCTGTAGCGTTTCTAATGAGAAGTCTGCTGTGAGTCTAATTGGAGATCCTCTGAGAGTAATCTGACATTTCTCTCTTGCACATTTTAGAATATTTTCTTTGTGTTTCACTGTGTTGAGTTTGATTACAACGTGTCGTGGTGAGGATCTCTTTTGGTCATGTTTATTACGGGTTCTATGAGCTTCCTGTACTAGCACGTCTCTGTCCTTCTCCAATGTTGAGGTTTTAAACAACTTTCAGCATAGAATATTGTGTAATTATTCTATTTGATAAGTTCTTGCTATCAATTTCTTACTGTGCCCAATTTATAAATTAAACGGCATCTACAGTATGCATGCATGGGAAAAACAGGATATGTAGGGTTCAGGTCTATGCATCCGCCAACCACAGAGGGAGACTGCAGCAGTTTTTCATTGTATCCAAAATGTCTCTTTCTCTAGTGCTCTAATAAAATTGATCTTGTCACACACTTTTGACGAGAGTTATGAGAATCTATAGTTTTCAGATTCCCAAATGCTGTCTCTGTTACCACTATATCCTTGGGCACCTTTATTTATTTATTTATTTATTTATTTTTATTTTTTGACAGGCAGAGTGGACAGTGAGAGAGAGAGACAGAGAGAAAGGTCTTCCTTTTGCCGTTGGTTCACCCTCCAATGGCCACCGCGGTTGGCGCACTGTGGCCGGCACACAGCGCTGATCTGATGGCAGGAGCCAGGTGCTTACCCTGGTCTCCCATGGGGTGCAGGGCCCAAGCACTTGGGCCATCCTCCACTGCACTCCCTGGCCACAGCAGAGAGCTGGCCTGGAAGAGGGGCAACCGGGACAGAATCCGGTGCCCCGACCGGGACTAGAAGCCGGTGTGCCGGCGCTGCAAGGCGGAGGATTAGCCTAGTGAGCCATGGCACCGGCTCCCTGGGCACCTTTTGTGAGACTATTTGTTTGAGCATGAGCTTCATGATGGCAGGATTTGTTGTGTGAATAACTGCTTTGTCCCTAAGCATGAATCAACTATCATGCAAAGCATTTCCATTCAGTGCATTTCAATTCAATTCAATCCAGGCTTTTTGTTTTGTTAAGATTTATTTTATTTATTTGACAGACAGAGTTACATAGAGTAACAGGGAGAGACAGAGAGAGACAGAGAGCTTTCATCTGCTGGTTCACTCCCAAAATGGCAGCAACAGCCAGTGTTGGGCCAGGCTAAAGCCAGGAGCTATGAGCCAGGAGCTTCATCTGGTTCTCCCATGTGGTTGCAGGGGCCCAAGCACTTGAAGCCATCCTCCACTGCCTTCCCAGGCCATTAGCAGGGAGCTGGATTGGAAGCGGAGCAGCAGGGCCGGCACTGTGGTGGAGCAGGTCAAGCCTCTGCCTGTAATGCTGGCATCCCATAGGGCACTGGTTCGTGTCCCAGCTGCTCCACCTCCAGTGGCGGCAACTTATCCTCCTACCCCACAATACTGGCCCCTCGATTCAGTTCTGAAGCCTGGGAAACCCTCATAGGGGTTTGCATCTGCTGGAAAGGCTCTGTCTACCACACCTGCACATCTAGATTTTAGGTTACTGAGAAGCTAGGAGAGCCTCCAAGCTGAGAGAGAACTCTTGGTTCTAATTCAAGGGTTTAGTCTTTCTTACCCATTGTCCAACTTAGGAAACTTACAGCTTCTCTGCAAGGAGGGGTGAAAGAGGAGGCTGGTCTTTTAATTAGTTTTTTTTTTTTTTTTTTTTGACAGGCAGTTAGAGAGAGAGAGAGAGAGAGAGAGAGAAAGGTCTTCCTTCTGTTGATTCACCCCCCAAATGGCCGCCAGGGCCAGAGCTCCGACGATCTGAAGCCAGGAACCAGGTGCTTCTCCTGGTCTCCCATGCGGGTGCAGGGCCCAAGGACTTGGGCTGTCCTCCACTGCCTTCCCGGGCCACAGCAGAGAGCTGGACTGGAAGAGGAGCAATCAGAACAGAATCCGACGCCCCAACTGGGACTAGAACCTGGGGTGCTGGTGCCGCAGTCGGAGGTTTAGCCTAGTGAGTCACAGCGCCAGCCAGGCTGGTCTTTTAGAAAGGATGGTTGAATGCTATGGATGGGAGAGCAGTTGAGGGAATTCAGCCTTTTCACTGATAGAGGAACACGTAGACACAGAAGGTAAATACTGTCTACCCAGGGATGTTGCTGACTCCTGGAAGTTCAAGGCCAGGCCAGTTCACTGGCATGAGGGTAGACTAGGCCAAAATCAGCACAACCGAAATTCCACAGGAAGGCTAGGTCTCATAAGTGTGCTTTCAAATGTTCATGGAAAATGGAATTACAAGATAATTTTAGGTGGCCGGCGCCGTGGCTTAACAGGCTAATCCTCCGCCTTGTGGCGCCAGCACACCGGGTTCTAGTCCCGGTCGGGGCACCGGATTCTGTCCCGGTTGCCCCTCTTCCAGGCCAGCTCTCTGCTGTGGCCCGGGAAGGCAGTGGAGGATGGCTCAGGTCCTTGGGCCCTGCACCCGCATGGGAGACCAGGAGAAGCATCTGGCCCCTGGCTTCGGATCAGCGAGATGCGCTGGCCGCAGCAGCCATTGGAGGGTGAACCAACGGCAAAAAGGAAGACCTTTCTCTCTGGCTCTCTCTCTCACTATCCACTCTGCCTGTCAAATAATAATAATAATAATAATAATAATAATAATAATAATAATAATAATTTTAGGGGCAGGCTTTGGCCTAGCAGTTAACACGCTGGCTAAGATGACCACGTCCCACATCAGAATGCTCAGGTTCAATTCTCAGCCCCGGCTCCCAATTCCAGCATCCTGCCAATGGACTCCTGGAGGCAACTTGTGATGCCTCAGGCAGTTGGGTCCCTGCCACCCACGTGGGAGAGCTGGATTGAATTCCAAGCTCTTGGCTCTGGCCCTGGCCCAACCCCAGACATTGTGGGCATTTTGGGAGCTAACTACTAGACAAGAGCTCTCTTTGCTTCTCAAATGCACTTTTAAATTCAAGAAGTTTATTACAGTGCAAAAATATATGAAATCTGTGTAAAGTTTTCTCAGAATACGTTTTCTTGGAAAAATTTTTTTGACAGATAGAGTTAGACAGTGAGAGAGACAGAGAAAAGTCTTCCTTCCATTGGTTCACCCCCAAAATGGCCGCTACGGCCAGCACTGTGCCGATCCGAAGCTTGGAGCCAGGCACTTCCTCCTGGTCTCCCATGCAGGTGCAGGGACCCAAGCACTTGGGCCATCCTCCACTGCCTTGCCAGGCCACAGCAGAGAGCTGGACTGGAAGAGGAGCAACCGGGACTAGAAGCCGGTGCCCATTTGGGATACCGGCACCTCAGGTGGAGGATTAACCAAGTGAGCCATGACACCGGCCTCTTGGAACTTTTTGAAAGCTTGCCTGTTTTAACAGATAACCACTAGAAGGTTATCTGTTAAAGGTTTTCCAGATGGGGAAAAAGCCTTTATTCAACGGAGTCTATAATGGGATAAGAGTCAGCCAGCATTATTCATCCCTGGCCAAATGACACCTGGAGGTCCCTGGATCTTTGCATGCCTTTCTTTCTGCACAAGTAAATAGTATTTCTGACTATGTGCCTGAAAGAGGTGTCTGAGGAGCAGTACAGTTTGAAGCACTATGAGAACACAAGCTGGAAAAACAAAATTCCTTAGGGATGGCTGTACCCCAGGACCCAGGAATCTGGTGCTTTGTGTTGTAACAATCCCAGAGAATGGTTAGAATTAGTTGTATTCCTCCTGACCTCCGATCACCATCCTCCCAGAAGACCAAACCTTCCATTTGAAGCCTAGAGAAATCCAATGTAAAGAGATTTCTGTTTTTTACTTTCTGCAATCCTCCAAATAAATAAATAAATAAATAAAATTCCTCCAGCATGTCTGCTAGGAACCACTTTACTAGACTAAGCTCTGTACGTGTGAGCCCTGGGGACTCCCTTCCTCATTGACAATTAAATAGAGCCTGCCTGGTAGTTTTCTTAATGAAAACCACACAATCTGGGCAGCCCTTGCAGGATGAAAGGGGTTGTCCCAGTGAGGGCAAGAATCTTAAAACTGGCACCAGGGCCCGACTCTCTCCTCCCTTCCCTGCTCTGACTTCCTCCATAGCGTGCAAAGTTTCCCATGAGTCACACAACTCATGCTTGGACTAACTCGTGACTTTAAGGGCTCATCTTGGTTTGACCTTGGTTGAAGGGACACCTCTGAGCCAGCCTCTGCCTAGCACTGGTCTTTCCTGTCTAGGTTCAGACTCACCAAGTGTGACTCCAGAGGTGCTCCCCGTAGCATGATTCCAGCTCAGTCGGTGCAGGTGCATCTGATAGAGATGCATGTACCACAGACATCCATGTGACACTCTCTCTCCCCACTGTAATCCTGAGTGTCCATCCCCACCAGCTCGTGTCTCCAGTCCTCTCCCATTTCCTTTGGCCATTCTCATTTTGATTAATTTAAAAGAGATGTCTGTTGCTAAAGCACATGAATTCTTCCCACTGGCAACTCTGGTTGCTTTCATCTAAGGAGGCCTGAATGGTTTCCCTGTAATGAAAGAAGGGTGCTGAGCTTCCTCCTGAGTACCCTGGGCCCCAAGGCGGTTAATTAGTGCCAGAGTGTTTGGGTGAACTTTATTGTCCTTGAGTTTCAAAGAAGCGCACTGGGGGTAAGGCACTTTTCTTGAGCGGAAACATGAAATGCTCCAAGATCCCTGGAGCCAGCCGTGTCTCTGGCACTGCCATGAAAGGCGAGCCCTTCTAACCACAGAAGACTGGTTGCTACCCCACCACAGTGCCAGACACAAAAGCAGGCAGCCCTGGCAAAAGTCCACACTTTCCAGTTCCATGCGATGAAAGCCATGTGTAGGCAGTTCACTTTGAAATTGTTCAACGGGGAAGAAGACTGATTCTTGAAGTCTGCCTGTTAGTTCTGCTCACTACCCTCAAATGGCTTTGGATGTTAAGCAGACATTTCATTGTATCACACACAGCACCCAGAGAGAATGGACTGTGAATTGGCACTGTAATGATATGGACCTCTGACGATGATTTTTAAAGTAGCTATGGATGGCTGAGATTCCTTACAGACTAGACAAAATCCACTTGACTGGCCAAAGGTTCTAGTCCTCAGTACAAAAAGGCGCCAATATCAAAGCCCCCATCAGTATGTCCATTTGGTCGTGGAAGCCGTACTGGTATCTGCTGGCTCAGAACTAGCCTTTTCGCATGAATTCCACAGAGCAAAAGGCCGCTCAGATCCAGTGATTTCAGGGTCGGGAGATACCAGTCAAAACTGAAAGCCTGGGGCTGGTGCTGTGACATAGCGGGCTAAGCCGCTGCCTGCAGTACTGGCATCCCATATGGGTGCCAGTTCAAGTCCCAGCTGCTCCACCTCTGATCTAGATCCCTGCTGATGCACCTGGGAAAGCAGTGTAGGATGGCCCAAGTGCTTAGGCCCCCGCATCCACCTGGGAGACCCAGAAGAAGCTCCTGGTTCCTGGCTTCGGATCAGCCCAGCTCTGGCCATTGCAGCCATTTGGGGAGTGAACCCAGGAGCTGAAGACCTCTCTCTTTCTGTCTCTCCCTCTGTGTAACTTTGCTTTTCATATAAAAATAAATAAGTAATACGTCTTTTTTTAAAAAACTGACAGTTTTGCACACACAAAATAGATGGAGACTCTTAGGGGATAAAAAGACTGAATCATAGATGACACAATCCTTTTAAAGTAGCACACAGAAGAAAAAGAGTCTCAGATGGGAGGTTTTCTAAAGGATTTTATCTCCAAGGGAATCAAGTAATGGGAGACGTTTTATTTGCACCTTTTGACTCATGTCTGGTGCTGCCTGAATACATCAAGAATGGTCTGGGAGTCCAGGTGCTAGGATCTAAGGGATGATGCTCTCATATTCATATGCTCCCTAAGCCATCCTCCAGTGAGAAGCAAGGTGGTGGTACTGAAGGCTGCCTCTCTGGAGCAGGTGTTAAATATGCATCTTCAGAGTGTATTTTCTGGTGCAGGAAGTGGATATTTTAGTTCAGATTAAGGATATTCTAGGAACAATCTGTTTTTCCAGCTGATCTTTCCCGTTCCTTGAGCTACTATATTTTGGGGAAGTTGGAAAGTACCCTTTTTCTTAGGGCCATTTATTTCCCCCAAGAACCCAACATTATGTCAATTCAGCGTGGTAATGGAAAAACCCACAACATGCCTGGAAATTCACAGCCACCAATATTTCTGATTTTTGCAGTACTGCATGATGACCTCTAGGTGGCGATAAAAGTCCCAACCAGTTTTCATGAGGCATATAACCCAGGAATCCTCAAATTTCAGTCCAGGACTTAGTAAAGTTAAGAGGCAGGATGACTGAGTTTGACTCATTCCCTTGTAATTTCAGTGTTGCCTCCCCCATGCCCACCATCATGCCATTATTCCCAGTGAAAGGTGGCCTGTGCCAAGTGTGAACTTGAAAGCGAGGTTTAGGAAATGTTTATTGTAGTGTAAATCTCACCTGAGGCTTTGGGTTTTAATTTGTTTGCAATGAAAATGACATAATTTCCTGATTTTCATGGAAAAGTATTTGGTCATCAACACCTTCTTAACCAGGCTTCAGGTTGATGAGTACAAGAAACAGCGTATGGATTAAATTTCCTACAGAACACACACTCTCTCCCTTCCTTCCTTCCTTCCTTCCTTCCTTCCTTCCTTCCTTCCTTCCTTCCTTCCTTCCTTCCTTCCTCCTTTCTCTCTCTCCCTCTCTTCCTTCTTTCTCTCTTTCTTCCTTTTTCTTTCTCTCTCTCTTTCTTTCTTTCTCTCTCTCTTTCTTTTTTTATAAGAAGAAACACATGCTTGAAAAGACTCTTTGGGCTCAAAAACTGTTTTGGAAAACTTTGTGACAAGCGTAGTTCACAAACACTCATGTTCCAGTTTGTTCTTAAACTTGAATTTAAGAGAAGCATAGACATAATAAGCTTTGTTTTTGTGGAGGTCAACCTCTTCCAGAGCACCAGCTCCCAGACACCAGCCCGAGACACATCGCGCAGGTCTACAGGCTATCTTCACACTCATCTCTTATTTTGGTGATTTGAGTAACTAGACCTTCATTTAGCATTTCTTGGTGAGTCTGAAGCTATGAGCTGCCAAGGGTGTGGTCCAGGAACACTCTATACTTTGATTTCTAAAAGGCTCTACCTTATTTATTGGCTTGGCTGGAACACAGCCGTATGTATCATTTGGCCAATTTTATTCTGAAATACAACAGCTGTTAACTGCTTACAAGAAAAGCTATATTGCTAACAGGATGATCAAGTTAAAGAAGCCATTTCACAGATCTATATTGAACACATACTGTGTAAAAGGGGTTCTTCTGGGACAGAGTGGACAGGCTGCTCTTTTCTGTATGTAGATATGATAACTCATGCACATTTTATCACTTCCTCCAAAACAATCTTCTGGCCCCATAATTTCAGTTTTCTAACTATATTTTCTTACTATGGGAGGGATGAAAAATAATATTTGTCACCCCCTAAACTACAGACTATTAGAGATAGTCTTCCATTTAGCCTTTAATCCTGATGTTGTATGTGTCCTACTTATTGCTTGTGTATTTTCAAGTGTACTTGAGAGAGTTATTGGAAAATAGAATCAAAACATAAATTTGTTTAGATGAAAGAACATTATAAAATCCATGCATAGCAAGAATCTTCAAAAAACTCATGGAAATGTCTATTATGGAAAACTATGCATGGCTTTCAAAAACTTTTTGCACCAAAACAAACATCTTTCAGTTTAATTTCTGTTACCTTTGTGAAGTACTCCTGTGTGTTTGTGACCATCTGTGTGTGTGCATACCCTTGTGTGTGGATGGACATGTTTCTCTCAGAAACTGCCTCTCCCTTCTCTCACTCTGCATTTTTACAGGGGAGACTCTTAGGACCTCTTGCCCTTGAGTCATTGTGGGGGACAGTCATTAATTTAAGGAATGGCAGTACAAGTTCCCAAGAAGGAAATGGAAGATTTAGAGACTTAGTGCCTACTAAGCACTTCCTTGTGTGTGTGTGGCAGGGGGGTTATTTGTTGTCCCAACACAACAGGTAAGTTCCATGAAAAGATGTGCAACTAGCACACTAGAGTTGGAATCCTGATTAAGCCTCCTATAACCTTGAGCAAGTTCCTTACGGATATAAAGATTCTTTAGTTAGGAAAAAAAATGTTGCTTTTTAAAAATTTTTTCCAACAGCCCAATTTCAAGTTGTTGTATAGAGGATTCCATGGGAGGAGATTCATCAGAGCATAGGAGGCACTTAATTTGTTCTTATTTTTCTGACAAGAAGATGTAGACAATTTGATATAGGCTCAATATGTATGTTCCATCAAACCAATATACAGCTCTAATGGGATTGCATAAGCTGAACGATATATTTCAACCATTTCAGTAAAACGTGAGTCCAATATATTTCTACTTATGGTGAAATAGATTTAGGTTAATTCTGGTTTCCTGTAGTTGCCTGTGGGAGTGCAACTTCACAAATCTTCAGGAAAGAATAACTTCTTCTCAAAGATGTTTGGCTGCCTCCTTAGGAACAGATGAACTAACACATGTTTTCCCTAGAGAAAACCAGATATAGATATTTCAATTCAACCTCTAAGATTTTGATGTTGCTGTGTCTGATAGATAAGATACTGTGATCTCATAAAATTAATTAAAAGCTTTTAAGATTTCTGTCTTAGAGTCTCTTAAAAACGGCAATACTGTTTCAACAGATTTTTTTGAAGGTCTCCATAAAGGTAGACATGAGGTAAGAAATCACTTCCAGCATAGGGTGTGGGATGCGCAATGGGGAGATGTTGACCAAAGAGCACAAAGATTCAGTTAGACAGAAGAAATAGAGGTCAAGGTCTATTACATGGCTCAGAGACCATAAGTAATCATAATGCATTGAGTATTTCAAAATTGTTCACTACAAAACAGGATCAAGATATGAAGTGGAAGCCAGCACTGTGGCATGGTAGGTTAAGTCTCCACTTAAAGTGCCAGCATCCCCTATGGGGGCCGGTTTGAGTCCTGGCTGCTCCACTTCTGATCCAACTCCTTGCTGATGGCCTGGGAAATCTGTACAAGATGACCCAAGTGCTTGGGCCCCTGCACCCACATAGAAGACACAAAAGGAGCTTCTGACTCCTGGCTTTGGCCTGGCTCAGCCCTGGCCATTGCAGCCATTTGGGGAGTGAACCAGCAGATGGAAGACCTCTCTCTCTGTCCTTCTCTCTGTCTGTAACTCTCTCAAATAAAATAAATCTTTTTTTTTAAAAGCTATGAAGTAATAGATGCTAATTAGCTTGCTATAATCACCCGACAATATATACATAGATCATAACATTGCATTGTACTCCATTAATATATACAGTTACTATTTGTCAATTAAAAAAACAAACTGGGAGCTGGCATTGTGGTGCAGTGAGTTAAGCTGCCACCTGTGATGACATTCTGTATGAGTGCCAGTTCAAGTCCTGGCTGCTCCACTTGTGATCCAGCTCCCTACCAATGTGCCTGGAAAAGCAGCTGAACTTGGTCCAAGTGCTTGGACCCCTACAACCCATGTGGGGAACCTGGATGGAGTTCTGGGCTCCTGGCTTCAGTCTGGCTCGGCACTGCCATTGTGGCCATTTGGGGAGCGAACCAGCAATGGAAGATCTCCCTCTCTCTCTTTTTCTCTCCATAATTCTACCTTTCAATTAAATAAATACATTTTTTAAATAAATGAATACATATGGGCAAAAATGTTTGATATAAAGGATGTTTACTTTTGGGGCTCATCTCTCCCACTTTTTATTCCTTTCTCTTTGCACTTGCTTTCTGAACCCTTCCTTATCCAAAAATTCTCCAGATTTCCTATTGTAAAGCTCCCTATGAACCCAGGCACTACCTAGCCTGTAGGTCTAGCTCCCCAGCCTTTTCCCCTGACAAAACCTGCTATTTATTTCATTTCAGCATTGCCTTGCCTGGAAAAGCTATGGCAGAAAAATTCATCTACTGACTCATAAACAATTTTCTCTGTTAGCCCTTGGGGGAAGGGAGGAAAGTTGGGGTTTAACATCGCTGATGTGGGCTACGTGTGCTTTATCTTCACAGCAGTCATAGGAAGCACATATTTCAGATGAAGTCGATCAAATAAGAGAAGTCATAAATTGCAGAGGTAAAATTTGATTCCAGGTTTTTAAGATTCCAGAGCATGGGTGCTTTCCACTGCTGCAGTGTGTGAGGGGCTGGCTTTTACCCAGAGGTAAAGTCTTGACCATGAAGGTCATGGAATCCCCCTCACACAGCCAGCTCCCTTGAACCAGTAAGATCTTAGAAGACACTCCATGTCTCCCCCATTCTCACTGAAGAGATGTCGTTGGTTTTACAAGAACACAAGGGGGACTGCTTCCTTGCCCTGTTTCTGCTTTCCTTTGGCTAACCAAGAATCTTTGACCCATGTGCTGCCCAGCAGGGAGCATCAAGGCAACCCTGGAGGTTGTGGAAGGCGGTGAGAAGCCCGAATGTCTCAGGAAGCAGCAAGCGTCCTCCAGGGCTCGCTGCTTGGAGAGAACTCAGTTCAACCTGCTGAGGACTGGGCCCGGCAAAGCCCTCTGATGTGTTCTCAGGAAAGCTCCTCTTCCAGTCGCCATCACAGCTTGCAATACTGACCTTGCTTCAGAAGGAAGACAAAACAACACCCTAGAGTTTTAGAGAACTGAACTGATAGAGGTTCATAATAGTCCTAATTCTTCAAGGTCAATGTCCTATGAGGTTGTTTTCAGTGAGAGTGGACCATGGGTCTGCACCAAATCCCAAAGTGGGAAACAGCACAGCATTTCCTTCAGTGGGCTGCTGGCTCGCTGCTTTGTAATGAAAGCACTTGAGGGCTGGGGTGGGGGAGACAGGTGTGACTGGAAGGGAAGGAGAAGAGGGGGAGTGGGGTTGTGAAGAAGGCTGTCCTGTTGGCAGAATCTACATTCTGGGGCCAGTGCGGTGGCGTGGTAGGCTAAGTCTCCGCCTGCGGCACTGCACCCCACGTGGGCACTGGTTCATGTCCCGGCTCCTCCCCTTTTGATCCAGCTCTCTGATGGCAAATGTGTTATTAGTAGGAAAAAAAAAAGATGCTGTCATAAACAAGAGTGCACTCTGTATAAACAAATGCTGATTGCTTGAAGCTCAAGGTCTGGGTGTTTATATTTGACACTCTGGAGAGTAAAGAGGCAGTTTTGTGTGTGTTGTGGAATTCATTGCCGTCTTCCCAACCCTCCAAGCAAACCAGGGAGGGGCCTGCTGGAGGAGCAGCAGCGTCTGTGGGAAAAAAGTTGAAGTCCTGCAGGTGCAGAGGGAATCACCCTTTCAAAGTCAGGGGAGATAGTCACTCTGTCTAGCTGTCATGCTGTTCCACTCCAGATCTTTTTTTTTCTTTATTAATTTATATATTTTTTATTTTTTTCAACTTTTATTTAATAAATATAAATTTTCAAAGTACAACTTTTGGATTATAGCAGCTTTTCCCCCCATAACCTCCCTCCCACCCGCAACCATCCCATCTCCCATTCCCTCTCCCATCCCCTTCTTCATCAAGATTCATTATCAATTATCTTTATATACAGAAGATCAACTTAGTATATACTAAGTAAAGATTTCAACAATATGCACCCACTCCAGGTCTTTAAACTTCATTCATGTTAAAAGAAAGAAAACACACACACACACACTAACAGGAAATGGAAGTAAGGTAGGAAAGAGAGCAATGAAGAGACTTAGGGCTGCAGGGATGGGGAAGAAAAGGGAAACTTACAGAAACAACTGCCAATCGTAATGTACAGATTTTGTTGTTTTTATTTTTAATTCTATTTATTTGACAAGCAGTGAGAGAGAGAGAGAGAGAGAGAGAGAGAGAGAGAGAAAGTTCCTATGCACTAGTTCACTTGCTAAATGTCTGCAATGGTGAGGGCTGGGCTGAGGCTGAATCTGGGAGATGGGAGCTCAGTTGAGGACTCCCACATGGATGGCAGGAACCTAAATGTTTGAGCTAATGCTGCCACCTCCCGAGATCTGCATTAGCATAAAATTGGACTCAGGAGCTGGAGCTGGTGACCAGGTACTCTGGTGTGAGATGAGGGTGTCTTAACAGGAGACTTAACTTCTAGGCTAGATGCCTGCCCCATCTGGATCTTATTTTGATTTAGAGTAAGAAGCAATATAAAAATAAATGAGTATATAATACAAACAATAGGATTTGTTTTTTATTTCTTTTTAAAAAAAGATTTATTTCATTTATTTGAAAAGCAGAGAGAGAAAGAGAGAGAGAGAGAGAGAGAGAGAGAGAGAGAGAGAGAGAGAGAGAGAGAGAGACTATTCGCTGATTCATTCCCCAAATGGATACAATGGCCAGAGCCAGGGCAGGCCTAAACCAGGAGTCAGGAGCTTTATCTGGGTCTTGCACACGGATATATATGGGATGCTGGCACTGCAGACAGTGGTTTTTTCTTGAATCAGTAGGTAGATTTGAATAGTGGTCAGATATTTGAACATATTAAGGATTTACTTTTGAGTTTTTAGATGTGATAACAGAATAATGTTTTTAAAAGGAGTCCTGATTGCCCAAAGATGCAAATAAAATAGGCCTAGGTGAAATGATATCTTGTGTTTGTTTCAGGATAACCTGGGAAGAAGGAAGTTCAGGGCATGGTTGGAAGTACATGTCCAGTGGTTAGGTGGAAGTGTAGACATTAGCCTATGTGTGTAAAAGAGGCCAAGGAGAGCAAGTTCCTGCAGGAAGCAGACTTAGAAGCAGCCTAGTACTTGCACATCGAACTCCTGCCCATGTCCTGATAACTTTGTGAATGGTCCCAACCTTCCCTCTTGGAGACACCCCTGGAGAATGCTCCTGGCTCAATGCCAAGGGGAAAATTTTGGAGCTATATATTTTAGAGCTGATAACATTGGGTACCAAAACCTTGGGAGAAATTTTACAAATTTCACTCCCAGAAAACTTTTTGTCCAGCAAAATCAAGAAGAAGAGGGAGGGGGACAGAGAAATATGTTGAAAGTGAACTGCATACCCGCATAACCCCTGGTCTGAACATTGACCGCACTCAGTTTTTTCTGAAGAGCTGACCAACCCCTGTGGGAGGAGCTACCTCGTTAAACCTTGCTACCTGGCTTCCCACTACTCTCTGTCTAGTGTCTAAAATTCTTTTCTTATGGAGAGATGAGAATCTATTCCAGCCATCTTCACAAGAACAGTGCAATTGGCCAGATTACAGGGACAACTGTTGAAGCTAGGTGTTCATTGTATTTGTATGAGTTTGAGCTCATCTGTCCCATAAAGTTAAAGAAAAATCCCTGTTAAACAACTCCTGAACACCTGCACTGCCCATCTAGAAGCTGGCAGTGCTGGACAAACATCCCCAGAAGACTGAGAGAACTTCCTTTTCTAAAAATGGTTTTTGTGTTATTCAACAAACTCACTGCCTGGGCCCAGAATCAAATCACAAACTGCTAGTTTTTTACTTTTTATTTTTCAATCGACACACAGAAAACATGGCAGCAAGAAACTGAACAGAGTCTGAAGGCCAATGAAACAGACCCAAACCTTGAAAAGGACACTCCGTTGCCATGGTAAGGATGCCAGGTGGACCCCACTGTCCAGCCAGCCCCTGCAGCTGTCTCGACAACCGCCAACGTGGACAGCATCTAGGCCAGGCTCCGGTGGTCTCTGTGTCTTGGACTCGTATGCACCATTAACATCAGGTGAGTTTTGCCTCCTGATTGAAATCATTCTGTGATTGGCTTTATTGCGGGTTTTCTGAACAAGTACTACCTCTTCAGAGAGCTCTCTAGAACCAAGCCAGCAGGCTCTGCATGGCTGTGAATTCATCTGGGGAATGGAGCCTGGTCCCTCTTTCTAGAATGACATTCTGTGGGAGATGCATCCCAATCTTTGCGTGATGACTGCAAGCTGCTTGCAAAGGATCGGAGGTCTTTCCCTCCACATCAACACAGCACAACAACAGGGCAGTAAAACCCAGGAAAGCTTTGGCTCTTGTGAGATGCTGGACCCAGAGCAGAGGCTTGATCTGAGATGTTTTTGAGGCCAGACTGTGGAAAACAGAGGCTAATGATAAACAGGACCTGGAGAGCATGACATATCCCAAGGTCACAGTGCACTGCCCAGAGGGCGGCCTCCTCCAGGCTCGTGACTGGTGGAGTCCAGAGTGGTATTTTTTCCACGTTTTTCTTCGCAGGCCTGACTTATCCACTGCTGAAAAAGAAAATAAAAAGAATTCTCGAAAGACAGAAAAGGAGAACAGAAAAGATGTCTGCTGACTAGCACGTCAACAAGGGGAGAGCCCCACCTGCTGCTCTGCTTCTGAATCTTGGATATTTTTTTCTTTTTTTCCCCAGTTCACTCCACCTCCTACTTTTTCCCCACCCAAAGAAGCCTAACTGAACTTCTCAATGGAAAAATAAACTGCCCCTAAAGCCAACACCAGTGGATAGTTGGAAAAAAACAATCAGATAGCATAATTCTATTTTGGGGGGCCATCTTTAAAATGCACCTGTTTTACTTTTAAAAATAAACTTGGAGGCTGGTGCAGTGGTACAGCAGGTTAAAGCCCTGGTATACAGGTTAAAGCCCATATGGGTGTTGGTTCGAGTCCTGGCTATTCCACTTCCGACCCAGCTCTCTGCTATGGCCTGGGAAAACAGTGGAGGATGGCCCAAGTCCTTGGGCCCCTGCACCCACATGGGAGACCTGGAAGAAGCTCCTGGCTCCTGGCTTCGGATCAGCCCAGCTCTGAGTGAACCAGCAGATGGAGGACCTCTCTCTCTGGTTCTACTTCTCTGTGTAAGTCTGTCTTTCAAATAAATAAAATAAATCTTTTTTAAAAAGACAAGAAATAACATCAGTTTAAGAAAAGATATTTAAAAAAATAAACTTAATTTTAGAATAGTTTTTGAATTGCAGAAAAATTATGATGACAGTAGAGTCTCCATCCACCCACACCCATTTCCCCTATAATTAACATCTCATATTTACAGGGTACAACTGTCACAATCAATGAACCAATATCACTGTCACTAACTCAAGCCTGTAATGTATTCACGCATTCTCACTTTCTCACCCAGTGTCTTTTCTTCTCCAGTAGCACACACCTAGGATCCCACATTACCGTTAGTCGTCAAGTCTCCTTAGGTGCCTCTTGGCTGTGACAGTTTCCTGGGTTTGTTTTTGATGGTTTTTGAGGAGTACTGGGTCAGGAATTTTGTAGAATATCTCTCAATTAGGATTCGACTGGTGTTTCAGTTGTGACTAGACAGGGGGTTTGGGTTTGGGGGAGGAAGTCCTTTAACTGTTTCATCCTAGCTTCTGAGCATCCCATGGTTCTTCCTTGTCTCTCTTCAACGCCAAGTTGCTTTAGGCTCGTGCTGCTATCTTCCTGCACATGTATCATTTGCCTTCAGGTGCCTTGGGCTGTTTACTTAAGAGTAGAAAGGCTTTTAGAAATTGGGAAAGTGGCTGGCAGTAGCCGCTGAAAGGAAAGGTGTGTCCCCAGCTCACTTCTAATTGTAGTTGGATGCAGGGAGAGTGAAAGAACGAAACAGGAGCACTGCATCATTTCAGTCATAAACATAAATGGTGTTCCTTTCACTGTCAAATAAGGAATGCAGGTTTTTCTCTTTCCTGAGATAATCTGTGCTCTTTTCCATTTTTAATTTTCATTGCTACAGGAATCAAGTTCATCTTTAATGAGCCCTTTTCCCAGGACTGCTTTTGTACCTTCCAGCAGAATTGAGATTGGGAAAGAATTTACTACAAAGGATATTAGAATGCGTCAAAAGGAGAACTTTAGGTCAACATCACTTATGACTGTCATCGCAAATATCCTACATGAAATATTGAAATATAACGTAAGAAGTCATTAAAGATAATATGTCACAAGCAAGAGGGATTTAGTCTAAGAAAGCAAGAGTAAGTCATTATTAGCAAATCAAATAACGTGATCTTTCAAATGAAGAGAGCTAAAGAGAGCAAGATCATATAATCATCACCACAGGCATTTGACAAGGCTAACATTCATTTGTGTCTGAAGCATTCAATAAAATATGCATTGGTGACTATTTCCTTTATAAACATATATCATTTACATAATCTATGTAAATGACATATATGTAAATGACGAGCAAGTGCTTGGGAAGGGGAAGGCAGTGTGCTCCACCTGTCACTCTGCTACAGCATTTTGTTTTAAAGAGGACTCCAGAGATCTCATTTTTTTTTAAATATTTATTTATTTACCTGAAAGGCAGAGTTACAGAGAGAGAGGGAGAGAGAGAGAGAAAGAGAGACAAAGAGATCTTCCATCTGCTGGTTCATTCCCTAAATGGCTGCAACAGCCAGGATTGTGCCAGGATAAAGCCAGGAGCCCAGAGCTTCTGGGTCTCCCTTGTGGGCATGTTGTGGGCTAAATTAGGCCACAACTGATATTTTGGGTTCTTGCCTTTTACTTAGAAAAGAATTCTAAGCACAGGCTAGAACAAAACATGATCATGTTAAGGTTTAGAATTTATTTCTTTAGAAAGTGAGAACACACAGGAACATTTGGGTTTTATTAAGGGGGAGTGGGCCAAGAAGGGTAATGGGGAGCTCCATACCGATCATTTCCAGGGGTTGTTGGTAACCTTAAACGGAGAGTGCAGGCAGGAGTGAGTGCATGTTGTGGGGAGTGTGGCAGGAGAGAGAGAGAGAGAGAGAGAGAGAGCGAGCACTCCCAGCACTCTCCAGGCCTCTTGTTCACTTCCAAAAGGAAAGTGGTTACACAGGTAGGCGGATACACCTGAGATTACCTGGGAGCAAGGGGGTGTGGCCTCCAGCTCATGGACCTAGTCTAGCTCCCTGACCGGTCCCATATCAGGTGCAGGGGCACAGGCATTTGGGCCATCTTCTGCTGCACTCCCAGGTGCATTAGCAGAGAGCTGGATTAGAAGTGGAGCAGCCGATACTCAAACTGGTGCCCATAAGGGATGCTGACAGTGCAGGCAGCGGCTTTACCTGCTATGCCACAGCACCGGCCCCTGCATCTTGTTTTTTTCCCAAAGCCTTTCCTCAATTCACTCTGCCTCCTACTTTTTCTCACCCAAACAAGCCTAACTGTACTTCTCAATGGCAAAGCAAACTGCTCCTGGAGCTGACACCATTTAATTTCGCATATGAGGGTACTTCAAAAAGTTTGCGGAAAATAGGATTGAAAGGTAAGTTTATTTTGGTACAAACAATTTTGAAATTCATGCATACAAGAGGTCTTCAATAAGCTTGCGCAAAATGCATGCGATGACAAAACTATGCACAGATTTCAAAACAATTTTGTACAAAAATACTTTTAAACTCCATTTTTTCTGTGAATTTTTTGGAGTACACTCATGAGTGATATTGTATAGATGTGTGTGTGTTTGTATGTATATGTATATATACACTATATATATAGTACTAGTCAATAAAATTAACCAAAGAAAAGCAATTAGAAGGATAAAAATTGGAAAGGAAGAGGTGAAACTATCTCTGTGGGCATAGCAAATCAATAGTCACACGGGGACCTTATTTAAATCTTGAGTGAAACCCAAACACCATAAAGTATTATTTCTATTTTTAAAATTTTTTATTTGTTGATTGATTGATTTGAAAGGCAGAGTGACAGAATGAAGAAGAAGCAGTGGGAGAGAAAGAACCTCCACCTTCTGGTTTACTTCCCACATGCCTGTCACTAAAAACATATTTATAATACATTTAGAAATTAAAATAAAATAAAAGACCTTAACTGAATATGCAAAAAGTCAGTTTACTCCCAGTCTGCTTGTCTGTGCCTCTTGCTAAGGTTGCTTCATAGCGCAAGTAATTGCTGTTACTTCTTCAGTGGTCACACGTGTGCCCTGAAAGCTGCCTGTGGTGGAGCGTGGAGGTCACCATGAGATTCTGTATCAGGAAGAAGCAGACAGAGAAGGAGAGAGTCACAGTGGAGGGGCCGCACCCCCAAACCCCAAGCACTGGATCTCCCCAGCTCCTGCAAGCTTCCCAGGAAAACCAAGTTGCAATGAACAAATAACACAACAGAAAGAGATGGCCAGGGTTAAGTCTTTACTTTGCCACACATCCCACTGGTGGTCAGTACCTTGGAGCCCTGACATGGACATTATTCCTGCTGGGCGCTCCTCTCTCTGGGCTCAGGCAAGTTGCAGGACTGCTAGGTTCATCCAGCTTTTCATTGACTGAAGGTCAAGAGCAGCTTACTTAGTCCTTTTCCTTTTGTTTGGCTCCTCTAGAGAGGTCCCCCAGTAAAACTGTGCCGGGGTGAGATTCTGGAGGAAAGGCAAGGAGCACAGAGAAGACTTGGCTTCAAGGGATTAAGAGGAGGTCCACATCCCAGCTTGACAAGGAGAACTGGAGAACAAGCCCTTCAGGATTGTCAAGGATGGAGCTAATGATAATTTGCCCCCAGAGCCAGTAGGGTGGGCTGTGACTTCAGGCCTTGCCCCTGGCAAGTCTGAAGTCATTAAGGAAAGACTACGTGGAGACTAGAATGTGTCACCCGAGGCCTTTGCAACAGTGGCTTGCTCTGAATGCACAGCAGTCTGCAGGGGAGCAGGAAAACAACAGTCAGATGCTTCCATTTCAGCTGGCTTTGCTCGGTTGCCTCTGGAGAGCCTAGGTTATGGACTTGTTCGGGAGAAGGGGCAGTATTAAGGAAGGTGTAGTGTTGATTGCTTTGTGTCATTAATTACTCTTCCACGGTAGTGCATTTTTGAAATACGCTTCAAAAAATGGTGACTCAAAGGCCCCATTTCCAAAGAGGAAAAAATAAAGGCACTGTAAGATCAGATCAGACACATTTGTTAAGCATCTGACCTTAATTCGTTCATCTACTAAATATTCCTTAAGGCCCTACCGCAGCGCTGGTGTTGCTGCAGAGTCTGCAGTCACACAGAAGACACAGTGGCCACTCACAGGGAGAGGCACTGGGTAAGAATGTACTAAGTTTTACTTCCACTAAATTAAATTAAAAACCAGTTATTATCTAGGCATTTATATAATTACAGGCAGTCATTATCCGGGTTGTTTTCCAAGGGCCAAGTTTGACTCATTCTTTGATTGCTGAGACAAGGCAGCAGCCACATGAAACGTGTTGCCAGAACAAAGCACACCAAAGAAATCATTACCCAGGAGGGTTAGCTCGGGAAAAAGGATCGGAGGAATCGCTGGGAGTGCCAGGTGCTTTATCTGGGTTTCCAAAGTGCAGTGGTTTAGCATTTAAAAGGCTACTTGGCGGAACATTTTCCCCTGAAAGTTTCTTGCCCACATTTAGACAGGAAGTACAATAGCACTGTGAACATCTTCCATTCTCCAGAGAGGATTTTCCTGCCTTTACTTATGCATTAGATAAAAATAGCATTTAACTTCTCCTGGAGCCTGCAGACAGGATTACATTTGAGTCTCCTTGCTCATCCCTTTTAACATGTGAATTGTTAACCAGGAGATAATGAACCAACCTCACCAAATAGCCCCGGATGTTGCAAGGGTCCATTTCCTCCTACTTTTGTCAGGTTCCTAAGTTAAAATGAGACTCAAAGGGCTGTAAATATCAGGAAGGGGCCTGAGATGGCCCCTGGACTGGCAACCATGTTAGTGCTGCTTTTCCTGGTCAGAGCTGCTGCCTCCAGGGATTTCAGGATTTACTTTACTTATCTCCTGTGTGTTTCCTCATGGACTAGATCAGAATCCCTTTAGCTACCTCCCTGGTTTCAATTGCTGACAATGCGACCTTGGCAGTCAATGTGTCGATGTGTCCCCAGTTGTCAAGGACCCTACATCAAGTCTGAATTGTGCTCTCTAATGCCTGGAAGTGCCAGCATTGCAGCCACTTCTCTCCAAAGCAATTACAAAACAAAATAATCCAATAGATAACACTCATTAAAAGATGTCTGATAATGAAAAAAAAAAAAAGTTGAGGGTTAGAAAAGTTAAATAGTAGTTAGAGGGATTTCTCATATGATTCTGCAGAAACACATAATGTTATTATTTCACAGCTGCAAAGAACATCATGGGTTATCCAACCTCTCACCGGAAGTGAGGTGCAGAGGAGTCCAAGGGCTTTCCCTGTGCCTTGCTGGAAGATGCTTCTATTAGAGATCAAAAGAAGTACATACCTAAAAGATGCCCCGAAATACAAGTCTTCTTTTAAAATGAGGTCTCAGGCTTGTACTTTGGCCTGGTAGTTGGGATGCTGGTATCGCATGAGAACACTTGGGCTTGGTACTCAGCTCCAGCTCCTGATTCCAGTCTCCTGCTAATGTGCACCCTGGGAGGAAGCTGGTGACAGCTCAAGGAGTTGAGCCTCTGCTTCTCGCCTGGGAGACCTGGCTTGAGTACCTGGCTGCTGGCTTTAGTCTCCACTGGTTGTTATGGGCATTTGGGGCATAAACCAACAAATGGGATCTCTCCACCCCCACCCCACCCTTCCTCTCTCACTCTCTCTCGCTTTTTCTCTCTGTCTCTCAAATGAGTAGTGAATAAAACAGTAAACATTAAGGCCTCAGCTCAAATGGCACCTCAACGTCTTACCCCAGCCTATTTATCTGGAGAGAAGGGAGCCCCTCCTCAGTCGGCAGGTGCTGTGCATTTCAGCATCTCCTGCACCGGGGTGTCAGTCCCAGGAGGGCAGGCGCCCTGCCTGGCTCGTTCACTGACACAATCTGAGCCCCCAGAACAGTACTTGGCTCCCAGTGGTGATCAGTGAGTAAGTGTGGGTTGGATGAATCAGTGAATGAATGAAATGACATTTGAACATCACCATAGGGGAAGTTTAGGACTAAAAATAGAAGGGACAAAAAAGAGATCCCAAATAGCTTTGTGTTAACTTATTACAATAAAAAAAGATCATACTGAATGGACAGTTTCAGATTCTTCATGCAAACTTTATCTTTTGCCCTGGCAATGACGGTTAAGAAAAACCAGGGTAGCCGGCGCCGCAGCTCAATAGGCTAATCCTCTGCCTAGCGGCGCCGGCACCCCAGGTTCTAGTCCCACTCGGGGCACCGGATTCTGTCCCGGTTGCCCCTCTTCCAGTCCAGCTCTCTGCTGTGGCCCGGGAGTGCAGCTGAGGATGGCCAAGTCCTTGGGCCCTGCACACGCCTGGGAGACCAGGGGAAGCACCTGGCTCCTGGCTTCGGATCAGCGTGCTGCGCCGGCCGCAGCGGCCATTGGAGGGTGAACCAACGGCAAAGGAAGACCTTTCTCTCTGTCTGTCTCTCTCTCACTGTCCACTCCGCCTGTCAAAAGAAGAAGAAGAAGAAGAAGAACAACAACAACAACAACCAAGGTATTGCGATTACCCTAACTAACATCCCTAAACCTTTGCTCCTTATGGGCAAACTCTTGGCATGTAAGTAATGTACACATATTTATATCACTCTGTTTTCTGTTGCTAACAACTCCACAGAGCACGTTGGGTCAGCTCTAAAGAGAGGAGGTTTATTTTCCATGAAGTGCTAGTCCAAGGTCGAGGAGCATTATCTGGTCATGGCTGTCTTGCTGGCAGAGTCTTGAAGCCACACAGGGGATCACACGGAGAGAGAAAGGGAGCAAGCATGTGTCCTATGAGTTTCGAGGGGCAGGTCATCCTCAAACCATAGCAACACCAGGTATTCTGTGATATTTGCCATGTTACAATGAAAGGAAGCGTCAGCAAACACAAGGTGAAACAAATGAACTAGAACTAAATAACCCACACCACAAATACTCAGCATTAACTGTCTGAGCTGACTGGAGTTATCCATCAGGACCCCAAGATGCGACTGGTGTTGATGTCCTTCCCTTGTGTTCCAAAACATTCAAAGTCCATTCTTTCTGCCTGTGGTAGTGAGTATGGAAATTCAACCTGAACTTTATTCAAAACAATTTAAGCTGTGCAGCATCTATTTAACCAATTATTCTGCTAGGCATTTTAGGAAGAGATACGTGGAAAAGGCTGAGTTCTGATGTATTGCTTGCTTGGCACACTGCCTCCCAGACACCAGCAGCAGGAAAGGTTTTGTTTCACAATTGCAAGATTGGAACATGGGCGAAGAGCTCTTTCTGTTGGGGTAACAAGGAGATATAGAAGCCAGAGCTCATAGAGGACAAAAGTGTCATGCACGAAGAAGAGTTCGGTAAGATTAAAGAGACTTCTAGTGGCTTGGAGTGCTTTAAATAGGCATTTGCAATCAACAGAAAAATGTGAAAAATAAAAATAAGAAAATAGGGGAGGGCACTGTGGCTCAGTGGGTTAAGCTGCCGCTTGCAATGCCAGCATCCCCTATGAGTGCCAGTTCAAGCCCCTGCTGCTTCACTTCCATCTGGCTCCTTGCTAATGCACCTGGGAAAGCAGCAGAAGATGGCCTAAGTACTTGGGCCCTGCCACCATGTAGGAGACCTGAATGGAGTTCCTGCCGCCTGGCTTGGGACTGGTTCAGTTCTAGCCATTGCAGTCATTTGGGGGAATGAACTAGCAGATGGAATATTCTCTCTCTCTCTCTTTCTGTGTGTGTATCTCTGCCTCTCCCCCTCTTTTTCTGCCTTTCAAATAAATAGATAAGTAATAAATATTTGTTTAACGAAAACAACTAAGCAATGAATAAAGTGATTTTTTGAATCAAAAAAGGATTTAAAGATCGTTTTGTTAGTAATGATTCTTAAATATAGCCTATGGAAAGGCAGCCTTGATTTTCTGTAAGATCGAGGACAGAGGGAAAGGCAGAATGCAGGGTTTCTAGATGAAGATAAATACTACAGAAAGATGAAGCTTCTGACAGATAAAGGAAAGAAAACATCTTGAGAAGGCCCACTGAGACCAGGCTCAGCAAGAAACTGCACGTGCAAGGAGCTGAAATTGAACCTTCAGCATGCAGCAGGAAAGATCTAGGGAAAAAGGAGGGAAGAGGGAATTCAGCACGAAGTCTCCACAGGTGGTCTAAACAGGAACTAAGACAAATTGTGACTGCATTGAAGGCTTACATTGCTAGCATTTGTTATTGACTGGATTAAACACAAGTGCTCCACAGGTGGCAAAAGCCCACTGGTAATGGAGAGACAATTTCTACAAGAAGAAAAAAAAGACACAGTGTATCCTGTGAAGGACATAACAAACACCTGCTGAGGGTTAGTTGTGGGACAGACCCTCTAAGGGGGAGGATGACATTGCTGTTACAGGAAAGTCAAGTCAGGCAGCTTTGACACTAAACGTAAAATCCCTCCCTCTTGCAGGAATCAGTCAGGAGGAGTAGCAGGTATCCAAGTTCAGGGAGATCCTGCTCAGTGCTCTCAGGGTGACCCAGATCTTTCTGCCTAACTGATCTGCCATCCTCTGCATGTATGCCAGCTCCCCTCATCCTCACAAGATTGCTGCTGCAGCTCCAGGCATCACATTCCCACACAATGCCAAAAGCCAGGAAAGCAGAGGCATATAACTGCCCTGACGCCCATTTTAGAAGAGGAGACAGAACCTGAACAGAAATTTTCAGACCTCAAATTCAGATGAATGAGAATGCTATAAACACCATTTTTGAACCAATCTAACAATAAGGACCCGATTACCAGTTGATTTAGGTGTAGCTCCATGAGCCGGATAAATGTCTGAATAAAATCACAGTTTTGTTAGTTAGGAAGCAGATTAGGGGAGAAGAGCTGTTGTGTCAGCAACCAGTGGCATCGGCCATAACCTCTCTCTCTTAACCGACACTCTTGGTGGTGTGTGGTTTAATAGGTTTTGATATATGCGTAGAGTTGTGTCATCATCGCCACTGTTGTCAACAGAGAGATAAATGTATTGAGAAAGCAGGTGGGCAGGTTCCTGATTGACCAGCATGGACTTGTTTTTGTGCTGCAAACAAGCAAAAGTGTGTGTGTGTGTGTGTGTGTTGGGGGTAGGATGGGGAGGAGAGGGATTCCCACATCCTTTCCCGTTTATGAACAGGAAGAGGTGAGCAGGCAGTATATTGCGGCGGTTTGAAGAAGAGGAGTGGCTCCCACTTTGCAGCCATCACCTGCTTGGCCTCCGGGATTGGTTATGACTCCCTTGCACAGGGAGCCACCCAAGAGCCCAGCTCCGCTGGCTGCACCGCGGTTGACCTATCGGGTTTATTGTGATTCCTGGGGGCTCAGCAATCCTTGCTTTATTCTGCCCCCCCCCCCGGCAGCCGGCCTTCGATTTTCAGGGCCTCAGCCAGACGCAGGGCCTCGTCCCATTGCGTAGGAGGCTGAGTCTGAAGAGGGCCTTACTCCAAGGAGGCCTGGCCGGCTTCGGCGTGGCCCGGAGGTCGCCGAGTTTGCTTTGTGACCTTCGTTGCAGCAGAGGGATGATTAGGATGGCCTGTCTTGTAAGCCTCCACAGACTTGAATGTGACAAATGATACAGTAAAACAAAATAATGATTCGCGCGGGGACGGCAAACGCGGGAGCTAACGTTAACACACCAAAGAGACTGTCCGGCGGGAAGAGCTTTTCAGCCCCATCCAACAATACTGACAGTGTTTAAAGAACCATGAAAGAGCCCAACTGTGGCTAAAACAATGGTCATCTAACCCTGGTTGCTTTCTTCCAGGGAGCTGGCGCCAACGCTTGTGTCTCCCGCCCAGGGCCAGCACTTGCCCATAGAGTGCCTTTGTGCAAATGAGAAAAGGACTCCCCCGCCTCATGTTGCTTTCTTCCCATCTATTGGGAAATTGTTGTAATATGCTGTAAATGTGCAATAGTCGATATGCAAATCCTCGAGGCGTGACCTTGGCAGGGTGCCCCTTTAGGGTTGTATGGTGTACAGCCAGCACAGCCCCGGCGGTGGCTTTTGAACTCTGTTGTCTGGGAGAATGAGATGAAGTCCCACCATCTCAGAAATACAGCAGATCTGAAAGTTCCTTAATTTATTCATTCAACACAGAGTAGTTACTATATTCTAGGCATGGTGCTACGTGCTTTATGAGCAATATCGCATGTAATGATGGCAAAATAACTGAACGGGTATTTTAAAAAAATTTTAGATTAACTTTATTTATTTGAAAGGCAGAGACAGACAGAGATCTCCCCTCCACTGCTTCATTTCCCAAGTGCTCCCAATAGCCAAGGTTGGGCCAGGCTGAAGACAAGCACCCATAACTCAATCTATGTCCCCTATGTACTTGAGCCAAGACCTGTTGCCTCCCAGGGTGTGCATCAGCAAGAAGCTGGAATCGAGAGCAGAGTGAGACCAGTCACTCAGATATGGGATGCGGGTGTTCCAAGTAGCATCTTAACCACTGAGCCAAATGCCTCCTCTCCGGGTATTACATTTAATTCCTATTTACAAACTTCTGTCAATGTTTAAAGAACTTATATAATGACCTAATTCACATGGTTAGAGACAGAGTTTACCTAGAATCCTGATGGAGCTGATTCTAAAGTGACACTCTCCTTCCTGAATTTAAAAAAAAAAAAAAAAAAGAAAGAAAAAAAAATAGGAGCTGGCACTGTGGCGTAGCTGGTTAAGCTGTCGTCTGTTCCTCCAGCCCCACTTCCAGTCCAGCTCCCTGCTAATGCTCCTGGGAAAGCAGTGGAGGATGGCCCAGGTGCTTGGGCCCTGGCACCTATGTGGGAGACCCAGAAGAAGCTCCTGGCTCCTGGCTTCGGTCTGGCCCAGTTCTGGCTGTTGCAGCCATTTAGAGGGTGGGCCTGTGGATAGAAAATCTCTCTCACACACTGGGTTCTCCTTTTCCAGTCCAGCTCTCAGCTGTGACCCGGGAGTGCAGTAGAGGATGGCCAAGTGCTTGGGCCCTGCACCCGCATGGGAGACCAGGAGAAGCACCTGGCTCCTGGCTTCGGATCAGCTCGGTGCGCCGGCCGCAGCGGCCATTGGGGGGTGAACCAACGGCAAAGGAAAACCTTTCTCTCTGTCTCTCTCTGTCTCTCTCTCACTGTCCACTCTGCCTGTCAAAAAAAAAAAAGAAATAAATAAAGAAAGAAAATTTATCTCTGTCTCTCTCTCTCTGTAACTCTGCCTTTCAAATAAAATAAATAAATCTTAAAATACACACACTCACACACACAAGGGTACTTCAAAAAGAGCATGGAAAATGGAATTAAAAAATAAGTTTATTTCAGTGAACAATATTTCAAATCCCATGCATACTTTTTTCATAATATCTATTTCCACAAACTTTTTGAAGACTTCCGATATGCATGGGTTTAAACTTTTTTTTTGCACCAAAAAAGCCTCTTTAATTCCATTTGCAACAAGCTTTTTGAGGTACACTGGTGTATATATACACACACACACATATTTTTCCTTTTTTCACATATTCCAATTCTGTTGGAATTGATGTTGGTAATTCTTGTGGATACCTGTTATATTTTTGTCTCTTTATTTTCATATGTAGCTGTTGGATTTCTCTGGGAAAAAAGGAGAGGCTCTGTGACACTTTAGGTGTTCAAGGAGGGGATGATGGGAACATATTAAAATGGAAACTCTTAAGGGAAAGTCTCTCATTTCCGATCCAGTGACTGAAGAGAGATTAAGTAATTGCTGCATAGATGGTGAATGGCGCGGAGCCTTGGTGTGGCTTGCTGGAGTTGGGGGGTGGGGGTGCTTTGGCTCAGCCGGGAGGATCCGCTCTCCTGACTGGGAGGCTGTGGGCACAGATTCAAGCCTGAGAGCCCTGCAGCTCTCGTCGGGCCCTTTGAAGATGTGATGTGGCAAGTTTCTCTCAAGCATGTGTCAAAGAGGAAAGAGAGGCCAGAGACCCTGTTTGTTTGCTCTCTCTTCCTCCTCCTCTGTCTCTACCTCTCTCTGCTAAGCCTCCTTCTTTTTCTTCTTGTTTTCATTTTTCTAATTTATTTATTTGAAAGGCAGAGAGAGGGAGAGAGAGAGAGAGAGAGAGAGAGAGAGGAGAGAGAGAGAGAGAGATCTTCCATCTGATAGTTTACTCCGCAAATGCCTGCAACAACCGGGGCAGGGCTAGGATGAAGCCAGGAAGCTGGAACTCATCCTGGGTTTCTCATATGAGTGGCAGTGACTCCAGTACCTGAGCCAGTACCTGCCCCTCCCTGGGTCTGCATTAGCAGGAAGCTGAAGTCCAGAGCTGGCCTCGGGAATCAAGCCCGGGCGCTCTGATATGGGGTATAGGGTCTTCATCACTACAGCGACTCCTCATCACTGCTTTGTTTTTTCTGAGTTTCTGTAGCGATGGGAGCACTCCTGCTGACATCCTGCCCTGCTGTCTTCTTGGAGGAAGCTGATGGAGGCCCCTCCTCCCCCGAGGAATGAAACATTTTGCCCAGCAGCTTTTTCTGTGGCTTTCTTACCTGAATTCCATTTCTTACCTTAATTTCACTGACTTCCTTCCTAATTACATGTAGCAATTAGAGTTGTCCGTTAACCAACAGTTTTCCTGTCGGGTCTCACCCCCAGCCCTGTCTTGGGCTTGCAACACCACAGGAGACCAACAGGGCCAAGCGCAGGCAGCTGCCTCTTCAATCTGGTGGCAGTCAACAAGCCCGTGCACAGCACCTGGCCAGCACAGCAGCGGGATGAGAAGAGGAGCTCCTGGGAGTCAGCCACTCCACCAATGTTTACTGAGCGCTTACTATCCGCTGCACATTGCTGTGGACAACCTGACATTGATGGTCAGCTTCAGGTGTATGAGGTGAATTCTGCAAGCATTAGGTAGTTATTAGTGCTTTGTGTAGACAATGCCAATCACAAAGCTATGGTGCTGCACTTCAGGCAGACACGAGAAGGGTGAGACTTTTACAGGAAAATTCCGAGTTAATGGGCAATGCTGATGGCTAAAGCTGATTGGGAAGGAAGCTGTTTGCATTAAGAATCATCATGTAAGGGAACCAAATAAGAAGGCAGGAGTGTTTTATTAAGTCCAAAGCAGACTATATGTGTACACAGATGGCCATGCGGGGAACTGGGCACATCACCCAGGTATAAGGAGACCCTTGGCGTGGTGTGGGCCCTTGTGGCTGGCACCTATTGGCCCTGAGGCAAGAAGAACCTGGTTTTTGTCACCTAACAGGTGGCATTATCTTATTACTTATTTGTTATTACAAGGTGCATCTGCTTTCTCTAGATATTTGGATTCAAACAAGATCGTTCATTCACTCCTAAGTCACTGATACTCAAGTTCAAGGGCAGTCAACTGAGGTTCTCACAGATCGATTTCATGGCTTCTTCTTTTTATAGTTGTAGTTGAGCAACAATGTGGGAGCACAAAAACTTGATCTCTGTGGATGACTGCTACAGTTGGAACATGGTTTCCAAAAGTTCGTGTGTTGGAAACTTAATCCCCAAGTTCATGTGTTGCTGGTCTTTGGGAGGTGATTGGGATTAGGTGAGGTCATGAAGGCAGAGCCCCCATGTTGGCACAGGTGATTGTATAAGAGGAAGAAACACTGGAGCTGGCCCGCTGGCTCTGCCTTGCCCACGATGCCCTGTGCCATGTGATCAGACAGCAGGCAGGCCCTCACAAGTGCTGAGCAGAGAGCAGTGCCAAGCTCTTGGATACCCCAGCCTACAAGACTCTGAGCTAAGTAAATTGCTATTCTTTGCAACTTACCTTGTCACAGGTGCATTGCTATAGCAACCGTGATTTCCTGCTCTGAGCCTCAGTAAGGCCTGCATGAAGAGGAGTGCTGCTGTCTTCTTTGCACACTGCATGCAGGTGGTCAGAGATGTTTTGGCACGCCTCAACGTCTACCACTCTCCTTCCTCAGTGTTGCGATTTACCTTCAAGTACAGTAAGTAACAGAACCCTGAAGAGAAAAGAAAGCGAAAACTTTCACTTCCATGTTTACTATCAGTTCCTTCCACTCCCTCTGACTTCTTACTCACCAACAATGACATTTGGTTCACTCGCATTCACACACAAATATTTTCTATCCCTCGTTCTTTCTGTTCACCCATGTTTTCCCTTCCTACAGTCACCAGGTTCATTCCCCTGCCCCTCTCTCAGTTGATGTTCACGGTGTTTGCAAAGGAAGACCAGAGATGCATAAACAGGGGGTTTTACATGTTTGTCACATCATGTGCATAAGGCAAATCTTTTCCTGGAGTTGCGAGTGAAATACCTGTTTCTCAGAATGTCATGTGGGTTTGACTCTTGTATTTTGGCCAGTTTCCTTGTAGGTGTGGGCTGTCCTTGGGCGTCCTCTCTGCTGGGTCCAGTGACACTCACAGAGGATGAACCTGGCTTCCCACTCCACTCTACCCACAGCCCTGGTTTGTCCCTAGGGCTTAGTGGTGGAAATTGGAAGCCAAGTGAGGAAGATGGTAAAGTTTTCCCAAAAGTTTATTTATTTATTTGAAAGGCAGAGTCACAGAGAAAAAGAGAGAGAAATCTTCCATCTGCTAGTCCACTCTCCAAATGGTCCCAATGGCAGGGGCTTAGCTAGGAGCCTAGAACTCCATCCCAGTCTCCCACATGGGTGGCAAGGGTCCAAGTACTTGGACCCACTTCTGCTGCTTTCCCGGGCCATTAGCAGAGAGCAGGATCAGAAGTGGATGGTTGCTCTGCTTCTGATCCAGCTCCCTGCTAATGCACCTGGGAAGGCAGCAGAAGATGAGAGACCCAAATGGAGCTCCTGGCTCTTGGCCCAGCTCTGGCCATCGCAGCTATTTGGGGAGTGAACCAGTAGATGGAAGATCTCTCTCTCTCTCTTTTGTGTCTCTTCCTCTCTCTCTGTAACTCTGCCTTTCAAATAAATAAATAAATCTTAAAAAAAAATAAAAGCAGAGAAACCAGGACTCAAAATGGTGCTCGTATGGGATGCTAGCATTGTAGGTGACGGCTTAACCTGCTGTCCGGCGACTCCCACCCTGAAAATATTAACCTTGGTACTCGGAAAGTGCAAAGGCATGCTAAGACTTACGTTCTGTTGTTGCCTATAATCCTTCTGGTCAGTCAGAAACTGTAAGGGAAAGCCCAGAAAAACAATTGCATCTGGTTCTCCCTATACACTTGTTTGCCGAAGGTTTGTTTTTCCCCTTCAAAAACACATGGCAGTTTTTTTTTTTGTTTTTTTGTTTTTTTTTTTTTTTTGTATTAGCTTATCATCACTACAGCAAAAATACCTGAGGCACCCTTGCTTGAGAAAGGAAAGGGGTTTATTTTGGCTCATGATTTTAGAGAGTTCTACTCCAAGGTTGATTGTGCCCCATGGGATCAGTCTCTGGGGATGGCTCCCTGCTGGCTGATTCCCGTGGTGGCACAGAGCATCCCTCGGCAAGAGACCTAGGGAATGGGATGCAGGAAGGAGCCCAGGGAGAGGCAGGGGCAGAGAGGGTAGCTAGGCCCTACTCAGTCTTGATACCCGACCCTCTATGGAGAAGGGTACTCCCCAATGATTAAGGACCTCCCACAAGGCACACCTCCTAAACACCATAATTGGGTAACAGTTGTCACCACTTCAGTGCCATTAACTTGTGACTTTGGGGTCTATGGTCTGGCATGAGTTTGGGATCCAAGTCATGTTATAGATCTACAAATTCTGTTGTAGAATTGCTCCTGGGATGGAATTGGGCTGCCTGCCAGGGGTGCCTGAGAGGAGTACTGGAGATCTATGGATTCTGAGATTGTGTCCGCAGACTGCAGGGCACTGGGGGAGAGAGTTTGGGCTGCAAGTCCCACTCCCTGGAAGATAAAGCAAAAATAAGCAAGACGGTGTCCAGGTCACTGTGTCCCGCCAGATGTCCTGCCTCAAGGTAACCCTTCTAGCCACCCGAGCCTTTGAAGAGGGCTGCCCTATAGAAGCAGTTGAGTGGTGGTGGGGTGAGGGTGCTGGGAGTTCCCTCGGTGGGCGTTTGGCTCCTAGCTCACCCCCTTTCCAGCACTGCGTCCTTGAGCAAGTGACTTCCACTCTGTGCCTTGGGTCCTGCTGTGTAGCATGAGGCCAGGAACCCTTCACAGGCAAGCTGTGGGGACGCCACGTATGGGTTCCTGTAAACTCTTCGAGCTGCCTGGTGGAATTCATACACACTCAATGCCTATGTGTAAATTTAGGTGAAACTCCAGAAGGAAGCAGGGCCCTATGGCTACTGCTCCAAAGGAAATTGAGTTTTTCCAATGCGGAGGTGACATGAACGGTAGGAGGGGCCCTCTGCAGGGACGGGGAGGAGGATGGACATTGGAGAGAGCTATAACGCTGCTTAAAAAAAGATTTATTTATTTATTTTATGAATGGCATAATGACAGAGATAGGAAGAGACACAGAGAGATCCAGGCTGAAGTCAGGAGCCAGGAACTCCATCTGAGTCTCCCACATGGGTGGCAGGGGCTCAAGTACTTGGGCCATGTTCAGCTGCTTTCCCAGGCACTTTAGCAGGGAGCTGGGTTGGAAGTGGAACAGTTGGGACTTGAACCTGTGCTGATGTGTGATGCCGGTGTTACATAGCAATGGCCTAACCCACTGCACCACAACACCAGCCCCTACAATGCTGCCTTCGGGGTGTCCTTTCCAAGTATAATTGGACCATTTGTGTGAGCGCCACTTCCTTTGCTAGCACTTATATAATAACTAAAAATGCACACTCTAAGGCTGCTTGTGATGCTGTAACAAAACCCCTGCAGGGGTTGGACGCTGTGGCTCAGCAGGTTAAAGCCCTGGCCTGAAGCGCCGGTATCCCATATGGGTGCTGGTTCTAGTCCCGGCTGCTCCTCTTCCGATCTAGCTCTCTGCTGTGGCCTTGGAAAGCAGTGGAGGATGGCCCAAGTCCTTGGTCCCCTGTACCCACGTGGGAGACCTGGAGGAAGCTCCTGGCTCCTGGCTTTGGATCCGCACAGCTCTGGTCGTTGCGGCCATCTGGGAAGTGAACCAGCGGATGGAAGACCTCTCTTTCTGTCTCTCTCTCTCTCTGTAGCTCTGTCTTTCAAATAAATAAAATAAATCTTAAAAAAAAAAAAAAAACCTGCAGCTGGGCAGACAGGAGAGAGGGCTATCTGGCTTACAGCTGTGGAGGCTTCAGGGTCTTACCAGCACGGTGCCAGCACACTGGCAGAGGCCCCCTGCAGCTGCATCACAACTTTTCGGAGAAGAAAAGGAAACGGCTGTGTGTAGAAGCGGGCACACATGCGGCGTAGCTTCACTTTACAACAATCAGCTCTCTCTCAAGGACTCAGTATTTCCAAGGGCGATGCCCCATGACCAGATCACCTTACAATTGGCCCTACCTCTTAAAGAGCCACCACCCCCAATACCATTATGTTGGGGGCCATACTTCTAGGGAGACCATGCCCCCCTTTTGGGGGGACAAATCATAGTCAGACCATAGAATTCTGGAATGTTGTGTATCTACATTTGGAGGGGCTTGGGCTTGAATAAGTAGTCTGAGTACGATTTCAGAAAGTGCAGCCTGTGCCCACATCTGTAAGTATCCCATATGGGGTTGGCCTTTCCAGAAAGGCTGAAACTCAGATGCTCTGCCTCTCCCCCTCCCTCTCCACTAACTCTCTCCTGGTCTGCAGCATTGGCTGCCTGTGTTGAACATAAAGGGCATTTGTTGCATGCAATCACATTATAAAACTGGCCCCTTTGCCTTATGAATAATCATGATACTCGGGGTGAAGGAGAAACAGAACTCCACATTTGGAACTACTAAGAGGCCATGATTCATTTGTGGTCTCTTTATTAAGAATCGTATCTCTGATAATTTGCAGCTAAGTTTTTACCCTGGAGCAAGTTTCCACAGTCATGTTAAATTCATGGGGAAAATCCTCCGAGGACTGAGAACTGAGAACTAGACAGCTTTAATAACGGAGACGCTGATGTAAAGAGCAGAGAGAGGCAGCATGTTCTCACCATTTAAGGAAGATATGGGTAAGATGGTACTAATAAGCTACGCTACATTTTTATCCTACCATTTTCTGCATCTGAAGGAATATGGAGATGAGCTTTTAAAATCTGAGAGATTATCTGACAGCTTCTGTCTCCAGGGCAATTTATTAGCTAGGCTTTGATGGTGCTGTTACCTTTACTAAAACCTCAGAAGATGCAAGCGTACCAGAGCCCACACGCGGAAGCAGGATCTGCGACCAGAGTGCATTGAACAGATATGGAACTGGCTCTTTCTTCACTCCCTTGCATTCCGACTGTGTGTCCTGTGGAATACAGTGCATGGTGTTTTTGGACACCGATCTCATCACTGGGGCTGGGGTAGGGGGTTGGCAGGGCCTATTGCATCTCTGTTCCCAGCCCCAGCTCCACTCTGTCCATCCGACTGTGTGTCCTGTATTCCAGTTATGCCAAACTGCTCAGTGGTTCACACATATGCCCTACTCTGATCATGCTCCTCCCATCCACTCCTTCCTACGTGGCCCTGCGTGGCCCATCTTTCAAGCCCTCTCTCTAATGTGGTGGTCTTTCGGGGAACTTTTTTTTTTTTTTTTTTTTGACAGGCAGAGTGGACAGTGAGAGAGAGAGAAAGGTCTTCCTTTTCCATTGGTTCACCCCACAATGGCCGCTGCTGCCGGCGCGCTGTGGCTGGCGGACCACGCCGATCCGAAGCCAAGAGCCAGGTGCCTCTCCTGGTCTCCCATGCGGGTGCAGGGCCCAAGCACTTGGGCCATCCTCCACTGCACTCCCAGGCCACAGCAGAGAGCTGGACTGGAAGACAAGCAACCGGGACAGAATCTGGACTAGAACCCGGTATGCCGGCGCCACAGGTGGAGCATTAGCCTATTGAGCCACGGCGCCGGCCCGTCTCCCTGGGAACTTTAAAATCCCAAGCCAAGTTACTGACACCTTCACCTGCTTCCCTAGTTCCCAGTACCTTTTTGATTGTGGAGTTCAGGAGACTGGGATGACCGGATTGCAGTCCTGACTCACTTTGGCCTCCTAGAGAGGGCAAGGACCTCATCTGAGACACGTGTACCTTCCAGGCCCAGGTCTCTCAACAACAGAAATACCGATGTTTGGGGCTGAAATATTCTTTGTTGAAGAGGGTTATGCTGTGTATTGCAGAATGTTTTGCAGCATCTCTGGCCTCTGCTAACTTCCAGGAACAACTCTACCTCTGGTGTGATCACTAAAATACATCACTAGCACTGGATACCTAGTCTAGCGACCAACATGTATTAAGACATCAACATCCCTCATTGGAGTGCCTGGGTTGGTTTGTGGGCTCTGGCTCCTGACTCCAACTTCCTGCTAACATAGCTCTGGGGAGGCAGTGGTGATGGCTCAAGGGGTTGAGTTCCTGCCACTCATGTGGAAGACGTAGACTGAGTTCTTTGGTCCCAGATCCTGACTTCCGAGTGCTCAGGGGAGTGAACCAGAGGATGAGCATTCCCTCTTCCTCTCTGCTTCTCAAATTAATCAATTTTCCAAAAGTCAGCAGATGCCACTGAAAGCCTTCTGGGGGACAAAATTGCCCCCAGCTGAAGACCACTTCCCTATTCCTGAGAACCTGATACATAGTTGTTGAATGAATATTTGCTAAATGAATCAACCAATGCCCAAATGATCAAATAAAAGGTTGAGTGAATCCAATGAATAAAGACCTTATTGTGTTTTTACACACTCATGAAATCGAACTTAGAGTCCTTGTTCTGGCAGCCAAGTTTTCTTAGGAACCGGCTCCATCTCCTGTCTTTCCCTCACACCCTTTGCTCCTGACCCATGGGTGCTTTCACATTGTCTTGCTATTTTCCTTTCCATCAGTTCACGTTTTGTGCTTACTTCAGGACAAAGAACAACTTACCTCTTTCAAGACCCTTCTCCAGTTCTCTTGTATTCATCCACACAAGAAAACACACATGTACATATGTATTATTTTTTCTTAGAATTATCTACCTTTTTGGTTCACCAAGGTGCAACAAGAACACTGACAGAAGGGCTTACCCTTTTTTAGTTTTTCTTCCTCTTCACACTGTTCCAAGCTTTATGAACAACAGATGTTCAGCTTCCTTTTTCTTTTAAGCAAATGGCAGGTATGTTAAATCTGTCTTGTGTGTGGTCCTGATGTAGTTTTGCTTTGAGAGGCACAGGGGTAACTCTTCAGTATCTTGCAGTTTCTTAAGAACATTTATAAAAACTCAGGAAGGGGGAGCAGCACTGTGGCACAGTAGTTAAGCTCTGCCCGTGGTACCAGCATCCCACTCTAAACATGCACGCATGCTCTGCCTGCCTCCTGCAGCTACACGTGCAGCAACTTGTTCTTGCACTTTCCCCAGTGCTTGGAAAACTTCCCCAACTCCCACTGGACAGGGCGTTTCTGTCTCAAGTGTTTCTTGGAAGGATTCATTCTTTCCACATGTGTACTGAGCTCCTGGTCCTGTGTTCGGTGGCAGAGGTAAGGAGACAACCCCCAGAGTTTACCCACTTGGCAATGATCTTGTGACAGGATAAATACAGAGGCAGCAAACTGGAATGGGGTTGGGGGAGAGACATTTCTTGCTGCAACCCTTAATAAAAAAGTGAAAGAATGCCTTTGTTCAAGATTAGCCCCTTGGGGTGTCAGCCTCTACAGATTGCCTATGGTTCAGGCTCTGCTGTACCCTTCGTTGTGTTACTTCCCACCCTCTTCTCTAGGCTCATGCAGGTCCTACCATTGAAAATACAAAACCGGCCGGTGCCGTGGCTCAACAGGCTAATCCTCTGCCTAGCAGTGCCAGCACACCAGGTTCTAGTCCTGGTTGCTCCTCTTCCAGGCCAGCTCTCTGCTGTGGCCTGGGAGTGCAGTGGAGGATGGCCCAAGTGCATGGGAGACCAGGATAAGTACCTGGCTCCTGCCTTCAGATCAGCGCGGTGCGCCGGCTGCAGTGCACCAGCCGCGGTGGCCATTGGAGAGTGAACCAACAGCGAAAGGAAGACCTTTCTGTCTCTCTCTCTCACTGTCCACTCTGCCTGTCAAAAAAAAAAAAACAACAACAACAACAACAAAAAACAAAACAAAACCAAAAAACCCTTCTATGACACGGCCTCCTGCTATGGTACCACTTCTTTGTCACCTCTGCACCTGTGCCTCTTACCCAGCTCACTATGATCTGGCAACTTCTGTTGTCACTCCTCACTTCTCAGAGTGTGCCCACTTCTTCTCTAGACACAAGACAGCCCAAGTATTGCCACTGTATGGCTTCCTGTTATCCCAGACACTTGAGCTTGCCCTAGTAGTCTTTGGCATAGCTGACTTTGCTCTTTGAGGTTCTCTCCTGGCCTGTCTTGAGTTTTCTCTGTCAAGTTTCTCAAACTCCTTCGTGCTGTCACCATCCACATATGCAGGCCATTCCAGGGACCCACCTTCAGCCTATTCTTTTTCCCCTTTAATACTCTTCTGTTGATGACTCCTCATATTGCCATATCCCTAAATATCAGCTAAATGTAGTGGCCACCAAATGCTTCTCTGTGTCTTTACTGTCCTCTGGAAGTTTCATCCCCTTGTTCAACTGGCTCCAGGACTCCATTTAGTTCCTGCAGAGCCTAATTGCTTACCACCTCACTGATGGTCCAGCCCCCCTGAACTGGCATAAATTTACTTTCCAAGTAGAACATCAACTCCCTGCTCAGAGCTTCTCTGAAGACTTTTTCCACTGGCCCCTGATCACAAGTCACTACCCTCCTTGTAGTTTCAGAAGCCACCACGTTAACAGTGGTTTCCAGGTTAGTCACTGAGCTTGGGAAGCCTAGGGTCTAGTGAGGTACACAATGTTATCTACTTCTCAGCCTGTTGTCAATGTGGCTAGTATTCTAGAATTATGGAGATGATTTAACATCTATTAAGAGACAGTATGTCTGGCTGGCGCCGCAGCTCACTTGGCTAATCCTCTGCCTGCGGTGCCGGCACCCTGGGTTCTAGTCCCGGTTGGGGCTCCAGGTTCTGTCCCGGTTGCTCCTCTTCCAGTCCAGCTCTCTGCTGTGGCCTGGCAAGGCAGTGGAGGATGGCTCAAGAGCTTGGGCCCTGCACCTGCATGGGAGACCAGGAGGAAGCACCTGGTTCCTGGCTTCGGATTGGCGCAGCACACTGGCCATAGCGGCTATTTGGGGTGGGTGAACCAAAGGAAGGAAGACCTTTCTGTCTAACTCTGTCAAAAAAAAAAAAAAAAAAAAAAAGAGAGAGACAGTATGTCTTGATGACTGTTAAATTTCCAGGCCTCAGGAGTAACAGTGAGGATGCTCAATAAATGTTGAAGGAGCAAAAGCGCACTGATTTCTCGAAAGTGATGGAAGATTGACTTAGGTATGGGTACAATAGAAAACAAATTCTCATGTCTTCTAACTTTTAAAAATCATTTATTTCCTTTAGCTGTTACAGATAATGATCAGTTAAATGTATTCTACTGCCAGGATGGAGGCTGACTCTGCACCTGTCCCACCCAAGCGACACACATGGCACCAGTTGCATTACCTTGCATTCTGCCACTCCCTCACTTCTCCAACACTGTCCAGTCCCTTTCCTGATGTTTGCTTTTCAACCATTTGTGTATATGTATATTTTCTCCAATATTCTAATCTGCTAGCTCGAAAACACAGATGAGCGCGTAACTGGGTGAAATGATCTCAAGTAAAGCCAATACACTAAACATTCTCAAATCTTCCATGTTGGACTAAACTAGATTCCAACCAACGTTGTATCACTGTTTGTGTCTTTTGATGGAATAAAATGGACTTAAATGACAAGCACTGCAATAATACAAATACTGATGTTTGCTTTAAAGTCTTTATTATTTTGAATATAAAAGACAGAAGTCCTCTAGGATATAACAGAGTTCTTTATGTGGAAACATCATATTTTTACAAGTGAAAAAATAAATACCTCTTGGAATAAAGGCTTATATGCTAATATGTGCCATAAAAAAGTAGAGTTTTAATATCTGACAAAATGTCTGTGCAAAGAAACAAATGCATAAACACAGTACTGCTACATTAAGGCAATATGAAAAGTATACTCAGACGTCTCAGTAAAGTGACAGTGTAGATTCTAGCTTTAACACAGCTAGTATTGCACCCGATAAGGTCATCAGGGTCTCTGCTAGCCGAGAAAACCCTGCCAGCTGACCAGCTTCCAAAATGCCCAAATGAGAATGGAAAATGAACTTAGGAATAAAGAGACCAAGAGAGGCAAAACCCCTCCAAAACAGAGAGAAGGACAACCAAGAGTTAATACTACAGGAAATGTAAAATAAAAATAAAAATAAAAAGGATACACTTATGTAGACACCTGCGATAAGGCTTGACGGTTCAAGCGAAGCGACACCAATGGGTGAAGCTGGAGTTGAGTGCTTGGGAGAATTCAGAACAGCCCTCGTTTATTTGTACAGCACAAGGCTGCACGCTCAGTGAGCCAGGCTCTCCCTTCCAAGGGAAACACTCTCCCATTTCCATGTTAAAATAATACATTCCATCAACTCAGGAAGCCAAGGAGTGCATGACTACTCCATGGAAATCGGATACCCAAACTGGTAGCACTTGATAATCAAAAGAATGGGCTGGGGGATGGGAGAGAGAGCAGGAAGCCGTCCAAGGAATTATCTGCTTTCTCCTAGCCAGACTGGTTGGTTGAATTCAACAACAGTTTCGTTCAGCTTAAGTCACAAAATTGATTCTGAAATCTGTTTGCCTTCCAAGCATTCTTGAACGAGTTATAAAAACAGAAATGACATTAAAACGACGACTATTTAAGAAAAAGTTTCCTATTAAAAATGTCTGGAGCTCCATGAGCATACAAAAAGAACCAAGTAAATTCGTAAAACTCATTCTTACAAAATCTGCTGTAGGTATGAAACTTACCTTGGGATACATTAAGGAGACTTATACCATCATTTCCTAAAAAGTACCCCCTCCCCTTTTTTCTTTTCTTGCTTTTTTTTTTTTTTTTTTGCTACATTGCCACTTAATTGCCATTACAGAAGATTTTACCTATTCCTTTACTTGATCCTCAAGAAAGCAAAGTCCAAGGAATGCATCCATGTTCCAGGGCTCTTTCCAGTCTCCGCCACTGGGGTTGTTGGTTCTGTGCATGGATGGGTTTTTGCAGTGATGAGTAGCTGTAGTCTTGTTTTTCTTTCTTTTGTTGTTGTTGTTGTTTTGTAAACGTCGCATGGCAGATGGGTACTGGAGTGAGATTTTCTCCACCATCAATCCTTCTCGGAGCCTGTGGCGGTGAAGTGCATGGAAGCACGGCAAGTCTGACGCACGGGGGCAGGTTAGATGACAGTGAGATTGAGGAGACTGGTGTGGGTCGGCAGATAGACGTGCTGGACGTGCTCCACACGCGACCTGCACACCGGACAGGACTGCAAGAGAGAAGCCGACAGTGGCCGTTAGCAACCTCTGCAGGCCTGGAGCTCTGGGCACCTAGCACCAGCTGGGCTCAGGTTCTTAAGTGTGCTTGTGTGAGTGTTATCAGGCTTTCAATTGCGAGAAATCTGTTTTCTAATAGGTTTGAAAGTTCCTATCTTACAAGGACTTCAAGGAGAATATTATGAAAATGAATAGACTGAGGAAATTAATTCCAGTCATGGGTACATTCTAACCAAGGTACAATGAGTAAACTGATTACTGCAGACTTCCATGCACACTGGGCCCCACACCTTAGAAAGGGACAATGTGGCCTCAGCCCAGCCGCCCGACTGGGGCCAGCACAACCAGGCTGAGGCTCATGTGGCCAGGGGGCACGGCCCTGTACTCACTGGCCATAAGGACAGACTCAGGCATGGGGGTCACGACACAATGTGGGCAGAACAAAACCAACCCAGGCCTGCTCCTGGGGAATAAGTCACCACAGCAGCACAAGCTGCTCTTAGAAGGACACTGGTATCCTGTGGGCTCATCATGGATCCCTAAAAATAGCTCTGAAATTAGCAGCTTCTAAAGGACTGGGTGTTATTTTGGGCTGGTTTTACATAAATCCAGAGTGACATGTAGCAAATGCTTCTGAGAAATGAAGCCAAGTGAAAAAATTATCATTAACGGGAAATTTAAGGTCCAAGGAAGGGAAAATACTATCAACATGGTTACTTTTGCTTTTGCATTTTATTTTCGACTTGCTAATAAGCAACAGACAATCCAAGAGGCCCCTAGAGGCATATGCAATCATAATGGTAATTAATCATAAATACTCAGAGTAAACAAACAATGAATGGAGACTCAAGAGTTAATTATAACTTGAAAACCTAAGTACTCTTTCCCAACCATTTTATTTATTTATTTATTTTTTGACAGGAAGAGTGGATAGTGAGAGAGAGAGAGAAAGGTCTTCCTTTGCCGTTGGTGCACCCTCCAATGGCTGCCACGGCTGGCATGCTGTGGCCGGCGCACCGCGCTGATCCGATGGCAGGAGCCAGGTGCTTCTCCTGGTCTCCCGTGGGGTGCAGGGCCCAAGCACTTGGGCCATCCTCCACTGCACTCCCTGGCCACAGCAGAGAGCTGGCCTGGAAGAGGGGCAACCGGGACAGAATCTGGTGCCCCGACCGGGACTAGAACCCGGTGTGCCGGCGCCACAAGGTGGAGGATTATCCTAGTGAGCCGTGGTGCCGGCCATTTCCCAACCATTTTAAGTAACTAATACAGTCTATCTCCTAAACATCAGAAAATAAGTAGCAATGTGAATTGGAAGAAACAGTCTTGGGTGTTGCTCCTTGGCTAGCCACTATAGATGCACTGTCTTATGAATCTGAACCTTGCTTCAGTACACGAGAAAAGTCTATGGTTTAGGGTTGTTATGCCATTGGAAACAGCAAGCTAATCCAGAATGTTCCCTTAGGGCAGTGCCTTTGAGTGTCCTTACTCTGTATCTCACGAGCGACAGGTGGCACCTCACCTGCAGCTGGGCGGCGCAGCTCTCACAGCACACAGTGTGGCCGCAGGGACAGAAGGTGGAGTTGATCTCCTCCTCACAGCACACCATGCACAGCATGGCCTCCTTCAGCTTGCGCAGCTTCTCCTGCAGCGCCCTGGTCTGCTGGCAGCTCAGGCCCTCGCAGCTGCTGCAGTTCATGCTGCTCTCGGAGGACTTCAGCGGTGAGCCAGGAGGGCTCTGGTCGCCCCGCGACACGAGGTCCACGACGCCCGCGTTGTACAGAGCCCTCCGGGCGTGGTCGTACACCTCCTTGGAGGTTCTTCTGATATCGAAAACGTACTTCTTGCCGAGGTTAATGTTTTCATTCAGAAATAGGGATGCCAAGTGCCCCTTTAAGTCGCGACTATACTGCATCATGACAGCGCTGGTCACTGTGTCACACCTGCGAGGGAACAGGGAACAGCAACTTTAACACCTGAGAGCCCAGGCAGCTCCCTCAGACCTCGCTGTCAGTAGGAACAGTCGTGGCAGAAGACATGAGGAATTCCTGTCTGCATGCTTATGAGTGACTTCCTCCTGCTTCCCATGTGCTAAGGATCTCAGAAATGCCAACTTTATGTTTTTCAAGGCCCCCAAAATATCTCCGATAAAGCAGCTGCAAAGCTGGGGGGCAGGGGATGCCCAGCCCTCCTCCTGGAAATGAGCAAGACTTTGGAAGAGAAAGCTCACTTTTCTTTGAAGCCTTGACTTGGATGTAACACAAGCCTACAAATTTTCCATTCTGTGCCACAATTCATGTTTCTATTTGAATATATATAAACATCTTAAGACTGCTTACCAATTAGGTTTCTTGCGTTTAATTGCTCAAATATCTAAGCCTAACCCCAACTTGGCTTTATAGCAGCATCTGCGATGAGGGGATCAACACTGTGATCACAGTCCTTACTGCGTGCACTGTGAGGACCTGGGACAGAAGCTCTCCCTGTCTGGTGGGGTGACCCCTGCCACCCTTCTGCCAGGGAAAGGCGGAGAGCAGTGGAGGGGTCCAGCCACCCACTGCTGTCCCAGGGAGAGGGGCTGCCGCAGGAAGGAGGTGAGACAGAAGCAGCAGGGCACCTCTGCACAGCTCACACATGTACTGTCTGTGCATAAAGACTCCATGTTGCTGCCACACAGAAGCAACGCGTTCAGCAGCAGCCGACTTCTCGTCTCGTACAAGACCTACGGACACAGCGGTGCATGGAACTGCAGAAACCTGTCACCCAGAAACAGGAGAGCCACGGGGCCCGATCCTCAAGTCCAAACGGTACGTGCCTGTAGAAAGCATGTGTCTCTGTGATGGCGCGGTAGAGCCCGCTGGCTGCCCTGGTGCTGATCATCTTGAACAGGAGCACGATGCTGTTCCCGGACTCCTTGGTGACCGTCAGGTACACATTCTTTCCTGACTGTGTGGCCATCTGCACCACAGGATAAGCTATCCTGCAAGACAGGGAGGGAAGGCTGAGCAGGCCCAGAAGGCGTGATTCATTGCAACGCGCGTGCCTTTGTTTTTTTTTTTTTTGTTTTGTTTTGTTTTGTTTTGTTTTGTTTTGACAGGCAGAGTGGACAGTGAGAGAGAGACAGAAAGGTCTTCCTTTGCCGTTGGTTCACCCTCCAATGGCCGCTGCGGTCGGCGCGCTGCGGCTGGCACACCGTGCTGATCCGAACGCAGGAGCCAGGTGCTTCTCCTGGTCTCCCATGGGGTGCAGGGCCCAAGCACTTGGGCCATCCTCCACTGCACTCCCGGGCCACAGCAGAGAGCTGGCCTGGAAGAGGGGCAGCCGGGACAGAATCCGGCGACCCAACCGGAACTAGAACCCGGTGTGCTGGCGCCGCAAGGCGGAGGATTAGCCTGTTGGGCCACGGCGCCGGCCTACGCGTGTGCCTTTGTAAGTTCCCTGTTGGCTCCAGACCCAGCAGGACAGTCAGACACTGAATCTGGGGATGATCTATGACCCCAGGGGCCATCCTGGACCCCTCCCTCTGGCTTACACAGGCATTTAGAAAAGCAGTTTTGTATACAAGGGGTCCTCAGCAAGTTTATGGAAAATGTGTGTTACGAAAAAAACACGGAAGGTTTTCACTTTTTTTTTTTTTGGCACCAAAATAAGCTTATCTTTTAATTCTATTTTCCATGAACTTTAGGAAATACCTGAGTATGAAAGGACTGGGGTAAGTCTGGGTGTGTGGAAAGGTGAAGCTGAGATTTTACTTCCACCCCAGCGCACACTGAGTTAGCACTGCAACAAATCACTGTGGCTTTCAGGGCCTGAATAAAATCAAAGCGCGCATCAAAATGAAACGTCCCTAAGAGGTGGACCATTCAGTACATCCCTCTCCATTTTCCACCTCACAACGATGGCTACAGACATACAGATGTGCTGAGGTCTAAGAAGAATCCTCAAGACTTGCTTACCTGTTAATTGGGCTGAAGTCTTCCTTACAGATTGAGATGCCCTCAGGTCCAACCCCAATGAGGAGCTTCTGCCCTTCGCTGTCCCTCACCGAATGCCACTCGATGCCATAGTTCTCCATCGCGGACACGATCTGCAGGACCTGGTATTCCGCTGAGGCTTGGCTGGTTCCCTCCAGCTCCTTATGCTTTGCCACGATGCTGTGGGGGATCAACGGGGCAGAGTTACACAGACAAACCAGACACTCGTAGAGGCTGTGCGGCTTTCAGCACGTAAGTGCAGAGATTCTGCCATCTACAAATTACAGAAACACCAAGCTATCGTTTCACTACTGACATTTCGGTTATTTAGGAAAGTTACTACAAAACACCTCTAAGGCACTGCTTGAGAACCTGACTATCAAATACTCAGTAATATTCAGTAGAAAACACTTTTGGGGAGGCTGAATAAGGAAGAATTGAAGCCTCACTGAAAATGTACGGAAGGCAGATTCCTGTGTGAGGACGCCTCATGCATTTGTCTACATTCACCTTATAAATTCCACCATCAATGTGGCATCATAAAGGGATCAATCAGGTCATCCCCAACAGACCGATTCCCCCGCTGTGGTGGAAAGCCTGTAATGTGGCCCTGGTGATGCCCTGCCACGTGTAACTTCCTTCCCTCGAGTGTGGGCTGGATTTACAAGTGCCCTCTTGTGAACACACTACGGGAGAGTTGCTCTGTCCTGGGAGGAGGTGACAGGACACACTGCCTTCCATCTAGGGCATCCTCTCTTGCTGGGGGTTGGCTGCTCACCCTGGGGGAAGCCAGCTGCCATGTGATGACACAGCCCCACCCGGGCGTGCTTCAGGTGACACTGGACTCCAGCAGACACTGGCTGCAGACCCCTGGGAAGTGTCCAGCTAAGCCTGGCCTGGTCCTCAACCCACATTGCTGGCTGGGTTGAGTGCTCAGTTTTGGGGTAACCTGTGATGCAGGAACAGACAACTAAGGTGCAAAGGTTAGGCCTCTCAGTTTAATGCTTGCTGGGGTAAAGACAAACACCAGTAGACGTGACAGACTTTTTATTGTAGGAAATTTGTGATCCTAAAAGGTGACAGATTTTAAAAATTCTCATGACACTGTACCTCATGCAAGGACAGTTATGTGCTTTCTGTTTATAAGTATCTCAAACAAAAGGCTAATGAATCACTTGAGAACAACTCAACTGGGCAATGGCTTGGTCGTCAGCACGTACCACAGATGCACTTCTGGAAATTCTAACCAGCCGGACGGCTGTGCAAACATGGAATGCAGCTCCGCTGGCAGCCTCACCTGTTCAAGGTGGCGCTGGAGAGCTCCTTCGCACACAGCTCCTCATAGTTGTACTTGGCGGTGTTCTGGTTGTAGTCCCCGAACTTGGTCTGAGCCAGGAGGGCACAGAGCTCCACTGCCTGCTCTGGGGAACAGGGCAGGTGGCCTGCCAGGAGGGCCTCCTTGATGTGCAAGAAAAAGATATGCCTGCAAAGCAAGGTGAGAATGAGGCTATGCTTGGTGTGGCTGGCTGCCACGCTCCACAGCTCAGCAAGTTCGTAGTCACTTTGAAGTTAGGAAAACTGAGCAATTTAAAAAGTCACACTGAAAGTGCTTAAGGAATGCTGTTTCTGTTTTTCGATTGCTTTTTGTTTTTCATAAGCATTTAGGGAAAATAAGTCTAAGGACTAAGTGTCTGTGGAACAAAACCATAAGCCAAACGAAATAAATCTAATTAGGCCCAGGAATGGGTCACAAAATGTAATATAACTGTGTACAAGCTTTCTGCATTGTAATGTTTTAAAAGACATTATTTAATTCCGAAAACCGTGATCGTGATTTGGATTCTCATATGGTCTGATGCAACTCTCTTGGATTGACAAGTGCCTCACCATTCCTCCAATGCTTCCCACTTCTCAGGTCTCAAGAGCCACAGTCCATGTCCACCTGCCTGCAGTTGGCACCACCTGGATGGCCTTCGGGCCCTCAGACCAAATTCACCATGGTCTTTCCCAAACCTGCTTCTTCTCCTAGCAGAAATCACGGACTCCTGATTCGCTGACATCGCATTCCCATGGCCACTCTGGTCTCCGTGAACTGCTGAAGGCCAGCTCCCTGCCTCCCGCCTGGACCTCTGCGCCGTCACAGGGCACTGTGTCCTCAGGGCTGCTCTCCCCAGACTCTGGGCAGGTCCCCCTTCTAGCTGCTCACTTCTAGTGCAAGCTCATCACGTCTCTGCTGAGTCCGGTGGCAGCAAGAGCTCCAGGGTGCGGAGAGTCTGGCCCAGCCTCCCGGCCACATCCCTCCACCTTCATGTGCCAGCAAAGAGACAAATCTCCCAGGAAAGCCCTGGAAGCACTTGCGGCCATGCCTCTACTCCTGCTGCTGCCTCATGTGGATACCCTCTGATCCACGTGGTCTACACACCGCTTATTCCTCCAGTACGGGTACAGGTGGTACCTCCCTAACTGTAGTGCAGTCAGCCACACACGCTAACCTCTTAAGTGCCTGTAACATCTGTGGGCTCCGTAAGCATGCTTGCAGCTGCCTCTCATGGTCTGTGATCAGTTTATATTCCAACCTTGCGTTTAAGCCTGTCTTACCTACATACAACACCACATTCTACACTGACTGAAAGGTATGTCGCATCTAGGAATTCTGGGAAAATCCAGGTCTCATTTGTCTTGCCCGAGTCTGAAGAGTACCTAAACAGTGGGGACAAACTTGCCCAGGTTATAAATTTTGTCCCTGACATATGTCAAGTTTTAGTCTTCCTTTGATGGCTTCTGGGAGCCTCTGAAATATGCTGACAGGCCACAAGAGTCCTGCCACCAGTGGATGACTCATGACCATTGGTAATGCCCACTTTGGCCAAATGGGGTATCCTTCTCTAGTCCTCAACATTGCTTTTATTTATACATATTTTATTTATATACAACTGAGGACCAAAAAATAGAATTTAAAAAATATGTCTGAACTAGAACAGGCAGACATTTTTTTCCTTGTTATCATTCCCTAAACAACAGTATACACAGTGTTTACATTGTGTTAGGTATTACAAGAAAGGCTATGGGAAAATGTTGTAGAAATACTGCAGCATTTTATAGAAGGGACATGAGCACCTGTGTTTTGGTATTGGGGCAGGGGGATTTCCTGGAGCAAAGCCCCACGGGGATCCCATGACACACTGCAGGCAGAAGAGCTCCCGGGAGCAGGGTGTGAAGAGGAAGAAGGAGCAAGTGTGGTTTGCAAAGGTAGGGCAGGGCTACACTGAGACTCTCAAAACAAGAGTCTCTCATCTTCCTTTAACTGACAAATGCTTAAATCCAAACATTTGTACCTTATACAATGACAAAGAAATAATTTTATTTTTAAAGATTTATTTATTTATTTGAAAGTCAGAGTTAGAGAAAAGACAGAGAATCTTCCACCCATTGGCTTACTCCCCAGATGGCTGAGCTGGGCCAGGCTGAAGCCAGGAGCCAAGATCTTCCACATGGTCTCCCACGTGGGTGGCAGGGGCCCAAAAACTTAGGCCATTCTCTATTGCTCTTCCAGGCCATTAGCAGGGAGCTGCATCAAAAATGGAGCAGTGGGGACTTGCACCAGCGCCCATATGGGATGCTGGTGTCGCAAGTGGCAGCCTCACCCGCCATGTCACAGTGTCGGATCCGAAGAAATAATTTTAAGTTATCAAACTGCCAGAAACCGCAGTTTCCCCTTATTCAAAGCTTCCATAAAGAAATCACAGTCAGAATGCAAAATGGCACAGGCAAAGGATAAACACGGTTTTTATTAACCCAAACATCTGCTAGTCTTTAAAGTATTTCTGACATATGGCTAAGCTGAGAAGGGGGCCCCTGTTGGGGCAAAGAAATGGCTGCAAAATCCACCGGGTTTGAAACGGCGACCCGAGGGCTGAGGCCCAGTGTTCTCCACTGCGGGGGCTCCCAGGGGCTTGCCAGAGGCTCAGCAGACTTCACCTTGGTTTCCTCGCCTCTGTCTCTGTACTCAATCAGGAAGCTGTGCTCTGAGTCCAGGCTTATGTAGGAAGACATCATGTGCTGAGACACTTTAAAGTTATCTCACAAACTTAGTCTTCCCAATTTAATTACTGTGCATGCAGAGAATATTTTAACTTAGGTTCTAACTAGAGTCAGAAGCCAGTTCCTGTGTTATTAAATAGTCAGTCTGCAAAAGCGGAGTTTCAAAATTGATGCCATTTCTTTTTCCAAGCTCACGCCTGCTTGGGAGAGACAGCTGCCAAAATGAAAGGCCAAGGGGCAGTAACAGACCGTGAACAGGAGGTGGGCAGCCTGGAGGAAGGCAGATCCCTTCCCAGGTGGGGTGGAGCTGGAGGATGGGTGGAGGTGGGGCACCTGGCCCTTGCTACAAAGGCCCCTTCTAGGCTGCACTGCAAACTGCTGGGTGAGCTTGAAGAATCCCCTCCTTACAGCTTACAGACACTTGCTGATAGGCCCTCACTGCATCTGGCTGCTTCATGGCTATAAAGCAGTCTTTGGGAAGTCAACGCCCTGCCCTGGAGCCAGGCTGGGGTCCAAGGGTGGACATGTCTGACAGTTTCTTTGTAGACAGGATTAGCTTTTTAGGACAAATCAACGCATCCTATCAAGACACCATCTACAACCTGGCTGGTGGGTGACAAGTCTTTGCTGTCTAGGAGACCGACACAGAGGAGCAAGGGGCACAGCCACGAGGGGCCATCAGTGGGTCCCAGGTGCTCTTTCCAAGAGGGAGGGTGGCACAGACCCAGCAAGGACTCCAATGACGGCACAACGCTTAGGAGTGGTTTTGAGTCCAGTATTTTCTCCTGTTCCCCCATCCTCCCTGCACCAGCTGCTCCTGGATTTGCCTCTTCCTTTTTGGTGAAGTGGGTGAAAGGTCATTAGTAGTACCCAAACCAGCAGATATGGCCACTGAAGTGGATGACATACCTAATCCAATATAGGCTACACCCTATCATCACAAACAGAAAGCCTTGGAAAAAACCTATTATTTTTGTCTTAAGCAAATGTCTGTGAACATGTCCTAGGGACAAAAGCTCAGATTGCATTTTCTGAACAATCTTCAGGTTATGGTGTGAAATTCATTCTTTAAGTTTTACCCAGTTACTAAGCAGATGGATATTTCAGTGTATGGACCACAGTTTGGGGACCCAAGGTGATATATTCTGGGTAACTCATGTCCTTGGCATTGTGGGGATGAAGGAGTACCCAGTGACTAGAGTTTTATGCAAAAATTTAAAAACTGGGTGAGAGGGCTGGCACTGTGGGTAGAAGGTTAAGCCGCTGCCTGCCATGCTAGCATATGGTCACCAGTTTGAGTATTGGCTGCTCCACTTCCGATAGAGTTCCCTGCTAGTGTGCCTGGAAAAGCAGTGGAAGATGGCCCAAGTCCTTGGGACCCTGCCATCCATGGGGGAGATCCGGAAGAATCTCCTGGCTCCTGTCTGGCCCGGACCCGGCTGATCTGGCCATCTGGGGGAGTGAATCAGTAGATGGAGGATCTCTCTCTCCCTCTTTTTATCTTTCTTTTCTTTCTCTGGATCTCTGCCTTTCAAATAAATTAAAAAAAAAAAAACTTTAAAAAAAATTAAGGGCTAGTGCTGTGGCATAGTAGGTTAAGCCTCTGCCTGTGGCTGGTTAGAGTCCTGGATGCTCTGTTTCAGATCCAGCTCCCCTCCCTGCTAATGGCCTGGGAAAGCAGTGGAAGATGGCCCAAGTGTTTGGGCCCCAGCACCCACATGGAGACCTGGAAGAAGCTCCTGGCTCTTGGCTTTGTATCAGCCCAGCTCTGGCCATTACAGACATTTGGGAGTGAAGATCTCTGTCTCTCCCTCTCTCTGTCTCTAACTCTGCCTCTCACATAAATAAATCTTCCAAAAAATTTAAAAAATGAAATAAAAAATGGAGTGAATGAAGGGCTACACAAATTTTCAATTTTATAATCTAAATATATTATTTCAAAGATCTTCAAATTTCAGTTCTCAAGAATTAATTCTCCTGGCAGTGTTGAGGCAGGAAGTTAGGTCTTTTATCTTTTAAACACAGTGACCAGAGAACTCTGCTACGACACCAGCCGTCTCACGGAGCTGCCAGCCAGGACTCAGGGCAGCCTTGCTCCTAGTCACACTATTTCTGCCCTCCAGTGATCTCAACAGTTGCAAGGTTTTTGGCAGCGCTTTTCATGACAAATGTAAAATGGTTCTATCCAGATTCACTACTACACTCAAAATTTATGTAGCTAACCTGAACCATCTTTGAAATGGCTGAGTGGCTATTTTTTAAAAACTCTCAATTACTGGTTGTTGAACTGTGTCTCTGTAAAAGGCCTGAGGCTGGTGGTGGGGAGTAATGTGTGGCCTGTTCCCTGCCAGAGTAGGACCCTGCTGGGATCAGGCTGTGGCCTCCCTCCAATGAGCCCCTTAGCCACGTCAGTTTACTTTAAGTCAAACTCTGACTGCTAAGTTATACTTTTTTAAAAACAATCAAATCGCAACAAAATTGCTATGAGAGGTTTCTGTTCTTGTTATTGTTTTGTTTTGCTTTACTATCTTAAATTTCAGTGAAATAGAAATCAGTTTAAGATGGATTAGAGGCCTAAATGTAGAAGTTAAAACCACAATGCATTAAAAGCTAAACATGACCAGACACAGTCAGCCAAAATTGCAACAGAAAAAAAAAAAAAGGATAAGCTGGACTTCACTAAAGTTAAAAACTTCTACCCCCCAAGGCATCAGGAAAACAGACAAGCCACAAGAGGAAATACATTTATACAACATACATGTAACAAACACGTGGCATCTAGAAAATACAGAGAATCTGCACAACTCAAAAATAAAGGCAAGGGGGCCAGCACTGTGGCACATGCAGTACCAGCATCCCATTGAGGGACCGATTAGAGTCCCAACTGCTCCACTTCCGATCCAGCTCCCTGCTAACGTGTCTGGGAAAGCAGTGGAAGATGGCCCAAATTCTCTGGCCCCTGCACCCATGTGGGAGACCCAGAAGAAGCTCTATGCTCCTGGCTTCAAATCAGCCCAGCTCCATTGTGGCCACTTGGGAAGTGAACCAGAGCATGGAAGACCTCTCTCTCTGCCTTTTTGTAACTCTGTCTTTCAAATAAATAAAATTTAATCTTTTGTTTTTTTAAAAAAAGGCAAACAATAAAATTGGGTAAATGACTTGAATAGATACTTCACGTATATGTAAGGCCCCAGAGCTTGTGAGCGAGTGTGTAATGCTATGACGCATCAGGGAGACGCACAGCACTCTGCTCCACAAACTGGCTGGGACTGGGGGAACCGTGCTCTTCTCCGTTCTTCATTGCTTTGGGAGCAGGCCTGGCAGTTACTTGTAAAACTAAATGATTACCTACTCTGTGACCCAGCTTTTCTATTCTTAGGTATTTACTCAAGAGAAATGAAAACACCATGTGACTGCAGGAGAAGATTGGGATGAGAGTGCTCACAGTGGCTCCATTTGTGCTAGCTGGAAAACAGGAGTCTTCAACAGAGGGCTGGACAGACAGCCAGCAGACTATTCACGTGAGGGAACACAGTCCAGCAGGAGAAAGGAACAGCCCATGGGTGCACACTGCAGAAGCCAGACAGAAGTGCACCTATCGTACGACTCCCACACACCACGCTGAGCAGACCTAGGAGTCCGCAGTGGAAAACAAGCAACAGTGGGTGCAGTGGGGAGGAGAGTGGGACTGAGTGCAGAGGGGAACAGGGAACTTTCTGAAGTGATGGTCATGTTCCGAATCTTGATAGCCAATTTGTTAGAACAAGCACACCCGTTTGTCAAGACTCACCAAATAGTATAATTAGGATCGACACATTTCACTATATGTAAATTTTTATATCCAAAGGAAAAAAGCAAATTGTAGGCATACATGAGTTCCAGTTATCGACATGTGTATGAAGTACGGCAGGGGAGCGTACTTATACACCATTTATTCAAGTGCATTGAAGACACAGATTGAATGGGGGTGTAGAGGTATTGAGAAATGGATAAATATGTAATGAATGAAGCCAAGTATAGTAAACTAGTTCTAGTAGAATGTAGGTGGGAGTATATAGGTGTTCCTTGTAAAACCTTCAACTGTTCTGCCTGTTTGAAAATTCTCCTGGTAAGAGGAGAAAACACTAGTGAAAATTCTGTGCAGCTACATCTAAAAGGAACCAGCAAACCCATGGCATGGAGGGCTTACAATTGGGAAACCTGTCTCAGCCCAGTCATTACCTAGTTAGGTTTCCACTGGGGCTTTTAAGGTCTCCTCTAGGAGCTGCTGTAGTGCTGCAGCAGGCTAAGCTCCCACCTGTGACGCCAGCATCCCATATGAGCAACAATTCCAGTCCTGGCTTCTCTGCTTCCAATCCAGCTCCCTGCGAATGTCCCTGGGGAGGCAGAACACAGCCCAAGTACTTGGGCTGCTGTCACCTACGTGGGAGGTGCAGATGGAATCCCGGATTCCTGGCTTTGGCCTGGATCTGACCTGGCTGTTGTGGCCATTTGTGGAGTGAACCAGAAGATGAAAGTGCCCTGCTGTTCTCTCTGTAACTCTGCCTTTCAAATAAATAATTTTTTTTTTTTTCTTTAAGGAGATCCTCTCAAAATGCCCCAAACACAAAATGACAATCACTGACGAAAAGGTCCCTCCTCAGGTTCTAAGGAAGATAAAAGTTACGGAGGGAGGGGAAGTCCCAATTTCAAAAGCGATTATGGCTCATACCTGAATACTACTACTTGAAAGCATAAAACCTGCACTTGTAAAACATGTACTCATTCACAGCAGGTACCTGTCGAGGCAGACCGCATCCAAGCCACGCAGGACTAAAAGTGTTAACTACAACCTTGTCTCAGGTGCATTTATTCTGCCTTCCAGGGAAGGTTAAAGCATGTTCAGACCTAATCACCTCTTTAACTACCTTCAAATCATGAGTTTCTTGCTAGGTCCTGCTCCTGGCACAGAAGATTGCAGGGACCAGGTACTTTGAGATAAGGAACACACCTTATGACCTGCAGATGCTCCACATGGGGTCAACCTGAATCTGATCCCAGCTGCCTTCTAAATACGCAGATTTTACTAAAAATGACATTTTCCAAATATTGTTTGAATATTTTATGCAAATATCTAAGTCTTAGAAATTCAAAAGGACTCTGAAGGTGCCCAGGTGGCTAAAATATGTGTGTGTGTTTTGACACAGGCATCCCATAGTCTCAGCACAAGTAAAAATTTGATGAAACGGAATTCAGAAATTCAGCTAATTCCTTCTTTGGAAATAATACATACATTTACTTTTATATTTTCACTTTCCCAAGGGCCTATTTTCTGCTTGAACATGTCAGAGAGAGAGCGAGAGAGAGAGGTGTCATTCTACTTCTAGGCATATGGCTGATGTGCAGATCATAAATGACACCTGTATCATAGATAAATAATGCAGCATCAGCATTCTTCGGAGCTCACTCACTCTGAATCACACAAATGAAAATCGTGTAAGCAATCTTTACAAACTACCGGCCAAGTTCTGAGAGACTTGGGACACGACTTAGAGGCATTGGCTAGGGCTGATCTGATTCAGCTGACTGGTTTGACCATTGTATTTACCTAGAGTTTGCATGTGACATTTGCTCTCAGGATTTAAACAATGCCATCTTTCCCCAATTTCCAAAATTGTACATGCTTGGAGACAAAGAAAACTGTTAACAAATACTTGGGACTACCAATTTTCCTAACTTAGAAAAAGTGATGCTGTAGCTGGCAAACACTCTAAACCATACAAGGTGGAAGCCAATAGAGGTTCATGTTAGAAAGGAACTGACAGTCACCGTGAGTACATGTGGGGCAGGGTGCAGGGGCGAAAGCAAGCAAGCAAAAGAATGCCAAGCACTGACCAACCTACTTCCAAACAGAAGAAAGTCACTAATAAATATTTTTTAGTGGTGAGATTTTAGCTACTCAATTTTTCAGTTTACAGAAGCAAACTGAAAAAAAAAAAATAAATTCAATATCAATACTAGTTCACCCCTCATTTCTTTTTTCTTTCTTTTTTTTGACAGGCAGAGTGGACAGTGAGAGAGAAGAGAGAGAGACGGAGAGAAAGGTCTTCCTTTACCGTTGGTTCACTCAATGGCCACTGCGCTGCGGCCGGCGCACCGCACTGATCCGGAGCCAGGAGCCAGGAGCCAGGTGCTTGTCCTGGTCTCCCACGCAGGTGCAGGGCCCAAGGACTTGGGCCATCCTCCTCTGCACTCCCGGGCCATAGCAGAGAGCTGGACTGGAAGAGGGGCAACTGGGACAGAATCCGGTGCCCCGAACGGGACTAGAACCCGGTGTGCTGGCGCTGCAAGGCGGAGGATTAGCCTATGGAGCCGTGGCGCCGGCCACCCCTCATTTCTTTATTTCCAAGTTTAGTTCCTTGTCTCAACAGGTATTCATGCACCAGGCAGTAGCCAGACTTTGAAGGTACAATGTTGTGTCAGCTCCCCGTGTAATGGAATTTAGATAATTAGGGTGACAACAAAGTGTCACTTAAGTGTTATTAAGTCATTGAATGCTATCACCACGGAGACACTGTGTAAGCAGGGCTACAGAACAGAAGGCTTTCCAGGGGATGGAACACAGAGCTGAGGTCAGGACGGCAGGAGGGAATAAACAAGAGACATCAAGCTCATGGCTGTGCTCACAACATTGAAATCTTGACGCAACTGAACTCTAGGATCACAGCATTTCTTTTTTTTTTTTTTATTTTTTTTATTTTTTTTTATTTTTGACAGGCAGAGTGGACAGTGAGAGAGAGAGAGAGACAGAGAGAAAGGTCTTCCTTTGCCGTTGGTTCACCCTCCAATGGCCGCCGCGGTAGGCGCGCTGCGGCCGGCGCACCGCGCTGTTCCGATGGCAGGAGCCAGGTGCTTCTCCTGGTCTCCCATGGGGTGCAGGACCCAAGCACTTGGGCCATCCTCCACTGCACTCCCTGGCCACAGCAGAGAGCTGGCCTGGAAGAGGGGCAACCGGGACAGGACCGGTGCCCCGACCGGGACTAGAACCCGGTGTGCCGGCGCCGCAAGGCGGAGGATTAGCCTGTTGAGCCACGGCGCCGGCTGGATCACAGCATTTCTGTGAACTTAGGTCTCACAGAGTCTTTGTACTGGGAGTGTGTTTTCTGGGAAAGAGGATTCAGGTGTTGGAGAGCCTGAGTCAAGCGAGACTGTGCCTAGCAGAGACCACAGAGCTCTGCTAGGCTCTGGCCAAGTCAGGAGAAACAGATTTTATTGGCAGTGGGTGGTATAATCACACTGTGTTGATGAAGTATAGAGTTCTCTAATCTCTGGTTTTGAAAATGTTGACAAAATCCAGTCTGAATTGCTATGAATAACTGAAAGCCCTTGAAAGGCAAGAATTTCCAAGATGATTATTTTAGATCTCCTACCAGAATGCATCAATTTGTTTCACTTTTTGTTTCAATCCACAGCATAGCAAACATCTGCTGAAAATACCTGCTGTCTCCAGCTCTAAAAACAAGCCAGCTGAGTTGGAAAAACCTTCCCCACCCTTCTTCCCATCCCACCCCCTTCCCTTGGGAGGCCCCATTCAACAGCCAAGCTAAGGATCTGGGTAGGAGAATCAAATCTAAAATTAGGCCAAATCAGAGACCAGGCTAACTCTCTCCTATAACCAGTCTAAGCAGACATTTGGTATATTTATTCTATCATCAGAAAAACAACATCAAAGCAGAAGCTAATAATAATAACAGTAATAATAAGCTATTGCTAGGAGGACTAATTTTTTCCTGGGTTTTCAACTGAAATGAAAAGAGGGCTTTCCCCTGTCCTCAGACCTCTCCCATCTAAACAGGCCTTCCTGGCCATCACTCCTCCCAGTGGGCCCTCTAGTCCACGCAAACTAGTGTGTTAACTGCTCATAGGCCAGCTCCACCACGAGCAGGCTGCTTTAATTGTCCACAGAAGACGACTCTGCCAGGATACTTCAGCACCACTTAATGAGCGGTCCAGACACTTGCAGTCTACTAAATGCACCCTCATGGCTTGACTTAGTAGAAAATCACCTCTTATAACCAGATTGTCAAAGCGGGGCTTACTCACTACATAAACAGATCTACTGTATATTCACAGATCATCAGACATCCAAAAGTTCGTCAGCCAGCTTTATTTTGCTATATTGTTTGATAGTATTATGCACATAAAAACAATGTTAAGTGTAAACTGGACGAATTAAAATCCAGATGTACTCATTTACAAACGCTAATAACACTTTATCTAGTTACTGAAGCAGAATGCTTTATAAACCTTAGGTGGCATTTTCCCACAAAGTCTGATATTTCAGCCAACCCCATGAAAACAAATAGAATTTACCAATGCTATCATAAGCCAGTCAAAAGTTTAGACCAGCCTAAAATGAAACTCCTTTTAAAAAATCAGGTAAGATTATCTGGCTGAAGTAGGTATGTAGGGGTGCTGTTAGCCACGAATCTCAAGATTTAAAGTCAACTGAGTCAAGAAAGCAAAAACCAAGATAATAAATTTGTTCAGGTTCTAATTTATAAAATGCCTCCAATTCCGGCATGAATAAAATGGATTTGACACAAGTTATTAACCCAATTACAGGAAAACACAGGTAGCGATCACCTAGTCATTAGTTAAAAGTCTGAATGCATTCACACTACAAATATATTATTCTACCATCACTTTCATTGTTTAAGTGAAGTATTTGGACCTCTAAATGTGTGCAGATTTAAAAAATTTAAATTGGGGTGTATCTGGTAGCCCTAAAATGACTGAAAAATCGTAAGACTATGTAATGAAAATTCCATTATGCTTTGTTATATGTACTTTGTCTTTTATTCTACTGCGAGTTACGGCAGTGAAGTGCAAAGCAGAAGCTTTCAAAAATTAGTTTAGAGAAAAAAAAGCCCATTTTGATTAACAGACAGCTATAACTTCCTTAAGCATGCTGTCACTTGAATATTTTGCAAGATATTTTCAAGAGCACTAAAAATTCAGTATAACTGCTTCCTTCAGAAATAAAACATTTTCCTCAACATTTTAAGCTTTATAAAAAGAGTGGAAATTTCAAACTCAAATGAATACTATTTCAAAATGTATTTCTATCAGCTCTCTGATAAACAAAAAAAAATTCTTAAAAAATATTGCTCACTCATCATTATTCAAAATTTTCAGAATCACATTCTCCACATGCATGGCAGATTTCCAAGGCAAAGGATTATGAAAAACATTAGAGCTTAGATCCAAGTTTGCTGTTTTTAAAAGTAGTCATTTTCTTTTTTTTCTTTTTGACATGCCTTAGTAAGACTGAAGTCTTGGCATTTCAGCCATAAATATTAAACATAACTTTCCTAGTTTCACTCACCATTGAGAAAAGCAGTAAGTCAGTGCCGGAGAGAACACATTTTTGTTTAAAAAAGATCATTTGCTTCAGTTGTCTACTAGTGGTGGATTTTCACAAGGCAGAGAGAGACTCCACAATCGTGTGCAATGTATTTGTGGGTTAGGATTCAGTTACAGTGGCCTTAAAATGGTGCTCTTATTAAGTTTTCAAGAAACTAAAAACTTGAAAAATTCTGCAGGAAGCCTGACAGAGTTCTCTGCTACACACTGTAATCTGACACTAGCCGAAGAAGTTGACCAAGTTTAAGTAACCAAGAGAAACTGTTTCCTGCTTTCTGTTAGAACGTCCACAGTGACCTACAGTAACACTGCCGAGGCAGAGGTTACTATCGGCCATTAGATGCTGCTGTCAGGAAGTAGGCAGTTTGGTGTTTCTCTTGCTGCTTCTTTTTTTTCCCCCATATGACAACAATCTCAGGGGTTTGTGGGAATTCTACCCAGCTCTCCCATTAGGTTTATAAAAACAGGAGCTGCAGAATGCACCCAGGCCAACTATGTGGCTCCCTCTTCAACAAAAGGCTGTGCCCTGCAGAACGTGGGTAAGGAAGGCATTCACCGCACCAAATTTGCCTGTGAACACCCCTGGGAGGCAGCGCCCCCTAAACAGAATCAAAGGTGCATCTGACATGGGTTTATCTGAGTGCCGCTTTACCTCGTCTGCTCCTGTAAGATGAGATGAGGCTCCACGAAGAACTTGACTCTGAGTTTAAGCCGGTAAGGGGCAAGCCCGTCCATCTGCTGGGAGATCCGGTTTCTCAGGTTTAGCCATAAACTTTCACCTTTGCTACCGGTAAACTGCAGTCCAAAATAGTCAACTTCTATGATTCCCAGTCGCCTGCACACCTGAAGTCAAAACAAAGGCGGCATGGATGAGCAAACGGGACATGGGGTCAAAGGAACCCGGGGCTCTCTGGAGCTGAAGACTGCTACAGTTCTGCCAAAACCCACCGCTGCTGCGATGCTGACCGCTGGCTCCAGGACGGAGACCTGTCCCTCCCTCCCTCAATATCTAGGGCATGCCCGTAGCAGCCCAGAAAGAGCAGTGCTCAAGAGTAGGGGCATCTTCAGAGTCTCTTCCTTCTGATTCCAGTCACTACGATGCCCCGCACCAGCACAATCCACAGAGCTGCCCTGACATCTTCTTATCTGGGTAGTGTTAACCACCTGGACCCCAAACACACACACACACGCACGCACGCACGCGAGACCCGCCACAAGTGTCAGCTGTGCGTCACACGAGGCTCTCCAAACCTCTCCTGTCTACACGGCGTGGGAGCACAGCGTCCCCTGGGATCAGATCTGCTGCCTGCCGAACCAGCTCGGTTCCCCCTTCGCTCTGGAAGGAAACGCGGGCTTCAAGGCAGCCAAACAGGTGCACCCAAAACTACAGTACCTCTGCCCCCGCCCGCAAATCCAGAGATGCAGGTGAGCGCTCCGCTGGAAAAGCGGCACGGGACAAGGGCCAAGCTTGCCTGCCAAGGAACCCTGGGCCAGAGACCGCGTCCACTCACTCCTTTTTGGGACGTGGGTGGCACTGCAGGGACCCCGCAGGCGGCGTCACGCACACACACCTGCGGCAGGTGTGCTGGGCCGCCTTGCTCCGGCAAAGTGCCGGCTGGCGGGGGGCTGGGCGGCGCTCCGGGCTCTGCCCGCGCCCCCGCGCCAGGGGCCCCCGCAGCGCGCGTCCTCCGCACCCCGCCAGCGCGCCCCGGAGGGGGTCGCGCGCCGCACGCCCGCAGCGGGAACGGGGCGCGGGGCCCGGTGCCTGCCTGGGGCGCGCTCCCTGAGGCGCCCGGCCGCCTTCGAGGCCCGTCGGCCTCCGGAGACTGACGTGGGCCCGGACCTGGGTGCCCGCTCTCACCTGATTGAGGCAGTCCTCGCCGTTGGCTTTCGCCTCCACCTCCACCTCCATCAGCACCGCGTCCGGCCTCGTCACATAGCACAGCATGGCTGGGGCCGCCGCTGCCGCCACGGCCACCTCAGCCGCCTCCTCTTTGGTGTACGCGGGGCTGCCGCCTCGCCAAAGCTCGAACCCAGCCCCGGGCCCGGCGAGGGCTGCAGACAGACGCCCGCGGCCGCAGCTCCGTCCCCGCCACCCCCTCGCCCGCCAGCCCGCCTGCCCCTCCGGCCCCCGGGCACTCCGCGGCGACGCCGCACTCCAGCAGCCAACTGCCTGCGCCGCGACAGGCGCTCCCCTGATATAGCGGCTCCTCCCCCTCCGGCTCGGGACCCGGCCAATCACGGCGCCCCCACCCCTCCTCCCGCCGCCCCGTCAGCCAATCGGGGAGCCCGCTCGGGCGGCCCCGGCCTCCAGCGCCGCCTGAGTTCCCCGTGCCGCTGCGGGAGGCGGCCGCTGGCGGGCGCCTGGAGCCGCGAAGGGGGTGGGGGGGCCCCGGAAAACACCCGGTGCCTGTGCCCGCTGGGCGACGCTGCTCCTCGCGAGCGGTCGCCTCGGGCTGCTGGCGGCGACGTCTCCCTGTCGGGGGCTCGACGGTGAGAAGACTAACCGCCTCCAAGCTGCCCCTGAAACATGGGGTCCCTGCAGGAGGGCGTTTGGGTCTCGAAAGCCTAAAAAGAAGAGGAGCCCCCGCGGAGCCCGCGGACGCCTACCCGCCCCCTCCGGGTTTGCCTCCGTGTCTGGTTGGGGACGGCAGCCCAGGCGTAGACCCCGGCTCTGTAAGAACAGCGACTGAATGTCAGAGCGCTCTGCAGCCGCTCACCGAGGAGGGTCGGCCCTCTCTAGGGGCTTCTGTTGGCTGAGCCCTGGTGAATGAAAGCCCACCGTCACGGGGGCCCCAGGCCTTCTCTCAGGCTGCCCATCCAGTCTCAGGTCTTACCTCCGTTCATTCAGCCAGCATTCACGGAGCACCTGCTGCACCGGGGACCCCCACCCCACCCCCGCCGTCATGTTCCGTGTTCCATAGTAGCTATTTAGCAACTGAAGCTCCACATCCCTTCACTCAGTTGCTGTTTATTCCTCCTTGCCAGTGCATTACTCAACCCACATCTCGGGTTTCTTTGCAGGAGGAGCCCCAGGCCTTTGGAAATTTTACTTCTCTCTGAGGCTCAGTGTTGCCAACTGCTGCTAGGGTGGAGCCCAAGACATCTGTTCTATCGGCCGCCAGAACAGCCAAGGGGAGACCATCCATGACAGCAATTCTGTGTCCTTGTGTTTAATGCCAGAGCTGTCATGTCCGCCCGGGTCACCGCCTGCTAATGATGGCTCCCGTTCCTACCCCCTTTCGGGTGAATCTCTGTGCCAGGTCACTTGATTTCTGTTGTAGGAAGGGCAGCAGAGCAGAAAGCAAAAGAGAGGGAGCCTACCACAGGCCCTCACTGAAAGGGGCACAAACTGGACTAGGGGCCAGCGTTGTGACACAGCAAGTTAAGCTGCTGCCAGCCTCGCTGCTCCACTTCTGATCCAGCTCCCTGCTAATGCACCTGGGCAAGCAGCAGAAGATGGCCCAAATGCCTGGGCCTCGCCATCCGTCTGGGAGACCTGGATGCAGTTTGAGGCTCCTGGCCTAGACTGTTGTGGCCCTCTGAGCTCTGTGTTTCTCCGTCATTCTTTGTAACGCTACCTTTCAAATAAATAAATAAATAAATCTTAGGGGGAAAAAGAAGAAACTGTAATGGGCCTTTGGTGTTGCACATGTGTCCTCCCTGTGTGTCTGACATAGGCACCTCTTCCTGACAGTGTGCTCCAGAAATAATCCCTTCATGCATCAACTCTTGTTCCTCATCCCCTTAATTCCAGTTTGCAGACCTTGGGATATTTAACTGGGAGTTAAGATGTGGATCTTTGTTATCTAATCTCTGTTCAATGACTAGAAATGTCAGAACTTATTCACTTCCCAAATGGCCACAATGGCTGGAGCTGGGCCAGTCTGAAGCCAAGAGCCAGGCATTTCGTCCAAGTCTCCCACATGGTTGCAGGGGCCCAAGCACTTGGGCTGTCTCTGCTGGTTTCCCAGGCACATCCAGGGAGCTGGATAGGAAGTGGAGCAGCCGGGACTCAAACCAGTGCTCCTATGGGCTGTTGGCGTCACAGGTGCTGGCTTTACCCTGCCCTGACACCAGTCCTGACAGGGGTATTTCTAATCCAAACCCAATGATCTTTCTGCTGTGACATGGTTGGTAAAGCTTCTAATTGTTTTGAAATTAGGTATCATCAGATAAGACTGAAGAGAGGAAGGGTTTCTTAAAGCTAAACACAGGAAAATGGCACTTGGGGAAGAGGAAGAAATCATTATGACTGGGGAGAAAATGAATACAGGCTTCTATTAGCATATATAGGATGAGACTACGATCTCTCTCCCTCCCCTCCCCTCATGTAATTTCTTCTGAGTAGAGATATGGAAAGACTGGTTAGTTAAGGAAATAGATGGCTGAGTGAGCCAGTGAGAAAACACATTATGCTCAAAAGACCTAGTTAGGGAAAACCCACAGTAGAATTACTTTCTAGAGGCTTCCACCATCTGCTGTTGCTACTGAGCGTCTGGAGCCAGTTTCAAGCCCCTGCTGGGTTTAACTCCAAAATAAGGAACACCCAAGGTCTGAAGGCGGGAGCAGAACTGGACTGAGCCAAGACAAGCTACAGGGCAGGGGCTACTCCTTGATATCTGTGCTTTCTTTTGCACACATTTAGCTTATCACCTTTTAAAGACAGTATTAAAATCAAGCAGCAGCATAGTAAAAAGGTCATCTGCATGCATGTACATGTTAAAAATAGAAGCCAGTGGTGGAACTGGCCAGTCCGATGCAGTCCTAGCTGTTCAAACACAACCGAACAGCACAGATTTTTCTCTGTTTCATGTACAGTTGTCCCCTCCCTTTCCCTTGTCTATAGGGATTTGTTCCAAGACCTTCTGTGGATGCCTGAAATTATGGGTCATATGAAACCCAATAAATAGTATTTGTCCTATACATACATACATATCTATGACAAATCTTCATTTATAAATTAGGTATAGTGAGAGATTAACAATGATAATAATAGAATCATATAATCATATGCTGTGATAAAATTATGTAAAACTTAGGAGATAAATTATTTTTTGAATTTTCCATTTAATATTCTCAGGTTATGGTTGACCATGGGTAGCTGAAACCCTGGGACGTGAAGCTACGGCAAGGGGGGGAACCACTGAAGCTGGGTTCACCTGAGCACTAGGTAGTGTCTGTGGGACGGGGTATGGTGGTCATTTGGCTGCAGGCTCCTTGTGGTTGAGCACTGGGTATGATCTGCACAGCTGGTTGCTGTCTTTGCTCATTCCACTGTCACCACTGTGTACATTGCTACAGCAGCCCCAGCCGGACCACAGGCAAGGCCCTTCCTGGGGAGAAGAGCCTTCATCACCCGCCACACCCTCCTCTTTACCTCTCAACATTCATTTATAGGAGCTGCGAGGGAAGAAAAAATTAGTGTCTGCTTAAAAAACTGTCCTCTGATCCCACACATTATTCAGGCTAATTATTCACATAAGCAATGCTTCACTGAGCACAAGTGTGTTCGAATGTGTTGAGTGAGCTGAAATCTCTAATTTGAAATATTAGCCTTGTGAAATTCAGGAGTAGTTTAATTTGAACCTGGCCCTCCATCAAAGCACAGCAGCTCATTTCCAGAACTGGCTGTTTGAAGGAGAATAGGAGGAATGGAGAAATAACAGGCAAGCCCCATAGAAAAGCTCTGGGACATCTAAAATGGCATCATTTTAATGAGCTGTTTAAATGATCTTTTTCTAGTTGTGAGAAAAGACAGAAAAGCACAAGGAAAAAATGAAGTATCTGCAACTTTATTAGGCATTTCTGTTTAGTATTGATGTTTCACTGTTGTATCTTGCATTTAATGTGCTCAAAATATTGATTATGATATAATCAAACATGGCACATTAATTTCTGGGAACATATCAACAGAGTGAGAGAGACTAGGGTGTGGAGTTCCAAATCTGAAGCTGGGATTATATTATAACAAAAAAGAGCAACCACAAAAAATTCCAAGTATTACTATTTCTCAATTTTCCTTTTGAAGTACTGTTCTTCCATTTGTTTTCATTGTCACAACTAACATGCCCAAAAGGTCACATTTGGTCTCTTACTCATTTGGCATGCATTGTTTAATTGAGAGATGCTTAAAGCGGTTGTGGGCGGAGGGAGCTGTTGTCAACTTGACAATTTTTGTTTAACAACAATATTTTGATACTGTGTCTTGGTGTTGCTAATTATAGAGTATTTGGGGCTGGATAATTTATAAAGGAGTGACAGAGAAACAGAAGGAGAACTGGCCACATGCAGAAGGGACATGGGGAAGAGAGTGAGCCAAAACCACTGAGCTCCCTTTATAACAACCTGTTCTTGTGGCAGCTGGTCCAGTCCTGGGAGACCTGCATTAATCTCTTCTGAGGTCAGTGTCTTACGCAGGAACCACCTTCCACTAGGCCACCTCTTAAATATTCCACCATCTCAACAGTGTCGCACGGGAGTCCAAGCTTTGAGCACATGAAATTTTGGAAGGCAAATCACTCCCAAACCATAGCAGATCTCTGTCTTTTACTTGTGGAAATGGTAGATGGTTAGGCATGTGTTTTTCTGTGTTGCCTATCGAGTACTGGGGCCAGCGCTGTGGCGCAGCAAGTTAGTACCCTGGCCTGAAGTGCCAGCATCCCATATGGGTACCAGTTCAAGACCCAGCTGCTCCACTTCCAATCCAGCTCTCTGCTATGGCCTGGGAAAGCAGTAGAACATGGCCCAAGTCTTTGGGCCCCTACACGTATGTGGGAGACCTGGAAGAAGCTCCTGGCTCCTGGCTTCAGATTGGCCCAGCTCCGGCCATTGCAGCCATCTGGGGAGTGAACCATTGGATGGAAGACCTCTTTCTCTCTCTCTCTCTCTCTCTCTCTCTCTCTGCCTCTCCTCTCTCTGTGTAACTCTGACTTTCAAATAAAATAAATAAATCTTTATAGAGAATGAAAGGAAGGAAGGAAGGAAGGAAGGAACGAACGAACGAACGAATGAACCAGCACTGGTGCTGTGGCGCAGCAGGTTAATGCCCTGGCCTGAAGCACCGGCCTCCCATATGGGTGCTGCTTCAAGTCCCGGCTGCTCCTCTTCTGATCCAGCTCTCTGCTATGGCCTGGGATAGCAGTAGAAGGTGGCCCAAGTCCTTGGGTCCCTGCACCCGCATGGGAGACCTGGAGGAAGCTCCTGGCTCCTGGCTTTGGATCAGCACAGCTCCGGCCGTTGTGGCCATCTGGGGAGTGAACCAATGGATAGAAGACCTCTCTCTCTGTCTCTACCTCTCTCTGTAACTCTTTAAAATAAATAAAATAAATCTTTAAAAAAAAAAGAGAGAAAGAAATACAGGTACTGATCCATCCACAGACAGAGTTCACCCATCATTCTGATTTTGACTGAGGATGGGCTGAGGCTGCCCAGAGTTGGGAGCTGTGGGCAGAGAACAGACACACAGCCTGCTGAGGCTCAAGCTCCTAAGGCTCTCCTGACTTGTAGGTATTCTTGAGCTGATATGCCTCTCCTTTGCCCCTTATCCCTGCGCCTTTTTGTAAAGGATAGAGGGACCAAAATAATGTATTGTGTGAGTGAGTGTGATAGAAAAACATAGTGAGGGTGATCATTTGGATGTTGATGACATATTAAGGAATAACAACTTTCCAGAGTAAAAGCAACAGCTGTTAGAGATGGCATGGAGGGATGGGTGTTGTGGCCCAGTGAGTCAAGCTGCTGCTTGCAACCCTGGCATCTCATATCACAGCTCCCCTTTGAGTCCTATCTGCTCTTTTCCTGGTCCAGCTTCTGGCAAATGCACTTTGGAAGGCAGAGGAAGATTGTCCAAGTACCAGGGCCCCTACCACCCATGGGGGAGACCCAGAAGAAGCTTCCAGCTCCTGGCTTTGATTTGTACCAGACCTGCCTGTTGCAGCTATTTGGGGAATGAACCAGTGGATGGAAGATTTCTCTTTCACTCTTGTTCTTGCTCTCACTGTCTACCTCACTTTCTCTGTAGTTCTGGCCTTCAAATAAGTAAATTTTAAGAAAAAATGGTATATAAATATGAAAAGTACATGAAATCAGCTATACACACTCTAGAAAAGACAAACTTTAGGGGCCAGCATTGTGGCATAGCGGGAAAAGCCACTACCTGCAGTGTTGGCATCCCATATGGACTCTGGTTCAAGTCCGAACTGCTCTACTTCCCATCCAGCTCTCTGCTATGGCCTGGGAAAGCAATGGAAGATGGCCCAAGTGCTTGGGCCCCTGCATCCACATGGGAAGACCCGGCGGAAGTTCCTGGCTCCTGGCTTTGCACTGGCGCAGCTCTGACCATTGTGGCTGATTGGGGAGTGAACCAGCGGATGGAAGACCTCTCTCTCTCTCTCTCTCTCTGTCTCTCCTTCTCTCTCTGTGTTACTCTGCCTTTCAAATAAATAAATACATCTTAAAAAAAAGACAATCTTTAGATCCACAAGATAGAAAACAAAATAACAAAAACTATGAGTGCTTGGGAAAGAGGCAATTTTTTCATTAAACTTCAATCACACCATCTCTTCCTAGCCTATTTATTACTACTGATAGTTGCATAGTTTATATAATTTGGTATGCAAACCTTACTCTCTTGCAGTTATTAAATATCCTGTTTTTCTCTATTCTCTGAAACTGTGATTCTTTGAACAATGATTTGAAAGCAAAGGCCTACTCTCTGGCAATCTCTCAGAGGCTATTATTCATATGCAGCACCTTCCATCAATTCTCCCTCACCCTCTGCTCCTTCCCTCTTCTCTCACCTGGTTCAGAATTCTGGGCCCAGGTTGGAGAGGAAGTCATTGGTTTTTCAGGGTGAAGAAAAGTAGCCAGGACCCTCTCTACTTGCAGTGATGGTCTGCAACTTGAACCTTTGTATCCTTTCAAAACACATTCCAGTTCCTAAGCCCAAAAACACAGCACTGACTTGGTGGCACGTGGGACGTTTCTTGGATTGGCAAAAGGAAGAGATCCTGTCCTTTCTTGGGTCCAGACTTTGCAGAACAGGAGTTCAAGTATGTGCTTGTCAGTAGTTTGTGTGAAGCTAGTGAGCATAAAAGGTTAGGCCAGATGGATACCTTGAAGCCCAGAGAGCAAACCAGATCTTGCAGTGACCTATCTAGTTCTTGAGACGTTGCCCTTGGTTTTCCCTTATTCACTGGTAACAACTTGCTCAAATGGCCCAGCCCTGTCTTAGGTCTGCCCAGACTAAGGTAGGAGTGGCCCCAGGCCACTGAGTTTAAAACCAAGTAGAAACCCCCTAAGGCCAGGGCACAGTTCTAAGAGAGCAATGCCAGACAAGGGCAAAGACGCAAACTCCATGGTAGGTTTACCTCTTATTTTTACAGTGGAGGACCTGGTTTTTAATTTTGTTCAAGAAGACAGCAATTTTTTTATACTTCCATACACACTCCATATAGTCATACATTTTCTGTGTAGTCATCAAATTCCAGTACATGCATCTATTACTGTTAACCTGGAGAAGAAACTCTTGATAACTCAGCGATTGAGGTTCAGTTCACACTTGTAGTGACCACTATAATAACTTGTTAGCCAAAGTCAAAGTCTTTCTATCATTTGCTTGTATGATATGCAAGTATCAGCTGAGCTGCCTGCTGTGAAATTCACATTATGAAGTCTGAACAGTCTTCTATCTATCTACAGTAAAAAAGTAAAGCTCAGCACCCCAGCAAATAAGATGTTTAAAAAGGATAGTTTTGGCAGTTGCAGTTCTTAAATTTGCTCATTGCTATGAGCCATCCTTCCATCTTAGCAACTCAATGATTGATCGATTGATTGACTCATGCAAATAAATGATGAGCCATGTACTCTGTTGGTACTGATGTTAGAGCAGAGAACAAAAATGCCTTCATGAATCTTCCATTCCAGTAAAGGAAACAGGCAGTACACCAGAGAGAGCAAAGAAACCATGTAAGTACCAACCAGTAGGCAAGGAAGAGCAATGGGATGAATGGGGAGGTGGTGAGGCATGATTTGCCATTTAGGTAAGTTGACCACAGAAGGCTCGTACAGAGATTTACTGAAGTGGGTGATAGAGGGACAGATAGAGCCTGGGGATGAATAACTGTGGAGAGGCAGACTTCCCAGAAGAGGAAATCACCAGGGCAAAACCCTTGGAAGGACTCTGAGGTGGGTGGAGGGGAAGGGAGAAATGTTCTTGGAGACAAGGAGGCAGAGTGAAGGGGTGCATGGTAGGCAGAATAATATCCATGATCAAAAATCATGGAGCGTGTGGTGAACATGGGGCACAGTGAGTTAGGCCACCTGTATCCTGTATCAGAGTGCCATCTCTGCGATGCACCTGGAGGCAGCAGGTGATGGCTCATAGACTTGGGCCCCTGGTGCCCATGTGGGAGACTGGGATAGAGTTCCTGACTCCTGGTTTCAGAATGGCCTAGCCCTGGCTGTTGTGGGTATTTTGGGGAGTGACCAGCAAATGGAAGATCTCTCTATCTCTCTGTCATTCTGCCTTTCAAATAAATAAAAATAAACATTTTTTAAAAAAATATGGAGCTACTTTCCTCATATTTTGAAGATCAAGTCCAGTAAATTAAACATGAAAATAATTGAAAAATTGTCTCTGATAAAGAAACCCTTGTATGTAAACGTACCTTCCCTTCAAAATAACGAAAGTTACAATTCATTGTTATTTTTCTCCTTTGCATTCCCTTTTAACATCTTTGGTCATATTTTTGGCAGAATCTCGGTAGATGCAAGGAGGAAAAATACCAAATCTCTTTATCTTGGGGTCTATTTAGATGGAAAAAACCGTAACAAAAAAGTGATCATCAGCTAGTGGCACCATGATCCTTTAGAACAAATATATACTCGTGAAAACGAGATTCTACCTGGGCTGATTTCACTGTTCTTGTCACAACTAAAGGATATTTTGATTTCTCATAGACAGCTTGCCCAAAGCAGATCTTAGAATTCAGGATGATGACAGATGAAGAATAAACAACACTTTTTATATATATATAAAATTATCTATTCAGGGGCCGGTGCCGTAGCTCACTTGGTTAACTCTCCGCCTGCAGGGCCGTCATCCCATATGGGCACCGGGTTCTAGTCCCGGTTGCTCTTCTTCCAGTCCAGCTCTCTGCTGTGGCCCGGGGAAGGCAGTGGATGATGGCCCAAGTGCTTGGGTGCCTGTACCCGCATGGGAGACCAGGAGGAAGTACCTGGCTCCTGGCTTCGGATCAGCGTGGCACGCCGGCCGTTGTGGCCATTTGGGGGGTGAACCAACAGAGGGAAGACCTTTCTCTCTGTCTCTCTCTCTTACTGTCTAAAAAACTCTACCTGTCAAATTAAAAAATTATCTATTCATTTACTTATTTACTTTTTAAAGATTTTATTTATTTATTTGAGAGGTAGAGTTACAGAGAGAGCGAGAGACAGAGAAAGGTCTTTCATCTTGCTAGTTCACTCCCCAGATGGCCGCAATGGCCGGAGCTAGGCTGATCTGAAGCCATAAGCCAGGTACTTCCTCCTGGTCTCCCATGCGGGTACAGGCACCCAAGCACTTGGGCCATCTTCTGCTGCTTTCCCAGGCCATAGCAGAGAGCTGGATCGGAAGAGGAGCAGCCCGAGTACAAATTGGCTCCCATAAGGGATGCTGGCACCTCCAGAGGAGGCTTAGCCCACTAAACCACAGAGCCAGCCCCAACTTTAGCAAAACTTATATGTCTGATACTTTGGGAATACTGCCATTCTCATTTCCCTTTTACAGCTCCCCTTTAGTTCCCAAGAGGACTTTCTCAGACTGTAGTTGTTCTTAACTAGCATATATATATGTATACATATATATCTAATCTAGCTGTGAAAACGTTTCCTTGAAAAATTGCAAATCTAAGGCACATAAATGCAAAACAGAAAATAATAACATAGATAAAATGATTTTATTTCTTTAAATAGCTCCCCTATGTTGTGCATCTTTTTCATCCACTTGATGTCCTGCTGTGTGAGTCAGTTCTGTTATGGGACAATTCTTGCTGCTGGATGACTGCTGGGATTTGCTGCTCGCAGGTGATATTCATATTGTTAAACCAATTATTATAGTATTTTGCCATTAGAATTTTAGTGTATGTTGTCAAAAGGAAAAGATATACTATCAGTAATGAAAACAATCTTAAGCATTGATCGTGGTACCTTACAATATTTATGAACTATTCACAAACAAACATTTTGTAAGATTTAGGACCCATCTTTTATTATTTAAAATTTTTCATTGGGTATAATTTTAGCCTTCAGGAAGGAATCGTGTAAAAAATTTCCAGAGCTGTATACCACGGTCTTCACATGCTCACATTTTATCACATCAGCTTTGTCTTTTTCTCTATGTGTATTTTTTCAAGAACTATTTGAGAGTAAATTGTAGACATGGCCTAAATACTTCACAGATGATTATTAATACAAATATCCAAAAATAAGGGTATTCTCCTACAGCATCATATACAATTATCATAATCAGTAAACTAACATGGGTGAATACTACTATTTAATATTTAGACCTTGTTCATATTGCACCAATTGTTCCTGGATTTATTATTGCATTCAGTTTTCAGGTCTCCTTACCTCCCTTAATCTGGAAATATTTGTTCATCTTTTCTTTGTTTTCCATGACCTTGGCATATTGAAGAGCACAGATGTTGCAGAGTTATCTCTCAATTTGAGGAAAATATTTTTTTTTAGCTTAAAGCAAAGATAGTACAGTGTAACATGCATTCAGAAAAAAGAGCAGGGGCCAGTGCTGTGGTGCAGTAGGTTAAAGCCCCAGCCTGCAGCACTGGCATCCCATATGGGTGCCGGTTCTAGTCCCAGCTGCTCCTTTTCTGATCCAGCTCTCTGTTATAGCCTGGGAAAGCAGTAGAAGATGGCCCAAGTGCTTGGGTCCCTGCACCCATATGGGAGACCTCGAAGAAGCTCCTGGCTCCTAGCTTCGGATCGGCACAGCTCCAGCCATTGCGGCAAATTGGGGAGTGAACCAGCAGAATGGAAGACCTCGCTCTCTCTCTGGCTCTACTTCTCTCTGTAACTCTGTCTTTCAAATAAATAAAATTAATTCTTAAAAAAAAAAAAAGAAAAAAGAAAAGATAAAGAGTAAAGGTATATTAAATCCAGATCTTCTCTCTGGTGTCTCTTACATACTTCTGGTGTTCCAGGCCAGATATAAATGAATGGTCATATAGAGTCTTTTATGACCTGGAGGTCTTAAGGAGAAATAATACAGACGTGTGTCTTTAATTGCTGGAGTAGCGTTTCCCTCCATCAGATTCCAGTCAGATAGGTTCAAAGATAGTTTTGTTAGCGGTTGGCCATTTCTCTTTGGCCTAACTTTAATGCTACAGGTTTTTCAAAGCTATGCAAGGCCTCAGTGGATACTGTCACTCAAAGAAATCAACTTATGAAAGGAGCTCGCTACTCACCATCCCCTCTCCTTCTCCCCTAGGACTGTTGAATTCCTCTGGCCTATTTCCTAGTTGAAATAACCTCCCTACCTTCTCTAACAACAAGACATGGATAGTGGACGATGACATTGCCTCTTGGCCTCTCCTGTTTGTGCTCGATTTCATCTTGCTTCCCCACCCCTACTGTGGCAATGAAAAGGGAAGTATCAAATTGGCTAAGTGGCAGGCAGAATAGGTAGGCATTAAGTAGGCAAGGCTTGTGCCCGTGTTTCAAAGGTCTCTGCCCAATCTATCTCTTAGGTATTTACTTATGAGTATCGTCACCCTTCGGTGCAAAATTTCACCCAGGAGCAAGGTTCCTGCAGGTGCTTGAGGGCTCTTCAACCCCCACACTCACCAAAAATCACAGGAGAGGAGAGTGGGGTGTAGACAGGATCTGCCGGAGGTGCTGGCGGAGACTTTACCGGCTCTTCCCTGTCCTTTGTTCCTTCACTGCTGATTCAAGTGAGAACATCCTGCAGCATATTATTACGAGCATGTAAAATACACACCAAATCTGTGCAGATGATCTAGGAGGAAGTACACCAGCATGCTGGCTGTGATGTTTTGGTTGATGGGTTAGTTTATAAAAAGAAACTTTGAAACAACACTTCATTTATTTTGCAACTTTATTTTCATAGCTGGCCATCGCTTTTATTATTGAAAAATAATACTCAACAATACTCAAATGTTGCAGTTCCTTAAAGCTCTTTGAAGCATTAATCAGGTATTTTCAACTAACCAGAGAGATGAAGCTTGGATGTAGAACTCCAACATGAACAGAGCGAAATTCCAGTGAGTTGCACTTCAAAGGCTGTGTATTGATATTACTCTACCCACACAGTTGGTTCAAGGTACTCATTAACTATTTAAGTTACTTCTCCAAATAGTGTTTAGCAAGTATTTTCATGTAGACAAGTAGGTTACTGGAAAAGTACCAAGGAATTTTGGTTGTTTTTAAATTCTACTAAATCCATACTCTTTAAACACTATACATTCTAATTACCTGAAAATACCTTGAATGTTGCTAATTATAATAATACCTTCTCAGTGCCCCAGGACAAACATTAAAGCAGAATCTTCCCTAAGTTTCTTTCTGTGACAGTAACATGTAGCTTCAGATACAAAGGAAGGAACAAATTCAACTTGAGGAACAAGCTGTATCCTGCCAAAGGCATATTCAGTGAGGGAGATGTGCATTTGTAGATATACAAATCAAGTATTTATTTTAACATGACAATGTTTGAGATGTTTCAGAGAGAATAAAAACAGTGATTTCTCTAAGTGCTTATGATCTAGGGAGCAGGTGTTTAGCCTAGCAGTTTCTTTCTACCTGCCTCTTTGCCTGTTTCTGTCCGCCACCCCCCCCCCCCCAAAAAAAAAAAAAAGTTGGAGAGAGAGCGGCGCTGTTGTGTAGCGGGTAAAGCCACCACCTGCAGTGCCAACATTCCATATGGGTGCTGGTTCCAGTCCTGGCTGCTCCACTTCCTTTCCAGATCTCTGCTAAGGTGCCTACGAAAGCAGTAGAAAATGGCTCAAGTTCTTGGACCCCTACACCCACGTGGGAGACCCAGAAGAAGCTCCAGGCTCCTGGCTTTGGATTAGCTTAGCTCTGGCCATTGTGGCCATTTGGGGAGTGAATCAGTGGATGGAAGACCTTTCTCTCTGCCACTGTCTTTCACATAAATCTTAAAAAAAAAAAAAAATAAGAGGTTATGAGCCGAATGAATCAGTAGATCATTTACCTTCAGCCTTCATGATTTCCTTTCCTACTGCTATAAGCCCAATGGAAACTCATTCAGTAAAAATTGCCAACCTTCAGCTAAACAGGCTAGAAAAATGTATTAGTGTGGATTTTATTTTATTTAGTTGTTTGTTTATTTGAGAAGCAAGAAGGCAAGATGAGAGAGAGAAAGAGACTGAGAGCTCCCATCTTCTGTTTCATCTCCCAAATGCCTACAAGGGCCAGGGCTGGTCTGGGTGGAAGCCGGGAGCCAGGAGGTCAACCGGGTTTTCCATGTAAATGGCAGGGATTCGGTCACTTGAGCCATCTCCAGCTGCAGCCCAGGATGTGAATTAGCATGAAGCCGTAACTAGGGGCAAGGATTGGAACCCAGGCACTCCAGGATGAGATGCAGCATCTTAAATGGTAGGCCATAAATGCCTGCTCTGCTTGTGAATTTTAATGCTGACTCTGCAGGTCTCATATTATAGCTAGGTCACAACCTGAAGCCCAGTTCGCTCAGTTGTGAATACGTTAATATCTGTGTTGTCATGAGACATAAATAAGATGGGTTACATGAAACTATATCAAAATATAAAACAGTTAAGCAGGTGTTTGGAGTGACTAGGTTTGATCCCTGGCTCTGGCTCCAGATTCCAACCTTCTGCCATTGCAGATCCTGGGGTCAGTAGGCGATTGTGTTCCTGCCACTCACCTGGAAGGCCTGGATTGAGTTTCCTGCTCCTGGCTCTTGTCTCGGCCCAGGCTTAACAGCCATTGTGGGTATTTAGGAAGTGAACCAGTGGATGGGAGCTGTTTCTGTCTCCCTCTCTGTCTCTCAAATACATAAAAATTATATATAAAGATACAGATAGATGGATTTTCCTCAATGTACAATGGATGCCATACTTAATTTTTTGTTTCTTTAAGTTCAAAGGATTTAAGTAATAACATAAAACTACATGAATAATTCACTATGCCACAATATCATGCTCTGTGTGTGTTCTAAGAACTATATGGAACATGGGTCCTTTCTGCCGGCTCACCTATGGAACTACCATAGAGGCATCAACGGCTATTCAAGGAAGCTCTGCCCTGTCCCTTGGTGGCTTACACAAAGGAAACGAGGAAAGAAGTGCATACATTATGCAAGAATGAGACTTAGTTTGATGCTTAAAATAAATTGCAAAAGAAAAAAACACATTAAAAAAGAAAATTGATAGCACATACAAACAGATCCAATTTCTTTTTCTACATTGCTGCATTGCTTTTCTAATATCATGTAAAAAATTTACGCATCCATGTTCATGAATGATATTATCATTCTCCTTTCTTCTATTATCTTTAGGGAAATACTGGCCCCACGGAGTGAGTTGGTGAATATACCCCTTTCTTGTACTTTCTGGAAGAGTTTGTGTAGCATTGGTGTTCATTCTTCTCTAATGGATAGATTTTTGTCATTGAGGCTTTCTATTTCTATTTCTTTCCTAACTAAAGCCCTTTCTATTTCTTTCCTAACTAAAGCCCTAAGTCCATGTTTTCCCACTGTTTCATCAGCTCACTCACAGAGACCACTCATAGAGACCACTCACAGAGACAGGTGCACACAGCACTGGCCTCTGTTCCAGAGCCAGGCTGCTCCAGGCAGGACAGACAAATCTTGAGATACTTTCCTTCAGTGTTAGGCTGAGTGGTGAAGCCGCAATTTTTCCATCTCATTCCCCACTCCCTTCCATTGAACTCTAAATTGCTGTTTAGAGAAAACTCAATTTTGAATTAGTAAGATTTTAGCTTATTAAAATGATTCCAGGTCACTTAAAAAAACAAGGATTATTAATTAAAAAATGTGTAGTTGTCCAGAAAAATTAGCCATGCCTCTTGCTATTGTTGTTGAAGGACCTGTGCTATAGTTCAAACATTATTTTGCTCCTGATCTCACATAGAACTTTAATACCTAGGGTCATGGGTTGGTGGTGATAGGAGAGTGGGAATTTGGTTCAATTATAATGTGACAGAAGTGGGCTTCATGGGAGATTTTCAAGTCATTGGGAGCATTCCTGGAAGGCAGTTCTTGCAACAGAGTTGGTTATAAAAGTCAAGTTCAGCTTAGACTCCCTCTGAGCTTCCTAGCTCACCTTCCCCTGCAAGTGCTCTGCCCTTACCATCTTCAGGCTCACTGGATGCTGAACCAGTGAGATCTGCCTGATCTTGGCTTGTGAACCTCCAAAACTGTGAGCCAAAATAAACCTCCTTCCTTCACAGGTAGCTTGTGTTAGGTATTTTGTTATATAAGCGAAAGCTAACTAACATAACCGCTGACTCTACCTCCTACTCCCCAGCTTAGCTTCTACTTCCTAATCTTTGGGAGGTTTGGTTCCTTGTTTGATTTTAATGAGGATTAAATGAAATTATGCAGACTTGTTGGCACCCAAAATCTCACGAGAAATATTGGCTGTTATTACAACTCCTTAGGGCTCAGTTTCCTTAATTTGCAAAACAGGGCGGTTAGATGAGATTTCTTACAAAATGGTTTTCAAAATTTCCTACTGCTACCTGAGAAAGACTCTGCCTCTAATATATATATATATTTTTAAATTTCCCAGTGGGGCTTACTCACTAACTGATTAAAATAAATTTTTGGCAAAGGGATGTATTCTAAAATTTCAACATGATTATTAATTTTATTTCATTTTGAGTTTAAATCTATTAGTTATATAAAACATTTATGTTTTTCTTTGGGCCAGTGCTGTGGTGTAGTGGCTTGGGCCTCTGCCTGCAGTGACAGCATCCCATATGGGCGCTGGTTCAAGTCCTGCTGATCCTCTTCCAATCCAGCTCTCTGCTATGGCCTGGGAAAGCAGCAGAAGATGGCTCAAATGCTTGGGCCCCTGCACCCACATGGGAGACCTGGAAGAAGCTCCTGGCTCCTGGCTTTGGATCAGCCCACCTCAGCCATTGTGGCCATTTTGGGGAGTGAACCAGCAGATGGAAGAACCTTTCTGTCTCTCCCTCTCTCTCTCTGTAAGACTGCCTCTCAAATAAATAAATAAATCTTTAAAACACATGTTTCCCTATTCATTTTTTTTGTTGAATGTATGAGAAAATACTTAACCTGGGCGACGTTGCTGTTGAACTTGATTTATTTTTGTATTGGACTGGGTGTAAAGGTCCTGAGCCAGCCCTGGGCTCTTAGGAGGAAAGCTGTCAGCGCCAACCACAAAGCTGACCACACGTGCATCAGAGCCGTGGCTCTGATGAGAGTCTGAGCAGGCTGCACAGTAGCCAAACAGAAGAGCGTTTCCAGGTCATGGAGAACATAATTCAGCTTAGAAACCCCGGGAAGATACAGTGTAGACTTCAGTGCTAGACTAGGGACGCCTGCATCCCGTATCAGAGTGAGTGGGTTTGAGTCCCAGCTCCACTCCTGATTCCAGCTTCCTGGTAATGTGTTCCCTGCAGGCAGCAGGTGATGGCTCGCGTGCCTGGGTCCCTGCCACCCACAGGGGAGACCTAGACTGGGTGCTCTGTGCCCGGTTGTGGCCTGGCCCAGCCTCAGCTGTTGCAGGCATTTGGGGAGAACACTCCTGGACAGAAGATCTCTGTCTCTCTGCCTTTCTCTCTCAGTCCACTTTTCAAATAAATAAATAATTTACAAATATTTTAAAATAAATAAAGTAGGGCTCTTTCCATATAAAAACAAAGTTCCCTGGAGCCGGTGCTGTAGCTCAGCAGGTTAAAGTCCCAGCCTGAAGCAATGGCATTCCATATGGGCACCGGTTCTAGCCCAGACTGCTCCACTTCAGATCCAGCTCTCTGTCTGGGAAAGCAGTAGAGGATGGCCCAAGTCCGTAGGCTCCTGCACCCACGTGGGAGACCTAGAAGAAGCTCCTGGCTCCTGGCTTTGGATTGGCACAGCTCCAGCCATTGCAGCAATTGGGGAGTGAACCAGTGGATGGAAGACCTCTCTCTCTCTCTGTAACTCTGTCTTTCAAATAAAAATAAATCTAAAAAAAAAAAAAAAGCTAAAATACCCTTGAGTATTAACACAACAGGCTTATGCCAGATGATTTCTTTGAACTAGCAACACTTGATTCTAAAGCAAAGAATCAACATTTGATTTTAAATGAAGAGTTTATATTTCAAACTTATTCTGATCCTGGAATTTTCCTTTCCCTTTTTTATCCTTTTATTTCATTAAAAGGATGGCATTCCTCTTCTCATCTCACCTTCCTGATTGTGATTTAAGTTGAACATTATTCAGGTTTTCTACAGTATGAGCTGCATCTAACAATATACGGACAAGGGGCAGTAAAGTATTTTATCTTCATAATTGTCATATTGTTAAAAAATAAAACCTACGTTCCCCTATCTTCATGAGGAAGAGTATAGTAATGTTGTCTTTTTTCTTTATTCAGAGGTTTATTTCCCAGGTTATCAATCCAACTTTTGAATAGTTAATATTTTTCAGAACTCCCATTTTGAATGGAATTATCACAGATTGCTATTTTATGTCTATAATTCAATTCTCTGATTTCTTCCACTTCCAAGAAAAACTTAAAATTTTTCTCCTTTGGTCTTGAAAGTAGAGAAAGGAACTTCCTCTGAACTTATCTAACCCAAGTTCTTATTGTTTAATAATGTATTCAGCAGGTGAACTCAGTCCTTTTTGAACTGACATACAGTAAGAGTACAGTAAATACTTTTTGAAGAAGTAAATGTTCAACTTTTGAAATAAGTCATGTTTTAGCAATCTTTTTTTTGAAAAAGATTTATTTATTTATTTGAAAGGCAGAGTTACAGAGAGAGACATCTTTCGTCTGCTGGTTCACTCCCCAAATGGCCACAATAGCTGATCTGAAGCCAGGAGCTTCTTTCAGGACTCCCACTTGGATGGCAGGGGCCCAGTGACTTGGGCCATCTTCCGATGCTTTCCCAGGTGCATTAGCAGGGAGCTGGATCAAAAGTGGAGCAGCCAGGACTCGAATTGGTGCTCGTATGGGGTGCTAGCATTGTAGACCACAGCACCAGCCCCAGTAATCTTACAAATAGATTTTTATTTATGAAAGCATTATTAAAATAAGCTTTCAATTTTAGAGTAATTTAAAAATTTAGTATAGTTTCTGTACATGATTCACCCTATTTCCATCTAATGTTCACTTTTTTTTTTTTTTTTTTTGGACAGGCAGAGTGGATAGTGAGAGAGAGACAGAGAGAAAGGTCTTCCTTTTGCCGTTGGTTCACCCTCCAATGGCCGCCGTGGTAGCGCGCTGCGGCCGGCGCACCGCGCTGATCCGATGGCAGGAGCCAGGTGCTTATCCTGGTCTCCCATGGGGTGCAGGGCCCAAGGACTTGGGCCATCCTCCACTGCACTCCCGGGCCACAGCAGAGAGCTGGACTGGAAGAGGGGCAACCGGGACAGGATTGGTGCCCCGACCGGGACTAGAACCCGGTGTGCCGGCGCCGCAAGGCGGAGGATTAGCCTAGTGAGCCGCGGCGCCGGCCTAATGTTCACTTTTTATAATCACTGTACATTTGTTACAATTGAGAACCGACATTGGTAAGTTACTATTAACACAACTATGGGGGCTGACATTGTAGCGCAGCAAGATAAGCTGCCGCTTGTGACACCAGCGTCCTGTACCAGAGCTCTGATTTGAGTTCCAGCTGCTCTGCATCAATCCAGCTCCTTGCCTTCCCTGGGAAGTGAGCAGAAGGTGGACAGCAGCCACCCGCAAGAGACCAGGATGGAGTCCTAGGCTCCTGCCCTTGGCCTGGCCCAGCCCTGCTGTTATGATTGTTTAGGGAATGAACCAGCGGATGGAAGATTTCTCTCTCTGTCTCTCCTCTTTCTGTCACACTGCCTTTTGAATAAATAAATAAATAAATAAATAAATCTTAAAAGCAAAACTAAACTCTTTTCCCCCACTAATCTATTCATGTTTTCCTTCCAGAAACCCCTCTAGGATCCTACACCCTTTGATCAGGGTGATTTCTCAGAGTTCCCTCCTTTTTCACGACTTTGAAAATATTGACGGGTACAAGTCAGGTATTTTTGAGTTTGCTCTATGTTTTTCTTTGATATATCTGACAATATGCTTAAGGGAAGGCTATCACCGAGGTCAAGTGCCCTTCTCATTGTGTCACATCATTGGGTATAAGAGAGAAACATGACCTTGACCCCTTGGAGTACACCAGGTTAGTGTAATTACTTTCAATTAAGAAAATAAAATTATTATTGTTGCTTTCAGATGCAGCAGAGTTATATATTTACAAATATGAATTTGACACATGGAAAGCATTGAATTTTAATTGCAACAATTGCATTTAACTGACTCAAATAATGACTATATTTAGTCCAGTGATATGTCCTTTGGTTTTTAAAATGAATTATTAAGCTTATTACTTATCTTAAAATGTCTATGCAGTTACTAGGTGGGAATATATATTACAAATTATTTCTGCATTTTCTTTGCCATGTGAAAGGAAAAAATCTTCTAAAATGAACTACATAAAATATTATCTTTTCAGTAGTTGGAAAAAAGTATCATCAATTTCAAACTATCGCCAGTCACCTTTCTTTGTAGTCATTTGGTATATATAATTACCTTCTTCTTTTCCATTTGTAATATTTAAATATTTTTTATGTTGCACAATGGCCTATATGGCATATAATCTGAAATGGCATTTCTATATAGCCATGAAATATTGGAAATTTGGTCTAGCATACTAATTTAGTTTTCTGATTCAGCTTGCTTAAATCTCTCATCTTAGTTTACACACACTCTCAAACTTTCAAAATACCTTGTCCTGAGCACTCCATTTTTACTCCAGTAGGAAATGTCTTTAGTTTTATAGGCAATCTAGTACAATATTCAAAGCTTGCCTGTTGTGGAAGCAATCCTGAATGGAAGAGGAAAGTGGGCCACACACATAGAATGGAAAACTCTCGAATATTATTCATCCTCATGAAAAAGAAGAAAATTCTATTACATGGTACAACATGAATGGATTGGAAGATATTATCCTAGGAAAATTAAGAGAGACACAAAAAGAAAAATATTGTATCATTGCATATACATGAGGGGTTTAAAGTAAACTCATAGAAGTGGAAAGTAGAATGCTGGTCCAGGACCTGGGGAGAGGGGAAAGAAATGGGGGATTGTTTAATGAACAGAGGAGTTTCTGTGTAAGGATAAAGAGGTTCTGGAGATCGGCCACACAGCAAGGAGAACATACTGGACATTATTGCTGAACTGTACACTAAAAATACTGAAGTTAGTACATTTTGTGTGTTTTCTATCACCATAAAAGATGTCTCCAGGGGCCAGTGCTGTGGCGTAGCAGGTTAAGCTGCAGCCGGTGATGCCAGCACCCCATTCAGGCACTGGTTTGAGGCCCAGCTGCTCCACTTCCAGTCCAGCCCCCTGCTAATGCTCCTGGGAAAGCAGCTGCAGATTATCCAAGTGTTTCGGACCCTGCACCCATGTAGGAGACCCCAAAGGAACTCCTGGCTTCTGGCTTCTGTCTGGCCTAGCCCCAGCTATTGCAGCCATTTGGGGAGTGAACCATCGGATAGAAGATATCTTTCTTGTCTCTCCTTCTCTTCCTATAATTCTACGTTCCAAATAAAGCAAAAAGTCTCTGTAGGTTAAAATTCTATTATTTTGAAACAATTCAGATGTGCAGAAAGTTGCAAGAGTAGTACCAAGAGCTCTTTCTGTATAAGGGTTATTTGTATTTCCTTCATCCAGATTCTCTGACAACTAACATTTTACCGCATTTGCCTTGTTAGTCCCTCTCTGTGTGCCTGTGATTTTTTTTTGCACTATTTAAGAGTAGATTGCAGACAAGATTCCTCCTTATTCCTAAATACTTAAATGTGCATTTCTTAAGAACAAGGACATTCTCTCAAATAACCACAGTATAATTTATTAGAGCAGAAAATGAACACTGATAAAGTAATGTTATCTAATCTATAGACCTTATTCAAGTCTTGCCAATTGCTCCACTAATGTTCTCTACAGCAAAAATAAGATAAAATAGAGAAGAAAAAAGAAAAAAGAAATGGAGTTTGGGGTCTACTCCAAGATCATACGTTGCCAAGTCTCTTTAGTCTCCTTTCATCTGGAACGGGTTCTAGGTCTTTGTTTTATATGACCTTGACCTTTCAACAAGTACAGGCCTGGTTATTTTGTAGAATGCTTCTCCAGATAGACTGAGGTTAGGCATTTTAGCCAAGAATACCGTGAAAGTGATGTTAGCCCTCGCTGCCTTACATCAGGAGGCAGGATGTCAGTCCGTTCTATTATAGGTGATGTGTCTACTTCCTTCTTTTCCCTGCTGTAACCTACAATTTCCTGCTTTGTAACTGACAGGCACTAGGTGGGGAGATACTTGGAGATTATGTAGATACTCTATTCCTCACCAAAATCTCCTGCAATATTTTCTCACATCTATTGCTAATTCCTGCTCAAATCGATCATCACTATGCTGGTGCATTCTGGTAGGGACAGCTTTTGTTTCTCAGTCATTTCTGCCTTTGTTTATTTATTCATTTATTTACTTATAACCATATAGACTCATGGACTCCTATCTTATTCAATGATTTATAATTTCTTACTGTGATCATTTTTTTTTTTTTACTAGCCCGTATATTTCATGTTTCATAGTTCAGGAACACAGGTCAGTGACAAACTTCTACAGAATTCAATCCAAAGAAATTCTTTACATCCCAAATCACTTTGCACTCTGGAAGATACCAGCTTTCTTCATCTCCTCAAAATCTTTCATGGAATCATAATTTCTGTAGAAATCTGCATATGCCTTCTTTCTTGGTTCTGCCACTGCAAACTTATACAGAGCTGCAACGCTCAAGGACACGGCAAAGGCTCCGACAATATGAAAGCGCAGGCGTTTGGCTGGAAGGCCCCGCATCTGAGGTTTCGCCAAAGCACTGGGCGCCATGCTAGTTCTTGTCCTCCACACCAATGTCCTTCCTGGTTGCTAGAGAAATGGACGACACCTACTGTGATCATTTGACATTCACATTTCACACGATCTGGCCAGTGGGAACCCTCCAGGCACTTTCCTGCATTCTTTGACATGGCCTCATCTTTCTTTGAACACTTTTTAACTTTCTTATTCAAGATGTGTTAAGCTTTTTTTTTTTTTTTCAATCTTTTCCATTTGTTGAATCAGTCATTTCTGCAAGAGGCCTTTCATCCTGTAAGTGAAAAATAATGTTTAGAAATTAATACTTGAGGCCGGTGCTGTGGCTCACTAGGCTAATCCTCCACCTGCGGCGCCGGCACCCCGGGTTCAAGTCCCTGTCAGGGCGTGGATTCTGTCCCGGTTGCTCCTCTTCCAGTCCAGCTCTCTGCTATGGCCCGGGAAGGCAGTGGAGGATGGCCCAAGTGCTTGGGCCCTGCACCCGCATGGGAGACCAGGAGGAAGCACCTGGCTCTTGGCTTCAGATTGACACGGCGCACCAGCCGTGCTGACCGTAGCGGCCATTTGGGGGGTGAACCAATGGAAGGAAGACCTTTCTCTCTGTCTCTCTCACTAACTCTGCCTGTCAGAAAAAAAAAAGAAATTAATACTTGGGGGGCCAGCACTATGGCATAGCAGGTAAAGTTGCCGCCTGTGCTGGCATCCCATCGGGATGCTGGTTCAAGCCTTGGCTGCTCCACTTTGTATCCAGCTCTCTGCTATGGCCTGGTAAAGCAGTAGAAGATGGCCCAAATCCTTGTGCCTTTGCACTTGTGTGGGAGACCTGGAAGAAGTTCATGGCCAGTTGGGGAGTGAACCAGTAGATGGAAGACCTCTCTCTCTCTGCTTCTCCTTCTCTCTGTGTGTAACTCTGACTTTTAAATAAATAAATAAATCTTAAAAGAAAGAAAAAAAGAAATTAATACTTGGGATACAGGAATGTTTACTGCTACAGGGAGTGTTATTGCTTGTGGGCCCTTATGATGGACAGAGCCAGGATATTTGCATGTGTGTACACATATGTGTTGCAGGTGGCACTCTCTGAAAATCCAGTTCTGAGACATTAGTTGGTGAGCAATAAGTTTATTAGAGAATGCTCTAGGACCAGCCCCTATGGAATGTAAGACCCATGGGCAGCGAGTTTCATTTTCCTCTCTGTTCTGTCCTTAGCTCCTAGAAGAATTCTTGGTGCACAGAAGATGCCCAGTACCCAAGCGTTTGTCCAGGCCTCCCAGCACCATCTCCAGGTTCAGGGATTCAACAGGAGGATTCACAGTATGCAGCATGTAGTCCTCCACTCAGAAAAGATTTATCATAGCAAAAGGACATCAAACAGAATCAGCAAAGGGATGAAGTACAGGGAAACCTGGCACAAGCTTCCAAGAATTCTTTCCCATTGGAATCCTGCAGGATGCAAGTAACTCCCCCAGCAATGAATGTCAACAACAGTCTGAAGTATTGCCCACAGGGAAGCTCATTAAAACCTTAGGACCTAGGATTTTTATTGGGGAATGGTCATGAAGGCAGCCCTGCCTGACTCCTACCAAAATCCCAGACTCCAGAAGCAAATGTCCAGAAGAAATCCTATCTTTTGCACAAGCAGCTTAGTAAATCCTCTTTTCAGCTCTGGGAAAGGGGAGACCACTCCCCAAATTCAAGTTCCCAGATGCCAGCCAAGGGCTGACCTTGAAAGTAGAACTCCCTAAAGATAGGAGTCTCAGGCCTGCCATGTGAACTTTTTTTTTTTTTTTAAAAAAAAGTTATTGATTTTTATTTGAAAGGTAGTTAGACAGAGAGATCTTCCATCCACTGGTTCTCCCCAAATGCGATGGCCCAGGCTGGGCCAGGTCAAAGCTGGAAGCCAGGAGCTCAAGCTGGGTCTCCCACATGGATGGCCAGAACCCAAGTACCTGAGCCATCACTGCTGCCTCTCAGAGTGCACATTGGCAGGAAGCTGGGATAGGAAGCAGAGCCAGGACTCAACCTAGGCCCTCTGGTCCAAGACGCGGGCACCCCAAGGTGCATCTTAACTGCTGTGCTGAACACCTGCCCCTGCCCTATAAACCTTTTTTCCTGCACAGTGTGTTAAAAGAATTTGTCACTTTTCAGTTGACAAAAAATGAAGTGTTGCAGAGCTCAGGAGCAGGATAAGATAGATGAACGAAAACAAAGTTATCTTTTTTCCCTTTGAAAAATGCTGAATGAATTTTGACCTTGGTTACATGCATAAACACAACTTGCTTGTGTATTTTTTGAAGTACTTGCCTAGAAAGGAGATGTGGATAGAACCTCACACATTGCTTGGATTCCATGCATTTTAGGATGTGTTTCCGATGGAAATGGCGAGGGTCTACTGGAGAGAGTGGGTCTCATGCCAGCCTTCCGTGCAACATCTCTGTTTCTGCTTTCTGAGTATCCAGTGCTCTTGAAAGTAGCTGCCCGTACAAAGGGGTGCATAAATACTTGTTCAATGGGTAAATGGCGCTGCTATAGCTGTTAAAAATGGTTTAATTTCACAGGCCTGTGAGTGGATTCAACTTATATTAAAAACAAATGTGACTTGTGACAGATGCTAACTAAACTTGGAAACTGGTATCATAGCTACTGTGATAAAACAGGTTAAAATATTTTTATTGTACCATATTTAGGTGTGTTGGAATTGTAAATAAATAGCTGGCATTACTGTTTTTGTTTGCTTTAGCTAAAGTGAGAGGGAGAAATACACACATACACACGCACACACACACACACCTAAAACTGTCTGGAGTTGTGTGGAGTGAGGGAGGAGGATCCTTAATTCCCTGGATCCAGCCTTCTCTACATGACACTGGCAGAATAATGGTGATTCTATGGGGAGATGTCTCAAGACAGAAATGCCCGGAAACTGAAGTCCAAAACATTTTGCAAGTTCTAAGATCAATAAAAGTAATGCTGACTTATTGGAGTCTGAAATCATATAGGAGAGATTTAATAAGAAAAATGTTAGTCAGTCTTGATTTGAATCATATCTTGTGGTTTTAGAACATTTTCCCACTAAGCTTCTTTCTTATAAATATTATAAGTCTATATTATATTGCCCAGATAGATATTTTTAGAGCACTAAGTGGAATATGGTAATTTGCTTTAAGTTCTGATGAAAATTAGCCTGGTTTTTATAAACACATATACATATTTGCATATGTGCATACATTGTGTGTGTGCGTGTATTTTAATCTCTCATTACTTGTTCAAAATGTTTATTTACAGCTACCTTATTGTAAAATCCAAAATTTATGACAGGAAAGAGTAAAACAAGCTCGTGGGGTGGGCTGACATTCACCCTTTCTCAGGCAGGCAAACTCAGCCTCTGTTCAGAGCTGCGGCCCCATGACCAGGGATACAAACATTAACAACATTTTAGTGTTTACATTCAAAGGAGAGGCAGAGGAAAGCTGTCTTGTGAAAAACTCCAGTGATGTGTGAAACACTTAGGAGTTCTGCGCTTTTGCAGAGTGATATCCTGCTAAAGCGCTGTCCAAATGCATCCATGAAAATATTGACTCAAGAGTAAAGGGACCTTTGGAAAGCATATTTCTGGATATTGAATTTAGAAATGAAATGCTAAACAAGTTTTCTGAGCGCTTGTATAACCAGGCATTCCTAGAGTTTTAGAGCTGAGTCAGGTCTGCAGAGACGCAGATATACCTCTCCATGGCGCAGCCTGGGAAGCTGGGCCAGGGACGTAAGGGTACTTGTTTAAGATCACACAATTTGTGTGCCAGTGGAAGAACTCACGTCTCCCACTTCTACAGTTCCTGCCAGGGTATCTGACTGCTTCCTTCAGTTTGGATGAGCAGGGACTCCAGCGCTACATACATACTATGTGTACAGTAATATAGGAGGTCCTGCATTAATACAGATTTGATTAAAAGCCATCTGATGCCTCTAATGCTGCAGTCAGTCAGCCTTTGCTATCTGGTGCTGTTCTGGGGTTGCACCCAAGAATAAACAACTGGAGAAATGGTGCCTTCGTTTGGTCTTGTCCTGGAACCAGGTACTCTCCAAATATCTATGGAAACTCTTGCAACTTTAGATATCAGCTCTGCATTGGCAGGAGAATTCTGGAACTTCCGGGGTCTGTAACGAGACTTCCTTAGTCTGCAGACGGCCCCTGAACAGCTGGGGCCTACAGTGTCATGCTGGCCCACCCCACTTGAATTTAGGGAGCAGTTTGAAATCAGTTGCAACTACTATATTAAAACACGAAGAGCATTTTTAGTGTGTGGCAACGTATTTTGAAAAAACTGGTGGGTTATTTATGCCTGGGGATTCTCGGTGACCTGTGCCACCATAAATAGAGACAACCTTATGCCCTTCACTCCAGGGCTGACTGAGATGACAGCACAGTCACCCAGCTGAGCTGCTGCTGAGACACCCCTGTCCACACCGGCTGCAGGAGTGATGCTTGTCACGTCGATGTGCCTGCAGGCTTTGAGGTCTGGTCTCCCACCCCACTGGAAGCCCAGCACTCCCCAGGGAGTGGCGAGATGCCGCATCTCCAGTCCACCCTTTCCTGGTGATCTAATGGGAGATGGCATTCAAGTCTGTTGGTGAGGGCATAACTCTAGCACAGAGTGAACCTAGAAGTGGCTCTGCCTACAAAATGGAAAAAAATAGTCTTTAATTCACCAGGCCCAGTCTAAGTGGCTTATAAATAAACCCCTTGTTTCATGTGGCGGTCACTTCCCACCCATTCTTGGTAACCTCATCAAATTGGACCAGTGCTTTCCAACAAATAGTTGCTATAATGCAATATGTCCTTAACCTGTGTTTCACCTTCAGACTGCTGTAAGACAGAAACTCTCAGGAAGAATCTTGCTCCTTTGGGCAGAGTGAGAGATAACCCATTTCCAGCCCCAGCGAGTGTGTGTTCTCCCTGGATTTTCTTAGCAAGACCCGGAGGATTCGACCCAACTCTGTCTCTGCAGCTGCTGCCTGTAACTGAGAATTTCTAATTTACTTAAGGAAATTAACAGCAACACATGCTGGAATAAATTCTGGTTGGAATAAAAGGGAAAATCTCTTGTCAGCTATTTTTGGGTTTTTTTTTAAGATTTATTTATTTATTTGAAAGTCAGAGTTACACAGAGAGAGGAGAGGCAGAGAGACAGAGAGAGGTCTTCCATCCTCTGGTTCACTCCCCAATTTGCCACAATGGCCGGAGCTGTGACAATCCAAATCCAGGAGCCAGGAGTTTCTTCCAGGTCTCCCACACGGGTGCAGGGACCCAAGGACTTGGGCCATCTTCCACTGCTTTCCCAGGCCATAGCAGAGAGCTGGATTGGAAGTAGAGGAGCCGGGTCTCAAACCAGTGCCCATATGGGATGCCGGTGCTTCAGGCCAGGGCATTAACTCACTGTGCCATAGCGCCGGCCCCTTGTCAGCTATTTTTCTATCAGTCACTGTTTTCGGTTTGCCAACAGTAAAACTCATCTCTCCTGGAAGAATGGTGACATTGGCCACTTGGTGTGACAACTCACAAAACCCCTGGCTGGGGTGATCCCAGCATCCATGGGTCACAGCAGAGGGACACACTGATCATCAGGATGATGGCCACCCCTGGGTGACAAGTGATTGTCACCTGTTTCCCACGCATCTGGCAGAGCACCCGGGGCTGGAGGTCAGGGGGATGAACAGCCATGCGTCTGTCATATTCTCCTTATAATACAGACAAGAAAAGTAGAAATGAGCCTGTGGTAGGCATCTGTATGTGAATACTTGTACCACAGCAAGGTTTGGTCAATGATAATTTTGGCTGCCAATAAAGAGATTCTTTTTTTTTTTTTTTTTAAAGGATCTGTTTTGGGGCCAGTGTTGTGGCATAGAAGGTTAAGCTTCCATCTGCGGTGCTGGGATCCCATATGGGTACCGGTTTGAATCCAGTCTTTTCTACTTCTGATCCAGCTCTGTGCTGATGTTCCTGGGAAAGCAGCAGAAGATGGTCCAAGTGCTTAGGCCCCTGCACCCACATAGGAGATACAGATGAAGCTCCTGGCTTTGGCCCAGCTGTTACAGCTATTTGGGGATTGACCAGCAGATGGAAGATCTCTTTCCTGTTCTCTCTCTGTAACTCTGCCTTTCAAATTTAGAGAGAGAGAGAGAGAGAAAAGGAGGGAGGGAGGGAGAGACAGAGAGAGAGAGATCTTCCATTCTCCAGTTCACCACCCCTAAAGCCTGAAATAGCCAGGGCTGAGTCAGGCCAAAGCCAGGAACCTTTTGGGTTTCCCACGTGGGTGACAGGAACCCAAGCACTTCAGCCACCTCTGCTGCCTCCCGTGTGCATTCTGTGGAAGCTGGGTCAGCAGCAGAGTAGTACCGGATCCCAGGTGTGCCAGTGTGGAATGCCGGTGTCCCGAGGGCAGCTTAACCAGCTGTGCCACAACAGCCACTCAAGAACATGAGCTTCACAGTCTGTCTTTGGTGTTTCATTTTGATACAGAAATGTAATATTTCTAACAATATAAGGAGAGCTACACTTGCCATATTTTCAGTTAATAAAAAATTTTTGCTTTGCTTAGAATCCACATTGGCACTTGCATTTTCATCAGCCTTGTTAGTATTATCCTAAAGATCGTTAGGAAAAATAAGGTAGGAAACTTCTTTGAGTAAGCTTGGGACAGTAATGCCAAAACTCAACTTCTACATTTTAGCATAATTAGCAAGTCTCAGCAGAAGCTTTGGTGCTTGTCCCACCCCCTGCCTCCCAGCTGTGTCTGCAGCAAGACCTTTAACCTTTCAGAATTTACCACCTGTTGATCTTTGAGCCTGGCCCTTGAAACTATTGACCTGCAGCTGTTCTCCTTAGCAGCTTTAACCCTTTGCAGGCTGAGCTTCACCCCAGACATGGTGTCTAACTGGGATCAACCATCAGTGAACTTGTATTGTGTGTGCCTTCATTGGTCAAGATAGTTGGATGTGAAGGTGGTCCCTCTTGAGGGTTCTGAACAATTTAAAAGAATTTGGTAAGGTACTTAGGGGAAATGAAAGCACATTCCTGCTCCTAAAGAATTCTGTGCTGCATGTCTTGTATTCTTACCTCACAACGACAAAGACATGCTGAACATGCCAGTCATATATTTCAACAAGCCAGTAAGGCAGGCACTGAGGTCTACTTTCCTTTGATTTTAAGAGAAAGTTCGGTAAATAGCAATAAAAATCATTAGCCTCCCTCTTTTTCCACCCTTGAAGAGGACTGCTCAGTGGGGGTCATTGTCAAGGTCTTTTGAGCCATTGCTGATCCTGACAACACTTAAACAGCTGCCACAACCACCTGTTTCCATCGAGGGGCCTCCTGATGTGCTCACAATTTGGAACCGAACACTTTTCTTGAAGCAATTCTGTTATTTTATTCATGTATGCAAATAATTTGATATTTTAATGCCCTGTATTTTTTCTTTCCAAATTTTCTTTCTCATGACAAACATAGAAACAGAAAACACAAGAAAATACAAGAATTGAGGTGTGGTAATGTGTACTAACTCTGTGGTGTTGATTAGCATAACCCAGAAGTCTTATCCATTCTGATTCAAAGCCAGAGTATTAATTCAGATCGCTGAGAGATTTTCACAAACACACCATAAGGTGAACCCTTGAGTTTCTCCTAGTCGAGCAGACAGAGTTGGTGATAGAGAGTGTATTTCATGGAGACTATCTCCTGTGTGTCCATACTACCGCTCCTCAAAGGAGAAGTCAAGACCCAGCACGAAGGGAAGAGAATGTGAATGTGGCCCATGGGCAGTGCTGGGTACCCTCTGGGTTTCCTGTTGAGGAAAAAGGAAAGTGAATTCCCATGCAAGTTGCTGTCAGGTGTTGCTCTGCATCCAAAAGGGAATTAGTTCAAAGGATGCTTGGTGTGCGTTAATTGACCTTGGGCTTTCTGTGAGAAATCCTCTCATGTCTCTGCTATGCCTCTGCAAAATCCAAGTAGAGAAGGGATTCTAATGCCCAAAAGAACATGAAACACTAAAAAGAGGAACTGAGGTTGCCCCTATGCCATTCCCCTCTCTAGGTTTGAACAATGCTCCCTCAGAAAGTGCGCTGGAGTCCTAACTCCCAGGACCCAGAATTATGGCTTTATCTGGGGAAAAGGTGTTTGCAGCTGTAATCTGGTTATGATCACTGGACTAGGGTGGGCTTCGGTCTACTGACCGGTGTCCGTACAAGAGGAGAAAGCAAAGTCAACAGACACACACAAGGGAGAAGGTCATGTGGAGACTGACATGGAGACTGGGGTGATGTGTCCACAAGCCTGGGGCTCCAGGACTGCCTGTACCCATCACAAGGTGCAGAGAAACATGAAACAGGTTCTGTCTCAGGTCCTCTCGTGGGCACCAACTGTGCTTCTTTACAGACATCCAGCCTCCAGGACTATCAGGGTGCACGTTTCTGTTGGTTTAAGGCACCCAGTTTGTGATACCTTGTTATGACGTCCACAGAAGATGAATGAGTATATTTGTATTCTTCTTTCTCCCATTCCTTCCATGAAAGAGCAGCTGAAAGACAGGGGACAACAGTAGATCTCTTTGATGCTGAAAGATTGAGGAGTGATGTTTGGGCTATAGCGCCTACCCTTAGATGGGCATGAATCACCAGCACCACAGTGGAGCCACTTTTCACCAAGCAGGTGCTGCGCATCCGGCTCGTGTGTTATGCTATTTAAAGCAACAGCATGGCCAAATCTCCCAGAGAGGAAGCTGAGGCAGTGAGGGTCAATAACTTGCCCAGGTCACAGAGCTCACAGATGGAGAAGCCGGGACAGGAACTCCAATGCTGCACCTGCACAGCAGCCCACTGTCTTCTTTGCAGTCAGGGAGGAATGTTTCATGCTTTGTCACTCAGTGACATAAGGAAGGGCTTTCTGAGAGTAGCAGGTGGCGACTTTTCCTTAAGTGTCTGGAATGTAACCCAATGACCCCTTAAGACCTTTCCTTGACTCCATGCAGAGGTGGGGAATCTTTTCTGCCAAGAGCCATTTGGATATTAATAACATCATCTGAAGGCCGTACAAAATGGTCAACTGAAAAATTAGCCTGCTATAGAATTATCTAGTTTCTTTTTTTCTTTTCTTTCTAAATTTATTTGAAAGAGTTAGAGAGAGAGAGAGAGAGAGAGAGAGAGAGAGAGAGATCTTTCATCAGCTCGTTATTCCCCCGATGGCTACAACGGCCAGGGCTGAGCCAAGTCAAAGCTAGGAGCCAGAAGTTTCATCTGAGTGTCCTATGTAGGTGGCAGGGCCCAAACATTTGGGCTATCCTCTGCTGCTTTTTCTAGGCCATTAGTAGTGAGTTGGATTGGAAGTGGAACAGTTGGGACATGAACCAGTGCCCGTATGGGATGCCAGAGTCAAAGGCGACAGCTTTACCCTGTATGCCATAAAGCCGGCCACAGATTTATTGAATTTTGAGTTCTGCCTGTGGTTGCCCTGGTAGGACCAGACCAAGTGATTTCATGGCCCTTATTCAGCCAGAGAGCCAGAGGTTCCCCACCCCAGTGAGGAAATGGAAATGTGTTAAAGAAAACTAGCTGTTGAACTTGGAAAAGGAGTAAAGAGGTCTTGGATCTGTGGTGACAGTTTTACATTTCCTTATCTGGGTGACATTTTAAATCACGTGGATTAAATTTTCCATGAAACGTGAATAATTTAGTTGTAGCACTTAAAAATAATGAGCCATCTCGTCGGTGAATTAGTGTAAGACAAATAGGTCTAAATCCATGCTTAGTGTTTGGGGAGGTTCTACCTGTGCTGTCAATGATCTTGTTCCTCCCACCAAACCCTGAGTCAGCCTGGAAAAAGCGATCAACTCGACCCACCCTGAAAGGATGCCAAATAAAGTCAGGCATATAGAGAACACAAATTGCCAACCTCTGGGCCTGCAGAGCAATCTTTTTTTTTTTTTTTTTTTTTTTTGAAGATTTATTTATTTATTTGAAAGAGTTACACAGAGGGAGAAGGAGAGGCAGAAATAGAGAGGTCTTCCATCCTCTGATTCACTCCCCAGTTGGCTGCAACGGCGGAGCTGTGCCTATCTGAAGCCAGGAGCCAGGAGTTTTTCTGGATCTCCCACGCAGGTGCAGGGGCCCAAGAACTTGGGTCATTTTCTATTGCCTTTTCAGGCCGTAGCAGAGAGCTGGATTGGAAGTGGAGCAGCCGGGACTAGAACTGGCACCCATATGGATGCTGTTGCTGCAGACAGTGGCTTTACCTGCTATGCCACAGTGCCGGCCCCACAGAGCAGGGAGAACCAGTCAGGTTTTACCTCCCAGTGGCCTTGCAGATTCATGTGGTGTCCCCTACATATTTAATTACTGATGCACCTTACATTACTGATGTGCCTTGTGTGTATCACAGAGGTTTCTATCTGAACAGTCTCTAAACCAAGCAAAGCTGTGAGATGTACTGAAGCTCAGCACAGTGGGGAGCCCTGGGCTCCTCTGAGTCTTGTGTCTTTGGCAGCACCACAATCCTTGCTAAGCTTGATCTGTGGAAAGAATTCTGTGGTTTGTTTGCGGAGTCCTGAGTGTCAGTCCTGTGGGAGAATCTCTGGACTGCTCTCCCCAAGTCTGCTTCTTCTTCCTGAATACAATGCTGGACTTCCCTCTGCCTTCCCTGCAGATAGCTGTGACTGTGCAACTGAGTTCTACACTAGCATTCATGGGGTGAGTTGTGTATGACACAGCAACATGCAGTGAATGGAAACACAAATCATTTTTTTTCACATACGGGAAATAAAGGAAAAGCTCACTACAGTGACGTGAGCAGCACTGGGCTAGCCGACCATAATGGATACACTGCTGCAGGCTGCCCTGCCTTCTGCTTGGCTAACTGCACCAGTCCACTGTGAGAATGCCTGCCGCTCCCACCTCCCAAGTACTGAGGGAATGTATATCTGCTCATCCCCCACGGCCCCAGCCTTCGCCTAGGCGCCAGCCTCTCTCCCAAGAACTATTCTGATCACCCCTCTGCTTCTTTTTGCCTTCTGGTCCCTAGGTTGTCACCCGGCTGATCCCCCAACATGTAAATCTGACCAGAGCATGCCCTACTTGGAAACCTTCCCTTGCTTCCAACATAACTTTGGTTTGTGATCAGATAGTAACTAAAGTTTTAGCATTATCTGCTTCTGCTCTCTCTCTCTCCCTCTTGAAAATTGTTTTCCAGTGACAGTTGGCATTTCAAAAACATGCCACCTTGAGTCATGCTCTGTGCACCACGGGCATGCTGTTATTTCTATCCTGAATCACTTCCTGCTGCCCACCCTGCAAAACTCAATGGGAAAAAACCCACTCTTTAGAACGAACTGAAGGTCCCAGAAGTCATCACTTGAGACATTTCTCCCAAGTAGAATTCTTTTCTCCGCACTACTCTTTCATCATATACACCTTTCCCATTTTAACTGTGGTTGATCTCACCTCGCTAAGCTTTATAACTACAGCAGTGGACCTGGGGTCTGGCCCACGTGGCCAACCTGTGAATGTTGAATGGATGAGTGAGTGAATGAGAAAATGAATGCTATAATAAAGAACTTGAGTCATCAGGAGACTTTGCCCTAGCCTTCACTCTTGTTATTTAGAAACCCCTTCAAACCTTCCCAGCTTACCTCCTATCAAACTTTCTTCCAGTTTGTAATGTAAATGCAGTACAAGTCGGTATTGCTAATATAAGAGAGAGAAATATTACAGTCACTAGGATCAGCTCTCTATGTCACTTTTGTCCACATTTTTATACTTTGAATTTTGAGGGCATTCTGTAAGATTTTTAGATCTTTTAAAAATCTGCAGTAGCAAACGTTCCCACTGCTAGTGAATTTCCTTGTAACATGGCTTTCTCCACTCCTTAAGAACAGAATCCACCTGGAGGGGGAAATGAGACTGGCATCCACCAGCCAATTAACAGCCAGGTACAGCTCCATTTGAATTTCACAAGTGTTCTCTTTAGAGTACAACCCAGGACCACCTCCTCACTGCCTTCTGGAACTTGCTTTGCAGTACACAAGTTAACAAATGTATATAAACTCTTGTGCATATGTTGGGACCAAATTCAAGAATACATTTTGAAATCAAGCAAGGTGTGGTCTGAGTCTGAAAAGAGATTCAGATACACATTTTAAAAGACAGGGAGTTATGGTACCTGCTAGAGAACAAAGTCATTCATTCCTGACTTATCAGGAATACCTTTTTGTTAATTGTGGTTTAAACATTTAGAATTTGTTGAGGGCTGGCGCTGTGGCACAGCAGGTTAAAGCCCTGGCCTGAAGCGCCAGCATCTCATAAGGGCACTGGTTCTGGTCCCGGCTGCTCCTCTTCCAATCCAGCTCTGTGCTGTGGCCTGGGATAGCAGTGGAAGATGGCCCAAGTTCTTGAGCCCCTGCACCCATGTGGGAGACCAGGAAGAAGCTCCTGGCTTCAGATCGGTGCAGTTCCGGCCATTGCGGCCAATTGGGGAGTGAACCATCAGATGGAAGACCCCTCTCTCTCTGCCTTCTCCTCTCTATGTGTAACTCTGACTCTCAAATAGAAAATGAATAAATTTTTAAACATTTAGAATTTGCATGGCATGTAGGCAAACGTTGCTTTGATTCTGAAGGGACTGGTTTCCCTCAGCCTGGCCTCAGGTGCACGTATTCAGACAATTATGTCTGTAGAGTCATGAGGCTAAGATCATACATGCCCAAAATTGTAGTTACCCACAGTCACCCTGAGAAACACTTGAGAGCGGCGGACATGGTGAGAAGCAAAGCACAGCGGTGAGCAAGAGAAAGATGGTGCCGACTTGGTGACTTCCCGGCTCCCAGCGGTGGTCTTGAGGTTCTGTGTTCTGCTTCCCCCACCCAGTGCTTCATCCTGGGTGTGGTCTTGATTCTGTACTTGTGCATGCCACTTGAACTGCAGGCTGAAGCTGCTACCAGCAGAATGTGGAAGCTGTGGTTCCCTGCAGACCTGAGGTCTTAAATGGTATCTAAAATTTGCAGAAGAATCAGTCTGATTTTGTGATTTTTAAAGGCACGACTTTAATAAAGTTATTTTTCATCTCCTTCAGCATCAATATCTGAAGTGTGGAACATTATAAATCAAGCTGATATTGACCTCAGAGATGACTGTAAAATACAGTCTCAGTACATATTACATTTTTAGAGCAGTTTGTCAACCCCTTAAAGGCAGCACAGATGTTGGCTTAGCTCCCCTACTTGAGAGTAAATGTCTGTTTATTCCAGGGCCTGGTGTTTTTTTCTTCCTCTTCTTCGAACACTTTGAAATACTAGCCTGAACTTGTCCTGATGGCAGGCTGGATGCGGCTGAGGCTTGGTATCAGGGGTTTCTGGAAGTAGGGTGGCCCCAAGTGACATGGAGAAGTGTCTCTGAGGCAGGAGAACATAACAGGGCACAGTTCATCAGAGACAAGGTGGTCTTCTTCCAGGATCCCTGCAGCTCCCGCCTCCTGGCTAGTATGCACATGTGGACAAGAGTCTCCTCTGGGCCTGGCAGCCCCCACTTCTGCCAGGAGGAAGGGACTTGGAATAGATGGAGTCATTGATGATGACAGCAACTGTACTCCAGGTGTTGGAAGGGAATGAAAAGCCCCTGGGTTTAGCTCCTAAGTTTTTTTGAAAAGTAGCCATGGGAAAGAACGGGGCCATCAAAGAAGGAGGTACCTTTCTCTGAAGGGAGGAGAGAACTTTCACTTTGACTATGACCCTGTCGGAATAAGATTGAAGTTGGCGAACCCTAAAGGCTTCCATAGCCTTGGCAACTCATGACAAGAGCCTAGGGAGATTACTGACACCATAAACAAGAGTGTCAAATTGTTAAATCAACAACAGGAGTCACTGTGTACTTACTTCTCATGTGGGATCTGTCCTTAATGTGTTGTCCAATGTGAAGTAATGCTATAACTAGTACTGAAACAGTATTTTTACACTTTGTGTTTCTGTGTGGGTGCAAATTGATGAAATTTTTACTTAGTATATACTGAATCGACCTTCTGTATATAAAGATAATTGAAAATGAAAAAAAAAAAACACTTGGTTTTAAATTGGAAATTGCATAGAAAATTAATCAATTTTTAAAAAATATCATGTAGGATCTCTGTCCTTAAAGTGCTATACATTGTGATTTAATGCTATAAGTAATATTCCAACAGTATTTTTCACTTTGTGTTGCTATGTGGGGGCAAATTGTTGAAATCTTTACTTAATATATACTAAACTGATTTTCTGTATATAAAGAGAATTGAAAATGAATCTTGATGTGAATGGAAGGGGAGAGGGAGCAGGAAAGGGGAGGGTTGCGGGTGGGAGGGAAGTTTTTTTTTTTTGGGGGGGAGCCATTGTAATCCATAAGCTGTACTTTGGAAATTTATATTCATTAAATAAAAGTTTAAAAAAAATTCAAACTCAAACTATAAAAAAAAGAAAGAAAAGTAGCCACGGGTTCCTCATCACACCTGGAAGGGATCAGGCCACAACCCTGGGTCCTAGTCAGTGACCCACCATGACACCGTGAGTTATGGCACATTTACAATATGATTTTCACCCGAATTGTCTTCCACACTGGCCTGCTCATCAGCTTATCTTGCAAATGTAGAATGAACCCCAGGGTGAAGATCAACCTGCATGTGATACAGTAGTTCAGAAACAACAGCCACACAAACAGAATAGACCCTCTGATTCTCAGATTACATGGTGATTGAACAGTGTCTGAGACTAATGGACCCAGTGTGGCCCATGGTAATTAAACACACACACATACACACACACACTCATTCACACACTGGTAGGTTTTGTTTGTTCAGTTTGAGGATGAATTTTAAAAAGGGGAAACTTTAATAGTCTAGAACTTTCTCTTTCTTGTTTTAGACAATTTGCCATTTCCCAAAATAAGGAGACTAACCTTTTTTTTTTTTTTTTTTTGACAGGTAGAGTTATAGACACAGAGAGGACAGAGAGAAAGGTCTTCCTTCCATTGGTTCACTCCCCAAATGGCTGCCACTTCCCAAATGGCTGCCACACCCGGTGCTGTGCCGATCCGAAGCCAGGAGCCAGGTACTTCTTCCTGGTCTCCCATGCGGGTGCAAGGGCCTAAGCACTTGGGCCATCCTCCACTGGCCTCCCTGGCCACAGCAGAGCTGGACCAGAAGAGGAGCAACTGGGACTAGAACCTGGCGCCCATAAGGGATGCCAGTGCCGCAGGTGGAGGATTAACCAAATGAGCCATGGCGCTGGCCCTGGAGACTGACCTTAATCCCCAAATCCACTCCATGTGAGGGAATGTGAGTTCTTCACCAGTGAGACCTGGAGCAGAGTAAGAAGGCACATGGTTTGTAATGTCTTCCCAGAAAAGGCTCAAAGCCATTTACAGCAATGATCTCATTTGGCTTTAAAACACTCTATCTGACAAGCCTGAAACAAACTCTGTTTCTTTTTGAGATATTTAGATACCAGATATTGAAGTAATCAACTTGATGCCTCCACACTAAATCACCCTATCACATGCATATTGGAAACAAGAATCTCCATATGACTCCAACTGAGTTTATATTGGCTAACCAAGTATGCGAGTGGCTGAACAGCAAACTCTATCAGCAGCCAACTTAAATTACAATAATCCCGTGTAAATAAAGAGACCGTGAGTAATATGCTTTGTGTGGCAAACAGCTGTACCCTGTTTGAGACTATCACTAAATTAAGGATATGCATAAAAGGGAGATTTAGTGGGTACAACGAAGAAGGTGTTGCAATCTGCCTTTTCTATTTATTTATTTATTTTATTTGAAAGGCAGAGAGACAGAGACAGACACACAGAGAGATCTTCCATAAGCTGGTTCATAATAAGAGCTGGAGCTAGGCCAGGCTGAAGCCAGGAGTGGGGAACTCAATTGAGGTTTCCCATATGGGTGGTGGGGTCCCAATGATTTGATTCTGCTGCCTCCCAGGGTTCACATTAGTAGGAAGCTGGACTAAGGTGCCATGACTAAAACCCAGGCACCTTGGTAACAAATGGGGTATCCCAAGTGGTACTTTAATCCTGTGCCAAACACCTACTCCTACCTTTCCTATTTAATCATTGCATTGGGTTTTGCAGGTACTGAGCTGTGGGGGAGGGTGAATCCGGACAGGCCCAGAGGAAACTTCCTGAGCCTGCCTAGAATTTGAAATTTCAAATCCCTGGTAGCAAACATCCCAGCCCCAGGGCCTTCTGCCTAAGGATCATTAAGGTGGTATAATAGGAGTTGCTAAGACCCTTTTACATCACAACACCCCACCCCTTGCCCGCATCATCCGCTCTGTACCATCCGCTCTGTACCTCAGCTATATATACACCTCCCTTTTACAATAAAGTGAGACCCTGCTTCCAGTGGGCTCCACACTGCGCCTGATTGTCCCCCGGGTTTGGGGAAGGCTGAGTGGTGGGTGGCGCACTTCCCTTCCTCGGTCAAGGTAAGCTGCGGGCAGCCTACCTAATTCTCCGGCGGTGGCAAGGAACAGTCACCGCACTGAGCATGCACAACAATGCATATCTCCTCCTGTGCCTGAATACAGTGCTGATGAGAGGACCAGCAGAAAGTTGAGCTCCCTCTCTGTGGTACAGATTGACTAGATGATATTCACAGAGCCCTGGGTACTCATTGGGGTTCCCACTAGCTTCTGAGAGCCCTGTCTGCAGGTGGATTAAGCTCCAAACACATCTGATCTGCTGTGTTCATTGTTTGGGATGGCAGTAGAGTGTGGTAGTTAGAGCATTGGCTCTGATGCTAGACTCCTTGGGTTCAAGTTCCAGCTCCAGTGTTTACTAGATGTGGGTCTTTGAGTAATCATTTAACCTCAATTTTCTCATCTGCACAGTGGGCAAATGTGGGTAATTAAGTATTATATGTTCTGAATAATACTGAGCACATAGTAGATACTGTGGAAGGGTTGGCCACGTCATTGTTATTGCTATTATTACTACTTACCATTTGAAACGAAGGGTAAAGAACTCCAGGATGCAGTAAAGGGACTGCTGAGAGATATAAGGCAAGAACGCAGATGGGGCCAGTGCTGTGGCAGAGTAGGCTAAACCTCCGCCTGCAGCGCCGGCATCCCATATGGGTGCTGGCTTGTGTCTTGGCTGCTCGCCTTCTTCTTCTTCTTTTTTAGGTTTATTTATTTATTTGAAAGGCAGAGTTACAGAGAGGCAGAGGCAGAGAGAGAAGTCTTCCATCTGCTGGCTCACTCCCCAAATGACTGCAAAGGTGGGATCTGTCAATCTGAAACCAGGAGCTTCTTCTGGGTCTCTCACATAGGTGCAGGGGCCCAAGGACTGGGGCATCTTCTACTGCTTTCCCAGGTCATAGCAGAGAGCTGGATTGGAAGTGGAGCAGCCAGGACTCGAACCGGTGTCCATATGAGTTAGTGGTACTTCAGGCAACAGCTTTACCCACTGTACCACAATGCTAGCTCCTAGGCTGTTCCACTTCTGATCCAGCTCTCTGCTTATGGCCTGAAAAATCAGTGGGAAAAGCAGAGGCCAACTGCTTGGGCCTCTGCCATACACATGAGAGACCTGGATGAAGCTCCTGGTTCCTGGCTTTGGATCAGCTCAGCTCTGGCCGTTGCGGCCATTTGGGGAGTGAACCAGAGGATAGAAGACCTTTCTCTCTGTCTCTCCCTTTCTCTGCAACTCTACCTCTCAAGTAAATAAATAAAATCTTAAAAAAAGAGAAGACAGTAAAGGTATCTGGCAAAACAAGTGGTAAAAATGAGAGAGGACCTTTCTGAGTTCTTCAACAAGATGGCAAATAGGGATGATGGGGAGTGATTAGCAGATAGGATCTCTGTTTGACTCTATCTCTGAAATAAAATAATTCAAAAAAGAAAAAGCACATACAATTATGTGTCACTTAACGATGGGGAAACATTCTGAGTAAATTAGCAGTAGATTTCACCATTGTGTGAACATAGAGTGAACTGACACAAACTAAGCCAGCAATGACGTCACCAGATGATACCATCTTTCGGTATCACTGTCATATTTGCTGTTCATCATTGACTGGTGCATGACTGTAGATATATAGACAGTAGTGTTTTGCAGTGAAAAAAAAAAGAAAAGCTTTTAAATTGAATAATTATCTTAGATGGGTCATTTAAAAATCCCGTGCTTCTGTTTCCTCATTAGAGCCACATAAGTAGATATACTTGGAGCCAAGGGGAGGGGTATAGCTCTTTCCTACAAAAAAAATCTTTCAATATAAATTTCATGCGTGCATGAATACATAAATTCAACTGTGCTCATATTTAAAAGGGAAACAACCTTCTGGCGTGTACTGCATCTACTTTATTTCATCTCATTTTCACAGACTCTTATGACACAGCTGTAAATCTCCAGGTGCTTGGTAAGATGCTGGCAAAACAAAGATGAGTGTGACAAAATCTGTGCTTGTCAGGAATTCACAGTCAAAAGGAAAAGGTGAAACACAGGCCTTGGGTGGATGTTGTGGCACAGGCGGTTAAGCCGTAGCTTGGGACACTTGCATCCCATATCTAAGTGCCTTGTTTGGGTCCTGGCTACTCAGAGCTTCTGATTTAGCTTCCTGCTGATGTGTCTGGGAGTCAGCAGATGATGACCCAAGTCCATGGGCCCCTGCTACCCATGTGGGGAATCTGGATCAAGTTTTTGGCTCCTGGCTTCAGACTGGCCTGTGCTTGGCTATTGTGGGCATTTGGAGAGTGAACCAGCAGATGGAAGATTAAGCTCTCTCTCTCCCTTTCTCCCTCCCTTACTCCTCCCTTTCACTCTACCTTTCAAATAAATAAAAAATAAATCCATGGACTGCATTTTTTCTCCTTACACAGGATGTGGGAGGCTGGGAGGGGCTGAAGGAACAGGAGACAGAGAAGCTGGACTGGGTGACCACTCACCGTGCCGGAGGCATGCTGGGTAAACACTCTTGAATGATCCTCTGCACTGCACTTATCATCGTGCAGCTTCCAGGGGGAGAAAGCAGCCCTTTGCGAGGTTGTTGGGCAGAACCAGTCTCCACCTTTCTCAGGCTCATGGTAAACTCTCCGCCTGATCCCACAGCATCACAGCAGCGTGGGGCCCACCCTTTCCAGCCTTCCAAGTCATCCCAACAGCTCAGCTCCAATGTGTTTGAGCTAAGTGATGAAAGTATCATCTGGGCCGGCACTGTGGCTTAACAGGCTAATCCTCCGCCTTGCGGCGCCGGCACACCAGGTTCTAGTCCCGGTTGGGGCACCGGATTCTATCCCGGTTGCCCCTCTTCCAGGCCAGCTCTCTGCTATGGCCCGGGAAGGCAGTGGAGGGTGGCCCAAGACCTTGGGCCCTGCACCTGCACGAGAGACCAGGAGAAGCACCTGGCTCCTGGCTTCGGATCAACGAGATATGCCGGCTGCAGCGGCCATTGGAGGGTGAACCAATGGCAAAAGGGAAGACCTTTCTCTCTGTCTCTCTCACTATCCACTCTGCCTGTCAAAAAATAAAATAAAAAAAAAAAAGTATCATCTGGTCAGTCATTCGGTAAAGGAGATATTTAGAGGAAGAGAGGGAAAGTAATCAAAGGCTGATGATTGTGTCCCAACAAATGCTTATTTGTACTCAATTTTCTTAAATAGATGTGAGCAGAGATAAACACCCAATGTGGACATTATAAAATTTTTGTTTTCTAAAATTTATTTTATTATTATTTTTTGACAGGCAGAGTGGATAGTGAGAGAGAGAGAGAGAGAGAGAGAGAGAGAGAAAGGTCTTCCTTTTCCATTGGTTCAACCCCCGGGTTGCTAGGGCCGGCGTGCTGCAGCTGGCGCACCCTGCTGATCTGAAGCCAGGAGCCAGGTGCTTCTCCTGGTCTCCCATGGGGTGCAGGGCCCAAGCACTTGGGCCATCCTCCACTGCACTCCCGGGCTACAGCAGAGAGCTAGACTGGAAGAAGGGCAACCGGGACTAGAACCCGGGGTACCTGCACCGCAGGCAGAGGATTAGCCTATTGAGCCATGGCGCCGGCTCTAAAATTTATTTCTTTTTATTTTATTTGAAAGGCAGGGCAACACAGGAAGATGGAGATAGAGATAAGTAGAGATGATAGAGATGGAGAGGTCTTGTATCAACTGATTCCTTCTCCAAATGCCCATAACAGCTAGAACTGGGCCAGGCTGAAGCCAGGAGCCCAGCACTCAGTCCAGGTCTCCTCCATAGGTGGTAGGACCCAAATACTTGAACTATCCACTGCCGCCTCCAGAGTGCATATTAGCAGAAAGCACAGCAGGTGGAAAAGCCAGGACTTGAACCAGGCACTTTGATATGGGATGTGAGTTCCCCAAAACACTGGGCCAACCACCCAACCAATATAAAATTATTTGTTAAAAATAGGGTGTTTGAATTGTGCAAATGCCAAGGTGATGCCTTAGTGTTTTTGTCTTCAGACTTAAAAATTATGCCTCAGTTAAACATACTATAACATTCATATTTTGAAAAAATTACCAGAGGAAATCAGTGAATTAGTAGGCAATTTTGCTGCCAAAAAGTAGTCATTCTGAACAGAAGGAAAGAATTCCTGTTTGTTCAATATCAGAATGGTGAAAGGTCATTTCTAACCTTCCTCTCAGTCTCTAGCCATAGTTTTTTTTAAAGTTACATTCATTTGCTTCCTGTTTTGAGTGCACACCAAAGCGATTCAGAGAGCACATCATCCTAATGAATGTATATAAAGAGGTTTCATAATTAAATAAGCTTATCATCAGAATAACTTATGAATAAAAATAAAAAATTACAAGCATACAAGTTGAGGTTATGGTGGAAGTACAGAAGAAAGGGAAACCTAGGCAAAATTTGAGTTTGTGTTGACACAACACTACATCACATAGCTATTTATACTGATGGTCTGGTAATAGAAACTATTCATTCTGGTATATTAGAACCGTTAAGGTGATGGAAGCAGCATGGTTTTGGTTGTCTATCTTCATGTCAATCAAACCTATTTCACAGAGGCTGTTGAACCATGCATTTAAACCCTGAGTAGGAATGCCTTCCAGTCTCCTTCTGAGCTGGTTGAGTGTGGCAACCTGCTATGATGTGAATGTGCCCCTAAGTTCATGTGTTGGGAACTTGATCTCCAGTGCAACAGTGTTGAGATGTGGGACCTTTAAGAGGTGATTAGGTGATGGGACTCTAGGTTCACCTGTGGATGACTGTTGTTACTTACAGGAGTGGTTTTGTTAGAAAAGCAAACTAAGCTCTCACGCACACACACACACACACACGTACTCTCTCATCCTTTTGCCTTCTACCATGGGAAAAAGTCACAAGAAGGCTCTTCCCAAAGGCGGGCCCCTCCACCCTGGATATCCCAGCCTCCAGAACTGTAAAAGATAGATCTTAATAAATTACTCAATCTCAGGTATTCTGTTACTGAGCATAAATTGGGCTAAGACAAACTCTAGAGTTTTTGTTAAAGATTTATTTATTTATTTGAAAGGCAAGGTGACAGAGTGACAGAGAGAGAGGGAGAAAGATCTTCCATCAGTTGATTTACTACCCAAAAGGTAGTAATAGCCAGGGCCGGACCAGGCCAAAGTCAGGGGCCAGGAACTCCATCCAGGTCTTCCACATGGTTGGCAGGGGCTCAAGCACTTGGACCATTATCCATTGCTTTCCCAGGTGCATTAGCAAGGAGCTAGATTGGAAACACAGCAGCAGGGACTTGAACCTGAACCGGTGCTTCAATATGGGATTTCAACATTGCAGGCACAAGTTTAATCCAGTGTACTGGTCCAAACCCTAAAGCTTTCTTCCAATTCAACCAAGCTGTTGAGGAATTGAAAAGAGGAATGAGAGAGAGAGAGAGAGAGAGAGAGAGAGAGAGAGAGAGAGAGTAGCATGAGAGAGAGCAAGTGAGCAAGTAAGCTCTATTCCACTCAGTCATTCCTCAAACACCCTTAATAGCCAGACTGGGGAAGGCTGAAGCCACAAGTCAGGAACTCATTACAGGTCTCCCAAGTGGGTGACAAAGACTCAATTACTTGAGCCATCATTGTTGCCTGATAGGGTCTGCATTAGCAGAAAGCTCAAGGCAGGAGCTGGGGATCAAACCCAGGAACTCTGCTATGGGCTGTGGGCTTCTTAACCAGCATCTTCACTGTTAGGCCACATGCCTGCCCTAGGAAAGAGGCACTGCTAGTCCTGCTTGAGACTCAAAGGAAGGAGTCACGGCTGTCACTCAGAGTTCTCTAACACCATTCTTGGGATTTTAAGAGTGTAAACCAATTTACATTGATTAAGTTGGGTTCTGCCAGACTTTAAGCTATTCGTAAAGTACTACAAGGCACATTCAGATCTGAAGGCACCGCAGCAACCAGGAAAGTGTCAAACACATGGCTGACATTGAGTAAATAGTTACTGGATAAGCAGATAAATGAATGAAGAATTTAGGAGTATTTAAATCCATAGTAGTAAATATTTTGTTAGAAGCATAAAAGCACGTAGCAAGGTTTTCTAGAGCTTCTAGAACACAGAAGAATTTGAATGAGCTGGAGCTGTTATCTTTAAAGAATCAGATTGCAGTTTAAAGAACAATAATCGTTCTTTTCAGTTTCTCAATCTTCCCACAGTGAAGTTGTTAAGTGAGCGGCCAGAGCAGATCCAGGGTAAACAGGCGGAAGCAGGCTGAGGCTGCTGCCCATTCCGTCTGACTTCGTAATCTACTTCTGCATGGCTCATTAGTTTGTAATTTGCTAAACTAGCAATAGAAAAGCCTAAAGAAAATACAAAAAAGAGCATAAAAGATGTGTTTGCTCTACCTCTGGGTTCTTAGTTCCACGTATGTTATTGATTCTTGATTATCCGAGCTAAATTGGGCAAGGAATAAACAAAACCCAGTTAATATCATTTTCATTTCCATCAATTAATTAAACTCCTCATCAACTTTTGGCCAGAGTTGGTAATGGTTAAATTGAATTCTTTGAGTCTCATTTCCCAACTCCTAGGATAATGTGGCCAAAAGAAAGCCAGAGAAACATTGGGAAGAAAAGCAGTCTACATCCTGGGAACTTGTCTGTGAATATTTATAACTTAGGGGGCTTCTGGAGTTGGTAACAGGAACCCCTTTACAGTAGGCTGACAGGTAGTCCCCTCTGACATCCATGTCCTAATCTGTGGAGTCTGTGGATGCAAAAAGGGGCCTTGGGAATATGTTTGAGTAAGACCTGGACATCAAGAGAGTGCCTTGGAGCCTCCAGGGGGCCAGAACTTCAACTCCATGCATCCTTATGGGAAGTAGGTGAAGGGAATTTGACAGACATGGGGGAAGAGGAGATGAAATGGTGGAGCACAGGGAGATTTGGAGACGCTGGCTTGCCTGTAGGCGGGGAGAAGCCCCTGGGAGGTCCTGGAGAAGGATCATCTCTCATCCCCATTCAAACATTCCTCAGTGTTTTCCCCCATCAGAGCCCTTCAGTGTCGCAGACGATCAAAGGATGTAAAACACATATACTGGCCTCCAAATACACACAATACATATACTTAACCAGATGAGGTTAAAGAAAAAAAAAATACAGCTGTATGAGGAAAACTAAAATAACATTCAGCCAATTTCTTTCCTATGACTTTATTACCTGAAGCTCTCTTTTCTGTATTTCTTTCCTCCCATCTCTGTTTCTTTCTTTTCTTTTTTAAAAGATTTATTTATTTATTTGAAAGAGTTACACAGAGAGAGAAGGAGAGACAGAGAGGTCTTCCATCCTCTGGTTCACTCCCCAATTGGCCGCAACGGCCAGAGTTGCACTGATCCGAAGCCAAGAGCTTCTTCCGGGTTTCCCACATGAGTGTAGGGGTCCAAGGACTTGGGCCATCCCCCACTGCTTTCTCAGGCCATAGCAGAGAGCTGGATCAGAAGTGAAGTAGCCAGAACTCAAACTGCTGCCCATGTGGGATGCTGGCACTGCAGGCGGCAGCTTTACCCATTACGCCACAGAGTCGACCCCCACCTATATTTCAAACAGAAAGCCCAGACCTTAATTCCTTACTCCTTGCAGCACAAACACCCAAGTTTACTGCATACATTGCCTCTAAGGATCGAATGTTTGTGTCCCTCCAAAATTCACACATTGAATCAGTAACCTCAGTGTGATGATGTTTGGAAGTGGAACATTTGGGAGATAATTAAGTTTCTTTGGGGTCATGAGTGTAGGACCCTTATGATGAGATTTATGCCCTGCAGACACATGAAGGCTCTTTTCTCTCCAAGTACACGCATGCAGGAAAGGCCGTGTGAGCTCACAGCCAGAAGGCAGCTGTCTACTAGCCAGGAAGAAAGCCCTTGCCAAGAGCTGAATCAGCCAGCACCTTGATCTTGAACTTCCCAGCCTCCAGCACTGTGAGAAAACAAATGTGTGCTGTTTAAGCCATTCAATCGGCGGTGTTCTGTTGTAGCAGCCAAAGCTAAGACACTTCGCTGGGGTCCCTGAGGCTGCAAGGGGATGAGAGAACCACAGTAGAAGTCAGCAAGAGGGGAGTGGTGGTGATTCCCTGAAATGCAGAGGAGATAGAAGTCCTGGCAGTGGCTGCCTCTCAAACAGGAAGTCCCAGGAAAGTGAGAGGCCTCAGAGGGAACTGATATAGTGGGCCCAGGGAGGCTGACCGTCACCTGTGCGGTGCCCAGACAAAGCAAAATACCTACTTCTGGCTCTCAGCCTGGAAGTAGCAAGTGTTCATGTGACCCCTCAGCCTTTAAACCTAAGACCTTGGTGGTGGCTGTGGCTGAAGCTGTGGTTGGTGGGAGCCTAGAGGTCTCTGCTGCATTTTATGTGGCCCCACACGTACCCTACTCTTGTAGGGACAGGGAGGGAGCCTGTCATGGCTGAGATGGGATTTTGCATCTGCTTGGCGGCACAAGGGCTCAGAGGTAAGTTGACACGCACATCAGAGATGTGAAGGTGGGGCAGAGACAGATTTCAAGATGCCTATCTTGATGATAGGAGGGATGCAGTCTCAAGCCACAAAAAGCTCTACGTGATGCTTTGTACACTTGGTTTAGGGAATATGTATTGCTAGATGCTTCAACAAGCCTCCCACTGTACACCCAGGGTCCGGCTTCCCTGGTCTACACTGTGTTCTCCAAACCCACCCAGAGCTCACCAGCAGAGATACACCCTCAAATCTAGCTTCTTTTCCAGGACATGATGCTTTGCTCAAGGCTTGGCTAGAATCCCATCTCTACTAGGAAATCTTCCTGGTCAGAAAGTGTCTCTCTTTTCTGTTTTCTCAACACGATACATCTCTACTTTGCATTCACCCTATGACCTCCTGTGGTATAAATGCCCAGTGTGTGTCCTACACACAGTGACTTCCCAAGGGCTGGACAGGCTCACTGTGGAATTTGTCCTTTTACCTTCTCCCCACCTTGGATCCCACTCCCTGCTCCAGCACCTCCCTGAGTCTTGCCCTTAGAGGGTTTGCAGAAATTGTTTGTTGAGTCTCTTCCAGTCCATTAGAGGAGGCAGAAAAATAACTGAGATGAAGTAATCACAGCAGGCTTTTGGAGGAGGCAGACCAGAGTTTGGATCCCCAAGGAGAGGTGAGTTTGTTTTTCTTTTTTTCCTAAACTGTGGGAAAATACTTTGCAAGCATGGCAAAGAGGCCAGAAAAAGGCAGGAGACCTCCCAGTAACCTTCGTTACTCACAAGGAGTGATTCACCCCGGGGACAGTCTGACTCAGCAACTTCTTTTCCTATATGAAAAAAAGCAATCTCATTAACTTGGACTTCATTAATCCAGAACTTGAAATAATAGTAAATCCTCTACCATTTGCATAGTCTTTTCTAAACAGAAAAAAACTCTGTAAATGCAGAGTAGTAAGTAGAATACTCATATACTTAAAATGTGCTTTAGACAGGGACAATCTGTGGAGATCACAATTCCAATCTGGAGAAAAAAATAAGGCCAGGGAAGGTAATTTGGCCCCAACCTGGGTCTCCTCTTCATGTTTTTCTTCGTTAAACTGCAGTGGATTAAAAAGAATCATCAAATCGGAGTCAGAGATCGTTTAGTTACAGATTGGATCTTATGCTTGGATTCCCCCCAGTCATTGACTATGATGTGCTAAGGTTGAAATCATACTTTATTAGGCCAATTAAAATTATAAAAAAAAGAAATGGAGAGCTTTCAAATTACTTGAGTGAACAAACTTGAGATGTTTTCTGTAGAAGCAGGATTATTGCAAAAAAAATAAACAAGAGATCCTGGTGAGCTAACACTAAGCCAGTGGCATTAGGGCAATAATGACAATAAATTGGTGGTATTGGAGAATATTAATTAGTCAGCAAACTGTGATAATTATGCTGCACTCTTGTTTATTTGCTAAAGAAAATCCTCAAAGGACCTTTAATCACATACCACTCCATTAGCCTTACTTGAGTTTATTTATACTTGAAAGCAATAAAATTGTATTTCTTTCAAGTGGAGTCCATAACTCAAACTTCTCATTGATTTAGTCTGGTCTCACTCCCAGTTTAAGGGAAAAAAAAGTGACACTTGATTATATTTCTTTGTCCAACTTTTTTTCTGAGACAGTAGTGTCCAGATACTTGACTTTATCAGGAAAAGTCTAAATCCTCAGCTTTTATAGAAACATAAAAACTGCCCCATGCAATAATCACTTTCTTTTCCAAAGAAAATTCAAGGGTTCAAAAACTTCACATGCCATGAATTATGAAAGCACCAAATCTTGGTTTTATAAGATTTCAGAAGGAAGCACAGAGGGCAGAGAGTACTGTCGAAGCTAAAATAAAAGCCTTGCTTGTGTGATAGGGATTTTTATAGAAGCAATATTTTGTTGTTTAGAAATCCATCTTTCACAGAAAGTGTTTGTGAAGCATAGAATGGGAACACAATTCTTTGTGTGAACTCACAGGAGCTACGTGAACAGACATGATGGATCTCTTTGGCTTTTGGGCCTCTGGGAGGTGGCAGGTCCCTTCCTGCCCCCAGACTGCTATGTCAGCCTGACAGAGAAGTGATTAAAATCCAATTTTCTGGGAAGACTTGACTTCTATGATTAGTATTCTTCCTTTGTATGCTTGCTACGCCATGGAGTTCTCGGGATAACTTGTTTTCTTGAAAGGAGACTAACGGGTACTCAAGTTGCCATGGGAAATGGTGAGGCCAGGTTTTAATTGTTATCCTTTTGTAGGGGAAAATACTCTCCCCTTGCTTTGGCCTAGAGTTTAACCTGATATCAGCAAGGGTTTTTGCAATCATGGTAACAGACTTTGCCTGAGCCAAGGTAAAGAGCAAGATGGATCTGAGTGATTCTCCAGCGAGCCCTGCCCCGGCACAGATGTAAGAGCCACTGCCATGGAGAGCTTTGCCAGTCTAGGCAGCATGGAAGTTCCCTGGATACAGACACAGGTGCTAACATGGGGACTTTAGTTTGAACTGTGTGACTGTCCAGTGCCTGTTACTACCTAACCAGAAAACCCTGTCACCTCCCACACCCCCCCCCCCCCCCCCCCTTGTAGGCCACTCTGTTCCTGAGGTCTCCCAGTTCTTGATCTATGGTGAATATAATGTTCCAGAGAGGGTACCATTCTTTCTAGAAAAGTGTTGCTTTTTTATAAAAGCTTGATTTATTTGAAAGGCAGAGTGACAGAGAAAAAGGGAGAGACAGAGAGGGGAGATCTTCCATCCACTTGTTCACTCCTTAAATGAATGCAACAGCAGGAGCTGAGTCAGGCTCAGGAACCCCGTCTGGGTCTCCTGCTGCCTTCCCAGACACATTAGCAGGGTGTTGGGTTGGAAACAGAGAAGCCAGGATGCCAACTGGCACCCTGAGAAGGTACAGGAGTGGAGGTCTAACCTGCTGCACCACAAGCGCTTCTTATATTTAGTATCTTTCAAGTCAGGCAGGGAGCATCTTAACACTCAGATTCTGATCTCCTGGGTCTGAATGGGGTCTGGAATGTGGCATCTCTTACAATATCTCAGGTTGCTGCTGGCCTGTGGATCCCATTTTAAGAAACAAGCTCACTGGGGCCGGCGCTGTGGCGCAGTGGGTTAGGGCCCTGACCTGGAGCACCGGCATCCCATATGGGCACCGGTTCGAGACCCAGCTGCTCTACTTCCAATTCAGCTCTCTGCTATGGCCTGGGAAAGCAGTAGAAGATGGCCCAAGTCCTTGGGCCCCTGCATCCACATTGGAGACCCAGAAGAAGCTCCTGGCTCCTGGCTTTGGATTGGCGCAGCTCAGGCCGTTGCAGCCAACCGGGAAGTGAACCAGCGGATGGAAAACCTTTCTCTCTCTCCCTCTCTCTCCTCTCTCTGCCTCTCCTTCTCTCTCTTTGTAACTCTGACTTTCAAATGAATAAACAAATCTTTAAAAAAATAATTAATGATGGATTAAATTTCTGCTGGAACTGCCCTCCCCCATGGTGGACGTTGAGGTTGGTTCCTCAATTCCATCCCACCTCTCATCCATGGTAGAACAGTGAGGTTTACAGGATTTATCAGTTTAAATCAGTCCTGTTAATCCCAATCCCCTGGATGGCTGTTGCTTTAACTACCAACCATGAGTTATCAGAGTCAATCAATCCGAAGGAAAGAACTTTAATTCTCTCTCTTTCTCTGCAGTCTTATCTCCTCAATGAAGCTATCACAGACCTGTCCTGTCGAGTTGATTAACTCTGAAGCTACTTTGAGTTGAAGTTTCCATTACCTGCAGCTGAAAGCATCCTAAGGTACTGATTTCCCCTACCCACTGAATCCCAGTCTTTCTATGATGTAAATCTGTTCTTCCCTTTCCTTGACAAAGATTTTTAGAGCACCTATTACCTACACGACTCAGTACCAAGTATTAAGGAAACAATAACAATTCAGACACAATTCTTGAGCTCATATTCTAGAATAATAGAAATGTGAGCTGATACTTATGATTCATTGCAATAAATGGCAACAGGGGATACAATAAAAGTCTGTCCTCTTTGGTTGAACTATTGAGATTAGGCAAGTAGGCCTTAAATCGAAGGGTGTTGGTATACTGGGCTTCAGGGTAATTTGTTGTCCTCATAGTGGATCCAGGGAAGGGTTACTCATGTGCCATCAGCGAGTCCCCATTTCCTTCCGGCTTTTGCAGTGGAAAAGAAGATAGAAGCCTGTGGAAAATCCATGGAATTCCAAGTTATGTATGTAGACCTCAAACCCCTGAAGTCCTAGCATCCTCTCCTGAGTCATATTCTGACTCCAAATTCAGCAATAGGACCCAAAACTAGTCATTGCCCACTGTCACATGAGCACATTGATTTTCATTTCACATGGGAGTTCTTTAACTTCTAAGAAGAAAATATCTTCAGTGGGATATTTTTCAAGGCAGAGAGATAGAAAGAGAGAGGATCTGCTTGTTCACTTCCTAAATGCTTGCAATGGCCCTTGGCCTGGGCTGAAGTGGGGTGCCAGGAACTCAACTCAGAGGTCCCATGTGGGTGGCAGAGACTCAACTTTGTGACTCTTTACCTGTACCTTTGAGGATCTGCATTATCAGGAAACTGAAGCAAAGCCAGGCATTCTTCTATGCAATGTGGACATCCATCTTATCCAGTGTTTTAGCGGCTAGGCTAAATGCCCACCACGGAACATGTTTTTTTTTTTTTTTTTGACAGGCAGAGTGGATAGTGAGAGAGAGAGAGAGAGAGAGAGAGAGGTCTTCCTTTGCCATTGGTCCACACCCCCAGTGGCTGCCACGGCCGGTGCGCTGCGGTGCACCGCGCTGATTCGAAGGCAGGAGTCAGGTGCTTCTCCTGGTCTCCCATGGGGTGCAGGGCCCAAGCACTTGGGCCATCCTCCACTTCACTCCCTGGCCACAGCAGAGAGCTGGCCTGGAAGAGGGGCAACCGGGTCAGAATCCGGCGCCCCTACCGGGACTAGAACCCGGTGTGCCGGCGCCGCAAGGCGGAGGATTAGCCTGTTGAGCCACGCGCTGGCCCGCATGCTCTGGACTTCTACAAAGCTTTATAAATGTGAAGGCTTTTTTTTCACTAGCATTTGCTAATAAGTCTTGATCATGCCACATGTGAGAGACGTTTAAATTAGAACCACTGAAAGGCAGGGGCTCAGGCACATGGAAACACATAACATGATTACTATGTGCATATTCAATATTCACATTTAGTGCTTGATAAAACAGTGCATTGTAGTAAGGAGAAGCTTATGACCAAATTATGTTTCGTGCAAACATAAGAAATAATCTCCATCTCTCTGGTAACAATGAGGTGAGCTTTTCACGAACCCAGTTGCTTTGATGACTCTGTTAGTTGCTGAGCCAACAAGAAATTTATTACTAGGCTGCTCCTCACCTGAGGAGCACTTTTCTTAACTTCCCTCGGCTTTGGGACAAGACACGAACACAGCAAAGCTTCCTGTGACAGATCTCTTTACTTCTGAAAAGACTGGTTCCAGAATTGCCTTTTTACTTGAATCTTGATTCCCAAAAGATTTCATAAAGTTGTGAATATTATCTGTTTCAGAGTATTTTTATGCCATGTCTTTCCTTACATTGGGTTTCTGTATCATTACAATAAAACAAAAACACACCGGACGCTCCCCACCCCCGTGCGCATGCACACAGTTTTCTCCATCATGCTGTTTAGCTGCAAACATTTGCCTCTTGTAGATGCAGATGGAATTACTCAGCATCACTCCTTGCATCAAGTAAACCAAAATATATAGAAAACCATGACAATATCTTTGACTCACAGCTGAATTCACACCATTTCTGATTAGAGCCCGACAATCTCATATGACTATAAAAGGACTAAAAATCTATATTGCCAAGTAGTTACTTCTAATGAAACCCAAGGCTTCTTGCCTCTAATCTTGAGTTAATAAATCACATTTTCATGTCATATTTTTTGATATCTAATATAGCATCAGGAACACTCACTGTCAGAATGGAGGTGTTGGCAGAGGTTTTTATTTTTAGAACTGAGATTTTGTTTCCTTTGGGCCACGATGAACTCAATCTATCAGAAGTGTATTGAAATTTTGCTTTTTATTTGATTTAAAACATTTAAATTTTTTCTTATTTATTTCAGGCATAGGGGGCAGGGGGAAAGAGAGCTCCCATGTATTGGTTCACTCAACAAATGACCACAATGGCTGAGGCCAGGCCAGAACTGAAGCAGGAGCCAGGAGCTCCATCTAGGTCTCCAACATGGGTTGTAGGAACCCAAATACTTGAGCCATTGCCATTGCCTCCAGGATTCTATGTTGGCAGGAATCTGGAGTTGGGACCTAGAGCCAGGAATTGAACCTGGGTACTCCCATGTAGAATGCAGGTGTCACTTGCTAGACTCAACACCTACCCCTGATTTTTGTTTTTTAGTTCATTGCTTACACAGCTAGAATATTCTGGGGGAAATGCCCTTTGTTCTCTTACCAGCATGAGTTGTGCGAGGTAAATAAAAATAATGTTTTCTTTTCTCTGACCATTATATCCATGTTCTTCTCTAGCGTCAGTCTTGTGAAGCTGCCTGAGCTGGAGAGGTGATGATGGTTATGGTTGAAAAATTCTGATGTTGGCTTAGAAAATACAGGATGTGATGACAGGGATGGTCGTGAGGAGGCTGGTGTGACAACACTGATGGTGGTGGTGACAATGAGAGTTCCTGGCTCTTTACCTACTGATTGTGGGTCCTTTGCTGAGTCACACATACTGTGTCTCCATGCCAATCTCTTTGCTTTTACATTTAAAGGGCACCTTGGAGCTGGCATTTTGGTGCAGCATGTTAAATTGCTGCTTAAGTTAGGTGCTAGTTCAAATCCCAGTTGCTCCACTTTTGATCCAGCTTCCTGCTAATGTACCCGGGAAAACAGCAGAAGATGCCACTGATGTGGGAGACCAGGATGGAATTCCAAGATCCTGGTTTCAGCCTGGCCCAGCCCCAGCTGTTGCCATTTGGGAAGTGAACCAGCAGATGGAAAATCTCTCCATCTCTTTCTCTCTACCTTTTCTCAATCAGCCAGCCTTTAAATAAATCTTTAAATGTAAAAGACAACAGGTAAGGAGAGAGAGACTACTCTCCGGGATCTGAAGAGACAGGTGAGAGTTGGAGGAAGACTCAAGCAAGCTGAGACAAGGGCCTCCTGTCCCTGCCAGGAGGATGTCTGAGAGGGTGGGAAGAGGTCCCAGGAGCATCCCCATGTGAGGTTTGCAGAGATATGAGAGTTAAAAAGTCCTCTGCCCTCCATGCCCATCGAGAAGCTGGAGAGTCCACTCTCGCCTAAGGATGGCCAAGGTCACAGTGAATGGGTGATGATGCCCCATGACTGCTGTGTCTCCCACATGAGGGGATGGGGCTGCTGCATGTCTCAAAGTCCCCAGGCTCTTCAAGTAGGGGGTGGAGGAGGATGTTAACTGAGTATGTGAGAGGGAAAACCACGGGGCACCTCCCCTGGGCCTGCAGGGGCTCTGAGCATTGTGGCTGCCATCTGAGCAGATCCCCAGCAGCAGAGAGCAAAGGGGAAAAGAGGTTTCCTAGGTCATCTTTTCACAGAGGTTCTCAGTCTCAGGGGCTTTTAAAATTCCCACTGCTTGGACCACACACTGATCCAGGGAATTAGAATCTCTAAGTATAGTGTGGGGCAGGCATCATTACACTTTAAGGCTCTGGACAATGGACTGTATGTTTCTGTTCTCTCAAACTTCACAGGTTGAAATCCTAATTCCAGTGTAGTGGTATTTGGAGGTGGGTCTTTGGAAGGTGAAATATCCTTTAGAGAAGAGGCAAGAGAATTAACCCACTGTCATTCTGCCATGTGAAGCGACAAGGAGAAATCATTTATATGCAACCCAGAATGGAACCTTCTTAAGGACTCGACCAGGCTAGCACCCTGACCTGGGACCTCCAGCCCCCAGAACTGTATGAACTCTGTGTCTTTTTTTTTTAAGATTTATTTTATTTATTTGAAAGACAGAATTACAGAGAGAGGTAGAGATAGAGATAGAGAGAGGTCTTCCATCCGCTGGTTCACTCCCCAGATGGCTGCAACGGCAGGAGCTGAGTGGAACTGAAGCCAGGAGCCAGGAGCTTCTTCCAGGTCTCCCATGTGGGTGCAGGGGTCCAAGTGCTTGGGCCATCCTCCGCTGCTTTCCCAGGCTACAGCAGAGAGCTGGATCAGAAGAGAAGCAGCCGGGACTAGAACTTGTGCCCATATGGGATGCTGGCACTTCAGGCCAGGGCTTTAACCCGCTGAGCCACAGTGCTGGCCCCTGTGTCTGTTGTTTTTAAACCTGCCAGTCTTTGGTACTTTGTTACGGCAATCCAAGACAAGACTATTCCCATGCAAGTCCAATGTGCAGTCAGAGTTGGCAAGCAGAGATATTTCTGTTAGAATAAGTGTGGTCCTCAGACTGGCAGCATCAACACCCCTTGGGCATGTGTTAGAGATGCAGAGTCCCAGGCCTCACTGTGGTCCTTCTGTAGCAGAATCTATCATTGAAGAAGATCTCAGGTAACCCAGTGCAAGCTGAAGTTGAGACCACTGTTCACATTTGTGGGTGCACAGCCAGATGAGAAAAGCTGTACCTGTAGCTTCTGCACATACATGGGGCTTAGGTCAGGGATTTTCAGCCTTGGAGAACAATGAATGTCTCTCCATGCTGCATTTTGAGCAATTTCTTTAAATTAATTTTTCAGTTCACAAATTTCTTTCTTAAAGATGTATTTTATTTATTTGAAAGAGTTACAGAAAAAGGTAGAGACAGAGGTCTTCCATTCATTGGTTTATTCCCCAAATGGCTACAACAACCAGGGGTGCGCCAGGCTGAAGCCAGGAGCCAGGAACTTCTTTCAGGTCTCCCACATGGGTGTAGGAGCCCGAGTACTTGGGCCATCCTCTGCTGCTTTCCCAAGCACATTAGTAGGGAGCTGGATGGGAAGTGGAGCAGCTGGGACTTGAACCAATGCCCATATAGTATGCCGGTGCTGCAGGCCAGGGGTTTTACCCTCTGTGCCACAGTACCAGTCCCACTAATTTCTTTCTTTTTTTCTTCTTCTGCTTTTTTTTTTTAAAAAAAGATTTATTTATTTATTTGAAAGAGTTACACAGAGAAGGAGAGGCAGAGAGAGAGAGAGGTCCTCCTCCGTTGCTTCACTTCCCAATTGGTCGCAATGGCCAGAGTTGCACTGATTTGAAGCCAGGACCAGGAGTTTCATCTGGGTCTCCCATGTGGGTTTAGGGGCCCAAGGGCTTGGGCCATCTTGTTCTGCTTTCCCAGGCCATAGTAGAGAGCTGGATTGGAAGAGGAGCAGTTGGGATATGAACCGAAGCCCATATGGGATGCCGGCACTGCAGGTGGTGGCTTTACCCGCTAAGCCACAGCGCCAGCCCCTAATTTCTTTCTTAAACTAGGCTTAATCTGCAGTTAATAAGTCCTTCATATTTTTATGATATTTTATAAATAAAATGAGTGTTTCTTTACTTTTTCTATATTAATTTTAGTTTCTTACTCATAAATTTTTTACATCTTCAAATAATTAGATCATAATTAATGTTTTTGTCTTCGTTCAATATGTAACCTTACTGTGGGACTTATTTTGTGATGTATTGTCTCTGTGGGCCCTTGCAAGTGCTAGCTTATTTTTTGTGGCATGCCTATGGCTGTGGTTGTGGTTGTAGGTTCATGCTTTATCAATAGTAATTCTTCAGGGACTATTGAATAATTCCGTTTGGTTTATCCAGCCAGCACTTGTGTTGCCTTCTTCTAGGCTCCTAGGAACCTTACCGATCCATCACACTGTAAAATAAATTATCAGCTTGAAGTTAAGTTTGTAAGGCAATTATAGATCTCAGCTATAATTCGAGTAGAATTCTCTTCCCTTCCACACAGAACCAAACTGGAAGCAGTAGTTTTCTTTGTGATTTCCATCTGTAAGGCAGGTTTATTTCTAATTTTTTAAATTTTATTTGAAAATCAGGGAGACAGGGAACTTTAATCCACTGGTTCACTTCCCAGTGGCCTGCAGTAGCTGGAACTGGGCCAGGCCAGAAACCAAGATCCAGAACTCCATCCAGGTATCCCACATTGGTGGCAGGGACCCAGCTTGTAGCAGGAAGTTGGAAATGGAGGAGCTGGGACTCAAACTGGGCACTCCAGTATGGGACGCAGGTGTCCCAGTCAGTGACTTAGCCTCTGTGCCACATGCCTGCCCCTTGGTTTACTTCTGATTGACCTTTACAGTGGGAGTAGTCCTGTGGTATCATTGCTGAATGAAGTCTCTTATTAGATTCCCACCTTGGGTGGGCCCATGGCTCTTTATTTCCTTTCCTCCTTTCCTTTCCTCCTTTCCTCTTTTTTTTGTCCTTGCACCCCATGTAGCTGTCAAAGCAGAAGCTTCAAGTGGCCAGGCGTGGTCTCTGCTCCCAGGGTCATGGTCAATGCCTGCTCACTGTCTGCCTTCCTGCCTTCACTTTTGGTTTGGCTCACTGATGCATTTTAACTGATTTTATTAAAGCCTTGTTCAGTATTTTGAGCTGTTTCTTAGGACAGGCTGTCTAGAGTGACTTATCTACAGAATTGCCAGAAATTGAAGCTCCTTAAGTAGCTTCTATCCTAGCAGATTCTTCAAGGGCCTTCAAGACTCATGAAAGCGAGCTATATAATGGGCACATCTATAAGAACCTGAACCTTGTTCAGAGACTCAACACTGAGATGTACACCCTTCGTCACCATTATTCATAGTGTTGTTTTAGGGGAAGAAAATAGATGGAAAATTTTTGTGAAATTCTTTTCTTTTTTAAAAAGAGTGTTGGCCACTTAAATTTTTGCAAACACAGCAAAAACCTCCCTGAGCCACATGAAAGAGGAGGCAATAATCCTATCTTGATGCTGATTTAGATGTTGACAGTAAGCTGAGTGTGAAATTCTGCTGCATGTCACGAAGATGAAAAAAATCCTGTAGCTTTGCTGAGGCTTCTGATGAAAACTTGAAAAACTACCCAACAGAAGACAGGTTACTCATCAAAGATAATTGATTCAATCAGAATCACTTTTATTAGTCTTGTGCCAGGCCAATAAAGACTTTTGAAGTCCCCTAGTTCCTTGGGTCCAAATATGACAATGTGAAGACTTTCTATCTCTGTTAATGCCAAAGAGGGGCCGTGCCAGTCTATGAAGTGTGCATGTCTCTGCCGTACGAGGTGAGAACTACACGTTCTTCAAGCAAGGTGAAGCACATCCAGTGTCTGTATTAGGAAACATGATACAGTCCTCCACATAAATTAAATGAATCATCCATTGGGAGGCTTTCTTTTCTGACTAATACCATTATGCTGATTTTCAACAACAGGAGTTTTTGAAAAGATTTATTACTCAAGTCTAATTTTTTCCCCCAGAGTTTGTAATATTATTAAGTATTTGTATCCAATAAAGGTAGGAGATAAATTGACTTTAACCTGATTGGACAAACAGGCTGGCACAAGGCAGGCAGGGCACAAGAGGTTAAAAATAACAAACTGAGCCCAGGGGTGTTCACCTAACAAGCCTAGCCCGCGGCCCGGGTACACCTTGACCCTGCCGTGGCTCTCTCCTGGCCTGTTCTGGGCAGCATGGTGGCAGGCTGTGTGCCAGTTCCTTCAGCAGTGACTGTACTCCACGTAGCCTTCTCCCGTGAGAGACCCACCCACCCCAACCCCGCTCCAAGGTGCTTCATTCCTGTTTTGTCCTCTGCAGAGGAAACAGCTGATGACGGCTACGTCAACGCAGCACCACTTTTAAGCTGTTTTAGCCATGAAGTTGTGTCATTTCTTTTGGTGTTCTGAATTCCTAAACATGTTATCTGGTGTTGTAGTAAGATTCAATGCAACATACTCTTTGAAATATTTTTCAGTCATTGAAAGATGAAGGGTGAGTTAAATTGTAGCTGTTTATGGGATAAGCCAAAGCAATTTTCAGAATAACTTTCCCTTTTGCAGAGGGAGTGAATCTTATGGAAGCGCTCTCGGCCTTATTGCTTGCATTTGCTCTTCCCATATTTTTTATTGTGTAAAATTCACATAACATAAATATTATCATTTTAGCCATTTTTAAAGGTAGAGGTCAGTGGCATTAAGTACATTAAAAGTATTTGTGCAGCCATCAGCACCATCTTTCCCTAGAACTTTTTCATCTTTTCCACCTGAAACTTTGTACCCAATAGGCAATGCCTCCCTAGCTCTCCCTTCCCTACCTTCCTTGGTAGCGCTCTGTCTCTATGAATTGGACAACTCTGGGTAGCTCAGGTAAGTGGGATTATACAGTAATTGTCCTTTTGTGTCTTTCTGCTTTCACTCAGCATGTTTACCCAGGTTCATCCATGTTGCAGCATCTGTCAATGTCATTTCTCTTATGAATGGGTACTATTCCCTTATGTGGTTATGTCATATGTGTAGTTGTTATTTGTCATCTTGATCTATGTTCTTGCTGTTTTTTTATCAAATCACCTATTGATGGACATTTGGTGGATTTTTTTCTTTTGAGTATTCTGTTTAATGGTGTCCTATAACTATTGGTGTCCAAATACCTACTGGAGTCCCTGTTTTCAGTTTTTCAGGAAATGTCCACAGATTGGAATTGTTGGACCATATTGATCTATGTTAAAATTTTTGAGGATTGCCATGCTGTTTTCCCTAGTGACTGCACTGTTTCACAGCCCCACCAGTAATGTTGGAGGGCTCCAATTTCACAACATTCTTGCCACCACTTGTTATTCTCTGTGTTTTGATAGTAGCCGTCTTAACAGGTGTGAGGTGGTATCTTTTTCTTTCTCTTTTTTAATTTATTTATTGAAAGTCAGAGTTACAAAGAGAAGGAGAGGCAGAGAGAGAGAGAGGTCTTCCATCTGCTGGTTCACTCCCCAGTTGCCCACAACTGCTGGAGCTGTGCCAATCCAAAGCCAGGAGCCGGGAGCTTCTAACAGGTCTCCCACGAGGGTGCAGGGGCCCAAACACTTGGGCCATCCTCTACTGCTTTCCCAGTCCATAGCAGAGAGCGGGATTTGAAGTAGAGCAGCTGGGACTTGAACTGACGCCCATATGGGATGCCAGCACTGCAGACAGCGGCTTTACCCACTATGTCACAGTGCCAATCCCGAGGTTATGATTGCTTTCTGCCTGTGTGTCATAAGAAGAGCCTCACTTGCTAGGGAGTGATTTTGTGCCTTTGATTTGCAGGCCAGCTGGAGCTCAATACCCTGCTGGTTCTTTCCAGAAGGAGTCAGGCACCTTTGTTCTTCAGCCATTACAGTGAACATTACTAGATGAGCATCTGTTCAGCCAGCATGAAATGTATGAGACGGGAGGACCAGCTTCTGAGGACAGGTGGCCAACTAACCCCAGAACTGGGCTCAAATAGGCCCTGTGCAGGCGGGTATCACCTTAATGTGTCACCATTGGTGTCATACAGAGAGGACCAAACAGCACAGCAGATTTATGACAACAACAAATGCCTACACTGAACAGTGCTTTGTCAAATTATGTGCTGCAGCATAACCGTGGAGCTGGAGAAATCATTTACTAGAGAAAACCATTCAAAGCTGGGTAAAAATAGTTTTACATGTCCAGGGGACCACATTGTAGGTGGGAGCTCAACAATGACCACATGCCAGCCTTTTAGAAGTTGTCTTCAGGGGTTGGCGCTGTGCCGGCTCCCCATATGGGCGCTGGTTCAAGTCCCGGCTGCTCCATTTCCAATCCAGCTCTCTGCTGTGGCCTGGGAAAGCAGTAGGAGATGGCACATGCCCTTGGGCCCCTGAACCCATGTGGGAGATCCTGAAGAAGTTCCTGGCCCCTGGCTTCGGATCAGCACAGCTCTGCCCATTGCAGCCAATTGGGGAGTGAACCAGGGGATGGAAGACCTCTCTCTCTCTCTCTCTCTCTCTCTCTGCCTCTCCTTCTCTCTCTGTATAACTCTGACTTTCAAGTAAATAAATAAATCTTTTTTTTTTAAAAAAAGAATTTGTCTTCAGAGATGTGTTGGGAAACAGAGAAATTACTAGAGAGATCATCATTTGTATTAACTCAAGGATAACCCTTACTAAATAATTCAGTTCTCTTTCATACAGGCCTCGGCCAGAGCTAGAATCTGCCTAAAATAATATGAAGTTCACTAATTTAAATCAAAGAAGTGCACTTTGAATTACTAGGTACTATATATTTTATTTACTTGAAGAGAGGGAGAGAGGGAGAGGGAGAGGGGGAGAGAGAGAGAGGGAGAGAAAGCAATCTCCCTTCTGCGGGTTCACTTCCCAAGTGCCTGCAATAGTCAGGGCTTGGCCGTGCCAAAGCCAGGAGGCTTGAACTCAATCCAGGTCTCCTCTGTGGATGGCATGGACCCAAGCAGTAGTCTCCCAGGGTGCCCATTAGCAGGAAGCTAGAATTGGGAGCAGAGGCAGGACTCAAACCCAGACACTCGTTATGAGATGCAGGTGTCCCAAGCAGAGTCTTAACCACTACACTCACCCTAACATCATAAACTAAGTGAAGTTTTAGCTAGTAATATACAAGAGGTCTTCAAAACATTCATGAAAAGTGCATGTTATAAAGAAACTATGCATAGGTCTCATTTTTTTTCCAACATAGTGAAGTGATCTTTCAATTCTATTTTTCCATGAAAGTCTTGAAGCATTCTTGCACACTAACACGATTTTCAATTTTTACTGTAATTAGCACATTAATGCTAATGACTAGGGAAGAGCAGCAGAGTTTGGGTTCTTTGCCACCCATGTGGGAGACCTGGATGAAGCTTCTGTCTCCTGGCTTCAGCCTGGCTCAGTGCTAACCAGGCTTGGGAGTGTGGTCACCTGGGGAGTGAACCAGGGGATCGAAGATCTTGCTCTCTGTCTCTCCCTCTCTCTGTAATTGACTTTCAAAGTAAATAAATAATTCTTAAAACATGTTTTGTTGAATAAATTTAATAAATGAAATGTAGTAAATCATAATTGCTACCAACTGTATTTCTTACACTTCAGGTTTTGTGTTAAGTATTGTTTTAATCTAATACCACATTTGATTCTTCTAACAACCCTTTGATGTTGATACAATTATTGAAATTTCCACTTCATACGTTGTAAAACTGAGGTGTAGAGAGGTGAAAGTGTTTGTAAAAATTAGCTAATAAGAAGCAGGACAAGGATTTAGGCCAGATGTGCCTAACCCCTGCTTGGATTTGTTATTGCTCCCCTAATAATGACCTATCATGGCAGCTACAAATTTGCTCAAGAACTCTTAGAATTTCAAGATGGCAGCAACAGAGCAGGAAACTCAGTGCTGGGCTTTGAGAGAGCACGTGGGCTATGCGTTCATGAAGCCGGCCCTGAGCGAATGAGTGTGCACGCCTGTCACGGCCATTGAGGGGCATACGCTGTGATTTAGCCCTTTCACCTCCACTTTCAGATGGGTGACGTTTGCTCCAGTTTTGTGTTTAGAGTTGGAAGGAACATCAGAGATTAGTTCAGTGCAGTTATTTGACAGGGGAGAAAACTAGTCTCTGAAGGGTGCTGTTTATAAAAGGAAACACTTTCCTTCTAAGTCACGGAAAAACTTCAGCACATCCCAGACACAGTGCCCTTGGTACTGAAAGGGACTGGAGCAATGAAAAATAGTTTTTTTTTTTTTTTATTACAATCAATAGAATCCGAGTCACTTGTAATATTAAAAAAAAAAAAAAAACAACCTCATGGACTTAAAAAAAAAGAGAATTCAAGGGTATCCTTATGATGATGCCATTTTCATTTGCATCCACGTGCACTTTCTTAAGAAAAGGGTGAAGTACACCACATTCAAATATGTCATAGCCTAGTGTGTTTGGTAGAAAAACAATTGTGAACCCACAGTCTCAGATGATTTCCTAGGCTGATATATCCCTCTCCTCCCCTCCTTCCTGCCTAAATTCCTTTAAGAGTTCACGGTCTAACTGAAATTCCACCACCTTTATCTGGTGGTTGTTTTCATTTTATCTAAATCAACACGCGTTTGTTAGGCAGTGCTTTGGTTTAACGCACTGACTGCCTCTGTGGTTCTAAACCGTTTGGTTTCATGACTTCTTCAAAATTCTTGAAGACCCTAAAAAATCCTTTGCATAGGTGGCTATGTCAGTAGTTAGGGTTTTGGAAAGTGAAACTTAAAACATTGAGAAACTGTACTGCACAAGCACACACTCCATTTGCTGTCAAGGAGATGACATAACCACCCAACAAGTTGCTCCTTGAAAATGCCACTGCATGTACTGGAGATAAGAACACAAGAGGCAGATAATGTTTTGGTATTATCAGAAAATATTATTTCTATCTTCTTCTTATGTAAAATTTATATAACAAAATTCGCCATTTTAACCACTTTGAGAAATTATTTAGTTTTATTTATTTGAGAATCAGAGAGAAAGAGGAAAAGAAAGAACTCTTCCACCACTGGCTCACTACCCAAATGCCTGCAATGGCCAGACTGGAGTCAGACTGAAGCTGGAGGCTGGGAACCCGCTCCAGGTCCTCCACAAGGGTGGCAGGGACTCAGCTGCTTGAGCCATCACTGTTGCTGCTCAGGGTGTGCATTAGCAGGGGGCTAGAATTGAGAGTGGAGCTGTGACTCAAACCCAACTCACTGTTCGTCCTTTCTATGATTTTTAAGTGTACAGCTCAAAGGCATCAATTACAGGACAATGTTGTGCAACCATCACCACTACTCATTTTATTTTTTTAAAAAAGAATTATTTGGAAGTCAGAATTACAGAGAGAGAGAAAGAGAGAGAGAGAGAGAGAGAGAGGAGAGATCTTCTATCCGCTGGTTCACTCTCCAAATGGCCACAATGGATGGGGCTGGGCCAGGCTGAAGTCAGAAGCCAGGAGCTTCATCTGGGTCTCCCATGTGGTTTCAGGGGCCCAAGGTCTTGGGTCATCTTCCGCTGCTTTCCCAGGGACACTACCAGGGAGCTGGGTCAGAAACAAAGCAGCCAGGACTTGAACTGGCATCCATATGAGATTCTGGCACTGCTAAACCCACTATGCCACAGTGCTGGCCTCACCATTACTCATTTTCAAAATTTTTTATCATCCTAAATGGACACTCTGGAGCCCTGGGGTAACTAGTGTCCATGCCCCTCCCTGCAGCCCTAGGTAAAACTGCTAATCTAGTTGCTGGTTTTATAAATTTGCCTATTCTAGATATTTCATAGATATGGAATCACATGTTTGTTCTTTTGTGCCTGGACATTTGGGTTATTGATGCAAGGTTTCATCCATGTGTCAGTACTTCATTCTCTCTCTCTCTCTCTCTTTTTTTTTTTTGTTTTCTTTTTTTTTTATTTTTCTTTTTTATTTTATTTTATTTTTTTAGTTTTTGACAGGCAGAGTGGACAGTGAGAGAGAGACAGAGAGAAAGGTCTTCCTTTTGCTGTTGGTTCACCCTCCAATGGTCGCAGCGGCTGGCACGCTGCGGCCGGCGCACCGCGCTGATCCGATGGCAGGAGCCAGGTGCTTCTCCTGGTCTCCCATGGGGTGCAGGGCCCAAGCACTTGGGCCATCCTCCTCTGCACTCCCTGGCCACAGCAGAGAGCAGGCCTGGAAGAGGGGAAACAGGGACAGAATCCGGCGTCCCGACTGGGACTAGAACCCGGTGTGCCGGCGCCGCAAGGCGGAGGATTAGCCTAGTGAGCCCCGGCGCCGGCACTTCATTCTCTTTTATGGTGGAATAAAATCTCACTGTGTGTGTGTGCCACATTTTTCATCTATTCAGCTACTGATGGACGCTTGGCCTGCTTCCAACTTTGGCCTACAAGTATCTGTCTGAGTCCCTGTTTCCCATTCTTGTGGATGCATGTCTAGGCGTGCGATTGCTGGGTCGTATGGTAGTTCTATGCTGAACCTTTTTGCAGACTGCCACACTGTTTTCCACAGTGTCTGCACCACCCTGCATCCCCACTGACAGTGCACAGGGCTTTCAACTTCTCTAAGTTCCCATCAGCACTTTTTATCTCTGCTATTCAAAAAAAATAGTAATAGCCACCCTAATGAGTGTGAAATGGTGTCCCATTTCAATTTGGATTTGCATGTCCCTGATGGCTAATAATGTGGAGAATCTTTTCATGTAGAAAATGTTTTTGACCTTGAGGATCCTTACTGTAGGCAATGCCAGGCCCGTGATAGTCTTACTCTTTTCCAAAAAGAACAGTTGAACAATTTTTCTCTCAGATGTGTTCAGTTGAAGAATTTGTCCCTGGCTATTTGTACTAAAATATAATAAAATACAAAGTCCAAACATCATGTTAGTTAACAGGAAATTGCTCTACTACATGCAGTAAAAGCGAATTGAAAACATTATTTCCAAATCCATCATGCCACATAAACTCAGCCAAAGATGAACCTAACACATGCAACAAACTCCTTTTATGGTCATGTCCATTGCTTTATATTTGTTTCAATAGAACTGGATTTGGGGGACTGTGACAGAAAATAGAAGTTGGGATCATTATGGTTCACCTGAGCATGCTGGAAACAGGAGATGCTGGGTGTTATTTTATGAATAACCGCTGGAGTCAATGGCAGAACCAGGCCGAACTATGTATTGCCAATTAGGAAGCAAAGTTTGAGCAGAATTATCACCAATAATTTCCAAATAACAAATAGCTGGCTGACAGGTAGTAATTTCAATGCCAAAAATCTGTTTCCCTTTCTGGGAATTTGACTCACAGGTCAGAGACAAATTGTTCAGTTGAAGAAGTTGACCTGCAGGGAAAAATTGATCAGCTGATCCTCCCAAGTTTCCGTAGTAATGTGATTGCCTTACACGTTTTCATGTTATTTGTATGACACCCTGCATGTATGTTAAGTGCTCCTAAAACATTCCTGATTAATTAATTGCTTACCCAGTGTTAAGTCCTTCTCTTTTTTCAAACAGAATATAAATTTGTCAGAATGATATTGTACCCAGTTTAAAAGGCTCACTCCCTTAGGCTCTTTTGCAGGTAGGAGTGGCCATGTGACCCAGACTGGTGACATAATTGAAGTCTACAGGAAGGAGCTTCTAGGAAAGCAATAGTCTCAGGTGGCATACACTGTTTCTCTTGTTCCCCCTTCTTCCTTCTTGGAAGATGGATACCATTCTGCACCTACAGTACCCATCTGGCAACCACAAGGACAATGCAAGGACAGTGGAATAAACAACAAGAAGGATCCTGGTTGAAGGTCTTTAATGACTTCCTCAAAGTTTGACCACATCTGCCAATAGTTGGACTTTTCAATTGGATAGAAAAATGAAGGTAGATTTTAAGTTCTGTTGTTGGGTTTTTCTTCTATGTGGCTCAAAGGATCCTATCTGTCATGGTGTGGAAACCATAAAAAACAGATGAGATCTGGAACCCACCGAGCCTAAGGAGAGAAAAGGAGGTGGGGAAGATGAGAAGCTGAATGTGTCACCGAGCAACTGCCCTGACACCCCTGTGTATGTAAAACGCAGGGCAGAGACCACTGTCACCCTCCTTCTTGTTCACAGTCTACCACTGGGCATGGGACTTGACAGTCTTTTTTTTTTTTTTTTTTTTTTTTTTTTGACAGGCAGAGTGGACAGTGAGAGAGAGACAGAGAGAAAGGTCTTCCTTTGCCGTTGGTTCACCCTCCAATGGCCACCGCGGTAGCGCGCTGTGGCCGGTGCACCGCGCTGATCCGATGGCAGGAGCCAGGTGCTTCTCCTGGTCTCCCATGGGGTGCAGGGCCCAAGCACTTGGGCCATCCTCCACTGCACTCCCTGGCCACAGCAGAGAGCTGGCCTGGAAGAGGGGCAACCGGGACAGGATCGGTGCCCCGACCGGGACTAGAACCCGGTGTGCCGGCGCCACCAGGCGGAGGATTAGCCTAGTGAGCCGCGGCGCCGGCCGGGACTTGACAGTCTTGATACAGAGCAATCCCCAAAGCTGGTTGGAAGAGTTGCTATAGAAGGTCAAACCTAAGTCCACTCAACTGATGTGCAGAAAACCTGTCACCGACGTTGGGATGACGGAAGAAAAGAGGCGATTATGGTAACACACAGAGCAAGGAGCCAGGCAGCTGTTGCCTAGTTCCTGGTCCCTGACAATTAGAGGGGAAGGCTCCTATAGGTTGAAGTTGGGGCTCAAAGGTGCATATTCAGCTCATGTCCAAGTTCCTGTTTGGTTTATAGCGTTCATACCCCTCCTTTGATTGGTCAGCCATATAGTGTCCTTTAGGGAATTTTGAAGATAGCTCAGTGGGCTCTAGTCAGTCTAGGGGCTTTGGGGAGGTGGCTGTTACTTTATGCTCAGGGCCTAGGAAAATAAAACCCTGGTGACAATAGCAATCCTCAAGGTGTAATCAATTGGAAAAGCAAATGACCTTATGACCTCAGGAGTCTGATGATTAGAACCTTATAGAGCTCAACTGTACTGCTCCCTCAGGGAGTCAGTTTTATTAAGTTGCTGATTGTCTATCAAAAAGGCAGGGCAAGGACACTTAAAGGTAAGAGAGGGAAACTAGGAGACTGGGGCCTGATGCTGTCTAGCAACTGAGTATAGGGATTCAATTGTAGTCAGAGCCTCCCAGTGCACAGACAGGAACATCCAGGCCTCTTCTTATTTCCCTAGGGGTATTGGAGCGTCCTTCTTGGATAAGTTAAGCTTCCTTTGAGAACACTTTAAAACACGAGTTTGAACCTGGTTGACAAAGAAATATAACCCCTGGATCATTAGCCTAACTGTCTGGCTTTGTGGAGAGGAACAACCATAGCCATGGAAAATGACCTTGATTGTCCTTGAATGGTAAGGGCAGAAAATTGAGAACAAAGAACTCTTTTGATATATTTTAAATAATGGTTCTCAAAAATAATCTAGTTCCTTTAAATCTCTTTATTTATTGTGCAATAAAAGAAATAGGAAATACCAGGGCTTTACTTTCATGAAAAAATCTATTCTTCTAAGTACGCAGACCTACATAGCCAACTTACGCTTGCTTCACCCATTAATTCTATGGAGCACGTGAGTGTTCTCACACATTTGCTTCCTTTTCAGGTCATTTAAGATTATTGATTCCTCCTTCTCTAGTGCGGAGCTCAATTCTCTAAGGACTGGTTAGCAAAACATTTTCCAGCTCTCACAGTGCCATTTAAAAATGATTATGCTCAGTGTCTTCAGCTTAAAGAGTCCCTTCTCGATTCCCATATGCTAGCAGTTTGTACAACTCTTTTTTGCCTTATTTTTTAGGGCCAAGTCCAAGGCACTTGGCCCTTTCAGTAACATTCCCTTGGACCGCCTTCTTTCAGTTGTTAAAGCAGCAACAGAGTCAATGACTAAACCAGACAAATTGCAGAGATATATATATTTTTTTTGTTTGGAAAAATCAGAAGTTTCTGGGGGAAATGAAATCATTGTAAGTAGTCATGTATAGTCTTTTGGCTCAAAAGTTAAAATGCTAAGTTACACATTAGCTGGTGCATAAATTTGCATATTGATATACACAGTCCCAGTGACTGTAATAGCATCACAGATTAGCAGAGACAGATGCACACAGACAAGCACAGGCTGACATTCAGAGACTCCGAGCCTGAGCAAGGGGTGGGGTTGCCTTGTTGAAAGCAAGGGGGCTTAGGAGGAGCACAGAGGTTTTTAAGGGAAAGGTGGAGGGCCTGGAAGGGTAGGGAGTACTCACTAACTCTTGCTTTGTGTAACTTCCTGGCCCCAGGTCTCTATTTTCCTGCCTTCTTTCCAACTTTAGACCTCTCCCGGAACTCAGAAGATGACTGTCAGAGGCTTTGAGTGAAGAGGAAGATCCACCGGCATTCCCAGTCCCCAGGGAGGATTTAGACTTTAAGAAAAGGAGAGGTGAGGGATTGGTGTTATGGTTAAGCAACTGCTTGTGACAGTGGTTTGAATCCCAGCTGCTCTGCTTCTGATTCAGCTCCTTGCTAATGTGTCTGGGAAAACAGTGGCAGATGGCCCAAGTATTTGGGCCCCTGCCACTTATGTGGTAGAACTGGATGAAGCTCCTGGCTCCCAGCTTTGTCCTGACCCAGCTCCAGCTCTGCAAACTTTTGGGGAGTGAACCAGCAGATGGAATGTCTCCTTCTTTCTTTATCACTCTGCCTATCAAATAAATAAGTCTTTTTAAAAAAGGAAGGAAGAGATGGGCTCTGAAAGGATGTTTTTCAACTAGTTTGCTTTTTTATTTTGTTTTTTACTCTTCTGTAACCTTGAGTAGGGCATCCAACAACAGACCCAAGTCTTAGCTTCCTGCCCAACTAGATGGCCTTAGGATGTTGCCAGCAAGGATCAAACCCTGAGACAAGTCCAGATTCCACACTGGACTGATCTGCAAACCAAAGCACCGATTCATTAATTTCCAGTGGAGAATATAGATGTCAGAAGACTGGGTGTTTCCTACTCCATAGTCTACACCCCTGTAGGGACAAGGTGCCTAGGGCACTGCATTAATAATTAGGATAAAAGAGCGAAGAGCTTCCTTATGCTTTGAGAGGCCACAGGACACTGCCTCCGTAGTAATTCCTCTGTAGTAATGCCTAGTGGTCTCCACGGATGCTGGAAGCACCTTCTACAGTTCACGGTCTTGGCCTCTCATGTCTCAAGGATTTTAGTCCCCACCATCTTTTACTTTCAATGTTCATACTGGCCATTGCAAAATCAACATTTTTAAATTGCAATGAACATTTTCATTCCCCAAAAAACTAGATATTGAGCACTCTGTATGGTCTAGATGCTGCCATAGAGTGCAGGTATTGCGGGGGAGACCAAGATGAATCAAACCTGAAACAGCTCACAATGGCGAAAACAGGAGTGTGCAGATATACCTGCCGTACCACGGTGGGGGTGGGGGAGGGGTGCTTCACAGAAATATCCAGGAAGTGCTCTGAGGATTCAAAGGATGGGACAGTGAACCTGCTTGCTGAGAAGGAGTTGGCACTTCAACTCAAACACAAAGAACGGCTATGGTTTCAGCAAGCAGAAATTGTCAGAGGTGCTGTAGGGAGCAATCGAGGGAGAGGAAGAGGCAGGGTGTCTGGGAGGTAGCTCATGCCAAAGACAGGGAGAGCCTGGAGCACACCCAGCATTTTGTTCCCATATACACCTCCTGCTTAGGCTTGAGGACTGGTGGGCGTGTGAGAGCAGTAAAGTGTCAGTGCTGAGAGGCCCACGGGGGCCCACGGCTGAACTATGCAACACCAGCAGCTTCATTCTGTGGGCGCCTGGCACTCACAAGGGCTTCTTCAAGGAAGGCTGTGATCCAGACTCCAGTTACAGAAGACGAATTCGGCCTTGGGGTATGGGATGGGCTGAGAAGAAAGAAAACAGAGGGTGAGGAACCTGGTGTGGATGGACGTTGCTGGGGGACTTCAGAGCAGAAAGGATGAGGTCTTGTTGAACCAGGACAGCAGCAGAGGGGATCAAAAAGTAGAGGCTGTGTGAAAGATGCTATGAAGGTAGAATCTGTGGGTCTTGCTATTGAGTTGGATGCGGGAGGTAGAATAAGGATGAGTCGGTGATGACCAAGCAGAGCTAACACGGAGGACTGTGCTAAGCACCTTGCACAAAGTAACTCATTTGATCCTCCTTATAACTCCACGAAGTAGTTACCATGGGTGTCCCCATTTTACAGGTGAGAAAACTGAGGCACAGGGATGATACAACTTCTCCAAGGTTGCATGGCTGATAGGAGTCAGAATTTCCACCAGGTCTTGGAAGTCTTCTGACACTGCTGGCCATGCTGCTCTCCTCAGTGCTACTTCCAGGCCTCTCACTGCCAAGTTCCCCAGCTGGAATGACTTCTGCTGTCTCCTTTGCCCATTCGATAAAGACTGAATGAGTTTCTGCCTATTGAATTGCCCTCTGGTCCCGACTCAGAGAAGCAAAGGGAAGGTGATCACAGTTCTGAAAACAAATCCATTTTAATCACTGAATCAATGTGGGTAGTGATTTGAAAACGTAGTACGACACTCTACCGTTGAAGTCATACCCAATTAAAAAAGATTCCATATTGGTTGTTGATACCATGATTTAAGTTTTTGCTTTATTTGTTATTTTGTTATGGTAAAACAGAACAAAACAAATTCTGCCTGTCTTATCTCCATGTGTCAGTAGATCCACGTCACACTCCCTGCAATGCGGGTGTTTTGATAATCAACCTGATCTTAACTCAGTGGCATGGATCTCTTGGGCTTTGGTCTAAATCCGAGTGATCTTGGGTGATCAAAGATCATTTTCATATCTCCAGTATTGGCCCATGGACTCCTAAGAGCTCCTCCATGCTCAGGTCAGACCTGTGCTTCATCTTGTTTCTTTCTGTTTTCTTCTTCATACTGAAACTACAGCACTGGAAATTTTTTTTATTAGAATTCAGGTACCATGAGGATAATGATAGTGTCGCTTTTTAAAGCACATGGTATGCCAGCAGCACTCAGAGTGACAAAATGCAGGCTTGTTGAGTAATTACAGCTCTGTCCTCTGCAAGGAATTAATTTCACCCCCCAGAAAAACCCAAAACAAAACACTGGCATTTTTTTTTTTTAAAGCTGATGAACATTTCATGGCTCTCTGGTTTCTGATTTCATTGTCCTAACAATTGATACGGTCATTGCAGTAAGAGTTAACTGCTCTTGTGTGTTATAAACAAAAGCAGAAACCGCAGGGTCCACTGAAAGAAATCACATGAGTGTGTGAGTCTGCATGTGTATGCTTGTGACTATACCCAAGAAATTGTGGGTGCAAACATGCATACACTCATCGTGTGTAACATCGTGTGCATGTGCTTGTGAACACATCTGAGAAACTGTGGTGTGCATGTGTGCACCTGCCTATGTGCAGATGCATATAAATTTGAGCCCTAGATATTTCAGCATCAGAAATGCTCCAGGTTCTGCGTGCTGAGTTATGAAGAGGCCTTTTTGCCGGGAAATAGGCTTTATGATTTACAGCAGAACAATAGTGAAAGGACCTCAGCTCTTGTAATGTGATTTTTTTTTTTTACCTTCTAACAACAATGATTTTAAATCAGAGTTTCTATCATTTACCACTTTGACTTGCTGGGAAAAAGAATCCAACCTTAAAGCACTAATTCTTTAAACAACAGAGGTTGTGTGGTATTTTCCTCCATCCCAGATATCTCACTCCTCTGTTGTCCAGAGGGCAGGGTCAGTGTTGTTCAGGCTCTTATTATCTTTTCCATTTACTGAGTATAGAAATAAAATGCTGACAATCACCTTTCGGGAGTGAGACATCCCAGGGAATTAGTCACTTACTGCCATTAAGAAGCAGTCTCTCTGGCGTCTTAATGCATTCAGCCTGTCTTTTAGGCCCTGGTATAATTCGCTTCTAGAACCAGTGGCTTTCAAACTTCATCTTGCCTCAGAGTCACTTGGAAAATGTAAGACAAAAACCTCAAATGTCCAGAGACTCAGACCAAGTTGGCCTGAGATGGGGCCAGTGCACAGACAGTGTCTCAAAGCCCCCTGGATGACTCTGGTGAATCAAAGGAGGATTGAAAACCTGAGACCCTAGACCGCTGGTTTTGCGATCACATTAGATCACTTGCAGACATTTTTGAAAATTCTGATGATGTTCAGGCCTCACTTAAAACATCAGAACATCCAGAATTGGAGCCAATACATCGGGTATTTATTAAAACCTCTTCAGGTGGTTACAACACACAGGCAAATTTGAAAATCACTAATCTGGATTTGTGAACTTGGGCCAATCTGTGCAACATGGATTTTAACCAAAGAATAAAGTATTCCATTGCACACTACACAGCAAATGACTTGCATTTTATTGTCTCCAGTATTCTTTTTACTTAAAGGCCCACCTCTATTCTCTCTCCTGAAAGCTCCTCCAGTAGCTTCTCCTATGACTTTTCCCCATAATGGGGTCTTGTTTTGCCCACCCTGCTTCTCTAATCAAACTCAGCAAAACATTTTCAGGTCTCACTCATACATGAGGAACCTCATGTTAGCCTTCCAAAATTCAGGGTAAATTATTTATGAATTAAGTTTTGGCTTTATAGCCAGGAGGAAGATGGAATCCTTAGACCAAGACTATAACTTTCAGATAGAGCTAAGAACACCCAGAGACGAAAGAGCCTCACTCATCTACGAAGACCGACAAGGCACTTGCCGGTGGATTAACTGTCTAATAGATGCCTCTTGCTTCCTCTCTTCCTTTCCCATTCTCACTGCCACCCCAAGGTCTCTCTCTTAATGCTTCCCTGGACAACATTTAACAGCTTTCTAGCTAAATTCTCTTTTCATGCAGTTTTCATCCCTATTTCTATCATTTGTTAGACAAATACAAATGCAATGAGTTTTCCAGGTTCACTTAAACTTTAGTAGAAACTCCTGAGTTTTTTGTGGTCATAGATTCCTTTGAGAGTTTGATAAAAACTACAGACACAGTTTTTGAGCATGGGTTTATATAACATTGCATACAGCTGATTCCAAAGGTCTTTTGGATGCTCCAGCAGCACATACAGCCCTTTGGTCCATGGCTCCACACTGACAGCATCTGCTTTACAGCCTGGTCCTATCAACTGATGTGTAATGGACTTGGACTAAGTTTAAATACTTAGATTTTTTTTTTTAAATTATGGAAAAGGAAAGGTGGGGACTATCACCATCACACCATGAAGCACCACTTGACTGTCCTTTTTTTTTTTTTTGACAGGCAGAGTGGATAGTGAGAGAGAGAGAGAGAGACAGAGAGAAAGGTCTCCCTTTTCCATTGGTTCAACCCCCAATGGCCACCATGGCCGGTGCGCTGCGGCCGGCGCACCACGCTGATCCGAAGCCAGGAGCCAGGTGCCTTCTCCTGGTCTCCCATGCTGGTGCAGGGCCCAAGGACTTGGGCCATCCTCCACTGCACTCCCAGGCCACAGCAGAGAGCTGGACTGGAAGAGGAGTAACCGGGATAGAATTCAGCGCCCTGACTGGGACTAGAACCTGGTGTGCTGGCACCACAGGCGGAGGATTAGCCTATTGAGCCGCGGCGCCGGCCTCACTTGACTGTACTTTTGACTTGACTTTGTAAACATCTACAAAGTTTGAAAAAAATTAACATAGTTGAAACAGTTAAGTTGCATTTTTATTGCTTGACTTTTCTACTTCCTTCTCAATTGTCATGTGAAGGATAATGATGGTAATCACATCTTTGGCATCGCATGCCACTTAATAGTTTATAAGCACATTCACACACATTTACATATATTATTTAACTTACACAAGAAACATAAGCTTTAAAGAAATCCATTAGCTTAACTGTGGTGACTCAGTGAGGAGGTGGTTGAGCAGGGGAGCTAATGTCCCAGAGTCCTGGCCTGTGCTAAGTATTTCCACTCAGTTATTTAAGTCTGTTCTTGCTTAACAGTGTCTCAAATTTGTTCCCACTGATCCAGCTAGATGTTCACCATTATAATTCAGATAATAATTAATTAATTTCTTGGACTAATTCAATAGCCTTTACAAAGTGGGTAAGCATCTGGTCTAGTGGTTAGGATACCAGTTAAGATGCCCAAGTGCCATATCAGAGTGCCTGGTTCACGTCTAAACTCCAGCTTCAGCTTCCTGCTAATGTGGACCTGGGGAGGCAGCAGTTGATAACTCAAGTAATTAGGTTCCTGCTACCCATGTGGGAGATCCAGGCTGCATTCTGGCTCCCAGCTTTGGCCTGGCTTAGCCCGGCCATTGCAGGTACTTGGGGAGTAAACTAACCAATAAGATATTTCTCTCTATATGTATTTTTCTGTCTCTATCTCTCAAACTTAAAAAAAAGGAGATGAAATTATGAGTGGCCAGGACAGAGCAGGCACTGTGTCATCACAAGTACCCATTTAAGGAAAAATGAACCACCGTGTGATAACAAAGTGCCACAGAGCTTCAAGGCAGCATTCAGCAAAGAGGCTCAGGGAAAGCTTTGTGGAAGAGGTGTCGCTTGATCTTAGGTACAAATAATGCAAAAATGTTAAAAGATGAACGTGGTTAAGAAGGCAATGGGGAAAACAAAGGGAAAAGACATAAAGGGGGGGCTCTTAGGGGAATAATCCATGTCCATTTTGATAGCAATTAGGGAGTCCTAGCAACAGACTGAATGATGGGTGAGTCCTGCAATCCAGGCTGTGAACCTGCACTCACTTAGAGGCAAAATGGGGCCTTGGAAGGTTAGATACAGGCAGAAATGCTCCTGGGTTCCACTTTTTTTTTTTTTATAGTGTATAGTATTGCTTAGATTTTTTTTTTTTGTACATTCTTTTACATCCATGCAATATCTTGCTAGAGTTTAGTTCTTAGGGATAGAACTTGAAAGTTAATATTCAGTCCAGGGTTAAAAAATAGGGGCTATGAACTTTTACATGGATCTTCTAAAATTATGTAGACTTTGTTGTATATTTGTGTATAGATTCCTGTTTGTTTTTCTGAACTAAAGAGATGGTCCATAGTTTCCATTAACTTCTCAAGAGAACACAGGAGCAAAAAGAGAACTGTAACTTAAAGCTTGATGGAGTAAAAACTGATTTTTTAAAGAGGATATTTATTTATTTGAGGATAGAGTTACAGACAGAGAGAGGGAGAGACAGAGAGAAAGGTCTTCCGTCTGCTAATTCACTCCTCACATGGCCACAATGGTTGGAGCTGGGCTGATCCAAACCAGGAGACAGGATCCTCCTCCGAGTCCCCGATGTGGGAATAGGGGCCCAAGAATTTGGGTCATCTTCCACTGCTTTCCCAGGCAGTGAGAGCTGGATCAGAAGAGGAGCAGCCTGGACTTGAACTGGCTTCCATATGGGATGCCAGTACCACAGGTGGAGGCTTAGCTTACTATGCCACAGTGCTGGCCCCTAGAAAATGATTTTGATTTTGCCTCATAGAACGATGGTGCCTAGACTTAAAGGTGTGTGTGTGTGAGATTCATCTTAACAGACTATATTGTTAGTCCCACTAAAAATACAAGAATTTTTGTGTGTCAAAGGTGTCATAGAGCATTAATGATGGTAGATCTAGAAATATTACTTATTTAACAGAAGCTGGAAATAGGGACCTTATTAGAAAGTGCATTGTTCAAGTTCACCCAGAGAATTCTGGAGCTAAGGAAAGTTCTTACAGAAATACAGGCCATATCTTCTCTTGTATTGCCATCATCAACAAAACTTAATGTTTTATTACACATTACTGATAGATAACAACAATTATTATCACCTGATTACCATCAGCTATGTTGTTGGATGTTTTAGAAAATACCAACTAGTTTCTATATCTGATTATAAAATTGCATCCAAAGTTTTTGAATCTCTTTAAAATTATTTTCACAATTCACATTAAAGCTTTTTTCTATAATTGATCTCTTGTCAAAACAGCAATTAGAACATCAATCTTATGTGTCTCTGTTCATGGCTAGACTAGTGTCAAAAGACTTATTTTCTGTTGTTGTTTTTTAAAAATAAGCATGCCTTTCTAATGTCTTTCCAGCTGAAGCAAGTATTTGAGTTTTCCATTTAGGACACATGTATGGTTTCACATTCTGAATTTAAGAAATTGAAAGCATAGTTGATATGGTGTAACTAGGTAGCTAATTTAGGTCTATGTGAGCTGGAAGTCCCTGCAAGTTTCAATGTAATGCTATCTTCCACCTGTCAATCAAAACACTCCCTTTTCTAGAATGTACCTGCTTCATGGGGGGACCTATAAGGGTGGGGGGTAGGGCAGGGAAATGCCATGAAAATACAGATATTAAGCTCCATGGGGAACTTGTGGGGTGATCATAAAATTCCCAGGAGGCTTCACACATGCAGAGGCACCACCCCCTACCTCATAAAAGAAGCCCGCACCTTTCTCCTCAGACCCCCAGCTGGAGGTGCTACAGAGGTGCTCTCTCTTCCCTTCCCCCACCCCTGCTCCGGTGGGGCAATCCCCTTGCCCACTCAGGATGGGTATTTCTCAGTGTGGGACAGTGCCCATTCTTGTGTGAATGTGTTTTCTCTTTCGCTGTTAAATAAATCTTGTTCCTATTTATACACTTTTTACATATAAACTCATAGAATGCTTATGTTTGTGTGAGACAAGGACCTGGCATAACATTAAAATATGCCCATGCCCACGTCATAAATACGCCAAAGCTAGCAACAACAGGAAATCAAAGGTGCTGACTCTTGCCAGGGACAGGGAGGGGCTATTGTCTTTTTGAGGAGGAGACCTCACAGGATATGAACCCAGTCTCACCAAGGAGTCCCCGGGGCACCAGGGCCATTGAACTGTCATGTAATCCACTCATTACAAAAAGAGGGATTCTAGTTCCAACTTTGTATTTTAAGTTTAATGATGGAAAACTCTCTCTCTCTCTTTCTCTCTTCCTTTTTGTTCCCCCTCCTCCCAGAATGAATTTCCTCATTACAAACCACCCTTGCACCACCACTAGCAGGAGGGAGGAAGCCACCGAGTCGCAGGAACAGACGGAGTCCGAGAGGCCAGCCTCATTAGCACCTTCCTTGGCACTGGCTTTGCTCAACTACCCTCCCAAGATGAAGGGATGGAAAAATATGATTGTGGTCACACTTCAGCCAATTTTAAAGCACTTTCAAAAGAGCTAACTCATGAGATGCCACAGAGGGCAAAAATTGTTGGCTTAGAAGCTGACAGCAGAATTTTTTTCATGAAGAAGAAGCATCTCTGTATTTAAAAATCATCCTGGTTGGTGAGGTTAGTCTCCAGCCATGGTTGGGATAGGCTAAGAGTGAGATGAAAGAACAATTCAATTGCTTTGCAGAAGTAATGCCTGGGGAAGCTGGGGGCACAGGTGGTCTCAGTGAGGACCTGGCTCCTGGCTTCAGCCCCGGGGGTGACCTGGGCTGTTGCAGGCATTTTAGAGATGAAACAGTATAGGTGAGCTCATCTCTGTCTCTCCGCCTATACAAAACAAACAAAAAACAGCTCTAAGCCATCAATTGAGTAGTAACTCGTTTACTGTTCTTACTCCCTGTCGTTCCATTAGTCCTGAAACTTTCATCAAAATTGACTACCAGATCACCTTTTATGAATATTGTTTTGGGAAAATCCTATGGGCATGGAAATATTCATATATTCATTAGGGATCTTCAACATTCATGGAAAATAAGTATTATAAAAAAGTTATGCATGGATTTCCAACTATTTGCTCTAAAATAAATTTAGCTTTGAATTTTATTTTTCTGCAAACTGTTTGAAGTCCCCTCATATTTTCTCCTTTCCTCTGTGGAAGCAGCCATCACTATGGCTGGACTCAAGAGATTTGGGAAGCACAGCATATGACACAGTCAAGGTCTTTTCCTGCCTTTCAGCAAGATTAAGATGTTAGAAATGAAGGAGAGAAACGAGAGAGTAGAGGACAGGGATAGGAGGGATTAGGTGAGGTTGATGATAATGGAGAACTTAGGCCCAGCCTTGTGACACTGTCCCAGGAGGTGGCAGGACCACTGTGGGCACCTAGGGAAAAGCACAGTAGATTTGGGAGTGGGTGGGTAAGCCTATGATGCATTTAAGGAGACAGGATTTATTCAAACTTCAGGCCTTCAGAAAGATCTGGATTGCAGGTTTACACTGTGAATCATAACCATGTTACTCGTGTTCCTCAAATTTTGATTTGAAGCCAAGTCCTCTGGGAACGGGTCCTTAAATTGGCATTTTAATCCTGCTGCCCAGACCCTTTTAAAGCACTCTGAGGTTTGAGCACCACCGCTAGGTGCTAATTGATGTGATGGGAGAGGGCGGAGGAGCTCCGAGAAACCGTGCAGTGAGAAGATGGCCAAAGGAAAGAGCACAGGAGGGACCCAGCAGGAAGATGAATGAATTATCCGTTGGATTGGCAGCCAGGCTGACCCTTGAGGAGCTCAGTAAAGGCAGTTTCAATAAGGTGAACTCGGGAGCATGAAATGTATGTGCTGTACACATTTTAACAGGTGCCTCTCTGTGTGGGGGGAATTAGTTAAGTTGTCTGACTGAGCTGAGACACCTGGTGTTTAGCCCTGGCATTTTACTGTTTGGCCATGTGACCCTCATACAGTAGGTTAGATTCAAATTGTAGACTTCTAGAATAGTGATTACACTAGTCCTTTTTAGACTTTAGCAAGAACACATTCCTTAGCTGTTCCATTTTTGTTTTAGGTGATATTTTTATTTAAATAATGCTAACTTTTATATTTATACAAATAATTGTGAAATCAAAGGATAAAACCTTATAATTTGTGGTCCTACCACTTTTCATAATTTGGGATGTTTCCTTCCAGTATACATGTGTGTTCACCTGTGCATACAGCATATACATATGTATGTATGCAAGCATACATGTACAACTTGAAAATATGTATACAGTCTGGTATACTCCCTTTTTCACTCAATGTGATATAACTGGCATTTCTTCACAGCATTACATATTCTTTGCAAATTTGATTTTTACTGACTACTGCAAAGTTTCTTAGATGATAAGTCTCTGCTTTTTGGCATGTGTCTCTTATACCAAAAAGGCTGTTTTTACAAATGGACAAATTCCATACCGCTTCAGACTCAGTAAGCTTCCATGTGTATACCTCACACACTTCTAATTCATTCATCAAACATATATTTCATGAGCATAAATTCATCTTTTTTTGTTTTTAATTAATTAATTAGTTAACTTGAGAGGCAGAGAGAATCAGAGAGAGTGAGCGAGCTCTGATCTGCTGGTTCACTTCCCACATGCCTGCAAAAAATGGGGCTGGGCCCGGCTGAAGCCACAGCTGGTCACGCAGTCCAGGTCTGCTGCATGAGTGGCAAGGATCCAACCACTTGCAGCATTTCCTGCTGCTGCCCAGGGTGCATGTGAGCGAGAAGCTGGAATAGGGAGCAGAGCTGGGACTGGAACCTGGGCACATTGGTAAGATGCAGGCATTTCAACCAGCGTCTCAACCACTAGGCCAGATGCCTGCCCATAACTCATTCTTGGCTTTTTTAAAAAAATGTATTTATTTGTTTGAGAGGCAGAGTTACAGACGAGAGAGGGGGAGACAGAAACAGAGGTCTTCTATCTTCTGGTTCACTACTCAAATGGCCACAATGGCTGGAATTGAGCTGATACGAAGCCAGCAGCCAGGAGCTTCTTCTGGGTCCCCCACATGGGTGCAGGGACCCAAGAACTTGGGCCATCTTCCACCATTTACCCAGGCCACCAGCAGAGAGCTGGATCAGAAGAAGAGTAGCCGAGATAGGAACCAGTGCCCATACAGGATGCCAGTGCTGCAGATGGAGACCTAACCTACTATACCACAGTGCCGGCCCCTAACTCATTCTTTATTACAAGTTCACAGAATATGTCCTTTATTGCATTGACAGTGTCTTTTCTGCTGACACTCATCATCCATTCCTAGCCTCATCCTGTATCACAGAAGCTAGAAAGTAAACTGATATTTCCCAGACTCCTTTGCAACTAATATAGATAGAAAATTTGCTCCAACAGAGAGTTTGAGGACAAAGGCAGGAGACACTGGCATTGGAGTAAGATTCCTGGTTTCAGAGGGGGTGATGAGATCCCAGAGTGATAGAAGGCAAATTTTCCATGGGAGATGAGCTGGGTGTGGTCACTGACATAGGTAGGAGTGACCAGAATGGCTTTTTTCATGCATTTCTAGCATGAAACTGCCAAAGCTCATTTGCTTAACTGATAAAACTTTAGGTCCAGAACAGTTCACCAGAGGATACCCAGAGTTCTCCATGTACTTTAAATCCTCTCAGCCTTCCCTAGAGAGTTCTGTAGGCATCAACAGGGTGCCTTTGCATCTGGGTAGGAAGAGTATCAGATTTGGGGACAGTTCTGGACACCATCTTTGAGTTGAATCCCGTGCACATGAGCTTGTGACCTCTCTTCTTGTCATGAAAGGAGTTCCTTGGGGACAGATGTTTGGCCTAGTGACTAAGGTATCAGTTAAAATGCCTGTGTCTCATACCAGAGTAGGTGGATTTGATTCCTGGTTCTGGATGTTCATGCTAACTGCACCCTTGGTGGCAGCAGGAGATGGTTCAACTGATTGGGTTCCTGTCACCCACATGACAGACCTGGATTGGGTTTCCGGCTTCAGTTCCCAGCCTTGTAGGCATCTGGAGAGGAAGCCAGTGGAGGCATTCCTTTTGTTTGTGTGTGGGTGTCTGCCTCCTCAAATAAAATTTTAAAAAAAAGTAGTTGCTGTTCAAAATCAACCTTGTGTAGATCTGAAGTTCCCTGAAGACAGGTCCACCAGATTGGGAGTAGGGAGTTTTGATCACTGTTTGACCACTGTTTGTCTCACAATTGAGTGGGTTCTGTGTGCACACTTTATTGTTTGTTACTCCAGTCCTCTTTGCCTAAGTTGGCAGTTATTTATTTTTTATTTTTTGACAGTGAGAGACAGAGAGAAAGGTCTTCGTTTTTCCGTTGGTTCACCCCCAAAGTGGCCACTAAGGCCAGCGCATTGAGGCCTGCGCACTGTGCCGATCCGAAGCCAGGAGCCAGGTGCTTCCTCCTGGTTTCCCATGCAGTTGCAGGGCCCAAAGACCTGGGCCATCCTCCACTGCACTCCCAGGCCACAGCAGAGAGCTGGACTGGAAGAGGAGCAACCAGGACAGAATCCGGTACCCCAACCAGGACTAGAACCTGGGGTGCTGGCGCTGCAGGTGGAGGATTAACCTATTGAGCCGTGGTGCCGGCCTGTAAGTTGGCAGTTAAAGAGCTCCTACAGTTGTTCTCTGGCTCCTGGAAGGAGGACTACAAATGGAAGAAGGACTAATGGGAGTTTCTCTGAATTGTGAACCCATATCCCAGGAGGAGTGGCAGAAGTTGTGCCAAGATTCAGGACCTGGAAAATACGTGGGAACTGACACCATTCACATCCCTATCTCATTCCTGTCCCCTCAGATCTTGTCTTTGGCCTGTGCAGAAATGGTGGGGATCAGAGCACAGCTGGATTTTAGGAAGTTTAGCTTGGGAGTGGCTGTCATTGCAGATGCTGTTACAGATGTGGTCTGTTTTTTATGCAGCAATCCTAGAGTCTGAGATGCAGCTGTCAATCAGGCAAACACTTTTTTTTCTACATCAATAAGCAGACAGCACCCAGTATATTTTCTTTTCACCCAGCAGCGATGCATCTTCACTGACAGCCTGCTGGATGCTTTGATCTAATCTGCACCGACTCGATTACTTTACTATCCCACAGGGTATCCTTCTACTCCACTATATTGATTGGTTATCGAATGAGCAAAACAGTAGAAAGTATCCTGGGTGTTTTGGTAAAATAGACACGTGCCTGAGGGTGGATGATAATTTCCACTACAATTCAGAGACCTCCGTGAGTCTTCCTGAAGATTGCTGGGGCTCAGTCACCTGAGACCTTGACAACATCTCTTCCTAAGTGAAAGATAACTTGCAGCACCGTGTTGCATTCTCTGTCATCAAGAAAGAAGCACAATGCTCCGATGTATTAAGTCACCCTTTGTGCTAATCTGCTTTTTGTACTTTAAAGTAGCTGAGAGGAGTATTTTGGGAAAGAAAAGACTTATTTCAGTTGACGGTTGGAGGTGACAGTATTGGGCAGCCCCACACTCTGGTGTCTGGTGAAGATCAGTCATGGTGGCTGTGGAAGGTGATCACATAGTGAGCTAGGAAGGAGAGAAAGAACCCAACGAACTTGAACTGAAGTACTCAAACCTCTCAAGAGAACTGCCCTCCCAAGGCACGCCCCCAAGGGCACGACCCCAATGACCCAAAGACCTTGCACCAAGCCCCACCTCTTGGAGGCCATTATTAGATTATCTCCACCCTTAATCAATCAACCACTAACATTAAGACATCAGAGTTTAAACAGCTACATGAATTTTGGGGAAAAAAAAGCTACTCCGCTCATAATATCCTTAAAGCCACAAGTTTTCAGCGCAGTCCAAAGCTAGAGAAGGGCCTGCAACTGCATCTAGTTGAAGGTCCAGCACTCCTCTACTCTGAGCCTCATAACCCAACAGATCCAAAGGTGGTTGGGTGTCTCCCACAGTACTGCTTCCAACAAGGAACTCATTTTCATGCAGGAGAGAGGCAATGGGCTCATACCTGTGAGAGGTACTGTCTTATCACTCAAGCAGACCTTTTTGTATTTTTTAAAGGTTTATTTATTTTACTTGAAAGTCAGAGTTACACACAGAGAAGAGTCAGAGAGAGAGAGAGAGAGAGAGAGAGAGAGAGAGACAGAGAGAGAGAGGCCTTCCATCTGCTGATTCACTCCGCAATTGGCCGTAATGGCCGGAGCTGAGCTGATCTGAAGCCAGGAGGCAGGAACTTCTTCCGAGCTAGGGCTTGGGCTATCCTCTACTGCCTTTCCAGGCCATAGCAGAGATCTGGATAGGAAGTGGAGCAGCCGGGACCAAACCGGTGCCCATATGGGATGCTGGCACTGGCAGCGGCTGCTTTACCAGCTACACCACAGCGCTGGCCCCAAGCTGACCTTAACAATGGTGGAATGTGCTCTAGAAGATTTGGTGATGGTGGAAACTGAGACACGACAGCTTTTATAATCTGGAGAGCTTACAGGATGTCCCATGTACTTTGAACAAAGGACCGAAGTGTGGGGCTGGTTCTCCCCCAACCAGATTGCCTGAGTATAGAATCACAGAGAAGATGTGGAAGAGTCACCTCGCACATTTTCACCTAATGATACACAGAATTGTTACTTCCCGTATTTACCAGATGTCATTTGTGTCTTCTTGCACCTCTTGGCCTACAGCAGAGGTTGCCTGCAACAGCCAGAAATGCTGTGAGTTATTCCCCAGGAAGACCCTCAACCAGTGGGCAGTCTAAATAAACAATTTGGGATAATTTGGGATAAACGGTCTAAATCAACAATTTGGGATAATTTGGCATAAACAGTCTAAATAAACAATTTGGTCCCCTCAGGGGGATAATTTGGAGGTGTGGGTCACAGGTTCCTAGCTGCTTCTCTGTGTGTTCTCCAGAAACCTCAAAAACCTTTCCTCATCTTCAAATTATGTTTTTTAAAAATACTCTCATGTTTTAATGTCTTAGTCCTATTGTTTCATCTCTCTTCTATGTCTTTGGCAGATCTGGGATTTTTTTAAATGTAGATGTTATGGAAATAGAACAATATATTATTATCCAGTGATCTCAGCATCATTTATTAAACAATCCATCATTCCCCTATTGATTGAAATTGCCATCTTTATTACGTTCTAGATTCCTCTATGGATTCTGGCCTGTCTCTGTGCCATCTAGTCTGTCTGCTGACCTTTCTAGTTGTATGACAGTATTGTTTTAATTATTGTAGGTTTATAGTGTATGCAAGGATCTGAAAAGACAAGTGACTTTCCAATGCTCTGATTTTTCATAATATTCTTGGCTGTTTTTTTTTTTTTCATATGCTTGTTAGAACTGGCTTGACTGGCTTCCCTCTATAACATTCATCTGGTGGTCTTTTTTGTTTGTAAATAAACTCAGAATATGTTTCTATTTTTCCTTCTTTCTTCTTCTTTTGTCTTTTATTTGTATATAACTTATACACAGTAGATTAATTCCCTTTGGAAAAGAATTATAACTTGAGTTAAAGTGAACAAAAAGATAAGTTTCTTTAGTTCTGAACTTTGTCATTCTCTCCCAATTATCTTTGTATTTGATATCTCTCTCCCCCTCTGCCATATTTCCCTGTAAATAATTAAGGTTCAAGAAGCTCCAAAAGGTATGACCATGTATGAAACTTCATTCATGGAATTTGGAATTTCCAGTTCATGGAAAATGAAATTAAAAGATAAATTCACGTTGGTACAAAAAAACTGAAATCCATGCATAGAGGTATTCAAGAAGTTCATAAAAAATGCATACTATGAAAAAACATGGAATTCAATTTTTTGCACCAAAATAAACATTTTAATTCAAATTCTCCACAAACATTTTACAGTATCTTCATGTAAGAGGGGAAGAAGTAGTGACTATTACTTATGAGCTGATTGGCTTTTTTCTCTCTTTAGTATTCAGACTGGGATATGATTAGTAGTATTCCGTATTGAACTGGGACAGTAGTAACACCGTTTCAGAGTTATAGTGAATTGAATGAGATGACATCAGTCTCCCCTGAATCTGTGGGGAAATGACATTCATGGCTTAATTCTTTATTTCTTCAAAAAATGATTTCTTCAAAAATTCACATTCTTTACTCTAACTTAGTGCCCTCCAACTTAGCCCTTGGAGTTAAACTGTGTAATTCAATTTGGCCAACATTGCAAATAAAGGCTGATACAGCGTTTGCACATTGAGATTAGCTCAGACTCCTGCCTTTTGAAACTACCATGAAGGCATGCCTGGGCTAGTCTGCTGGAAGATGAGAAACACGTGACCCAGCTAGCCACCATAACCCTGACAACTGATAACCTACTTCTCCAGATAAGTGAATAGGCCATGCCTGGATAAGAAGAGCCACCCAACTGAGCTCAATCAAAATTATAAACTGTAGAGCTAAAAGAATGCTAGTTGTCTTGCTGATTTTTGGCATGGCTTGTTTCTTAGTATTATTTTGTCAGTAAATAAGCAAAACTAGACATAAGGAGGTACTTAAAAATGGTTTATATGGCAGCCCTTTGGTAATCTATTATTTTTATTTAAATCTCATGGACAATTTCCATTTATCTACTCACCTTCCTTTGTAGCTTATTTTTTTAAAAGTGTCTAGTCATTTAATATGTTTATTTGACTATTTAACCAAGTGGCTTCTATACTGTTCCTCATTGCTTTGGTGGCAAAAAATTTCAGTCACATTTAGTCTACTGGTTGTTAGCATTTTGTTTGTATCTTAGAACTTAAGAGAAACAGGAGACAGAATCTCCCTTCAATAACACTGATTCAAAGGACAAGAATTAGGGGTCAGAGCTGTGCTATAGTAATTTAAGCCTCCGTCTGTGGCACCAGCATCCCACATGGGCTCCGGTTTGAGTCCTGGCAGCTCCACTTCCAGTCCAGCTCTCTGCTATGGCCTAGGGAAGCAGTGGAGAATGGCCCAAGTGCTTGGGACCCTGCACTCATGTGGGAGATCTGGAGGAACTTCCTGGCTCCTGGCTTTGGTTACGCCCAGCTTCAGGCCATTGCAGCCACTTGTGGAGAGAACAGTGGGTGGAAGATCTCTCTCTCTAGCTCTGCCTCTCAAATAAATAAACAAATCTTAAAAAAAAGTGAAGGCTTTTTTTTACCTACGAGGCCCATGCAGTCAGGATGGTGGGGCAATGGTGTTCTTCAACAAGAAGCACCGGAGACAAGTTTCGGAGAACATGTCCATTTATTAACAATCCAGCACACCTTTTATAGAGCAGGCAAAGAAGGAGTGGCTAGTTCAAGGCAATGCTAATTCTATAGGATAAAGCCAATACTGGTCCCTCTGTGCTTCTCCAATCAGCTTGAAGGTTACGTAGCCTATGTAGCCTTCCAGGTGGTCTTTATAGGTCTGGGCCACACCCAAGAGCTGTTTACCTAGCTGGCAATTACAAGGCCCTTAAAAGTAGGGGCGGGGGAAATGTGCCTGCGGTCCCTGCCACCTGCCAGCAGCCAGATCATGTGTGGAGGTCCCAGTATTCTGAGCCCTTGACCAGGGTTTTTTCTGGGGGGCATGGCATGCCATGCCTTCTTAACCTCCTGCGTGGGCTAGGCAGGCAGTCTCCCAGCCAGGCACAGGATCACCCACAAAAAAGAACTAATTTCAGTGATAAGAAGTGCATAGAGAAGTGTTAGGAGGTGACGGGAATGTTCAGTGAGTTGGAGTTGAGTAGGTTTAGCCTGATATTTTAAGCATGGCACTAAGACTTTGTTATGGAAAAAACAGAATCATAGAACAAATGACCAATCCCTGTGTTTCCCTTCCAATACAGCTGCAGAGGTTATGCCTGAGCCGTGAAATGGGAATGTGACAAATGAATCCCACACCTGGACACCCTTTTTCACCTCCTTAGATAGTTTCATGGCCACTCACTTCCTGATGCAGACAACAGTGGTGTGGAGATGGGTTTGTCAGTTTTCAATATATTTCCTTGAGTGAATGAGTGTTAAGAGTGCAGTAGCATCGGTTGTAACTCTGTTGTACCTATTTTAATTTAGGACCCTTCAGAAACTCCCACTTTTGTTTCATCACTTAACTGAAAGAAAAGGCCCACCCAATGGTTAGATTGCACCCTACTTACTGGGATGAATGGCACAGACCCGGGACATGAACCCTCAATTTCATCGGTATCGAGGGGAAAGATCAAGCCCTGGACCTTGCACTCGGCTGTTGATTAAGAGCTGGTGCTAATCTCTGGTCTGACCTTTCACTGCAAGCCATGAATCATAACTCCTTAATTAATATATTCCCGGGGCATTCTGCCAACTATTATTTTTGCAAAGAGCATATTCATAAACAAATCAAAACCATCACTCCAGGAGCAAGGCCAATTGGCCCAACTGTCATATGACGCACAGCGAAATCAAGAATTGCTCATTTTCCCAGCAGCGCACTTTGCCTCTTGTTTTCTGATACATGTACCCTGTTCCTTTTCATTCATCTCCATTACAGTACGCACAGTCCAACTTTACGTCCTGAAAAAGACAAAGAAGGTCTGTGCTTCTGGCCTGGTGGATGAGGAAAACAGGCAGCTTCCTAGCTAGGATCATTGAAAGATGGACTCAAAGATCCGCATTGAAGAAGCCTTAGAATAACCTACCCCAGATATTTCCTAATGGCATTTTAAGCTCCAGAAATCAGACAGAATCTTAGGTGGACATGAGAATAAATAAAACCAAGAGAAACAGAACTGCTCTGGCTGAGGAGCCAGGTGGTTGGAGGTAGACAGTTGTGGATAAAAATCTTTGTGTCTGCAGGAACAGTTTTGCCAACTTCCATTGTTAGAGATTCATTGTGTAATGGCAGATCTGCAACAGACAGCACGGTCGTGACAGTGCAGGGACTGGAGCTCCCATATCCTTTCAGTGTCACTCTCTTCCTAGACTTTTAAATTATCAGTGGGAAATATGACTAAATGTGCATTGTCACTGTGGCGTTTGAAGATACAGTATGAGTTCTTCTAGGATACAATAGCATATAATGGGCTCTAGGTAATTTCACACACTATTTGATTTTAAAATTCTAAAGCTTTTCATTATGTTAATAACAAGTGATTTTTAAATGTAACTTAGTAAAATAAAAAATAGTAAAATAAAATAAAGTAAAATAAAAAATAAGAATATTACCTTGCTCCAATCCCAAACTCCTCCCCAGGTTCACTGCTAACAATTTGAATCACACCAACCTTTTTCTACAAACACATATCCACATTTACATCCTCATATATGATTATGGTCTTTGCTTTTACTTATACAGATGCAAGTAATTATATATTATCCTGGAACTTTAAAAAGTAAACTTGGTGGGATGCGTATTTGGCCTAGCAGCTAATACACCTGTTAAGACACCCAAGTTCTGAGGCATTCTGGTACTCAGCTCTGCCGCTAATTCCAGTTTCCCGCTAATGTAGACCTGGGAGGCAGTGATGGCTCAAATAACTGGGTCCCTGCCGCTTATGTTGGAGACCTGATTGAACTCCCAGCTCCCAACTTCTGTAATGTTCAGTCCAGGACTTTGCAGGTCATTGAACCTCTAGATGAGGGATCCCTCTTTCTCTCTCTCTCTACTTCCCAAATCAACCAATGTGACACTCTTCTGTTCTCACTCATTTTCAGCTCCTTTGCTTGTGTGCTGTAGGTATTCCTTAAGGCATTTACCCTTTCCTGCATTGGGTACCACTGAGGTGGTTTCCAAGACTTCATTATTATAATGTCATGGTTAAGGTTTTTGAACATACATGCTTGTCCACTTTTGCAAATATTTATGCCAGATACATTCTTGGAAGATTTTCCGAGTCAAGGAGACATTTACATTTTTGATAAATGTGTCCAAATTGCTCTACTGGGAAGTGAGGCCAGTAACCTCTCCTACTCCACACTGGCAGTGCTGCTTGCCAACATTCTCATGAAATATTAATCTCTTCCTGGCTTGCCAATCTGATAAGAAGAAAGCTCTCCTGTCCTGGATTCCTTAGGTTAAGATTTTTCTCATGCACTTCATTTTGTACCTATGTAAATACTTTATTCTGTTTCCAGATAGGATGTTGAAATGTACATGTTAATTTTTATGACAACTTGTTTAACATCTAACCTAATTGAAATAAAATGTATAAGAAGTTTATGAGATATAAGATACAGATGGGAAAATCTGAAATACATCTTAAACTTCATTTACCTCATTAGGAACATCAGGACTTTTAGAACTGAGACTGGCTTTGTGTATCAGGCACTTTTTTCCTTAAATACTTACTTATCCTCCCAGAGAACATAACATACTATTGTGTCTAAACAGTGAATAACTAGACTGCCTTCTTTTTTTTCAAGATTTATTTATTTATGTGAAAAGCAGAAATATGGAGAGAGAGAGAAAGAGAAAGAGAGAAAGAGAGAGAGAGAGAGAGAAAGAAAAGGAGAAAGAGAGAGAGAGAGAGAGAGAGAGACTTTCATCCACTGGTTCACTTCCCAGGTTGCCAGAGCTGGACCAGAGCTGTGCTGATCTGAAACCAGGATTCAGGAGTTTCTTCCAGGTCTCTCATATAGGTGCAGGGGCCCACGTACTTGGGCCATCATCTGCTGCCTTCCTAGGCACATTAGCAGGGAGCTTGATTAGAACTGGAACATCTGGGATTTGAACTGGCTAGGCTTCCTTCTTATCAACATACAAAACATTATTTTGGGTCCAGCTCTATGGCATAGCAGGTAAAGCTGTCAACTGCAGTGCTGACATCCCATACAAGTGCTGGTTTGAGTACCAGATGTTCCACTTTCAATCCAGGTCCCTGTTAATGGTCTGGGAAAGCAGTGAAAGATAGCCCAAGTTCTTGGGCACCTGCACTCATTTGGGAGACCCAGAAGAAGTTTCTAGCTTCAGATCGGCCCAGTTCTGGCAGTTGTGGCCATTTGGGAAGTGAACTAGCAGATGGAAGATCTCTCTCTCTCTCTCTCTTAACTTTGCCTTTCAAATAAATAAATAAATAAATATTTTTAAAACAAAACATTATTTCAAAATGCTAAATACAGATGGTGATGAGGTGGTTGAAGAAAAAAGATTTTTTTTTAAAGCTTAAGTAAGAAAGCTTAGGGGATTAAAGTTCCCTAAAGTCACCTCTGGATATATGTGGTTTCACTGTACTATTTAGAGCAAAGCTGCAGGAGATACTAAATTTTCAAATTCATGCAAATTCATGATATAGATTTTCTGTGTATTAAAAGACAAAATTTTTCTTGCACCAAAATAATCTCACACTAACTTTAAACTGTATTTAATTAGTTAGTTGAAAGGCAGAATGACAGCGAAAGAGAGGAGAAAGAGAGAGAGAGAGAGATCTTTTACCAGCTGGTTTACTCCCCAAGAAGCCCCAAGGGCTAAGACTGGACCAGGCTGAAGCCAGGAGCCAGGAACTCCATCCAGGTCTCCCATATGGGTGGCTGGGACCTATGTAGTTGGGGCATCCTCTGTTGCTTTCCGAAGAGCATTAGTAGGGAGCTGGATTGGAAGCAGAGTAGCCAGGGCTGGAATTGGCACTCCAGTGCTGGTATGGAATTCTGGTGTCACAAGCATCAGATTAACCCAGTGCATTAACCCAGTGATGTTGATCAGCCCCAGACTCACACTTTTAATTTCAGCTTCCCACGAACTTTTTGAAGTCCCCACTTACATAAGACACCTTGGAGAGTGTGAAAAACAGATGAAATACAATGTTAGGAATCAACAGTGAAACAATCTGAAATTAATACAGCTCTTCAGATGCTTTTCATTGGAAAAAAGAGGAGCAAGAAAATTTCATTATAAAGAGTTTGGAAAATTTTCAAATGGAGGTGCAAGAAATGGAATTCCTTCAGTTTCCTAATGGTTTGCGTCTCCTGCACTTTTCAACCGTTCCTTTTTTCTGAATGGCCTTTATTTCTTTTTTCCTCTGTGTAATTAGGTGATTTGCCTTTGGTATCCTCTGGGGTCTTAGAGCGAGCCCTTTGATGGTGTAACCTGCATTTATTTTCTCCCAGTCTGTTGTTTTTCATGCAGTTTTGTTTATAGAATCTCTCATCATACAGAGATTTTAAAGTCAAACGTGCCAATCATTTCCTTGGTAGAGAAGTTCACATACCTAATACTCTTTCAATCTCGCTCTTTAATCCTCTCATCACAGCCAGACTTAACTGCAGCAGTGATGGCGCTTCCATTGAAAATGAATCATTCTAAATTTAAAATGCAAATTCATACTCTCTGCCGATGCCTTTGACAAACAACATCAATCTTTATGAAGGAAAATAAAATGCTTCACTTCAACTACGTACAGAGCAGAGAAGGCTCTGGAATTGGAAACTGTGGTAGGATTGAAACCTCACATTAAAAAGCCCAAGCAGAAACAATGCTGTAAGTTTTAGATTCTTATCCACATGTGCATCTCACTCAATATGTCTTTTTTTAAACTTATCTATCTATCTATCTATCTATCTATCTATCTATCTAAAAGGCAGAGTTACACAGAGAGAGGAGAGGCAGAAAGAGAGATGTCTTCCGTAGGCTGGTTCACTCCCGAGTTGGCTGCAGCTTTGTGGTAGCTTTGGGATCTGCATGGAAGGAAGGCCTATACTTCCAGGAATGGAGAAGTCCCTACCTGTACTTCTTGGAAAGAAAAGTCCTTGTCAAGGTCCCTATGGGTGCCTAAAGGTCAACCAATGAGGATCAGACCCGCCTCAACCTTTAACCCCCATGTCCTGAATCTATAAAAGGAGCTCTCCCAATCTCTGACGCGCGACTTCCCCGGCCCCTGCTCTGTTGGGACCGAAGAACCTCACCTGGGAGCAGAATCCCAATAAAAGCCTGTGAAATAATTGACTCGTCTGCCTGGGAAGATTTGTTACGCACCGGACACCTTGCACTTTGCTGATCTGAAGCCAGGAGCCAGGAGCTTCTTCCAGGTCTCCCATGCAGGTGCAGGGGGCCCAAGGACTTGGGCCATCCTCCACTGCCATCGCAGGCCATAGCAGAGAGCTGGATTGGAAGTGGAGCCGCCGGGACTTGAACCAGCACCCATATGGGATGCCAGCACTGCAGGTGGAGATTTTACCCATTTTACTATGCCACAGAGCCGGCACCTCTCATTATGTCTTATCTTTGGTAGCTCCTGCTCAAAGTGGTGGTCCTGGGAGAAAAGATCTTATAGGCTGTTGTTGATATCTGATAGGCTGACTGTTGAGCCTTTATTAGCGACTGCCATCTTTGAGCAAGCTTATCCATTGTTTTGAGCAGGTAGAACACAGGAAGGATACGTTTTGTGTGAGTTAGGCTGGCGCAAGTCAGTAAGTTTGCGGTTAGAAAAAGTGATGTCTTCACAGGAAGTGACCTTGTGTGGCCTGAGGAATTGCATGGGGGCGGTAGGTGGGAGATGGGAGGGAAACAGGCAAGAAAGAAACAGATGCAAGGGCTGGCATAGCTTTTTTCGTGTTTATTGTTAGTGTGTATAGGTATTGTTATTACTACATCCTGCTATAGTTAATGCATTGTGAAGGTCAATATCCCATCCCTATTTACATCACAAGTGATCACTGCAAAACAAGCATTCTGAAACTACTTGCTGAGTATTTTCATGTAAATTTCACATGCACCTCCTCCCCTCCCCCCATAGCACAATGATGCTCACTGAGGTGATCAAAATCAAGAAGAAATTTTACATTTGGATATTCCTCTGCTCTGGCACTACTCAACTGTTCAGTTTAAAGTGGACTTGGAAGGAAGATTCATTGCTTTTACTTGGAACTCAATGCCCTTTTTCAAGCTTGCTTCAGAGATTCAAAGGGCAGTGAGGGCTTTCTGTCCCTGGGGAGCTTCCTAGTGATGACAAGGGCTGCTGGGGACTCTCTTTCCCTCTCCATCTTACTGCTTCAAGACATGGAGAGGAGGACTAGCAAAATATTGTCTAAAATCTGAGGTCACACTGGCAAACAAATGGGGAGCACCCATCACCATTCCTTTGCAGTGCATTCTAGAAGGGCTTCAAGGAGACAAAGGCACGGATGTATTCAGACAGAGATAGAGATAGAGATGGAGATGATAGAGGTGGGTATCAGCAAGCCTAGGCTTCTGGAGTCCTTAAGTGACAAGGACACTGGGTGCTGGAAAGGGCCTCAACAGGAAATAACAGCTCGCTGTCATACAGGAGCTGACGTGTTCGTTCCAGGAAGGTTTCAGTATTCATGGCACTGACGCTGGATCCTGCCCTCATGCATTAAAATCCCAAGGCTGCCACTTGCTAGTGCCAACTGTGGGCAACTGGTTTCACCTCTGCGGCCCTCAGTGTCCTGATTTGTGACAAGGAGCTGGCAATAGCATCAGCTTGCTGTGAGGTTCGGTAGGTCAAGGGAGGTAACACAGGTCACACACTGGGCAGGCTTGTGCACCGTCACAATGATCTGTTTATTTGAAAAGCTCAAGCTGGGCAAGACTTGGGTTCTCATTTGTGCGCTCTGTTTCTGGATTTCTGAAAAGGGTTGATCTCATGCTAGGATGTGTGCCTCTTACAGCCAAAGGTGTTGAAGAATCCGTACCCCCCAGCACAGCTCCCAAGGCATTTGTGATTAATGCCTGCCTGGCAACAGCCTCTCACCATGCTCCACACCCCCACAGCGCTGACTGTGATTGCCCAGGTGGCTTTAATTTGTGCTCTGCTTGTGTAGGGAACTGCCGGGGTACAATGGAGGCTGTACGGTTACAGCTGCACCCCCCCTAAATTCCCGATTTGCAGTTATTCGAGTCTGTCATGATGGCTTAAATAACCTGGGACAGAAAGTCAAGGGGAAGCAGCCACTATCCAAATTACATCTTTCATCCAACATCGTGCTCAATGTACACAACCTCCAGACAAATCCACATTATAAAACAATTTAAAATGCGCAGAAATGGAGCGACTATTTTCTGGTGTTACAAAAATGTTCATCATAGAATTCCATCAAATAGTGAGTGAGCCTAGTGCATCAAAATACTATTGACTTACAGTTTATTATTCATACCCTTCCTTTGTATTTCTGGGCTTATATGAGGTTTGCCCTCATTTTTATGTGACTCAAATTTCAGGCTTTTTACAAAGTTTTACATCCAGCTTCTCAGGCCTGTGGACCCGTTTCCAGAGAAGTTGTGTGCCGTGAAGGTACTTTCTCTTTGAGCCAGCCCACCTGTGCGCTCTGCGGGACTGGCAGATTCCTTGGCAGACATCCCCAGCCCCTTGCATATGTGTCAGGAGAGATAGCTGTGATCACCTAATTAGAGTGGAACCACACAGGAAAGCCCACACTGCTTATCCAGAATGCCTGTGATCAGCTATTACCAAAGTCCCTGGGGCTTCCTCTCCTGATGGACATGTCAACCTCAGGAAGAAATGTCTTGAAACACAGAAGACAGTGGGATCTGGAGAAAGATTTTCATTTAAAAAAAAAAAAGTCAACATCAAGATCATTGATGCTGAGCAGCAGTGAGGATCTTGCAAAGCACTGTGAATTCACATAACATTTCTTCTCCCTCTCCTTTCTTCTCTCTTCATGGCCAATGGGCATGTCAATCAAATCATCACCCTCTCCTTTGCCACTCCTGCCAGAATGCGAACAGTGTTAGCAGAATCCAGATTCCAGTGGGTGCCTCTTCCCTCGGGGAGTGTCCAGCGTCTTCTCAGTAGCTACCCATTTCCTTTCTTCCTTATCTAAGCCATCCTCTGCCACCTGCACAGGTGGTCACGTAAGCGCATTCTGCGATATGCCTGTCTCGCCGTGGTAGGGCGGGTGTGTCTGAGGCTGCGCCTCCTTTTTCTTGGGTAGAAGAGCTCTCTGGTCTGGGAGTGAACCAACAAATGAGAGCTCTGTCTCTCAAATAAATTTAAGTAAATAAATATCTTTTCAAGAATTATTTTTATTATTTTTTCTGAAATCCTATTTTTTGGATTTTCATCTTTTCGAACATTAGACTTTTCGAGATTTTGATCTTCATGGGTTTCAACGTTTGGGGCTGTGGCATTCAGGATTGTGTCTGTCAGAATTAAGGCCCAAATCTGTCCTGGATGCACCCTACCAGGTAAGAAGAACTGGCAATAAGAAAGCAGGGTTACCTGGCAAACATTTTGATGAAAAGAATTTGTCTCCAAGATGTGCAGCGCTTTGGAGCTACATGAGAGAAGAGGTATCCAAGCACCGGGACACTCAGGAACTCATTAAATTCTGTTCTAATTCTAATATTCCTCCAAGCAGAGCCCATCTCTGCCTATGTGGCTGTGACAGCGTACTATAAGTGCATCCCAATACAAAGCCATCCATTTTGCACTGGAAAATAGATACACACATATCTTCTGTCCATTTCATCTGCCTAATCATTCATTTTAAACCATATTTTATGCTCATTGCTGTGGTTTGTTACAGCCAATGATAAGAGAACAAAGGCAGTAGGAAAACCATAGGCACTGATAGAATCCAGAGAGGCAGACAGATATCCCTGTCATCTCTCAAACAGTGACATTCAGGGTCACATTCGGGTGTCTCTGCCTAGAGAAGCCCCTGTGGGTCTGAGACTGGGGCCGGTCACACAGGCATCTCCTGCTATGCATGCAGCCATGGCAACAAAACCAGCTACACATCATCCCTCTTGAAGCATGCACAGCAACCTGACAGCTGCGATAATGTGGTTCCTTGGTCCAGGTGTAAATAACAGAACCATCTACCATGGAGAATACTCTGAGGGCCATGCTCTCAGGGCTGGTCAGTCCTGGTGCCAGGGCCCTTGGAGTCAGCAGTATGAGAACCACATTTGCTGTATTCTCTCTTTCCCTAAGCTCTCCCTACCCCCAATTGACTAAAGGGATTTTTTAAAATTGTTATTGGTTCTATGTTCATTCATTCTTTCATTCTGCAAATATTTACCAAATCACCTACCCTATGCAAGATCCTGTGCCCCGGGGGAAGGTTCAAGAACTGAGTTGGGAGAGGAGACATACACACAAGTAAAAAGAAATGAAGTACAACAGGTCACAATGCATTACGGTTATGAAATATCATAAAGTCATATTTGAGTAAGTTCATTTTTATTGTGTTCTAATTTTAAAAAGATTTTATTTATTTATGTTAAAGAGTTAGAGTGAGATTGAGAGAGAGAGAAGGAGGAAGAGAGATGCTCCATTTCCTGGTTCTCTCTCCAAATGGCTGCAAAGGCTGGAGCTGGGTCAGGCCGAAGCTCAGAAGCCAGAAACTCCATCAGAGTCTCTCACATGGGTGGCAGGGACCCCAGGCACTTTGTCCATCTTCCACTACTTTCCTAGGCACGTTCACAGGGAGCTGGATTGAAAGTGGAGCAGCCAGGACGTGAAATAGCGCTCATAGGGATTGCTGGCACTCGATCTGCTGCCCCATAACAGCAGCCCCAACTTTAGTTTTAGAAAATGAAATGCTAGCAAGTCAGAAGAGGAGAACTGGTAGGCTGGAAGGGGGCCTTTGGGAATGACCTGAGAGCAGGCCATTCCTACAGACACATGGAGCAAACTAGAGAGGGGAGCAGTGTAGGTGTGGAACTGTCAGGACCCACAGCTCAGAAATGGGGTCTCACAAGATACATGTGAAGTCAGAGATGAGTTATAAGATGTGTGTCAGGGCCAGATTCTGGAGGGTTCTGAATATCAAACTAAGGCATCTGGATTCTGTTAAATAGGTCAGTAATTCTCAGTTCTGCTACACATTAAAATAACTTAAAGAGACAGGAAAAAAAAAGTGCCAGGATGCTAATTCAATTGGTCAGGCTCTGGTGTTTCAAAAATCCCCCCAGGTGGCCCTAACATGCCCACAGAGCTGAGACCCATTACTGTGGGTGTGGAGCAGCTGGGGTGGTGGCTTTGGCACAGTGGAGAAATATGATGAACTGGTGCTCTAGGGGGCTGTCACCCTGAACTCAGCGTGGACTCGAAGGAGGCTGCAAGTTAGGAACCTCCTCTGGCCAGGGTGTGCACCGGTTAGTGCTTGACATCAGCCTGAACTTGAAGTGGGGGCATGAACCTCTGTTTTGTGCCACTGTGGGCTCCAGGTTGCTGGCTAGTGACCTGTGTCCTAGGAGACTGACAAGCAGCAAGCCTTACAAACCATCCTTTCTCTACTCAGCATTGCCCAGAGTATTTTCATCAACTACTCCAGAAGAACAGCTTGTCCAATGTATTGAACACTTTCGGTTCAGGCACAGCCTGATCACGAGGCTCTGTTCCCCAAATGCACTCCGAACCTGAGTGAAACTGAGAGGGCCCCAAAGCCACGTCAGCCGTCACTCAGGTCATTCTTTGTGTTGTGCATCAGCTCAAAGGGGCCCAAATCCATCAAACGACTTTCTGATGACAGCTCCAGAGGACTCCAGTGAGATTAAAATGAGACAGTTCAATTCACAGACTCATCTTCAGGGTTCAGTTCCTCTCAAACCACTTCTGGCACCAAGAGAGTGTATGTGTGCACCTGCTGAGAACACTCTAGGAGCTTCCTCTCTCACACACATAATCCAACCAAAGTGTGTATCTCAGCTGATGAAGCCTTACAAATGCTCTCCTTCCAGCTGGCTCCAGCCTAGGTCCAACCTCATCTTTCACCACACCTCCCCTGACATTCACACTCCAGTTGGAGGACCTAGTATTCTGGGTCTTTGACCAAGCTTGTCCCTTGGTCCTCCACTCCATCTCCACCTCCGCCCCTGGCCCCTTCCTCCTATAGTTTTTTTTTTCTTTCCTGCTTTATTTCTGCTCATTTTTGTCTTTATGCAGCTATCACTTCTTCCAGGAAGCCTTCTTGGATTCCTAAGCTGGAGCAAGTAACCCTCTGGTGCTCTAGTAGTACCTTGTATTTCTACATTCATGATCCTTGAGCCATTACAGTGAGCCTCGCTGTCTGACACAGGCCTGTTGTCCTCCACGGGCAGGGACCACATCCCTGCTTTCCACGTTGTATCCTCGGCACCTAGCTAGTGCTGGCAAATGGTAGGCAATAATAACTAGTTGTGTAGTGAATGAATGAAATACACCCTTGCAAGGTATAGTACAGCAACTCTAAGCTGGTATCACACTGGATTTACGAGGGAGACGCTCAAGTGCTGCCATATAAATTCAGTCCAAAGCTTTAGATCATTCCAATGGGGGTGATGAAATGGTGCTTATTAGTGAAATCAGTGATTTGCAAAATAAATGGACTGGGGGCAGCCGTTAGGTACGGTGGTTAAGTCATTATTTGGGACATCTGCATCTTATATCAGTGCCTGGTTGAGTCTTAGCAACTCTGCTTTTGATCCAGCATCCTGCTAAGCACACCCTGGGAAGCATCAGCTGATGGCTTCAGTACTGCGGTCCCTCAACCTTGGAGACCCAAGCTGAGTTCCTGGCTCCTGGCTGTGGCCTGGCTCAGCCCTAGCTGATTCAGGCATTTGAGGAATTAAGCGGCAGGTGAAAGATTCTCTCTCTCTCTTTCTGTCTTTCCCCCTCTCTGTCTCCCCTCCTCTCTCCCTGTGGCTCTGCCTTTCAAATAAAGTGAAAATAAATAAATAAAACTTTAAAAAAATCACACTGTAGAAAGTATTGAGGGGACCTCCTCTAACACAAAAACAAGGCCTGTGAAATTGGTAAGAGAGAGGCAGGCAGTGCCACACAGTCCCCGCACTTGAAATTCAGGAGCAAAAGAACATTAAGCGAAATTTCATCATTATTTTTGCTATAGCAACAGCCCAGAAATCTTAAGGAAAAAAAATCACACATAATAACATGAAAAGGCAACAGGCTAGATAGTTGTAAAGAAATGACAGAAAAATAATAGAAATGAAAAATGACCTTGTTACCTTGACTCCTTAGAGAATGGCCTTTCTCATTCATTACTACAGCTGTGGGGCTCACACACACTTTTTAAACCTGACTGAAATATTTAATGTCCCAGACAGAAAGATTCTTTCATTTTTCCCCTTCTATTATACTGGAAGGTTCTGTGTCAACTGTAAACTAGATGAAAACAAGACATGAAACTATGAGTTATACCTGCCCTGAACACTGTGGTCATTTGTTGTTTAGAAAAACACCACATTAACCATTTCAGGGTTATTAACATACCTGTTCTGGAACATGGTGCCCATGCTGAAGAAGTGCATTTTGGTGTGAAAAACTAAAGCAAGAATCCCTTCTGTTATTTATAAGGAAATGCAAGGATTTCCAATAAAATAAGCTAAACATGGATGTGAGGTACTCAAGATGATTTATAAGGGCCTATATTGTACACACACATTTTTAGATGGAGTTATTGCTTATCTTGCTGCTTCTTCTTGAATATGAATAATAACATTTGACCATATACTTAATGAACACTAAATAAAACCTGCTTATACACTCAACTGTTTGAAACGGGAATCAATCTCCAAAAAGCCTGAGCAATGTGACTCGACTTCCCTTAAATAAAATACTTGTTTTGTTTAATTTTACGAGCTAATGGGTTTGAAGGCTCTCCTCTCACAACCAAAATGACTATTCCATTAGGCCAGAATCCTTGCAGCCAGTGCAAGGCCCATGTGTGACGATGGGACCTAAATCGGCTCTGCAGTTGCTGGGTTTCCATCCCACCATACACAGTGTCTGTTCTTCTTTGGGGCAGGTGCTATAAATATTTCAGCTTGAGTTAGGCAGCAGCAGGGCCTCTGAGCAGAATGGCAAGAGAGAGGGATTCATAGCCAGTGCCGTGGCTCACTTGGCTAATCCTCCGCCTGCGGCGCCGGCACCCTGAGTTCTAGTCCCGGTTGGGATGCTGGTTCTGTCCCGGTTGCTCCTCTTCTAGCCCAGCTCTCTGCTGTGGCCCAGGAGTGCAGTGGAGGATGGCCCAGGTCCTTGGGCCCTGCACCCGCATGGGAGACCAGGAGGAAGCACCTGGCACCTGGCTCCTGGCTTCCGATCTGTGCAGTGCGCCGGCTGCAACGCACTGGTCGTAGCGGCCACTTGGGGGTGAACCAACGGAAAAAGGAAGACCTTTCTCTTTGTCTCTCTCTCTCTCTCACTGTCTAACTCTGCCTGTCAAAAAAAAAAAAAAAAAAAAAAAGGAAAAAAAAAGAGAGAAGGATTCAGAACAAAGATTACGAGTTCAAAACCAGCACCCAATCCAAAGGATAGGGCAGAAAATACCCACGTATGAGGCCTCCATGGCCAGAGAGAAAGCAAGGGAGCTAGGAATGAGGTGCCCAGAGAACACAGTGCCTGGCCTGGGAGAGATCTGGAGGGAATTGGGGACACTACATAATTGTCACGTGTTTGATATTCTACCTAGAAACATGTTATCAGAGAATGAGTAATCATTTTCACCTTGGGGGTGCTTGTTTGATGTGCAGTTAAGATGTACCTTAGAACACCTGCTTCCTGTATCAGAGTGCTTGGGTCCCAGCCCCAGCTCCTCTCTCAATTCTAATTTCTAGCTATTGGGTACCCTGAGAGGCAGCAGGTGCTGGCTTAAGTACTTGGATCCCGGTCACCCACATGGGAGATCTGTATTGGGTTCTAGACTCCTGGCTTTAACCTGGCCCAGCCCCAAATATCGTGGACATTTGGAGAATGAACCAGCAGATGGATGAACTCTCTGTCTTTGTGTCTGTCTCTCTGGCTCTCTGCTATTCAAATAAATAAAAATAAATAAAAATTTTTAATTGTAGGGATTTTTGTTTGACTTTATAAATTGATATGGGGAGAATAAATGTGTTCATAATAGTTTCCTTTAATCCTTTAACAGATTATGTTCCTGCAGTTACTTAAGTCTTTAATATCTTCCAACAACATTTATGATCTTGTGAGCAGATGTCTTTTGGTAGAGTTCAACACCTGGAGAGAATCACAGAACACTTCCTCTATGAGACAAGATTAGTTTCTAAAGTAATTGCATAATTATCAGTAATAATAATTTTCCTGATTTGTTTTTTAGTTTTAAAATAAATTTACAGTTTTAAAATAAACTTACATTTCAATGAAAATATTATTCAAATTCAATAGAAGTATTTCATGAATATGGTAAAATTTGCACTTACCCAACAAAATTATACTTTGCATTCATATTCTACTTGATTGTTTTAAATTTTAAACACAAGTAAGAACTCTACACAATCCCTTTGTATAATAGAATGGAAGTAACTGAAGTTTTATTTCTTTGTCTGTACTATCACTTTGCTATCAAATTCTCTATTGGGAATCTACACTTTGCATTCAGGAGCAGGTACTATCCCAGGGGTAGGAACACAAACTATGACCAGGAAGCCTGACTCTGAGCAGGTGTGTAGTTCTTAAAGTGAAGTGCATTTTTCTGAGTATGGATGTGCAATTGTCTCCTTTTCCTTTTTAGAGCTGTAGAAACTCTGTCTCTTCCAAATGTGGCATGCATTGCCTTCTACTTTGTTGCTTGTCTTTCCAATCTCAGTTGTGTCTTTTGATGAACATAAGCTCCTATTTATAATACATTTATATATGTTTTTCTTACAGTTATGCTATTTGAATTCTGTTTAAGAAAACTTTACCTACAGCATGTCATCTTTGAAAATCTTTATTGCTTTACTCTTGCTTTTGTCAAAAGTCAGAATTTCAACACATACAGTGGTATGGTCTAGATGGGCTGTAGCTCTTGAACACATGAGGATGATTGAATCCCAAAGCCAAGAGTTGACATTACTAAAAGGGTATAAACATAATTTCCCTATGGTGAATAGAGAGTTAGTACCCAAGGGGAGGTCCTCAGCTCATTAGAGGCATGCTCTCAGAAGCGAGTTCTTACAAAAGGGTTGCTTATAAAAGCCTGGGCTGGGTCCAGCTCTACTCTTCTGTTTCCTGGCTGGCCATGTGAGCTTTCTCTGGCCTACACTGCCTCTTGCTGTATGATGATTTGTACAACCTCAGAACTCTGCCAGCAAAAATGCCATCACCAGATGCTGAACCAATGGAACCGCCACTTGACCTTGGACTGTGAACCTACAAAATCATAAGCCAAAATAAACCTTCTCTTCTGATAAAGTTAGCTTCTCTCAGATATCTCATTGTGATAATGAAAAAATGAATTCATTAAATTAAATGATCAAATTGACTTTTATTTGTGACCTATGTATTGGAATTTTCTTAATAAACAAAGGAAGCAAACTTAAGATTTTGGTTGGGAGTGCTTTGAATCTATAGATCAACTTGGAGAGAACTGACATCTCATAATATTGAAACTTTCTCTCCCCCTGTGTTTAACAATGGAATGGTCTACTATTGGCTTTGCTTCCTTTGGTGGTCTCTGGAGAGCACCTTCTATCTTGGACATAAGCCTCAGCATATCGGAGGCAGCAGCATAGAATGCTCAGCTGAAGCTGAGTCTTTTAGTCAAACCCTCTTCCATCCCTTTCCACGGTCCCCAAGGCATTACCACGAGGACTCTTATGATACCACATCTTAGTATGCTCCAGCTGATGGATGACAACTTCTTCAAATTCTCATGGTGGACTAGCCAGAGGACAGTTCCCCCAACTGCCGAATGCACAAAATGGTCTAGGTATCCCTGGGGTTAGAGACTAACGAAGCAGTGATGTTAATAAAAAAGAGCCCTGAACTAGGAGTTAGGAGACTGAATTCAAAGGAATCAGTGATTTGGGGACTCTGGTGAGTTCATTTGCAACTTAAATATGTTAAATCATGTAGTTTTAATATTTTCTTTCAGCTCTAAAATTCAAGACTTCTACTCTTATAGGGACTGGCGCTGTGGTGCAGTGGGTTAACGCCTTGGCCTGAAGTGCTGGCATCCCATATGGGCACTGGTTTGAGACCTGGCTACTCCGTTTTTGATCCAGCTCTCTGCTATGGCCTGGGAAAGCAGTAGAAGATGGCCCAAGTCGTTGGGACCCTGCACCAGTGTGGGAGACCTGGAGGAGGCTTCTAGCTCCTGGCTTCGGATAGGTGCAACTCCGGCTGTTGTGGTCAACTGGGGAGTGAACCATTGGAAGGAAGACTCTCTCTCTCTCCCTCTCTCTCTCTCTCTCTCTCTCTCTCTGCCTCTCCTCTCTCTGTGTAACTCTGACTCAAATAAATAAATCTAAAACAAAACAAAGCAAAACAAAAAACAACTCTTATAGTTAGGGCCGGTGTTGTGGTATAGCAGGTAAAGCCACTGCCTGAGATGCTGGCATCCCATATGGGCATTGGTTGGAGTCCTGGCAGCTCCACTTCCAATCCAGCTCCCTGCTAACATGCCGGAGAAAGCAGCAGAGGATGGTGCAAGTGCTTGGGCCCCTGCACCCACATGGGAGACCCAGAAGAAGATCCTGGTTCCTGGCTTCAGCCTGGCCCAGCCCTGTCCATTGTGGAAATCTGGGGAGTGAGCCAGCAGATGGAAGACCTCTTTCTCCATCTCTCTCTCTCTCTCTCTAACTCTGACGTTCAAATAAATAATAAATAAATCTTTAAAAAAAAAAACCACTTATAGTCAATTTGATCATTCTCCTTGATGCACCATTCCCTTGAAATTCCAGCTAACTGATAGCCATAGAAGCATGAAGAGAAAGGAAGAAGAGGAGAAGTAAGGGGAGGCAGAGGATGAAGAGAGAACAATGTTTAGAATTAGAATTATTCACAATTAGAGGTAGAAGAATTCACAACATTCAGGAGGGCCTTTGAAAATCTAGTACTGGTCTCTATTTTACCGCAGGGACCATAAAACTATGCAGACGTCTTCAGTGGTGTTTGACAGTCTTCACAATCTCAGTAGCAGAGCTCTGTTTTTGTTTCTGCTGTTTATGTAACGAAGATAGAATTAGTAGCTCTATCATCCAATTCCTCAGCTGTCTTTGTTCAGATTCAAAGTCCCTTTCTTGAAAGACACAGACTGGGATACAGAGTAATAAAATTTGAGTCGTGGTGGGCCGCTGTTTGGGCAGTGGTTGGGACACCACATCAGATGCCCGCATCCCACATTGGAATGCCTGGGTTAGAGCTGAATGCCAGCTTCTAGCTAGTGCAAACCCTGGTGAAACACCAGCGATGGCTCTAGTATTGGGTTCCTGCCATCCATGTGGGAGATTAGGATTGAGCTCCTGGCTCCAGGCTTTAGCCTGGCCTAGCCCTGGCTGTTGTGGGCATCTGAGGAGTGAAGCTGAGGGTGGGAGATCTCTTTGTCTCTGTCTCTTTGCCTTTCACATAGGAAGTACATAGAAATTTTTAAAGAGAAAAGCAGAGTTATTTTTAAAAAATCTGCATGGTGGCAGGTAACATGATAAATCATGCAATCTGATTTTCTGTGTGGATGATATGAGCTCTCTGGTCCAGGGAGAGTGCTGACCACAGCAGGCGAGCAGGTAGAAGATAGAAATGGAACTGGGACTACAGCTCTCCAGACTTGCTGGTCTTGCCTTACAGAGATGGGAAGCATCCAGCATGTGGGCCATGTAAGAACCTCAAAAACATTTGGTCTGGCCCTGGTTAGGCAAGACTCTAAATTCAATAAATCTATAGCAGGTTAATTTTTAGGTTGATAATTTTGTATGGCTTGTGAATGATGTTATGAGTGTCCAAATAGTCCTTGGCAGAAAAAAAAAGTTCCCCACCCAGGATGGATCCCTGATTACCAATTTCTATAGCCTCCTCCTCATACTACTTCCTCTAAAGGGGATGGGGTATGGCTCTGCCCTTCTGACTTGCCCCTGCACTGGAGGGAGCCATCCTCCATTTATCCCCCATGGATTTTCTCTTGGGAGAGAAGTAGGGGATTGACCCACTTTTAAAGGACTTTGCAACTTGCATAAACAAAGAAAATGACGTTTTATCTCTGTATCTGGGAAGAAAACTGTATCTTGTTTTGCCAGAGTTCTGAAAGCCTCACAGCAGTGAAAAATAGAAACGTGGCAATCTCTGATTTTACATATTAAGTCTTTAGCAAAAGGGAGTATTTACACGGAAGGTATCTCAGTGTTGAAAAGGTTCCTAGTAAGCTACTTAAATAAATTGTTTTCTTAAAACAAGCAAGATACTTTATTATTCTAAGCAGTAGCACATTTCCTGTTACTGTGAACATTAAAGGAATACCAACAGCTTGAGACCCGCTCAGTCAAGTCTGACTCCTCGGCAGAGGAAAGTGGCATTGTGCAACAACACATTTTTCAGCTTTTTTTTTTTTTTTAATTTTTTGACAGGCAGAGTGGACAGTGAGAGAGAGAGATAGAGAGAAAGGTCTTCCTTTGCCGTTGGTTCACCCTCCAATGGCCGCCGTGGCTGGCACGCTGCCGCTGGCTCACCGCGCTGATCCGATGGCAGGAGCCAGGTGCTTTATCCTGGTCTCCCATGGGGTGCAGGGCCCAAGCACTTGGGCCATCCTTCACTGCACTCCCTGGCCACAGCAGAGAGCTGGCCTGGAAGAGGGGCAACCGGGACAGAATCCAGTGCCCCGACCGGGACTAGAACCCGGTGTGCCGGCGCCACAAGGTGGAGGATTAGCCTAGTGAGTCGCGGCGCTGGCCACATTTTTCAGCTTTTATCCTTATATTTACATATAGGGTAAATCGCATTGTTAAGTAATTATTAATTATATTAAATATGTTAAAATAATGTTGTTTCTATGGTCAATTATTACATGACATGATTATGGTGCATAAGATTCATCCAATTCTTAGGAGACAAGGACAGAATCCTGAAAAGTCATGGGCAGTTCCCTGGCTCCAGGTTGAGGTGATCTCTGAAGTCTCTTAGAATCAACATCTTGTGCTTCTCTTTATGTACCTCTCCCTCGATAGCGCAGAAAACAGTAACGCCACTATTATAGTATGGATGTTGTTACCCTTCAACTTCCAACCCTTTAAGTTTTGAGAAAATTTCAATGGTTTGTATCTTTAGAATTCTTTAAAGGAGTCATCAAAACATGTTACCAACACTGAAAAATCCATGTGCTCTAAAAATCATAGACAATGTTGGAAAGGAATCAGTAACTTTTCATAATGTAGTATATATAGTTTGTATATTTAGCAATCACTGGAACAGCAAGATTGAAGGACGCGTGGCCTCAACGCTCAGACTAGTGAAACCCAAGTATGCAGGTGAGCAGGAAGGAAAGACCCTGGACTGCTTGTCGTCAACTCACTTTTGCTGGCAGCTGGGTGTTTCCCAACACCAGATGTATTTAATAAGGTCCAACACATTCCCCCAAATTATTTTTTATTCTAATTTTCTCTAGGTCCCTGAATGTGGCTCATGTATTCTTTTAGCTTTCAATGTTTTTCTCCCAAGATTGCTAGTATATTAGTTATGACTGTGGCAAAAGGCTACAGTCCCAGCTAAATTAACCCCTCATTATTCAGGTCTCTGAGAACAAGGTCAAGAACAAGATGACTAATTCAATAGAAATTAAAATGTTAATCAAGTAACAACTCTGCACTTAGCACTGAAAAAATGGACTAAGGCCAACTAACCATTCTTAAATGTGATTAGTCGAGATTGGCTTTTTGCTACAACCAAGACTCTGTGATGTGGATCTCAACTCATTAAATGTCATCTTGCTGCTTAAAAAAAAACCCTACCCTTCCAGATGCTCATCCTAGAGAAAGGAGGCTCAGGTGTTAGGTGGCCAGAAACCTAGGGGTTTTTTTTTCCTAGGAAGCCACTGGGGCTCCAGCAAAGCAGAGAATGCAAGCAGTGACAGCAAGAGTGGAACAGGTGGGTAGCACTTTTCTCCTTCCACCCAAATTAGTGGCCAAATCACCAGTTCCGAGTTGAGGAGTCTGCTCCTAGCACTCTAATTAAACATTTATGAGTGACTGTTGGCTCCTCAGGCTCAATATTTTAAGAACTGAGAAAAGAAATACATGACTTGTCTAATGAGACTAGAGGTGGCGGAAAGGGAGAACAGTGCTTCATAATGACTTCCATGGGGTGCCTAAGAAAACACAAAACAAAGCAAAATCAGTAGAAAAGAGATGCTGGTGCTCATATGTAACATTCGGAGAAAAAAATTACTTGTGATTAAGTGATGTTTAATTTGTAATCTGATGACCAAAAACCAAACACAAGTGCACCTTTTTTCATAATTTTTAACCTATTTGGATTAAATCCATTTGAATAGTAATCTGTTAGTTGGCCTGAGTGGAAGAACTGTAGAAGCAGAACTCGCTTTTAGTCAAAAACTTTTCTAGTTGTATTGAAATTCTTTTTTTTAATCAATGGTTTTATTTGTATTTAAGCATTGAGTGATCTTAGCAACTTATCCCCAATCTCTCATTTTAGGGTTATTTAATTTCTAATAATCAAAAGGCACATTTTTATTGTTGAGCTAAAATGCAGTTATTTATTTTGTAATCTTACAAAGTATGGACAATTATAGAACTGTGGACTTAGATTTTTAGAGAAATCAGGGTGTATGAGAAATGAGCAAAATGTATATTAAACCATTACAGACTCTATGAGTGTTATCGTTAAGAGTAAAAATATCATAAGTTACTATACACTTGCTATGGTTTAAATGTGGCTCTAGAATTTCCTGTGTTGGAAGCTTGAGCCCCAAGCAGCAGTGCCAGGAGGCTCCAGGGTCACGCAGGCCGTGGTTATGATCACATCCCATGGGACGCCCTGGCTATGCTATGATGCTGCATGAAGGCCTCCCCAGAAGACAAGCAGATGCTGGCGCCATGCCTGTGGGCTTCCAGCCTCCAGAACTGTGAGCCAAATAAACATCTGTTCTTTATAAACCCAGTCAGTGTATTCAGTTATGGCAGCAGAAAACTGATTCAGACAATATGCTCTAGGGTAATACTCTATCCTGCATTTTATTATTATTTATATAATTATATAGGATATAAAATTACTTGTATGTGTGTGTCTGTGTGTGCATCAGCTTGGAGAGGACAAAGGACTTGCACACAGAATATATCCTCTATCCAGGCAGTATCCAAGGCCTTTTAGAAACATTAGTTCATTTTGTTCTTCTCAAAGTGCTGCCAAGTGGATATTATCCCCCCTACCCCTTGCTAGATGATTGAAATGAGGCTCAGAGAGATTCAGCACATTCTCCCAACCTTCCAGCTGGTACACAACAGATATGGGTCTTGAACTGCTGGCTTCCAACTCTAGTGACATTATTTATTTATTCATTTATTTTTTAAAGACTTATTTATTTGGAAGGCAGAATGAGAGAGACAGAGGGTGCGACAGAGAGAGATGTCTTCCATCTGCTGGCTCATTCCCTAAATGGCCACAACAGCCAGGGCTGGGCTCGGCTGAAGCCAGGAGCCAGGAGCCAGGATCCAGGAGCTTCTTCGGGGTCTCCCAGGTGGGTGAAGGAGCCCAAGCACTTGGACTAACCTCTGCTGTTTTCCCAGGCCATAGCAGAGAGCTGGTTGGGAAGTGGAGCAGCCAAGAGACTCAAACCAGCACTTGCATGGGATGCTGGTTCTGCAGGAGGCAGCTTAGCCCGTTGAGCCACAGTACCAGTCCCTAAGTGGCATGAATGAATGTGGAATAATGTGTATTTCCTTTTGCTCAATTCTTGCAATCATGGTAAACTTGGGATAAATTAACTGTAGGTAGACGATCATGTCATCTCTGCCCAACGACAGAACAGAATGACTGCAATGAAAGCCAGAAGAGGGTGAGAGGTCGGGGCAGGAGCCCTGGAGACGGAAGAGCCGGTGAACAGAAAGCTCTTCTCAATACATTTGGGTCCCTTTTCAGCTTGGAGCGAGGCGTTTTAGGTAAAATATTTGCTTTCTATTTGATGATGAGATTGATTCCCATTTCTTTAAAGTGCTGATGTGAAGATTGAAATTGCAATTTGAAACCAGGAGAAAATTACATGACTGTAATTTATGATCTTTCTGAAACATTACTTTCAAATTTCCATGGCTGGCTGGTGTAATAAATAGGTGGTCAGCTGTGTCAGTGGAAGGCAATTCCACGTGAGTGTGTGTGCGTGTGTGTGTGTGTGTGTGTGAAGGTGGTGAGTATGGTGGTATGTGTGGTGTGTATGAGTCACGTCTTGGTGTATTCAGGACTCTGGGTGTGTCTGGGTAGCCGCTCTGTGTTCCTTCCTCCTCTGTTTTCCCTTGCTAGCCCCCTGCTCTCCTCCCAGTGTCCTGGTTCCAGTCTGGAGAATGACAGTGGATTCTTAGAGTCACCTGTGATTCATTACAGTGGCTCATCGACAGCACAGGCCTCATGTGGGAACCTTGTGAAAATGAATGCTTGGTTCAGCTGGCCTGGGGCACAGCCCAGGGGGTCTCCATTCATAACAAGCTCCCCTGGTCCTAGCCTATGTGATGCTGATGTTGCTGGCATGTGAGCAACACTCAGAGCAAATATAATCAAAACAACAAGGGAAACTTTCTCTTGCTGAGGTCCAGCACCAGTCACAGTGTAACTTCAGATCTCCGGCATGGAAGGAAACATCTGGGGGGTTGAAGATGGTCCTGTTCAGTGACCACTCTTGGGTTTTTCTCCTGCTAACAATGCACCCCATTCCTTCCCCACCTGCAGGCAAGTGGGTGAAAGTTCATCCTGGTTGGAGCCTGATCCCAGACTTCTGCTTATTCATCTGCTGTTCTGCAGCTTCTTTCACAGTGATTCCCATCAGCCTGATTAAGCGTGGAAGGGTCAATATCCAATTCCAAAGATTTATCTGTACTTGTTTGCTATCGTTGAGATTGTAGTCTTTGAAATAATGGCGTACTTTGAAAAGCCCATGGTAAGTGGAATTAAAAGATGTTTATTGTGGTGCAAAATAATTTTAAAATCCATGCACAGTTTTTGCATAAGGTGCATCTTTCAGGAGCTTTTGGAAGACATGCTCAATATGCACAGATTTCTAAACATTTTTGCATCAAAATAAACTTATCTTTAAAAATCTATTGTTCTGTGAACTTTCTGAAGCACCCTTGTATTTCCATTGAATTATTATCTCTGTCCTTAATTGTTAACTGTACAATTTTTCTATCACTACAGGTACAAGTCTCCTTTACTGTAAAAGTCACAAAAAGAATAAGCCTGGTAGAAAAGGCTGGCAAATGAAGGCCCATTAACGATCACATAAGCCCTCCTGCTTTCGGACATTAGGATGGTTCCTGCCTTTTCCGCAAGAAGCCTTTTATTCTGTGAGCTCTTCTTATGTGTCACCATGAAAACACTCCTCCTCCCAATTAAGCCCCATCTCAAAGTCTGCTTGCCTCTTTATTAGGCTGCAGATGTTAAGCCCCCCAATTCTTCACTTGTTTGGCTCAGTCACATGCAGGTTGTTTCAACCTGGGTTATGTGGAGTGATAAGATGAACCCCGTATCCTAAGAAATAAATGGGGGATTTTTATCTTTTAGTTTGCTTATAGTCACTGAAGCATGAGGTGAGGAACAATTGATGACATTTCGATAAACATAGATACTTAGGAACCAGCAGAGTGAAAAGAAAAAGAAAAGTGGGTGAACTCTGTAAAAGTACTATTGATTATAGTTATTTAAGCACAATTATGTGACTCAGTAGTGAATGGGCTGACACTTACACATATATGCATGTCTCATTTGATGTTTAGACTCTAACGCACATTTGATTTGATTCATGCAATAAGCTGTGTCCAAGTACAAGTCATGAGCCTAAAGAAAGTGAGTTGAATGACACACACCTCACAAGGCACCTGCCCAATGTACTCGTTCTTTTGGCAGGTTTATCAATGATCTACACCACTCAGAATAATGGTTGGTGTCCTCTTGCCTGGGAGCCCCTATCAACATCCCAATTCGTGGCATGGCTCCACCACTGTTTATATTTCTTCCTGTTGATAGCTCTGTCCCAGGGGCCTTCATACAGTGGCTCCTCCCCTATCTGGAGTGTTCCTTCCAGGATCCTGGCTTCCTACTTCTCATCTGTAGTACTTTGCAAAAATGGCCCCCTTTCCCTCTCCTCCCTAAGACTAGAGTCAATGCTTCTCCCATATGCACCTTATACAGGTTCACATTCTACAGACACCACTCGTTTATCTGTCTGTGTTCCTTTCTAAACAAGGAACCCCTTAGGAGCAGGAAGTTATTTGTATTTATTGTTGTATCCTCCACATTTAGCACAATAGATAGCCCATAATATGACCCAATACAAATTTATTGAATGAATACATGAATAAGGTTAAGTCCTAATCTTGGATGTCATAGGGGAAAAAGCACTAGAATTTCCCAAACTGTAAATATGTTCACATCTTAAATTCATGCGTGTGTTCTGCTAACTCACTAATAAGCTGATGGTTTGAACAACTTTTGCTGTATAAAGCTGACGTGCATGGCATCACATGGTTTGCCTTTTGTAACATTTAACTACTTTTTACAAGTTTCTGATCCTTCGCCTTTATATACTGTATTGGTTAAAGCATAAAACTAAACCTTTTGAAACGTTAAAAAAAAAAAAATCCTTCTTCCTGCTAGGTCCAGAGCACCCTGCTTCTTCTTGCCTTATAACAGAAAGGTAGTCTGGTTTGAGTAAATCATTTGTACGACTATTGTGATGTACGTCCAAAACTATGCTAAACATAAAGCCAGTTTTTGCTACTTTATAAATCAACATCATGTCCATATACATACATAGTCCTCATTTCATTTTCATAACAAAACCTCTCAGTATTGTTTCATTGTGAGTTTTGAAGTCTAAGAACGAACTAAAATGCTTCTGCTTTATTTTCAAATGTCGGGTAGATTGAAGTACTATGAAGACAGATTATACATTCATTTCAAAATTAAAAAGAAGAATTAGTGAAAGGCTCATGGGCCCAGAGTTTTCTTTCATTCCCCTGCTGTCCTGGGAAACATCATCACAGTATTTGGTCTGCTAAGAAATTCAAGTTGTTAGCTGGATAACCTCTTCCTTGATCTTCCTTGAAACATTCCTTCCCTTTCAAGCAAGAACCTTAGGAAAGTTGACTTCAAATTCTAAAAGCAATACAAGGCAGCACACTGAGATTTAACTCCTTTCCTAAAAAGAGTTAGGTGCTCCTCCCCTCCTGCGTACGCTGTTTCAGCCCCTCTTTGAAGCTTCAAGTCATTCAACAAGTGGTTACTGAAATCTTCTATACTCCCAGCACTGCATTAGGCCAGTATGCAGCTACTGAGGTAATTATAAAAAGCTATAATCATCAGTTATCAGTAGCTTCAAAGTCTATCTGTAATTACTCCCTTAGGGACTGGCACTCAGGGTTCCACTGAATTCATGTTCTTCTCACTGGTTTCTGTGTCCTTAAATACACCTAACAGCCACCTCTGATCAGCTCCTTCTCCCTTTGACCCAGGATGGAAAGCACACACCACTGGGAATGGGTATTCACAGCCCCAGAGTCGTCTCCACAGTGGAGTAAAGAAGACCCTAGAATGTGCATACAACCCATAAGAACGAACAGTCGCAGCTGTCTCCGTCCATCTTCCATTGCTATAAGAAAACACCTCACGTGGAGTAATCCATATAAAAGAATAGGCTTATCTGGCTGAGTTTCAGAGACTGAATGTTCAAGACTGGGCAGCTGCATGGATGTAGCCTCTGGTGAGGACCTTCTGGCTTTATCACAACATGGCAGATGACAGCCTGGTGGGAACCTGATGAGAGGGATAGAGCGGTCACAGGCAGAAAGTCATGAGACAGATTCAGAGACCAAGCTTACTCTTTTGATAGTAACTCATTCTTGTGAGAACCAAACGCTGGGTACTAATCCCTAACTAATGACCTAACCATCTTCTACTATGTCTCTTCTCTTAATAAAGGTTCCACTATCTAAACATGGCCACCCTGGAGACCAAGCTTCCAGCACATGAAGCTTTGGGGAGCACATTCAGAGCGTACCCAAAGCACAGCAATATCTAAGCGGTAATCTCCCCAGTGCAACAAAGCAGCAGCTACTATATATATACATATATATATATGTATATATATATACATATATATATATATATATATATACACACTATTAAATACAATCTGCAAAATAAACTCAACTTCATGAAACTGCAAAAGCAGCAGCAGACTTTCGGGAACCTGCCACAGTCTTTCACGCTGCAACCAGTTTGTTCTGCTGCAGCCCATTTTGAAAACCAAATATGAGTGTATGTTGAAAATTAAAGCTTTATCCTCAAGTCCTAAAGCCCACACAGCAAATAAATCATGAAGCATGCCTAGAATTTATTTCTCAATTTCCCCTGCTGTGGCTAGCTATTGGAGAGGTGACCAGATGGGGATTAAGTTCACCAAATATTATGCAATACTTTTGCACAGTGAGGTGAACTAAGGATACTACTGTAATTTGGGTGTTGGAGTCCTTTGTGGACTTAGGAAGCCCTGTAAAGTTATATGAATACCAGCATCCATTTGCATGGGCACGAACTAGGATCAGCTGCAGAAGGGAGAAGAACATTACATTTCTACTTGGTGAGCTTCTGCAAACACTCATAGAATTTATGCATGTGCAGCCTCCTGGTTTATATGCGATGAACGAGGTCATGAGACGAGAGGGACCATGTACAACTGGCTATTTGTATGAGGCATTTGTAAGTCCAGGATTGCTTCTGTTGTGTTTGTTCCCCTTTTTTGTGGACACATAAATCATCTTTTGTGTGTTGATGGAAATGTGAGTTTGGTTGTGGCTGCTCCTTGATAATAAATAAGATGATGATTGGTAAGTGCAGAATAATATGGTTATAGGCCTCAGTAAAGAAGAAACTTGTTGGGGAAATATGAACTTGAGGAAAACTGTATAAAAGGCATGAAAATTCAACCAAGGTCAAAAACCATAGTGGTATCACAACAGTGAACAGATTTTAAATAACCCATAGAATGTGCTATATGGTTTTAGATCAGGCAGAGGGGCAGGAGTTGTGGTACAGTGGGTTAAGCCTCTGCTGAAATTGCCCACAGCCCATATCAGAGTGCTTGTTTGAGTCCCAGTTATTTTACTTTGAAGCCAGCAGATGATGGCTCAAGTACATGAGACTCTGCCACCAACATAGGAGACCCAGACAGAGCTCCTGCCTCCTGGCTTTGTCCTGGCCCAGCTGCAACTGTTGGTAGCCAGTGGATAGAAGATTTCTATGTCTTGCTCTGTCTCTTCCTCTCTCTGGGTCTCTCTGCCTTTCAATAAATAAATAAATAAATCTATTTTTTTTTAAATTTATAAGCCAGAGAAGGGTTTTCAGGAACTTGAAGTTGGTTGGGAACATAACTGTGAGAATTGTGAGGCCACAGCTGGAAATGCAGGAGAGAATCAATTACAGCTTAAGGCACAGGTTTATGTGTGGGGAGGAGTCCTTAGATTTGGATAAATTCTCTCAAGAAAATGTCCTCAAGAAGTGGGACCAAGAAAGGAAATCTAATCAGCCTGAGGTAGAAGCATTTGACCAGTATGTGCCAGACTCCTGTCTGTGATGCACAACTGATCTGTCTCCCATCATAGTGTCAACCAATGTAGGCACAGGTGCACTTGGTGGGACAGAGATTACTGCACTGGTAGCTGTGATATGATGAAGAATAGTAGTATCTCCTGAACTTAATGGGCCTAGAGAATGAAAGGGGAGACAGCTACTTAAATATCCTCAATATAAAGTAAATGTGATAATAAATTTGTAAACAGAGAGTTATGCCAGGGGGCTGGCACTGTGGCATAGCAGGTAAAGCTGCTGCCTGCAGTGCCAGCATCCCATATGGGTGCCAGTCCAAGTCCCGGCTGCTTCACTTCTGATCCAGCTCTCTGCTATGGCATGGGAAAGCAGTAGAAGACGGCACAAGTCCTTGGACCCCTGCACCTGTGTGGGAGAAACTCCTGGCTCCTGGCTTCGGATCGGCACAGCTCCAGCCATTGCTGTCATCTGGGGAGTGAACCAACAAAGACCTCTCTGTCTCTGTCTCTGTCTCTGTCTCTGTCTCTGCCTCTCCGTAACTCTTTCAAATAAATAAATAAATAAATCTTTTTTTTTTTTAAAAAGAGTTATGCCAACTTCAGGCACCAAGTACATTTCTGATTTCTAATACCCTCCTCTTTCCCAAGAGGAAAAGACTACATATCCCCAATTTAAGGGAAAACCATACAATTCTCACCCTTTCCAGCCACATGCATATTTTTTGTGTTTTTCATTTGAGCTTGAGAAATAGAAGCCCTTTTGTCTTTTCAAAGGGGTTCTAGCCATCTGCCCACAGGTAGGAAAGGCTGGAAGAGAGTAAGAGAGTATCCAACAGTTGGGTCTTTTTAACATCTCCAACATCCCACTACTGGGTATCACCCAGCATTCAATCCGTCTTCTCCTGGGGTGGAAGAACTACAAATTTGGTTGAGAATCTACTCTCGGAAAGAAATGGCATCCAAGAAGGATGTATGTTTCTCTTAAAGGAGGAGAGAACTTCCACCTTGCTTATGGCCTTGTCCAAATACTGATGGAGTTCGTGGACTCAAAAGACTTCCATAGTCTAGGAAGCTCATGTCAAGAGCCTCGAGTGATCACTGACATCATAAATAAGAGTGTTAATTGTTAAATCAACAACTGGAGTCACTGTGCACTAACTCCCCATGAGAGTTAACTGTAAAACTAGTTCTCACACAGTTTGTGTGTGTGTGTGTGTGCAAATTGTTGAATTCTTTACTTAGTATAGAGTTGGTCTTCTGTGTATAAAGTTAATTGAAAATGAATCTTAATGGAGAATGAGGCTGGCAAGGGGAGAGGGAGGAGGAGGGAGGGTGGAGGTTGGGTATGGTGGGAAGAATCACTATATTCCTAAAGTTGTACTTATGAATTTGTATTCATTTAAAAAAAATGAAAAAATAAAAATAAATAAAAATTTTAAAAATTAAAAAAGAAACCTACTCTCTCCTCTTGTGACTCAGAGGAGGTTGACCCCAACCATAGCCCAGACCCAAGGGTAAATCCCAGCCCTTCTAAGCCAACATGGTCCTATTCCTCTTGCCACTGAGCCCGTGGTCTGCTGTGACCAATAAAGTAGTGGCAGAAGATCTCCTGGGGGCCTTTTGAGAAAAATTTCCTTACTCTTAAGAGATGGCACAGCCATCAAGATGTGATTTTCCCCTTCCTCTGGGTGGGCGTGTCTAAGAGGCAGCCACCACCTTCACTACTCCAAGGACATGGATGATATATGACAGTTGGCAGAATAGAGGGTCTGATCTTAGACGACTTTTTGAATCAATGAATTCAGCAAGCTTAGACATTTTCTTTCACAGAATATTAAGTTCTCTTATTCTTTAAGCCATTTTCAGTTGACTTTTTTTTTCTCTTTTTTACAGCCAAAAGCAATTTTGCTGAAATACATGCTATTTTCTGGAAATATCTCTGAACATCATTCTACTTTATTTTTTTCTGGGGGAGGGGTGGCAGAGAGAGAGAGAGAGAGAGAGGCAGAAAAACAGAGAGAACTCCCATTTACTATCAATCCATGTCAAATATTGTTGCCCGGGATTTTGCAGAGGAGTTTGGAAACAAGAACCCCATTTGCTTGGACATTCTTTTCTTTACCCTGGTTCTTAAATCCAACCCTTCATCTGCCATCCCCGGAAGCTCCTAGAGGCTAAAGATCCTGGGTTCCTATCTGTTGTGCTCTTGTGCTCTCTGGAATACCTGTGGTTGGGGATCTCTCTCTCCAACCTGCCACAGATTGGCAATAAGACTGTCCACCTCCCCAGACAGAGCCCACCAGCAGCCTGAACACCCTGGAAAAGGGTAAGAGGAATATGTGCATAATCTTGAAAACCACATGTGAGAGGGGAGGGCCGGGATCTGTGGGAAAGACCTGATCCGGTGAGAACCAATGGGATTGAGTCAATATGGCTGTAAACAAGGGGAAGTCAAGAACCGTGGGACACATCTCAGGCCCTTCACTGGTGAACAGAGCTAGTTGTGATGATGAGACAATATTAGGGAAAATGGCCAGTATTTTCCCAGGTTTAGATGCAGGGGACTAACAAAGTGAGAAAAGAAAAGCTTCTATTTGACTATATAAAAACAATACAAATTGTGCCACATGCAACACCAGCATCTCATGTGAGTGCCGGTTCAAATCCTGGCTGCACTACTTCCAATCCAGCTCCCTGCTAATGCACCAAGTACTTGGACCCCTGTCACCCATGTAAGAGACCTGAATGGAGTTTCAGGCCCCTGGCTTCAGCCTGGCTTAGCCCTGGATGTTGTCACCATTCAGGGAGTAAACCAGCAGATAGAAGATTCTCTCTCTCTTTCTCTTCCTCTCTTTCTCCGCATCTCCTTCAAATAAATAAATGAATCATTTAGAAAGTAATACAAATGATAATCACTTATGTAAACAGCATAATGTTTGTGCTTACTGACCGTGCTATACTGTAATAAATATGCAATAATATGTAATAAATATGGCCTAAGCTTTATGTCCAGTACCCCCAGCCTATCTAGGGTTACTCTGAATCACTGTTATCAGCTCCTGTCTTTTATGGTGCTGACTTACAACTTCACAGAGTTGTAGATGGCACTGCCTATAACTTACATACAGGCTACCCAGCATTTCTAGGGTCCCTTCCTAATCCATTGTGGAACTGAGTCAAATTTCCCATCGATATTACTGTTACAGTTGTAAAATTTCAATTTAATTTTTGTTATGCTTAGAATTCCTGCTATTTCAAAGGATGCTTTCTCTTTTCTTGGCAGTTGCTTAAATGGCATTTATTAAATGCCAGGCATTTTTTTCCCCAAGTGCTTCACAAATATTAATTCACACCATCTTTATGACAACCCTATGATGCAGTGTGGTGGATGCTATTGCCTGTCCAAGTGCCCTCAGTCCACCCCCCAGCACACTTGCAGTCCTACTAGACAGCTGTATGTGACTGGTGGGAAGTGAGGACCACTTGTACGTAGATAAGCATCCCAGCTTCCCCATCTCTACAGTACCTGTGAGGATCATCACCTGATGGCATCCCAGCAGCTCTCAGGACTGATGCACTGCTCAGTGCCCCATTCACAAGTTTCTCTCCCCTCACTGTCTCACTTGGCTTTATTCCTTCACTGTACATCCTGAGACTGCCTCTCAACAAAAAATTGTTTGTGCCTAAGTCCTTTTCTGAGGGTCTGCCTTGGACTGTATCCGAGCTACATTGCTGAGATCTGTTGTTATCCTCACTTTGTAGATGAATAAACTGAGCCACTGAGTGGTTTAATAAGTTGTTTTAGGTCATCCACCTAGGAAGTGGTAGAGTCAAGATCAGAATCCAGCTTCAGAATCCTTGCTCTTTTTTTAGAAAAATATTTATTTATTTATTTGAAAGAGTTACGCACAGAGAGGAGAGGCAGAGAGAGAGAGAGAGAGAGAGAGAGAGAGAGAGAGATCTTCCATCCACTGGTTCACTCCCCAACTGGCTGCAATGGCTGGAGCTGCGCTGATCTGAAGCCGGGATCCAGGAGCTTCTTTTGGGTCTCCCACACAGGTGCAGGGGCCTAAGGACTCAGGCCATCTTCTACTGTTTTCCCAGGCCACAGCAGAGAGCTGGGTTGGAAGTGGAGCAGCTGGGACTAAAACCGGCACCCATATGGGATGCTGGCACTGCAGGCAGCGGCTTTACCCGTTACCCCACAGTACCTGCCCCACCTTGTTCTTAACCTCTACCCTAAACTGTCTCTAAAATGCTCAACTGCACCTTTTGGTGAACACATCTGTCTCCCACCTATTACATCACTATCAGTAATAAAAGTAGAAGGAGGAGTTTGGGAAACTACAGCTCACCGCCAAACTTGGTACATAGCCTGTTTTTATAAATAAAGTTTTATTGGAACACAGCCAAGTCCATTTGTTTCCATATAATCTGTGACTGCTCTTGTACTACAATGGCAGAATGGAGTAATTGCAACAGAGAGCATATACTGTGCTGTCTTAAAGAAAAAAAAAAGTTGCTCTGCTGACTCATATATTTCTCCTTAAGGCATAGTTGTTCCCAGCTGCAACCTATTTAATGATATCAGTGGAACTTTCCAGAACATGGCTCAACTTTTAGTTGCTTACCTTTGGGATTCCGAATGTCTAGTTACTGAACGTGTTTCTTGCTATACTATTCTGGATGAGTCTAGAAATTGGTCAAATCCCCAATTGCTGAGCCTGTGGTTTGTTTCTTTTCTAGGCTGCCAATCAAATGGTTTGTGGTCAGTTCTCTTTTTTCCAACCCTTTAATGTATTTATGAGCCACAAGGTGTCCCTTACCCATTAACTAGCATACAGCATTAGCCAGACTTAAGTAAGTGGGTTAGGCCCAAAGGAGCTTCAGCCAGCGATGTAATCATGCAGAGGAGAGCTTGGCTAATTCTGTGCAGGCAAGAGAGCTCTCATCCCATTTCAGATGAAGCAATGGGAATGATATGATTAGTTTGGTAGAGCTGTGAGGTTAAATGCTTGTTTGGGAATTTCTGAGTCTAGGGCAATTGCTGCTGTATCTCACACCACATTTGCTTTTTACATTTAAACCTGAGCGTTGAAAGCACAGTGACAGCCCTTCACATCAGAGGCACCTGTGTGCTCCACTAATCAATCAACAAGATACCTCATTCCAGACCATTTATGTCAGCCTGCCAATTTGGAACTTTACCCCCACTTCCTTCAGGAATTCTTAGTAACTGTAAATCATGGCAGGGCGGGGGGCTGATATCTGTTTAGAAACACTTTGATAATAATATCTGCCTTTGCAGTTAAAGCATTGAGAACATTCTGGAATATGCCGCTTTAGAAAGCAGGGAAAGGCACTACTTAGGAGCAAACAGAAGTGTACCAAAGAGGCAGGAAGGATCTTCCAGGCCAACTCTTCCTTTTCAGTCCTGATCCTGTATTAGCTGCTTGCATGTTTTTCTAGATTTACAAGTAACAAGTACTTGTGCATCAAAACCCCTCTGTCTTCTTAAGAAGGCTTTTGTACGTCAAAAAGGTTGAGACAGGGGATCACATACACATACAACTCTTACAGTCCCTGAAAACAAAATTCATAAAGAGATGCACCTGTATGACCCCAGCTGAACTACAGTTTCACAAGGGTCATTCATGCAACTCAGTGCCTGCTAATTGCTCTCCAAACACCTGTCAATCACATGCACCTGCTCAACTTTCAACCAGAATGAATTGATAATAAAAAGGAATCTTTCATAGGGATGTCTCCTTGAGCGGGCTGCGTCTGACAGGGAGTGTAGAATCCTGACACCATAAAGCAAATAAATGGTTACCATTTGAGAAAACATTTGGAGTTTACAAAATTTCATCATTTCACAGCTGGACCTTGCAGGAAGTCAGTTGGAAGGAGATCCTCCCAGAGAATATATTGTCTGTCAATCAACAGAACTGCTGCCCCTCCCTTTGGGGCATCTGGGTGGGAACCATCCTGAGATGCATAGCTATCGCTGAGTGACAGGTGTCTGGAATCATCGCCTCTCGCCCTCACCAGCAGGTATGCTGGGCCAGCTAGCTTCAGGTAAAGCACAAGTGATATTCTAGTTGCAAAGTTTTGAATTTTTTGGGGTCACATGGGTGAGCCCTACTGGGGACAGTAATTCTCAGTGTAGGGGTGGAGGAGAAAAAGGGAGAGAGAGGAGGAGGCATGTCATCAGATCATCAGAGTTTTTTCAGACTGAGTAAGGCCTCTGGCTCCTGAGCAGCCCCCATGGACTCTGATACACTGTGCCCCTCCCCCCAGTTCTGAGCTGAGCCAAGTGCTGATGCTTAGGTTACTGCATTTCCAGGGCCCTGACACTGTCAGTCCTGAGCCTGCTGCACAGAACGGGCCCTGGCTGTTCTTCCTGCGGCGGCACTGGCAACCCATGGCCTGAGCTTGTCAATCATCCTAAGAGCAGCTATCCCTTGGGTATCCCAGGTACTTGCCCCCAAGTTTCAAAAAGACAAGATTTGCACGCCAGCTTTCCTTCCTGCATTTGTATGCGAGCCTTCCCCCAGAGCCCCGCTTCTTCCTGTGTTGCTGTGGCTTTGCTTTCTGCCCTAGTTGTTCCTGCTCTTCCCCTTTTTACATTATTCATGGCTTTCATTTCTCAGTAATTTATTTCACATTTTATTCATGTTTTTATACCCACTTAACCCAGGTCCTTATCTTGAAAAATGACTGCTTTGGAGTGACCAGAGGAGGAAGAAGTAGAAAATTATCAGTGCTTTTTTAAGAGTTCTAAATTATTGTATTTTTATATTTAACATCTGTGACTGACCTTGCATAAGACTGTGCCTCTCAGGCTCGGCTGCACATGGGCACCATCTGGGAAACTGGAAAATCCTGAAGCCTGGGTCTCACCTCCAGAGAGTCTATTTTAATTGGCCTGGGGTACGACTTGCTCATTGGGAATTTTAAAAGCTCCCTAGCTGAATTTTTTTTTTTTATTCGACACACAATAAGCAGCATAAGAGTGCATTAACATGGTGCAGAGTAATAATTTACTACATCCATACAATGTGTAACTGACAAAATCGGGGCATAGTAATTCCATCTCCTTATACCTATACCTTTGTGTTTGGAGTCTCTGGCCATTCCACGCTAGATGAGCCTAATCTCTGCTCATGGAAGCTACGCAGGTGGGCCTGTTCCCTGCTTGGCTGGGCGTCCGCAGGTGACACTCCTGTGCAGCCCGGCTGACGCATCATCACCTTGGGCCATGCTGTGATTGAGGCTGTCTTTCCAAGTCGAGACTCCCCACAGCACAACTGTCTTCGCTTGAGATTTCCTCCTAGGTCAGGGAAGCTGGGCTCGAGCCCCTGTGTCCACTTCAGTGTAACCTGGGGAAGTCCCTTCATCTCCTGGGTCTCAGTTTCTTCATGGATGAAAGGAGCACACCTAACCCTGAGGGTTCAAAGTGCTTTTGAAATCCATGTATGTTAGAGGGTCCTTAAAAAGTTCACAGAAAATGCATATTTCAAAAAAAAAAAAAACTATACATGGACATCAACGATTTCTTTGTGCCAAATTTATCTTCCAATTCTATTTTCCATGAACTTTTTGAATTACCTTTGTATTGACCACCCTCTGACCAACTCTGCTGTTTAATTTCTATCTTCCCACACTAGAATGTCAACCCCATGAACAAAAGAACTTTCTTTTTTGTCTACAGGTAGTGTTGACTTCATCTCCAAAGCTAGGACGTACCTGGCAAGGTAGTGGGAATTTAATGTCTGAATACCTCGCTCAGAGGAAGCTGCCTGCCTACACTACCAGTGGTGGGCAGTTAGCTGCCAGCTTACTCTTAGGTTGACATGAGGTCCTTTATCCGTCACCAACATCTTTCTTCCTACATAGTTGGGGTCACTTTGGACTTTAGGCTGCAGAGCCGCTCCTATCCACATTCTGGAAAATTCCAACACCTTGTTACAACCGAGGTTAGAAGCAAGAGATCCCAGAACTCCTTCAAACTGCAGCTCCCCTCCCTCCCTCAAGCCCAAAATCTCGACCACAGCCTCCCAATCCCTATGCGTTCTCCTTTCAGATTCCTCCAAGCCTCTGTTTCTCCTCCTGATGCCTAAACTCTGGCACCTGCTCTCAGCCTGCAAGCAACTCTAAACTGCTCGGAGCAAACAGCCTCCTCTATTCATTAAATGAGCATTATCTTTGATTATTTCATTTCCTGGTAGCCACTGTAGATTTCCTCGGATTCAAAAGCCAGACTGAAGATTGGAGCTGCTTCCCTAAAACAGACCATGGTATTCGGGCTCTCTAAAGAGCCTTGGAAACACTCCCTCCCTGATACTCTTTCTCCCCCGCCTCTCCATCCCCAGTTTTTATGGGACGCAGGAGGCCATCAGGAATGTGGGTGGACACTTCTATTTTCTCAAGATAAGTCTCACTGGGGGTGGGAAACAGTAATGAGTGACGAGATTTTGATAGATGAAATATTTCCAGATTATCCAAGGCAAGCTGACTTTCCTTTTACTTTTTCAGAGGCAAATTTCATGTCTCCATTTGTTATTTCCATTTTTTATACCCCTGCCTGTTCTTACCCTTATGTGTGTAAGTCTCCTGCCTACACACAAGCTGCATTCTACAGGGGTACATTTTGCAGAGAAACAACAGCAGTAAGCTTTATGCGCTGTCTTATAATGTATTATGCTGCCAATACAAGGGAACATCAAAAAGTACATGAAAATGCAATTAAAGATAAGTTGATTTTGCTGCAAAATTGTTGAAATTTATGCATAAAAAGTTCATGGAAAATGCATATTATAAAAAACTATGCATGAATTTCAAAAATTTTTGTACCCAAACATCTTTTAATTGCATTTTTCATAAATTTATTGAAATATCCTCATATAGCTCAACTCAATATTATCCATTCATTAATTCTTTTACTCACTCATTTATTCATGCAATAAATATGCATTGATCACGGACTCAAAGCATTTGTTGGGCAATGGAGATACAGCGGAGAGCAAAAGGATGCAGATCTTACATGTGGGTGAAGGGCTCAGATAATGGGTAAACACACAAGGTGAGCATAAATGCTCTAACTTGGGGAAATCTACTTCAGATAAGGCAATCAGGGAAGGCGTCTTGAATTTTTTTTTTTTCTTTTTTCTTTTTGACAGGCAGAGTGGACAGTGAGAGAGAGACAGAGAGAAAGGTCTTCCTTTTGCCGTTGGTTCACCCTCCAATGGCCGCCGCGGTAGGTGCGCTGCGGCCGGCGCACCGCACTGATCTGAAGGCAGGAGCCAGGTGCTTCCTCCTGGTCTCCCATGGGGTGCAGGGCCCAAGCACTTGGGCCATCCTCCTCTGCACTCCTTGGCCACAGCAGAGAGCTGGCCTGGAAGAGGGGCAACCGGGACAGAATCCGGTGCCCCGACCGGGACTAGAACCCGGGGTGCCGGCGCCGCAAGGCGGAGGATTAGCCTATTGAGCCGCGGCGCCGGCGGCGTCTTGAATTTTTAAGTTTTTAAAATTTATTTGAAAGGCAGAATGACAGAGCACAACGGATCTTCCATCTTCTGGTTCTCTTCCTAAATGACCACAACAGCTAGGGCAGGCCATGTTGAAGCCAGGAATTCAGTTGGGTCTCTACCTGCTGCCTCTTGGTGCACGTTAAGAGGAAGTTGGAATCAGAAGTGGATCCAGGACTTAAACCCAGGCACTGTGGTATGGGATGTGGGTGTCCTAACTGCTGCGCCCAATTCCTGTCCCAGCATCTTGATTTCTAGGGTAGGCCTGAAGGATAGGAAATAATTAGGCCTAAAAGGAACTGAGGCAGGTGAGCCTTCCAGGCAGAGGGTATAGCAGGTGCTCTGAGACAGTCAAGGTCAGAAAGGAAGCCAGCTTCAGCAAAGCCTGAGGAGCCAGCTGTCTTGCCAGCAGGAAAGGAAGGGCTCTGCAGGTGCTCTCTGGTCTCCAGGCCTCTGAGAATCTTCTGTGAGTAACACAATTCCTTCTCTTAAGGTAGCCAGGTAGACATTAGCCTATGTATGTAAGGGGGGGGGGGGATTGTAGAGTTTTTAAAGAAAATTAAGTTTGTGCCCTTTGTGCCCTGGAATGAGGAAATGAGCCCTGAGAGCAGACCAGCAGTTACATCTACAGTGATTACTCTTGTTCAATCGCCCTGTTAGATGGGTTTCAGCCATCTCCTTGGGGGCAGCTTAGGGGATTCTCCCCTACCCTGCTCAAGGGGGATATTAGGTCTGATAACATTGTGTTGATAAGGTCCTGGGAGGATTTTCAGGAACTCCACTCTAGAAAATCCTCCACCCAGTAATTTCCCAGAATAGGGAAATGGGAGAAATGGGGTGGAGGGACCCACACGCATGCCCATAAAAATTCCAGGATGAATACAGACTGGGCACTCCGTTCTTTCCTGAGAAGCCCACCTGGTCTGTCAAATGTATCCTTTTCATTAAATTTGGCTAGCATACATACTGATACTCTCTGTCTCATGTCCGGATTTTTCTTGCGTGAAGACAAGAACCTCTGTTTCAGCCATTGCCAGGAACACTTTGAGTGGCTGGAGTGATGAAACAGTCACTAAGCTGGGAGTACCTGTGCTTGCAATATTCCAGGCATTAGTACCAAGCATTCCTGGCAAAACCCTAAAAAGGCCTTGCCTCCTGAGAACTCCTCCCAGCCAAGGAACATTATTCTCAACACAGGAGGCCCAAGTTCATTGCTGGCACATTAGCTGGTGAAAAGTAGAATCCAAATGAATATAAAACCACTTCTATCATTGGATCATGATGAGCAGGACAACAGCCATGCCACTACTGCATGAATGGCTACCTTCATTTTCCTTCTTATTTCTTGAGCTTCTATCATCCAACACAATATATTGGTAAGACTAAAGCAATGTGAAATTTGACTCACCAGCAATGTCCTGTGTTTCAGGTTACCGAGAGATGAGCATGTGAACTATTGACATGGTCCTGGGCACATGCTCATTGAGCACTGACTGTCCTTATTATGCAATAGAAAGGATACATCCCTGCTTAACTCTAAAATCAGAGAGCAAAGCCCTCTTCAGTTCTACTCCAATGAAATTTCCAATCCTTTTGTCTAAGAAGGAAACCTCATCCTTCAAATTGTGAGTAAACACTTCTCCTTTTGAAGCTCAAAATATTCCTGTATTTGCAAAATAAAGCAATCAGGGCACTATTCTTGGAGTAGCTTTCTTACTGGCTTGGTTTCCTCTCATTCTTGTAGGTCAAAAGCTATTATAATTGACTAAAAAATTGTCAAAGCCTGACTGGGTTTTCTTTTCTTTTCTTCTTCTTTTTTTTTTTTTTAAGATTTTTAATTACTTATTTGATAGAGTTACACAGAGAGAGAAGGGGAGGCAGAAAGAGAGAGAGAGAGAGAGAGAAAGTGTCTTCCATCCGCTGGTTCATTCCCCAGTTGGCTGCAAAGGCTAGAGCTGTGCCAATCCAAAGCCAGGAGCCAGGAAATTCTTCCAGGTCTCCCATGTGGGTACAGGGGCCCAAGGACTTGGGCCATCTTCCACTATTTTCCCAGGCCATAGCAGAGAGCTGGATTGGAAGTGGAGCAGCTGGGACTCAAATGGATGCTCATATGAGATGCTGGCACTGTAGGCAGAGGTTTTACCTGCTATGCTACAGCATTGCCCCTAATGGGGTTTTCAAAACCCAATCTATCCCATTCCAGGCCTTTCTCAATGGAAATGTCAACTTTATTCAGAGTGGAAAGTTCGAAGACTTTACTGTTCTGATGGAAGGAAAAACAAAACTAGCAAACCCACTTAGGTGTTGGCTCAGAGGAAAACTGCCTTGAATATAGAACCCACATTAAACTTGCCCTCTGCTCTTTGGCAAAATGTGCCAGACATCGTGGGAGCCTGGGGCTAGAGGCCACAGACAGGATGTGAGGATTAGCAATTTAATGAACTCATGATTCTTCCATCACATGTTATACCAACATGGAACTGTGACCAGAGAACTTGACCATGTCAGGAAGTGTTAGTGAGACTGGGGATCTCATTGTCATGCTATGTTCACCTCCTAGTGGGGCCAGGAGATAAACGACAGGAAGATGTTCCCCTATAAAAGCCAGGTTGTGTGGAACCTTCCTCTGTCACATCATAATCAAGATTATGCATGCACTTGGACATCTCTCTCTCAAGTTCACTGGGATAAGGGTCTCACATTGTTCATTTTTGTGTCTCTGCTCAATAAATACCCATTGGATGAATTAAATTGCTAGAAAGCATGAGGATACTTCAAAAATTCCATGGCAAATGGAATTAAAAGATAAGGTGCATTTTCCGTGAACACTGTGAAGACCTTTCCTATCAGGATCAGCTTGCTTGTCTTATTAGGACCGGGTCAGGGGTTTGCTGAGGGTGAACTTGCAAATGATCCATTTAGGTAGATGCCACTGTACTGTGACAAGAACAGAAAATGCGTTCTCAGCAAAGCATATGAAGAGATAACAGGTCAGGAAACCTAAATTGTCCATACCCATAAACAAGGCTCCCTGTGATCCAACATAACCAGCTACCATCAGGATTGTTCAGCATTTATCACGCCATGACATACATAGAAAATGATCTGTGCATAGCACACTGGGATAAACTACTGAGGGTGCTCATGGCAAGAAGAGAATTGCCTGAGGTCTCCAGGTGCCCCAGGCCTCAGCAGCCTCCTGGGAGAGGAGAGACTTATGCCTAGACACATAGCCCAACCCATTGGCAAGTGTGATACCTGCGATAGCCTTGTCACCAGATGTCCTGCCATACGTTGCAAAAATGTGTAATTAGATAACTATGACTCCCACGTATGTAATCTGGGGACTGCACTGCTGTCACCATCTCACTCAGTTTGCTCAGTCACCTAATAAAGATGACCAGCATATGGACAAGTGCCAACATTTTGGTGCTGAGAACAGCTGGGGGTGGCTAGAGAGCTGGGGGCTAAATTCAGGGTATACAGAAAGACCCCTACAGATACATTTGCACGACACATTATAGTCATGAAAAGCTTCATTGTATATTATATATATAATTATATATCAGTTGATAGTAAGGTGTGGCCCAGAACCAGCAGAGTAAACAAATAAACCAAGTCTCTGAATAATTTTAAATTTATCTTATAAACTTCAATCGTAAAGACTTAAATCCATTCCTCTTAAACTCTTGGGTGTTCATTCAGAGTCAGTATACTCTTTGTTTACAAACAGCTTTAGCAGGCTGGGGTTTGACCTATGCATCCCTTAAAAGGATCATGGTGATGGAGAGGGACAGGCGATAGCCTGAGAGCGACAGCCAGGCAGAGAAAGCAGGCAAGCACACAGAGGTCTGGCTCCACCCAGAGATAAGCAGCTCTGTGCAATGAGGCTTGTATGAGGGCGTCATCACATTCACAGGACCCTGCAACAATTGATAGTAAGGTGAACTGAGACTCCAAGTCAGGAGGAGGTTAAATTGTGTTCTCCCTACGCTGCTTAAGAAGATTCAGAAGAGTGTGATCTATTTTATAGAGCTTCCCACTTAAAGTCTTAAAAAAAATCATTGCTTGAAGAGATAAAATCCCGAGCTGTACAGAAAAGCCAGTTATCAACTCCTTTCTAAAGGCTGCAGATAATCAAAATTTTACAGTGTATGCTTTTACTTTTTGCTATATTTGTTGAACAGAGTTTTATGTCTGTGTCCTTTATTTTAATAGCCAATATAGAAAATGATTTCTACCTTTTCTCTGTTTTTGAACAAGCTCACTATGTTTAGTTGCTATTTACTTAAACAAGCCTCAATTGACTCTGAGTGGTCCTCAGCTAGATTCTTTAAACTCTCCTCACCCCCTCCTCCAGTTAATGAAATCACAGCATCCTACCTATTTTTAGCATCCATTGGGAAGTCAGTAACCGTGCTCTGATCTTTGTCTGACATAATTCAATACTTACCATAGAAACAATGAGCTCTTGTATGTCAATTAGATTTCCTACAGCCTGGAAATACTTATCTGACTGCCAACTTGTTTTTCTCTTGGAGAAAATCAAGTTTTCCCAGTATTCCTCCTAAAAAGAGATCAAATATTCAGATCTACCTTCAGCAAATTGTGTTCAAGGATCCCAACAAGAGAGTGGGGAGGAAGAAATTCTTAGGTGTTCTTCTCCATTCCAGAAGTAATGTCAAGAAGGGGAAGACCACCAGTAAGTACTCAAACTGTGTGCCAAGTACTAAGATTTATATTAATTTCTATAATAGTTCTGTGTGTAGTGTATGAATATCCAAATTCTATGCATGAGAAAATAGAGGTTAGGAGAGGTGACACGATGAGCCCAAGTTTAATAGCCAGCAGGTACAGGGACTCATTCCTAATTAAGTGACCAGAAGCAGGTGCCCCAAAGGCCCAGGGAAGACCTGATAAGCTCTACTGCAGGCACGTCCTGATGCTTTTTTGTTTTTCATGGCTACAGACTGAAATGTGATGACAATATGAGGGACCCAAAACATAAGTGTAGGAGACGCTGCTGAGACTCACATCCAGTTACAGGCATGGTTGTATCTCTGGCAGAAGCTTCCTTTAGGCCTAACCCACTTAGTTAAGCATGGCTAATGCTCTGTATTTGTCAATAGAAGAGGGACAACTTGCCCATCTTAAATTCTCCTAGGGCAATGGTATTCAACTTTCCCAAGGATGCTGTGAAGAGGGCAGAGTGAGAGAAGTTGTGGGAACCCATGGGAGCTGCTGAGATCTGCTGAGAGAAGCAGCGCCTGTCTTGGAGATCAGCCAGCTGGATTTCAGGATTGTTGGTAGACTGGGGGATCTGGAGTAGAGGAACAGGAGGAAGAAACTCTCCTCTGGGGAGTCCTTGATGAGCCAATTATTTTCTCCTTGGAAGATCCTTATTTGATTAGGTTTTTATGCAATTCTTTATCTACAGAAATGAATAAGATCTTGTTAAATAGTGCTTTATTACATTTGTCCACTATAAAAAATATTCATAAAGATTTATAAAAAACCTGTCAGTAATTCTATTCTCCCACATGAGGCCCTCCCAGAAGTAATACTCTTACGTGTGGATTTCAATTTTTTTGCACCAAAATAAATTCATCTTTTAAATCCATTTCCACAGTTTTTGAACTGTCCTTGTATTTTTCTCTTACTGTGCCATTGACATAGACACAAATAAGTCCAATTACTAAAAACAAGCTGGTTGATACAATTTTATAGGGACTTAATTTCTGATGCGATAAACTCAGGAGGGCTCAATACAGAGTGTTCTTTGTTTCATCATGACTGAACTTAGCTTTGGTCTTGAGCTTGATGGCCAAGCCAGAAATGACTTGATTGGCAATTGAGAGTTTCCTTACTCATTTCAGGTTTAAACTCTGTCAATTCATGATGTGCTCCTCCTTCTCAAGACACCGTAGGCACTCGATACTCCTTGGAGAGCCAAGGGAAATTCAGTGCACAGTCACCAAGTCCATTTGGGGCTCTGTGGCACTCAGCTTGCATGCTGAGTCCAAGGCAGCAGTTGCAGACCCCCCCCCCGCGACTGCCTCAAACTGTCGATCTCTTCCCTCTCTCCGCTGTCCCTAGAGAGAATTGACACTAAAAGCCTGAGAAAATGGACTCTTAAACCCTCCAGATCAAGCATTTTCCTCAAATCCATTGCTTATGGCAGAAACATTTCCTTTCAAGGTCCACAGTCAGGCATCGGGACACAAAAGCCCTTTCTGACAACCTCGTGATCTGCAGGGAGTTCTGAAGCCTTTTGAACCTCAAAAGCTGCAAAGTGACATTCTAGTTATTTTGCTGCGGCCTTCCTGCCTTTAAGCTGTAAACCCAGACTGCCTGAAAACATGATCCTCTCTAATCCTGGGGAGAGACAAGGAGGGTTATCCCGTAAGAAACCCAGCAGAAGGTGCTACACCTGAGTCTAACCTCCCATGAGCCTCTGGAACTACTGAAGCCTCCATTCTGGCTCCAGCCTTCTCCGACAATACCCAGTGGCCAACACCCAAGCCTAAGTCTTGGTCTCCACAGTGAGTGCATTCTCAGGGGTGGAGGTGGCTTCCTGCTGTGTCCACCTATGCCCCAGTCTGAACATGTTGCCCCCTAGGACACTGAGAGACCAGGAGCCCACATCTCCTTGGGACATGTTTTCCAACCAATTCCAGCTGGTACCAGGTCATGCCATCGAGGACCTCAGCTCCCTCTGCCCAGTAACTTCATTATGCAAATACTTCTTCCCTCCTCCTCCTCCTCCTCCTCCTCCTCCTCCTCCTCCTCCTCCTCCTCCTCCTCCTCCTCCTCCTCCTCCTTCTTCTTCTTCTTCTTCTTCTTCTTCTTCTTTTTGACAGGCAGAGTGGACAGTGAGAGAGAGAGACAGAAAGAAAGGTCTTCCTTTACCGTTGGTTCAACCCCCAATGGCCACTGTGGCCAGTGCACTGCTGCCGGCGCACCGTGCCGATCCGAAGCCAGGAGCCAGGTGCTTCTCCTGGTCTCCCATGCAAGTGTAGGGCCCAAGCACTTGGGCCATCCTCCACTACACTCCCGGGCCACAGTAGAGAGCTGGACTGGAAGAGGAGCAACCGGAACAGAATCCGGCGCCCCGGCTGGGACTAGAACCTGGGGTGCCGGCGCCGCAGGTGGAGGATTAGCCTATTGAGCTGGGGTGCCGGCCGCAAATGCTTCTTAAGAGGTGACCTCTGCACCAATGTTGTAGCTTTTGGATCTTGGGCCCATAGTTATAAGAAGACCATTTCAGTCAGTGGGCTTATGGACCAGAGGTGGGAGCCAAACTTGAGCTCCAGCGTAGGCTGAGAAACATCACAGTGGATACAGTGTAGTGCAGGTCTTCAAGGGAGCTAGGTGTCACGTCCTGCCATGGGCTGTGGGCTACCTATATATTCATGTTCCCCCTCCATCCTCATAATAGAACCCCATCTTTATTTTTTAAGATTTATTTATTTATTTTAAAGTCAGAGTTGCACACAGAGAGAAGGAGAGGCAGAGAGAGAGAGAGAGAGAGAGAGAGAGAGGTTTTCCACCCGCTAGTTAATTCACCAATTGGCCACAATTGCTGGAGCTGCACCGATCTGAAGCTAGAAGCCAGGAGCTTCTACTGGGTCTCCCATGGGTGCAGGGTCCCAAGGACTTTGGGCCATCTTCCACTGCTTTCACTGACCACAGCAGAGAGCTGGCTTGGAAGTGGAGCAGCCGGGACTCGAACCAGCACCCATATGGGATGCCAGCACTGCAGGTGGCAGCTTTACCAGCTACGCCTTAGTGCTGGCCCCAGAACCTCATCTTTTAAACTGTACAGTAGGAATAAAGACTATATCCCTGCCTCCTCTGTAATCAGGTATCACCAAGTAATCAAGGGCTGCTCGCTCAATGAGATGCTAGAAAGGTGTGTGGCAAATTTAGTACGACCTCCTTAAAAACAGCACACACCCATGGCTCCATCTGCATTATCTCTCCCCCTTCTGCTACCTGGAATGAGGCTGTGATGACCTTTGGATCATGAAGAAGAGGGTCTCATTTCCTTAGAGCTTTTTTTAAATTAAAGATTTAGTTGTCTATTTATTTGAAAGGCAGAATATGAGAGAGAGAGAGAGAGAGAGAGAGAGAGAGAGAGAGAGAGATCTTCCATGCACTGATTCATTCCTAAAATGCCAACAGCAGCCAGGACTGAGTCAGGCCAAAGCCAGGAGCCAGGAACTCCATCCAGGTCTCCCATATGGGTGGTAGTGACACAAGCACTTGGGCCACCATTTACTGCCTCCCCGATGCATTAGTATAAATGCGGATAGGAAGGGCAGAGTAGCCAGGACTTGAACCAGGCCCCCCAAAATGGGAAGCAGTCTTCCTAAGCAGCTGCTTAACCCGCTGTGCCACAATACCACCCCTCCTTAGAGCCTTTGTTGAATAGCCCTGGGTGCACAGCGCTGCCTTCCTCCAGACATTTTGTGTAAAAGAATAAAACCTTGCATGTTTCAGTCACTATTCATTTGAATTGTCTGTCTAATGCAGCCAAACCAATTTCTGATATACCTGCATTCTAATTAGATCCAGCTCTGTGGGGTGGGGTGAGACTGGTTGAGCTGAACGTCAGAGAGCAAGTTGCAGTTGTCACTCAAGAGAGACTCTCGAACCCAGCGGCAGCCTAAAGAATCAGGATGGCTCAGACAGGCTTTTATTCAGCAGCTCTGGAATGTGTTTTGACGGTGGCTTCTCCCCTCATTCTACCTTCTAGCAGGAATATGATTTAACAGGTCTGTCTATTGTGCTTCAAGGTGTCAAGTGTCCTTTTCCTGTGACTTGTGGGGATTCGCTATGGTTGCCATAGAGACCAAGTGGCTCCAAGTTCAGCCACAACAGCAAAACCTCTTTATTCAAAGGGCCAGATTTTGAAGAGGAAGCCGGGATGTAAGAGAGTAAGGTGACTCATCTCTCGCAGTGCGATGAAGCCGTCTCCTGGGATCGTAATGGATGCCATCCCAAGAAGCCTGTATCTGCGAGTGAATCATGAACTGATTAATTAAAGACATCTCCCCCTCCCATTAAATTGTCTTCCAGAATTTTGAGGAAAATTAAGTTGTTAACTCACCTCCACCACTGTATCAAATCAATACATGTTTCCCAGTTCACTCCTTTCCTCCCAGGCCCTTCAGGTTTGTTCTCTGAAGCAGCAGATTGTGATGGGAACAGCACTGGGCTTGGACTTAGGAGACGCAGAGCCTGTACTGGACTTTTCCCTTAATTAGCCATGTGGCTTTAGGTAGGACTGCTCTAGGCCTTGGTTTCTTGATCTGCAACATGAAAGGTAATGTGACAGGACCGCTAGGATTCCTTACAATCTGAAGAGCTTAAAATCCTTCCCGACCTTTTTTTTCAGATCTCTTCTCTCTCTCTCTCTCTTACTGTTTTTTTTTTTTTTTTTTTTTTTTTTTTTTTTTTGTGACAGGCAGAGTGGACAGTGAGAAAGAGACACAGAGAGAAAAATTTTCCTTCCGTTGGTTCACCCCCCAAATGGCAGCTACAGCCGGCGCGCTGAGCTGATCTGAAGCCAGGTGCCTCCTCCTGGTCTCCCATGCGGGTGCAGGACCCAAGCACTTGGGCCATTCTCCACTGCCTTCCTGGGCCACAGCAGAGAGCTGGCCTGGAAGAGGGGCAACTGGGACAGAATCCAGCGCCCCAACTGGGACTAGAACCCAGGGTACTGGCGCCACAGGCTGAGGGGTACTGGCGCTGCAGGCTGAGGGGTGCCAGCGCCGCAGGCCCAGTCTCTTCTCAAACATGGCATCTACCTTCATCATGTTTCTCAGTCTGTACCTTCCCCAAACTGGAATGTAACTATTATAAAGTGCATGGGGCCAGCACTGTCACACAGCGGGTTAAAGCCCTGGCCTGAAGCGCCTGCATCCCATATGGGCACCAGTTCTAGTCCTGGCTGCTCCTCTTATGATCCAGTTCTCTACTATGGCCTGGGAAAGCAGTAGAAGATGGCCCAAACCCTTGGGTCCCTGCACCCATGTGGAAGATCCAGAGGACATTCCTGGCTCCTGGCTTCAAATTGGTACAGCTCTGGCCATTGTGGCCATCTGGGGAGTGAGCCAGCAGATGGAAGAGCTCTCTCTCTGTTTCTACCTCTCTCTGTAACTTTGTCTTTAAAAAAAAAAAAGAAGAAGAATATAAAGTACGTGGTTATTTGATGAACAGATTGAGTGAAGAAATAAATGAATGAATCTGGCTTCAAGTTTTAGATTTACCTAGATTTTATAGTTTTGTTATTTGTTTGTCTTTAATCAGTCAGCCTCAGAAATTAATTGTCATACCTGGAGTAGGAATTTTGGCAGTGAGTTCGGAACCCAGACCAGAACGCTGCCTTTTGTTTGCTGTAGGCATCTGCTAGACATTCTTTGCATCTCAATTGCAGACACCCTTGGCAGTCCCAAGAACCAGAAGATGCCAGGTGCCTCTGTGTCTTTGTCTCTTCCTGAGACAAAGTAATATTAATGAAAAAGCAATCCCAGGTCTAGCCCCCAATAACATCCACGCTGAGTTGAAAGATTTAAAAATCTCCTGCAGGCATTTCTCAAAGCACATTTCTTTCCCTGTTACAGACATCAAATCATTTTTTCCTGGTCAAAGGAAAATAAAATAATCTAAACTCCTTCACAGCAGTTTCTGGAGAATTCCACGAGGAAGGGAGACCACACCGCAAAAAAAGCAGGAAGCAGACGATGGACGTCAGAGGTGCCTGTGTTTGAATTCTGGGCCTCTGGACAAGTGATCTTGAGATTGTGGAATGTGGGGGACTGGACTCAGCTGCTAAAGGTACTGGAAGAACAGTGTGCTTGTCGCTCAAGACCTTCACCTTTCCAGGTTGTAGGTTACCTGACTTCCTGCTGACCTCTTGTCCATGGTTTCTCTTCATCCTGGGTCCATCCACAGGAGGAGGGGTGGAACACTACACCTTGCACTATTTCACGTAAGCCTCATAGTACCTGGGGCTCCCTTACTGATGAGGAAACAGGCTCAGAGACCACTTGACTTTCTTAAGCTCAACTCTCAGGATGCGGGAATGGCTGCTTCAACCCAGGTCTACCGGTCTCCAGGGCCTGCAGTCCTCACTATGCTGCTTCTTAGGATTCCAGAGCTGGCTGGGATCCCATCCCTGGGCACCTGGGCTTAGCTCCCTTTCTGCCTTTATTACTAGTTCTGAGGTCACTGGGAGCCAGACATGCTGTGTAATGCTCATTTTATGGAAGAAATTTCAACTCAGGAATCTCAGACTTCTGATGCTTGTTTAATGATCTAGCTAACAAGTTATTCTTTTTGTTTCTTAATTTTATTTTTCTAGCAAAAACACATGTTCATGGTTCAGAATCAAAACTATAAGAAAGGGCTTGCTAGAGATGCTTCATGTCCATTCCTATCCCCTCTACACTAAGTGCTTCCCCGCATCTGTTAAAGGTGACCTGGTTTCTCTAAGTGTCTCTCCTTCAAGTGTTTCTTTCTACAAAGAGCCAGAACATACATATATGCACAATATATAAGCAGGACACACACATATATGCATCTACACATTCTATTTCCACGGACTTCACATGCAGATATGGCACAACGCATCACTGCTTTGCACCTTTCTGCACTTAGCAGTGTATCCCGCAGGAGGTTTGTGTGTCTAGAATGCTTCTTGATTCTTGTTTTAAAAAATTGATTTATTTATTTGAAAATGAGAGAGAGAGAGAGAGATCTTCTTTCTATTGTTTCACTCTCCAAATGCCCACAACAGTGAATGCTGGGTAAGGCTGAAACCAGGAGCCAGGAAACTCCATCCATGTCTCTCCTGTGGGCGGCAAGAACTCAATACTTGGGCCATCATCTGCTGCTTTCCATGTGCGTCAGCAGAGAACTGAATGGGAAGTGTGGCATAGACAGGACTTGAACCAGGCACTTTGATATGGAATGCAGGTGCCCCAAGTGGTGATATAACCCCCGTGCCATAATTCCTGCACCTTCTTGATTCTTTTTATATGGCCCCTGAGTGCTCCATTGTGCACCAGTGCCTCCTTAGTAGCAGTTCATGAACCAAATTCTTACTGACAGAAGTTTGCCTTTCCAATCCTTCACTATTACAAATAGTTTTGCAATGAATAGCTCTGGGAAAATTTGTATTGATGGAAGTGTATTCTAGGGAGTTTTCCAGAAGGTTAAAGGGGTTAAAGGATAAATGCATGTGTGATTTTGTTAGATTTTGCTAAACTCTCCCCAGAGACCTTGTGGCATTTTGCACTACATTTGGGCCACTTTATACTGCTTTTCCAGGCCATAGCAGAGAGATGGATTGGAAGTGGAGCAGCTGTGACTAGATATGCCACCCATATAGGATGCCACACTTCAGGACAGGGCTTTTACCCTGCTGTGCCACAGTGCTGGCCCCACTGCTTTATTTTTTATTAAAGTAATATCCTGTGTATTAGGCAACCAATAGGACTTATCATGCTCCAAATCCTATGTTAAACAAAGCAGAGGTTGCTCAAAGAGCTCTAGTGACAAGACACACAGCCAATCTTTCCTGGCTGATCTCTCAATAATGGTTATGGCAACTTCCCTAAAGCCCTCCTCAAAGCTCTTATGAAATACCTCAAGTGGGTTGAGATTCTCTATCCTCCCATGATTCAGGAGACACAATCTGGCAGATGTTCAGGATAATTCTCCTATGAAGTTCTTTTGATGGACACAGTGACAACAGGCATCTTTCTGTCAGGGCTGATTCTGCAACTTGCCCTTTGGGTTCAAGTTTAATGTGTATCAGATTACGTCATCTGCTTTGATGGTGGAAGTCTGTTACTGTTACCCCAAGAGGCAATTAAATGCTTTTGTATCTTCTCTTTCTCAAATTGAATTGTGTGCTCTTTCCAGATTCTTTCTATTTTGGCTGGGCCAGATCCCAGGGGGATTCAAGTGATGTTGGATTGGACTCTGCTTTGCTCTGTGGTCACCAAGTCATCCCAATGGCACGCAACAAACAAGTACTTAGCCACTTGTGGGTCTCTTCCTTCCTCTGCCATCTCTTCTTCCTCTCCTCCCAGCTTTCAGGTTGCATTTCACCACCTCATGACTCCAAAGTCTCACTGAGCTTTGAGGGGACATCATTCTTAGAGTATCATTTGAAACTCTGCTCTTCAGGCAGTCAGACAGAAGCCCAAGGGGATGGCTTGGGGCACAGCATCCAGAGGACCAGGCTCCGAGGCAGATGCTAACTCATCTTCAAAATCTCACTGCTGCCCACCTCATTAGCCAAAATCCTCCATGGTGTTCTGTAATCCTCCTGTTCCTTCCTGTTATGTTGTCCCTCATAAAAGTATACTGAAATTCTAACCCCTGGACATTAGAAATTGACCTAATTCCGGCTGGTGCCATGGCTCACTAGGCTAATCCTCCGCCTGCGGCGCGGCACACCGGGTTCTAGTCCCAGTCGGGGCGCCGGATTCTGTCCTGGTTACTCCTCTTCCAGTCCAGCTCTCTGCTGTGGCCCGGGAGTGCAGTGGAGGATGGCCCAAGTGCTTGGGCCCCTGCACCCGCATGGGAGACCAGGAGAAGCACCTGGCTCCTGGCTTCGGATCAGCGCGGTGTGCCAGCCGCAGTGGCCATTGGGGGGTGAACCAACGGAAAAGGAAGACCTTTCTCTCTCTTTCTCTCACTGTCCACTCTGCCTGTCAAAAAAAAAAAAATTGACCTAATTCCAATAGAGCCATTGGATATTGATAAGTTATGATGAGGTCATACTGGAGTACAGTGGACTCCCAATCCAATATGACTGGTGTCCTTTTAGGAAGCAAAGAGAAACACAGGAAAAAGACAGCATGTGATAATCAAGGTTGAGGCTAGGGTGCTGCAGGTAGAAAGCCCATTGACATTGCTAGGAAACCACCAACAGCTAGGAAGAGGCAAGGGAGGATTCTCACCTCTAGATCTTAAACAGAGCATGGCCCTACTGATGGTTTGATTCCAGACTTTGAGATTCTAGAAGTGTGGAAGAGTAAATTTCTATAATTTAAATCATCCACTTTGTGTACTTTGTTACAGCATTCTGGAGACCAATATACTCCCAGAGTTTTATCTCAGGAGAATTTTGAGGCACAAAGTTTTTCCTACCCCAAGTTGCAGACAGAAGGGAAAACATTCTATGTGGAAGTTGTCTTTCCCCTATTTAAGAGATACCATTTTTTTCTTTTACAAAAGAAAGACTTCTTATAGTGAAATGAGGTCAACAGGAAGTGCTTTTGGTGTTGCCAATAAATAACAGTACCCAGGGATACAAGCTCTCCTCTCCGTCCAGGTTGGTTACTAAGTGTCTGTGATTCCAGCTGGAGCTATCCTCACCTTTCTTCTTTCTTCTTCTTCTTCTTTTTTTTTTTTTTTGACAGGCAGAGTTAGACAGTGAGAAAGAGAGACAGAGAGAAAGGTCTTCCTTCCATTGGTTCACCCCCTAAATGGCAGCTACAGCCAGTGCGCTGCCAATCCGAAGGCAGGAGCCAGGTGCTTCTCCTGGTCTCCCATGGGGTGCAGGGCCCAAGCACTTGGGCCATCCTCCACTGCACTCCTGGGCCATAGCAGAGAGCTGGCCTGGAAGAGGAGCAACCGGGACAGAATCCAGTGCCCCGACTGGGACTAGAACCCGGGGTGCCAGCACCGCAGGCGGAGGATTAGCCTAGTGAGCCACGGTGCCGACCACCTTTCTTCTTTCTTACTTGAAACCCCATGCATCTTGCAGGCTCAGCTCAAGCTTTTCTTCTGTGCAGCCTTTCCCACCTGGACTGGACTATGACTTCTGTAGCCCTACAGTGAGATCCTCTGGGCTGCTCACTGGCACAGCTGGTATGAATTCATTATTATCCTTGCAGACAGGTCTTCCTGGTCCTGACCTGAGTGTAAGTGCCTTACGGGCAGGAACTATGCCTGTAGGCATGTGGTGCAATGCACTGCACACAGAGAGGGCTGAGGAAATCAGTAACAGACAGAATTATGGAATCCGTGATGGAAAGATCCAGGAGCAGATCACCAAGATGAAGTAACTCTAATCCCCATGGCTATGAACAAGAAAGTCCTATTGAAAATAATGAAACCAAGCAAAACTACTTAGGAGGGCAACTCCTAAGAAACAATTTCTCTGTACAAGAGATTTAGAAAAAGCCAACAAGTAGAGAGAACTAAAATTAATCCTTCTGTCTTTGCTTAAGTTCTCTCTCTCTCTCTCTCTCTCTCTCTCTCTCTCTTTCTCTCTCACTGTCTCTCATTAGAGTTCCTTCCTTGTCTAGGTTTTGGCTCAATATTTACTTTTTAAAAAACTTTATTTTATTTATTTGGAAGACAGAGTGACAGTAAAAGAAGAAGAGACAGAGAGAGATTTTCTATCCATTGGTCCACTCCCCAAATGGACACAACAGCCAAATTGGTCTGGGATGAAATCATGATCCTGGAACTCTATCCAGGTCTCCTATGTGGGTTTCAGGGGCCCAAGCACTTGGGTCATCTTTCACTACTTTCTCAGGCACATAGCTAAACCTGCTATGCCACAATGCCAGCCCCAATCAATATTTATGTTTTCATCAATATTTTAAAGTCTTTTCTTAAACAATATCTTGAAATCATAGAATTTTGAGGCCAGTACTGTGGCATAGTAGGTTAAGCCTCTTCCTCCTGTGCTGGCATCCCATATGGTCACTGGTTCATGTCCCAGCTGCTCCTCTTCCAATCCAGCTCCCTGCTAATAGCCTGGGAAAGCAATAGAAGATGACCCAAATGCTTGGGCCCCTGCATCCATGTCGGGGAACTGGATGAAGCTCCTGGCTCCTGGCTTTGGATCGGTGCAGCTCCAGCGATGGCGGCCGTTTGGGGAGTGAACCAGCAGATGGAAGTCCTCTCCTTCTGTCTCTCCCTCTCTGTCTATAACTCTGCCTTTCAAATAAATATATAAATTTTAACAAAAAGAAATTATAGAATTTTATTCCCAGAAAGGAGCTCAGACTTTCTTCTACATTTTGAGGCATTAAGAAGAGAAGTGTGAGGAAACCATCAAACCCTCTGTTTACTGGCTGTGAGACTTTGGATAACTTTCTCACCTCAATAATGGGATAACAACATCTCCCTGGAGTGGTTACTGGGAGGAATAAAGTGATTGTAGACGTTGGTCTGGCACATAAAGAAAGCAATCAAAATTGGTAGTATTTTCATAGAAACAGAAAACTTGTCTTTGGAATAAGTCAAATCAATAGTTTTCAAACACTCTTCTTAGCTCTCTAGAGGGATGAAGATGTAATTTTGCAAGCACCATGTTGACAGCAGCTTAAGGCAAAGGGGTTACCTGGTGGGAAGCGTTCCAGGCATCAAACCCTTCTCACCCACAGCATCCCACTTTAATCCACTTTACATATTTGAATTCTATGTTGGACTGCCTAGTTTACAAAAGAGAGAATAAAAAATTTAAACTCCTAGTGTAAGACAATGCTTTTAAATTTGACATTTACCAGGACGTACCTGCCAGATACTAAAACTAAGTATTTCTCTCATTTAGAACAAAGGCCTCAGGATCAGGAGAAATAAATTTTACATCAATGCATGGGTTAATTCTGTGTTAATTAAATCAAATTTCATAAGATGCTTACAAACTTAATAAAAGAGTGTAAGGACAGGCCTTTGCCACAGGTATTAAGATGCCACTTGGGATGCTTACATTCCATATCAGAGTACCTGGGTTCAAGACCTGCCTCTTCTGAGCCAGCTTCCTGCTAATGCACACTTTGGGTGGCAGCAGGCAATGGCTCTTGGGTCCCTGTCACCCAGATGGGACACCTGGGTTGAGTTCCAGACTCCCAGCTTTAGCCTGGTCCGGCCTTGGTTATTGCTGTTATTTAGGATCATGAACCAGCAGAAGGAAGATCTTTCTCTCTCTTTCTCTTCCCCTCTCTCCTCTCTCTGCCTTTCAAATAAATGAAAATAGATAAATTTTAAGAAAGTTTATTGGATAAATGTCAGTAAATACATGAATTTCATACATCACAATGTTTTCAAACAATAGATGAGAAAAATGCTTGAAAACATTTGGCTGTAAAAAGACAGGGCATTGTTATTATGGTCATGCTATTCCATCAGCTGTGTTTAATTCATATTCCCTGCTCTTTGCCATACTCCTTGCAATCTGGAGATTAAAGTGGGGGGAGGAATTAAAGTCAGATAAACAAAACTCAAACCCATAAAGGTCCCATAGCTCTGATTAATTAGCACAAAGATGTCTAGGACAAGACAGAATAACAGAGAGTGTCTCATGACTAGATTGCAGGTGCTGCTACAGGCTAACAGGCACAGGACACTATTTTGAGAACTCTAGTCTTCACTGCAGCCAGTGAGGAAGGTGTCATTATCCCCATTTTACAGACAAGAAAACTGAGGCTCAAAGAGTTTAAGTCAGTAAGTGAAGTAATCAAGATTCTGCTCTAGTCTATTTGACTCAAAGACCAAACTTTTAATAACTGCACTGCTCTAAGCATTAGGAATGGAATACTGTACACAATAATTCTTCCAACTTGTGTACCTTCAGTTTTTCCATTAGAAAAATTAACATAATTATATCTTCTCTTTCTGTCTGGGAGAAATATAAAAATGTTTTATATACTGAATAAAATATTTTTAGGAAATTTTAAAATTCAAGGATTTTTAGATAATCCCAGTTCAAGAAAGCAGATACAGCATGTATATTTGCCTCTTCTTTCTCTCAAGATGATATTGAAGTGATTTTAAAGGTAAAAAAAGGATGAGTAAGTCGGTTGAAATGCTGAAAATAAAAAACAGTGTCATCAGCAGAAACTTGGATGATTTGCCTACATTTATAGGAGTCCGAATGGTCCAAAGTTGAGCAACACACAAGGCGAAAACACACATGTGAGAAGGCAGCAGAGGCATCCCTCACCTACAGAGGCCCGACTTAGAGCCTAGAGGAAAAGAACAAACATAGACAGGGTTTAAGGAACAAGAGATCAGACAGCACAGAACAGATGAACGCTAGAACTGCCTCCCACACCACACACAGAGGCGCTGTTTATCCCAGCTGGAATACCTAAGGTCTGGAGCGAGCAGGTCCTTTTTCACAGGATGGATATGGTCTTGAGTGGAGGAAGCACCTCTGCCATCTGTACACCAATGTAGCTCGACTCCAAAGTGGAATTCCTGGGGCCGGCACCGTGGCGCAGTAGGTTAATCCTCCGCCTGCAGCAACAGCATCCCATATGGGCTCTGGTTCTAGTCCCGGCTGCTCCTCTTCCAATCCAGCTCTCTGCTATGGTCTGGGAAAACAGTAGAAGATGGCCCAAGTCCTTGGGCCCCTGCACCCACGTGAGAGACCCAGAAGAAGCTCCTGGCTCCTGGCTTCGGATCGGCGTAGCTCCAGCCATTGAGGCCATCTGGGGAGTGAACCATCGGGTGGAAGACCTCTCTCTCTCTCTCTCTCTCTCTGCTTCTCCTTCTCTCTGTGTGTAACTATGACTTTCAAATAAATAAATCTTTAAAAAAATAATGATGAGATTTAAAAGCAATGGACTACCCTCAGAGAGACTTGGAAGGCTGTTGCATCCATCAAACAAGTTCTGGCTACAGTGAGGGCAAAGGAGGTCAATTAGAGGATAAGAAAGAACTAAGGAAAATTTTAAATGATTATAAAAAACCAAATAACCAATGAAGCAGCTAAATGGTACCTGAAAGTATTTGAAGGCCAAATTAGGGACATGGCTGATAGAGTGAAGGGCACCTCCCATAAGGCCTGATAACCAAAGAAAAGGACATGGAAAATAAAACATAAAAATTAAGTCAGTGAAAAGAGATACACGGGCCTACTGTTTATTTCAAAAGGAATTCTAGATATAATGGAAAGAAGGATTTAATCAAAGGCACATGAAGAAAATTGCCTTGATCTGAAAAAAGTTCAGATCTTCAGTTTGAAAAAGTCCAACAGATGCCAAATGTTGGACTAAAATTACTGTTAACTTATACTTTGGGATATCTATAGGGATTTCAGAATGCTGAGGTTAAAGAAAAAAATCTCAAAGTTCTCCAGAGAGAAAAACTGGTTACCTCTGAAGAAGTATACCACAGGCAACATGGGCTAGTGCTGTGCTGGTTCAAGTCCCAGGTGCTCCACTTCTGACCCAGCTCCCTCCTAACGGACCTGGGAAAGCAGCAGAAGATGGTGCAAGTAGCTGGGCCCTTGCACTTGTGTGGAAGACCTGGAAGAGGTTCCTGGTACCTGGCTTTGGCCTGGCCCAGCTCTGGCCTTTGTGGTCATTTGGGAAATGAACAATTGGACGGGATATCTCTTTCTCTCTCTCTCTTCCTTTCTCTCTCTCTCTAACTCTGCTTTCCAAATAAATAACTCTGATAGTTAGAGGCAACAGGCCTCCTCCAACAACACTGAAAACCAGATGACAATGGAATAATATCCTTTAAATTATGTTTATTTGCTTATTTATTATTTTTGACAGGCAGAGTTAGATAGTGAGAGAGAGAGACAGAGAGAAAGGTCTTCCTTCCATTGGTTCACCCCCCAAAATGGCCGCTATGGCTGGATCTACGCTGATCTGAAGCCAGGAGCCAGGTGCTTCCTTCTGGTCTCCCATGCGGGTGCAGGGCCCAAGGACCTGGGCCATCCTCCACTGCCTTCCCAGGCCACAGCAGAGAGCTGGACTGGAAGAGGAGCAACCAGGACAGAATCCGGTGCCCCAACCGGAAGTAGAACCTGGAGTACTGATGCCGCAGGTAGAGGATTAGCCAAGTGAGTCGCGGCACCAGCCTAAATTATGTTTAAATTACAATGAGAATTATCTGGAGCCTGGACAATCAAATGGGCAAAATTGAGATAATAAAGATATACAGTCATTCAGAAACTTTATATTCCATGCATCCTTAAAAATCATTTAAATGTATTTTTTAATAAAACAAAGGAATACAAGAAGTGATCCAAAAGCATTCAACAATCATCCAGGGAGTATTGCAAGGAAATCCAAGTTGATTAGCTGTGTAGCAAACTCAGTAAGCAGACAATGCAAAAAAGTCAGAGTTCTCTATGAAGAATTTCTTGAAAAAGAAATAACATGGGGCTGGCACTGAGGCATAGCGGGTAAAGCCGCTGCCTGCTGTGTTGGCACGGCTGCCAGTTCAAGTCCTGGCTGTTGCTCTTCTGATCCAGCTCTCTGCTATGGCCTGGGAAAGCAGTGGAAGATGGAAGTCCTTGGGCCCCTGAAACTGCCTAGGAGACCCAGAATGAAGCTCCGGGCTCCTAGCTTCAGATGGGCCCATCTCTGACCATTGCAGCCATTTGGAGAGTGAACCAGCAGATGGAAGACCTCTCTCTCTCTCTCTCTCTCTCTCTCTCTTTTGACAGGCAGAGTGGACAGTGAGAGAGAGAGACAGAGAGAAAGGTCTTCCTTTACCATTGGTTCACCCTCCAATGGCTGCCGCGGCTGGCGCGCTGCGGCCGGCGCACTGCACTGATCTGATGGCAGGAGCCAGGTGCTTCTCCTGGTCTCCCATGGGGTGCAGGGCCCAAGCACTTGGGCCATCCTCCACTTCACTCCCTGGCCACAGCAGAGAGCTGGCCTGGAAGAGGGGCAACCGGGATAGAATCCAGCGCCCTGACCGGGACTAGAACCTGGTGTGCCGGCGCCGCAAGGCGGAGGATTAGTCTAGTGAGCCACGGCGCCAGCCTACTCTCTCTCTCTCTCTTTTTTTTTCTTTCTTTTTCTTTTTTTTTTTTTTACAATTTCTTTGACAGGTAGAATTACAGAGAGAGAGAGAGAGAGAGAGAGAGAGGGAGAGGGAGAGGTGTCTTTCTTCCATTGGTTCACTCCCCAAATGGCTGCCACGGCTGGCGCTGAGCCAATCCGAAGCCAGGAGCCAGGTGCTTCTCCTGGTCTCCCATGGGGTGCAGGGCCCAAGCACTTGGGCCATCCTCCACTGCACTCCCGGGCCACAGCAGAGAGCTGGCCTGGAAGAGGGGCAACCGGGGTAGAATCCGGTACCCTGTCCGGGACTAGAACCCGGTGTGCCGGCACCACAGGCGGAGGATTACCCTAGTGAACTGTGGCGCCGGCCTGTAAATCTGTCTTTCAAATCAATATATCGGCCATGTGCCATGGCTCAACAGGCTAATCCTCCGCCTTGTAGTGCTGGCACCCCGGGTTCTAGTCCCGCTCGGGGCGCTGGATTCTATCCCGGTTGCCACTCTTCCAGGCCAGCTCTCTGCTGTGGCCTGGGAGGGCAGTGGAGGATGGCCCAAGTGCTTGGGCCCTGCACCCCATGGGAGACCAGGAGAAGCACCTGGCTCCTGCCTTCAGATCAGCGCGGTGCGCTGGCTGCGGCGGCCATTTGAGGGTGAACCAACGGCAAAGGAAGACCTTTCTCTCTGTCTCTCTCTCACTGTCCACTCTGCCTGTCAAAAAAAAAAAAAAAATCAATATATCAATCTTGAAAATAAAAAGAGCAATTACCTTTTCTATTAACAAGGGAAAAGAAAGATAAAACTTGTGGCAAAATGTAAACAGCTGTGCAAAAATTTTTTTCTCAAGTATGAGACTAATATATGGCATAATTTTCAGTAAAGAATAGAGCACTGATTTGATTTTGATGTTTTGAATATTTCTCTTTGGGGTGGGTGTTGTGGTACTGCTGGTTAAGCCACTGCTTAGGATGCCTTCATCCTATATTAGAGTGCCTGGGATAGAGTCCCACCTGCGCTTTGGAAACAGCTTCTGCTAATGCGCTTTAGAGGTAGTAGGTTATGGCTTGAATACTGGAGTTCCTGCCACCTATCCAGGAGCCCCAGAATGGACTTCCTGGTTGCTGGCTTTGACCTGGCCCGATCCTGGTTGTTTCAGGAATTTAAGGAATGAACCAATAGATGGAAGACCTCTCACTATTACTCAGCCTTTCAAATACATAAAAATGAATAAATAAAAGTTTTAAAGACAATACATTTTTCTGGGGCCGGTGCTGTGGCTTAGTAGTCTGAGCCTCTGCCTACGGTGCCGGCATCCCATATGGGTGCCAGTTCATGTCTCGGCTTCTCTTCCCATGGAGCTCTCTGCTAATGGCCTGGGAAAGTGCTTGGGCCCCTGCGCCCATGTAGGAGACCTGGAAAAAGCTCTTGGCTCCTGGCTTCAGATCAGTGCAGCTCTGGCTGTCTTGGCCATTTGGGGAGTGGACCAGTGAACGAGGAAGATCTCTCTCTCTCTGTCTTTCCCTCTCTCTGTAACTCTGCCTCTAAAAACAAAACAAAACAAAAACTTAAAAAAATAATTTTTCTTTGGTATAAATATAATGAAATAGAATAATCTTCATTTTTTTTGCCTGTGAAGGCAATCATACCAACTGGTTTTACAGTAAGTGATTGTTCCAGTTATGAATTCCTGCATAACAAATCATCTCAGACCTTGCTGGCATAACATAACAACAAAAATGTATTACTTTCCTGGTTTCTGGGGGCAAGGAGTTTGGGAGTGGCTCAGTTAGGTGGTTCTGAATCTAAGTGTCTCGTGAGGTTGGCTGTCAAGTGTTGGTTGGGCCTGGTGTCATCTTGAATCCTTCCTCACGTGTGTGTCCGGGGCATGTAAGACTGGGTTGGAACAGCTGGGAATTCTTCAGCATGTCGTTCTGTGTCCATGTGCTCTGCTAATGATGGTCTCTGTAGCTGGGATTCAGTGACTCCATTTTCTTTTTCCTTCCCCATTTTGGTTAACAAAAGATAACTGCTGACTTTGCAACTAATTAGACTTACACTGAACTTAAAAGGTAAATAATGTTTGCTTAAGAATTTCAGAGACTGACCTCAGGGAGATTGGCTGAAATTGCAGGCCCTCAGAATACAGACAGAATTTACAACTGCCAGCTGTAAATAGTCAAGCCCAAGGAAGGGGACACTGCCCACCCTGGAATATATGACCAGCGGCTATAAACAGCAAGCCTGCAGGCAAATGGACCACCACCTGGCCTGTATCAGGATCATTATCAGAACTGTTGGAATCTACTCCTAGCCAACTAAGCTCATTATCCACCCAACCCCCTTCAACTCCCCTTCCTCCTAAAAAGTGCTCCTACTAACTTGAGAATTAGAGACGGTCTTGGTGACAAAAGTCACCATCTTTTCAGGTTGCTGGCTTCTTAAATAAAACTGATTTCCTCGCACCAACTGTTGTCTCTCAGGTGTGGGCTCTGAGCTGTGAGCAGCTGGACCTTGTATTTGGTGATATCTCCAGCATACAGATTTCAGGAATGCCTGCTGCCTTTATGCTGAGTTCCAGACATATGTCCCAAGAAATAAGCACACAAAAGCTATGTTACCTATTATGAAGCTAAGAAGTCACAGGGCATCACTCTATGGGGTTGGGCAAGGTGGTCAACAAAAGCCTATTGAAGTTGAAGGGTAGCGAAGCTGAATCCTGCCTTTTGATGGGAGAGTGGCAAAGTTCTGGAGGAACACATTCAACTGGAGACATTATTTTGGCAAAATACCATCTGTTACAGTGATTACTGAATGATCATATACTCTTAATTAGCTTTGATTTTAAAAAATCAACCTACAGTTAAAATGTAGAAGGTGGGACAAGCACTTAGCCTTGTAGTTAAGACACTAGTTAAGACTCCCACATTCCAAATCAGAGTATCTGGATTTGATTCCTGGCTCTGGCTGCTGGCTTCAACTTCTTGCCAGTGTAGACTCTGGGAGGCAGCAGTGATTGCTCAAATAATTGGATTCTTACTATTCACCTGGGAGACTTGAATTGAGTTCCTGGATCCTGGATCCTGGCTTCAGCCTCAGCCCAACCTCAGCTGTGGAAGGCATTTGGGGAGAATATCAATGGATGACAGCTCTCTAGCTCTATCTACCTCTTAAATAAAGTTATATATATATATACATATATATTTTTTACTTTTTGACAGGCAAAGTGGACAGTGAGAGAGAGAGAGAGAGAGAAAGGTCTTCCTTTTGCCGTTGGTTCACCCTCCAATGGCCGCCGCAGCTGGCACGCTGCGGCCGGCGCACCGCGCTGTTCCGAAGGCAGGAGCCAGGTGCTTCTCCTGGTCTCCCATGGGGTGCAGGGCCCAAGCACTTGGGCCATCCTCCACTTCACTCCCTGGCCACAGCAGAGAGCTGGCCTGGAAGAGTGGCAACCGGGACAGAATCCGGCGCCCCGACCGGGACTAGAACCTGGTGTGCCGGCGCCGCTAGGCAGAGGATTAGCCTGTTGAGCCACGGCGCCGGCCAAATTAATAATAATTTAAATGTGGAAGGCAACCATAATATAAAGCAAAAATGTAAATTTTTTATATCCCAGACATATAAACAAGATTGTATTGTTGGCATCAGTAAGTAAAAAAGTGAGAGAGACCTATGGATGCAATACTTCTTTCTACCTTATCTACTCTGTCCTCCCCCTTCCTTTCTTCTATGAGTATTTGCTGAAGTACTACAATGTGCCAAGGACTTTTCTAGGGGACTTATTTTATATAGTGTGGAATAAATAGATTCTACATTTGCTAACAAAGTAGAAATTAAAGTGCATTACTCAAAATTATAAGATGAAAACTCAAAGAATTGTAACTAATACAAATCATGAGGTAAAGGAAGGGAATTTTGGAGACAGAATAAGCATATTACTCAGGATTCACCATAGAAACAGACCCAATAGAATATATGTACATGTAAGAAGGGACTTAGCTTGGCTCGCAGGATCACAGAGGCTGATAAACTCTACAACAGCTGTCTATGAGATGGAAAGCTGGAGAAGTTGGTATTGTGGTCAGACCAAAATAACAGTGCTCCAGAATCAGGGAGGGACCAGTGCAACCCCCAATCCAAGGCCAAAGGCCCAAGAGCTCCCCAGAGGCCATTATTGTAAATCCCAGAGTACAAAGCTGGAGAGTATAAAGCTGGAGTCTGAGCTTCAAGGGCAGCAGCAGGAGAAAATGTACCTGCTCCTGAAGGAAGAGCCAGCGAAAGAGTTTACCTTTCTCCTGTTTTCCTGTTGCGTCCAGATGCCTGGCCAATCATATGGTACCTGTCCAAACTGAAGAGGATCTTCCTCACTCATTTGACCCATGCATCAATCCTTTCTGGAAACCCCCTTACAGACACACCCAGAAGTCACGCTTCAACAATTTTCTGGGTAGCCCTCAATACATCAAGGTTCACATCAGAACTTAACTATCGTAACAAGTGAACTAAAATTCTCGTGTTTCATAATGGGGAGTCAAAAATAGTGCTTTTAGGGGTGGCTGTTGGGATTAGCAGTGAAGGTGCCACTTGGGCCTCATCGTGGCCCTGCTTCCGAGTCCAGCTTCCTGTTAATGTGCACCCTGGGAAGTAGCAGGCGATGGCTCCAGTACTTAGGTCCCTGCCACCCTTGTAGAAGACTCAGATTGAGTCCTGGGCTCCTAGTGAACAAGCAGTTGGATGAGCTCTGTCTCTGTCTCTCTCTTTCCCTCTCTGTCTTTCAAATAAATACTTTTTAAAAATGAATGCCTTTAATAGGTGAATAATTTTAAACGATTTGGAGAAGAGGAAATCAATAATTTGTTTTAGAAAGTTCATTGTGCCTAGTTCATTGTGGCTATCAAAGAAAAAGCCACCAAATAGAAAAATAAACAAGAGATTTGAACAGGTATTTCACAGACAGGGATAGGCAAATGTCCAATGAGTATATCAAAAGATGCCCAATCATGTTAGTCACTAGAGAAATGCAAACTAAAACCAAAAGCAGTTCCTCTGCGTACCTAACTGAATGTCCGCAGCACGAAATCCCATTAAGATCAATACCTGTACTGAGTAGTTGGTAGAGCCAGGGAGATATTCATCCTCTGGGGCAGCTGGTTAGTGATGCCAAGAAGCTGGCATGCTCACTTTGGAAAACTGTCAGGACACTGAAGTGGAACTTTTGCTAGTCCCCTACCCCCTTTTTTGGAAAGATTTATTTATTTATTTGAAAGGCAGAGTTACAGAGAGAGAGAGAGAGAGAGAGAGAGAGAGAAAGAGAAAGAGATATGTTCCATTCACTAGTTCCATTCTCCAAATGGCAGCCACGGCCAGGGCTAAACCCTGGTAGCCTCTAAACTCGCTTCACCACAACACTGGCCTCTTACGCTCACCTTTTAATCTGGCAAATCCCCCCCGAGATGCATAGCTAAGAGAAACGCATGCACATATATGCTAGAATACATGTTAAAAAATGCTCAGGGCCGGCACTGTGGCACAGTGGGTTAGGATTCTGCTGGCAGTGCCAGCATCTTATATGGGCGTTGGTTGGTGTCCTGGCTGCTCCTCTTCTGATCTAGCTCTCTGTTAATGGCCTGGGAAGGCAGTGGAAGATGGTCCAAGTACTTGGGCCCCTGCACCCATGTGGGAGGCCCAGAAGAATCTCCTGGCTCCTGGCTTCGGATCAGGTCAGCTCAAGCTGTTACATCATTTGGGGAGACAAACAGCAGTTGGAAGACCATCTCTCTGTCTCTCCCCCTCTCTGTCTGTAACTCTGCCTCTCAAATAAATAAATAAATAAATAAATCTTTAAAAAATGATCACAGTAATAGAATGAATAAGAGCTCTAGGAGTCTGAGCTGTGGCATAGTAGAAAAAGACATCACTTACAGTGCCAGTTTGAGTCCCATCTGTTCCACTTCCTATCTAGCTCTCTGCTATGGCCTGGGAAAGCTGTGAAAGATGGCCCAAGTCCTTGGGCCACTGTACCTGTGTGGGATACCTGGAAGAAACTCCAGGCTCCTGACTTCGGATCAGCCCACCTCCAGCCATTGCATCCATTTGGGGAGGGAAACAATGGATGGGAGACCTTTGTTCCTCTGACTCTCCCTCTGTCTGTCTGTAACTCTGCCTTTCAAATAAATAAATAAATCTTTTTTTTTTAAATAGCCTTGGATTAGTCAGGGTTCTCTAGAGAAACAGAGCCAAGGAGATGTCTATATTATTATTATTATTATTAGGAAGTGTCTCATGCAATCATGGGTGCTCACGAGTCCCAAATCTGCAGTCAGCAAGCTGGAGACCCAAGAGAACTAATGATGAAGTTCTCGTCCAAAGCCTAGAGGGCTAGTGATCTGGGAAAAGCCATATTTCAGTTCAAGCCTGAAGGCAGGAGAAAGCCAATGCTTCTGTGTGAAGGCAGTGAGGCAGGAGCAATTCTCTCTTGCCAGGAGGAGGATCAACCTTTGTGTTCTACTCAGACTTTCAAGCAGTTGGGTGAGGCCTGACCATATCAAGTAGAACCATCCATTTTACTCAGCCTACAGATTCATATGTTAATGTCACGCAGAAACACTGCCACACACCCTCAAAAAGCTGGACATCCCATACACCGCCTGGTAAAGTTGACGTACAAAAGTAATCACCATGAGCCCCAACCTGGAAACGGTGAAAAGGTACACCAGTAGTAGAATAGATAGCTACCAGTAGTAGAATAGATAGCGTCCCTGTGGGATAGTCACCCAGTGAAATCAAAACAATGACAACAGGACATTATTACTTGCAGATAGTGATACACATGCATCTCACACACACAAATACACAGAAGAGTTTACATAGAATATAAAAGAGAAAAAAAAAACTAATCTATAGTGTTAGAAGTCGGACAGTAGTTGTATTTGGAAGGAAGGAGGGGGAAGGAGGAGGCAACAGGGAACTTCTGGGGTGCTGGTAATACTTTTTTACCTTGACCTTCATAATTGTTCATTGGGGTATTCACTTTACTATAATCCACTGAGTTATACACTGCTGACTTGGCATTTTTCTGTATGGGTCATATTTAAATAAAGACATTTAAAAAATCTTTAATGAAAGAGTGATTGGGGATATGTCTGAAACTCATTAAAAGCATCAGCAAATATTATTTTTAAATATTATTTTAAAAAATCAGAAAAGTAAAGCCTTATCAAGTCAATATCAGAGCCTGTTGCAATATGCAAATCAAAATATACAACTTTTCAGAAGAAATTTTCTTTAATAAAATAATTATTTAAAAATTCATTATGATAAACAGAAGGCATAAAAAATTTTCAAGTGAAAAAAGAATCATTTACCAAAATAATACTGCTTTGCAAAAACTCATTAACAAGTGACACTGAAGAGATTACAACTATTTGGGGATTTACTGAGACATTCATTATAAAATAGAGTGGTATGGATACAAGTTTGATTAAAATATGTTCTTTCTTTGTCATTCTATCTACAGTGAATGTTCTTGCTGAAAATTAAATCAAATTAGAAACTACCAAAGGAAAACTTAGGGATAATAACATTTAACAGAATTAACTTTAGTCAGCAGATGGATGCAAACAGCAGAAATATTGGAAAATGTAGATCACAATAGAAACGTCCTTAATTTTAAAAACTTAAGCTATGTTTATTTGGATCAAACATCATCTTTGCTTACTGTGTTGTCATATTTTGTTGTGGTCTTTAAAGATGTGAAGATATTTAATGTTGGAAATGTGTTTGCATGTTACTTTATCAAAACATCTTTTGAAATCCTGGAAGAATAAAAAAAAAATGAGCAAAGGAAGGCAGAGCATATGAGATTCACTTTAAAAAAATATTTGAAGGACCAGTGTTGTGGTGCAGTGGATCAAGCTGCTGCTTGCAATGCCAGATCCCATATCAGTGTGTAGGTTTGAGTCCTATCTGCTCTGCTGATTTAGCTCCCTGCTAATGCACCTGGGAAGCCAGAACAAGATGTCCCAAGTGTTTGGGGCCCCTACCACCCAGGTGAGAGACCAGGATGGAGTTCCTAGCTCCTGGTTTCCATTGGTCCAGCCCTGGCTGTGGTAATCATTTAGGGAGTGAACCAGTGGATGGAAGATCTCTCTCTCTTCCCTTCTCATTCTGCCTTTCAAATAAAGAAACAAATCTTTAAAATCAATTAATAAATAATTTGAAATCATGAGAAAAATGCATTATTCAGATCAAATTGCTTTCTGTCTTTGTTATTTAAGGTAAACGATATGTTAGAGTAAAATTATGAAAAGAATAACATCTCCTCAAGCACAGAACAAGAAACTGCAAAATCAGAGGGGTGGTGGGAGGGGGAATTGCAGTGCAACAGATTAAGCCACTGCTTGGGATGCCCTCCTTTTTGAGTCCCAACTACTCTACTTCTGATCTCGTCTCCTGTCAATGCACCTGGGAGGCAATAGATGATGGCCCAAGTACTTGGGTTCCTTCCACCTATGCGGGAGGCCCAGATGGAGCTCCAGGTTCCTGGCTTCAGCCTGGCCCAGTGGTCATTTAGAGAGTGAACCAGTGCATGGAAGCTGTCTCCCCCATCCCTCTCTGTAACTCTGCCTGAAAAAATAAACAAGCAAAATTTAAAAAAAGAAATCTTTTCCTATAAAAGGAATATCATATTAGTATTTTCTTTCTAAATCAAAGAACATGTTTTCCCACTCCAAGCTTGTGAAGTAGCAATTTATATTGTTTGATTCATGTGGAGTGGCACCCTACAATTTTCTATAAATACTCTGAACATCAATGAATAAACAAGTCTCCCATTTTTTAAACGACTTAGCCTTGAAGGAGTGGACTTCACGGTGGCATCGGGAGACCCATAGGTTAAGTCAACATTTGCTCGGTGAGGCAATCCTGTAGCTGCCCATGGCCTAATGGAGCTCTTGGGCCACATGCAAAGTCAATAGGTCAAAGCAATTGACCAGTGGTGATCAACGCTGAGCCTGAGCAGATGTGTTCTTTGGCTCCCAAGAATCAGATTTAAAAAGTAAAAGAATCATACTCTGCACCTCTTTATTCCTGTGCTGTGCTGGTGGAAGTGATGTACCTTCTCGGATTCAGCCTTGATTCTGGTACAGGGCAGAAGTGAACCTTGCATATGTTATCTAGTGGTAACATCTACACAAATATGCTGACTTAGGGGAGAATTCCTTGAGCAAGTTAATGCCTGGTTCCTTCTCAAAGTTATGAATTGCACCTTGCTGTCCACCTGTCTGTGAAGAGGGCAGAAGAGCAGATGAGATCTCTGGATTTGTCTCTTGGGAGCCTCAGTTCTGCCATTACTCTCAGCAAGTCAAGCAAGAGGAAGAGAGAGGAGTTGTGTTTCCCTTCCTTTGCCATGGCTTCTCCTTTGGATCATCTGGTTAATACAAGTAGGGGAGGAGCCAGTGGGGCTGATGCAGCCACTCAGCCTCTAACCAACTGCTTTACCTACCACCAATGGTATAGCCAGTGCCACTACTTGTTACACAATTTTCAATATTGTCCCTGGGAATAAACAAACTTTTCCAGAAGCCATTCTTCTTTGTCTTTTGTTCCTGAGGAGCTGCATGATCAAACTACTTGGTAAGATCAAAATTCAAAAATAAAGCAACTCTATTAAGGCTATTCAAATGCAAAAAGTTATCTAGCTTTCTAAAATAGGAGTACAAGGCAAAATTAGAGTTAGAACTACCTGTGACACAAATGTTAGCCACGAGGGAGTAGCACACAGCAGTGTTCTCAACCAAGGCTGTATACCAACTCACTTGGGAGGTGGGCAGGGCCTGAACAACAGGATTTGCTGCCAAGGTGGATACAGAGGTATCTTGGTAGAGGGAAGATTGAGATTCACTGATTGGAAGAGAGCTATAAAGACTTGTGTAGTGGGGAGAATGACTTAGAAACATACACTAATGACTTAAAAACATAGACTATGACAAAGGCATGGGTGTGTGTGGTTGCAGCTATAACAAAATAAGTCAAGGAAGTTCAGTGAAAGCAAAGGTATATCTGTTCACTATAAGGTGAACAGTGCTTCTCTATTGGTGCTTAGAGAACATAATCAAAGGGTGGTAGTTTTTAAACCTGATTCTTAGAAACTTTTTTTTTTTTTTTGACAGGCAGAATGGACAGTGAGAGAGAGAGAGAGAGAGAGAGAGAGAGACAGAGAGAAAGGTCTTCCTTTGCCATTGGTTCACCCTCCAATGGCTGCCGCGGCTGGCGCGCTGCGGCCGGCGCACTGCGCTGATCCGAAGCCAGGAGCCAGGTGCTTCTCCTGGTCTCCCATGGGGTGCAGGGCCCAAGGACTTTGGCCATCCTCCACTGCACTCTCCGGGCCATAGCAGAGAGCTGGCCTGGAAGAGGGGCAACCGGGACAGAATCTGGCGCCCCGAACGGGACTAGAACCCGGTGTGCCGGCACCGCTAGGCGGAGGATTAGCCTGTTGAGCCACAGCGCCGGCCTCTTAAAAACTTTTGATCTGAGAAGAATTATAGACTCACAGAAAAATTGCAAAAATAGAGTTTGTATGTTTTCCTTACCCAGTTTCTCCTATTTTAACATCTTAGTGTGGTATACTTGCTACAATTAATGGAGCAATATTGATACACGGGTGTTCATTAAAGTCCATACTTTATGCTTTCTTAGTTTTTACTTAATGCCCATTTTCTGTTGGAAGGCTCCACCCAGGTTTTTACATTGCATTTAGTCAACAAGTCCCCTTGGAGCTGACTAGACTGACTTTCCAAGGCTTGGTTTTGATGACCCTGATGGTCAGATATTTTGTAGAGTATTCCTCAGTTGGAGCACATCTGATTGTTTTTTCTCATGGTTAGACTGGTTATGAATTTTGGGAGGAAGACTCCAGGGGTGAAGTACCATCTTATCAGACCATAGCAGGGTGGATACTGTCAACATGGACTCATCACTGTTGACAGTGACCTTGATCACCTGCTTGGGGTGGTGTTTGTCAGGTTTCTCTGCTGGGATTAGGAATTCAATACATCTTTTTTGGGGGGAACACAGTTTAACTCTTAATACCATCTAAGGTTGTAGTGTCTATTCTAATTAACTACCATGTTCTTTTTTTTTTATTTTTTTTTATTTTTATTTTTTATTTTTTATTTTTTTGACAGGCAGAGTGGACAGTGAGAGAGAGACAGAGAGAAAGGTCTTCCTTTTGCCGTTGGTTCACCCTCCAATGGCCGCCGCGGTAGCGCGCTGCGGCCGGCACACCGCGCTGATCCGATGGCAGGAGCCAGGTGCTTCTCCTGGTCTCCCATGGGGTGCAGGGCCCAAGCACCTGGGCCATCCTCCACTGCACTCCCTGGCCACAGCAGAGAGCCGGCCTGGAAGAGGGGCAACACGGGACAGGATCGGTGCCCCAACCGGGACTAGAACCCGGTGTGCCGGCGCCGCAAGGCGGAGGATTAGCCTAGTGAGCCGCGGCGCCGGCCACTACCATGTTCTATAAAAACAAAGCATGACAATTTCTTCAGAGCCTCTCAAGGTAATGTCTCCATCTTTAGTCATTGGAAAAAAGTCAAAAGCCTGAGGCTAAGCTTCTGACACCTGTTGTATAAATAGGCATTGGGAATAATTTTATCACAAGTAACAGGAGAAGGAGAAGCCAGAGTGAGACTAAGGAAAGGTATTTTGAGACATCCAGGGTCTTAGAGGGGTCTCTCAAATAGAAGGTACCGACTTCAACTCTTGAGCAATTTGTTAGTTGAATAGATTATATTGCTAATAAGGCCAATATTAGACCTGGACCCAAAACTCCTATTTCTAGATTATCTGTTTCTATCTCTGTCCCTAGAATCTCCTATTTCAATGACCTTGTCACAAAGACAGTGGGAACAGTGGGCCAAAAGAGGGGGCTTCAAGGTCAGTGAAAGATCTGCCCAGCCACTGGATAAACCACACCAAGTATTTTCCAATGATATTGGGTTGAAGAAGCCTCCATACTGATGAAGGATCCCATGCCATTCTAAGATATGTAACTTTACAACTGCTGACTTTGTTTCATTGTTAAATGGAAATTATGAGGCACTCTGTGGAATTCCAGCCACCTTGTATTGATAGGAACCATTGTGACACTGGCACTGGAGGTTGATGAGGGGGTGCCATACATCTCAGGAAAATGAAAAAGGACTCACATTTGTATTTTGTGGCTGGAAGGGAGAGAAAGGAAAAGTGATAAAATGGAAAAGTGTTAAAAAGATTTATTTTTTAAATCTCTGATTTCACATGTAATTCCAGACCTGCTTAACTGCTTTCTGAGAAGGTTTTTGAAATGATAAGGGGAGGAGGGGGCTCTTTCCAAAAGCCCAGCAATAATGGGGCCAATTTCAGAAACCAACCCTTCAGCCAAATCAGATCTCAAGAATGCTGAAATAGGGGCTGGCGTCGTGGTGCAGTAGATTAATTCTCTGCCTGTGGCGCCGGCATCCCATATGGGCGCCGGTTCTAGTTCCAATCCAGCTCTCTGCTATGGCCTGGGAAAGCAGTAGAAGATGGCCCAAGTGCTTGGACCCTTGCACCCGCATGAGAGACCCAGAAGAAGCTCCTGGCTCCTGGCTTCAGATTGGCGCAACTCCTACCTTTGTGGCCATTTGGGGAGTGAACCAACAGAAGGAAGATCTTTCTCTCTGTCTCTTCCTCTCATTGCCTGTAACTCTACCTCTCAAAAAAATAGATAAAATCTTTAAAAAAATTTTAAATGGTGAGATATTTACAATTGTGATAAGGCTTATGACTGTCTTGAAAGACAAAACAAGTAAAACGAAATAAAGAGCGTGAAGTGAGGAATAACAGCTGAGCAAGTTGTGAACTGTTCTGTTCAGAAACCTCCTGCAGGTTAACTGGACTCAGCCTGATTCTATACCTCTAAAATGGAGATAATCAGACTATCCCTGGGAGCAGGGGTGTACTGGCCAGACCATAAATCCCAGTTCTGATGTTGACCAGGTCTCAGGCAAAGAAATTACCCAACATCTCAGAAGCTAGTTCCCTGTCTATAAAATGAAATGATGATAATATCTATTCTCATAGAATTGTTATAAGAACTAAATGGAGTATAATATATTAAGTTCTTGCAATATTCTACTGCTTATCATGCACTTGCCTTTTCCTACCATAAACAAGATAAAGCTCTGTAAATTAGAGTTATTTGGGTCTGTTAGAGAATCAGTTCATCCAACAGAAGTGTTTACCATTTTGGATGTACTTCCTCATCCAGTTCCATTAGTCTAGGCATCACGTAGCTGGGGTTCCTGATTGGTATTGTTGAAACAGAGAAGGAAATGGGGACTCTTCATCAGTGGGCACTGTAAATTCTCATGTTCTTCAAATCATGGACAATAAAGTAGCTGAGCATTAGAAGACTTGAAATGCTGTTCCAGAAGTGAATGAACGGGAGACACCAAGGCCAGAGCGATGTGATATAACATACTAAATGTAAATACAAATTCAAGCAAATAAATGAAGGCAGGCATTTGACACAAATGTTAAGACACAGATTGGAATAACTTCCTCCCATATTGGAATGCTTGATTTAAACTCCTGGCTCCTCCCATTTCCCATCCAGCTTCCAGCTCATGCAAATCCTGGAAGGCAGCAGATGAGGGCTTAAGCATTGAGTCCTTTACATCCATGTGGGAGACTTGGATTGAGTTCCAGGCTCCTGGTTTCAGCCTAGCCAGCCCTGGCTGTTGAGCATTTAGGGAGTGAAACATGGGACGAAAGATCTCTTTCCGTCTCTCTCTCTGTGTGTGTGCGCCTTTGAAATAAATAAAAATTTTAAATAAATGAAGAAGAGAAAAATGCTGTTGCTCTTATTTTCACTTTAGTGTCTCAGGTCAAATTTCTTCTCCAGAGGTCTTCTGATGCTGGTGATACAGGATGGGACAGGAGAGTGGGAGATCCCTGAGGAGAGGTGGGACAGACAGCCTTGTCCCCTTGGGAAGTACTGCCTACCAAAATAGTAACTGTAGCTTAGGGGACACTCAGGCTTCACCAGAGGGGACAGGAAGAGGAGATTGGTATTGAGCAGAAGTCGGCACTGAAAACTTGGGGAGCCTCCTTTACTTGTGAAGGTTTGAGGTGACCCACCAAGGTCTCCTTCTCACCTAACTCAAAAGACCCATTTTGCAGCCTGAGTCTGAAGATTCTTGGACATTGAATAACCTAGCAGTTGGGGCCTCCATAGTAGACCAGAAAGTTTGCAGGAAGTTAAGTTTACCACTTCCTATCCCTTTCCTGACACTGGCATGAAGGTTTCTGTTTCCAGAGCTTTTCCTACCATTGGCAACCATTTAACACCCAGTCAGGTGTACAAGTGTGGGGAGGGACAGTGATGAGGTGGGGCAGGTGCAATCACAGCCCACGTGCTTCAGGGACTGAGCTGCTGTGGCGGGGGCACCTAGCCCTGGGTTCTGGGTCCTGCAGGTGGCTGAGGCTTTCAAACCAACAGTGGGAGTCAGCCACAGGAGAACAGGGCTGGGGAGCTGCCACATATGTCTTGCCACAAGTCTCCCTGATAAAGGCGCCAAATGGATTAAATCTCTTTAGTAATTTGCTTTTTGTGAGTTATGATAGTGTTAAGAGCAATGAACAGCTGACGATGTTATTTGGGGGACATCTGGGAAGACACACTCACTTGTAAAAACTCCTTCATCTGGTATGGAGGTCTGAAATTCCACCATTAGGGAATCTTTTCTTTCCTTTACTTGAAATGTAGACAATGAGGAACTCCCTGAGTGACTAAGAACTTCAGGCTGCTTCAGGCACCTTGCATCTCGGGAAAAAAGGTCTGAGTGTGGAGGCAGGCTGAGAAGAAGGCCCCAAAGACAAAACATCTGCCATAGAGCTTTGCTGTAGACCTCCTGACTGCAACATGTTCTGCACTTGGATTCTCATGGAGACCTCCACTCAGAGTGCATGTAGGTGCCTGTGCCTCCTGGGAAGTCAGTTTCAGCCTCAGTTTGCTCCACTCACATTTTTTAGAGCCTTTGACCAGTTCCAACCGCTGCCTCCATGTTGCCTACCCACACAGTCTGCTCTAATTAGCCACACACAGAGGAGGGAGTATAGAATAGTTGTGGAGTCAAACTATTGAGTAGGTCCTTTCCGCCCAGGGAAAATTTATCCTATAGACACACACTTGCACACACATATAGAAGTGTATCCAAGTTGTAATAAGTTTGCATTTATTTGAGGCCAACCTTAAAGGAAAAATATCACAGAAAGTAGGTGGCCTGAAGGACATGTGTGGAGAGTGGGAAGGTCTATCTTGTGACACGGCCTTGTGGGGTTGATGCCTATTGTTAAGAAAATGGGAATTCCACACCAGACTGATTGCTGATTCTTAAGCAAGAAAAATGTGAATGCAGGAGCCTTGGAACAAAGAGGCTGGCCCCTCTTAAATTTTAGAGGTAATTTTTAGAGGTAAGATGGCAGAGTAGTGAGGGAGCTTACTGCTTGAGGCTAAAAAAAGTGGAAAGAGTGAAATCTCAGGAAGAGTCAGGGAGTGTTTTTGTATCTTCTTCTACTTATTTCTTTAGTTTTTTTTTTTTTAATTTTAAAAGCTGGTTTTTATTTTTTTTTTAACTTTTATTTAATGAATATAAATTTCCAGTGTACAGCTTATGGATTACAATGGCTTCCCCCTCCCATAACTTCCCTCCCACCCGCAACCCTCCCCTCTCCCGCTCCCTCTCCCCTTCCATTTGCATCAAGATTCATTTTCAATTCTCTTTATATACAGAAGATCAATTTAGTATAAAGATTGCAACAGTTTGCACCCACATAGAAACACAAAGTGAAACATACTGTTTGAGTACTAGTTATAGCATTAAATCACAATGTACAGCACATTAAGGACAGAGATCCCACATGAGGAGCAAGTACACAGTGGCTCCTGTTGTTGACCCAACAAATTGACAATCTAGTTTATGGCGCCAGTAACCATCCTAGGCTGTCGTCATGAGTTGCCAAGGCTATGGAAGCCTTCCAAGTTTGCCGACTCTCTTTAGTGTTTTTTTAATTTCCTCCTAGCATGTAGGGTTTCTCATGAGAAGTCTGCTGTGAGTCTAACTGGAGATCCTCTGAGAGTAATCTGGCATTTCTTGAGCATGCATATTTTAGAATCTTTTCTTTATGTTTTACTGTGGAGAGTTTGATTACAATATGTCATGGTGAAGATCTTTTCTGGTCATATCCCTTTCTTTCTCCAAATTGGGGAAATTTCTCCTTATTATTTCACTAAAAAAAAAAAAAAGATCTTCTAATCCTTCCCTCTTTCTACGCCTTCAGGAACTCCTAGAACCTGTATGTTGTGTCATTTGATAGTATCCTGTAGATTCCCAATAGTGTTGTTTAGTTTTCTAATTTCTTCTTCTTGTGTTTGGTCTGACTGTGCTTTGTCTTCTAAGTTGGATATTCTTTCTTCTCTCTCACCAATTTTGTTGTTAAGGCTTTTCACTGTATTTTTTATTTGTTCTATTGAATTCTTCATTTCCACAATTTCATTTTGATTTCTCTTTAAGATCTCAATTTCATGGGAGAAATTTTCTTTCATGTTGTGTATGGCTTTCATTAATTCATGCATTTGCTTCTGATTGCTTCTAAGTGATCCTATGATTAATTTTTTGAATTCCATTTCTGGCATTTTTTTCAATCTCATCATCTTCACAATCTAGTATTGAAGTGTTGTGTCCTTTTGAGGGTGCCATGTTGTCTTCCTTATTCTTGTTTCTTGAAATGTTTGTTATTCAGTATTTGTGGAGATACTCATTATAATCAAAACAGCCTGGTACTGGTACAAAGACAGATGGATAGACCAACAGAACAGAATAGAAATGTCAAAAATCAATCCAAGCATCCACAACAAACTCATATTTGACCAAGAAACTAAAACCAATCCCTGGAGCAAGGACAGTATCTTCAACAAATGGTGCTGGGAAAACTGGGTTTCCACATGCAGAAGTATGAAGCAGGACCCCTAACTTACACAAATAAATCCATTAAAAATGGATTAAAGACCTTAATCTATGACCTGATAACATAAAATTATTAGAGAACATTGGGGAAACCCTGCAAGACATTGGAACAGGTAAAAATTTCTTAGAAATGGCCCCAGAGGCACAGGCAATCAAAGTCAAAATTAACAAATGGGATTACATCAAATTCAGAAGCTTCTGCACTGCAAAAGAAACACTCAGGAAAGTGAAGAGGCAATTGACATAATGGGAGAAAGTATTTACAAACAATGCAACTGATAAAGGATTAATAACCAGAATATATAAAGAGATCAAGAAACTCCACAACAACAAAAACAACCCAGTTATGAAATGGGCAAAAGTCAAAAACATATTTTTCAAGAGGAAATCCAAATGGCCAACAGACACATGAAAAAATGCTCAGGATCACTAGCTGTTAGCGAAATGCAAATCAAAAGTACAAAGAGGTTTCACCACACCCCATTTAGAATGGCTTTCATACAGAAATCAACAAACAATAAATGCTGGTGAGGATGTAGAGAAAAAGGTACCCTAATCCATTGTTGATGGGAATGTAAATTGGTAAAACCACTATGGAAATCAATTTGGAGATACCTCAGAAATTTGAGTATAGACCTACCACATGACCCAGCCATCCCATTCCTTGGAACTTACCCAAGGGAAATGAAATCAGAGTTATCTGCACCCCAATGTTTATTGCAGCTCAATTCACAGTAGCTAAGACATGGAATCAACCTAAATGCCCATCAACTGAAGACTGGATAAAGAAATTATGGGATATGTATTCTATGGAATAATACACAGCAGTAAAAAAAAAAAAACTGAAATCTGGTCATTTGCAACCAAATGGATAAATCCGGAATACATCATACTTAGTGAAATAAGCCAGTCCCAAAAAGACAAATACCATGTATCCTCCCTGATCTGTGATAACTAATAGAGCACCTAAAAGGAAATATGTAGAACTGAAATTGATACTTTGAGAAGCAATGATTTGAACAGCCCTTGTCTTGACTATTGAGTGACAGTTTTTTTTTTTTTTTTTCTTACTGGAGAATGGGACTAGGAATGAGAGAGAGATGAAGAGATGGGGTGAGAGTGGAGGTGAGAGGACGGGTGTGGTGGGATAAATCACTACGTTCCTAAAGTTGTAGTTTTGAATTTTGTACTCATTAAATACAAGGTTTCTTTGGGGAAAAATATTTTATCCTGAAACAAAATAAAGTGGGGAAGGGCATTGAATTTCACTGGGATAAAAAATGGAATCCAACACCTTGGGAATGAGACATTCCTGAGGGCTGAGGTTTGTGGGACATGCCAAAGAGGATGATGGGGATGTTTTAGCCATCATCAGAACTACAGGAAGATGGAAGGGTGGAGTCCACAGCTTGGTACATATGGCAGAATGCTCACCAATGACAGAGGAAGCAGGATGGCTCCAGCAATTCATTGTTAGTTTACTCTACCAAGGGAAATGAACTTCAAAGCAGAAAGGCTAAGATCAGCATTTTAAGGAAAAAAAAATAGGTCACAGAATAGTAGAATTTTCAGCCTTAAAGCAGTTCCCCTTCCACCTTGGTGTGTGCACGTAGTACAGCTGGACAGACATTTTCCTGAATCTCCTCTGTGTGGCTCTGGGTGTGGGCTGGCCACAGAGACACTCTGCGCCATATTTGCTAGGTAGAGGAGAAGCAGCAGCCTGGTCTTTGCAGGCTCTAAAGGTGGGAGCAGGAGCATCATGGCGGCTGACGCCTTTCACTAGTCAGCTGACTGCCATTGTTGGCATGGAGACACAGCCAGACACCTGCTCCTTCAGTTCTTGGACCCCTCTGGCCAGGGCTTGGGTAGGCTCATGGTAGAAGATGAGGGGTGGTGGGAGAAGCCAAAGCGAGTCCCAGGCTGTCTGTGCTCTCCTCACTCTGCATCGGCCTTGCCACCTGGCATATCACCCTGCAGAATTCAGACCCAGACATCAGTCACACAGTCCAGACTTGCCCAAGGTCATAAGCCCTTATTCTGCCTCATTCCAGTGGTTTCTGTTTGATCTCCAAGTGATCTGGATTATAGCCCAAGGAGCGGGAGAAGATACAAATGTAATAAACTGCTTGTTGACTTTATTAAGAAATCACTTCAGTGGAGAAGAATTAGGTACTACTTCCCAAAGGAGGAAGCAGAGTCAGAAAACTACCTGTTTTGATGTTGGTCCTCCTGAATTCTGGAATGAAGTTCATTCATTTTTTATATGCCTTTTTAAAATTTATTTATTTGAGATGCAGAGTTACAGAGAGGAAGAGGCAGAGAGAGAGAGAGAGAGAGAGAGAGAGAGAGAGGTCTTCCATCCTCTGGTTCACTCTCCAAATGGCCACAACAGATAGAGTTGATCTGATCTGAAGCCAGGGGCCAGGAGCTTCTTCCCAGTGGTGCAAGGACCCAAGGATTTGGGCCATCCTCCACTGATTTCCTAGGCCATAGCAGAGAGCTGGATCAGAAGTGGAGCAGCCAGGACTCAAACTGTTACATATGGGATGCCAGCAGTGGAAGCAGTACTTTACCTGCTATGCCACAGCACCGGCCCCTGGATTTTAAATTTATGGCTTCAGAACAACCAAGGGAAATAATGAGCATGACAATCATTAGATATCAACATAGGTTTATTAAAATAAATTTTGTCTAGCATCTTTTGCTTTTCAGTAAGATTGCTAAAATGGCATATCAGAGGAATGAGGTAGTTACAACCTGCAAGGAAGTGGACCAAATTTCTCTCTTGTCCTTACAGAAAAAATGTAGGTTATGTTCCCATAGGTAGAATTTGCTGTCTGATGTTGGATGTAACTTGAAGTTGCTTAGCCCAATGTCTACCATCTCTTCCTTCTTTAGTAACAGAATCCCCATGTACTGAAAACTTTCTAAAAGGAAGGGACTCTTTAGATTTTTGCTTCTATGTTTCTCCTTCCTGTTGGCTGGCTTATGGATGTAATGGCTGGAACTCCAGCAGCTATATTGAACTACTGTATGGTCTTAAGGATGAAAGCCACATGTGGCAAAACTGAAAAAAAAAAAAAAAAAAAAAAAAAAAAAAAAAAAAGAAATCTTTGGGTCCTTGGTATCTTTCAATTTTTACAGCCTATTTTCAGGTTTACTTTAAGTGAGAAAGAACTAAACTTCTATCTCATTTATTTTTCTCCCTGTTATAGATGCAGCCAACTTTATGCGGATACTATTGTTGTTTTAGAAAGTGAACATGGAGGTCAGGCATTTAGCCTGGCAGTGAAGACACCCGTGTCCCACAGTGGAGCACCTAGCTACTCCCAGCTCCAGCTCAGGACTTCAGCTACCTGTCAACACAGACCTTGGGAGGCAGCAGTGTTATCTCAAGTAAGTGAGTTCCTCCCACTCCTGTGGAAGACCTGGATTGAGTTCCCGGCTCCTGGCTTCAGCCTCAGCCCAGCCTGGCATTTAGTAGTGAACCAACAGACAGGAAAATTCTTTGTCCCTCTCTATGTCTCTCTCCAACCCTCTCCCCCTGCAAAAAAGTTTAAGTGAATATGTGTCAACCTAGAGGAGGGATTGTAATGGATTTGCATTTGGTCCAAATTGTTATCAGCTCACTCAATAAACATACCAAAGATCTTGTACTTGTGGAAGGGACAGTTATATTTTGGATACAAGTGTTACAAGAGGTCTCAGAGGTCAAAAGTAAAAAGATACAGTTTAGGAGGGATGAATACAAAGCCTGGCTCTGGACTATGAAAAGGTTTACTGCTATCATGCAAGGTAAGACAACCTGACTGAGCGCTCTGAAGATTAACATCAGGAGCGTCCGTGACGTTCCACCACCCTCAACACTAGCATTATATGAACATACTTCCTGCCAGCTCATTCCTGGTTCAGAGTGATGGCCAGAACACACACGCTAATCTCTTCTCCCTCGGGGACCTTGCCCGGGGGAGCCAAGCTGAGCACGTTTGTTTCTCGTCCGTCCGTGCTGTTTTAAAGGTATGTGCTAATGTTTTTGTGATCTGTTGTTGATTTGGACACACTTATTAACTTGCTGAGTCCATTCAACCATTTACTCATAAACCGATTGTTTCACACTTGTTTAGTACTGACCACGTGATCTGCTCTCCGTACAATGTAGTCCTGGGGAGCCTCCACAGCCAATAACAATGGCATTGACGGAAGGAGAGCCTGTCCTTGCCCTCTGATCCTGCCTCCTCCACTCCGATTCCAGGGAAGCAAAAACAGCCGGAAAAGCAGATGGATGTACAGGGAGATAACACACCATGGCCGGCTCCTGCAGTGCTGAGCCCTGGTCTGAAGGTCCAGGCCGAGATCAGAGGAAGAGAGAAGTATGGCAGCAAACACAAGCCTGAAGCTCTGCTCTCACACTACAACTTCCAATGCTGAAGGGTGTTGGCTGATAGGTTGGCGAAAAGAAACACTTCTGCCGAGTGTGTCTAAAGACTTTGAACATAACTGTCATCTGGTGCCTTCCATGCTCAGCCTACACCACAAATCTTGAATATGTGGACAGTCTTTGGGAGGAAGAAGATGACATGTGTGAGAGGAATTGGAGTCTTGGCGGGGGAAGGGGTGAGTGTACTGGTATCCTTTGAATTTGGTAACTGTACAGACACCACCAAAAGCAAATAAGGTTTTATAAAGGACTTAGACAAAGAGAGGGACAAAATGAAACATATGCAGAGGAGAATGGCCGGGGAGCTTCGGAAGGAGGGTTGATAGACGGGAAATGTTTAACCTGGACTCGGCACTGTGGGGGTAGTGGTGTTAGCGGCAGGGCACTGAAAACTCGTCTCAGTCATGGGACGTGAGAGGACAGGACTAGGAGCATGATAAGAAACCACAGAGGGGAATGCTGAGACATCTTCACTTTCCTTTTTAGGGATGAGCTTGCATCATAGAGATGGTCATGACAAGAGGTTCTAACTAGTTTGCCACCACATTGAGTGGAAAGTGGTCTAATCCACTAATGTCACTTTCAAACTGGGATTCAATTTGTGCCATGAGTTTCAATTGGGCACACCCCTGAGCCCCGGGTCTTGAGTTAACATCTGCCGGTTCTTTCTCCCTAATTCCTACCTGTCCATTCTAGTCATTTCCCAAATTCAGTCATTATAGCAAGGGAGCCTTGGGAAGAGTCTACCCTGTAAATGCCAGTGTACAAGCTGCATTCACTGAGGGCTGAGGACAGGAGGAGTCTGATGTGCTGGGGTGAACATGAAGGTGTGACAGTCCACGCCTGTCAGGGACCTAGAAGGGTTTAGGATTTTACCCTGCTCATGAGTTGCTAGTTGAGCCTGCCACAGTTTCCTAGATCAGAGATAATGGACTCTATTGTTCTGGGCCACACTGGTTCCCTGGTCCACCAAGTTCCATGAGACAATGTAGATGCAGGTGGATGGATGCTCTACCCATAGAGGCTCTGTGTTTATGCTGAGGAAGCTCAAGCTGAAGCCCCAGAATTAGAAGCAAACTTGCCCAACCTTTGCCCCAGAGGGAGATGCTATCCTTTTTAAAAAAATCTTAATTAGGAGACAAATCTGCCCCAGAGAAATCTCTGTCTTTCAGGGCTTGGTGCTACATGTACATCCTTGAAAAGAGTCTGGAGTAGATGCTATCACATATGTGATAGTAGTATCACATATGCTATCTCAAGAGATGTAGAAACACCCTAGAGAATTGCTCCCAACAGTGTTTCCGTAGGGAGTGCAGTTCTGGACTGTTTCTATTGTGGTTAGAAATAAAATGGGCCAGTTGGCTACCCAACTCTAACTTCAAGTTAGTGTCTTTAGAGACCAAGGAAGCAAGCTAAACTCATAGGATTAAACAGACCTGGATTAGACTCTTAGCTCTGTTATTTAACAGAGAAGTTGTTTGCTTAGTTTCTCTGACCCTCAGTTTTCCAATTTGGAGCCAAAGATACTTCATGGTGTTGTTATGAGAATTAAAATACATGATATATATATATATATAATTGTGTGTATAAGTGTTAGCTTATCACCTGATAATCATTTTTCTTAAAATATCATGTATTTGAAAGAGCAATAGAGAGAGAGAGAGAGAGAGAGAGAGAGAGAGAGAGAGAGAATCTTCATCCACTGGTTAACTAGGCTGAAGCCAGGAGCCTAGAACTCCATGTGGCCTTACTCCATGGCTGGCAGAGACCCAAGCACTGGAGCCAAAGCTGCACCCCCTCAAAGTGCACATTAGCAGGAAGCTGGATCAGAAGCAGAGGAGCCAGGAATTCAACAGCATCTGATAAGGAATGCAGGCGTCTCAGCTAGCAGCATAACCCTCTGTGCCAAAACATCCACCCCCAATGGATATTCTTTGATTTTTACTTAGAAAAAAAAATAACATTCTGGATGCCCCAATTGCAAGAGACTTACAAAGTCAGCAGCCTTTTCCTGTGATTGGTTCCATATATTGGAAGGAAGGGAAGGAGAGGACAACACTTTGAACTTCTCCAATATAAAGATACTTGTTTGTGCCTCTTGGTAACTCTTGGGCTGAAAGATCTCAGATCCTAAAACATAAATAACTCTCCAGATGGGAGAACAAGTCATCCTTGCTTTCACTTCTCTTAGCTCAAATTACTGCTGACCCTCCACTTCTCTCTGCCTTCCTAACTTCTCCAATCTCCAGCGTGTACCTCAACCCTGTATAATTAGGGTGAATTGAGGTTCTCTGCAATTTTACACATAAACACCCATCCTACAATCGCATAGATCTCTCCAGGGAACTGCAATCCAGTCTCTCTCTAATTAAACCTGTTGGGGGCATTTTGTTTCCCTCACAGCTCTAAGCTTAAAAGATGCAGAAGCAGGAGTAAAGACCTTATAAAACAATGCTAAAACTGATGCCGTAAATATAGGAACCAAAGACTTTGTCTCCACTGCTGCATGACATTATTCTGCTTTGTTGATTCCCAGGCCAGAAATGTGGAAAGATTCAGATGTGTCTTTCCTAGCTTATTTATTTAAAGATTTATTTATTTATTTGAAAGTCAGACTTACACAGAGAGAGGGAGACACAGAGAGAGAGAGAGAGAGAGAGAGAGGTCTTCCATTCGCCGGTTCACTCCCCAGCTGGCCATAACAGCTGGAGCTGCGCCGATCTGAAACCAGGAGCCAGGAGCTTCTTCTGGGTCTCTCACCTCGCTACAGGGGCCCAAGGACTTGGGACATCTTCCACTGCCCTCCCAGGCCATGGCAGAGAGCTGGATTGGAAGTGGAGCAACCAGGATTCAAACCTGCGGCCGTATGGGAATGCCTACATGGCAGGTGGTGGCTTTACCCACTATGCCACAGCACCCCCCCACCCCCCCCACCCCGCTTTTCTTTTTCTTTTTCATTCCAGGTAAGCCAGGACTCATCCAGTTATTGAGTCATCAGAAGAGGGAACTGAGTTTTGCTGTAGACAAGTAAATTAGAGACAACGGCTTGCAGTTGAAGTATCTCAGCAGATTGGGACAGAAAAGAAACTCAGCCTCCTCATCTGGGTTGGTTATCAAACTTTATCACGGTTGAGAATCACCTAGAAGGCTGCTAAAACTGATCACTGATTACTCTGATTCAATAGGTCCAGGGTGGGGCCTGAGAATCTGTGTTTCTAACAAGTGGCTAGATGAGGCAGCTGGTGTGGGGACCACACTTTGAGAACCAGTGCTCTACAGCAGTGACTCCTAGTCCTTGACTTTATAGCACAGCCAGAGGGGAGAGCTTTCAGAAAGCATTGCCTTGCTCCTACCCCAGGGGTTTCTTCACTGGACTAGGGATGGGTGGGGCTCCTGCATGCTTCAGCTCCCCAGGTGATTTAAGAGGGAGCCAGGGTTGAGAACGATCACACATGGAGAAATTTCCTGGGTAGGCATTGCTCTTCCCCCATTCCCAAAGCTGGGCAACCAGGGAGAAAGATGGATGGACACATACAAGTCATTATTACAAGACTTGTAAACAAGTGAGCCGAAAGCCAACTGGCAAGTGAAGAAAGAAGGCTATCTGATCTGCCTGGTATTTCCTGACAGTTAAGCCTGATGATGTCTCTAGCTCTGAGTGACCCAGTTTGCAATTCTGGGCTCCTGAGCAAACCATCTCCCCCAGAGTCTTCTTTAATTATAAAATAATCAACTCAGTGGTCCCACCTCACTTCCACAGAGGGAATCAGTGGGTGGATTCCAGCCCAGGGAGGATAAAAAAATAGCAATTGCTCCCTGGGTATGCTGGCTCCCCTGGGGCCCTGGAAGAGGAGGGAAGGGTATCATGTGACCAAGACGTGTCATTTACAAAGGGCCTCATTATTATTATCACCACCACCACATCATCATCATCATTATTAAAGAGCCCTCTGCAAAAGAATAATAAAGTTACTTGTCCTCAGCATGGAGGTTAAGGTTTAGAATGTTTAGCAGTGTGAGCATTTAGCCTAAGTGGTTAAGACCCCTGCTTCCCACATTGGAGTGCCTGGGTTCAAGTCCCAGCTCTCACTCCTGATTCCAGCTTCCCATGGATGCAGACTCCAGGAGGCAGCAGGTGATGGCTCATGTGATTAGGCTACCACCACTCATGTGGATGCCTGAATTGAGATCCCAGCTCCTGACTCCAGCTGCAGCCTAGCAGGCAGCCATTGTAGGCATTTGGGGACTGAACCGACAGATGAGACACCTCTCCCTCCCTCCCTCTCTCCCTCCCTCCCTTCCTCCCTCTCAAATAAATATTTTTTTAAATTAAAAAAGCAAATACAGTTTAGAGCCTGTAGACCATGTAGTGGTTCTCACCCTTAACTACACAGAAAAACCTCACAAAGAGAACTTGACTCCACCCAGGGTGGCCAACTAGTCTCGGGTTTGTGGGCTGGCCTTCATTTTAGCACCGGAAGTCCTATACCTAGAATTCCTCAGACCCAGGCAAATAGGGCCAGTTGGCCACTGCTCCACACCAGAAGGATCAAATTAGAATGTCCGGTGCTGGGTGCTGGCCATCAGAAGGTCCAACAGCTTCCCAGGGGACAACGATGTGCGGCCTCGGTTGAACCAGAACTTTTTAAGTAAAGGGAAGTTGTGTGTAGTGCAGTGCTTTCTGGAGCCCTGAGCATGTCTGTGCTTATTAGGGTGTGTGTGTGAGCATACTGGCGTGCTTTCAAGGGGAGGGAAATGGGCTTCCTCCAGGAGCCTGTGGTTTCTGGGTCACGTATTCAGGACCATTTAAATAACCTTGGCATTTCAAGTCTCACAGAGGCTGTGTCTTCGGCAATCATAAGGCGGGTGATCATCTGAAGCCCAGTGAGTCTTTGTGGAGTGTGGCACTTCAGCAGTGGGGGCGATTCCCATCCTTGTGCAGGCACCATGGAAGAGGCCCTTGGCAATGCTGTGAGTCTCTTTTAAGGAAAGGTTCTCCATGTCCATCAATTTTTTAAAAAAGATTCATTTATTCATTTGAAAGGCAGAGTTACAGAGAGAGAGGGACAGAGATCTTCCATCTGGTGGTTCAATCTCCAAATGGCTGCAGTGGTCAATGTTGGGCCACACTGAAGCCAGGAACATGGAATTCCATCGGGGCCTTCTGTGTGTGTGGCAGGGGCCCAAGCACCTGGGCCATCTGCTGCTGCTTTTCCAGGTGCATTAGCAGGGAACTAGATCAGAATTGGAATCATGGGACTTAAACCAGTGCCCATATTGTGTTGCAGGTGGAGTTTTAACCTGCTGTGCTACAATACCAGCTCCTCACTGGCGCTATGGCATAGCAGGTAAGGCTGCCACTGGCAGGCATTCCACATGGGCGCTGGTTTGAGTCCCGGCTGCTCCAATTCCAATCTAGCTCTCTGCTATGGCCTGGGAAAATAGTGGAAGATGGCCCAAAGCCTTGGGCCCCTGCATCCACGTGAGAGATCTGGAAGAAGCTCTGGGCTCCTGGCTTCAGATCAGCACAGTTCTGGCCGTTGTGGCCAATTGGGGAGTGAACCCGCTGATGGAAGAACTCTCTCTCTCTCTGCTTCTCCTTCTCTGTGTAACTCTAACTTTCAAATAAATAAATAAATCTTTGAAAAAAACAGTCCCCCACCAATTTTTAAAGCAAATAAGTTGCCTTTTTTTTTTTTAACAAAAACTCTAACCCCAAACAAATAAATTACAGACACTTAAGTCGGCAAGACAGCATTTGTAACCCTCAAGCTGGTGATTGATGGTCTTTCAGGGATAACTTCAGCAATGTTCTTCTTTTATAAACTGATAACTAAACTCCAGGAGGAGAGAACCAGGAGGCCTCAGCCTGAGCAGTTCAGTTCATGAAACATTCTGCAGAAGCAGAACACTCTCCTCATTGTTCTGGGTACCGCATATGCAAGCATCACTACGTTTGTCCAGAATAGGTTGAACATACCTCAGATCAGCTCCCCTCAGGAAGCCCAAGGCAGAGAGGGGGTGGCCCAGGTCAGGCAGTTAGCAACGACAATAGAGCTGGGAAAAGAGGGCTCTGGGCCCAGAGTCTAGTACACAAATGTCTGAAGAACCCCGGCACCTGCTACTGCAGAAGGGACAGCAAACGAAGGCTTCTGGTGGTTTCATCACTTTATGGATTAGAGAAAGAAGTATTTCTCTACAGGAACACGGAAAATAAGTTGTGATTATTGGATCTTCAACAACTCAAACCTTAACTAAGGCAGAAAGAAAAAGTTGAGACCTGCCTCTTATGACATGCTCTGGCCTCTCAGTTTTGCACACTGGACTTGGAGTGACAACATGGTTTAGTGGAAATACCCATGAACTTGACCCTGAAGATTGAGACATTACTCCCTCAGGTGGTTACTTGACTTTGAATCTTGAACAGAGCAGGTTTCAGCTCACCCTGCCAATCCAGTGTTTCTGATGTTGGCTCCAAGCTTGACATAAAGTATCCCATGGTCCATCAGATGATTAGAACAGAAACTTCGGAAGGGCTGGTATTGTGGTGCAATGTGGCATCCCATATTGGTGCACCGATTCAAGTCCAGCTACTCTGCTTCCTATCTAGCTTCTTGCTAGTGCTCCTGGGAAAGTAGTGGATGATGACGCAAGTACTTGGACCCCTGACATCCACGTGGGAGACCAGGATGGGGTTCCTGACTCCAAGTTTCAATCTCACAAATCCCTGGCTGTTGTGGCTGTTTGGGTAATTAGCCAATGGATGGAATAATTGTTTCTCTCTGTGTCTCTCTCTCTTTGTCACTCTTTAAAAAAAATATAAAATAAAATAAAATACCAAATCTTGGAGTCACACCACTTGGCCATGACTTATTAGCTTGTGTGACCTCAGGAATATCTCTTGCCCACTTTGTGCCTCAATGTGCTGATCTGCAAACTTTAATAATAATAATAATTCTACCCTCTTCATGGGGTTGTTGCAAGGATTAGACAACAGAATGCCTAGAAACTGCTCAGCCCAGCACATAAGCATGTTCCATTAGTGTTAAGTGTAACTAATTAATTAATTAACTTTATTTGGGGTGCAGAGAAAGAGAGAGATCTCCCATTTGCTGGTTCATGAACCAAATTCCTGTATTCTCTGAGATTGGGCCAGGCCAAAGCCAAGAGCTGAGAACCCTGTACAGATCTCCACATTGACAGCAGCGACCCGAGCACTTGAGCCATCACCTGCTGCCTCCCAGAGTGCATATTAGCAGGAAGCTAAAATTGGGAGCAAAGTCAGGACTCCAATCCAGGCAATCTGATATGGGATACAGGGAATTCCAAGCAGCCTCTTAACCACTAAGCCAAATTGCCGGTTCCAAGTGTTATTAATTACAGTGATTTGGCTTATTCAGAATAACTCCGAGAAGGAGCTGGAACCTGGGAAATCTTGAAAGCCCTGGCAAGAATGGTGGAGAGAATTGGAATGAGTTGTAGGGTGCGAGATGTTCTTAGCAGCAACTGTGCAAAAAATATGCTGCCCTGAGGCTCCCCCCAGCAAGCACATAAAATGCAGTGTGTGCAAAGCAAACCCGTGATCTTTCCTGTTCTTTGGGCCTCCTTATTTCCGGCAATCATCCTGCTGGAGAAGCACTGGAAATAGTGTGTGTGACACTGTCACTGTCAGTGAAAGTCAGGGGCTGTGGGGGTGAGGAGGCTGAGTTTTCATATTCATACTGTCCCTAGTCTGGATAAGAAATAGCACCTGGGCCGGCGCCGCGGCTCACTAGGCTAATCCTCCGCCTTGCGGCGCCGGCACACCGGGTTCTAGTCCCGGTCGGGGCACCGATCCTGTCCCGGTTGCCCCTCTTCCAGGCCAGCTCTCTGCTGTGGCCAGGGAGTGCAGTGGAGGATGGCCCAAGTCCTTGGGCCCTGCACCCCATGGGAGACCAGGATAAACACCTGGCTCCTGCCATCGGATCAGCACAGTGCGCCGGCCGCAGCGCGCTACCGCGGCGGCCATTGGAGGGTGAACCAACGGCAAAAGGAAGACCTTTCTCTCTGTCTCTCACTGTCCACTCTGCCTGTCAAAAATAAAAAATAAAAAAAAAAAAAAAAAAAAAAAAGAAATAGCACCTGGCAGGAAACAGCAAGGTAAATGGTAGGAGCGGAAGTCCTTTGCAAGACACAAAGCATTTATGAAGCTAAGCTATTGGTATCCCCCTGCCCCAGTGAAAGAGATGAATAAGACAAACGTGTGCAAAGTCCAAAGCTCAGCCTCTGTGGTGTCCGGAGGGGAGAGAAGGGATCCCTGTTACCTTGCCTCAACTTTGGATCCAGCAGGCTCTCTTGCAGCGCAGCAAGAATGATGGCTTTGGTTCTCCTCCCTGTGGAGAAATTTTAACCTGCATGGGGTGCGTGAGGTCTGCTGAGATGTCAACAATGAACCACTGTGTGCTGACGGAAAGCAGTGCTCGACATCTCTTCCCAAAAGAAACCTGAGAAGCGTGAGGACTCGCTGCTTTCCCCTCCTCGGCACCACATAAACAAGAGCCTGGGCCCCAGCCATGGCCTTCCCCGGGGATGGGACAACGCCAGGCTCAGCGCTGCACCAAGCAGACTCTTCATAGCATGCCAGACACTCTCCAGGCAGCTCTTTAAGCTGAGTAACAAGCCTTAGTTTATTGGGGAGCTTTAATTACCAGTTTAATGTACAAACACATTTCTCTCTAGAGACGTTCACGCAGACACAGGCTTTGTTCAGAGGGAAGGCAAGCTGCTTCCTTTTCCTGGCTAAGACACTGATCCCGGGTGAGACTTATCTGGGGCTGGGGAAAGCCAGCCCGCCCCAGCTCACATGCTTGCTCTCCCACTGGGGATCCACTTAGCTATGTCTCCGACAACCACATCTGCAGGGTGATGGTCTCCTCTGGGCACCTTCACTCTTACCTCTGTGATGGAAGTAACGACAGCACTTACTCAGCATCGTACGAGGTGCTGAAGAGGTTTACAAAGCAGGAGTTGTGCAGGCATACCCTATTCTGGAGCGCTGAGTCTTATATGGAAAGCGAAAGAGGGCCCCAGTCCAACTCCCTGAGCACGTGTCTACTTGTCTATATAATAGAAGGTTTTCTAGGCAAGTCCAAAGGGAACAGGGCTGACATGGGAGAAGCAGTTAACCTTACCAAATACCATTTGCCAGACACTGCTGAGCCCTCCTCCCGAACTGTCTGACACTCGCCAACTAGCCACAGTGGCTCGCCCTGTTGCCTTACATGCTTAGCCCCCAGCACCTGATCTTTGGTGGCTCAGGTTTTCCTGTGCTTTGACCTGCCTGCTTCTCTTCCCCTCCCGTCTTTACCTTCTTCTCCATTCAACTTAGTTATAGCCCATAGTCCCTCTGTTGTATCATTTATCAATGGGTGCAAGTGGCAATGTGAGAAGGGAGGGGGCCACAGTTATATTGTGAGAGATCCTCTTGCCCATTGAAGAAAGTTTAGCATTTCTGGCTTCTGCCCACAAAATTCCAATAGTGCTTTCCATCACCGTGACTGCTCAAAATACCCCTTTTCTTCCAGACACCCCCACAGGGAGGTACTGACCCCTCTACCATTGAGAACCTCTGGTTTAGGCTTTTGTCATTGTCCCTTGCCCATTGTCCTTCCATTATAGCCACCTGAAAACAGCCCTAGCCTGGACAATCAGAGCTGGCCACCTGCTCCCCAGCTGTGAGCATGTGTCCAAGGGCTATTAGGCACAATCTCACAATTAGATCTCACTGTCAATTCCTGGTCATTAGTCCTGAGCAAACCCCCAAACTCTGATGGCTATCCAGTGGTCCTGTTCTTCCCTTGCCCACGATGACCATGAAGACCTTCTCCACTCTCTTCTGCCCCCATAAACCTAGGAAGAGGACTCTATTGCAGCAAAAAACAATAAACACCAGGGCTGGAGCTCCTCCACCTGCAGTGCTGGCATCCCATAGGGGCGCCAGTTCAAGTCCCGGCTGCTCCTCTTCAGATTCAGCTCCCTGCTAATGCACCTGGGAAAGCAGCAGAGGCTGGCCCAAGTGCTTGGGCCCCTGCACCCATGTGGGAGACCCAGAGTAAGCTACTGGCTCTTGGCTTTGGACTGGCCCAGCCCCAACCATTGTAGCTATTTCAGGAATGAGCCAATGGATGGAAGATCTCTCTCTCTCTTTCTCTCTCTGCCTTTCAAATAAATAATAAAATTTAAGAAAAACCAAAAAATAGTAAATTCCATCTCCCTCATGTGGGAGACCAGGATGGAGTTTCCAACTCCTGGCTTCGAGCTGGCCTAGCCTCAGCTGTTGTGGCCATCTGGGGAGCGATCCAGAAGATGGAAGATCTCTCTCTTAGTCTGTCTCTCCCTCTCTCTATAACTCTGCCTCTCAAACTTGTAAATAAATAAACTTTTAAAAACAAACAAACAAAAAAACTCTTCTCTTTTGATCCTGTATCACTTCCAGGGAATGGTCAAATCTGTTATTCATTTTTATTTATTTATTTTAAAAATATTTTTATTTATTTATTTGACAGGTAGAGTTACAGACAGTGAGAGAAAGAGACAGAGAGAAAGGTCTTCCTTCCGTTGGTTCACTCCCCAAATGGCCGCAACGCCCGGAACTGCACGTATCCGAAGCCAGCAGCCAGGAGCATCCTCTGGGTCTCCCCTGTGGGTGCAGGGGCCCAAGAACCTGGGCCATTCTCCACTACTTTCCCAGGTCACAGCAGAGAGCTGGATTGGAAGAGGAGCAACCAGAACTAGAAACAGTGCCCACATGGGATGCAGGTGCCGCAGACAGAATTAACCCATTGCGCCACTGTGCCAGCCCTTAAATCTGTTATTTTATTTATTTTTTAAAATTATCTGAAACAGTAGGAGAGACAGAATTCTTCCATTTGCTGGTTCATTCCCAAATGCTGAAAAAAGCCAAGGCTGGGCCAGGTCAGAGCTAGGAGCCTAGAACATAATCTAGGTCTCTCACATCGGTTGCAGGGACCTATGAACCTGCTGCCTATGAACTGTGCAGTGTCAGGCAATTGGAATTGGAATGGAGTCAAAAATCAAACCTAAGCACTCCAGTATGGTATGTGGGTGTCCCAAGCTGTGTCTTATGGCTATGCCAAACCCCTGCTTCTCAAACTTTTCAAGACTGTCTCCCCTCATGGTATCAATTTCCTTATCTCTCCCTCGCTCTAGGATCCTTCTAATGGGAACCCTATTGCCGTCGCTACAATCATAACTGCTCCTCCCAGAGTTACCAAAGATCAGACTCCATAGACGTGTTCAGTCCCTAGCACACCTGCCCTCCAGACGACCTGGTATGTTGATCATTCTTGGGAAACTTTGACTCTGACTTCTAGGACACCAGCACCTCCTGCTGGTTATCTTCCTCCCACAGCCAGCTTGCATTTTTGTAAAGATTTATTTTTATTTATTTGAAAGGCAGAGTTAGAGAGAGAGAGAGAGTTAGAGAGAGACCATCTTTCACTGCTTTCCCGTGTACATTAGCAGGGAGCTGGATTGGAAGTGGAGAAGCCAGGACACAAAGCAGTGTCCATATGGGTTGCTGGTGTCACAGACCACAGCTTTTTTTTTTTTTTTTTTAAGATTTTAATTTATTTATTTGAGAGGTAGAATTATAGTGAGAGGGAGAGAGACAGAAAGGTCTTCCCTCCATTGGTTCACTCCCCAAATGGCTGCAATGGCTGGAACTGAGCTGATCCGAAGCCAGGAGCCAGGTGTTTTTTCTGGGTCTCCTATGTGGCTGCAGAGGCCCAAGGACTTGGGCCATCTTCTACTGCTTTTCCAGGCCACAGCAGAGAGCTGGTGTGGAAGAGGAGCAGCCAGGACTAGAACCGGCGCCATATGGGATGCTGGCACCTCAGGCGAAGGATTAACCTACTGAACCACGGCACTGGGCAGGACCACAGCTTAATCTGTTACACAACACTGGCCCCCAGCTTGTATTTTTAACCTTCTCTTAAAAACTGATGTTTCTCAAGTTTCTACCTCAGGTCTTCCTTTCCTCTCACCCTTTAAACTCTGGAAATATCTCCCTGGGTGATTTTATCCATTGAGATCACATGCTATCAACTCACAAATTGTTAGTCCAGTTGTCTTTCTGTAACTGCAAATCCTTATCATCTGAGTGTCATCGACCTATTTGCATTGACAAGTCTGCAGGTTCTCACTATTTTCAGATCTGTTAAATTTCAGTCACTGATAGCATAATCCATTCCAGACATTTTAAGCAGAAAGGAGCTCCAGGAACTGTATGTTTAATGAAAAAGCCTCCAGGCTAGGTGTCCAGGAACCACACCCAGAACAATACTGCAGAATTAACTCTCTAGGGAAAGTGCTATCTTTGTCACAAGCAGGAAGCTCTGGAATTAGAAACCCGCTGTCTCAGTGTGAGCTTAGCTCTGATGCAGCAGCCAGGCAACAATGACTGAGCGCTGTGGGGTCCAGAGTCATTTGCACCTGCTGTATTTGCATCAGCAGACTTGATGCTTTGAGCACGGCTGCTCTTTCTCCACTTGACTCAGTTTAACTTTACGCATGTCTGACGGATGAACCTGAAATACATTTGAAGCCTGAATTGCAAGGGGGTGTGGGGAAGTTGTTTTTGGCTTTCTAGACCCTGAAGGAGGGGACATAGATAGATACAAGTGATTATCATCATTTCCTCGATAACACCCAAGCAGCACACAGAGCTGCAGAGCACAAGGACGCCTTGGAGGAGTTCATCAGCCTCCTACTACGCAGAATCACTACCTGCGGCTTCTTAGTGCTGTTTCCTGGGCTCTGGTCTGGACGCTGCACCAGGAGGAGATGTGAGCAGGCACAGACCCTAACAGATGCCAAAGGATATTGCAATGTCTGCTACTTTCCTGTCAACCCATTATCTATGTGCATGGGGAATGCTCCTTGGGCTAAGAGGGGTGGTTCCTGCTGCTTGGAAGGGTCACTTAGTACTAGCTAACATGTACTCTACTATAGGAATGCACTGATGAGTGTCAATGTTGTGACACAGTGGGTTAGGCAGTCACTTGTGAAGCCAGCATCCTATATCAGAGCGCTGGTTCCAGTCCAGGCTGCACTGCTTCTCATCCAGACCCCTGCGACTGTACCTGATAAGGCAATGGAAGATAGCCCAAGTACTCGGGCCTTGGCCACTCATGTGGGAGATCTGGATGGAGTTTCTGGGTCTTGGTTTTGCAGTCATTTGGGGAGTGAACCACTAGATGGAATATCTCTCCATTGCTCTGCTTTTCAAACAAATAACTAAATAAATTGTTAAAAAAGAGAAAACACACTAATAGGAGCAAGTGTTTTGTGCAGCAGATAAAATTGCCATTTGGGATACCTGCATCCTATTTTGGGAGTGCCTGGTTCAAGTCCCAACTCCTCCACTCCAATCCAACTTCCTGCTAATACACATCTTGGGTCCTTTACAGGTAAAGGCACTTCCAGTTGAAATTAAACAATGAATTTTTTTCTTTTAAAGAAAGATTTTATTTGTGTTTATGTGAAAGGCAGAGTTACAGGGAGAGGAAGAGACAGAGACAGGGAGATCTTCCACCTGCTGGTTCACTCCCCAAATGGTTGCAATGCCTGAGGCTGAGCCAGACCAAAGCCAGGAGCCTGGAACTCCATCTGGATCTCCCATGTGGGTGCAGGGGCCCAGGTACCTGGGCCATCTTCTATTGCTTTCCCAGGCCCATTAGCAAGGAGCTGGATCAGAAGTGGAGGAGCCGGGACTTGAACCAGTGCTCACATAGGATGGCAGTGTTGCAAGCAGTAGCTTAACCTGCGACAGTACAATGCAGGCCCTACAAGTTTGTTTTCTGGTTGTCTGTCTCCTGTCACTAAAACATAAGCCACGAAGCCAGAACTTTGCTATATTCACTCCTCATCTCCAGATGGGCCTAGAATCATGCCTGGCACACAGCAGACACTCAACAAAAATGTGTGGAATTAATGAATCCATGACTCTCTCCCTCCCAGAGCCTCTGAGGTGGTGGAAATGTAGGAATATGAGTCTTTTTTTTATTTGACAGGTAGAGTTATAGACAGTGAGAGAGAGAGAGAGACAGAGAGAAAGGTCTTCCTTCCATTGGTTCACTCCCCAAATGGCCGCTACAGCCAGTGCGCTGCCAATCCGAAGCCAGGAGCCAGGTGCTTCCTCCTGGTCTCCCATGCGGGTGCAGGGGCCCAAGCACTTGGGCCATCCTCCACTGCCTTCCAGGGTCACAGCAGAGAGCTGGACTGGAAGAGGAGCAACAGGAACGTGAGTCTTGCATGCTGCTGCAGTGGTAAGTTTAACATGACAGCGATTCAATGCCTTCCTGTTTATGAAGCTGGCAAGGTCCTGTGCTGTGCTGACAAATGCCTGGGTTATGCGGCCTCTGGAGACGATGCTTCCTCTTGTAAGGCCCTGAGACTGCCTTCCTCCTGGCCCTCCAGCAGCCTTGAGGCATAGGTCACTGGTCCTTGCAAAGAGAAGTTCAGTTCAGACACTGAGAAACTCTGCGCTTACCCAGCTCCTCCCTAGGAAGACAGCTGATCTCTGCCTGTGTGGGCAGCTCCTCTCTTGCCTTTTCTCTTGACTACACTTGTGGAGAACAGTGGCTCATGTCTGCTGTAGGTTTATGGTGTGTCTGAGTTAAGCTGTCCCACACACTTTATAGGAATAAATGTATTTAATTCTCACATCTACGAGGGAGGGGCCTCTTACTCGTCCCTTTTTTACAGATGGTCAAACAGAGCAGGAGAGAAGAATGAATTTGCCCACAGCCCACACGGCTGGGAAGGGTCAGAGCTCAGATCCAACCCAGGCAGTCTGGGCCAGGAATTCCTGTCACTATTTTCCACCCCTGCTGTTTCTTCCAGGCAGGGTCCTCAAAGACCACCACCTCCTGTCTAAAGAAAAGGTTTTCTCTCGCTAGCCAGTCCACAGACACATTTCCTGGGCATTTTCTCCTGGAACTTAAGGGGATTAATAAACAGCCCCTCTCTCTTGGGCACCCCAATTCAGAAACTTAGTCTGTGCCAGCTGCTAGAACAAAATACCATGGATTGGGAGCCTTATATAGCAGAGGAATTCATTTCTTGTGGTTCTGGAGGAGGGAAATCCCAGATCGAGGCAGACACCGTGTCTGGTCCTAGATCCTAGATTGTGTCTTCTCAAGGTCACCGCGCAGGTTAGAGGGGCAGGAGATCTCTCTGGAGTCTCTTTCACAAGGCTGCAAATTCCTCTCTAATTCCCTGTCTCCTAATAGCAGCACTACAGGGCTTAGGATTGCAATACAAGAATCTGGCAAGGAAGAGACACAAACATTTGGACCACATCAAGAATTGATGGAGGGGCCAGCACTGTGGCGTAGCAGGTAAGGCCACTGCCTGCAGTGCTGGCATCCCATATGGGTACCATTTCAAGTCCTGGCTGCTCCATTTCGAATCCTGCTCTCTGCTATGGCCTGGGAAAGCAGTAGAAGATGGCCCAAGTCCTTGGCCGCTGCACCTGTGTGGGAGACCTGAAAGAAGCTCCTGGCTCCTGCCTTCAGATCGGTGCAGTTCCAGCTGTTGCAGCCAATTGGGGAGTGAATCAGCAGATGGAAAACCTCTCTTTCTCTGCCTCTCCTTTTCTCTCTATGTAACTCTGACTTTCAAATAAATAAATAAATTTTTAAAAAATAATTGATGGAAAAATAGAGCAGACTGATACAGATAAAAATTTGACTTTTGTAGGGTCTGGCGTTGTGGCGCAGTGGGTTAAGCTGCTGCCTGGGACTCCAACATCCCATACCACATCAGGTGCTTGTTCAAGTCCAGGCTGTTCTACTTCCCATTCAGCTCCCCGCTAATGCACCTGGGAAAGCAGTGCATGATAGCCCATGCTTGGACTCCTGCCACCCATGAGGAAGACCAGGATGGAGTTCCTGGCTCCTGGCTCCAGCCTGATCCAGCTCTGACCCCCACAGCCATATGGGGAGTAAACCAGTGGATAGAAGGTCTTTCTCTATCTCCTGCTGTCTGTCCCTCTCTCTGTCACCCTGCCTTTAGAATAAGTAAAATAATTTTTTAATTATAATATTTGACTTTGCCCTTATAATCCAGGCTGAGTATATAGCCATGGTGACCACGTGGCCTCAGCTGCTTTCTACCATACCACACCTGCTCCTGCTCCTGCTCCTGCTCCTGGTGGAGATGTTGGGACAGCCCATATGGGAGAAGATTCTAGTCTGCAGGGCAGACAGGTTTACCCAGGATCACTGTCTTACCTCAGACAAGCCTGAAAGAGAAGAGAAAAAAAGGCCGAATCCCCTGGCTTCTTCACCTTAGAGTAGCACTACTCAGCTGCATTCATTTCTTGGGGTTGCTCCAACAAAATTGGCTTGAAACCACAGAAACTTCCGTCCATGGGACACCAGAAGTCCAAAGTCAAGATGTCCACAGGCCACACTCACTTGTCCAGCTTCCAGTGGCTCTCAGAAATGCTGGGCCTGAGGCTGCATCGCCCCAGCCTCGCCTCTGTGGCTGTATTCCTTCTGCAGCTTCTCCCTTGTGTTTGTCTCAAGTCTTTCTTGGCCTCTTTTTTGAAAGGGACACTTGTAACTGCATTTAGTGTTCACCTAGATAGGTAGGGTGACTTCTTGTTCCAGACTGAATTATCTTCCCCCAAATTCATCTGTGGATGCCTTGACTGAGCAATTTGAATTTGGAGAAAAGTCAATTAAAGAGGTAATTTAGAGTAAATGAGGTTATAGGGGTGCAGCCCTAATCCAAGAGGACTTCTGAGAAGAAAAGATTCCAAAGGTGCACACACACAAAGAAATGAGAATGGGGGGACCCAGGGAGAAGTCTACCTCTGCAATGCAAGGAGAGGTCTCGAGAGAAACCAACCCCATCAGCAACTTGACCTTGCACTTCCAGCCTCCAGCACTGTGAGAATACACTTTGGGTGTTTAAGCCACTCCCTGTTAGCAGCACTAGAAAATAGATAATACTTCCTTATCTCAGAATCCATGACCCCAAATGAGGCCATAGTTATAAGTTCCAGGGATTATGATGTAACATGAAGGTGCTTGAAAACATTTGTGAAAATACATATTGTGGGATCATTATGCACACTTTCAAAATTTTTGCACTGAAGTAAACTTCTTCTTCAGGTTCATTGTTTCCATTAGTTTTTGCAGTCTCTTCTCATCTTTAGGTTGCTGTTATCCAACCTAGGCTGAAAACCACAGACACAATCATTTCTCCTCCCTGGGAGGAAGGCATGAGGAGACGGCAAGAGGGCAGGGCCAAGGTTACACCCTGATCTAGCCATGGGCCCTGGAAACATGAGGAGTGGACACTGAACACTCTTCCAGTGCCTCATACAAACTGTCCATGCACCAAAAGCATTCTGTCTGATCACATCCTATTTGGAAAGCCCCTATCCTGATGCCTGACCATAGTAGGTACTTCTTAAACTATAGCTCTCATCTTCTTCCTGGAAGCCCTGTGTGAGGTCACATGAACACCCAGCACCAAAGCTGGGTCTCAGAAACCTTTCTGCAGCTCCACTTTGATGTTTTCCATTCTGAGTGCCATCACATGCAAAACATGGTACTAAATATGTTTGACTACAAAGAAAAACAAGCAGGTTATTGGCTAGTGGAAGAGATGGGCAGGGGTACAGAAGCAGAGACCAGGTGGAAAGGGAGACCAGATGGGCTACCAATTATGAGCTCTGGCTCTGCAGTCCTGCTGTGGGATTGATGGGTGGCATGGCAGAGTGTCCGGGGTCAGCGGGTGGAACAGGCTGCTTTCACCTCCACCCTTCACTGCCGAGGAGCTAGAGCACTCCACGACCACTGGGCCCTCCCTCTCGGGCTTTGCAAGGGCTTCAAAGACATCGAGGTCACAGAACAGCACCATTTGGCAGATGGCAGAGGCTGCCTCAGGGGAGGAGAAAGGCTGTGTGATGCCAAGCCAGAGATAGGAAACATTTTGAGTTAGAGAAAGAGAGGCAGGCTCCATTCTGTTTGGAAGTGGCAGATGGATCCAATAGTCCAGGACTTCCTAATCATTTGCAGGTCACAGCCTCTTTGGAGCATAGAATGAGAGCTGTGGACCAATTCTGCAGAAACAAGGATGTGGGCATTCAAGGCACTGCAGAGCTTCTGTGGCCTCAAAGATGCTTTGGAAGCCATAGAGGGCTCCCAGTACATCCATAAACCCTCTGTTCAGAAGCACTGCTTGTTGTTTTTAACAATGCAAACAGGCTTCTTAGAATAGGAAAGTACTCAGAATGATCCTACAGTGTAGCCTCGTACATTCTACATGTTTGTATGACTGTGTAATGGCATGTACTGTGTCCTATGGACTTCTGGTCATAATGATGATCGGTGTAGGTTCATCCGTTGCAACAGACATTACCTCTGCTGGGGGTGTTGATAATAGGAAAGGCTACACATGTGTAGGGCTGGGGTGGAGGGGTATATGGACATCTTTGCACTCTCTCTATTTTGCTCTGAACCTAAAACTGCCCTAAAGAGTGATTCTATATTTTTTAAGATTTCCTTTATTTATTTGAAAGGCAGAGTCTTTCTCTCTCTCTCTCTCTCTCTCTCTCTCTCTCTCTCTCACACACACACACACACACACTCACACAGAGAGAGAGAGAGGGTGGGGGGAAGCAATATTCCATCTGTTGTTTCACTCCCCAAATGGCTACAATGGCTGGGGCTGGGCCAGGCTGAAGCCAGGAGCCCAGAACTCCATCCAAGTCTCCCATCTCTCATGTGGATGGCATTGGTCCCAGTACTTGGGCCATCTTCCACTGACTTTCCAGGCATATTGGCAGAGGGCTGGATTTGAAGTGGAGCAGCTAGAACTCAAACTGGTTCCCTGATATGGGATGCCATTGTGACAGGTGGCAGCTTAACCCACTGTGCCACAACAATGATCTTTCATTTTTTAAAAAAGTGACTGTGAATTCTTCAACATTCCTCCCATGTCAGGTGAGCCTTTGTCTCTCATCTGGATTCTAGGCAAGCTTGTGACTCTTCTACCAACTGAGAATGGATTCCAAAGCTCGTTCATATCATAGAAGGCCTTTCAGCTTCTACCTGGTTCACTTAGAGTGCTCACTTTGGGGGTGCTCTCTCTCAGAATGCAGCTTCATGCAAACTGGGGAGGCTGTGTGTAGACTCTGATAATGGTTCCAGCTGAACCCAGCTGGATTGAATTGCATCCCCCACAAAATGTTGAAGTCCTGACTCCCACTACCTATGAATGTGACCTTATTTGGAAAGAGGATCTTCGCTCTCAAGTAGTAAAGATGACATCATCAGGTGGCCCCAAATCCAGTGTGATTGTTTTCCTTAAGAAAGGGGGAATTTAGGGGCTGGCTCTATGGCCTAGCAGGTTAAGCTGCTGCCTGCAGCACTGGCATCTCATGTAGGCTCAGGTTCGAGTCCTGGCTGCTCTACTTCTGATCCAGCTCCCTGTTCATGAACCTGGGAAAGCAACGGAGGATGGTCCAAGTACTTGGGCCTCTGCACCCACATGGGAGACCTGCATGAAGCTCCTGGCTTTGCCTTGACCTAACCCTGGCTGATGCAGCCATTTGGGGAGTGAACCAGAGGATGGAAGATCTCTCTCTGTGTCTCTCCTACCCTTCCTCTCTCTGTAACTCTTCCAAATAAATAAGCAAAAAAATTAAAAAAAAAAAAAGAAAGAGGGAATTTAGACACAGTGACATGCACATAGCAGCAATGCCATGTGCCAATGAAAACAGAGATTAGCAAAATGCATTCATAAGCCAAGGAGTGCCAAAGATGGCCAACACATCATCAGGAGAGTGTGGGGTAGATTCTCTCCCAGCCTTCTGATGAAATCAACCCTGCCAGCATAGAAGCCCTAACAAACTAGGAGGTGGTTTCTTTAGGGAACTATGTCTTCCCACTGAACTATGCCCAGTTAAGGTTGATTATTCTATAACACCTTAAGCAAACAGATCGCGAGTGCTGCTAACCTCTGGTGAAGTGAAGGAGCCATCCCGAAAGTGACTCCTCCCAGACTCCTGTGCCCCCTCAGGTCTTCCTAGCTGAGACAACAGACATGGTAGGGGAGCCACTTGCCACTGCTGCTGTGCTCTGGCTGAATTTTCCACCCACAGGACCCGGGAGCATAATTCAGACAGGTTGCAGAGTGCTGCAGGCTCAGTTCCAAGCCACTGCCATAAATCGGATTTTGCAACAAAGCAAGTCACACGAGTGTTTTGGTTTCCCAGTGCAAATAGATTGTATGCTTACACTACAGTCTGTTGAGTGTGCAATAGCATTCTCTTTTTAAAAGGTATTTATACTTTAATTTGGAAATATTTTATTGCTACAAAATGCTAATCATCCTCTGAGTTATTTGGGGAAATGGCACCAATAAGTTTGCTTGAGGCTAGATGGTCTCAAGTTTTCAAATTGTAAAAATGTGATGTCTGCAAAGTGTCGGCAAGTGCAGTGCAATAGATGAGGTGTGTCTGTTGTTGTTGTTTCCATTTATTTATTTTCATTTTTATTTCAAAGGCACCGAGGCATACACAGAGAGAAACAGAGGCAGACAGAAACAGAGAGAAAGAGAGAGAGGGAGAGAGAGAGAGAGAGAGTTCTCAAATGCTGATTCACTCTCCAAATGCCTGCAACAGCCAGGGCTAGCCCAGGCTGAAGTCAGGGGCCAAGACTTCCATCTGGGTCTCCCATGTGGGTAGCAGGGGCCCAGGGACTTGAGCGGTCACCTGCTGCTTCCCAGGGTGTACATGAACAGGAAATTGAAATTGGAAGTAGAGCTGGGAGTTGAGCCTTGGCAGTCTCGTATGGGATCCCAAATGGTGGCTTTAATCGCCATGCTAAATGCTCACTCTAATGCAGGGTTGTTTGTTATCCAGCCACACTTAACTGGAACACTGCTTACAACTCTCCTGACCTCTGATCTATCTGAATTACATTCTCTACCTTCCTTGTCTGCAGAGGGGGTTCACTTGATGAATAATTTGAGCTAAATGTTCGTGGTAATGGTATCATAAAACCCAAGAATTAGAAGAAAACTAGATGTTCACATTTAAGGGAAAACAAATTACCCACAGTCCCAACTTCATACAAATCAAACAGCTATCATTTTCTCTTTCAATCCTTGTGCATACATAATTTGCACATAGTTTATTCAAGATTCATTCAACATAGTTCGAATCAGAGTATACATAATTTTGGAATCTGCTTTTTCAACTTGCAATTTATCACAGCTTTTTCCATGTCACTACATAGTCTTTATACTTATTTTAATTGGCAGCAAAAAATTTCACAAGGGATTGTATTATAATTTACTCAATCACTGTCCTTTTGACCAACATAAACATTTTGATGTGAATCTCTTTAATTGCAACATCATAATTGTTGTTCTAAACACAAGGGTGGGCAAAGCTATGGCCTGTGAGCAAATCCAGTGATTTTTTTCTACTGCCTGGGAGCTAATGAGAGCCTTTACAGTTGTAAATGATGGGGAAAAAAATTTAAGACCATTTCATGACACTCGAAAATTATAGAAAATGCAAACTTCAGTGTGCATAAATAAAGTTCAATTAGAATACAGCCACACCCAACATTTACATATTGTCTGGCTACTTTCACACCCCAGAGGCAGCACTGAGTAGTTGGAACAGAGACCCCGCTGCCCAAAGAGCCTAAAATAGTGTCTACCTGACCCTACGTAGGAAAGACTTGCCTACCCCTGATCTCAACACACCAAACCACTGCCCCTGGGGGCTGGTGCTGTGACATAGTGGATTAGGCTTCTGCTTGCTGTGCCAACATCCCATATGAGTGCTGGTTCAAATCCTGGCTGCTCTGCTTGCTATCCATCTCCCTGCTAATGTGCTTGGGAAATTAGTGGATGATGGCCCAAGTGTTTGGGTCCATACATCCATGTGGGAGACCTGGATAAGGCTACTGGCTCCTAGATTCAGTGTTACTCCAGCTCTGGCCATTGCAGCCATTTTGGGAGTGAACCAGTGGATGGAACATTTCTCTCTTTCTCTCTCTCTGCCTCTGCCTCTGTCTCTCCCTCTCTCTGTCACTCTGCCTTTCAAATAAATAAATCTTAAAAATACATAAATAAACCACTGCCCACCCCCCTTCAACTCTCACGTCCAAGTTTCACCTACCTGTTTTGCTCATCTTGCTCTCATTCTTCAGTTATCCCACGATTTGGTAAGCATCAGCTCTTTGTTGAGTGTGTGTGCTTTCCAGAGGCTGTGGGGACGTACAACTAAATAAGCCCAAATCCCTTCTTTCAAAGAGTTTACAGGCTGACAGACACTCAAGGCAGACACACACTGAGAACATGGCAACCTTGGGAGTCCTCTGAGCCACTGCACAAGTACAGACGAAATGCCTCGGCTCCAGGTGTGGGGATTTCTTGGCAGCTGGGAGTGCGACATTGAAGCTTCAGAGGAGAGAAAGGAAGAAGGATGCTGATAGAGAAACAACTGTAGCAACCACCGCATGACAGAAGACAGGGAGGTGGCATGAATCCCCACGTGCCTGTAGCCGTGTGGCTGCGGGACAGATGGTTTAAGAAGCCACAGTGGAGACCAGATGGAAGGAGAGAGGTGGGAAGAGGGGCGGAGGAAGGGGAGGGAGGAGGTTGGCACCAAGCTAAGAAGACAGGAGAGAGAGGTGACTAGGTACCAAGCTGACCAAAAAAAAAAAAAAAAAGAAAAACCTTTTTCAACCTTCAAATATCCTTCAGAATTAGCAAAAATTTTATTTCCCCTTAGCCAAAGGCAAATAAGACAGAGATGAAGTGTTTCAGTTCTGCCAAACCAAAGAATCCATACTCTATAAAGCCTCAGGAGTTAGACATGCCAGTCTTTGAGATGAATTGCTGCACTCTGTAACACATGAGAGTTCACTCCCTGGGGCCAGTGCTGTGGCATAGCAGGTTAAAGCCACTGTCTGCGGCACCAGCATCCCATTTGGGTGCCAGTTCCTGCCCTGGCTGTTTCACTTACTATCAAGCTCCCTGCTAATGACCTGGGAAAAGTAAAGGAAGATGGCCCAAGTGCTTGAGCCCCTGCACCCACCTGGGAGACCTGGATGAAGCTCCTGGCTCCTGGCTTCAGCCTTGGCTCAGCCATGGCCGTTGCAGCCACTTGGGGAGTGAACCAGCAGAAGGAGGACCTCCGTCTCTTTCTCTATCTCTTTAATTCTTCTTTTCAAATAAATAAATAAATCTTTATTGAGAAAGAGAGAGGGAGAGAGAGAGAGAGAGAGAGATTCTTTTGGGGTTACCACTAATATAAATATTCCCACAGGCTCTATCTTCAGAAAAGCAGGTAAGGTTTCATTGTTGCATGTTCAGAATGCAGGATTTAGGCAAAAGCGGGGCCCTGGGACACAGGCAGGATGTGAGGGTTCACTCTGGAGCTGTGTGTCGGCGGATGCTGCAGGAAGGCTGTCTTGGCACAAAGTGTTCAGAGGGGACCAGACCACCACAGTAAAGGAACAGGTAAAGAAACCAGCTGAGTCGGACTCTCGAACCTACCAGGTGTGAAGGTGTACATTGCAAATGCTGCATCTTGGACACCCCCCTAACCCTTGCTAAGAAAAGCCCTAGCAAACTTCTTGGGGAGGCAGTTTCTTGAGGGAACCATACTAGCATCTCCTTTACTTGTCACAGTGCATAAAGCTTTCCTCTAAGCAACACCTGCTTGAAGCTGATTATTTGGTGGCGACAGCCCAAACAAACAGGCCCCTGTCTGCTCACAATCTCTAGCTGACTGGTTATGGCAAACGATCTGCATCTTTGGAATTCCATCTTCTTTCTGTAGGACTACTCTCCCAACACAACACCTTTAATCCAGGCGTCTCTTTATGAGTGAGAAGGGCTTTCACTACTAAGGGCATAGAGAAGAAAGATTCTGTTTGTGAAGTCTGAAATGGAAACACTAGATCTAAAGAAATCACTAATAAATATTAAACTTCTCCCAAATCTCATCCTTTAAAGTTCAGGAATCAGCTCTCCTAGGGCTTTACTTTTCAAACTTCAAAATGGGTACCATAGAGTGAGGATCTTGTTAAAATGTAGCAGATTCCAGGGCCTGAGGTTTGCATTTCTAATGATTTCCCAGTCCTGCTGCTGCTGCTGGTCCATGGACTACGCTTTGAGGAACAAGGGTCCAGACCCTTCCAGCCACTGTGCAGTGTTCTCTGCTGAATTCCAATGGGATGCGTGCTCTATTCCCTCCAGTATTTCAGTTTTATTTATTCGATCTTGCTTATCTGGTATTTCAAACATTGTTTCCTGTTTCCTGAAAGTAAGTCTTACTTCCCCACAGGACTGTGAACTCTGGAGGGGAAAGAATCTTATCTAATACCTCTGTGCTTCATAAACACATCCCTTGGTGCCAGGCTCAGGGTAGACTGTTTTGAAAACCAGTGAACAAGACAGCCAGAGCCATTTTCAGTAAAAAGAGCAAGAGCCGTGGGCAAAAATGTCGCTTGAGGTCATCATCTTCTCCTCCATCCAATGCAAGTGCTCGTGAGAAGTGGATGTGGTTTTGAAACAGAGGGTGGGTTCAAATGTGCAAATCTTATACTTGATTGAACAAGAAATAGAATCTTTTTAAAAATTCCAATAATGGCATTCAAGCATAATTTCAATCTTCGTCTTCTGCCTGACTGCACCAGACAACATTATCTAAACCAGGGATGACTGGCAGTCTTCTTCGTCTTCTTCTTCTTCTTCTTTTTTTTTTTTTTTTGACAGGCAGAGTTAGACAGTGAGAGAGAGAGAGACAGAGACAGAGAGAAAGGTCTTTCTTTTTCCATTGGTTCACCCTCCAAGTGGCTGCTATGGCTGGTGTGCTGCAGCCAGCGTGCTGCGGCCAGTGCGCTGCGCAGATCCGAAGCCAGGAGCCAGGAGCTTCCTCCTGGTCTCCCATACGGGTGCAAGGCTCAAGCACTTGGGCCATCCTCTACTGCACTTCTGGGCCATAGCAGAGAGCTGGACTGGAAGAGGAGCAACAGGGACAGAACCGGCGCCCTGACCGGGGCTAGAACCTGGGATGCCAGTGCCGCAGGCGGAGGATTAGCCTAGTGAGCCACGGCGCCGGCTGACTGGCAGTCTTCTTTGCCATTTATGGCCCCCTTCCCTTCATCTCTGGCTGTCACCCTTCCCCATCGGCATTCATTGCTACTGTCCTCATTGCTGTGGGTCTGCACTTGTCAGTTCTACATTGTGCATCCTCCCCATGGACCCCCTTTGCCCGTGCCTTCTGTAGCCATTCCATACCCTTCTTGTAAGGCACAGGGACTATTCAAGCTCCGAAAGCCTGCAGTCTGGTTGCAAGCAGGGAAACTGCGGGTGATTCCACCAACGTTGATGTCATTTTCCTGCCACAGAGTACCTGGAGGATGCAGCCTACCTGCTTTTCAGGGAGCCTCCCATCAGAGAAAAAAAACAAAAAACAAAAAACAAAGAGAATTCTCCCAACAAGCATGAGTGAACACATTAAATAGTTGGTGCGGAGTGCAGAGGTAGACTTCGCCGAACATGAATAAAATAAATTTGGAGCTTCGAGGCTTCCCACTTGCTGAGACCTCTGCCCAGACCTTGTTCCTACTTACACATTCTTTTTCTTAGGAAGAGCCTTGAGCTGCCCAAGCACCAGGTTCCACAGAATCTAGATCTGCCCTCAATGTATTATTAAAGGGCTGACGTGTGTGATGCTTGAGTGTGATGATATTGGCAAGACAAGAACCAGGGTAAAGAGGGGAACAAGCCTCAGTGTGGCACACGGTATCAGAAGTTACCATGCAAGGTCCAAGCAGACAACCATTTTTCATCCTCCCTTCAGGACCAGTTACTTTTCTTGGCTGTGTATTGGTCATAGCCTCCATCACTCATCCTGCTGCTGGCTCCAGAACCCCCAGGATTCTCCTTCTCAGTCCCCAGTGCAGTGGATGATCAGCCATGCTGTTAGGCCAAGTTTCCTCCTCACCATCCTACATCCATGACCATGGCTCAGGCTGCCATCATGTCTAATCCCAAAGCCTACTATAGACTGCCAATGGGCTCTGTTTCCTCCCAGTCCACCTCTCCTGGACACCCAAAGTACAGCTCTCAGCATGCCTCTTGCCTTCTAAGAAACCTTTGAGCATGCACTGCTGCCTACTGACTCAGGTTCAACCTTGTCCTGCTTTTGAGAAAACACAGGCTCTGTGGCTTCAACTAATTTTCCAAGTCCCGGAAACAGCCAGCCCTCTCCTCACATCCAAATCCTACAGATCCTTGGAGGTCTAGCTCACACGCACCTTTGCCATGAAACCTCCCCTCATCTGTCAGATGTGATCAGCTCTCTTATCCCCACCTTGCAAGAGTTCACATTCCTCAAATGAGGACACCTTAACTGCAGGAACTGTGTCATTCATCTTGTACCTAGCCCACTCCCTTCATTTCTTAGTGCTAGAACTCAGTGGACGCCCTTGTTTCATATGTCAACTGAGTGAGGCCATAGCAGCCAGCTATTCAAACAGGTTTCGATGGTGAGTATCACACTATATACAAAGGAAAGAGCACATGCTTGCAGACCAATTCAGTTCGGCTGCAAGGAAGGGAAATCCGCTTGGGCTAGGCAAGTAGAAGGAGACTTGCTGGAAGAATGCAAAGGCAGGATGTAGACCAGGGCCTCACAGGAGCCAGACACCTCCTGGAAGCTTCTCTTTTACTTCTCTGATTCCACAACTACCCTGAAGCTCCCTCCTTGTGTATCCCTTCTGCCCTCTGATGGAAGAACAAGTTGTGATGCCCAACTACAGACCACCACAGCTTCAGGACTCTGTGCTGTTGTAGCCCCTTTGACCCCACTGCCTGACTCCCAGGACGGAAGTCTGATTGTCAGGAGCCTGATATTCACCCCTGCTCCAAAGCTCTAGGCAGAAGGGAGGGGTCATGTGGCACTGACTTGTCAATGTGAGCCAGCCTGTTTAGTAGGGGAAGATGAAAGGGAGAAATTTCACAAAAAGACTGCTTCAAACATGTCTGCACACCTGATACTACTCTGCCTGAATCTGCTCTTGCTGCCATTACAAACATCACAGCCTGGGGCTTACACAGTGGAAACTTATTTCTCACAGTTCTGGAGGCTGGAAGGCCAAGATCAAGGTGTTGGAAGGTTGGATCCCTCCTGAAGCTTGGCTTGTCAATGGCCGCCTTCTCCCTGTGTCCTCACATGACCTCTGCTGTGTCCATGAACTTCCCTGGTGTCCTCCACTTAGAAGGGTAACGGACATATTGGATTAGGGCCTCAGCTGTATGAATCATTTCACCTTGGTTAATGCTTTAAAGAACCCATTTTCAAATATGACGGTACTTCAAAAAGTTCATGGAAATGGAATCAAAAGATAACCTAATGTTAATGCCAAAATTTTTGAAATGAATGCAAATTTCTTCCACAATACACTTTCCCTATGAACTTTTTGAAGGCCCCTGGTCTAGTCACATTCTAGGACTTCAATATATGAATGAATGTTCAGGGAAATCAATTCAGTCCCTAACATAGTCTTTCTCTGACAAAGGTACCTAGGAAAGCTATGTAACCTGAGTTTCCTCCAAAGTGGGGATAATGTTGCCTCATGAGATTTGTTAAATGGCTAAATAAGGGGTTGAATAAAGAACATAAACTATAGCTATTATGGTCATGATTCTGTTCTGAATGGGCAGGCAGGACGCCCATTCCCTGTGCTTGGGAGCCTTCGGGCTGTGTCCATGGCTTTGCTCCTGCCCTTTCCTGTCCTGGGTTAATCATGGCTACTGCATATTCACACCTCATATGGACTAAGTAAGGTATTTTAAACATCAATTTTATTATCCAGTTATGTTAATGGTCCATGAAATAACATATGAAGAGCCCATTAAGCATTGTGAAATAGTTTCCATTTCTTAAAAATGAGGGAATAACAAGAAAGGCCAACATAATTCACTGCACAAAGGGAGGGAGGCTGACTTTCATCTTGAGATGTCCTTCGAGGAGAAGCAACTTTTATGGCTTAGAACTTGAGCATTTTCAAAAGAGTTTGGGGATTAACTGATCCTCATAGGCATTAGACAGCAGCTAATGTTGTTGACTAAAAAACAATTAAGGGTTTATGTAAAGAAGTATAGGAATATTTAATAGCTTATCATGGAGATGGATTTTGATCCAAAATGTTAATGTGCTTTCTTTCTATGAAGTTAGTTCTGATCTTTGGCTCACACTTCATTGTGAGGCCACAGTCTAGGTCCCAGGTTGAAGAATCAAGACATAACTTCCACCTAGATTTTCATCACCTGAGCTCGGTACTAGCCCTGTGCTAAACTCTCAGGCACCCCAGCCACTGAAGGCTCCTGTGCATGTCAATGCTTGAGTCTGTGATGGTCATGTACTAATTCCCTCACCTAGTTTCATGCTACTGAGTTTTATCCCTTGGAACGTCTTCCACATGCGGTGTCTGGGATGCCACATGCTTTTGGATTTCCTTCCACCCTGCAGGTCATCACTTCTTTGGGGACTTTGCTGGTTTCTCATCACCTCCTTTGGAGATCTTGGGACCTGCATTTGGACTTCTGTTCTTCTCTATCTATAATCATGCCCTTAATACTGTCTATGAGCTGACAGCTTCCAGATTTAGCTCTTTCTCCTGGCCTCCAGTATCCTACCAGGCTTTAGAAATAGAACTTCCCCAAAATCAAACTCCTGATGTTCCCCCCAAACCTGTTCCACCTACAGAGCCCCCATCTTAATCAGTGTCAATCATATCCTTCCAGTTGCTCAGGCCAAGATCTCTCAAAATTTTCTTTGCTCACTTCTCTTTTCAATTCTCAACTTCCAATCCATCATCAAATCCTGCCAGCTCTATCTTCAAAGTACAATACCCCTTGATACCACCTCCCCTTCCCATACAGGTTCCAAGGCACCATCATTTCTCATCTTGACTGTTGCTCTGCTTTTGTTCCCCTCTAGACTATTTGCTACATGTTTTCCAGAGGGATTCTCTTAGAACTAAATGACACCATTTCATTCCTCTATTGCCCATATCGTTGGTTCCCATTCTACTGAGGGCAAAAGCCAGAATCTGCAGTAGCCTCCAAGCATGCAGGATCTGGTCTCGCTCATATCACTGTTCTGACTTCATCTCCTCCTCTTCCTTTCCTTCCATCTTCTTCCACCCAGGCCAGGTACACCCCTCTTCCCAGGTCGCCCCTTGGCTGGCTTCCTGATTACCCCTAAGGCCTGCAGGAGATGTCACCTTCTCTATGAGGCCTTCCTGGCCTGGGCTATTTAAAATCATAGCCAATTCTCCACAGTATGTCCTTTCCTGCTTCCATGGCCTTTCTCGCCACTTGACATACAAGAGGCTCTCCTAGATGTTCTGTTTGCTTCCTTCTCAGCACCAGAATGTAACCCCAGGAGGGCGGGGCTCAGTCTGTTTTGTTCACTTTTGCATCACCTTTACTCCAAACAGTTTAATCTGTTGTATGAAAATAGGAATGATCATTGTTGCTGGAAATTTAAAAAAAAAAAAAAATCTAGTCCAAACACCTCATGTTGCAGCTGAGAAAACTGAAGCAAAGCCAATGACAATTTGTCAAATATCACATAATATGTTAGTGGCAGAGTTGAGATTACAGCCCAGTTTTCCTGATTCCAAGTCCAGACTTCTATCAAATAAACATCATCAGTTTTCTGTCCAAATGCATTATAATTTGGGATGGATGTGGAACAGAGATTGTGACCTCAAATTTCTCTCTAATCGCAGTGTCTAACATAGTTCAAAGTACAGATGATGAAAAAATAATAATGTCAGGGTCACTAAATCAGTATCAAATCAGTTTAGAGTACTATGGGGGGTCGATGTCACAGAGGGTTAAGCCACTGCCTGCAACTCTGACATTCCATATGAGTGCTGGTTCAAATCCTGGTGGCTCTGCTTTTAATCCAGCTCCCCACTAATGTGCCCGGGAAAGTAACAAAAAATGGCTCATGTACTTGGGCCCCTGCCATCCATGTGGGAAACCCAGATGGAATTCCAGGCTCCTGGCTCTGGCCTGGCCAGGCTCTGGCCATTGTGGCCATTCGGGGAGTATACTGACAGATGGAAGATCTCTTTCCCTCTCTCTCATTAACTCTGACTTTCAGATAAATAAACCTTTTTTTAAAGAAAATTCTTTTTAAAAAAAGCATAGCTGGCATTGAAGGCCATGTTTGCTTGACTTGAAGCCCATGGTCTGAACCACCACATGGAATTGGCTCTTGAACATAGTTCCAAATGAATGAGAACCTGCAAATTCCACTTGGAAAGATGCATTCAATTCAAGATTTCCTAATATGGCCCAGAACCTGGGGGCAGAGCACAACATAGGAAATTTCCATTGCTCCCTAGGAGGAAGCCATACAGCCAATTTGTTTGCCATCTGAGAAATGCTGACACCCCAGGCAAAAACTTTCACCACTATTCCGAGCATTTGAATATTAGGAAGCCCACGTGAAATAGTGAGAACAGCACAGAGCTCTTGCTATTCACCTGGGAATGAATGGACACAGGATGGGAGATTGGCAGAAAGTTTATTAAGGTGTCAAGGGCTATACTAGGCACTTTCCAAGTATTATTTCATTTATCCCTTAAACCAATCTTTTGAAGTAACTTTCACTATAAGTATTCTCTTTCTGCAGATGACAAAATTGACTTTGAAAGATCTAGCCTGCCAGAGTCATGTAGCTAGCAGGATAGGAGTCAAATTCTGAGTGCAGGCAGACATGATTCCCCAGCCAGCAGGCGTTTCCTGTTCTCTGCTGAGCAAGCCTGGAAGATGTGAGCTCTAAGGAGCCTTCATTTCCTTGTGCAGCAACAAGAAGGTTGCATTGGATGCTCTCAGAATGCCAATATTTTCTGGCTCTAGGTTTCACACAGCATGCACCAAGACTCTTAGAGTCTTTAAGTTCTTGGAAAACTGAAGTCAATGCCATTCTCTAACAAGGAAGACAGGCATGAGAAACAGTAGTTGGTTTAATCCAATTGTGATATGGCTAGTGATAAAAATAGGCATAACACACAGAAGGGAGCACCATTCATAGCCCATGGGAGGGCAACATGAGTCTTGCCAGACCTTCCAGTTCATGGAATGAGAACACACACACAGAGAGAGAGAGGGCCATCTTGGCCCAACTGCCACACTGGGTGTCACTCCTGCTCCCCTGTTGCACTGTCTCTTTGCTCACAGTCACCAAGAAAAGATGTCTAGAGAAATGGATCATGGGATTAGAGTGCTTGGAAGTTGAGAAGAGGGAAGGATGAGAGCATATTAGGCCGGCGCTGTGGCTCAACAGGCTAATCCTCCTCCTAGTGGTGCTGGCACACAGTATTCTAGTCCCGGTTGGGGCGCCGGATTCTGTCCCGGTTGCCCCTCTTCCAGGCCAGCTCTCTGCTATGGCCCAGGAGTGCAGTGGAGGATGGCCCAAGTCCTTGGGCCCTGCACACACCTGGGAGACCGGGAAGCAGCACCTAGCTCCTGGCTTTGGATCAGCGTGGTGCGCAGGCCACAGTGCGCCGGCCGTGGCGGCCATTGGAGGGTGAACCAATGGCAAAGGAAGACCTTTCTCTCTGTCTCTCTCTCTCTCACTGTCCACTCTGCCTGTCAAAAATTTAAAAAATAATAATAATAAAAAAAAAGAGAGCATATTAGGAAACACCATTCATAACGCTGGAATGAGGTGGACTTCAGGCAGGCTTTTAATGAAGGGAGACTGCCAGGGCAGGACCCAGAGGTAAAGAAAGTGTATTGGTGGTAGAGTACTGATGGGCAACTCCATATTCTTCCCAGTCAAGCCTTCAAATGTTGGGAGTCAGACCCAGAGAGCTTGATGGAGCCAGGAGTATGGAAAATGGGAGAACTGAGAAAATGAAACAAGACAGAGGCCACAACACAAAACTCAGGGCAGAACATCCTTTTTAAAGAGTTTGATTGATGGGTTGATTTGAAAGGCAGAGCAACAGAGAAGGGGAGAGAGACAGAAAGAGAGAGAGAGAGAGAGCTCTGCTTTTTGCTGGTTCTCTCCCCAAATGACCGCAACAGCCAAGGCTAGCCAGCTGAGAGCCAGGAATTCCATCCTGTTCTTCATGGGTAGCAGGAGCTTACGTACTTGAGCTACTCTATCCCTTGCTGCTTCCCAGGCACATTAGCAGGCAGCTGAATCAGATGCAGAGGAGGCAGGACTCTAACCAGCACTCCCACGTAGGGGGCAGCCATCCCAGGTGGTGGCTTAACCCACTGTGCTGCAATACCCAACTCGGGACATGGGTTTTATGAAGATTCCTGTGACTTGTGCTAAGTTGAGGTAATGTGTAAAAGATTCAGTGAACTCTGGGCCTCTTTTATAATCAGGGCTGTAAATGTTGGCAAACATGATTTTATCAGGCCCTTTGTAAAGCTTACAGAACCCTGATGTGAACAGGGGAACCGCTTTGGACAGGTGGTCACCATTTGTGGAGTGCAAGAATGACAAGAAGGTGCCATCCCATTGGGCTAGCTGTCCAGAGGGCCATTTGTCCCCTGGCTTGGGACTAGATGTTGGTGTTTGGAATTCTGGTGGCTACAAGAAAAATTATCCAAGGAAGCTTAAAGAATGGGCAGAATGTTACACTTGAAGAGTGTGTGCCCTGTCTGTGTCTTCAGGGAAGGCTACATCTGAGTGAGTCTCTGCCCATGGTGTGGGCAGAAAACACGTGTGCTGAATGCATAGTTACAGCACGGAGAGAGATAAAAATCTGCTTGCTTTTAAAAATAGATTTGATTATGTGACTCACATTGCAGTTCACTCTACTGCATGTTGGAGTACTTCTACGTGTCTTGGTATCAGCGAGAATTAGATTAAGTTTAAATGATGTAAAAAATGAGCAAAAGAGTTCAATGCTCTTCTGACTATTTAAAGGATCAGAGAAAAGGGTAGCTCCTCACTTCCCACCAATCTTCTCCCACCCTGCATCCATTCACTCCATTAGGAACAGTACAAGAGCTCTGTGCTCTTCTCACTGTTTCATATGGAGTAAGAGATTAAGGAAGAAAGCCTGAGCTGGCAAGGCAGAGGAACCATGGACGGCAGGGTGACCAGAACACAGGAAGATGCCTCGGCAGCCTGCACTCCCATCCCCAGGGCCACCTAGTGCTGCTTCAACTCTGTGGCTGGCAGGACCTTCCTTGTGTCCTGGCCTCTGGCCCTGCATTCAGTTATGAAGTCTCTCTTCCCAGTAATGCCTAGACTGTCCACTTACATAGCTGGAATAACCCAGGAATTCCTTTACAACCACCCTTCCAATCTTCAACTCCAAGTCATAGTCTTTAGAAAACACCCAGCCTTCATTTTTTTTTGTTGTTGTTGTTGATGTTGTTAAGATTTATGTATTTGAAAGGCAGAGTTACAGAGAGGTAGAGGCAGAGAGAGAGAGAGAGAGAGAGAGAGAGAGAGAGAGGTCTTCCATCCACCGGTTCACTCCCCAGATGGCCACAATGGCCAGAGCTGAGCCGATCTGAAGCCAGGAGCCGGGAGCCAGGAGATTCTTCTGGGTCTCCCACGTGGGTGCAGGGACTTGGGCCATCTTTTACTGCTTTCCCAGGCCACAGCAGAGAGGCTGTGGGAAGTAGAACAGCAGGACCTCGAACTGGCGCCCATATGGGATGCCGGCACTGCAGGCAGCAGCTTCACCCACTAAGCCACAGCTCCGGCCCCAATGAGCCTTCATCTTGAGGCAATAGGCCATGCCCCCGTGGACTGAGGCAAGATCTATGATTGGTCTGTTTTGGGCCAACGTTTTTCATAACTGAACTGTATTCATTTGATAGGGCTGCCATCATAAAGTGGTTTAACCCACAGGAGTTCAATGTCTCACAGTTCTGGAGGTGAAAGTCAGAACAAGCTGTCAAGAGGGCCTTGCTCTCTCTCTCTGATAGAATAGGTGACAGAGAGGTCTGGATCTTCTTTGGGCCTCTCTCCTAGACTCTGGCTGTCCCTGGGCTCTAGGCAGCATTGCTTCAGTATTCACAAGATGACCCTCTGTGTGTGCATGTCTATGTCCAAATTTCCCCTTTCTATGAAGACACCAGCCATATAGGCTACCACCAACATCTGGGGTAGCACAATGCAAAGCTCAGAAAGACAACAGTCCCAGGAAGTGGGAAATTCTGAGAAGGTAGCACAGCACAGCCATTAGAGACCACCTGAAGTCCAGGGACCAGGAAACGTTGCATGGAGTTCATGAGGATCAGAATGCCTCTCTCCAAAAGGCTGAGGAGCAAGTGCTACCAAGGCCAGCTCCTGCATGACGCTTCCCAGCAGTAGAAAATAAGTATTCTATTGTTCCCAAGGCCAAGCAATTCTCTGCCAGCTACAAAAGCCTTTTGCCCACTAGCATTAGTGTCTAATAAAAAAGCCCCCTTAACCAGGTTTCAAAGAGGAACTCTGAGGACTGGTGTTGTAGCATAGCAGGTAAAGTCACTACCTCCAATGCCAGCATCCCATATAGGCACTGGTTAGTGTCCCAGTTGCCCCACTTCTGATCCAGCTCCCTACCAATGACCTGGGGAAGCAGCGGAAGATGGCCCAAGTGTTTGGGCCCCTGCCACCCACTTGGGAGACCTGAATGAAGCTCCTGGTTCCTGGCTTTGGCCTGACGTAGTGCTGGCTCTTGTGACCATCTGGGGAGTGAACCAGGAGATGGAAGACCTCCTTCTCGGTCTTCCTCCTCTCTCTGTAATTCTGACATTCTAAATAAGCAAATCTTTTAAAAAATAGATAAAATAAATAGAGAGGACTCAGGTCTTCCTTAAATGTCCGAGTGACATTCTAAATAAGCAAATCTTTTAAAAAATAAATAAAATAAATAGAGAGGACTCAGGTCTTCCTTAAATGTCTGAGGCCCACATGCTCTGGAGCATTCATCCTGGCCACCCTGCAGTGTTCGGTGGGAGTGTTCTCCAGGGTCCTTTCCTCAGTCCTTTGTGAAATAAGGAAGATGCAGTGGGCTTTCACAGCACTGTATTATTCCATTCTCAATTCTACCCTTGGTTCGGGCTATGTCCACTATCTCCAGGGTTTGAGAGTGTCCTGTCTTGCATGAAATGATTGTGAAAGTGTTGGTAGCTAGCTGGGTTTCTTCCCTTATGTCCTCACTTAACCAAATAAGAAGTTGGTGGTCCAAGGCCGGCACCATGACTCAATAGGCTAATCCTCCGCCTGCGGTGCCGGCACACCGGGTTCTAGTCCCGGTTGGGGCGCCGGATTCTGTCCCGGTTGCTCCTCTTCCAGGCTAGCTCTCTGCTGTGGCCCGGGAGGGCAGTGGAGGATGGCGCAAGTCTTTGGGACCTGCACCCGCAAGGGAGACCAGAAGAAGCACCTGGCTCCTGGCTTCTGATCAGTGCGGTGCTCTGGCCGCAGCGGCCACTGTGTGGTGAACCAATGGAAAAGGAAGACCTTTCTCTTTGTCTCTCTCACTGTCCACTCTGCCTGTCAAAACAAAACAAAACAAAAAAATAGTTGGTGTTCCAAGTCACTTTTCTTGTTTTCTGAACATTTAAAAGGCCCAAGTCTTCAAAAGCATCTAGGAAGCATTACCCTGGGCAGGGCTATGGCTACCACCACATTCTTGTGTTAAGTCACCAGCCACCAAGAACAGGTGCGTGCAGGTGATTTGTCTCTACCACACACTGCCCTGGCTCTGCTGTGCTCCAGGATGGCTAGTGGTTTCCTCCTGGGGACTTCCCCCTGTGCTGGTAAGTCAGAGAAACCCATGGCAGTTGGGTGGAGTGACTGGGCTCATGTCACTCAACTGCTGAGGGGGAGGAGAAGAGTCAGCCTCATGAGCCTGGGGCTGGGCTCTCTAGCCCCATCCTCCCCATCTTCTCCATGATTTGCTTCCTCTTTCCTCTGTCAGCCATTGTTATTTTTTCCAGAGGGAGGGGGGCATGGTTGGCCGCCCCAGGTCCACTTCCAGCAGCTTTGGAAGTAAGAGAAACATGATGGGCATTAGTCAGTTTTGGCTGAAAAAAATCCCAGAGAGATGGATTGGCCCAGCCTGGATGATGACGGTTCCTAAACCTGGTCTCGTGGCTTCCCTTCTTGCCCCTATCAGGTGTGTTTACTCAAACTTCTCTTCTCCATGAGGCCTTTCCTGGCCACCCCATCTAAAATTTCATGTAGAACACCCCCACCAAGAAGTCCCTGTTTCTCCTTATCCTGCCCTATTTTTCCCCCATAAGCACTTATCTCCTAACACAGTTTACTGATTTGCTTACTTGTGATTGTCTAGCTCTGTACTCTAACATAAGCTCTGTAGGGTGGGGGTTATTGTCTGGTGTGCTTCTTAGTGTGCTTCAATGTCTACAGCAATGCCTGGCACACAGGGGCCTAATAAATACTTGTGAATGAGCACGTCAATGGTCTTAATTTTTAGTCTCCCCTCACTAGGGTGTAATTTCCCCCCTTGGGTAGGATTTCTTTTTTCTAGGCAACAGGTAAATGTCAGTGCCCAGAACAATGCCTTAACCCAGAGTTCTCAGTAACTCACTGAGTGTTTGTGATTGAATAAATCAATAAATCCTGGTGGCCCTGGAGGTGGCCCAATCACAGCACTGCACACCCACGGTTACAGTGATGCATGGATTCACTTCCCGGAAGCGGAGTTCTGCTGTGATTAATACAGATTCCCTGTGCTCTCCTGACTTGGAGTGAATGTAGATCTGATTGTGAAGTCCTAATGCCACGTCAGGTTATAACTGGGTGCAAAGCAATAACACACAGCTGTCCACACGAATCAGCAGAGCAGGGATGAGCACAGTTGAGCCAGAGCTGACAACCACACTGACATAAAACACCAGGCTATAAAGCCTTCCTCTGATCTTACAGATACTTACAGCCTGCCAGGATCCCTCTGCACTTGTCCTGACCTTGTATTTCAAGAAAAATGCAGGTTTCCCCTGATGTGCAATATTAAGGCTACACTACTCTGGAAATGTATTAGCCTTCATACCTTCTGTGACAGATGTTGTAATTTTGTTCAATTTTTTTAAAGCCTCCATATGCAAACCTTCTATTAAACCAAACCTTTGATCTCCCTTTACTTTGAATGCCTCCATGTGACTTGTTACCATGGAGATGATCACATACACCTCATTTAATTGCGTAAACAGCATCCAGGTCTGTCCTTATTCTCACCAACAGGCAGCTCCGCTCTTCCCTTTTCTGCAGTGAGTTTTGGTCTTACCATAAGTGAATTTAGAGAAACCTACAAAGGATCCAGGTGTTTCAAGTCAACAACAAAATTAAATTTCTCTTAATGAATTGCTAGCCTCCTTCGAATTCAATATTACATTAATTCAGATGAGAAGAGATCATCTTTAAGAAGACAGACATGAATTCACAAGAAGGTCAGAATTCCAATTTTAATTTAATTATCTGAAATTTAGGATTGCTTTATCAGAGTTAAGCTGACCAAAAAAAAATTTTTTTAATAAGTAGTATTCACCAGGAACAGAATCTGAAGACTATTAGGTGTCTTATTCCATAGCAACTCTCTTTTTAAAGATTTTATTTATTTGTTTATTTGAGTGGTAGAGTTACAGAGAGAGGTAGAGGCAGAGAGAGAAGCCTTTCATCTGCTGGTTCACTCCCCAGATGGCCTCAACTGCTGGAGCTGAGCCAATCCAAAGTCGGGAGTCAGAAGCTTCTTCTGGGTCTCCCACGTGGGTGCAGGGTCCCAAGCATTTGGACCATCTTCCACTGCTTTTCCAGGCCATAACAGAGAGCTGGGTCAGAAGAGGAGCAGCAGGACATGAATTGGCACCCATATGGGATTCCAGCACCCACTACTAGGCTTAGCCCAGAGGCTTAGTCCACTATGCCACAGTGCTAGCCCCCCATAACAACTCTTAAACACAGCCAGATGAACCAGAATGTTCATCATTCTTATTTACTAAGGTTGCCAGATGAAATACAATATTTAGGATGTTCTTCTAAACAAATTATTTGTAGTTTATCTGAAATTCAAATTGATCTGGGCATTCTGTGTTTTTATTTGCTAACTCTGGCAACCTTATTTATGTGACACAGTTCACCATCAAACACTCTATAAACAATTCAATTCTTCCCTAATTAATCAGGAAAATCTAAAGTGTCTCTACGAGGAAGAAAAGGGCAGTTGCACCCCAGAACCAACACTCCTGCTAAGAGACACAAAAGTCCAGCTTAGATCTTGGGATCTGGCTCCTGAACACGGGTGGAACTCCCAAAATGTGGCCAAGCGAGTACAGCCCCTACATCCAGGATCATGTAGGATCTAGTGGAGAAAACAGTTCTAACCTCAGACCCAGTGGTCTTTAGGCCAAGAGTTCTTCCTTCCTTTTTTTTTTTTAAAGATGCATTTATTTATTTCAAAGGCAGAGTTACAGACACACACACACACACACACAGAGAGAGAGAGAGAGAGAGAGAGAGAGAGAGAGAGAAAGAGACATTCTGTCCACTGGTACACTCCCCAGATAGCCACAATGGTCAGGGCTGGGCCAGGACAAAGCAGGAGCCATGAGCTTCTTTCAGGTCTCCCACGTAGGTGCAGGGACCCCCGCACTTGGGTCATCCTCCGCAGCTTTTCCAGGCTCATTAGCAGGGAGCAGGATTGGAAGTGGAGCAGCTGGGACTTGAGAACTTCTATCCACATTGGATGCTGACACTGCAGGCAGCATCTTCACCCGGTACTCCACAACACTATCCCCCAAGTGTTCTTCCTCTCTACGGAACTGCTTTCTGATGCACATCGTCACTGTCTTCTTATGCGGGTGAGGGGAAAACTCCACAAAATTCTCTTGGGCTCCTGCTCTGTTTAGCTCTCGGGTAAGGGCAAGGAGGCCAAGTCTTTACCTGTGACTCACTCGGTGGGAAGGCTGGGTGAGTTCCTGAAACTTGGGGTTGTCTGTGAGCCTCCTATGATTGTCTTTGTCCATCAAATGGGAAGAATACTGGCCTTATCAAACTTTCTTTTGTTCTCAAATGAAACCATGTATGATGACTTGAAAGGATGTGTTACATCATGGATGCAAGCAAGACAGCATTGTCACTTTCCTCCTCTGTGATTTCCACAGGCCCCTTGTTCCCCTATGTGATGGGAAAGACTGAGGTGGGTGGTGGTAGGGGGCACTGCCTATCAGAATAGCAAGGCTTCTTTTACTGAATACTTCAGTCTTCCCAACAGGAACCTGGGGGGCAGCGCTGTGGCATAGCAGGTAAAGCCACTGCCTGCGACACCGACATCCCATATAAGCACCAGTTCAAGTCTTGGCTGCTCTGCTTCTAAACCAGTTTCCTGTTAATGCACCTGGGAAAACAGCAGAAGATGGCCCAAGTGTCTGGGCCCCTGCCACTCATGTGGGAAACCTGGATAAAGCTCTTTGCTCCTGGCCTCAGCCTGGCCCTGCCTTGGCTGTTGTGGCCATCTGGAGAGTGAACCAGTGGATGGAAGATCTCTCTCTCTCTCTCTGTAATTGACTTTCAAATAAATAAATAAATCTTAAAAAAAAAAAAAGAACCTAATCAGACAGATCTTGTGCTTGCCAAGTAAAACACAATGTCACAAAAGCAACAACCCAGCTGGCTCTAGGACAGCCCACTGGCGTGGCCACGGGGTAATAGCTACCACCCCTCTGTCTATGAAAGACCTGACTGAGAAGTGGCCAAAGTGCACCTCAGCAGAGCGTGTTGAAGTAACCACAGTCACCACGTGAAAAAGGTCACTCATCAAACTACAGGCCAGGGTTCTGGCTCCCAGTCTGAGTCCAGGGAACAACAGGTGATGGCTAAAGCAAAACAGGAAGGTGAAGATGATCTTAGCCCACAGCACTTAGAAAAGGAGGAAGGGGCAAGAGAGAGAAGTGTTCTTGTTTCTAGGTTGTGTAAGAGAATTGCTTTGTGTGCACAAAAGATGGGAGGGGAGGCCAAGAAAGATAAGGTGTTCCCAGTGCGTCCTGGAACTCCGAGCCCTCTGTGGCCTTTCCCTTTGGGGTAAAGGTGCTGACAAGGTCCTGGCTGACTTCCAAATGCTGATAAGAGGCATAAGGAGCTTCAGCAACTGCCCAGGCCTCTGCTGCACTTGCCAGCTACCCTCAGGAGGGCTTACCCTGTTTCTTCTTTCTTTTCTCTCCCTTTACCCACTTTGAGTCATATTGGGAAACTAGAGAGAGTGAATGTTTACACATTAGCACACATTGTGTGAAACTTACTGTATTTTATGTTTCATTTAAAAATAATATTTACATTTCCTGTTTAAAAGTTCTGCCTAAGAAAATTGATTTTATTTCTGCATGGTCCATATATGTTTTAATTTTCCCTTGTGGGCCCATAGCCATCAGTAAAATGATTCCCTGCCTCTACCCTAAATAGTATATTTTCATAGTCCAAATTAAAATCTTTACATTTCTCTTTCAATAACTATTATTTTTAAAATTCTGCTTTGTTAATCACTAACAATTTAGAATGTAGTCTTTTCTATGAAATTGGCATTTCATTTCCACATATATGAGTGATATTCAAAAAGTTCACAGAAAATGTATCTTATGGAAAAAACATGCACGGATTTAAAAATTTGAAATTCTCTTGTAAATGTGTAGAATGGAGAGAGGGTGGAGCTATGTGTATACAAATATGAAGGTACTTAAGAAAGTTCCTTGTACTTTTTATATGTATAGAATATATAGAGACTACAGGCAGTCTCTTCATATGTGAGTGTGACTGTATGTGAGAGAGAGAGAGGGAGAGAGAGAGTGTGTGTGCACAGGTGAGACAAAGAGAGAAGGGAGAGAGAGAGAGAGAGAGAAGAGATTACCCTACATATACACATACACAAGGGTACTTCAAAAGGTTTTTTGGAAAAATGGGATTGAAAATAAGCATATTTTAGTGAAAAAAGTGAAATCCATTCACAATTTTTTGTAATGCACATTTCCATGAACTTTCATAAGACCCCTCATATGCATGGACTTCAAAAATTTTCACACTAACATAAACTATATTTTAATTCCACTTGTTCCCATGAACTTTCTGAAGTATCATCCCATATATGTTTAAGATACACTGAGTATACACCTACATATATAATTCTAGGTTAGCATACACTGATTCAATAAACTTCAGTCTTAAGTCTGCTAAAACATTTCTAAAATGGTTTTTAACCACAAATTATTGAGTCCTAGGAATGTATTCATCATAGAACCTACAGTAATATGTATATTGCTTTCAAAGAGAAAATCCAGGGAACTAAGACAAGCCCAGTCACTTCTCCCAAGTCCTTCCCAATACACAGCAGGCAGTTTAACACTTAAGTTCAAGACATTACCCCCAATTACTATGAAAACAGAGGGGCCAGCTCTGTGGTGTAGCAGGTAAAGCCACCACCTGCAGTACTGGCATCCCATATGGGTGCTGGCTTGAGTTCCAGTTGCTTCACTTCTGATCCAGCTCTTGCTATGCCCTGGGAAAGCACTAGCAGTTGGCCCAAGTCTTTGGAATCCTGCACCCTCATAGGAGACCTGGAAGAAACTCCGAGCTCCTGGCTTCGGATTGGCCCAGCTCCAGCCATTGCGGCCATTAGGCAAGTGAACCAACAGATAGAAGACCTCTCTCTCTCTCTCTCTCTCTCCTTCCCTTTTTTTAAAATAAATCTTAAAAAAAATAATAAAACAGAGCCAGTTGAGGTAATACCTAAATGCTGCTATCTGCCACTGTAAATGAAGCATTGTAAAGTATAGTAAGTTTTTTGCAAGAGAGAAGGAAGGAATAAGGGCATGAACAACCAGAAAGAAGGAATCCAAGGCCATGGGATAGAGAAGAATAGTAAGAGCTGACCACACTTACATGGTACTTACAGGTATTGCTCTAGGTGTTTTGCCTGTGTGAACTAGAGATGGGACCCAGTGCTTTTATATCCTAGAAAAAAAGAGGTACAAGCAAGTTGCACACAAGTGGAAAGTGAATGATCCAGGTGTCAAAGAAATCCAGGGTAAGTGTCATCATTTTGTTCCCAGGAAGCAAACCATCCTTCTACCTACCCCCACCCCTTCTGGTATTCAGAGAGCCCAGATAACATCACACCAGGGTTAATCTTGGTACCAGTGAGATACACCAGAGAGATAGCGTCCACTACTGAGATTAGGTACAAAGGGCATTGTGACTTCTGTACTGGGGGCTTTCCCCCTTAGATCATTTGCTATAGGGAAACTAGTTGGCATGTCCTGAGCTGTCCCATGTGATGGAGAGTGGAGGCCCCCAGCCAACGGCACGTGACTGAGTTTGGAAGTGGACCTTCCAGCCCCAGGCATCCTGCGGATGACTGCCGCTCTGGCTGGCTACATCTTCACCCCGTTCTCTCAGATTCCTAACCCTCAGAAATTGAGCAAATGCTAAATGTGTGTTGTTTTAAGCAGCTAACTATGGAGGAAATTTGTTCTGCAGTCGTAGAGAATTGGGACAGCCTGATGATATTCTTGGCCTAATTTATAATTTTGTCCAGAGCAGAGGCTTAACTGACTGGCTGGAAATGCCAGTTTCTCATACTTCAGTTGGACTCTGTTTGATTGCCAGGCACATCCTGTCCTAAAGCAATACAGCTCATTGCAAGTACGCATGACTTTGAAATTGAGGACAAGCACCAATTCATGTAAGATATTCCAAACTTTTCTTGATCTGGGAATAAAGTCTTTCATTTTTAAGCTGGTCTTTTAAACAGCCACCAGAGGAACCTGTATTGTGGCATAGCTGATTCGTGCACTGACTGTTCCACTTCTGATTTAGCTCTCTGCTAATGACTTGAGAACAGCAGTGGAAGATGGCCCAAGTGTCTGGGCCCTGCCATCCACAAGAGAGACCCAGATGAAGCTCCAGAATTCTGGCTTCAGATTGGCCTAGCCCTGGCCATTGCAGCCATCTGGGGAGTGAACCAGTGGGTGGAAGACCTCTGTCTGTCTTTCCATCTCTCTCTCTAACTGACTTTCAAAATAAATGAATAAATATTCAAAAAATAAATAAATAACAATCAGAATTTCTTCACTATTTTAAAAAAGTTTAAAAAATGTTAAAGATTTATTTGAAAGGCAGAGTTACAGAGAGGCAGAGGCAGAGAGAGAGGAGAGAGGTCTTCTATCAGCAGGTTCACTCCCCAGATGGCCGCAACTGCCAGAACTGCGCCAATCTGAAGCCAGAAGCCAGGAGCTTCTTCTAGGTTTCCCATGCAGGTGCAGAGGCCCAAGGACTTGGGCCATCTTCTACTGGTTTCCCAGGCCATAGCAGGGAGCTGGATTGGAAGTGGAGCAGCCAGGACTCGAACTTGCACCCATATAGGATGCTGGCAGCGCAGGCAGCAGCTTACCCACTCTGCCACAGTGCCGATCTCTAAAAAATTTTAATACATAAAATTTGTACATATTTATAGGGTACTATTGTGATGTTTTGATACCTGTATATTGTGTAATGTCCAAGCAGTATATCTATTTTTTAAATATTTAGCTTTTCTTTGTGACAAAACATCCCAAATCCTATCTTCTAGTTTCTTTAAGAAGGAAAATATACAGTAGATTGACATTTTCTGTAGTCATCCTACTGTACAATAGAATCCAAGAACTTGTTACTCATATCCGGCTACAATTTAATACTCAGTCATCAACCTTTCCACATTGCTTTTGCTTCCCTCCCTGGCATCTCGTAGTCAACGTCACACTCTTAAATTGTATGACATCGTTGGTATTTTAGATTCCACAGATGAGTATTTTATATGTTTATGTTTCTGTGCTTGGCTTGACTTCACTTAAAATAATGAGCTCTAGTTCCATTCATATTGCTGTGAATGACAAAATTGTATCCTTTTTATGGTTGAGTAGTGTTATATTGTGTAGGTGTCTTGTTCCAGATCTTAGAAAGATTTCAGCTTTTTTCCATTCAGTGTGATGTTAGCTGCTGGTTTGTCATATATGGCCTTTATTATATTGAGTTACATTCCTTCTTTACGTAATTTGTTCAGAGTTTTTATCATGAAGGGACACCAAATTTTTTGAAGTGCTTTTTCTGTATCTATTGAAATAATTATATGACTTTGTCCTTCATTCTGTTGATGTAATGTATCGTGTTTATTGATTTGTGTATGTTGAACCATCCTTGTATCCCTGGAATGAATCTCATTTGATTATGGTGAATAACCGTATTATTCCACTGGATTTGATTTCCTAGTGTTTTGTCGAGGATTTTCAAACCCATTCGCATCAAAAAGTATTGCCCTGTAGATTTTTTTATTGTTGTTTTCTTGTCTGGTTTTGGTATCAAGGTAATGCTGGCCTCATAGAATTAGTTTGGAAGGATTCCCTCATCTTTTATTTATTTATTTTTAATAATTGAAGAAAGATTGGTGTACATTCTTTTCTAAATGTTTGGTAATTTTCAGTAATGAAGACATCTGGTCCTAGATTTTTATTTGATGAGAGATTCTTTTTTTTACTTTTTTTTTTTTTTTTTTTTTTGACAGGCAGAGTGGACAGTGAGAGAGAGAGACAGAGAGAAAGGTCTTCCTTTGCTATTGGTTCACCCTCCAATGGCCACTGTGGCTGGCGCGCTGCGACCGGCACATCACGCTGATCCGATGGCAGGAGCCAGGGGCTTCTCCTGGTCTCCCATGGGGTGCAGGGCCCAAGGACTTGGGCCATCCTCCACTGCACTCCTGGGCCACAGCAGAGAGCTGGCCTGGAAGAGGGGCAACCAGGACAGAATCTGGCGCCCCGACCGGGACTAGAACCCAGTGTGCCAGTGCTGCAAGGCGGAGGATTAGCCTGTTGAGCCACGGCACCGGCCGAGAGATTCTTATTACTGATAAATCTTACTACTTGTTATTAGTCTATTTACATAGTCTATTTCTTATTGATTCAATGACGATAAGACGTGTGTCCAGAAATTTGTCTATTCTTGGTTACCGAATTTGTTGCCATATAATTGCTTGTAGTAATCTCTGACAATCCTTTATATTTCTGGAGTGTCAGTGGTAATATATCTGTTTATAGCTCTAATTTTGAGTATATAAATATCTTTTTTTTCTTACTCTAGCTAAGGGTTTTTCAAATTTATATTTTCCAAGAAGCAGTTCTTTATTCCATTCATTTTCTGCATTTTGTTTTGTCTCTGTCATTTATTTGTGCTCTGAGCTTAACATTTCTTTCCTCTTACTATTTCTGGATAAATATTTTTTGTTTTTCTAGTTCTTTGGGGTTGTAGTGGTAAGTTAGTTGAGGTATACCTGCTTTTTTGATGTAGGCATTGATTGCTATAAATGTCTCATAGGTTTTCAATTTTCATTTGTTTCAAAACATTTTTTAACTTCTCCCATATTTTTTTCCTTGATCCATTGGTTTTTCAGAAGCAAATTATTTAATTTTCATGTGTTTATGTAGTTTCTAAAGTGTTTCTTGTTATTAATTTGTAGCTTTATTATATTATGGTCAGAAAAGTTAATCAAAATGATTTCTATTTTTAAAAACTTGTTGAGACTTGTTTTATGTCCTAGAAAATGTTTCATGTGCTGTTGAGAAGAGTACGTATTCTTTAATTGTTGGCTGGGAATGTTCTGTTAGTTCCTAGTGATCTAGAGTACAGTCTAACTCTGCTGTATCTTCATTGATTTTCTGTCTGGAAAATCTGTCCATTTTCTGTGTTAACATACCCTAAGATAATTGAATGGGAGTTTTTCTCTCCCTTTACTTCTTTTAGTATTTGCTTTATATGTTTGGAAACTCAGATATTGGGTACATATGATACCATCCTGCTTATTAATAATTTTCAATATTAATAATCCTGTTGGCTCTTGCCACATATTCAGAGAATTCTAAATACTGGCTCAAATAGACCAGACAATGTGGTAAGTTTTTAAGGATTTTGTTCACTGAGAGAAATGCGCTGGAGAGTAGGGGCTTTATTTAGGGGAGAAAGAGAGGTCTAGAAGCTAAGTTGGGTCCACAACAAGCAGAAAAAAATCCAGGAGCAAGCCATGTGCAGCAAGCATGCAGGCAGAAAAGTAGGGAGTGGGTGGCCCAAAGACCATGCACCCTGAAGGCACAGGGCAAGAGCAAAAAAAGGGAGAGGCCCACCATATTCCAGGCCTTTTATTCACTTCCAAAGGGGAATGGTTATGTAGCCTGATTGGCAGGTGGGTGTACAGGTATGGGTATGAGATCACACAGTGGCTTGATGAAGGCGTGGTCTTCCAGCTCACAAACCTAATCAGTTTTATACAATCTGCCTGCCTACATCACATATACTTAAAATTGCTACTTAATCTTGCTGTATTGAACTCTTTCCCATTATAGAATGACCATTCTTTTGTTACTGATTTAAAACCTATTGTACCTGACCACTCCTGCTATTGTTTGTGTTCTATTTACATTGAATATATTTTATTCTATCTTTTCACTTCCAGTCTGTGTGTCCCTAGAGGTGAAGTGAGTTTTTTGTAAGCAGCATACAGTTGGGTCTCGTTTCAGTCACTGTACATATTTATATCAGAAAATTTTAGGGGCCAGCATCCTGGTAGAGCAGGTAAAGCCACAATCTGGAGTACCAACATCCCATATGAGCACTGGTTCAAGTCCTGGCTGCTCCACTTCTGATCAACTCTCTGCTAGGGCCTGGGAAAGCAGTAGAAGATGGCCTAAGTCCTTGGGTCCCTGAACCCCCGTGGGAGACCCAGAGGAAACTCCTGGCTTCTGGCTTTGGATCGGCGCAGCTCTGGCTATTATGGCCATTTGGGGAGAGAACTAGTGAATGGAAGACTTCTCTCTCTGTCTTTTCTCTCTCTGTGTAACTCTGACTTTCAAATAAATAAATAAATCTTTAAAAAAAAGAAAATTTTAATCCATTTAAGGTAATTATTGATAACTACTGCCATCTGGATACTTCTTTTATCACTTTATTGTGTGTAGTTCCTTTATTTCTGCCTTTCCTACCACCTTCATTTGTGGCAAAGTGATTTTCTTTAGTAGTGTACTTTGATTCCTTGTTATTTTTGGTAAATCTATTCCAAATTTTTGCTTCATAGTTACCATGAGGCTTACAAAAACTTTCTTTTAGTTATAGCAAGCTATTTTGAAATGAGACTAACTTAGCATTGGTTTAAAAGATAAGAAAATAAGTGAAAAACAAAGAAATTAAAATGAAGTCCTAATAAAGAACTCTACACTTGCAATCCATTCCTCCTTATGTTTTGAATTTTTGGTGGCCCACTTTACCTCCTTCTATATTGCCTGGCTCTTAATATTTTGATTTAGTTATTATTATTTTAACTGCTTTGTCTGTCTTTGCACTGAAGATGTGAATGGTTTATATACAATGCTTATAATATTAGACCATTTTAAAATTTATCTGTATAGTAACTCTCTACTGTCTGATATTTTCCTTTTACTCATTAGTGTCTCTTTCAGTTTGAAGAACTCCTTTTGGCATTTCTTATAAGACTGTCTGGTGGTGATAAATTCTCTTGGGTATTTATTTATTTATTTATTTATTTATTGGTGTTGGGAGAAGATGCCGTTCTCTCTCCCTCATACCTGAAGGATAGCCTTCCTGGTTACACTATTCTTAACTGACTTCTTTTCTTTCAATGCTGTAGAAGTCTCACCTTACCCCCTCCTGGCCTGGGAGGTTTCTGCTAAGTCTGCTGTTGGGGGAGTTGCCTGTGTTTATATTCATTTACTTCTTTTCTCTTGCAGCTGTGAGAAACTTCTCATTCTGTTTACCCTTGGAGAGTTGGATTATAATATGTCTGGGGGTTGACTTAGTTGGGTTGAATCTGACTGGTGACCTCTGATCTTCCTGTACCTGGGTAGTATTATCTTTCTCTAGATTTGGAGCATTTTTCTGTTATTATTTCTTTAAAATTTATATTAGTCTGCTTTATTTACTTTAACTAAAATATCCAAGAGGATGTTCCAAGGAAAGAAAAGGTTTATTTCAGCTTTCGTTTTGTGGAGTTTACAGCTCAAGATCAGGCAGTCCCATCACCCAGGATCCCACAGGGGAAGATCATGGCAAGTGTGGAGAAATGACCACATAGTGAGAGAAGGTAGGCAGAGCTTGAACTACTTAAAAAAAAAAAAAATTAACCCCCTGGGAGAACCACCATGCAAGGTCACGCCTCCCAGGATCAACAAACCTCCCACCAACCCCACCTCCTAGCTATGACAATTAGATCAAGTCTTCATCCTTAATCCATCAGCCATTAAGACATCAGTTAAAACAAACATTTTGCATGAGTTTTGATTTGAGATCTACTCAACACATAACAAATATACTTTCTACCCTTTTGGCATTTCTAAGTCAGTCTTGAACCATAATAACTCATATATTTGTTTTTTTTTTTAAGCTGTCCCAAAGTTCCTATAAGATTTTTTTTATTATACTTGTTTCTTCTTTTATCTCCTTCAATTGTGTATTTTCAAATATCCTATCTTTTAGCTCACTGATTCTTCTCTTTGTTCTGCTCTGCAATTGATGCCTTCTTTTATATTTTCAATATTGCTTGGTGTACTTTTCAGTTGAAGAATTTGCTTTTGTCTAATTCTTCCATTTCTCTATCAAGTCTGTGAGAATATCAAGTAATTTTTCTGTATTCTGCCGAAGTTCATTGAATTTCCTTATATCGTTATTTTAAAATCTTCATCAGAGCATTTGAAAATTCCAATTCCTATAGTGTTGGTTTCTGGTACCTTATTTTGCTCATTATCTGAGTGCCTTGGAATTTCTTGATGCTTTGTGGTGTACGACATGGTTTGTGCATTGATACATTAGTGATAACATTCTGGCTTCATTTGTGGCTGTTCTAGAAATTCTAAGCAGTCTGTTTATTTTCTTTGAGTCTATGTACATTTCTGCTATTTCAGCCCTAGATAGTGAAGGTTTTCCCCAAGTCTGTTGCTGATATTTTTTCACTGTTTCAATTCCACAATACTGCCCAAGCTCAGATTTACCCCACGTCTGCCTTTAGTGTGTTGTTCAGAATGAACCTGGGAAGTACCTGAAAAGCTGTAGTTGGCCCTACAAGCCTCTTCCTGTGACCTAGGTTAGGCCCAGAATTCTATTCCTGTGACCAACAATGCCATTACGCTACATCACACCTGGAGCCCACAGCCCACCAACGCTAGCACAGCCAGGGGTTAAGACCTCACTCTGCTATGATCTGTCTGCTGCTGAGGTGGGCTCACTGCCCAGGGCCACTCTGGCAGCCACTGGATTCTAAGGTTGATCAACTAGGGCCATGAAGCTCCACTGAGCATTGCAGCAGATCCAGAGGCTGTGTCTGCAGGCACTGCCCTGAGACAGGGACTGTTAGGATCTGCTCAGTGTTGGATTTCATTAGCCTTGCACCGAGTCCAAACACAGTGCTATGTTTCTTTGCTTTTTGCCCAAGGTTGTAAAAGGGTTGGTAGAGGCACCCCCTTAGCTGGCCAGGCATGCACTAGGTGGGTCACATCTGGGCCTCAGGGTCATTAAACTCTGTGCAAACTCGGGGTTGCATGCCAGCCGCACATGAGGCTAGCAGTAACAGGCACTAAAGTAAGTCTATCCCACTTAGGCAAACCTGACACTGGGACAAATTAGAGACTATCCACAGGCACTTGCCTAGGCACAGGGACCATCATGATTTGCCCAGTATTGGGCTTTACTTGCCTGGTACTCAGTATCAAGATATAGTCATGTGGCTCCTTGCTATCTGTCTGGTGCAGGAAGAGGATGATAAAGGCAGGCCCCTGGCTGCTCAGACTAGCACTAGGCTGTACCACATTTGGTTCTCATTGTCACTGGGACTTACCAAGTCCTAGGGTTGCACACCTGAGGCTGGAGGTGCTAGATGCCAGAACTAATCTGTCCCACCAGAGTGCAGGTCTCTACCTGATGCAAGGGCAATAAGGCTCAGTCTAGGAATACTGGCCTGGAGGAGGTTGGAAGAGAGGGCTTTAGCTTTATCAGGTCCTGGGTCTCAGGGAGGTGGGCCCAGCTCTGAGCTCCAAGGTGCTCCTCTCCACACAGCTTGAGTCTGACATTTTGTGAGCCATTGAGGGAGGGATGGTGGAGGCCTTCTGGCCATAGAGGCTCCAAATATCGTCTTCAGGTACAGGTCTGGAGGCAGGGGACATGGGGCTCACGCTGACTCTGGATTTTATCCAGTGGGCTTGTCACTGGGATTTAATTCCTTCTCCCTGCCCCAGCTGCACCCCTTGGAGCTAGGAGAACATTAACATGGGTGACTTTTTTTTCCCTCTGGCCTCAATGTGCCTTTCATTGTTATGATACCAAAGCCAAGCCCTGTGATCTCTTCCACAGCTCTTGTGAAGATATCTGATGTGTGATCAGTTGTTTGAATGGTGATTCTGTTGGGAAGTGGTTGCTGAAGCATTTTTTCAGCCCCCATCTTGCTCCGCCCCCACCTTTCAGGAAGCATAGCTCTCAGGCTTTTTTCTTTCTTTTTAAAGTTTTTAAAAATTTATTTATGTGAGAGGTAGAGTTATAGACAGTGAAAGGGAGAAACAGAGAGAAAGGTCTTCCATCCACTGGTTCACTCCCCAAATGGCTACAATGGCTGGAGCTGGGCCAATCTGGAGCCAGGAGCTTCTTCTGCAGGGGCCTAAGCACTTGGGCCATCTTCCACTACTTTCCCAGGCCACAATCAGAGAGCTGGATTGGAAGAGGAGCAGCCGGGACTAGAACTGGTGCCCATATGGGATGGTGGTACTAGGAGTGGAGGATTAACCTACTGCATCACAGCGCTGGCCCCTCAGTTTTCTTTAAAGTAACTAGTTGATAAACTGATTTTCTATATATAAAGAGAATTGAAAATGAATCTTGATGGGAATGGAAGGGGAGAGCGAGTGGGAAAGGGGAGGGTTGCGGGGGGGGGGGGGGGAGTTGTGTGGGGGGGAGCCTTTGTAATCCATAAGCTGTACTTTGGAAATTTATATTCACTAAATTAAAAAAAAAAAGTAACTAGTTGAGAAATGGTTAGAAGCAATACCATTTTTCCTCAGAGAAATCCATACTAAGTGTCCCTTAGCTGAATGAGTGGCACTTATTCAGGTTTTGCATAAAACATCTCAAGTTATAACCCTAAGGAAGGCATCTTTCCTTCCCTTTTCATATTTTGGTGACAAGGGCCAGCTGCTAGTATTGAGAATTACCTGTGACTTGTGAATAATCGTGTTTTTGTAAGAATTTCAGGTGCCCGCTGAAAGGAGATGACCTTGCACCCAACCTGGGAGAAAGTCTACAACCCTCAACTACCAACAGCTGAGCTCCATTTTCAAGCACCCTCTACCAGGCTGAGGCCCTGGATTTCTCAGAGGGAGCCTCATCAGAACAAAGCCTGAAAATCACCTTAATTATCAGTTGACTGGACTCTTTGTGTTTCTAGCCGCCACCTGCAGCTACCCCTTACCTCTAAAGACCTGTTTTGCTGGCTTGTTGGGTGGGAGAGAGTAGGGTTTGGATTCAGAAATTACCCTTTCCCCAAGACTGCTGGCTTCCTTAGCAACTCTCACCTCTGACGATTTTGCCGAGTAATACAGTCTCATTACTCTGTGTTAGGTTTTCCGATTTTAGGGTTCAAAGAAGGAGAGGTGGTGGCTTGCTAAGGTAGAGAAGACTTTAGGGAGGACAGAATGGGGGGTTGGAAACCAAACTTCATTCCCTGTGAGCAGCAGGTAGAAGCCCCTTTTAAGCGGCTTGCTGGGGGAGGTGCAGAGCACCACTTGGACCCTGATGATGTGATGGGAGAAAGAGGACTTCGGTTCTTTGTCTCATGTGAAAGAATTTCTGCATGGACAAGGTGGAGGGAAAAGCAAGATTTATTTAAGTCAGAAAACTTCTGCCCCAGCGGCCAGGAGTGTGTGTGTGGGGGCTCCCAGAGAGGGAGACCCTCCTGAACTGTGAGGGTCTGAGTGTTTTGAGCTCGCTCTTTTTGGGGGAAAAAAACAGGTAACAGTTAATCAGTTAGAAGGCAGGGACCAAACCCATCAAAAGGCCAGATTTGTGATCTTGTTTGCCCTGTCTAGCTTGCGCTTGACAAGACAAAAAGCCATCAGAAGCATGGGATTTGTTGCACTTTGTTTTGCTAAAGGCAGCTTTTGGCAAGAAAAGGGCAGTGGGATTTGGCACCTTGATCTCCGTAAAGCTAACTTTTGGACAGAGACAAGTAATTTGCACCATGTTAGGGGGACCAACCTAACTGCCTATTAACCCTTTTGATTCCTCACAATAAGGTGGGTGGGGGCAGGGCACTGCAGAATCAGTTTGGATGTCGCCAGGTGCTGGGCTCTCCAGCAATAAACATTCTAGTAGCCTTTAGATGAAACATCTGCGCCCAGTTTCATCAGGCCTGGGGGTTACAGAATAGTGAGTCCCAAACTACTGGATAGTTTTTGGAACTTGGGGAAGAAGATGTGCTTGGTCTTTGATAATTTTTTTTTAACTTTTATTTAATGAATATAAATTTCCAAAGTACAGCTTATGGATTACAATGGCTTCCCACCCCCACAACTTCCCTCCCACCCGCAACCCTCCCCTCTCCCGCTCCGCTCCCTCTCCCATTCCATTCACATCAAGATTCATTTTCAATTCTCTTTATATACAGAAGATCAGTTTAGTATATATTAAGTAAAGATTTCAACAGTTTGCCCCCACATAGCAACACAAAGTGAAAAGATACTGTTGGAGTACTAGTTATAGCATTAAATAACAGTGTACAGCACATTAAAGACAGAGATCCTACATGATATTTTTTAAAAATTAATTTTCTATGGAATTTCCAATTTAACACCAGGTTTTTTTCATTTCCAATTATCTTTATATACAGAAGATCGATTCAGTATATACTAAGATTTCATCAGTTTGATAAGATTTATTTATTTGCTAATTTTTTAATAGGCCTGAAAATTTAGGTTGCGCTGTTGAGACTCACGCTCAGAATCCTCCTGGCCTATTCATCTCCCAAAGACATAATCTTCCAATGCAGTTGCATTGGAGGTTAAGTTCCCAATCCATGAGCTTTGGGGGACGCATTTAAGCCACAGGGGCCTGCCGCTTGCTTCACAGGTGGGAAAAGTGAGGCTCTGAACTTAGAGCAGCTCAGAGGCAGTAGGTGGAGGGAGCAGGATCTAAACTCAAGACTGCAGGCCTCCAGAGCCTCTTTGCCTGCAGCCTGCTCCCCCTGGGGCCTCCAGGGGCTCCCTGAGAATCAGGGTTGCTGCAAGGTCAGCCTCAGTGGGCTCCCCTACTGACCCTTGAGAACCGTAGGTCCCCATAGCTGCTCTTCATCCTCCTGTGGATATCGGAAATGACTCCCTAAAATATATATGAAAATGTGGCCCTTTAAAGTTCCCCAGAAATCCCATCTGGGATGCCACATATGCTACTGGAATTTGGGGTGTCATACGATATCACCATATGTTTAATAAATCCCCAATATTAATAAGCCCGAGAGGGTTCTTGCCTAATATTTAGAGAAGAATTCTAAATATCGGCACAGATAAACAAGGCAGAATGGTACATATTAAGGTTTTATTTAGTGAGAAATGTGCATAGGAGAGTGAGAGCTTTATCTAAGAGAGAGGTAAATCTGGGTACATACTGAGCACCAGGAACCAGCCACGTGGAGGAGCAGCTAGGCCAAGAAGCCTAGGGTGGGTGGCCCGAAGGCCACGTACCCTGGAGGCGCAGGGCTACAGCCAGCCCCCTCTTGGCAAGAGGCCAGTGAAGAAGAGCAAGAGACGGACACACTGTGTCCCAGGCTTTTAACCCACTTCCAAAGGGAAGTGGTTAATTAACCTGATTGGCTGGTGTGCACCCAGGTGTGGCCAGGTAGGGGGATGAGGTCACACAGGTGCGTATCAGGTAGGGCGTGAGGTTGCACAGGGGCGTGGCGAAGACGTGGTCTTCCAGCTCACAAACCTGATCAATTTTAATCTGTATGCCTGCCTACTTCACTGCCTTGGCTCTGCTTTGCAGCCTTGAAGCCTGTTCAGAGCTCACTTTAGGGCCTGAGCTCCTCTAGGTCTTGGGGCAGCCTTTGTCAGAGACAGAAAGTCCCTCTCTACATTTTGAAAAGCTGGCATCACAGTACAGCTGCTTCTCCAGCCCATCCAGCCCTGCCCACTGCTTCCTCCCTCTCTCTCCTCCTTCCTGTCTCCTACCGTGCACTGGTCTGCTGGAGAACTTCCTCCACCGCCCACTGTCCACGCCCATACACCTGCCTCACCCACCCCGTGCATGCTCCTCCCTAATGCCTTACCCACTCTCCTACCCCATCTTCATCCTGGGAGCTCCACCTCCCCCAGAGAGCCTTCCCCTGATTCCACCACCCCCAGGTTGAATTCAGAGAAGCACCTAGGTCCCAGCAGCTCTCCCTGCTCCACTGGCTGAATCCAGAGAAGCTCCTGGGGTCCCCACAGCTCTTCTTGCCCCACTTATATTTTATCACTCTGTTCCGCAGCAGAAGGCAGGCTCCTGGAGGCCAGAGGCCATGCTTGATTCACATCCAGCACCCAGCACTCGGTAGAAGCACGGTCAGTGTTTCTGGAAGGAATGAGTGAGTGAGTTCTATGACAGGAACCCAGCATAGCCCACTAACTCCAGGTTGAATGGGTTTGAATGCTAATTGTCATATGCTGACACTTTACCCCTCTAAGCCATAGAAATTGAGGAAGATGTCACAGGTACTGACTCCTGGTTGGCTGGCAAGAGTTGCTGAGACTTCACATGGATGTAGTGACATGTATTCAGTACCAAACAAATGATGTCGTTAACTATCGACACCTGGGCCACACACACAGCTCCATTAGGAAAAGCCAATCTGATGTCTACTCTAAGCAGGAAAAAAAAAAAAAAAATTCGTGTGCCACCCTTGGCCTCTCTCTTATCTCAAGCGGACAGGTGTGCTGGGCTCAGTGGATTTGAGAAAATCGACTCTCAATCCAGTCCAACCAGCCTGGGTGTCTCCTTTGCCAGGACACTGAGCCCTCAGTCAACAGCTCAGTGATGTATGTGCTCATGGTGAGAGCTGTGGCCTTTGTTGCGAATCCACATAACTGGTCGCTGTTTCTAGCAGGTTGGTGCTTCCTAGGATGTGACTGTCTGAATAAATGAAAAGCATTTAGTTCCCTGCGGCCTGCCCATCACACTTTTTTTTCTGTTTTCTAATTAGCAGCGGTTTCAAACCTCTCAGACTCCTGTTTGTTTGCAGTGAGGTGGATATTTGATTTGTTTTCCCTATTAAAATTTTTAAATAAAATACAGTTATATTAGAAAAAACATAACTGAGGGAGAAGGCGAGAGGAGAAAAACACAATTCTGTGAGTCAAAATAAGGTTTAGTGTTCAAGTCCATGAAGATGCCACTGTGCAGGAGAGGCAGGCTGGCAGTAGACAGCAGTGGGTGACACCTGTCCCCACACATCTGTGCTAACCTCCTCATGGGACATCCACCTCCTGGGAGACCAGCACCCAATATCCCTGCATGGCCGTTTTAGTCATATCAAATGCCACATACTACAGCACATAAGAGAGGAAGAAGGTCAGGGGCCGACGCTGTGGTATAGTGGGTAAAGCCATGCAGCCTGCAGTGCCAGCATTCCATATGGGCTCCAATTTGAGTCCAGCTGCTCTACTTCTGATGGCCTAGGAAAGCAGTGGAAGATGGCCCAAGTGCTTGAGCCCCTGCACCCATGTGGAAGACCTGGAAGAAGCTTCTGGCTCCTGGCATCAGCCTGGCCTAGTCCTAGCTCTTGCGGCCATTTGGGAAGTGAGCCAGCAGATAGAAGATCTCACTGCCTCTGCTTCTCTGTAACTGCCTTTTGAATAAATAAATAAATCTTAGCAAAAAAAAAAAAAAAAAGACGCTGACTAGGAAGGAGGCAGGGAGGCTACGGTGACATAGTTCCACTTCAACTTGCTGGAAATAGATTTCACATCTCCTTTTCTGTTCCTCCATGTGCTACCTTTGACATTTCAGGTCCACGGTGGGCACAGCTCATTCTTGATCCAATTGTATTGCTTACTGTTCCAGGAACACTGAAAAATTGGCCCAAGAGGTGTGGTGCAGTGGGCAGGGCTGGGGTCATTTCTGGGTGCTGAACAGACTCCCTTCTCTGCCCACAGGCTCACATTCCATCCGGGGTTGCATAGACCCCCAGGGAAGCTGTCTGGGGCTCAGCTTAAAGGGGAGGCCTACAGCTGATATCAATCCAGGTGGCAAATTGCTAACAACACTGCCTTATCTATTTCAACAGAACTAGAAGGGAGGCTGAATGTTCCCACCACAAAGAAATGATCCATGTTTCATATGATACATGTGTTAGCCACCCTAATTTGATTATTACACAAGGCCTACATATACCAAAATATCACACTATACCACATAAATATGTACAATTATGTATCAATTAAAAATAAAACTATATGTTATGGAGGGAACTTGCTTTGCTTTACACACAAAATAAAAATTATCAATAGAAGTGGTGCCTAAGCAGGGATTAAGAGATGACAGCGTGAGAGATGAAGTTCTGAGCTCTCAATCCACGAAAGTGTCCCCCTACCCCCCGTCCCCAACAACCAACCCCTCATCCCATGGTGTCCTCTGCTTCTCCACTTTCCCAAGAAATGTAGCTGCCAAAAGAAATCGAAAGAGGAAGAGAGGATGAGTCACGTATGATAACCATCACCTGGCTCTTCAAAACTTGAAATGTTTCCTTTTCAAAACAGTAAGTTGGTAAGGTACTGTGTGAGCAGGGGACCAATTCAACATCAGGAAGAGGCAGGCCGTGAAGCTCAAGTCCACAGCCACCCTGACCTCAACTCTGAGACCACAACCTTTACTGACTCCTTGTGGATGCTTCTGAAGTGCTCCATGCATAATCAAGCACTTGAACTGGGGTGGGCATTGTGGCTCAGTGGGTTAAGCTCCTCCTAGGGACGCCAACATACCATACTGGAGTGCAGTGTGGGATACTGCACAGTCCGTGATACTCCACTTCCAATCCAAGTGGCTGCTAATGCATCCTGGAGGCAGGAGATGATGACTCAAGTGCTTGGGCCCTTGCCATCCACGTGGAAGTTCCAGACGGAGTTCCTAGTTCCTGGCTTTGGCCTAACTCAGGTCTGGCTGTTGTAGAAATTTGGAGACTAAACCAGCAGATGGAAGATTTTCTCTTTCTCTCTCCCCCTCTTTCTTTGCCTTTTACGAAAATGAAAAATAAACAAATAATCATTAAAAAATACTTGAACTACTATACTTTATGAAGTAATTCAATACAAACAACAAAATACGCTGAGTGCCAAGTATTACTGTTACCTTGTATTCTCACATCAATCAGTACCATCTGGATCTCTCAGCTGAGGGAGCTGAGTTTCAATCACTGCTCCCAGCAGCTAGTCAACCAAGAGTCTGTGCTGTGTGGCTGCATCAGTTTCCTAGGCCTATTGCAGCAAATCCCCACAAACTCTGAGTAGTGACTTAAAACAACAGAAATGCATTCTCTCATAGTTCCAGAGGTGAGAGGTGCGAAAGCAAGTTGGCATCAGGGTTGGCTCCTTCTGTGGGCTGGAGGGAAGGATTGGTGCCAGGTCTCCCTTCTAGCTCCTGCTGGTTGCCAGCAACGCCTGGTGCTTCTCTGCCTGTGGCAGCAACACTCGGATCCTTGCCTTCTTGCCTGTGTGCATCCTCTGTGTCCAAATTCCTCTCTTTATAAGGACTCCAGTCGCTGTGTTTACAGCCCACCCTAATCCAGTATGACTTCCACTTCACTTAATTAACTAAATCTGCCAACCCCTAATATCAAATAAGTCCATATCCATAGGTTCCAGGTGGACATGGTTTATAGGGAGTACCCTAATCAATTCAGTACTAAGACTTTAACAAGCCAGTCAACCTTTCTCAGCCTCACCTTCTCCATCTGTAACTCCAAGGGTATATATGTGAGGATTTAGCGAAAGCACCGTGAAAGGATCCAGGGCCGACCTTGGCAGTCAATGACTGTAGCATACATCATATGCCATCATCGTGGCCATTGTCATCATCGTCACCACTATCACTTCCTCTTCATTATCCACCATGACTTTAGGAGCTGTGAGAGACACAATTGAAAACAGTGCATAGCCTCCACTCTCACTGGAGCTCTGGTTTAGCCGTGGGTGCTCTGATAACATACCTTTACATCTGGAGTGTTGCAGTCCCAGCTAGAACCACCGAAGAAGAAGAAGAAGAGGAGGCCAGTGTGGAAGTTGTGTGAGTGGACAGCACAAAAGATGCCTAATGGCAGTGAGCTTTCAAAGCGTTCTCAGGAGCAGTATGGCCCAGTGGAGCTGTGACCCACTGCCTTGAAGAGAGCAGCTTCTTCCTTACTCACTGTGTAGCCTGCTGGATGGTTCACAGGCACATCACTGAGGATACCCAAGTGCCTTATCACTACTGAGTCTGAACTGAATCTGAGATTGCTTTCTTTCGCTTCTCCCTTGGAGGGCATCGCTGACCAAAGTGGCATTGTCACTTTGACAAAACGTCTTCAAGATTTTTGAGTTCACAGGAGCTCCCAGCAGTGGCAAAATCATGTAACCTCCTTTACTTGCTTGGACAGTTCAGAGAGGGTGAGTATTTGGCTTAATGAGTAGGATACCTGCCTCCCACATTGGAGTACCAGGGTTTGATTCCCAGCTGCAGCTCCTGATTGGAAGCCTACTAATGCAAATCCTAGGAGACAGAAGTAATGACTCAAGTACTGAATCATCTGTTGAATTGGGTACCATATTTATGCAGTACCTATTTTTTAAACAAGATTTATTTATTTATTTGAAAGGCATAGTTCAGAGAGAGAGAGAGAGAGAAGGAAAAATGGGGAGGGAAAGAAATCTTCATCCACTGCTTTACTTCCCAGGTGGCCTCAACAGCTGGGGCTAGGCCAGGCCAAAGCCAGGAGCCTGCAACTCCATCCAAGTCTTCCACATGGGTGGCAGGGGTCCAAGCATTGGGGCATTGGGGCTATTTTCCATTGCTTTCCCAGGCACATTAGCATAGATCTGGATCCGAAGAGGAGCAGCTGGCTCTTGAACTGGTGCTCACATGGGTTGCCAGCATCAGACAACAGCTTATCCTGTTGCACCACAACACTGGCTCCAGTTCCCGTTTTAAGAAGCACACCATTTAAGTTGTGAGGAGCTGTGTGCTGATTATTGTACATGACTCATCTCTCTCTTTTCCCACCGCCCATATGAAAGACCTTGGTTGAGTTCCCACCTTACACCTTCAGCCTTGACCCAGCCGTGGCAATTGTGGGCATTTGGGAAGTGGAGCTCTGTCTCTCTGTCTCTCTACCTATCAAATAAAAAAAAAATATTCATTAGGAGGTTCCATCAAAATTCAATCAGAAAATGGGGGGAGTCATCCCTTCTAATTTGCAATGCTTATGTAATGTTAGCTGTGATAAAAAAAAAAAAAAGACCCACAAAGTGTGCTGCTGGCAAGCTTCTACCAACCTCTGGAAAGCATGAGGTGTTGCTGGTGAGAATCTTTGCAATACAAAAGACCAGGTGTCAAGAGTGTGTATTATTATAAAATCATGACTTGGAGCACTCTGTGGTTCTTGAATTGATGCTGCAATGGGTGTCTCACCTGCTCTTGTCCCTCTGTCAGAAGAGACCTTTGGAAAAATAGTCACCCTGTCAGCCCAGGGACGCACACTCCTGAAGTGTTCTGCTGGGGCCATGGGCTTTCTCTCATCTGCAGGGGGCCTTGCCTTTCATGTCAGTGCCATAAATAAGATAGATTCTAAAAGGCAGAGCCATTTCTCTAATAATACATTCCCTGGGCAAAAATAATCTGATTGGCTTCTTTGATATGAGATGAAAGATCAATGGATTTGTGTAAAAGTGTTTCCCTTTGAAGAGTACTCAGGACTCTGAGCTGGGGCAAAACACAATACAGTCGGTGGTTGTCATAGCAATGGGTCAGATCAGTAAAATTCATAAGGGAATTGAATGTTGGGACCTGTCAAAGGACAACACTCCAGCAATTCAAAGATCTTAATTGGCTTTATTTGCAATTCTAGAATCAGGCAACATTTCCTCCTATAAAATGCTCCTAGAATGAGTGTTTGATGGGCTTAGCAGAAGAGATTGGCTCATGGACAGAAAAAGACTGAAGGAAATAGAAGCAAAAGAACAAAAAGTGAGGTTGCATTTGATGCGGTGGTTAGGATGCCTCTTGGGTTATCTGCATCCCACATGGAAGTGCCTGGGTTTGAGTAGTGGCTCAGCTTCCTGCTAATGTATTATCTGGGAAGCAGTAATGATGACTCAAGTACTTGTGTCCCTGCCACCCATGTGGGGTACTTTCATGGAGTACTGGGCTCCTGGTCTCAGTCTTGTCCAGCTCTGGCTATTGTAGGCATTTGGGAAGTGAACCAGCAGATGGGAGACCTCTCTCTCTCTTGATCTTTATCTCCTTTTCAAATATACTGGTCATTTCAAAGCTACTTTGTCTGATGGGAACAGAGAGGTAGAACAATGGGAAAATAACTATTCACTGCAGCTTATTTTAAATTATTTATTTTGCATAAGGATTAGGTGGCAGAAATTTCATTATCATAGTCGTTGAAACTGGCCATATTGGTCCGGGCCTCATAATTGACAAGGCCTTAAAGCTCACCTGATTATTATCAGGCCCCTTTTGTCAGTTTCTTCTTGCCTCTCAATCAGAAAACTTTTCCGTGTTTAGACAGCAGCTTTCTTAGGTCCTCTAATAATGACTCTGTCCTTTGTCTTAGACCCTGTCTAGCCCACTTGGGGCTTCATTCTTTTGTAATCATAGCCTCTACTTTAACTTCAAAGGCTCTACTCCTGACCTGTGTGGACCTTTCCCCCACTTAATGTTGTATGATTGTTCAGAATTTCTCTACAGACAAACCCCTCTACTCGCAAAAGATGAGTGGCCTTTCTTCCAGTATTGGTTGAGATTAGCTTTAAACCATGTCCATCAAACAGTCTTCACAAGGGTCCAGAGACTCCCCTCATTTCCTCTCCTCTATGAAATCCTCTCGTTACTTGGTTAATTCCACTCTTAGGATCATTGGCTGCTATTCTCACCCTGTCTTTTATACTACCATGTCTGTTTAAGTGTTTACAGGAGTTGATAAAGGAACAAACCAAGGCCTTCACCAGCCAGGCAGTCAACCAAATGCTGTTATAGGGGATATACTCAGCTCCCCACCCAGGAGATGGAGGCTTGAGACATCACCCCATGACAGCAGAGAGTACTTTGTTGCCCCATGTCAGCAGGAAGTAGCTCTAAAGACATATCATCGTCCCTCTACCTCTCCTGGACTTTTGGGACTGATGTAATCCCATACAACTCCTGCTTTATAAAAAACAAAGGGGAGGGGGGAACAAACTGGCCATTTTGGGAAACTTATCTCTCTATTCCTGATTTCTAAGGTCAGATAACAGTTTAGTTTCAGCTTTGGTGACATGGAACTTGAGCGAGAGTGACTCCATTTTGATTTTTAGCTTGGTCTATCGGGACCCAGTGTAGGAACTTCCTCTAAATTCATGTAACAAGGTCAATAATCAGGAGACAGCTTACATGGACTCTGTGCTCACTTATAGCATCCTGGCATCCAGGAGGCTCCCACTCCCACGTGGTAGGGTCTGGTCTAGAGGCTGAGCTTTCACATCTGCTGGCAGAGGTCTCCGGTGCTTCTCTCCTTTCTGCAGTTCTGGGAGTAGCTTGACCTGAGCGTTACCGCGTTCTGTCCCTGCCTGCTCACAAGGTCATCGTCCTCTGTGCATGACGGCCAGTGAGACAGCAGCCCACTGCTCTTGCACTGGGGTTGCCTCTGTGAGATCTCCACAGCCTCTTTCAGTTTCTCCCACAGACTGTGTTTCACCCTTTGTTAACCAAATGTTTTAGAAGATCCAACGACATAAGACTGCAAAAGGCAGGTGATACTGTTTAAGGATGTGAGTCCTTAAACTGACTGCTGAAATCGAATTCCAGGTGTAGGTTGGGCCTAGGAATAAGCACAGGATTGACTTCATTACCTTGTTGGCAGGGTTCAATGAGAAGATATTTGTGAAGCATCTACAGAGAGTTTAACAGATGTCAGGCACCATGCTTAATGTTCTACAGATATCTACTCACTGTTGTTGTTACCAGTGTTCTTATCATTACTGATCATTGTAATTACTTACGTATTGAATCAGGAAGCAGGAAAAGGATGTAGGAGGATGTGCTTTGTCTTTTTAAAGGATTTATCAGGTGGGGTTGGTGTTGTGGTACAATGAGTTAAGCTACTGCTTGCTCACTGGCAACCCATATTGGACTGCCAGTTCAAGTCCCAGATGCTCTGTTTCCTATCCAGCTTCAGATAATGTGCCTGGGAAGATAATGGACCAAGTACTTAGGTCCATGACACCCCCATGGGAAACCAGAATGGAATTTCTGGCTCTAGGCTTCAGCCTGACCCCAACCTAGCTGTTGTAGCCATTTGGGATTCTGGAAGTAAAGGAGCAGATGGAAGCGCGCGCGCGCACGCTCTCTCTCTCTCTCTAGTCTTTCAAATAATAAGTAAATACTTTTTTACCAAAGTTTCTAGAAAAAAAATGGTCAGATGTTTTCTCTGTACCTTGGAATTTCAGAGAAGCATTTAGCCTCCTCTTCTTCCCATGCTTCTACACCAAAAGATTACAGCAGCCATAGTTACAGAATGAACATCAGGATATATGCTCTAGCTATTCCGTGAAAAGGATTTAATTTTCAAATCCTTCTGGAAGATTCCAGTGATCATATAATTGTGTCTTTGGTCCCTGCTTAGAGTATGAAGAATTTATGCTAAGATTAGATACAGTAAAGATAGATTTGGTCTAGAGGCTATGGAAGTTTTTATGCCCTAGTCTACAAACCTCCTGGCGTGGTGTGAAGTCTGCTAACTACAACTACCAGGAAGCCCTTGTTTGGACTAAGGTCCTATTCTGGTTCCCCAAAGAACCTGCTAAAACTCAAAATGGAGTTACTTACATCAAAGTTGGGAAATGAAGCTGTTTTATCAGAACTTCCTAGAAGTCAGGATTACAGGGATAACTGCCAAAATTTCTACCTAAGCCAGTCCTCTGCTTGATAATGATGCTCCTGCTGCCTTCATCCTTACACAGTAAAGATAATCTGAAGGAATCTGATGTTAAGTCAGTTTTCCATTGTTTTGTCTCCCTGTCCCCACCCTCTAGGGAAAGTAGCTTTGAAATGACCAATCTACTTTGTTTTATTTTTTTCTGCTTTCTTCAGCTCCTTTCTGTCTATAAATTCAACTTTCTCTGCTTAGCTCATTAGAACACTTATTTTGACTCTAGAATAAAAAAAAGCTAATTAGGATATTTAATAAAGTAAGTTGTAGTTTTGTCCTTTGACACTGGTGCCCAGTGTCTGAACATGGGCTGACAGGTGATTCCCAAACTTCTCCAATCCTAAGACTCCCGTGGCATTGGTCAATCTACAGACTCCCAGGACTTCCTCCAAGACCTGCATCGAGAATCGCCAGCAGCAGAGTCTGGGAGTAGATTTTGAGCTCCCAGGTGATTCATACAGATAAGGAAGTCTCAGGAACACAGCAGGAGAGCATCCAGAGCCTGGGGGCCACACCTGCAAGTATGGGTTAAGAAGGCTTAGCTGGAAGAAGACGGAAGTGGGAGCAGGAACTAGACAAGAAGTCACGGGTATCCTCCCAGGTAGCTCAGACAGAGAGAATGCCTGGGACAGCTCTCAGGAAGCCATATTTCTATCACAAGACCACATCTATCCTGGCCTTAAGCCTCACATGACCCCAGCATTCTATATCTCGACCTATTTTCCTTTCCCTGTAAAATCCAGCTTTTCAGAGCATCAGAAGGAAGGCATTGCTGAATCAAGTACTGCATATTAAACTGTGTATGACTGATAGCTCCACTGGCCTCCCACAGGCATTTGCATATTTTCAAAGGAGGAACTGTAATTTGTTTTGCCTCTTGCGCTTCCTCTGCAGCTGAAATTACTTTTCAGAATGTTTTCAAACATCAACAGTAAAACTCATAGCTGCGTTTCAGAAGAGTAATACTTCTATCTCATTCATCATGTAAGTTTGCTAAGGAAAATAAAAATTCCCACTGCTCTGTCAAAACTGTGCTTTGCACTAGTCAACCCTTACATACGAATTCTTCTCATCATTTTAGAGATATTTTCCATCTGCTGGTTCACTCCCCACATGGCTGCAACAGCCAGGGCTGGACCAGGCTGAAGCCAGGAGCCAGGAGCTTCATCTGGATCTCTCATGTGCGAGGCTGGGGCCCAAATACTTGGGCCCTCTTTCAATGCTTTTCCCAGCCATTAGCAGGAAGCCAGGTTAGAAGTGGAACAGCCAGGACACAAACCAGCACCCATATGGAATGCCTGATTGTATTCAAAGAAATGTTTGATTTCCTTTCCTTAAGTTGTGTGTTATGGCTTTAAGAGAAAAAAAAAATCCTTTCCACCTATATTTGAAGTTATTTGCTTGGGGCTTGCTAGAACAAATTAGTAAAGGAAGATGAATAATGAAACTAAATATTGGATGTAGAGTTAATGCAAATTCCAGAGCGGTGGGCTTTACTGACAAATAATGATACACAACATAAACAGAGAAGTTGATGGAGTGGCCTAAACCTTGGACTTGACATTTGCAGGGAGTTTGCTTCAAAGCAGGAGAGGAAAGAAGCGTATCAGTCATGATTCTGCCCTAAAACGAGGCAGTCTGCAATAGAGATAAGAAGGTAAGCTGAGGAGAAGGAACCTTGGCTCTGGAGCCCAAGTCCAGTAAGGAGACACTGTTAGAACGAGTCTTTCTGTCTCCAGTTCTCTCTACTTCCACAGCTCAGAGCAGGGTTCAAGAGGACAGCAGCCCTGGGAAGGGCATTCATGGCCTAAACTCTACCTTTAGTGTTGCCTGCTTCAAACCCCAGTTCTGCCAAGATTCTCTATGGGACCTCAGGCAAGTTACACAACTTCTCTTTGCCCAAGGTAGAACCAAAAATCACACCTACTTTCCAAGGTTGTTGTGAGGGTAATTCATGCACTGATCCTTATACAAGGCACTTAGAACTGTGCCTCCCACTTAATCAGTGTAGATAAGGGTTCCCTTCTCTTCAGGATAATGATAGCAATATCTTCTCTCTGTCTTGAGCATGCTGGTTGATGGTTAAAAGTTCATCTGCAACAGAAGCTGCCTGCAGGGACAAATGCACTCTGCCAAGTCATTCTGCCAGGCACCCAAGGTGTGTTCTTGTTCTTGTGGCCTGAACTAATTGTTAAAACATTTTAAAATTGGAAATATCACATAAAAATCCATATTTCTGGCCGTTTTTGAAAAATAGGGAGATCTGGGCACATTAGGGTGCACATGCTGCACGGCTTCCACCAGCTGGAGCCCAGCGGGGCCAGCTATTAGGTGGAACACGTGCTCCTTGACTTGTCAGACGCTGCTGAGCCTGCTTCACTGTAGGCAGCTGGATTGCAATGCTTATTTTAAGTTATGGATCAGCATCGTGTGGTTTTGTAATTAAAGTTTTCATGATACCGTGGCAGAGTTGAGTAATTACGACAGAAAGTGTAAGGCCCACAAAGCCTAAATTATTTACAATCTGGCTTCTTAAAAAAAATGTTGATCAATCCGTGTTTCTAAGGCATTATTGTTCAGTAGAGGGTTTGCTTAAAGAAGGCTTGCTTTTTTTATTTTTTATCTTTATATATTTTGGAAAATATATTGTTGACTTTAAATTTCAAAACGTGTGGTTATTGTTTAGAGGGAAAGTGGATTACTTGAATCACAGATAATTCAGAGAGCTGTTAATATTGAATCACAAGAAAACTGAAGCACTTCGGAGCTGGTCGGCTAAGGTGCTTCCCAGTGGTTGTATAGGTGTAGGTGCAACCCCAGGTGGTGGTTGTATACCTAAGAGGGTACAAATCTTTTTTTTTACAGGCAGAGTTAGACAGTGAGAGAGAGACAGAGAGAAAGGTCTTCCTTCCATTGGTCCACCCCCCAAATGGCCTCTATGGCCGGTGCGCTGCACTAATCCGAAGCCAGGAGCCAGGTGCTTCCTCCTGGTCTCCAATGCAGGTGCAGGGCCCAAGCACTTGGGCCATCCTCCACTGCACTCCCGGGCCACAGCAGAGAGCTGGACTGGAAGAGGAGCAACCGGGACAGAATCCGGCGCCCCAACCGAGACTAGAACACAGGGTGCTGGCGCTGCAGGTAGAGGATTAGCCAAATGAGCCGTGGTGCTGGCCAGGTACAAATCTTTATAGACAAAAAACTGACAATGCAATCATCACAACACCATCTTTAAGGATGGACATTATTGAGTTTGGTTGTTGGTTATAGAATTTTTTTTTCCCAAAACACCAAGTTAGATAATTTCCTCTTGTTCCACCTTGAATAATTTGCTTCTTAACTACAAAAATAAAACTTAGCAGATGCATAAAAATCAGTTTGCATATAAATTATAATCATTAGGAAATACATAGTTATTTTAATAGTAATGGATAAACATTTGTCTTCTTAAAAAGTTCATTTTTTGCACATAAAATATCACTTTACTAAAATACATTGATATATATGAGATAAATGTTTAATGCACTATTTGTATTTAGATCTGTGCTATTATTAGTTTTTATATAAGTACTCAGTAGCCCTCCTAATATGCTCTCATAAGCACTTAGATGGTCTTATGTTTTTACTTGGAATTCCCATGTTATCCTTTTTGTAGGATAAGGCAACAAGTGCATCCCACACAATTATACTCCATTTGTTACCTAGGATACCTACCACATTAAACCATCAGGTTCCAGTGATGGTATCTATTGACAATTCCTTTTTCAGCCAATCCTGGGGGAATTAATGCCTCTCCTGTAAGGTGGTTTAGTTCTTACTTGTTTCCAGCAAATAATTTAATAGGGGTCTCTCTACATTTTTTTTCTCTGCAGGGACCTAAGAAAAGAATTAATATTAATATTAACAAGTTAATATGAATACTCTGCTAGATTTTTTTATTCCTGACATATTTTATATCATGAACATAATGCCTACTCTACATGATGTATATTGAATTTATACCCACTATACCCTTGTCTGAAGATCTGACACATAAAATAAGCTCAGTAAATACTTACTTACTGAATGAATGAGCAAATGTGCTAGGGACAGGGGTGGGGAGGGCTGAAAGCCAAGGCCAACCACGTGGGATGCAGGACCACCTTTCAGAAGTGTCCTGGGTCGGGGCAAGTGCTACGCCTATGGTCCCTCTGCCACCCTGCGTCAGTCATCAGATGAGAGTAGCTCCAGGTTGGATTGGAGGTGTAGCGTTGGGCAAGACCGCTCTCCTCTTTGGAAGCATCCCCAGCATGATGACCACAGTTGAAGATTCCTTGTCGAAGGCAATCCCAGCAGCTACAGTAACAACTCCTCCTTGGGGAAGGGGATTTGGGAGGCCCATTACAGCATCTATAATATGGTGATCAATCAAATGAACAGAGGAGTGCACAGCTACCTCACTTGGTAACTTAGATGCTTAGTCATTTACACTTACCGTTCTAAAATTCTGTCTCCCTGTGGACATTTAGGGAGGGGAAAATATTCCTTCCCATTTTTCACACCAGTCAGAGCCTTCATTTTGGGGAGACCCAAAGCAGGTGGTTACTTGTTTTATACTGTTCTATGGCCTACAGCCTAAAAAACTTGTGGGAACTCCGCTTGTAAGGTTCCAGCCACTAGGAACTGAGAATAGAATGTCTTTAGAGGAAGTATCTGGCAGGTGGAATTTTACCAGCACCCTTGATGCTGGATCACAGCCAAATGCTAGGCAGACCCAAAATATGAAAATCCTTTGTTAGTTTTCCTTTGTTGATTTATTATCATCTTAAGAAATTAAGTGGAGCCAGTATTGTCATATAGGCAGATAAAGCCACTGCCTGAGATGCATCCCATATGGGTGCTGGTTCCAGTCTCAACTGCTCCACTTCCAATCCAGCTTCCTGCTAATGGCCTGGGAAGGAAGCAGAAGATGGCCCAAATACCTGGGCCATTGCACCCATGTGGGAGACCTAGATGAAGCTCTTGGCTCTTGCCTTTGGCCTAACCCAGTCTTGGCTATTGCAGCCATTTAGGAAGTGAATCAGTGGATGGAAGATCTCTCTCTCTCTCTCTCTCCCCCACTTCCCCCATAACTCTTTTAAATAAATAAATCTTTAAAAAAAAGAACAAAGTAATTACTCTAACTATGGATCTCTAAAGTCTCTTCCAACTCCAATGTCCTTTGATTCTATGAACCAAACTTAGGAGCCTCCACTCTTGGGTGTTCGTCAGGTGCCAGCTACAGTGCCAAGCACTTCGCATTCCTTAGCTTATCTTATCCTCAGAATTTCCTCATAAGGAAATGGGAGTAAGTAGGTAAAGAGTAAATAGGTAAAGAGTAATTGTAAATACAGTAATCGGTAAAACACATAGAAGGTAGGATGAAATGTAGGAAGTGCTTAGTAAAGTTAACTATTATTATTTTTATGTTTGTTTGTTCCTGAGTACTCAGAACTCACTCTATGACCTCACTAAGGTCTACTCTTCTTTGAGAGTTCTAAGCTCCAAAAATCTCCAGACTTCTACCCCATCTGGAGTGTCTTCTCTTTTTCTTCCTAGTTTCCCTGAATGATCAAAATAACCTGAGCTTCAGCTCTCAACCACTCTCAGCATTTATTTAGGATCTATGCAAGTGGCTTTTGAAGGAGGTTGTTTTCTACAAAGCATATAGAAGAATGAATGTTGTGCATCTCTAAAACTCCATTTTATAGGCCAACACTTCAGTGTCTTTTGTTGTAACCTGGTTTACCCACCTTGAACCAAACTGCCATAGAATGCAATAAACTTCAAATCTTCAACTTCCTGCAATATGCATAACCCAGAATTATTTGTGTATAATTAAACCAATCACAGGATTATTAGAAACACTGTTAACCAATTAGATTGGTTAAAACTATAATCCACATCTTGAGTTTTTTTGTCTTCCTTTCATATATATATATATATATATATATATATATATATTCATGAGAAAAGGGAGATATTCATAAAATCACAGGCAATTTTCAAGTGGCACAAATCAGCCCCCAAATATTATTCTGAGTCTCATATTTATTCTGTGCCTTAGGATTCTCACTCATACCTTTGGGTTTCAAATTTGCTGAATATTGAAATCACCTGATGAACTACTAATGCGTAGGTCACACTCCAAGTATCTGATTTGGTGGTATACAGCCTGGACACTGAAATTTTTAAAGTTCCCTTAGCGATTCTAATGTCAACAAAATTTGAGAACCACTGATCTATATAGTATTGTTAAGTAAGCATGATTGTTTAATTGTTTTTTTAATTTTTATTTTATTATTTTTGACAGGCAGAGTTAGACAGTGAGAGAGAGACAGAGACAGAGAGAAAGGTCTTCCTTCCATTGGTTCACCCCCCAAATGGCCAATACAGCTGGTACGCTGTGGCGATTTGAGGGGTGAACCAACGGGAGGAAGATCGCTGCGCCAAGCCGAAGACAGGAACCAGGAGCCAGGTGCTTCTCCTGGTCTCCCATGAGGGTGCAGGGCCCAAGCACTTGGGCCATCCTCCACTGCCTTCCCGGGCCACAGCAGAGCTGGACTGAAAGAGGAGCAACCGGGACAGAATCCAGTGCCCCAACCAGGACTAGAACCTGGGGTGCCGGCACCGCAGGTGGAGGATTAGCCAAGTTAGCTGTGGCGCCGGCCTGTTTAATTGGTTTTAAACTCATTCTTTAATATAAATTTGTGGCTGGACCCCTAAATGTTTATAAAGTACCTCAAATTTTTTAACAACTCTAGAATCTATTGTGTACCAGGTTGTGTACAGGGAGATGGACATTTTCAGACATGCTATGCTCTGGTAGATTTTGGAGTGTACGAATATTGTATAATTGAATAACTCAGTAATGTGCAGGAATGTTTCATTAGACCCTAATAGAAGTTACAGGGAAAGGCCGGCGCTGCGGCTCAACAGGCTAATCCTCCGCCTGCGGCACTAGCACCCCGGGTTCTAGTCCCGGTCAGAGTGCCAGATTCTGTTCCGGTTGCTCCTCTTCCAGTCCAGCTCTCTGCTGTGGCTGGGGAATGCAGAGGATGGCCCAAGTGCTTGGGCCCTGCCCCCATGTGGGAGACCAGGAGAAGCACCTGGCTCCAGGCTTCGGATCAGTGTGGTGCGCCGGCCGCAGAGGCCATTGAAGGGTGAACCAACGGAAAAGAAAGACCTTTCTCTCTGTCTCTCTCTCTCACTGTCCACTCTGCCTGTCCAAAAAAAAAAAAAAAAAAAAAAAAAAAAAAAAGTTACAGGGAAAAAGAAATGGGACTAGAACCACAGAAATAAATAAAATTAAGCAGTCTTTACTGTAGGATTTCTGAGAAACTTTTGTAATCTTCAAGAGCATTTCCTAAGCTCATTTGATCATGGAATCCTCTCATTGCTAACTTTACTATCCAATGCTTCTTAGCATTTTCTAGAACATTCTATCAGATACTTTAAGAAACACTAATTTAAAGGCATTGTATCCAGCAAAAGTCAAAGGATGATGTGCAGAACACAGAGCTACCACCCATAAGGACCTGACACCACGCTGGATACAAGTGCCCTGACTTGTGGGAAGCCACCCTTGGAAGTTGATGAGTCCTGTTTGTTGTCTATGAGACTGGCAGAAGAGCACTGGTGGCACAGCTCTGCTTATAATGGGGTGAGCAACGTCTTTGTCTCTCACCCTCCCCTGGGTCATGAATGGTTGCACAGGTGTTCTCATGTAGACAAATCCAGGGTTCATGCCAGGTGCAGAAAAGAAGGCAGAGGGGGATACAGAAGTGACTCTTTCACACACCTGACAATCCCCAGGACTGCTCGACTGACCTCTGTCACGTTCTGACAGCATGAATGTGAGCCAGGTTTCTGATCTATAAAATGTGCACAGTTATTACCTAAGAGTTCTCATTAAAATATGAGCACATGACCAAAAAGGCTGTGTGAGCCTTGAAAACCTTTGCTAATATTGGAAATTACATTCATTATAATAATTATCGCTATCAATAGGATTGCCTCACCAAATCTATGTGGATAACAACCAAGGGAAACTTAATTTGAGAATCTATAACCATGCAAATATTTTTGCTAGATTTGCATAAATGTTGCAAGGGGATGGGGGAGCAAGAGAGAGATTGATTCAGCAATGTGGTGGCTCCTAAAGTCTTTAGAAGAAGAAAAGTGTTTGGTTTAAAACTTTTTCTTTGGGTAAGTGTGGTAGCTCGGCAGGTTGACACTGCTTGTGATGTCAACATCATATCCACGTACCTATGATTGAGTCCTGCTTCTGATCCAGCTTCCTGCTAATGCACGTTGGAGGCAGGAGATGATGGCTTCAAGTACTTGGGCCCCTGCCACCTATGTGGGAGACCCAGAAAGAGTTCCTGGCGCTTGACTTTGGCCTGGCTCAGCCCCAGCTCTTGCAGGCACCTGGGAAGTGAATCAGTGAATGGAAGAGTTCCTCTCTCTCTCTTTCTCTCTCTCTCTCTCCCTTCTAAATAAATAAATAAAAACTTTTTAAAAAATTCTAAATGTTCTCTGAAACCTTGAAAGTAAGCTGAACATTCCCATCACTCCCCTGTTTAATAGTCCATGGTCTCTTGCCGCCATTCCAAATGCATCTCATTGACAGATGGTTCTGTGGGGAGAGCACCTTGATGATTAATTGAGTAGAAAGCACTGCTCATCTCTCTGCAGGTACACGCTTGCTTAGTGAGGCTAAATCAATGCAGCACGTGATGAGTTGACACAACATGATTGCAGCTTATTTCCCTTCAAGTTGTTCTTGGCATCCCAATTCTATTTTTGCAGGTAAGATAGTGAACATGACTGAGGGATCTTGTCCACCCACTTAATCAAACATCTCTGCTCCTGTTGGTTTCCCTGAAGCTGGCGTCTAACAACCTTTGAAGTCATGGTTCTTTTCATTACTAATCCTCCTTGATCCCATTTCTCTTCCTGTTCCATTTACTCCTTTGCCAGACTATGCACTTCACTTATTCCCAACTTGGCACTGTGAATTCTCTATTCCCCTTTTATTGTGTGATTTCACACTGTATGTTTGTTTTGTTTCCATTCCCCTCCACCTTTCCTGTGTGGAAATTCACCCTTTCTTTCTCTGGTGCTATTTGCAGTCACTGCCCTTGATGAGCTTTCCCAACAGAATCAAATCTCTGGAAGTTTTCTTCTCTGTGGTTTTTGGGCAAATGGGCTCCTGACTGCAGGCAGGGACATAGAAATGCACACATATTTTCCTTTTCCTTTACATCTTAGTGCACAAGAGAACCATAGCTTTCTGCTTAATAAATGCAACTGTACTGGATACCCTTGCTGTGATTTGAAGATCTGACTCCCCAGTTCCTATAGATGTTTAACCCCTAAGGTCCTGAGTTAATGATACCTAAGAGGGTGGAGACTTGACTCGATTATTTCAGATGGTCAGGCCTTTGGGAAGTGATTGGATTGGATCGGGCTGTTGGGGTGAGGCCCATGATTGAATCCTGGTGACTTTGTAAGGAAGGAGCTCATAGATATAGGAGGAGCATGTAGCCTGTCTCTCTGATTCCTGGCTCTCCATGTGATCCTTCATCTGTACTCATTCTACCATCACCACCCTCATCAGATGCTAGACCAATGGGGCCATCCCACCTTGGACACTGAAACTCTAAATCTGTGAATGAAAATAAATCTTCTCCTTCATAAGTTCGCCTCTCTCAGATATTTTAATTGTAGTAACTAGAAGCTGATAAACTTGGATGCAAGTATGTGTAGTTGGGCTTTGTAGGTTCCATCTCATAAAATCTCTTGTTGCCCCATCTCTGCTCAACCTTATTATGCCAGTGTGGATGGTTGAGCAAACTCCTCATTCAGTGTGAACAGAAACAGGCAAGCGTGCAGCTTGCCGTGAGAAGTCTTGATGTAAAGAGGCCTTGACTTTGAGGACTTGAAGTGAATTTTCTCAAATGTGCTCTGCAAAATGCAACAATCTATAAACTATAAACAGCAACATGATAGCTTGGAATATGTTGTGAATTGGGTGTAAGTGTGCACACCAAGCTGAATGTGGCTTGCCCTGTTGTAACCCAGTCTTTCCACCTCCCACCCCTAATATTTCCCTTGATTCTTTCTCCCTCAGTTCAAGTATCATCTTTTCAGAGAAATCTTCTTCAAACTCCTCTTGTGAAGAAACATTGCAACTTGCCCATGCCTTCCCTTTACCTTGCTTTATTTTCCCTTTTAGCACTCTTCACTACATTCTACTCTTTTTTAGTAGGTATATTCATGTAAAAGTAGGGAAGACTGTAATTTAAAAACAATAAAGGTGGTTTTTTAAAGTGATGGATCAGGGTAAATTTAAAAACAAAATAAGGAAAGTGCTTTGAAAAATCCTGTGCATTTCTTTGGTTAGACTGTTGTCTAAGGTGCAGTGTGATGGGGGAAAGAATTGGGTTTGTGGAGACAAAGACCCAGATCCAATTCTGGCTCTCTGATATCCAAGCTTAGTGCTTTGAGGCAGTCCCTTAGCCCTTGAACTTCCAACTTTGCAAATGCAAATAATCATTCCTATCTTTGCAGGATTACAGTGAAGATCAGCAGTGTGGCTGGCCCACATCTAAATTATAGTTACTATTATTGATCTAAATTTCATGAACAATATGTTTCCTCATTTAATTCAAGTAGGTAGTTGCATTTAATTTATAAATTCAGTGTTAAGAATTACATTCTGGCCTTTGACAATTACTGAATCCTCTTGTTATTATGAAAGAATAAGTTGTCATTTTGTAATTATGATATTAAGATAGATTGCTGATGACTCAGAAAGTGTTCAACTTTATTGGTACATAATTTGCAAATTAAAATAAGCAACAGATAATTGGAAAAGAAATAAATAAATATATCCAAACAATCTAGTTTCACCAAAGGAACCAGAGAAGGAGGCTTAAACTATATAAATTGATGCCTGATTGTGAAAAATTGACCCAAAATACGGGAGTGGGTTGGTAGTACGTTCTTAATAACTGACCTGCTCTCAGGAAGGATGGCTATACTTTCCCTAAGTATTCTCCTTTCTGGTTATTGTTAAATTCAATTTAATATATATACATATATTTATTTATTTTTGACAGGCAGAGTTAGTGAGAGAGAGAGAGACAGAGAGAAAGGTCTTCCTTTACCGTTGGTTCACCCCAAAATGGCCACTATGGCCGGCGCGCTGCACTGATCTGAAGCCAGGAGCCAGGTGCTTCCTCCTGGTCTCCCATGCGGGGGCAGGGCCCAAGCACTTGGGCCATCCTCCACTGCACTCCCGGGCCACAGCAGAGAGCTGGGCTGGAAGAGGAGCAACCAGGACAGAATCCGGCGCTCCAACCGGGACTAGAACCTGGGGTGCTGGCGCCGCAAGTGGAGGATTAGCCTAGTGAGCTGTGGCACCGGCAATTTAAAAATATTAAGTACCTACCTCTCATCAGGCTCTATGCTTACTCCAGGATATCGCTATGTAGAACAAGTCAGACTCAGATCTGTCCTCACTGAGATTCCAGTGGGAAATTGAAGCAAGTATGGAGAACATCACCTCCCAGTGTGACTGGAGCAATGGTCAACAGGAAAACAGCACATGTCGCAGTGTTTGGCAGTCATCTGGTTCTTAAAGGGGGTTGGTAGGTACATAGGTCTTTGCTTTTGTGATTATGTTTATAACTTACATGCATGTCACATATGCTATTTTGTATGTCTCTAATGTTACATCATAAAGAGGTATTACATCACAAATGCAGCGGGCTGTGGATAAAGCTAGTGTAGCCACTGTTATAAACCGTCTAAGTAGAAACCAGAATGATGAGTATGAGTGAGCAGCCAGAGCAGGGAGATAGGTTAGAGGGTCTTTGGGCAGGAGGAGCACAGGGGAGAGGTCTGAAGGAGATGAGGGACAGCAGGACCTGTCTGAAGAAGGCAGAGTAATCTGATAAGGCTGACAAGTGGAGTGCAGAGCAAGAAAGAAGTAAGGCATAATAAGAAGCAAGGCAGAGGTGCAGGGCTTCAAACATGAAGGAACTTGTGAGCTGGTCAAGGACAGGGAGCTTTCTCATGAGGACAATGAGGAACCATGAAAGAGTTTTATTATTTTATAGGACTGGGTTCACACTCTAGCTGCAGGGTGAACAGTGAATTGAAGGCAGTAAGACAAGAAGCAAGAAAATCACTGGAGACACATTTGTTTACTTATACATTTTGTATAAAGATCAGAAAGTTCAAAAATGTGTAGTACTGGTAAGAATGCAGAGAGACAGGGAATATAAATTGACATGCTCTCTCTAGAGGGCAATTTGTTGATAGCTATCAAAATGAAAAATTTGGCCGGCGCCACGGCTCAATAGGCTAATCCTCTGCCTGTGGTGCTGGCACACCGGGTTCTAGTCCTGGTCAGGGCGCCGGATTCTGTCCCGGTTGCTCTTCTTCCAGTCCAGCTCCCTGGTGTGGCCCAGGAAGGCAGTGGAGAATGGCCCAAGTACTTGGGCCCTGCCCCCGCATGGGAGACCAGGAGAAGCACCTGGCTCCTGGCTTCGGATCAGCACGGTGTGCCGGCCTCAGTGCGCTGGCCGCAGCGGCCATTGAGGGTGAACCAACGGTAAAGGAAGACCTTTCTCTCTGTCTTTCTCTCTCTCACTGTCCACTCTGCTTGTCAAAAAAAAAAAAAAAAAAAAAAAAAAAAAAAAAAAGAAAAGAAAAGAAAAGAAAAATTCATCCCCATTTGATCTAATAGTTCCACTACCATTAAGCATGTATCTGGCAAAAGCAAAAACAAAAAACAAAAACTTGCATACCTGATAAGAGATGTGTTGCTGTAGTTGGAATGTGATTTGGATCCCCAACTCATGCAAGCTGCTAAACCCCAAAGTCATAAGTTGATGTTAAAAAAGCATGGAAACAATCCAATTAAAGCATTTGGCAGGTGGGCCCAGTGGGAGGTCCTTAGGTCATTGAGGACTTGCAGTTCTCACAAGAGGATTGATTATGAAAGCCTAGCTGGGCCCACCTGCTCTCTGGGCTTCCTGGCTCGCCATGTGGTCTTCTATCTGCATCTATTCAGCCATCCACTCCCGGCTTCAGCGGCCTGACTGATGAGGTGGTCTGATCTTGGACCCTGAACCTCCGTAATTGTGTGAACCAAATAATCTTGGCTTACCTTGGGCATTTAGTTGTGTAAGATGTTTACTGAAGTTTTCACAGTAAGAAGATTTTTAAAATCATTTTGTGTGGGCATAAAATGGTTCTTAGATAGTTAGTAAGTAAATAATATTGATAAATGCATGTCTTTTTTAATGCACAGGAAAATATTTGGAAGGATGTATTAGTTGCCTCTGGAGACAGAGCTGACTTGATAGGGAAAATAAAAGCTTGCTTTTCATTGAATATACTTTATTATACTTTTAGATAAATTTTTAAAATTAATTTTCTTAAAAGTTTGAGAAACAGAGTGATAGGAAAATATCTCCCATCCACTCCACAAATGCCCATACAACTGGGGCTGGGGTGGACTGCAGTCAGGACCCAAGAACTCAATCTAGATTTCTCACATGGGTGGCAGGAACCCAATTTCTTGAGACAGCACTACTGCCTTCCAGAGTTTGCATTAGTAGGAATATGGAATCAAGAAGTGGAGCTAGCAATTGAACCCAGGTACCCCAATGTGGGATGTGGGCATCTTAACTGCTAGGCTAAATGCCCACTCTGACCATATTTTAGTAAGATGTGATCAACTTGTCATGTGTATGATGTTTTAAAAGAAACATTGTGAGGATATTGAGTGAGTGTATTTAAAATGAGTGGCCTGGTACCTAGTAAAAGATTACCTAACATATCACTCCTTAGCCCAGGCCTGGTCAAGCTTTTCAGCTCCAAAAGATCCAATAAGAGGGCTTTTCTAGGTGGCTTGCATGTAGCTTTAGAGTTCTGTATGATGAGAAGAGGGAAAAGCAGAAATGGAGATTCTGAATAGTAAGGAATCTAATTATAAACCTTGGATCTTCTTTCACATCTTGTCAGATTGTTTCTTGGTTACCTAAGCCTTGTTCTGGGCAATTATTGAAGCCTTTTCCCCTGGATAACCCATATGAGGGCTGGAAATCTGGCCCTGAGAAGGCAGCATGGACAGGGCTTCCTGCTTGCCAAAGGCTGTGCTGTTGGGCCTCTCCCCTCTGGCTCTGGGCCCATCCTCCCCACTGTAGCCTAAGCAGGGAACCTAAGTATTCATTAAGAGGTCAGTGATGTCCCAACAGTGGACAACAGTACTTCAGGGGTATTTCCCAAGACAGAAACATGCAAATGTGCATCAGAGACCCTTGTCACTAGACTCTCAGATACAGGGGATCAGAGACCCCCATGGGTTCCCAAAAGCCTCCTCAGTAGGTGACCTGGGGCTTGTGCAGGGAAGTAATTTTCCTGAAGGTTAGCCAGGGGCTGGAATCCAGCCCATCCACTCTGTTCCCACTCCTGTGGCCTATTTATAAAAAGCTCTTCATTTATAATTTGATGTTTACTTCAAAATACTCCAGGGAACTTCTGCTCCATCTTCCAAGACTCTGAATAATTGATTTTAAAAGTAGCTCATGGCATATTTGCTCTATGAGGGGTGTAGGGGGAAAAAGGCTGTTATATTTCAAGACTGTTTAAGTGAGTAGAAAGACAGGTGACGGCCTTTTTTGTGCTCTAAAAACCTCAAGCAAACGTAAATGTACATGCAGTAGCTAATGATGAGCCAGCAGATTTGACCAAGCATCAGATAAGCTCAGCTCATGAGGAGAATAAACAAGAGATAACATTGAAGATGCCATAAAGTCTCTCAGTTCATTTCAGTAATATTTATTTGTTTTGGGAATTAAATAGCTCCTTTTCTAAAAAAATCAAAGTAAAAAGTGTTTATTTACTTCAGAGGCAGAAAGACTGATAGATACACAGAGAGAAGGCCCATCTGCTAGTTCCCTCCCCAAATGCCCACAACAGCCCCCAGCTAGGAGCCAGGAGCTCTATCCAGGTCTCCCACAAGGATGGCAGGAACCCAACTGCTTGAGTCATCACTTGCTGCTTCTCAGGGCTTGCATTAGCAGGGAGCTAAGATCAGAAACCAGAGCTAGGCATTGAACCCAGGCACTCTGATGTGGGGTGTAGGTATCTTAATCAGCATCCTAACCAGCAGGCCAAATGCCAACCCCAGTAACCCCTTTTAACAGGAAAAAATATTGAGGTCTTGCAAACCTCAGTTAGAGGAAATTAATTTAAATAACATCTTCAATAAAACTTGTGTTTGATTATACTAGCCACTGCAAAACACAAGTTTTGATTTTATAACTGGAAAACAAACATATTTTTTGGATGCTGTTGTAAAGAAAACCCAAGAGAAAGAATCCTGAGAGAAACCTCAGGCTTTACTTTCAGAAAGACTATTGGAATCTCTTCTTCCTAAGACACCTCTGGTAAAGGTTGCACACTTCCTGGTAACTGCTTACTCATTTGAGTGTGTGCGTCCATGTTTTATTACACCTCTGCTCATTTTTTTAAAGTTTTGCTGAATTAATTTATTTATTCAAAAGGCGAAACAACAGAAATAGAGAGGAGAGAGAGAGGTCTTTCATCAGCTGGTTCACTCCCTAAATGGCTGCAATGGCCAGAGCTGGGCCAGGCTGAAGCCAGAAGCCTGGAACTCCATCCTGGCCTACCACGTGAGTGGCAGAGGCCCAAGCACCTGGGCCATCATCTGCTACTTTCCCAGGTGCATGACTAGGAAGCTGAATTGGAAGTGGGACTTGAACTGGCAGTCTGATATGGGATGCTGGTGTCACAGGTGGTGGCTTAACCCCATGCACCACAACTCTGGTCCCCATGCCCTTGCTTTTAAGTAGGCACTTTACTATTATTTCATTACCTGGAAAAGGCAAGGCTGTGGGGAAGTGGGACAAAAGTGAGCAAACTGGGCAAAGAGAAGGAATTATGGTGTGATGCTGGAGACATCCTGGGATGTGAGGCAGGTGTTGCAAGGAAAATGCAGGAGACAGAGTGTGTTCATTTCCCAGGGCTGCTTTAGTTTAGCAAGGAACCCAAAACAGGGTGACTTCAACAGAAACTTCTTTTCTAAGGTTTGCAGAGGCTCAAAGTCCATAATCAAGACACCTGCCATACCCTCCCTAACTAGGGCAGAGCCCTGACCTTTCTTGTATTTCTTGGCCTACAGGTGCAGCACCTGCCATCTCCCTGTGTCTGCACAGCCTCCATCCCATAACATTGCCTGGGTCTCTTCTCTTAAAAGGACATCAGGCATATTGACCCTACTGACCTCAATTTAACTTCATTAAATCTGGAAAAGTCAGATCTCCTGAGGGTTAGAACTTCCACATACCTTTTTTGGAAGACACAAGCTAGCCTGTAACAAGAAGGGGTTGGCGGAACCCTGGGTGAATAAGAAAGGGGGATGGCCCAAAGACAGAAGAAGGAATGGGAAATTTTCAAATCAAACCTGCATCCATTTTTCAGTGATAAAGTGAGGTCTGTGCCCATTCCACCAGGATGGAATCTGAAACCAGGACTTTATGTACAACAGAGCCCGTTTTTTGCCTTTGGACTGCTGTGCTGATGTGGCTCCAGCACGCAGGGTAGGCAGTTTAAAGCGCAAGTGAGACAGATTCTCTCTGTCATTAGGAAAACTCTTCGGCAGGCACCACTGTTGCTGTGATAAACTCCCAGAGGTGAAAATGTGCTCAGAGGAGCCATGCTTGGCAGTGGCTGGCAACCGGCCAGGAAAAGCACATCGGGCAACATGTGGTGGGATGCCCTGGGTGGGTGATTTTAAAACAAAGCATAGCCGCTCTCAGGAAGTTTCCACTGTGGTTATTTGGCAAATTGATGATTTTGTTGAGATGAAGAGAAAAACGAAGGTGGGGGAAGGTGAAACAGAAAATGGATATTTTCGTCTGTGTCAAAAGAGGAAGCTGTGAGCTTGTCAGTCAGAACACTGTGGTTTAAGCCAGAAAACCATTCTGATAAACTGGACCCCAACTTTCAGGGCATGGCATGATTCGGCCTTACAATCCCGTAACATTGGAAGTAATAACTGATTTATGGACCCTCACTGCACATGTGGATTAAAAGCAGAGCCTTTGCCATCAAGAGCATGCAAAGTTCAAAGTGTTGCTGGAAATGGGTCTACAGCTGACAAGTGACTTTGAAGACACATTTGGTTTTCACTGGCAGTCCAGCTAAGTATGTGGTTGGGAGAGGAGGTAAAGAACCAACATTTAGTCATGTGTCCCTTCTCTGCCTTGTCCATGTTGGGGATGTGCTTGGGCTCAATCACACAAACACCACACCCAAAATCTCACTGCTTAAGTGCCCACTCACAAAGCTTACTTTTCAGGGTTCCAAAGAGCCATCCTTAGGTTGGCATTTGACCTCGCATTAAGATACCCAGGTCTCATATTAGTTCTATACGCAGCTCTGTTTCTAACTCCAAATTCCTGCTAATGCAGATCCTGGGAGGCAGCAGGTGATGGCTCATATGTTTGCACCTCTGCCACTCCCTTGGGAGACCTGGACTGAGTTCCTGGCTCCTGGCTTCATCTCATTCCAGCCCCAGACATTGTGGGCATTTGGGGAATGATCCAGTGGATGGAAAGTCTCTGCCTGTCTTTCTTTCTGCTTCTCAAACAAACAAATAACTACAGCAACAACAAAACTGCCGTTATGCAATCTGTGAGATAATTGAGAGAGAGAGAAAAAAAAAACTAGTCCTAATGTTCATTTCCTTATATAGATTTTGGGATTAAGTTGGATTAAATTAACAAGGAAATAAAGCAGAACACACAATTCTTCCCCTAAGAAACTCCAGTGGCCACCATACTGAAGAAGAATTCTCTAAGTTTCTACTCTGTTCAAGACCCAGGTGTGAGGGACCAAGGACAACAGACATAACAGAGGGCGCCCTCACATGGGATCTGCACTTGACTTGTCCATTCCTTCTTCACCATCTACTCAAGCAGCAAACATTAATCGAAGATCTGTGTGCCACAGTCCGATTCATCAGGGAGAAGGAAGTCAAAAGGAAAATCATACCCGTCCAGGAGGATCAGAGTCCATGGGAAAGAGAGAGAGATAGCAGTGTGCTGCATCGTATAGCTGCAGGAACCGGGGCTGTGGGCCACTGCTAAGGAAGACATAACTCTCGCAGGAAGACAAACTTCAGTTCAGGGCAGATTGCTGAGGGCCGGGTGAATGTTGGGAACTACAACGACCCTGGGGACTGAAGAGGTGGGATTAGGCTCATTTAGAAGCAGAATGTATTGGGTTTCAAGTGTTTTGAAAAATAAAACAAGTTTTCAACAAATGTCATAACTGTATTTTATATATAAATAAAATTTGTACCCCACAATCACCGCTACTTCAAATGTAGTTCCCGTAACAAAGCTTGGAACCCTTTAATGAGTTGAGTTGATCCCTGTTATGCATCTGAAAAAGCAGCAGAAGACAGTCCAAGTACTTGGGCTGCTGCCAACCATGTGGGAGAACCATGAAGAGTTCCAGACTCCTGACTTAGCCTGGGCTAGCCCCAGCCATTATAGCCACTTGGGAGTGAACCAGAGGATGGGAGATCTTTCTTTCTCTCCTCCTCTTTCTCTCTGTAACTCTGCCTTTCAAATAAATCAATAAATCTTTTTTTTTTATTTTAAAATCCATTCATGCCAAGGGTTATAAAACTGAAACAGAAATCCATGAGAAGAAATTGTGAAGGAAAACTTTTCCAATAGGACTGCCAGTTTAAATTACCGACAGAGAGACAGAAAGTCAGATAAAAGTTCCCTGATGTTTTGGAAACACTAGGTCATGTAGAGTATATAAAGAACTGTTGATAATGAGCACTTATTTGTTTATCTAGGGAGAAATTAGGAGATTGTTCCCAAAACTTATGTAAAACTGTGAAATACCAGGAACTAAAAAGAAGTATAATCTTGCTAATTAATCAGCTGGCTCAGGGCTTTCAGAAAAATGATGCATAACTAAATTTTAATTATTCTCATGCTATTTTAATTGTTATTATGTCACTGCACAACTCTAGAGATGCAACCTCTTTGTTCTTTTCTATGATTTCTCCCATCTTCTCTACCACTTAGACTCCTTTCTTCAAAGCTGACTGCTCCTTCTTGATCTGGAAACTTCCCTAGCCACACTAGGCCATACACTAGCTCTTTTCCCTGATCTACCTCCACAGTTGTGCCCGTATACACCACTGCAGCTCTCACACATAAGTACTGCATCTGCCACCTACCTAACTTACGTACACATCTTGTCTCCCCATTTTTGTGGTAAGCATCTCAAAAAAAAATACTTAGTTACATTCTTATTCATATCACCTTAAATATTTATTTGTCTAATCTAGTGCATGAAAAATAACAAGGGTACAAAGTTGGACAGTATCTGTGCCTGGTCTTTGAGGAACTAACAGCTTGGTAAGACAACAAATAAATAATTTTGGTGAGTTGGTTCATGGAAGATTTAAGAAATAATCAGCAACAGCAAATCAAGCAAACATTTGGCCAGGGAGAATAGGGGAGGAGAAGGGGAAAGGATTGGCAATTATGAGTCAGGGCAGGCTTAACTTCTAAAATAAATAATATGACAATACAATAAAACCTCTCTGTCAAGTTACATTCCAATGTGATCAATGGAGAGTTCTGCTCCATGTAACCACTCAGGAATCCAGGCTCCTGCCAACTGTAGCCCTGCTCCCAAGATGCATGGGAAAAGATTGAGAGAGTTTGGAAGATACACTGGGGCCTGCAGGCAGCACATCCCTCCTCAGTTCCATGGTCTCCCGTGGATGCCACAGGATGGGAAATACAATCTAATTGTGTGTCCTGAAAATGAAAACTGATGTTGGTTGTTTCTGTCACAGGAGATAGAGATATGCAAAAATAAAAAGGACTAAGACACATAGCCTTCAATTCCAGATTTCCCTTCTTCCTTCCTTCAGAGATGGACACTCATAATAGCCCCTCTACCCCCAATTTATAAAAAGACCATGAAGTGTACGGTTGAGGGTTGAGGAGGGGACATGCCTCCTTTTTCTTTAGAATCAATATCTTTGTCCTGTGCCATCAGGGGAAGTGAAACAACCAACAAGAAAAGTATTTGAACCACATAAATATTTGTCTCATCTATGTAAAAATATCTAGGGACTTTTGGGGTCCTCAAAGGAGTTGACCAGTGACAGGGACTTCCCTAGTCAGTGTGCATGAAGAGGGCTTATGCAGACCCTGAGGAAAACACCTGCTTAAGTACCTCATTGCAGCATCTCTGACTATTCTGCAAATAGCCTGATGATGAACTAACAACCTAGGGCAAGGATCATCTGAGACCATGGGGGAAGGAAAGACAGGAGTACAGTCGGCCCTCTGGGTACATGTGTTCCAGATTTGTGGATTCAACCAACTGCAGAATGAAAGTATTGGAAAACAATTGCATCTGTACTACTATTATTCTTGTCATTATTCTCTAAACAATAGGGTATACTAGTTGTTTATATAGTGTTAGGAATTACAAGTTATCTGGATATGGTTGAAAGTACATGGGAGGATGTACATTGGCTATGTGAAAATACTGTGCTGTTTTATAGGAGCCTAAGGGGTTTGCACATCTGCAGATTTTGATATCTGAAGGAGGTCCTGGAACCAGTCTCCAATGGGTACTGCAGGATGATGATATCCTGTTCAGCTGAGACTAACAGGCACACATGAGATCAAGCAAGCCAATGTCAAAGTGTGCCAATGAGGAGGCTGATGCTGTGGCAGAGCAGGTAAAGCCACCACCTGTGATACCTGCATCCCATATGGGTGTTGGTTCAAGTCCTGGCTGCTCTACTTCCTATCCAGCTCCCTGCTAATGGCCTGGGAAAGCAATGGAAGATGGCCCCAGTGCTTGTGCCCCTGCACTCATGGGGGAGATCTGGATGCAGCTTGTGGCTCCTGGCTTCAGTCTGGCCCAGCACTGGCTGTTGAGGCCATATGGAGAGTAAGCCAATGGATGGAAGATACCTGTTTTTCTCTCTCTGTATGTAACTCTTTCAAATAAATCTTTTTTTTTTTAAATTTTTTTTTTAAGTGTGCCAGAAAGACTATCCTCGTTGAAGGCATCAACTGGGAGAAATTTGGGAAGAGGCAGAATTCTATGAGACTCTAGGAGGTATTGGTCAGAGTACTGAGTACTCCTGTTTTTCTTTTTTTAACCCCTTTTAAGCCTGCACTTATTAAAGGAAGTCCCAGTAATTTGCTCAGCATAAAGTAAGCCAGTTAAGATGCTTCCTTTTACTTTTCCTATACCTTTCTGCATCTAAAACTTTGTCTTGTTCCTTCCAGATAGCTTGTCCTTCTGATGTCTACTGGCAGCTAGAATCACCCTTCTACACCTTTCTCCTTCTACACCATGGGTCAGAATTCTGCTAATCTGACCTGTGAGTCACAGGGAACTGTATTAACTTAACCACTGTGATGACTCTCTCAATACATTTGCATTTAAAAGAAAATCTTATAAAGACAAACCGAGCAACTTTTTATAGAAAGCTTGCAGGGCTAGAGGTGGAAAGATATTTTTATTCTACCTGTTCCCTTATGGGAGTGGCCCTATACCAGCCATGTAACATTTCTCTGAAATAATTGATCAAATAATGATTTTATTTGGTAAAATACCTGTATATTTTTAATAACATAAATCTAGATTTAACTCAATTATGGGATTATGGTGTTCAGTTTTTTAAGAGCTGACTATCACATTTTAATTTCCTTACAATTTGAGCTTAGAATAATAGCCATGGGGTTTTGTTTTTATTTTTTTCTTCTTTTGTTGCAGTTTTGACCTATGAAGTGAATGGTTTATTCCAAAACACCATATGACTCGCGAGGTGAGGCCAGGTTAAATATGTAATGTTAACAGGTATGTTTTGGGAAAAACAACATGGAAAATGAAATGCTCTCTGAAGGGGCTGTATTTATCACTGCCCTCACTGAGTTGGTCTTGACTGTTGCTGCTGTATAATTTAGTGTTTTAGGCTTGTTACTTGACAACATTCCCTTTTGGTCACAACTCTTCTGAATCAGGAACTGGGGAAAGCCTTTGTGGATAGCCCACATCTGCTGCAAGTCTGTCAGCCAGGGTGGCTCAACTTGTGCTAGAGGATCTACTCCCAAAGGACTTACTTGCATGGCTGGCAAATCAGTGCTGGCTGGCAGGCGGAGCCTGAGCCAAGGACCTCAGCCAGAGGCACGGTTCCTCTCCATGTTGGCTTCTCCATACACCACCAAGGCAACTTCACAGCATGGGGGCTGGGTTCCAGGAGTGAGTGTCCCCAGAGGCCAAGTTTGAAAGACAAAAGGTGACTTCTGACTTAGACATGGGGGCTGCACAGTATGACTTGCTCGCTCTCCTGTTGGTCACTGCATCCAGCCCAGATGCACAAGGTGGACAATCAGACCTCACTGCTCAGTGGGAAGTGAGCAAGTGTTTGGAGCCATCTTCAGCCTACTACAGACCTTCTCATATAACAACTGCCACAAAAAGTCATAAAATGTTGTCTACTGTGTTATTAAAACACCACAAAGGAAGCTGATTTCTGAAGTTACATTTGTCCATTTCCAAAAATGCAATCTTTCATTCACCAGCCACTGCACCACTAACAAATGGCCTCAGCAGTTGCAGGTTGCTTGGTCTCTGGCTTAGGGAGGTCTCCTCTGGGCCTGTGTTCCTACAGCTGGAATAGATTGTTCATTTACCTTCCTTCCAATCCATCTCTGAAGTGACAGGGGAGCTTCAGCATTTTAAGCTTTTATAAGAGGTTTGGCTTTTAAAAAAGAATAGAAACAATTCTCTGAATGTACTGATTTATTCAACAAATACTTAAAAATTTTAAAATGTATCATATTTATTTGAAAGGCAGAGAGAGAAATCTTCCATCCTTTGGTTCATTATCCAAATGCTCACAATCACCAGGGCTGGATCAGGCTAAAGCCAGGAGTGAGGAATTCCATCTAAGTCTCCCAGGTAGGTGGCATCATTTGCTGCCTCCCGGGGTGAACATTAGTAGGAAGCTGGAATCAGATGCAGATCCAGGACTTGAACTCATTCACCCTGAAATGGGATGCCCACATCCCAAGTAGTATCTTAACCACTGCACCAAATGACACCCCAACAAGCACTTTCAAAATGTCTTCTATGTCCACCATACCATGTTCTGGAACCTGAAGAGAGGGAGAAGAGTTGAATAAGTCCTATTGATATTCTCAAAGATGCTTCTGGTCTCATAGGAGAATCAGATATGTCCATAAGTAGCAGAGATGAGAGAAAGAAAGGAAGTCTTAAGAATGCTGAGCGTGTTGGGCGGTGTGGTGCAGTGGGTTAATGCCCTGGCCTGAAGCGCCGGCGTCCCATATGGACACCCGTGGGGAGTGAACCATCGGATGGAAGACCTCTCTCTTTCTCTCTCTGTGTAACTCTGACTTTCAAATAAATAAATAAGTCTTAAAAAAAAAAAAGTAAGCTGAGTGTGGGTTGAGAAAGGCAGCAGCCATCTTATTTGTGAATCTTAAAGCCAAGGTTGGCATGTGCAGGAAGATGGAAGGCAGAGGGTAGGGTCACAGGGCCTGAAGTTGCGCACAGACAAAAGGAGCAGTATTGTGTCTTGGTGATTAGAGTTAGGCTGCCTTAGTCTGAATCCCTGCCCTACTAGCTATGTGACTGCAGGTGACTTCCCTACTTGTAAGATATTGATACCGAAAGCATCTAACAATAGAATGGTAAAATGATTTAATGAGTTAACATTCATGAAGCCCTTGGAATAGTGCCAGATACGCAACTGCTAATGTATGAGTGCCTGCTAAATAAATTTAGCTCTCAGTAAATGATACCCATTATTTTATTGTGGTCTGGATCTGGATTTGGAAGATACCACCTTTTTTTAAGATTTATTTATTTATTTGAAAGTCAGAGTTACACAGAGAGAGGAGAGGCAGAGAGAGAGGTCTTCCATGTGATGGTTCACTCCCCAATTGGCTGCAAAGGCTGGAGCTGTGCCGATCCAAAGCCAGGACCCAGGAGCTTCTTCCAGGTCTCCCACACGGGTACAGGGGCCCAAGGACTTGGGCCATCTTCTACTGATTCCCCAGGCCATAGCACAGAGCTGGATTGGAAGAGGAGCAGCCGGGACTAGAACCGGAACCCATATGAGATGCCGGCACTTCAGGCCAGTACGTTAACCCACTGCACCACAGCACTGGCCCCAAGGAAGATATCGCTTTCAAGCATTATTGTTACATAATCAAGCTTCAGATTCAGATAATTCCTGCTAAATGAGATAAATGCCCAAGGAAGAACTTCCCCGAATCAGGTACTAGACACAATTAAAAAAAAAAATCAACGGATGCTTCCAGCTTGGAGACCTGAAGAATTGTCAGAGTTACTCCAAAACACAAGTAAATTGCATTAAAATGAGAACTGGAAAACAAAACAGAAAGCAGGAAGAGATTGGACCATAACAGGAAGTGTGAGTAATCCCAACCTCACCCACTGAAAAGCCCTTGGCTCTGGGTCTGCTGGTTCAACTACCTTCCAAAAAGCCTCTCCAAAGGTCTTCAGGAGCTCTTCTGAGCCTGCTTGATAAAAGCAATGCTTTTTAAGTTCTTTCCATAGAAAACTAATTTGAAGCTTGAGTTGTAGTTCCCTAACTCTTCTTAATTTCTGAACCAGGGTGGAGGGTTTTTGTTTTTGTTTTTGTTTTTTTTTTATAAGCTCACCTTGGAGATTTCTAACTCCAACTTGTGCCCAAATCCAAGGTGAAATGCCATACTGCATGGGGAACTTGGAATCATTGTCATTCAACAGACAGCAAAACAGGCTGGCTTGCTTCGCTTTCTAAAATCTGAAGGAATTAGCCAAACACTCCTCTGACCCTCCGTTGCTCAACAGCAGCTTCTGTCTTTGAGGGACCTGTACTTCAACAACCTAGTCAAGCTTTTAGATCATAGTCTGACATCCCAAATGACAGAATTTTTACTGAAAAAAATTTTTTTTAAACAGGCAGAGTGGACACTGAGAGAGAGACACACAGAGAGAAAGGTCTTCCTTTTGCTGTTGGTTCACCCTCCAATGGCCGCCGCGGCCAGCGCACCGCGCTGATCCAAAGCCAGGAGCCAGGTGCTTCTCCTGGTCTCCCATGCGGGGGCAGGGCCCAAGGACTTGGGCCATCCTCCACTGCACTCCTGGGCCATAGCAGAGAGCTGGCCTGGAGGAGGGGCAACCAGGGCAGAATCCGGTGCCCCGACCGGGACTAGAACCCAGTGTGCCGGCGCCACTGGGTGGAGGATTAGCCTGTTGAGCCATGGCGCGGGCCTTTACTGGAATTTTATATCTGGCTGCTGGGAAAATGTTATCCAGCCACCTTTGGAGCTTTTCTGTCAACTCAATTTTCATTTAAAAGCTGTTTACTTACATACTGTATCTATGGAACTTGGGAGAATATCTTTTATTCCAACCCCCAGGAAGTTAGTGGTCTAATTGAGCTCCTAAGATCTGTGCATATGAGAAGTAAAATAACACTTAAAGGTAGCCCAGGGTTAAGGATTAAGGGTAGCATAGATAACTATGATAGACAATCATAGCAAGAGGTCATGCTAGGTTCATGCAGGTGAAACTAGAATTGGACCTTGAAGTATGAGTAGAATCCGTCCTGGCAGAAAGGACAAGAGGAAGATCTCCTGCCGAGAACACAGACTCAGAGATGACAACAGCAAGCAGAAGGGAACTGGTTTCCCTACACACTTATTCCTTTTGAAAATTGCCATCGTTGGAGCTGGCATTGTGGCACCGTGGGTTAAGTCATAGCCTGTGATGCTTGCATCCCATACTAGTGCCAGTTCAAGTCCCAGCTGCTTCACTTCTGATCCACTTCCCTGCCAATGCACCTGGGAAATCAAAGAAGATGGCCCAAGTGCTTGGGCCCCTGACACCCATGTGAGAGAGCTTAATGAAGTTCTGAATTCCTGGCTTCCACCTGGCCTAGCCCCAGCCACTGTAGCTATTTGGAGAGTAAACCAGCAGGTGAAAGTTCTTGTTGTCTCTGTCTCTCCCTCTCTTTCTGTAATTCTGTCTTTCAAACACAAGAAAAGAAAATTTTTAAATGAAAATTGCCATCATAACCTATTTGACAATCATCATGGTCACCTTAAATGAATTGGAAGGATTTTTAGAAGCCTTGGAATTTAATTCATCTCCAATATTACACTAGCTCATTCTATTTCTGCTTCATGTCGTTTTGTACCCTCCCAGCATATTTTGCCATGGTCACTTGAAAACACCTTAAACGTTCAAAGCCAGAATTCTTGGCATTAAGTCTATTGTAAAGTTTTGCTTCATAAACCAAGGCATTGTTCTTGCCAGGCAAAAATAGAGGAAGAGACAGTAAGGCCAACAAACAACTTATAAAAATCTCATGAGATAATTTATTGTGTTTCCTAAGGGAAGTGTTAAGAGAAATTGAATCATGGCTTATTGTATTTGTGGCAGAACTAAACCCAGTTGTTGTACCAAGCTTGTAAACATTTGGATGCTTTGTCTAGAATTGCATTTTCGTTCTTAGGTATGTGTAGTACTTCTCCAGGCTGCTCTATGCAGCAGGCATAGAACTATATTTTAAAAATGGGAACCTCAGCGATCACACACGTTTTTGTTAGGATATCCAGACCTGAGCTGTAAAAAGGTGGCCCTGTGAGAGCAAGAGTTGAAGGGGCTGTTTTGTGTGCTATCATCTAATTTTTCTCCTGTGCTTCTGCGTTTATATTCCCACCATTTGTTTTTATAATAATTTGAGTTTATGACATTTTTCTTATTTTATTTGATCCTTATAATAATAGAAGGTGGATGTAAACTTCATTGTTACAGCTATGAACAAAGTGAAGTTCAGGGAGTTTATAAGTTATCCAGAGAATAAACCAATCTCTAGTTAGTCTTTACAATTACAAAAAAACTTTTTATTTTCATGGCAATGTGGTTAGAGCTTTTTATAATGTTGTTCTAATACTTAAGGTATTTCAAATAGTTCATGGAATGGTAGGTAAGTTCATTTGGTAAAAAGAAATTTTGAAATCCATGCAGAATTCTTTCATAAAACACATTTTTCATGAACCTTTTGAGGACCCTTCATGTATAAGGATTTTCTAATTCTTTTCTGCACCAAAATAAGTTTTTCTCATTCCACTTTCCATACACTGTGGTCATTTACAGAGTGAACCAGTAGATGAAAGATCTCTCTCTCTCTCTCTCTCTCTCTCTCTCTCTCCCTCCCTCCCTCTCTCTCTTTCTCCCCCTATCTCGCCCTCCTTTTGATGCTCTTTCAAATGAATAAATAATCTTCTGGGGCCTGCGCTGTGACGCAGCAGGTTAACACCCAGGCCTGAAGTGCCGGCATCTCATATGGGCACTGGTTCAGGATCCGGTTGCTCCACTTCTGATCCAGATCTCTGTGATGGCCTGGGAAAGCAGTAGAAGATGGCTCTAGTCCTTGGGCCTCTGCACCCATGCAGGAGACCCAGAAGAAGCTCCTGGCTCTAGGCTTTGAATCAGCGCAGCTCCAGCCGTTGTGGCCATCTGAGGAGTGGGCCATTGGATGGAAGATCTCTCTCTGCCTAGTCTCTGTCTAACTCTGACTTTCAAATAAATACATAAACCTTTAAATAAATAAATAAATAATCTTTTTAAAAAATGCATAGAAATTTTTAAAAAAAATTTTTTTAACTTTTATTTAATCAATATAAATTTCCAGTGTACAGCTTATGGACCACAATGGCTTCCCCCTCCCATAACTTCCCTCCCGCCCGAAACCCTCCCCTCTCCCGCTCCCTCTCCCCTTCCATTCACATCAAGATTCATTTTCAATTCTCTTTATATACAGAAGATCAATTTAGTATAAAGATTTCAACAGTTTGCACCCACATAGAAACACAAAGTGAAACATACTGTTTGAGTACTAGTTATAGCATTAAATCAAAATGTACAGCACATTAAGGACAGAGATCCCACATGAGGAGCAAGTGCACAGTGGCTCCTGTTGTTGACCCAGCAAATTGACACTCTAGTTTATGGCGCCAGTAACCACCCTAGGCTGTCGTCATGAGTTGCCAAGGCTATGGAAGCCTTCCAAGTTTGCCAACTCTGCTCATATTTAGACAAGGTCATAAAAGACAGAGTGAGGATAGTAACCAATGATCCTAAGAATGGCATTTACCAGGTTTGAACAATTATACAGCATTAAGTGGGGAAGAGGACCATCAGTACACACAGGTTGGGAGTAGAGCCATTGGTGGTAGAGTAGAGGTTATGATTACAAAGGAATGAGGCCCAAGTGCACTAGACAGGGCCTAGAACAAAGGACAGAGTCATTATTAGAGGAGCTAAGAAAGGTGCTGTCTAAGCTACAAGTAATTTTTCTGATTGAGAGGCAAATAGAACCTGACAGAAGGGGCTTGATAATAATCTGGTGGGCTTTAGGCCTTGTAAGTTAAGAGGCCCAGACCTATCTATCTCTTCACACGGGGTATATCTTAAGGGAGGTGTGAACCTCCTAGGGGAAGGCACTCTGTTGACTTTCATTACTTGGCTGGCCTGGGAGGAGAGCTGGCCAGGTAAAGGCAGGGGGCATCTCTAACAAGAAATTTACAGTTCTGCCTGCAATGTTGCTGACCCTACTTGACCATACCCTCAGCTGCAGTGGTCACTTTGGAAGTTGGGCTGAGTGAAGGGCTTTTCAGCTTAGAGCCAATAAGATCTGTGGCTCTGACCTGGGCATCCTTCGACTCCAGGGCAGGTCCATTTCCAGTGATCCAACTCTTGGCAGAGCTGCCAGGGCTCTTCACAAGCTGACTTCTGCTGAAGCCCAGGCTTACCACACTGAAAGCCACTGCAGTGGACTGGCCTGTTGGGTCTCCTTGAGGGCAGCTCACTGTACAGATCAGCCATTAATAGGCCTGCCACCCATTGCTTCTGATGCCTAGCTTTCTTTTCCTCCTGGTTTGTGTTAAAGCAGACCAGAGGATGCAAGTCAAGGGAGTGCCCGTGTCCCAACTCTAATCTTCGGTGGCCTGAACTACAAGTCTATAGTCACAGGCATGTTCTGTAGTAGTTTTTCTAAGGTAGACAATGCCCATGAGGAAAATTATATTCTCACTTTAAAACTTTCTTTCCCTTTGGTCTGAAAGGGAGGTTTTTTCTACTTACTGTATACTTCGCTGATGGCGAAGAGAATCTAGCTATGAGATTATTATTTAAGTTCTTATTTTGGCTATGCTATTACAGAAAAATGTTAGCCATCTCTTTTATAAGGTCTAAAGATTAAATTGTGCGTCCTACAGATTCCTTCATAATAGAATTAGTTTCCTACCTTGAAGAGAATAGAGAAATGAAAGAACAAGTTGGGCTTAGAATAGAGAAATGAGGGAGCAAGTCCTAGATCGCTTGCTGACAATAGCAATATCACATGAATACTTAGCAAACCGTTTCAACCATTAGATAACAACTTAAGAAAACATTTACCAGAAGGTCCAATGCCTTCTATAAATTTTAAGAATCATGTATTTGAAAACACCTCTTACATATCTAACATGGTGTAGTTTGTTTAATCAGTAAACTTAAGCACAACCATATAAAATGTTTTTAGTTTCTTTCTACCAACAAGTTTAAAACATACGATGCAGAGATTCTGGTCACATGAATTAAAATGTATCTTTGATTAATTTTAGCAGCTTAAATTTATGGACAATCTTATCTATAAGCCATTTAAAATAAAACTCTTAATAAAATTTCCCCATGTGGACATACAATATGTACACACATATAACATAGCATAATAGACCAATATAGCAATTTTAATAATAGCTTTTAACATCTTTAACTCTTTTTGTAGATTGCCAATTGATTTGAATTGCTTTTTGTTTTTAGTAACCTCAGTTAACCATACTTTCTCTCAGTTGGTACTGTTAATACATTATTGGCTTCATCTGTTTACAGAGCCATCCCAAAGTACTGATTACAATAGAAGTGGCTGGAAAAAGTCCATAGGAACCTATAGGAGGACAGCTAAACACAGAACCAACAACGCTTTAGTTTTATGAGCAGCAAATCATATATAACTGTTGATGACAAAAGACTTTAAGTCGCCATGTTTAAAATTATAAACTCATCAACCAACAAGAGGCACTTGCTTACTTCACAGTATCTTTGAAAGCACCTGTAGGATTTTACAAGTATTTAACCCTTTAGGCCTCTGGGGCTTTCTCATTAAGATAACTATCATGTCTAGTAACACAAGATCATTAAACTTTTTAATTCTCAAACATTTGTATTAATAGTATTTTCCATTATAGAAACTTAAAGTTTGGTACCATGTCACATCTTGACAGTACTTCTAATATAATCCAAATAGCCTGATTAGTTGGTGTCTCTATAAGATGAGAGACATAGGTCCTTCGATTTTTTCAGTTGGGCCCAAACTGGAAAAACCAAAGTCCAGGATTTACTGGAAATTTTAGAGACCAGATTGTTTGAAACTTTGATTTTTTGAATGCCTGTCAAGAATGCCAAGAAGGCTCAAAATCCAAAATATCTGGTTGAAATAAGATTCCTTAAAATCATGACATAACATAGACCAAATTTGATCATTGTTACAAGGTGATTATTCAAATCTTTGAAAATAAGCACATATTTAAATAACCCATAGGTCTTAATAAAAATTCAGCTGCTTTTGAACAATTAGAATTTAACAGACATCAAGAGAACATAATAGATTACTTTAACACATTGCTTTAACAGAACATCAGAGTTTAATTCTATGTCAAAGAGAAATTGAGCTTCCTGTGATCTTTTGCTGTGAGGTTTCCTTCCTTTACCTTCTTTCATATTGGTGACCATGTTTCTGTGTTTCTGTGTGTAACACATCTTTAAGCATCTTTTGCAGGGCAGGATGAGTGGCAACAAATTCTTTCAGTTTCTGTTTGCTATGAAAAGTCTTAATTTCACCTTCATTCACAAATGAGAGCTTTGCAGGATATAGTATTCTGGGCTGGCAGTTTTTCTCTCTTAGTACCTGGGCTATGTCTCGCCATTCCCTTCTAGCTTGTAGGGTTTCTGATGAGAAGTCTGCTGTGAGTCTAATTGGAGATCCTCTAAGAGTAATCTGACGTTTCTCTCTTGCACATTTTAGGATCTTTTCTTTATGTTTCACTGTGGTGAGTTTGATTACAACATGTCTCTTTTGGTCATGTTTATTAGGGGTTCTATAAGCTTCCTGTACTAAGATGCCTCTGTCCTTCTCCAAACCTGGGAAATTTTCTGCTAGTATCTCACTGAAAATGCCTTCTAATCCTTTCTCCCTCTCTATGCCTTCAGGAACTCCTAGAACCCGAATGTTGGGTTTTTTAATAGTATCCTGTAGATTCCTGACAGTATTTTTTAGATTTCTGATTTCCTCTTCTTTTCTTTGATTTGACTGTTTCCTTTCCTGTTCTCTGTCTTCTGAGTCCGATATTCTCTCTTCTGCTTCGCCCATTCTGTTTTTAAGGCTCTCTAATGTGTTTGTCATTTGATCTATTGAATTCTTCGTTTCATTATGATTTCTTGTCACTATCACAGTTTCTTGTTCTACTAGTTGTTTCATTTCATTTTGATTCCTCCTTAATATTTCATTTTCACGAGAGAGATTTTCTATCTTGTCCATTAAGGATTTCTGTAGTTCAAGAATTTGTTTTTCAGAACTTCTTAATGTTCTTATCAATTTTTTGAGATCTGCTTCTTGCATTTCTTCGATCTCATCATCTTCATAATCTTGAATTGGGGTGTCTTTTTCATTTGGGGGTGTCATAGTGTCTTCCTTGTTTTTGTTACCTCGGTTTTTGCGTTTGTTGTTTGGTATGTTGGAGATATTTGGTTTCTTCACTGTGGGGTTTTTTCTTGTTACACTATGGCTCTATATTAAGTGGACTGTCTGCTTTCGGTGGAGCCTTAGAGGTTTGAGATGAGTGTGGACTGAGAGCTGTGTTTGGTTCCTCAGGGTTGAGGGTGTGTCAAAGATGACACTCCCAGGTTAGGTGTGGTAAATCTCTCTTTCTTTTTTTGATTCAAAAGGGAAGTAATTCTGCACAGCTGAACGTAATTGGAGGTAGTTAGCAGGCAAATGATATACCCACAGGAGCCAGAGATCGGAAGCTCTTTCCCAAGGACCACACAGGGAATCTGTGCTGCCCTCAGTGTGGGCTCCAATTCTCCTGCAGTCTCCCACTGGGTTGCCAAGTTAGATGCTAATCTCCTGTTATTTCACCCCTCCCCCCAGAGTCAGGTTTTTCTGCTAGGCTCAGGGCCGGTGCAGACCTGAGGTCGCCCTGCTTATGACGTATGTCAAAATGGCGCCTGCTCTTTGGCTTGCTCGCCTTTGAGGGGTGAGTGGAGAGAGAGAAACTTGTGTCCGTATTGGTCACTTTTTTTTTTTCCTCTCTCTCTCTTCTAGTTAGCCTGGTGAACTTTTCCCCACAGAGTTTCAAGCCTCGTTCCCTCTAGTCTCCTCTTTCCGCTTGCCCGCTGGTGTCTTGGGCTATTGAGGTTCGGCTCACCTCGCGTTCCAGCGCTGGTGTGTTGATTCTGCCGCTGGTGTCCCGAACTTGGGCTCCCACACTCTCCACGCAGGTCCACTGTGAATCACTAGTTCCGGAAGAGTTTCCTCTGCTGTTTCTTCCCCTACTCTTCCTTGACCCTGCAGTATCTCCACTTTTATTAAACTGTCTCTCCCCTGGACTAATAGTGTGCTCCCTTCCTATTCCGCCATCTTGCCGCTCTTGAAATTTTTATTTTTATAGTGGATTGGCTACTAAATGTAATACATTGTAAAAGGACACATCTTTTGTATACACTTAAAGATGATTTAATATTACCAACCACACTTCCTAAGATTGTATATGGGGTCCAGTTAAATCCAGGATTAGAGGTAGCTAATGTTCTTCATAATGCTTGTGGGAAATTGCCTTAAAAGATAAGTTTATTTTGATGCAAAAAAATTTTAAATCCATGCACATGAGGGTCCTTCAGAAGTGTATACTATGAAACAACTATGGATTTATATAAAATTTTTTTGCACTAAAATAAACTTAATTCTGTTTTTATGTGATTTTTTTTTGAGAGAGACTCAGAGAGCTGCTATTTGCAGGTTCAATCCCCAAATGCCCCAAAACATCCTGGGCTTGGCGAGAGCTAAAGCCAGGCATTAGGAACACAATGTAGACCTCCCACATGGGTGGCAGGGACTTGAGTCATCTCCACTGTCTTCCAGAGCCTGTAGTGGCAGAAAACAAGAGGCAGGACACAGAGCAAGGCATGAAACCCAGGCACTCTGATTTGGGATATGGGAATTTCAACCAGGAGGCCACATGCCCACTCCCTCCGTGAACTTGTTGAAGTACCCTTGTAGAAGGTCAAGGATGGCCCTTGCTAAGATGCTTTCCTTTTCATCTTGATAGTAAACATAGTTTTTAATCCCTCTTCTTTACATTTTGACTGGACTTGGTTAACATCACTGTTTTGAGTTGAGTAGGACTTGTCTCCCAAAAGCTCACACGAATGTTTGAGCTCTGATGCCTTAATGCCAATGGCTGATTAGAGTTAAGGATGGAGACTTACTTGATTTAATCACGACCTTTGAGAGTTGGGTGTGGTAGAAGGTCTTCAGGTCATAGGATGTGTGCTCTCAGGGGATGGTTTAAGTGAGAGGGTTGATTATTCCAGTTCAAGCTCTGCTAAACTGTTCTCTCTACTTTCCTCCATTGCCAGCCTGCAGACACTGGACTGTGGGACTGCCAATTTCTGACCGTAACATGCACACTGTGAGCTGAAACAAACTCTTTCCCAAGAAGCTCCTCTCAAGCATTTTAGTTAAAGTAACGAAAGGCTGCCTAGTACAATCACATACCTGAATTTATAAGAAAATCATGGCTCAAGATTACAGTAAAATCACTGGAGCCAGAATCCCCCCTTCCAACTGTCCTCTTCCCTCAACCAGAGACTCCCTGAATGTCCTTTTGATCATTGTTTTCAGGAGGGGCTGAAGGGCTTGAGATTCCAGAAGAGAATGAGCATCTTCCCTAATCTAGTCATTAATCATTAATTGCTTTAATAGTTTAAAATGTATGCAAAGACAGTTCATCCATAATTATGCACATATTATACCCTTGGGCACATGAAATGTGAGATAATTTTCTGTAACTTCTCAGGGCAACGTAGAAGACAATTTTGCAGTCATTCTTTTCAGAGGCTACCCATAGATAGATTTTTCTTTCTTGAGGGTAATAGCTTCAACATTTACCACAGAGTCCTAGGAAGGAAGTGTCTCAAGGCCCTGAGAGGACATTGGAGGTAATAGGAATAGACACTATGCTTAATTCTCCAACCCACTGCATACAGAGCAGTGAAAATTTTCAAATGTTGATATTCTTCATGAAATTTGGCTAACAGCTACCACAGCAAAACACTCATCAAAACTGTTGCTTACCTTTTGATCTGTATCTAGATGTCTAGTGAACTATATTAAAATTCTCGAATTTATGTCAAAAATATTTAAAACATTTCACCTTTTTTTGAACCATGGTACACTGTTACTTTAGGATGATTATGAGGATGTCAAAAAACAAAATTGGGGCTGGCACTGTGGCTCAGCTGGTTAAAGCTCCAGCCTGCAGTGCCGGCATCCCATATGGGTGCCAGTTGGAGTCTCGGTTGCTCCTCTTCTGATCTAGTTCTCTGCTATGGCCTGGGAAAGCAGTAGAAGATGGCTCAAGTCCTTGGGCCCCTGAACCCATAGGGGAGACCTGGAAGAAGCGCCTGGTTCCTGGCTTCAGATTGGCACAGCTCCGGCAGTTGCAGCCGTCTGGGTAGTGAACCGGCGGATGGAGGACTCTCTCTCTCTCTGCCTCTGCCTCTCTGTAACTCTGTCTTTCAAATAAATAAACAATAAACCTTTAAAAAAATCAATAGGATTTCGTGTTGGTTGGGCACACTTGTAACAAAGAATTCATTTTAAGAACCATGTTGTTTGGCTGTCTTAGAATCCATAACTGTTCCATTTTTTGAACCTAAATTTATATTTGTTTGAAAGGCAGATAGACATACAGACAGCTAGGCAGATCTTCCATCTGCTAGTTTACTCTCCAAATCCCTACAACAGCTAAAGCTAGATCAGACCAAAGCCAGGTCTCCCACATGGGTGACAGAGACTTAAATCGGTGAGCCATCACCTACTGAATGCCTCCCAGGGTGTGGATTAGCAGGAACTGAAATTGGAAGCAGGGCCAGAACTTGAACCCACTTAACCTCTGTGCCAAATGCCCACTTGAACCACAGGAACTCTAAACATGACTTCTTCCCTCCCTTCTGTGTCTTCAAGGAATTTCTCAACTCCACCTCTTGACCGCCTATTTGAACCTGTTGGCTCAGTGTATTTCTTTCAAATAAAATGAAAATAAATAAATATAAATTTTTTAAAAATAGAGCACAAATCTTTTGCCACAACCTTGGAGACTCATTGTTAAGACTGCATGTGGTAAAAACAGAATCAAGTGCAAAATTAAAATCATAAAGCTAGCTGCTTGAAAAAATAAAACAGGCCAGTCTGTAGCTTCTATCTACTCTGCAGAATGGGGAAATAATATTAATTTCCTCTTAAGTTTGTTCTGGAGTGTTAGATGAATTCTCCATGTAAAACGATTGGCACAGCTCAGACTACAGGAAATATTTAAGCCAAATGTACCATGTTGTGTGTGGCTGGCAGTTAGCAGTGTTACTAAGAACAGGGCTTTAACTTTTCAGCTCACCAGTATGGTTATAACGATCAAATCACTGTGGCGTAGCAGGTAAAGCTGCCACCTGCAGTGCCAGCATTGCATATAGGTGCCGGTTCGAGTCCTTGGCTGCTCCACTTCTGATCCAGCTCACTGTTATGGCCTGGGAAAGCAGTGGAAGATGGTCCAAGTGGGAGACCCGGAAGAAGCTCCTGGCTCCTGGCTTCAGATCTGTGCAGCTCCGGCCATTGCGACCATCTTGGGTGTAAACTGGTGGATGGAGGACAACTCTCTCTCTCTCTCTCTCTCACTCTCACTTCCCTCCCCCACCCCGCCTCTCTATAACTCTGCCTTTCAAATAAATAAATAAATCTTTAAAAAAGATCAAATCACTTTTATGCAGGTTTCTATAAAATCACCAGTTGGTACAGTGTTGAATCATTTCCAATTACAAACCAAACCTGTATTTTCAATTACATCTGGGACATTACTTCCTGCAACCTTTCCTAAAGCTACTAGCTCTTATTTCTTTACAAAAAAGCAAACTGTAAAGAATTAACAAATGCTTCTCTATTTCTCCATTCTTTCTCCAGCCCCTAAACCTGAAACAAAATACATCACATGTAGTGACATGGAACTTTTATTTTGTGGGAACAGTTTTGCTGACATTCTGACAAAGCATGCTGACTCGCTAGAGTCTCTTGTTTTTTAACACCTCTTTAGAAATATTACCACATCTTTTTAGCCTTGAAACCTGATCAAATGTCTGCATATTCTTATTTTATATCATTTCATTTAACTTTGATTTATAAGGAACTCCCCAGGCATTTTCATTTAATATTCTTTCATGACAATGTATAGAGCCTATTACTAATAGTTAGCAACCAAATAAGACATTTGTGCTTACAAAATGAAATACACCACGTATCCGCCATCAGTTTTCATGCTTTTACTGCACAGACTTCATAAAAAAGTTAACACATGGGAAGGAACTGGGCAGAGCTGAGTCACTGTGATGAAGTGTAGAGGAGCCAGCATTTGTAGGTAGAGAGAGGTTCCCCACGCCAGCTTGCTACATGTTAGCGGGGTGGCTTCCAGCATGTGAGACCTTTGACCTTTCTAAGCTTTCTTTATCCATGGAATGTACATGAAAATCCCTCCTCACAGAGCTGTGGTGGTTCGCACAAGGCAGGTGGGGGAACTCTGGCCTTTTCAAGCTGCTTCTGCAGCCCCTGTCTCAGCTCCTGCTGGCTTCTCCGGCTGGCTCTGCAGCATGACCCAGAGCACTCAGAGTGCAATGCTCTCAAGGATTTCTCTGGTCTCAGGAGCATGCGGGCCTTTTGTGGAATTACCACTTGTACTTATTCATTGGTGATTCTAGACAAGTAAGTCTAAGAGACCCTACAGGGCTTAATAAAATCCAAAAATAGAAAAGGCTTCTGAACATAATTATCTTCTACATCCAATTCATTTATGTAGAACCTCCATGCTCACGCTCAGTCCCTCTGTCAATCAGGTCATTGTTACTGAATAGAAAGTCACTTTATAGAATGTTATTCACACACACACACGTACATACTCAGAGACATGTGCATACCCACATACATGCACATGAGCATGCATGCACATACAAACATATGCCTTTTTTCCATCCTGTTGGTAACTACTAATGGTTAAACAATGAATACCTTTTAAAATTCTTTTTTTTAAAGATTTATTTATTTATTTCAAAGTCAGAGTTACACAGAGAGAGGAGAGGCAGAGAGAAAGAGAGAGAGAGAGAGAGAGAGGTTTTCCTTCCGATGGTTCACTCCCCAATTGACTGCAACAGCCGGAGCTTTGCCGATCTGAAGAAAGGAGCCAGGAGCCAGGAGCTTCTTCCAGGTCTCACACGCGGGTGCAGGGGCCCAAGGACTTGGGCCATCTTCTACTGCTTTCCCAGGCCATAGCAGAGAGCTGGATCGGAAGAGGAGCAGCCGGGACTAGAACTGGTGCCTATATGGGATGCTGGCACTTCAGGCCAGGGTGTTAACCCATTGCACCACAGTGCCAGCCCCTACATTTTAAAAATTCTTAATATTCCTTATACAAGACAACTTCTAGCAAAACCAAATTGTAGTAATCTTTTTATTCATTCTGATCATATCTATTTTGTATTGTAGGGTTTCATGAAGAATCAAACTATTTGAGTAGTCTGAGCAACATAAGATTTATTATATATATATATAAGCATGTGCACATATGTATACATGTGATTTTTATTTTATTTTATTTTATTTTTATAGGCAGAGTGGACAGTGAGAGAGAGAGACACAGAGAGAAAGGTCTTCCTTTTTGCCGTTGGTTCACCCTCCAATGGCCGCTGAGGCCGGCGCACTGCAGCCGGCACCGCGTTGATCCGAAGCCTGGAGCCAGGTGCTTCTCCTGGTCTCCCATGCGGGGGAAGGGCCCAAGCACTTGGGCCATCCTCCACTGCACTCCCGGGCCACAACAGAGAGCTGACCTGGAAGAGGGGCAACCAGGACAGAATCTGGCACCCCGACCGGGACTAGAACCGGGTGTGCCGGCGCCGCTAGGCAGAGGATTAGCTTGTTGAGCCACAGTGCCAGCCACTCGTATATATGTGTGTATATGTACTGATATATATCCACATATGCATATATAATTTTGGAGTTTGGAAGGATTCACTTAGGTTAATAACACTAAACAAAAATTACAATTCCCCATTGTTTTACGGCTTATAAACCCAACCCAAGTCATTATTGTTATTGGGACCTATCATACTTGAAAACATTTTGGTGTTGGGCTGGCCTTGTGGCACAGCAGATTAAGCCACTGCCTGCATTTCCAGCATCCTGTATCAGAGTGCCTATTGGATGCCAGGCTGCTCTGCTTCCAATCCAGCTCCCTACTAATGCATCTCAAAGGGAACAGAAGTTGGCCCAAGTGCTTACATATGGGAGAACAGGATGGAGTTTCTGGCTCCTGTCTTCAGCCTTGTCCAGACCTGGCTACTATGGCCATCCAGTGGATAAAAGATCTCTCTCTCTCTCTCTCTCTCTCTCTCTTCTCCCCCTCTATATCACTCTGCCTTTCAGATAAAAAAATCAATCTTTCATAAGAAACATTTTGGTGTGAATTTTACTGCTGCAAAGTTGAAAAGATCCATGTTCATCAGTGCTGTTTTCTGACAATTTAGTAGTAGCCATTAACAGCAATAAAGATGTATGTGACTGTTTTTCTGCTCCCAAAGATTGCCACGTTGCTGCTGAGTCAGCTGCATTTTCCATGTGTTCTTCTGTTAACCCCCATGGTAGCTTTTAAAACTTATTTTAATTTAAAAAATGCATTTCAGATTTAGGACATAGCTTGATGGTGCAGGAGCATGAAGCACCACATGCTGCTGAGAACGATGTATCTGGAGACACAGCTTGAATCCACACACACAAGTGTGCGGGGTCCAGCAATTCCCAAGGAAGGGGAAGACCTGGGTCTGGTCCCCTCACCCTGCTTGCTCCATCCCCTCTAGCCCTGCTCTCCAGATGAGGTTGGGTTAAGTCAGACATCAAGGGGAGTCTGAAAGGGGGCTGTGTAAAGAGTGGTCTCACACTCCCACGGTCAGGCAGAAGCAGAAGGTGGCCCTATAAGGTACTATTTTTGATTTCTCAAACTTTTCAGCATCGATTGTCAGAACCACCTCTGCCCCCTCCCCACAAGCCTTACAGCCCTCCACAGCCCAGGACTTGATGCTCTGTCGGTGCCTGTGACCTGAAGGTCAACCCATTCTTGTAGCTGACCCCTAGCAACCAACCTAGCTTGGCTGAATTTTTTCGGCATTGACAAAAATACATGATAGACCCTAGTCATTTATGCTTTGGGGAACAAATTAATCGTTGGCTGAGAAGTTAGTTAAATGCATAGATAGGCTGCACAATTTTGCCCAAGTAGAGAGCATCATTATTGTGCATTTCATCATCCTTGTAGATCAGGATTCCACAGACCTTAGCATTTGTGTATCAGTACAAAGAACAAATTGCTTTGACCTTTGAAGTGGATGGGAATGGCAGGACCTTCCCACTTCCTACTTGCCACTGCTTTAGGTGCTTCATATCTCTATAAGTGAGCCAGTTAGCAATGTGCTATTTCTCAGATCCAGTCACCCTTCAGTACTTGCTCTGTGGTAATGGACAGGACTGGGAAGCATTTCTCCTTTTCAATGAAAATGACATAAATGTTGTCCATAGAGGGTGCTGCAAAGGCACTTCAGGAGAAAGAAAGATTCTCTTCCTGGTTCTGATGTCTGCATTTGGGTGTTTTTGTTTGTTTTTGGTTTTTTGTCAAGGAGATACATGGGCAGGGACACCTGGTGGTGTTCTCCTTAGTTACACATCTGTAGCCCTACAGTAACATTTCTGTTCCTCCTGGCCCAGTGACCACTTTCCCATGGACCTCACAATGTGGGTGCCAACCTATCTATGCATTGTAGCTGCCTTGGAGCCCAATACCCTCTGTGTGCCTGCTCACCTCTCTCCACTCACCTGCATCCCAGAGGGCAAGTTTCTGCTTGCCCAGCACCTACAGATGCTAGAAGTGGCATTCCAGTGAAGTTCCCTGCTACTCTTTGGGATGCAATCACATCTTCATAGAGAATGGAACCTCAGACCTGGAGGCCCTGATAAGTTTGTCCTTCCTTGGGTATTACTCTCCCTTAGCCCTATGGTGTCCTTTAATGTTAAATTTACATCTTTTTAAAAAGTTTTTTTTTTTTTAAATTTATTTGAAGACAGAGTTACAGAGAGAGGGAGAGACAGAGAGAAAGTCTGGCTCACTCCCCAAATGGCCTCATGACCAGAGCTGGGCCCAGAGCCTGAACTCCTTCTGGGTCTCCCATGTGGGTACAAGAGTGCAAAGATGGGCCATCCTCTGCTGCTTTTCTAGGCACATTAGTAAGTAGCTGGATCGGAAGAGGAGCAACTAGGCCTAGAAACAGAACCCATATGGGATGCTGGCACTGCAGGCAGAGGCTTAGTCTACTTTGCCATAGCATCAGCCTCATTAAATTTACATCTTCAGAGTTACTATCCTATCATGACTCAGTAATTCTTAATATTAAACTTCCCCGGTTTAAGTTGCTGTCTGCTATTTGAGTTCCAGTTGGACCTCAGCCTCTTCCCATTCAGGAGTGACCTGGACATTCAGCTGCCTGCCAACCAGCAATTAGTTTGATCTCCACTCGGAATCTCATTTTCCTGCCCGGTTTCATTGTGTAGTCACTAATCCTTTAGTGAATTAGCCAGAAAGTGTGATCAGCCCATGAATGTTTCCACTTAATGGTTTTGCAAAGCTTTACTCAGTGAGGCCCATTCTTTGCCAATAATAATTTTTCCAAGTAAAATGGATAAAAATGTTGGTTAAAAATAAGAGACTTTCTTAAAAAGAGACACTACTGTAGCCCCTAAGGAACTCTTATTCATTCTGAATGATGTGAAGAACCAATCTGGGGCATAATTTTTGCTATTGACATTCACATGCTCCAGCTGAAGGCATAGGATCCACAAATGTAAAGTGACTGAGTGATCAGTATGCTCCTTTATTGGGTTCTGGGGCTGGCACTGTGGCACTGTGGCATGGCCTGTAGAGCTGGCATACCATATGGGTGCTAGTTTGAGTCCTGGCTGCTCTACTTTTAATCCAGCTTTCCTGAGAAAGCAGAGGAAGATGGCTCAGGTCACTGGGTTCCTAACCCATGTGGGAAACCCGGTTGAAGCTCCTGGCTACAATCTGGCCTAGACCTGGTCATTGCAGCCATTTGGGTAGTGAACCAGTGGACAGAAGATATCTCTCTCTCTCTGTGTGTCTCTCCTTGTTGCTCTTTAACTCTTTCAAATAAATAAATAATTTTTCTCTTAAAAATAAGAAGGGTTTTGAGAGCAGCAAGTGAGTAACTATGGCTTCAATCAGCTAGAAATCCTCCAAGTACAGATGCCAAAAGATGAAATGATGACTCTCTCTTATTGTGACCCTTTCAATAAAACCATTAGGCAGCTTCCAGGCAACTTCTGATTGATTATCATGTATTCATGGATTGGAACACAGAAGGTATTGGTCAGCTTTCTAGGTAGCAATTTTCAAAGCAGCTCCTAACTGAGGGACTCATTTTCTTTTGTGATGCTAGTAATGCTTTCATTTTCAGAGCATTTTCTTATCTAATGGAAGAAGGATTGAGGTTGTATATTTTTTAAAATAATGAGATTTAATTAGAAGATTTTAAAAATAAAAGGGATGTTAAGAGCTTTTTACAGAAAGAAAAATCAATTTGAGCATTGCGTGTTCTCATCCAGTCTTGTTGTGAATGATGTGTTGTTACTGGGAACCGGGTAAGATCTATTCATGGCAAAACCACCTTGGAATCATTAAGGACTCCTTGGTAACAACCTTCCATTGACAGCAGTTTTTTTGGAAAACACAGGGTCAATAAGAATTTCTGCCTTGTAAAACAGATGACTTTCTACAATTGTGAAAAATTAAAAGGAATACATTTATTAGATTTAGACTTTAAATCTTACTCTAGAAATGTGGTTTTATAGTGAATGACATCAGTGGCCACTTATGTAGATGACAAAATGCCACACACACAAAAATAGCTCCATCTGTACCCATTCTGCCATTGTGAGCAAAGCCATCCATTAAAAAATTATTGCTTTGGGCCTGAGTTTGGGATCTTCAAGAGTTGCTTGATAAAATGCAGATACTCCCATCAGAAATAACCTCTTAAATATTTGTGAACTAATTTTATCAGAGCTAAGTCTATCAAGTTGCTTTGTAATTATAGACACAAAGAGGATTTCTGATGAATGTTAAAGGCACCAGAATTCCTAGGCACAGTCCTATAGCATGCTGTCACCCAAAGGTTTATTGTCATAAATTCCCCTGTTTAGTACACAAGGAATGGCTTGAAGCACAGGCAGTACATGTATTCACCTAGATGGGCATGCCAGATCATCACGGGGCAAGAAACCTACAAACATACTTAAGTAACTTCTACAAGGTTTGCTGTTTTGTTGTTGTTTTGTTTCACTTTTGTGTAATGCCATAAAATTCAATTGAATAAATAACCTTCTGAAACCCACCATTACATTTATTGTAAGATCATTGTCAAAGACTTAGCCCATCACCTCACATACTTTTTTAAAAAAAGATTTATTTATTTATTTGAAAGCCAGAGTTACAGAGAGATAAGGAAAGAGACAGAGAGAGAGAAAGAGAGAGCGATCTTCCATCTGCTGGTTCAGTCCTCAAATCGCTCAAATAGCCAGAGCTGGACCTGGCCAAAGCTAGGAGCCAAGAACTGCTTTCAGAACTTCCACATGGGTGGCAGGGACCCAAATACTTGGGTCATCTTCCACTGCTTTCCCAGGCACGTGGAGCTGGATCCAAAGTGGAACAGCTAGGACTGGAACTAGCACATACATGGGATGTTGGCATCACAGGCAGTGGCTTAACCTGCTGCCCCATAACACTGGCCCCAACATACTGTCTTCTATATGCAGAACATGGACATTTGCTTGTTCTCTAGGACATCTTGTTGCTTTTTTGTTATGCACACTGTGAAGTGTTTTATAGACTTTTTTCTTTTTGCTATCTGCTCTAAAGATCACAATCAATTTTGTATCCCACTCATATTTTCATTCTTACTTGTGATTTTACTCTATGTTCCCACCTTTGTTTCATTTTCATCTTCTACAAGTGTTTTAAATTATACTACATTGGTGCATATGGTATATATCATGTGCTTGTGTATATGTATGGTTGTGTGTGAATATTTAAGAGTATTATTTATTTATTTTTTATTCAAAGATTTATTTGTCTATTTGAAAGTCAGAGTTACATAGAGAGATAAGGAGAGGCAGAGAGAGAGAGAGAGAGAGAGAGAGAGAGAGAGAGAGTCTTCCATCTGCCAGTTCACTCCCCAGTTGGCTACAATGGCTGGAGCTGTGCTGATCTGAAGCCAGGAGCCAGGAGCTTCCTCTAGGTCTCCCTCTCCCACACGGTGCAGGGGCCCAAGCATTTGGGCCATCTTATACTGCTTTCCCTGGCCATATCATAGAGCTTGATTGGAAGAAGAGCAGCCAGGACTTGAGCTGGTGCCCATATGGGATGCTGGCACTGCAGGTGGCAGCTTTACCTGCTATGGCACAGCACTGGTCCCAAAAATATCCTTATTTATAAAACTGCTTTAAATTCTTTCTAGAACAAAGCAAAGTCTAAGAACAAAAATAACTGGTTTCATTTATTTTGCACAGCAATATTATGAGATGGATATAGTTCTTCCAATTTTGAAATCAACTAAACATTAAAGCTATAAAATTCCTTATGAAACTCACAAAACTAGTAACAGCTAGTCTGAATCCCAGTTTCTTTTTTGTTTTTAATCCAAAACCTCTTGCTTTTCCTTCCAGTTAAATGAGAAAAAGATACTGAAGGGGGTAATGAAAAGTCACAATTTTCCCTAGAAAGAGTCATTTCCCATTTTTGCTGTACAAAAAAATGTTTAAGTGAACACAATTAAAGTGTCTGGGTCTTCCAGTCAGATATTCTAAAATCAGGCATCCAATGGGCCCCATTTTCTTTGGCCCAATAAGCGTGATGTGGCCACTTGGGTGGTCAGTCAGTACTCAGCAGATCTCAGCTAGACTGGACATTCAGGAAACCTTTCTCAGTACTTGTTAACAAGTTGGTTTTGTAATCTCTCCTTTATACCAGCATTCAGAGGCTTGGGAATTGCATTTATGTATGTTGAAGTTGATTAGTTGACATGACCTCTTTCTTTTCAACAAATAAAACATGAAACTTCAATCACCAGAGCTCTTGGTACATTTATTTTTAATGAGTAATGTTCCCTGATCAGAAAATCAAATCACAAGGTCATGCAGAGAAGCCTGGAATCTGAACAAGATGCCAAATAAAACTATGAGGAAAAAAATAGCCTGGATGAGTTGTTCAGCAGCTGTCAAGATCAGTTAAAGTCACTTGTTATCTTCAGAAAGACACACGCATATGCAGGCTACCAACCACATCTTCTAGTTCATCTTTTACTTCTGTGACTATGGGGATTCGTGGCAGGGAATGAGAGCAGCTGATTTGAAAAAAGATTTTGGCCTTATAATTTCTTGGCCCTTCTTTTCAAGGTTCATCAATACCCATATGCCAGGTATCTAATTAATATGATAGTTTAAGTTAATAGTTCAGGCTATTAACTTAGACAAAATTGCTGGCAGGGGGTAATGAATAGAATTAAAAATACCACTCAGTCCAATAAAGGGGGCTGTGCCCTGATTCCCACTGGAAGAGCATTAAACCTGGATCATATCCTGAGTTGGATATAAAGTACATCTGGTCCAAATGTTCTCAGTAACACCCTCCTATTGCTCTCCTTGATTCTATTTGAATACCTCCATGTTGGGGATATTGCTACCTCTCAAAGCATCTACTCCATTTTCTTTTTATTTTTTAAAAGATTTATTTATTTGAGGGGAACAGTGACAGAGAGAAAGAGAAAGAGAAAGAGAAAGAGAGAGAGAGAGAGAGAGAGAGAGAGAGATGTGGTGGAATGAGAAGGCTGTGCCAAGATGGCCGCTGGCAAACGAGCATCAGTTACTCAGGAATGACTTTGGAACCCATCTGGCAAAAGAGCCTGCCTGACAACAGTGATTGGTTACAGCATAAACTGCCCCTTGACCGGATTGGCTGCCTCAGCTATATAAGCTGCTGCACCAACTGAAATAAACGAGTCTGCAAGCTGCTCACCTCTAGCCCTCTTTCACCCGACTCCCAGTGTCTGTGTCGTGACTCCACGCCTCTTGCCCCCACCACACTCCTCCTCTAGGAGAATGGTCAGGACCAGGGCCATGTCTTGAAGGCAGCATTCTCATGATCACAATACTTGTAGAAAATCAAAGTAGAGCCTGCAGGAAGGGATTCAAAGTGGTGGACCACAGCAGCCTTGTGGCTGTTCTCAAACCCTGAGTGAGAGAGATAGATAGATAGAGAAGACAGAGACAGAGAGAGAGAGACAGACAGAGAGAGAGAGAGAGAGAGAGAGAGGGAGAAATCTTCCATTCACTGGTTCACTCCCCAAATGGCTGCAAGAGCCAAAGCTGTTCCAAGACATAGCCAGGAGCCCAGTACACTATCCAGATCTCCCATGCAGGTGACAGGGGTCCAAACATTTGAGCTGTCCTTCACTGCTTTCTCAGGAGCATTAGCAGGGAGCTGGATCAGAAGTGGAGCAGCCAGAACTCAAACCAGTGCTCTGATATGGGATGCCAGCATTGCAGGCAGCAACTTAGCTCTCTGTGTCACAATGCTGACCCATCCTGCTCCATGGTTAAGGCATTCTGACTGCCCTTTTATTCACAACACAAATGAGTCCATTACTTGGAACTAAACACTTGGCAGCAGAGTACAGTCTTACATAATGAGAAGCTCCAAAGGACCTTTCCATCACTCCTCTAAAATCACTGGGAATATGCCAGACACAGTGCAGTGTCATCATCTGAGAGATGGCTAGGATGCCACTGGGATAGGCCCTGAGTTATAGGATAAGAGATTAATGCGGAGACTGAATGGATGTGTACTGTAGAAAGGACTTGATAACTCAGTGGCCTTTGGGGTCCTGGAGTCTCCCCAGAGGGACGGGTGTTCTTTGAAATTTAGGGAATGGTCTGTCTTGGTTGGCTTTTTATTGCCATAAAGAAATACCTAAAGCAGTAAACTATAAAGAGAAGAGGTTTATTTTGCTCTCAATTCTGCCTCTTCAAACGCAACTGCTACCCCCTGAGCTACATCACTGCACGGCATGGATAGCAACAGCAGGAGCACACACTGGAGCAGGAGCACACACTGGAGCAAGTGCTTACATCTTTTTTTTAGAAGTTTGAAAAGCAGAGTTACAGAGAGGCAGAGGCAGAGAAAGAGGGAGAGGTCATCCATCCAATGGTTCACTCCCCAGATGGCTCCAGTGGCTGGAGCTGCACCAATCTGAAGCCTGGAGCCAGGAGCTTCCTCCAGGTCTCCCATATGGGTGCAGGGGCCCAAGGACTTGGGCCATCTTCTACCACTTTCCCAGGCCCTAGCAGAGAGCTTGATTGAAAGTGGAGCAGTGGAGACTCGAACTGGTGCCCATATGGGATGCCAGCACTGCAGGTGGCTTTACCTGCTACGCCACAGCACTGGCCCCAAATGCTTACATCTTGAGCCAGGAAGGAGTGCTCAAGAGGTTGTGCCAGAACCACCTAACAAGAGCATGCTCCCAGTGACCTTAGAACTTCCCACTAGGCTCACCTCCAAATGATTCCACCACCTCCCTGTTGTGTCATCCTAGGGACCATACCCCCCCGCCCCCACAACACATGGACCCATGGGGATATACACAGTTAACTCACATCCAAACCACAGCATGACCTCTTATACTTCTTTGTGGTTTTTAAAAGCATATCATTTGTACCCATCCCTGGCATATGGGAGTTGTGGCCTCTGCTTGAACCACTCCACCAACAGATTATGAACCCCCTTCCTCTCTCTGTGACTATCTTTCTTCCCTCTGTGGATTGGGGGTTCACAGAATTAAATTAAGCATCATCCTTGTTTCATGATACATTCTTATCATTGGTTCAAGTACAATTTTCTTTTCAGTTTTTAAAATTTATCTATTTACTTATTGATAATATAATGAACACCCACAAGCCTACAGCCCAACAAAAAACCTACAGTATTGACACAAATGTGCTGATGTAAGGTCTCTGTCATTGCTCCCATCTCCCGATCTTTTTTCATCCAAATTTGTCATTCTCTTGTTTCTATGTATCTCTAGTTTTGTCACATAAATATGCATTCCCAAAATAACTTACCTTTACTTTTTAATTTTATAGATTTTCACACTGTATTCAGGATTCTAAGATTTCCTCTTCTCACTGAATGTTGAATTGTTCAGATTCATTCATGTCATTGTATGTGGTTCATTCACTTTCATTGCTATGCGATATTACAGTATGTCTAATGCCTCACTTTATTCATTCTCCTGTCAATGGGCATTGGGTTGTTTCCAGCATTCTGCTAATGTATATAGTGTTTCTATGCTTTTTCTTATACATATGCCGGAGAATGCTTATAAGCAGACTTGCTGTTCTGTAGTAGGTAATGCCTACTTGTTTTTAGATAACTTAAAAAGCAAGCTAAAACACCACCTGCATTTGCCAAATAGGCACTGGGAGGAGCACCAAGGCTTTAGAAGATGGACTTGGAGAGCAGAGCAGTGGTAACTACTACAGGCACCGTGATATTTGGCATTTCCCACAATTCTCTCCCACCATTACCCATGGTTCCTTGGAACTTTTAGAAGTCTCCTGCCTGCTTCCTCCAAATGCCTCAAGTTTTAAAATAACTTCTTGTATTTTCTTCTTTAGATAAAAAACTCATCACACAAAACTAATAATCACTAAATGTTTCAATGTGTGCCTTTTTCATTTTTATATCTAAATATACTTTTTGTTTTTAGAACATAACGGGATACTATTTTGCAACTTGCTACCAACCCTCAGCGGCATGTCAGAAACGTGTGTTGGAGTGTCTGTCTTGAGGTGATCTAGATCATCTCTCTAATGGCTACCCTGCATTCTATTCCAGGAATGCTTAGTAATTTATTTTAGCCATTCCCTATTGTTTGGTTTCGGTTGTTTTCCAATTCTTTGCTTTTAAATATAATTCTTCAATAAGTACCATTTAGATAAATCTTAATGTGCATACATATTTATTTCTTTAGAATAAATTCCTGGGAGTGAAATAAAGTAGTCTCATTTATAAAACTTTGGGTAAGGATTTCCAAACAGCCCTCCAATTTAGTCTGCAGCCAGCAGTGTTTGAAAAACAGCTACTTTCCTGCACCTTCAATACAACTAAGTGTGACTATAAAAAGTAAAATATTTTCCAATCTGATTGGGAGTAAGAGGCTATTTCTCTCTGTGGCACTTATATTATATCTCATTTATTTTCTTTACATACTGATAAAGTTAATCTGTCTAATGAAAGTTATTTGCAGGCCAGTGGTGTTTTATATCCTTAGATACCTTTCTCCCTCATTTCTCTCTCCCTGTCTTTCAATTGGCCTTTCTGAGTTTTTTTCTTTGATAGTACATGTGCATTCCTTATGTGTTAGAAAGACACCACACCATTTGTCTTCCATCTATGCTGCAGTTTATACTATTTTTTAAGAAACGATTGCCTCATCATCTTCACCCAAATGACTCATTGATTAAATTGGAGGCAGTGGAATAAAGTAATATGGAATTTTTCACACAACAGAAATGAGAGGGGTGCTTCCCAGAGCCTCTACAAGGTCCCCATGCAGGTAATAAGTCTAAGTAAAAAACAGAAACTCTTTCTCAGGCACAGGTTGACTGCCAAAGCCAACCTCCGGGGAGGCTGAGAAATGAAAGTGGCCTGTTTCAGCCCTGATTTGACGGGTCCCGCGGTGACTTCCGCCACGATTGTCAGTGTAACAAAGGCCTTGGGGCTTTCCTGTCTCCTAAAAATCAGCTGCATATCAATTAGTATGTGTAGTGTGTCACCAGGGATGAGGGAAGAAACAGGACTTCCTCCTGAGATAAACATTTTCATTTAGAACTCATTAATAAAATGTAGCTGGCAAAGTTGTAATCATAATTTAAGCCACAAAGACACACTCCCAGGTCAGTGTGGGAGCGAGTTCATTTCTGTTGTTTGCTAAGGACCTTATTAGGGCTTTAGGACACATTTCAAATCTTTGCCTCAGCAAGACTTCCAAGCTCATTTCAGCTCCCACCATGCTCTTAGGGCTGCCATTAACTCACCCATGTTCTATGTTTATTTCCCACAAGAGAGAAGCAAATGTGTCCTACTTTGTGAATGAATCCTCTGGGAACCAAAGAACAGTGACAGGAGTGGGGAGGGGGTGTCCCCTGGGCACTGCACATGAATATGAGGGTCTCAGTGGGAAATGTATGTTACAAGAAAACTTTGCCTGGATTTCAAATAATTTTTACACCAAAAGAAACTCAACTTTTAGTCCCATTGTCCCACACACTTATTGAAAGGCTCTTTTACGGTAATCACCTCTTTCATGCAAGGATTTGTCCCAAGACAATGGGTGCCTAAGACCAGGGGTAGCACTGAACCCCACATGTACTGTTTTTGGTTATATATACATCCATATTATAAAGTTTCATTTATAAATTTGGCACAGTAGGAGATTAGCAACAATAACTAACAAAAATAAGATGGATTAATTACAACATTACACTGTAATCAAAGTGATGTGAATGTCATCTGTTTCTCTTCCTTTTATTTTTTAAGATTTATTTATTTATTTTTTGAAAGTCAGAGTAACACAGAGATAGAAGGAGAGCCAGAGAGAAGAGAGAAGAGAGAGAGAGAGAGAGAGCGAGCCTTCCATCTGCTGGTTCACTCCCCAATTTGTTGCAACAGCTGGAGCTATGCCGATCAGAAGCCAGAAGCCAGGAGCCTCTTCTGGGACTCCCACATGGGTACAGGGGCCCAAGCACTTGGACCATCTTCCACTGCTTTCCCAGGCCTTAGCAGAGAGCTGGATTGAAAGTGGAGCAACTGGGTCTCGAACCAGCGCCTATATGGGATGCCGGCACTGCAGGCGGTGGCTTTACCCGCTATGTCACAGCACTGGACCCATCTGTTTCTCAAACCATGTATCTTCCTGTACTGTACTCACTCTTTTTACCTGTGTTGACCACAGAAGCAAAGCTGCAGATGAAGGGGAACCACTGTAGTTGTCTTAAGACCTAGAAGAGTGAAAGAACCTAGGCAACCCTTCATGTTGCTAGATTCTTATGTGTAAATATTTTTATGTTCTTGATCTCTGCTGCTCGACTTTGGTACCTCCTTTGAAAGAGGATGTTCCATGACATGAACTTCAACTTGGTACTTCCTCTCTCCTTCTTCCACCCAATTTAAAACCAAGAGCTGTGAAGCCAGTCAAGTGAGCTCATTGTTAACCAGCTGCTGAATCTGAAAAAAAGATAAACACCGTGTGATGGAGTCTCCACTTTCATTCCCTCAGTCTATAATCTTCATCAGGGTAGCTAGTGATGGTGATGATAACCAACAGTCCCAAGTCTCCAGGCTTAATCAGACATAGGTTGGTAACCTGTGACTTCATGGAGATTCTCCTCCAGCCAATAACTTGGGGATCCAAGCTGCTGCCATATCAAACAGGGCAGGCAGCTGTGGGAGAGGGAAGCAGACTATGGAGATGAAGCAGGGGGTTATGGCCATAGCATGGCACCAACATAACAGCAAAGGATTAGGCAGTATGCATTTCCATGTGCCCAGAAAGTACAAAATGAAATTCGGTGATCACATAGCACTGGCTCTACCACATGTCGGCTAATTTTACCCACGTGAATGATATAATCAGTTAAAGGGCCCCTTTAGCCTCTCCCTGTCTACACCTCTCAGTCTTACCTGACATCTGACACATGAAATGATATATAAGTCCATATAACTACTGCTTTAATATTTTACTGAATGGGTTGAAAGAGTAGCAAATATTTGGGGCTGGCGCTGTGGCTGCAGCTCTGTCATCCCATATGGGTGCTGTTTCATGTCCCCGGTTCTCCTCTTCCCATGCAGCTCCCTGCTGATGGCCTAGGAAAGCAGTAGAAGATGGTCCAAGTCCTTGGGCCCCTGCACCTCTGTGGGATCCCTGCAAGAAGCTCCTGGCTCCTGGCTTTGAATTGGCCCAGCTCTGACTATTGCAGCGATTTGGGGAGTAAACCAGAGGATGAAAGAACTTTCTCTCTGACCTCTCTGTCTGTAACTCTACCTCTCAAATAAATAAAATCTTAAAAGAATATCAAGTACTTATTGTGAATAGAGTCACCTTCTGAAAAGTATTTCTCATTTTTTTTTTCTGTTTCAATTGCTCTCAGCCTCCTAGGGAGGCAGACTCAGTCACTTACTGCCTTAAACACATCAAGCCAATCAAACCAGGGGCCTGCACACAAATGAGAGAAAACCCACACGCACTGGACACAGTGCAGCTCTGACACCTTGGTGCTGGCTGGTACAACAGAGGCAACGCTTACCAAATTGCTCCAAAACAGCCCCATCTAATGCTCTCTTTGATGAATCCTGAATGTGTAGAAAACAAAGGGGAATCCAGCCTTCAGCTCCAGGCTGCTGCCTAGGGAAAACCAAGTCCCTTGGTAACTGCATGCCATTAAAGTAAGCCCCATTTGTAATGGCTGTCATTTAGGTCCTAAGAGGTCTTTGGGGAGATTCCAAAAGGAGCCCGAGACTGTTCTGACAGGGAACAACATAAACTAGTGCTCTGAAGCAAGACGGGTAAAGGACTGATGCCAGCAGTCAGCGACCCGTGGAGACCCCCAAATCCCATCCAGTTCCCCCCACCCAAGGGAGAGGAAGGATCCCTATTTAAGCCTTGCTTCTGCTCCCTGTGAATGAGCTCCCAGCTCATTCTTCACTACAGCTCTTTTTTTTAAAATAAAGATTTTACTTATTTATTTGAGAGGTAGAGTTACAGACAGAGGCAGGAAGAGACAGAGAGAAAGGTCTCTCATCTGCTGGTTCACTCCCCAAGTGACTGCAATGGCCAGAGCTGAGCTGATCTGAAGTCAGGAGCCAGGAGCTTCTTCCAGGTCTCTCACATTAGTCTAGGGGCCCAAGGACTTGGGCCATCTTCTACTGCTTTCCCAGGCCATAGCACTCGAACTGGTGCCCATAAGGGATACTGGTGCATCAGAGCTCTTGACTCTGTTCTCTGGAAGTCCCTCCTTGTTCATCATCTTCCAGGGCTATGTACTGGTAGCCTGGTATGCCTGGGACTGAGGATCTCCTGTATTGTAGGACTTGAGGTACTGAAATAAGCAATATTCCAGGCAAGTCAGCCTGAGTTGGTCACCTTACCTTCTGGGCAGCTGAGCACCTTCTCAGCCTCCTTCTTGCCTCTAGAAAGCTGGAAAACAAACTTGTTGTGTTGTAAATGCTCACACATTTTTCAAACAAGCCTAGGTTGCTTTGGGAAAGAAAACTCACTCTAAATCCTCATTGACTTTTTGGATTTGACTCAAGACAACTTTACTGCCAAAAGTCATACCCCCAATTTGTTTTGAGATATTTGATCTACTTACGAACAGTTACTATGATGGATCAGGCTTCTGTGGGTCCATTGAATCCCATTGGGGGAAAAATCTATTAGGCACCTCTTTAATCCTTCTAGTGATCTATTAAAAGTTTGATTCAGTCTTTCCCTGGAGGCTAAGTCTTAGTAGGCTTTTAAATTTGAAGAATTTCTCAATTTTCTATTTTACCAGTTGGAGATGAAAAGCAGTTTAATTTTTCAGCCATGAAAGTTTCATGAAATCTCCATTAACTCTCCGGCTTTCAAATCAACCAGTTGTTTTCTGAATTCATCTCTCTCTTTTTTAAAAAAAGTATTTGTGTTTATTTATTTGAAAAGCAAAGAGAGAGAGGGAGACAGAGAGAGATCTTCCGTTCACTGATTCACTCTCTAGTACTCACAACAGCTGAGGCTGGGCCAGGCTGAAGTGAGGAGTCTGAACCTCTATCCCTGCCTCCTATGTGGCTGGATTGCTGGGGCCCAATCCTTGCATCATCACTTGCTGCCTCCAGAAAGCACATTAATAGGATGTTAGAATTAGAAGCAGAGCTGGGATTTGAACCCAGGCACTCTAATATAGGATGCAGGCATCCCAAGCAGAATTTTAACCACTGTGCCAAATTTTCAGCATGTAATTACATACAAGTTGTAACAATTAGTGCACACCATCAACATGTTGCTCCAACTGCTTCATTCCCCAGTTGCCTGAAAGGACCGGGGCTGTGCCATGCCAAAGCTAGGAGCTTGGAACTACATCTGGGTCTTCCACATAGGTGACAGGAACCCAAATACTAGAGCTACTATCTGCTGCCCCTCAAGGTGTGCAATAGTAGGAAGCTCTATCAGAAGTGGAGGACCGGCCGGTGCCGTGGCTCACTAGGCTAATCCTCTGCCTGTGATGCCGGTACTCAGGGTTCTAGTCCCGGTTGGGGTGCCAGTTCTGTCCTGGTGGCTCCTGGCTTCAGATTGGCACAGCATGCCGGCTGTAGTGGCCATTTGGGGGGTGAACCAATGGAAGGAAGACCTTTCTTCTGTCTCTCTCTCTCACTGTCTAACTCTGCATGTCAAAAAAAAAAAAAAAAAAAAAAAAAAAAAAAAAAAAAAAGAAGAAGAAGTAGAGGACCTGGGACTCAAACTAGGCACTTCTAGTAAAACTTAACTGCTGTGACTCATAGTGTGACTCATAGAATGGCAAATGTCCTAAACAGCACTCTGGCCTCAGAATCAGCCCTTAAGGCATTTGGATGCAGCTAAAAAGCCCATGAGAGTATTTCAGGCATGCAAAGCCAAGACACTGCGGCAAAAAAAAAAAAAAAACAAACAAACAAAAACAAAAACAAAAAAAAAAAAACCAACAACAAAAAAACAAAAAAACACCCTAAATGAAAGATCTCTGTGAGTGAGATCCCCAGCGGAAAGAACAGGCCATCAAAGCAGGAGGTACCTTTCTCTGAAGGGAGGAGAGAACTTCCACTTTAACTATGACCTTGTCTAAATAATATCAGAGCTGGAGATCTCAAAATGCTTCCATAGCCTTGGCAACTCATGACAAGAGCCTAGGGTGATTACTGACACCATAAACAAGAGTGTCAGTTGTTAAATCAACAACAGGAGTCACTGTGCACTTACTCCCCATGTAGGATCTCTGTCCTTAATGTGTTGTACTATGTGAATCAATGGTATACCTAGTACTCAAACAGTACTTTACACTTTGTGTTTCTGTGTGGGTGCAAACTGTTGAAGTCTTTACTTAATATACACTAAATTGATCTTCTGTATATAAAGATAATTGAAAATGAATCTTGATGTGAATGGGATGGGAGAGGGAGCGGGAAATGGGAGGGTTGCAGGTGGGAGGGAAGTTATGGGGGGGAGCCGCTGTAATCCAAAAGCTGTGCTTTGGAAATTTATATTTATTAAATAAAAGTTAAAAAAAAAAAACTTAACTGCTGTGTCACATGCCTACCTAGTCTTCTAAACCCTGACAGGTGACAACCTTACCAAGCGTCTTATTGTCACATAGCATGGGCTATCATTTTCTAATATCTAGCTCTGCTTCCTTGTGAAGTTATCTCTGGTCCAAGAGCCACCACTACATATTTTAGGCAAAACCATGCTTCCAATATGAATTTCTATATTAGATTTTCACTGTGACAGTTCTGAATAGCAAATTTCAACATCTCAGTAAATAAAATAACAAACAATCGGTTTCAGACTCATAAATTTATAGGCAGTCTAAACTTCAGCTGCTATCAGCTGGACTTACGTGAGCTAGGCCACAATAAGGGATTGGAGTCAATTCTCCATCATTTCTTGGCTTAACTTTGATCTGAACATCCCAATCCAGCTAACACAGCCATCAAGCCTTGCTATATTTCCTGCTGACCTTCAAGGTCATGGGTAACATCTGGCTAAGGATGCTGACTTACAGCTCCAGCCTGCAGGACTAAGCCTTCTTGTGAAGACTGCAAACTACCTCATTTCTCTCATTAAGACAAAAAAGAGTCAGTCATTTCATAGTATCAAACTTTACTTTGATTATTACAAAATGCATTTTTTTACAAATTTAACTTTAAATGTCTATTAAGTAGTCTGTGGCATATTATTATCTAAGATAAACAATAATTTAAGACATTGAGGCTTTTAATGAAGAATATCTATAAATTAAATCCAGTATACATTTATTGAGTGCCTGATATATAGACAAGAACTGTGATGAGTTTAAAACCTGTTTCTGTTTTCAACAATAATAATACTAATATATAACACTTAAGTTGGATGGGGCAGTGTTCTGAGTGTTTCACATATAGTAATATAATCTCCAAAGGACCATGTTAAGAACAAAGAATGGTTGCACAGAAAGATGAAGTATATTTGCCAAGTTTATGGTTCTAATAAGTGGCAGGGCAGAGATTTGAGCTGAGGTAGTCTGCCATTAAAACCAAGAACCTAAGGTCTGAAGATTAGTATCCACAGAACCGGTCACTTGCTTAGTGAATTTGGGTGGCAAAAGAACCCAGCTTTAAGGAGAGGGATGCTAGAAATGCCCAACGATGGGCTCACTGTGTGGGGTGACAGCTGTCTTGAAGGGAGTGCTCTGTGAAAGCAAGGAGAGAAATGTGGAAAGATAAGAGGCAATTAAAAAAACACATTATTATTTGATAAATGTGGCTTGGACTGGCTCTGCCATAAGATCTAATTTTTCTGACCATTTTTAATTTTTTGTAACTGGACATTCTCAGTAAGATCCTACTCTATCAAGTCACCATTCATCTTAGTAACACAGATAAATGTTCCCTGGTGACATTACCAACATCAGCAAATTCATAACGTGTGGTTGCTTTCGTCTAGATTTAACAGCAGGTGAAAAGCTATTATAGAAACCCACTGTGTTAATGCCAATTACTACTTCAGTCTTACCTAATCTCCCAAAGGGGTTTGGAATGGTTTCTTTCCTTGTACTATTGTTAAACGAGTCAATATGTGTAAAAAATATTCTAGAAATTTATAGTAGTGATGATTTTATAGATTTCAGGAAGACGATAGCTTTAATTTCAGATACTATTCTGGCTTAAGACAAAGTGATGTTGAAATGTATCAGAAAACCAATGTTGACCAGGCCAGTTCCTGAATAATATCAAGGGTTCCAAGATCAAAACAGATAAGCTACTGGGGGTAGACCCAGGACAAGTTCATGGAGGAGCAATGTCAGGGAAGTCACAGCATCATTGCTATTCAACAAGTATTAATTAAGCACCTGCTGTGTACCAGGCTCTGTTCCACATCATGTGCTTGGACACAATAGAGAAGACACTTGTCCAAAAGCCAGGAGCCTCAAGGTAAACTGTTTGGATTGAAACTTTGGTTTTCCACTTGCAAGCCAGGTAACTTTGAAGAAATTTCTGTTTCTTGATTTCCTCATCAATAATAACATATGAGGTCATTATGAAGATTAAGTGAATGAATATTGATAGCATGTAGAACAATGCCAGGTTCCTCCTAATGACAGAAGTGCTCATGAAATAAATGAAGCAACATAGATGATAATAATTGAGCATTTATCACAGTGGTTAAGAAACCACTTGGGATGCCCATATTCCACATCAGAGTGCCTGGGGTTTGAGTCCCAGCTCTGGCTCCCAATTCCAACTTCCTACCAATACACATTTTGAAGCAGAAGGTGGTGGTTCAGGTAGTTGGATCCCTGCCACCCATATGGGAGACCTGAATTGAGTTCCTGGCTTATGACCCAGACCAGGCTATTCCGGGCAACTGGAGAGTGAACCAGCAGATGGGAAATCTCTCTCTTGTCTCTCTCCCTTTCTAAATAAATAGACAATTTATTATTTTTAAAAAATAGACATTAAACCTATAAAAAATGTGGGTGCCATGATGGGGTAAAATAAAGCAAGGTGGGAAGGGTGGCTGGGTCTCATTCAGACTGGGTGTTCAGAGAGGAAAGTCTTCAGCCAGAGACCTGAATGGCAAGGAGTTGGGGCCATGGTTCTTCAGGTCATGAGAGACCCTAGAAGAGGACTGATCTTGGCAGGTTCTAGTAACAGAAAGTCAAGCAAAGCTCTGGCCACTGAACAGGTGAGAGACACTAGGAAACGGTAGAGGGGTACAGGAAGAGGTAGGCAGAGGTTGCCCCTGAGCTATATGTATTGGCAGTTGAGATGAAGAGATTAGAGTTCAAAGGTTTTGAACAGGAAAGGAAGACTTTGGTATGTGTTTTAGGACAGTTGCTTTGCTGCTGTGTGGAAAACAGACATGATGGGCACAAAAGAGTGGAAGCTGGAGGCCAGGTGGACAGCTGTTACCACTGTCCAGGTGACAGGTGATGTGTGCAGTGGACATGGGGAGAAGGAAACAGATTGGATATGGTTTGAAACCAGGAGGAGGGCAAAGATTTGTTTCAGTGGTTAAGGAGCCACTTGAGTCACCTGTATCCCATATCAGAGTGCCTGGGTTCAAGTCCTAGGTCTGCTCCCAATTCCAGATTTCTGCTAATGCACACCCTGGGTGGCAGCAGGTGATGGCTAAAGTACCTGGTTCCCTGCTGCCCATGTGGGAGATCTACATTGGGTTCCTGGCTCATGGCTTTCAGCCTGGCTCAGCCCTGGCTGTTACAGGCATTTGGGGAGTGAAATAGCAGATGGAAGATCTCTTTCTCTCTGTCAGAGTCTGTCTCTCACCATCTCTCTACATTTCAAACAAATACAATAGATAAATAAATTTTTAAAAAGAAAGCAAGCAGAAGGGCAGACAGAACATGATGATTTAAAAGCATGTGAGAGGTGATGGGAATAAAGTCAAGGGCCAGATAGAAAGATGAGAGTGGAACAGCTTGTGGAGTGGGATGGGCACTGCACACCCAGGAACACTGGACAAAAGCCAGAAACCCAAGCCCTAAGCCCAGCACAGCCTAGGTACTGTTAACTTTGAGCTTCAGTGGAGTTCTTATTCTTGCTTCCTTGATCAATGCAGCAAGAAGGAAAATAGCCTCCCCAGTCACTTCTCAGGAAGTTTGTAAGGATCAGCTTAGATAATTAAAAAGTCAAAAGCTTTGAAGCACACAGGCCATCCTCAATGTAGTATTGTTGCTATAATCGCTGGCATAGTAGGAGCCCAAACTCTCAGTTATTGTATCCTGCCGCTTGAGAGGATTTGACTAATATTGACTGTATTTTAACAGGCCTGGAACATGGGGATGCTGCCCTTTAACAACAGAATAGAAGCAAGCTGAAAGCACAGACACGCGCTGTGCCCATCGTTGCCTCTGTCCCCCACCGTTTGAAGCCAGCAACAGCAGTGGCACACTTATCAATATCCAAGGATGGTATTCTTGGTCTAATGTACTCTGATTTTGTTTTAAATATGTATTTATTTGAAAGTCAGAGGTACACAGAGAGAGAATGAGAGGGAGAGACAGAGAGAGACAGAGAGAGAGAGAGAGAGAGAGAGAGAGAGAGAGAGAGAGGTCTTCCATCGGCTGGTTCACTCCCTAATTGGCTGCAAAGGCTGGAGCTGTGCCGATCAGAAGCTAGGAGCCAGGAGCTTCCTATGGGTCTCCCATGTGGGTGCAGGGGCCCAGGGACTTGGGCCATCTTCTACTTCTTTCCCAGGCCTTAGCAGAGAGCTGGATCGAAAGCGGAACAGCTGCGACTTGAAACAACACCCATATGGGATGCCAGCACTGAAGGGGGCAGCTTTAGCTGCTATGCCACAGCACCAGCCCCTCTGATTTTCTTTAAAGAAACTGTGTTGTAGGTTTTTAAGTGGGAGAAAATTTCACCATGTCTAGATGTCCTTTCCAAATCAGTGAGCCCCAACAGAAAGAACTCTAAGGCAGGGAAAAATCAATTTTCTCTGGCTTTCGCAGATTAATGGTCCATAACTGACAATAGGCTAAGGGCTTCCTAACAAGTTAGTGAATTTGCAAAGAAGCCAGACTCCTGAATTTCATTATGTGCAACAATGCTTTGTCCCATGCTTATTGGCTCCGTCACACCTGGAAACCCCATGTCACACTGTTGTGCCCTCAGCAAGCAGGAGCTCTCCTGGCCCTGACTTCTTCCTTCCTCCATCAGCATCCCTGAAGGAGCCAGGTGCTGCCCAGTGAGCTGGGAACAAAAAAAAGGAAAAGCTCAGAACAGGGTATGGAAATAGAGCAGCTGGCTAGGCCAACTCCCCCAGCCTCCATGCCAAGACATGCCATCAGCTGGGTCCCAGCTGGAACAGATTAAATTGGATGAGTCTGCACAGAACAGGGCAGATTTCCTAAACGAGTGGACTCTACATCTTTTTGAAAGTGACTAGGACAGTTATGGGACCCACCCAAGATTGCATTCAGGACCAGAGAAAAACAAGTCAGGAGGTCATGTTTGAGGAGGCAAGGGTGGAAAATAACACAGCTTTCTGTTTTGTTTATTCTCTAGTGACCTTGTCTCATAAACTGGACACATCTGGGATAACATACAAGATTATGTGTAATCTGAGTGGGGAACTCTCTAAACATGAGAAGAGTTCTGCTCATTTTTAATGAAATGCAACTTTTTTTGTGTACAATAATCTGTTGATAACTTTCTGGTTCTTGAAAATCAATCCTGTAACCCTCTGCTACATTTTCCCCTCTGCCACATTTTCCTCTTAATTATTAGGTTTGGGTGTTTTAAGAATCCAGTTAGCAAAACAACATCAATAATTTCTACTTCTTAAAGTATGCAAGTGTTATCCCTATGGTAATTCTTTAACACCCTTCCAAAGAAAGAATAGCTTCTACATAAACCCATTATCTCTGGAGACACTGGATTATGCTTGAAAGAAGAAGGATGTGTGGCTAACATTGTGGCACAGTAGGTTAAGATGCATTGCTGGGATCCCATATCAGAGTGCTGTTTTGAGTCCTAGTTATTCCACTTCTGATCCAGCTCCTTGTTAATGTATATCCTGGGAAGGCAGCCAAAGATGGCTCAAGTATTTGACCCCCTGCCACTCATATGCGAGACCAGGATGGAGTTCCAGGCTGCTGACTTCTGCTTGGCCTAGCTCTGGCTGTTGAGGCCAATTGGAGAGTGAACCTGCAGATAGAATATCTCTTTGTCTCTTTGTCCATCTCTCTCTTTATCACTTTCAAATAAACAAATAAGTTCTTTTTTTAAAGGTTACACTTATACAACATCTATCAACATTGAATTGGCAATAATAAATTTCTAGGACACTAATTTAAATGTGGTCTGAATTAATAAGATCTCAAATGCCACATAACAGTTTTTTAACTTATAATTTTTAAATGTAATGTTTCATTATAGATTTACAAATAGTTGTGCGCCATTTTTCTAGTTGTTGTCATTATTTTTCTTATATTTCTGGCTTTCCTGGAAACAGTGCCAGAATTATACATTTTCAGGAGCTTATTTTAATTGCTTACATAACAAGTACCTTACATTATTTTAGAAAAGCAATAGATTAGATGTTCTTTGAAAAAAAAAGTATGTTAAAGCATGGGTCAAAACCATTTTAAGAAAATTACAAAATCTAGTTTCAAAAAGAAAACCTGGGGGCCAGCGCTGTGGCATAGTGGATAAAGCCGCCGTCTCCAGTGCCAGCATCCCATATGGCCACTGGTTCAAGTCCCGGCTGCTCCACTTCCGATCCACCTCTCTGCTATGGCCTGGGAAAGCAGTGGAGGATGGCCCAAGTCCTTGGGCCCCTGCACTCGCAGGGCAGATATGAGAATATCAGCACCAACTCCTTCCCACATCTGCTGATCGCCGAGGGCCTTTCATTTATGATCATCAGCACAGCAGGGAGCCTATTTGGGGTTTGTATTCCCTGGACTCCTCCATAGCCTTTACTGTGTCATCTGTAGACCCTGAGATACAGCAAAAGCAAGAACATCTAAGAGCTCTTCCTGGCCTTGTCGTAAACTGGCTGTGTTCTTTGGAGCAATCACTTAACTCTGTGGCCTAAGTGACCAGAAATCCTCCAAGATCCTTTCTGCCTTTCATGATTTTAGCTGCAGGGACCACAGCCTTCAGCAAATGCATGATCATAAAATGGTTTTTAAAAGGATCAGAGAAATCACTAAGGTGTCACAACTACAATTTATCTACACAAGGGGACATTTTTATAACAGTTGAAGTGGTCATTGTGACCATAGCTGCTACTTTCATATGTTGAAAGCAGTTATCCAGCTGTTTTGCCTTTGAGTAAGAAGATTCTGCCTTTGCCCACCTCACAACACCTTGACGAGTCCTATGTTCCTTTAAGGAGGCAGCGTCTTTTTTTTTTTCCACTCAGTGATCAGTATCAGGGGAAAAGCCAGTGGCAACATCAGCAAGAGCCTCCAGGGCTCTCTGCACGAAATTTCTCAGGATTTCAGATTTTCGAGATTGAACAGCGTGAAATGTACCTTAGAAACAAGATAATAAATGATGTATTTGGACAGATATCTGTAGGAAAAAATAAGAAATTTCTGGTTTGATTTTGCAGTAAAGCTACTAAGCAGATTGCAGAAAAAAATGGGCATATATTCCCAGAACAAGTATCATGATTGCAATAAAGTTGACCAAGTAATGTTATGTGTGATTAAGGGCTACAGTGTTCTAAGTCATCCAGATAAAAAACCCAGAGAGCAGAAGAGGAAAAAATGAAGGCAGAAAAGCGTGAGAGTGAGTGGCCATCAGTCATAAGGAGCCACCTGCCTAAGGCCACAGCTGCTGTGTTCTGGACCTGCTGAATAGATCTTCACAGGGAATAGTGGATTTCATGTGGCAGCTTGACTGGGCTGTGGAATACCAGCTATTTGGTCAAACATGATTCTGGGTGTTTCCATGGGGGTGTTACAGGCCTCGGTATCTTAATCTTTACTCCAGGTTCTTCCCCACCTTAACCCACTGAGATAAGTCTTCAAAGCAGGGGCATCCATATATACTGTACTAGTGAACAGGATTTACTTGAAAGAGAAGGTGAGGGGCTGGCGTTGTGGCACTGTGGGTTAAGCTACCACCTGCAACACCTGCATCCTATATAGGGCAATAGCTTGAATTCCAGCTGCTCTGCTTCTGATCTAGCTCCATGCTAATGTGCCTGGAAAAACAACAGATTATGGTCCCAGTGCTTGGGCCCTTGCCACTCAGGTAGGAGGCTCGAATGGAGTTCCTGACTCCTGGCTTCAGTCTGGCCCAGACCTGACCTTTGTGGACATTTGGGGAGTGAACCAGCTGACGGAAGATTCTCTCTCTCTCTTTTTCTCTCTGTAACTCTGCCTTTCAAATAAATAAATCTTTAAGATAAATAAAAGAGAATACATTGATATGTAAGTATGGGCCACACCACATGGAAAAGTTACCTGTCAAGAGTGGGCCAGAGTTGCCTATGGGAAGAGAAGGGGAGAGAAGGCCAGAAAGAGATCTCAAGCACGATCGGGGGCAAACGAGGTTCCCTTCCCCATTATCAGTCTCTTTAATGAGTTACGAGGTAGTGTCTCAATTAAATAAACAAACGGGAGGGGTCTTAGCACGCATGAAGCTTTCTTTTCCACACGGAGTTTAAACTTCCTTGTGGTCATCATGGCATCTCCTGCTTCCTGGTCCTGGCTAAGATACAGGTGCATCCCGGGAAGATAGGTGTTATGGAGCTGATAGGTGAAAGGATACAGTCATAATGTAGGGTTGGCAAAAATTTCAGCTCACTCATTTTTGTCTAACAAAGCGATATTAAAAAAAAAAAAGAAGAAGAAGAAGTTCTGGAAGACCAGACTCATCACACAAGTCTGAAGGGGGTGGGAATCTTATGGGACTGAGCACTCCTCTGTGGGATCTACTTCCAGGTAAATATATCAGAACAGAAGTGGATTAGAAGATACCCAGTTGGTGCCTGCTGCAGATTGACAGCTGTCTGGTAAGAGGACAATTCCTGAATGTTCCTTCATGCATTTGCATGTTTTTGTTGACATCTATCTAGCTCTACTTATTCTATTTACCCCATTAATTCTGTTTCTTTGGAGAACCCTAGCATGCACTCATGATCGGGTATATCCAGATACAACAACATCTATCCATCCATTACTGGGAAAAACTTTTACAGATGCACTTCAAAACAGGTAGCATCCTGTGTGCCCATGCTGCACAGAAGCATGTTTATCTATTTGTGTTTCCACATTTGCCATTTTTTGGATCTTAATTTAGGTGTCCTCCAAAGACTCATGTGTTAAAGGGTTTGTCCCCAAAGTCTATGTTAATGGTACTCAGGGAGTGGAAACTTGATCCAATTATGGTGTTTCCAAGACAGCCTTTGGCAACTGATTGAATTGGATTAGGTTGTTGGAGTGGAGTCCCCATGGACAAATTGTGACGGCTGTATGAGAGCCATAGACATATATACTCTCTCTTGCCTTGTGTTACTCTGAACCAACTTGGGCCTGCACCAGAAGGAACACCATCAACACATACCCAACGAATGAGGCCACTGATCCTGGATTGTGAACTTCCAGAATCATGAGCCAAAATGGATCTTCTCTCTGTAAAGAGTTAGCTTCTCTAAGGCATTTTGTTGTATTAACAATAAGCTGACTAAGCACTCAAAACTTACCTGAATACAAAGGCAGAAGTAAGACTTAAAGGACTCATGAGCATTGACATTAGTCATAGGAAGCAGGTCTGTGAAGGGCAGTGCGGTGTTTTGGGTGGGAGATGAAGGAGAGGCATGCCCAGTTCCCTTATGTACAATCCTTTTTTTAAAATTTTTAAAAATTTTTTATTTAATAAATGTGAATTTACAAAGTGCAACTTTTGTATTGTTGTGGCTTCCTCCCAGCCTCCCTCCCTCCTGTGGCCCTCCCCTCTCCCACTCCCTCTCCCATCCCGCCCTTCATCGAGTTTCATTTTCAATTACCTTCATATACTGAAGATCAACTTAGTATATACTAAGCAAGGATTTCAACAAGCTGCATTCACACAACCGCACAAGGTATAGGGTATTGTTCGACTAGCAGTGTTTTTAAGTTTCATAGTAAAACACATTAAGGACAGAGATCCTACGTGGGGAGCATGTACCCAGTGACTCCCGTTGTTGATTTAACAATTGGCACTCTTATTTATGACGTCAGCAATCACCTGAGACTCTTGCTATGAGCTGTCTAGACTATGGAAGTCCCTTGAGTTCACCGACTCCGAACTTGTTTAGCCAAGGCCGTGTCACAGTGGAGGTTCCTTCCTCCCTTCAGAGAAAGGCGCCTCTCTCCTTGATGGCCTGTTCCTTCTGCTGGGGTCTTGTTCACCAGGATCTTTCATTTAGATTGTTTTTTGCCACCGTGTCATGGCTTTCCATGCCTGTGAGACTCTCATGGACCTTTTAGCCAGATCTGAATGTCCCAAGGGTTGATTCTGAGGCAGGAGTGCTGTTTTGGGCATTTGCCATTCTATGAGTCTGCTGTATGTCCTGCTTCCCCCGCAGGATCATTCTCTCCCTTTTAATTCTATCCTTCATTATTTGCTTACACTGGTCTTATTTGTGAAATCTCTTCGACACATACCCTATCTTTTTGATCAGTTGTGTATTTATACTTATCACTTACCTTATGTACAATCCTAACAATAATCATGTGAGATCCATGCTAAATTTTTATTTTTTAAGTTTACTTAGTGAATCATATAATCCCACCTTACGAAGATGATAGTAATCAGGAAAATAAGACAAAGAGAAATTAAGAGCATAGGGAAATAACTTGAACCTAGGAATGAGGTTCTTCCACAAAATGCAAAGCATGAGATTTTGTGCACAAGCAGAAACAGAGCACCGATTTACCTATTTGTGTCCAGCACATACAAGATAGCAAGACAGAGTATGTGATGCACTGTGTTCCAAGGACTACTGAAAGGCAACCAAACTCCTGGGACTGGGGCAAGAGAGACATTTTTCCCAAGAATCCTTGAAGAGAGCCCAGGGGGATGATGTTGTGAGCCAGAATACATGAACGGAGCTTTTAATGAGCTACTTCACATCCTGTCCTTCCATGTGGGCAAATCTAGTATCTCAAGGGTGATTCAGCTCACACAGATAAGAGAAAGGAAAAAAACCCTGTGGCACAAACACACAACTCTTTAAAGGAGACTCTCAATTCCCAGGTACATTTTGGAGTTTCTGGAACAGAGGTTGTTAATGTGGATTTTGAGGAATTGATGCTAGAGTCAGAGTTGGAGCCCAGTATGCTTAACATTTCACAGTGCACAATAAAAACGGTTCCATATCCCAGGAAGGACTTTCCCATATCCCTCATGGCTTTTGGAATGTAGTGCTGAATGTCCATGTAGTGGATGTACATGTTTATAGCACGTCCTCATGCTGTCCTAGGGGGAGGGCAACATGCTTCGTGTCCCCTGGAGGAGAATTTGGCAATATCTATGTAGATATGTACATGCTTCACCCAGCAATCTCACTTCTAGGAACCCAGTCTCAATTCACATCTCCACATATTCAAAACAGAATGTCTATAAGGCTATTTGTTGCAGTGTTTGTTGCAATATGGGAAGATTTCAGACAACACAAAATGTTTATGATTGGGAGCTGGTTGAACAAACCAAGGTCTACACAAAACAGTATGGTGTAGGCATTAGAAAAAAATTAAGGAGAGTAGCTTCCAAGGATGTGTAACATCTATAGCATAGGCTGTTGCCTTTTTTTTATTAAAAAAGGAAAAGAAAATTCTGGCAAGATAAGCTGAAAATGAAAATCAATCCTTATGGAGGCTGGGGGGATGGGGAAGGGACAATAAGGGAAAAGAATGGGAATAAGACTTCTCTCAGAACAGCTTTTACACAGTTCCATCTTGTTTTTGTGTTTTTACAAAGATTTATTTACTTATTTTAAAAGCAAAGTTACAGAGAGAGGGAGAGGCAGAGAGAGAGAGAGAGAGAGAGATCTATCCTCTGTTTGTCTCCCCAAATGACCCCAACGGTTAGGGTTGGGCCAGGCCAAAGCTAGGAGCCTAGAACTCTATCCAGGCCTTCCATGTGGGTGGCAGGTGCCCAAAAACTTCCCCTGCTTTCCTAGGTGCATTAGCAGGGAGCTGGTTTGGAAGTGGAGCAGCCAGGATTTGAATGAGCCCTCATAAGTGATGGCATTGCAGGTGGTGGCTTTATGCACTATGCCACAATGCAGACCCCATAATTTTATTGCTTATCCCATGTTATGTCTATTTTTAAAAATTAAATCAAAAAAGTTAAAAATGTATACAAAAATCAATGAATCTAACCATATACCATAAAATAAAAATGATGGCAGAGAAGAAAAATATTATTATCTTTTGAATACAGTTATCTGGCAATTAATTTTCAGAAGGATATAATCTAAGGGTCAAATTAACTGTAAAGAAATCTTAAACCTAATTTAGAAGCCTTTGTTACTAGTACTATTGGTACTGTATTTTTTTAAGTTTTATTTTTTATGTTGAGGGGAAAAGCAAATAAGCAAATGGACTGATGTCATTAGGAACCAAAATTTACAGCCTAAGAGATACAAATATGAATATGCTAACAGGAACCTCTTGTACATGAATTTGAAATAGTATATGAACTCAATTACAAAAAGTATACCCTCAGCCTTAGCTCTGTCCATGGAGTAGGCAATGCTTGAATAGATGACTGATTCCAGTTGTAAGGAAGGAAAAGCAAAGTTGCTCTCAAAAACTTATAGCAGTTGTGTCAAGAAGGAATGGGAATCAGAATGTGAGATATTCAACAAGACAACTGGCCTAGACTCTTCAAAAAAAAAATCAGTATCTTGAGGAAAAAATGGTAGAGGGATTGTTTCAGGTTAAAAGGAAAAAGTAGATTATAATAAACAAATATAATAATGACTACTGATTAGATATTGCTTTTAAAAATACAGTTGTGATTCAAGTCACCTGGACAGATTTGCATATGAACTATATATGAGATGATGTTATGAAATTATTAATTTGTTAGGTATGATAATGGTATTGTAAATGCATGAGAAAATTCTTAGAAGCTACATATTTGAATAAGTTATTGTGATACCTATAACCACTTCCAAATTATTCTGGGTAAGGGAGAGGTTGAATTTGTTTTGCTATACTTTCAACTCTTCTATATGTTTGAAACTTTACATAATAAAGAATCAAGGAAAAAAATAACTTTCTGTGTGTAGACCCTTACTCCATGTTGTATGCAAGTCTCAAACATATCTTGGCATAGATTTAATAAGTGAATTTCCCAGCAATATGCCTAGTACATGAATCAAGGGAAGCTCTTACTAGGTTTTGTTTGGAATTTCACGGAGAGTTATGTATTGTTCCATATACAACACATCTCTATGAAGCCACAGCAGGTGAAGCATGTGACTACTTCTTTATGTCTTCCACAGTTGGTGTGCTGAGCATTTAATTTTTCCTATTGAATTACACAGCATTGCATTATAGCCATAGATTGAATATCCCTTATCCAGAAATGTTTTGGACTTGAGATTTTTTTTTCAGATTTGGGAATACTTGAACACACATAATGAAATATCTTGGGGATGGGACTCATGTCTAAATACAAAATTTATTTATGTGTCCACTCTATACACATAACCTGAAGGTAATTTTATAAAAGCTCTCTAGTATTTTTGTTTATTTTAACTATATCCTATCATATGAAGCCAGGTGTGGCATTATGTCAGCACTCAGAATCTTTTAGATTTTGGAATCTTTCAGATCTGAGATTTTGAGACTCAGGATACTTAAACCTATATACATTTCCCTTATAGTTTTTATTCTTAATGTTCCTTTAATGTTTTATTTATATTCTAGTTAGAATATTATATTCCTGTTTTGAAAAATTGTATGTGAAGATAGGTCATGGATGAAATGGAATGAATTACATTTTAGAATAGTAAACAGAGTCCTTAGAAAACTTTGCTATTAAAAGATAGTCTGATGGAAGAGGAAATTATTTGACTGAGGGATGGACCCAGCATGCATCCTTTAGGCCAACATGCATAAGCATGGCTTTCCTCAACTAAGCTTTTGACAGAAATTGAATGGCAGCCCCATAAAGGAGGCATCCACGTAGGTGCTGCCCTACAATTAGCTCAGAAGCCTGATCCTGATAAAGGACCTGCCCTCAGCATAGACCAATGTCTCTGCTCTCTTACCTTTGTGCTCCAAATAGGAAAGTTACCAGGAAAGAAACTTGAGGCCAGGGAAAGCTCCACTTGGTCTTGGGGAGAAAAAATTTGCACTGAAAGCCTTTCCTTTCTCCCCTCCCCTCCCCTCCCCTCCCCTCCCCTCCCCTCCCCTCCCCTCCCCTCCCCTCCCCTTTCCTTTCCTTTCCTTTCCTTTCCTTTCCTTTCCTTTCCTTTCCTTTCCTTTCCTTTCCTGGATATCGGCTTTCTTCTCATTTGGGTGATTGATCCTCTTTGCATGAATCTTGGCAACTCCATCTCCCACCATGGAAGCCAGAGAGGCCACACCCCTGGTTGTGAGAGCTTGGACACCTGACTTAAACTGAGTCCCTCTCTAATGCCTTTGATGGAGACACCGTCAGGAGCCAGGCTCTGTCCTCTAGCTTGTTGTTCTCCTGTCTCTGCTTTGGTGATTGCCAAGTTCACTCCTTACTAAATTTAACTCATTAGGTGAAGGGCTCTCTAAGACCCCGAGCCACAAGACTCAGAAGTCAGCAATCACCTCTGTAGTTAACATCCTTATTCCAGACTCCACTTTGAGATGCTTTCTAGGAGCTCAAGACCCAGAACTAACAAGTAGCAACTGTCTACAGTAGACCCCAGACAGACCAGAGCTCACTTTGCCATCACAGTATCCTTGAAAGAACACATTGGCCTCCTATGGCCATGACCATTATGGACCCTGCGGAGACTGTACACAAGCTGATCAGGCACTGCTCAACCCCAGCTTAGTAACACTCAGCAGCCTTAATCCCTAGAAGGGTCTGGGAATGGAACCACAGCTGCCCAACTTCTTGCTTGGTTCTTTGCAAAATAAAGACTTTCTTCCACCACCTCAGTATAAGCGATTGCCTTGCTACACATCAGTGGGGGTAAATCCAAGTTTTATTTGGGTTTCTATAAAATAACCTAAGGGCAACCATCAGATCGCTCCTGACTCTCCCAGCTTACATCCATTTTCAGTGACAATGACCAGCGGCAACAGCAATTTTTTTTTTTAAAGGCGGAGTGGACAGTGAGAGAGAGAGAGACAGAGAGAAAGGTATTCCTTTTTGCCGTTGGTTCACCCTCCAATGGCCGCTGCAGCGTGCGCGCTGTGGCCGGCGCACCGCGCTGATCCGAAGGCAGGAGCCAGGTGCTTCTCCTGGTCTCCCATGTGGGTGCAGGGCCCAAGCACTTGGGCCATCCTCCACTGCACTCCCTGGGCACAGCAGAGAGCTGGCCTGGAAGAGGGGCAACTGGGACAGAATCCGGCGCCCCGACTGGGACTAGAACCTGGGGTGCCGGCGCCGCTAGGCGGAGCATTAGCCTGTTGAGCCACTGCGCCGGTGTCAGTGTCCAGACTCATTCTCTGGCATGGCCTCAAAGCTGTTCTGCTCCCCCTTGGCTCCCTCCTGCTTTCTGACCTTAGTCTTCAGCTTTCCCATTACTTTGAGCCTATCTCAATATTCTTGCTCCAGAGAATAGGTGAAGGTAAGCAAATAATTAACGGACCACAAGTCCTCCTTGGCCTTCAAAATGAACAATATCAATGGGGAGTTGTGGGAAAGGGAACATGAAAAAGATGCCAAGGAGTAGAATCAATGTGAGGCAATCTAAGAGATGAAATAGGCAAGGAGAACCAAAAAGAAGCCTACAAAGAGCATTGACAGAGGAATGGCAGAGGAGGGCAAATTGCATTGTGAGTGGGAAACCAATGTGCACACAAAAAGCTAGAGAGGGGGAAATGGCAGCAGGAATGTTCCCAGCAAAATGCGAAACTCTATCAACCTACACAGACAAGGGGGTGACAGAATTCTATTGTGGTCAATCTAGACCAGACTATCAAAAGGAGGTGGATGAAAATCTCTCAGTTGTGTTCCTAGAAAAGAAAAAGAAGAAGGAAATATTAAAGAATGAGCTCAGACTTTTTTTTTATAGATTTGCATTAACAAATGATTTCTACTACAAATATACTGCTAGAAAAGAGAGAACTGAGGGGAAATTACCTGTTCTCCTATAAAAGATTAACATAACCCTAACAGTATGTTATCATGTGTGTGTTCTTTTCTCATTGCATAAGATTATTTTTAATATGGAAATAATTTTTAATCCTGACTATTATTATATAAGCTGGTCTCTCTGCTGGCTGTAAGCCTTCATGTAAATTTAATGGTTCACAAATCTCTAAAGATAACTTTGATTTCTTTGGTTTTAGATGGGGTATGTGTACCACTTACTGTGCACCTACTCTGTCATTAAGAGTCAACATGCATTTTCTTTAATCCTCCAAATATCCTGTTAGTCCAATATACAATGACTGTTACAAATACAGGGAAGTATAGTGGGCTACCCTAAGAAGGAAGAAGCACGTTTGGAGGCAAATTCATGTTTGCTCAATCTTCAGACACTTTTCTACTAGGACACCCCCTAGATAGTGATTTTTGTTGCCTTCAATAGTACTGGAATTAATGTCTTCATCTTGGTAATTTTTCCCTCAATTTGCATTGATTCCTTGAAAGTAAGATGACTAAGTGGTAAAAGTATCTTTGCATCTCAAGACATGCTTCTAAATGGATTTCCAAAAGGCTGGATGTCATTTATAGTTTTCTCAATAATGAGGGAGAGCATGTCAAGTGTGCCCTCATCAACACTGAGCATGATCATTTCTTCCCAATGGTAAAATTGTCTTTAGTTTATGACAGAAGTTTCTGATATCATCAGGTAAGAGAAATAAATTAAATAATGTAAAGATCTTTGTTTTTTTATTTTACAAATGATTTTTGTGATCTAGCACATCGAGAGGCCTGTTACCCATCTTGGTGGTTGTCATCAGAGTCCCAGTGTTCTTTAAGGATCCATATTCCCCTACAAGACCTCTGGGAAGGCTGCCCTGCCTCACCCATGGAGGCAAACCTTAATTAGCTTAAACCAGGCCTGCATAGTCCATTCCCTTGCTAGTAATGCACTTAGGAAATGATACATGACCCTCATCTGGATGAGGAGAAAGTAATTCCTGGAAAAGATTTCTTTTTTTTTCATGCAAGTATGAAAGAGTCCCTGTTTTGTCTCTGGACTTTTGCTGATGTGAGGATGGGATGGCCATTTGATAATCACGAAGAGCATAAAGTGATACCCTGAGAGTGTCAGACATACAGAACATGGGTGCTTCATGACAAGTAGTCACTTAACTGCCCACTGTCAGAATGTCACTTCTTTCAAAATTCTTGATTTATTTGACAGTAAGTCCCTTATTATTTAAGGCTATTGAGTCTGGGTTTTCTGATCTTTTGCTGTCTCTTGCAATAGATGATATCCCATCTGATATAAGAAATCCTGAATCAGTAGTCATGAATTTATTGGACTATGGTATCTGAAGTATGACTGCTGGTCCTATCACAAAGACTTCAGTGTGTACTGACAGAGTGACACAAGAGGTCCAACATGGCAGTAAAGGGCAACAGTCAGCGAACTTATTCCCTTTGGAAAACTGCAACTTGCAAAGTTAGGGTGAAAATCATCCATGTGATGAACCTGACTTAAAAGAATACCTTGACAAGCAAGCCTAAGTGTGATTTTTTTTCTTTAAAATCATGTGAATTTATGGCATACATCCAAGATATGATTTCTGTGGTTGCTGAAAATAAGTAGAATATAAAAGCATGGCAATTGATCACTCAGTCAATGAGGAGATAACAGGGAATGGAGTTTACATCAAGACAGATGGTTCTCAGGGGCCCGAGGATCAGCTCTGGTGTTTGTTGTCAGCTTAGGAGAAGCTCTTCTTTTTATTGGGGCTTTAGTTTTTGTAACTATGAATTCAAAAGGTTAGATTAAGTGATTGTTCAGGTTCATTTTAGTTTCAAAATTAAATAACTCATTTTACCAATCTTGAGAGGGGTAAAGTAGGTGATCATGCAGTATTTACCTGTATATATTACTCCTGTTCCTATTCTAGTTATCATTAATACTAAAGACATGTAAGCTGCAGTGGCAGAGAGTAGGCACTCTGGAATCATACAAGTTCAGATCTGGATATCACTCATTAGAAGTGTGATGTTGTATGAGTCACTTAACCTCCCTGAACCTTGGTTTCCCTTCCTGTTAGTGAAGATAATGATGATAACAACAACCCCTTTAAAGAGTTGTCATGAGTGTTAAATATACTTAAAATCTTAACCTATGGTAGGCACTCAATATACTGCAATGATAATTCATTGCATTTTTTTTTTTTGACAGGCAGAGTGGATAGTGAGAGAGAGACAGAGAGAAAGGTCTTCCTTTTTGCCGTTGGTTCACCCTCCAATGGCCGCTGCGGCCGGCGCATCTCGCTGATCCGAAGCCAGGAGCCAGGTGCTTCTCCTGGTTTCCCATGTGGGTGCAGGGCCCAAGGACTTGGGCCATCCTCCACTGCCTTCCCGGGCCATAGCAGAGAGCTGGCCTGGAAGAGGGGCAACTGGGATAGAATCCGGCGCCCCAACCGGGACTAGAACCCGGTGTGCTGGCGCCGCAAGGCGGAGGATTAGCCTGTTAAGCCATGGCGCCGGCCATTCATTGCATTTTTTATAGCACTTATATTTTATGAAGCTAGGATTAATATCCAGGTTCCCAACTCTCAGATTTGTGTTTTTTAAAACACACTACATAGATAAAACAGTCTCAGATTCCTAAAATAGAGATACAAGGAGGATAAAATATATACAGAGTGAGCAACATTGTAGCAAACATGCATAATACTTTAATCATAGCAATGCTATCACAATATTGTACCTTATTCCCTAATGCTACCAATATATGCCACTCTGTTATCTCATCTGATGCCCAGTGCTGAAGGACAAGTAGGCAGTTAGTAGTTTCCTATTCTTCAACAAGATTGGCTCTGCCAAAACATAGTAATATTTTCTCCACTTCTGGGAGATGGTGATAAGGAGACTTGAGAGGACAAGGGGACAGTCTGAGGTCAGGCTGGTCATTTGGTTGTGTCAGCCAACTTATCTCTAGGAAGGGAATCAAAGCAGAAAAACTGCACCCAAAATATAGTGCTCCCAGGAACTCAAAGTTAGTTTACAAATGTACACAGTTCTCAAGGTAGGAAAGGGAAATATATATGTATGTGTAGAAATCATTAAAAGTCTGGCTGCATAGTTAGTGTAAAAGGACAGCAAAACAAGACAGAGGCAACACATAGTGGGTAAGGACTGTACAGCCAGAAGCAGAGCAGCCCTGGTCTCAGTGGAACAAACTCTACTTCATCAAAGAATTTCTAATTCCTTTAGAAAAGAAACGTATGTTGTATCTGGCTAGACAATCATAGCCAGAGCTTCTCAGTTGAGTTTGGGTTTTTTGTTGTTTATTTTTACACAACAATGACCAATGTACCGCAATAACACATTCAGGCTGCAGTTCAGATAAAGAAACTGGTGAGAGAGATCCTTGACTCAACTTGCAGTTGTTATCTGAAAGTCATAATAGGCCTTTAGGAAGGGAAAAAAATGAAATGCCTTGGAGACAAAGACATAAGGGAAAGGAATGCAGCGAGAGTCCAGAGCAGAGTAGAACCTTCCCTCTGCCTCTTCTCAAACCCTTAAATTCACCTTAAGTAAAAGGGTGTGCATCAGGGAGAAGTTTGAGACCAAAATTGGGGCTACTAAGAGAAACAAAGCTAAAGTTCTCAAACCGAAAACTAATATAAATCAGAGAAATCTGAACCTTGAGAAAAAACCATGTTTTCTTTTTTTAAAATTTTATTTAATGAACATAAATTTCCAAAGTACAGCTTATGGATTACAATAGCTTCCCCCCCCCATAACTTCCCTCCCACCCACAACACTCCCTTTTCCCACCCCCTCTCCTCTTCCATTCACATCAAGATTAATTTTCAATCATCTTTATATACAGAAGATCAATTTAGCATATATTAAGTAAAGATTTCAACAGTTTGAACCCACACAGAAACACAAAGTGTAAAATACTATTTGAGTAACAGTTATAGCATTAATTGAACACCTAAGAATAATTGTGTATTAATTATAGAGTTCAACCAATAGTTTTAAGTAGAACATAAAAAATACTAAAAGGGTAAAGTATTAAGTTTTTTTTGTTATATAGTTATTATTTTTTTATTTAATAAATGTGAATTTACAAAGTGCAACTTTTGTATTGTTGTGGCTTCCTCCCAGCCTCCCTCCCTCCTGTGGCCCTCCCCTCTCCCACTCCCTCTCCCATCCCGCCCTTCATCGAGTTTCATTTTCAATTACCTTCATCTACTGAAGATCAACTTAGTATATACTAAGCAAGGATTTCAACAAGCTGCATTCACACAACCGCACAAGGTATAGGGTATTGTTCGACTAGTAGTGTTTTTAAGTTTCATAGTAAAACACATTAAGGACAGAGATCCTACGTGGGGAGCATGTACCCAGTGACTCCCGTTGTTGATTTAACAATTGGCACTCTTATTTATGACGTCAGCAATCACCTGAGACTCTTGCTATGAGCTGTCTAGACTATGGAAGTCCCTTGAGTTCACCGACTCCGAACTTGTTTAGCCAAGGCCGTGTCACAGTGGAGGTTCCTTCCTCCCTTCAGAGAAAGGCGCCTCTCTCCTTGATGGCCTGTTCCTTCTGCTGGGGTCTTGTTCACCAGGATCTTTCATTTAGATTGTTTTTTGCCACCGTGTCATGGCTTTCCATGCCTGTGAGACTCTCATGGACCTTTTAGCCAGATCTGAATGTCCCAAGGGTTGATTCTGAGGCAGGAGTGCTGTTTTGGGCATTTGCCATTCTATGAGTCTGCTGTATGTCCTGCTTCCCCCGCAGGATCATTCTCTCCCTTTTAATTCTATCCTTCATTATTTGCTTACACTGGTCTTATTTGTGAAATCTCTTCGACACATACCCTATCTTTTTGATCAGTTGTGTATTTATACTTATCACTTTACCAAGTGCGCTGGCATTGGTACCTGCCTCCTTGGTAAGATTGAGTTGAAATCCCCTGGCACATTTCTAGTTCCACCATTGGAGGTACGTCCGAGTGAGCATGTGCCAACCTATATATCTCCTCCCTCTCTTATTCCCACTCCTATGTTTAACACAGATCACTTTTCTGTTAATTTTAAACGCCTAAGAATGATTGTGCATTGATTACAGAGTTCAACCAGTGGAGAAAAAACCATGTTTTCAACAACCATAAAAGGGAAATATTCCTAGACATCCCTGCTTGGAATCATATGGGGATTCCCAAAGATGAAAGATGTCAAAAATCCCTTTAGTATGATGTAGAAATATGAGTCTCAGAGGGACGTAAAGCAAGTCTGAGGAAGGGCAGGGGGAATCAGGGCCGATGACACTAGCAACAGCAGTTAGGAGCCTTTCTAGTATTTATTCAAAATAAACACCACAAGAAATGTTTCACTGGTAAGAAATTTGAATTTGTTTAAGGAAAAAGATACCACATTTACTAAGAAGGGAAAATGAAATGCTGTTTAATTAAACAGAAAAAAGGAAGCTCTTAATTCTCTTTTTTCCAAAAATCAGCACACATTTTCAACTTTAAAAATCTTTTACATTAAGTTGATTAAGTGAACAGTTGATGACTGGACAGAATGGAAATCTAGTAGTATTGAAAAATAAGGAAAATCAGCCAGTTATTGTAGAAAGTCCAAAAAGGCCATGTTCCAAGTTTGGTAATAAGTCCACTGTCCTAAACTATGGACTTAATGATCATAGAGAGTGTAATAAATTGTAATAGGTTCTACAGTAGGGCCCTCTTAGCCAAAGGATAGGTCCCAAGAGCCCCAGTAGGTACCTGCAATCTTGGGCTGCACCAAATCCTGTATAGCACATATGATTTTTCCTATAAGCTCTGCATTGTGCCCATAGTTCACCTGTCCTTCCATATTTTAGTGCTTCCTTTGTATAACTTACTTCTGCACTTTGAGGCCATTGTTAAGTAAAAAAAGAATTACTTGAATGCAAGCACTGGGCTGAGGGTGACTGTTGATCTGGTAACTGAGATATCTACTAAACGACTAATGGTGGAAGTGTGTACGGTATAGATACACTGGATAAAGGGATGATGCATGTCCTGAGTGGGATGGACAGGACATGGGACTTCATCTTGCTACTTAGTAAAGCATGCAATTAAAACTAAGAATTGTTTATTTCTGAAATTTTCCATTTAATATTTTTAGACCACAAATGACCACAGGTAACTGAGACCATGGAAAAAACAAACTGCAGGTAAAGTGGGACTAAGGTACACAAAAAACATATTGGCCAATGTTTGCAAAGATCAGAATCAGAAATTGGTATGGGATGGGGATTTATGCCAGAATGAAAGCAAATACTTGCTCTAATCCAGCATAAAAGATCAGGGTTGTTTCCAGAATTAATGGTGGGGTTTAAGAATCCCAGTGAGAAATAAGATCTGCCACACAGAGGAAATATGACACTATGGGTGAAGAGTCAGAATTCTCTTGAATTCTGAAAAGACAAGGTTTTGATACCAAGGATCAAGAATGTTCTTCTGAGAAATCCAATTGTGAGATTTCAAGACACTGTTGGACTTTTAATAAAGTACTCCTAACCACTCCTGAAAAATGTGCTGGCATGAGAGAAATGCATTTCAAGTTCTGTTTAGAGGCATCAAATCAAAAGCCATAGAAGATCACAATGGGCCCCTGAACTGGAGCACAGAAGGGCCTGGGACTATTTGGATCCAACTTCCTCTCATATTAACCAAGATGAAAATGGAGGTGGGACAGGCAAATGGATGTGATCTACCCCTCATACAATGGAGTATGTACAAGGCCAGTTAAGCCAAATCTTGGGGAGGAGGTCTTCTCCAACACCCCAGCCCCTGTATCCCTTCTAACAGACAGCTATTTTAGCACTTGCCATACTATAGCTAAGTAAACCCTTTTCCCACCTTCCCCAAATCTTTCAGGATAAAGACTATGTTAACGCCAGACCCTGCTTTAGAAGACTTAATACTAAGCCTTGTAGTTGGGACATAATAAATATTATGGAATGTCTTAATCTATTTTATGTTGCTATAACAAAATTTCTGAGACTGGGTACTTTACAAAGAAAAGGTTTATTTAGCTCACAGCTTGCAGATTCAAAGGCATGGCGCCAGCATCTGTTTGGCTCTGGTGGGGGTCTTCTGGCTACATTACAATATGGTAATGTTGAGAGCCTGGTCAGACAGGAAGCCAGAGAGTTACAAGGGCCAGAATCACTCTTTTTCTAACAACCTGCTCCTGAGGGAATTAACTGAGATCCTAGAACAACTTAATCTCTTCTAAAGGTGATGTCCCCAGTGACCTAATGACCTCCCACCTCTTAAAGATTACAATGCCACCTTAGCATCTCTACTCTGGGGATCAAGATTCCAGCACATGAATCTGTGGGGTCACACTCAAGCCATCTTCAAACCACAACATAGAATAAACTAATGAACACCAGGAAGGTAGATGATGGGGTGGATATACACATCGGAAGAAAGCACCCAGGAAGCCTCCAGGAGTCCAGATCAGAGAAGGTCTGGGCTGTCCTGGTCAGACCATTTACAGTCACTTAGAGTCACATACTGGCAAGACACAGTTCACCAGGGAAAGGGTGATTAGATTGGTGAAAGTTCTAGAAGGTTGTAAGTGCATTGAGAAGTCATTAAGGAAGTCAGAGATATTTAGTCTAAGTCTCAGAACGATTTTCAGACTGTATTGGTAACGTCAAAAAGATGTCCAAGGGGCAGCAAAGAGAAAATGGGTGGAACCCCAGGATGCTGGCCCAGCTTTAAAAGGAACAGTTCTGCTTTTTTCTGGGTGGGGATGGACATGTGGGCTCTTCCTGCTCATAAAGTTTGCAAATCACAGCCCAGAATACTATTATGGGGTCTTTAGATATTTGTATGCAAGAATATTGAGACTTACTATTTATAGCTCTAGCACTCAAAATTGGAAACACCTGACAAGTCCAAGTCACACCAGGGAGGTGAAATTCAAGGATCAGACCTGGTTGGAAGGCTACCTAGGCTCTGGCCCTCACAGTCCCATTGGTACATCTGGAACACTCACACCAATAGGCCTGGCTAGCATGATTCCAAGTTCTGTTCATCCAAGAAGAGATTGAGAGTCTCTTAAGAGCTCAGAGTCCTCTTGCTAAGTGGGTCTTTTTTTTTTTACTAAATGGGTCTTACTGGGATCAGTTGGATTGTACTCTGACCCTAAGTTGGGATTTTGCCTTTTTCTTGAGAAACCAAACTCCCAAATGGTATCTCTGTTTCTGCAGTGTTCCCATATATCCTCTACTGTAATCTGCTTTCTTGGAAGACAGAGATTTCATTTTGGAAGTTTAATTGTCTGTTTACTAAGTCTCTTTCATCAGAGCCCTCCAGCTATCTTGGCCTTCTCCATAGTGTGTATGACGTGATGCATTTGGGATGGCTTTCTGTTAACCTCTGACACCCCTCCCCCTGACGCCCAGTGCTAGCTCTCCTTGGCAACTCCCTGTGTTGCCCCAGGCCTCACTGGACCCCTGACACAAGTGACTGCTTGGCTCCTCTGATTCTTCATTTGCTTGTCCAGATTTCCTCCTAGTGCCTGTGACCAGATACTTAACCAAAGTCCAGGCTCACCCAGGAGATTTATTATTGTTATTATTATTATTATTATATTATATTCCCCTCTTCCTTAGAGGAAGAGGCCCAAGTGCCTCAAACAGTGCCTGGCACATAGTAGGTACTTCAGAAGTAATAGTTCTGTTTAGCTTCCTGGTACTATTTCTTCCTGATTTGGCCTTTTATGCATTTTGTGCAGAAAATGCAAATCCACTCTTGCTTAGAAAGTTGAGGATAGGGGCCAGCACTGTGGCTCAGTAGGTTAATCCTCTGCCTGCAGTGCCTCCATCCCATATGGGCACCAGTTCTATTCCCGGCTGCTCCTCTTCTGATCCAGCTCTGCCATGGCCTGGGAAAGCAGTAGAAGATGTCCTAAGTCCTTGGGCCCCTGCACCCTTGTTGGAGACTGGAAGAAGCTGCTGGTTCCTGGCTTCAGATAGGTGCAGCTCTGGTTGTTGTGGCCATTTGGGGAGTGAACCAGCGAGTGGAAGACCTTTCTCTCTCTCTCCCTCTCACTGCCTATAACTCTATCTCTCAAATAAATAAATAAATCTTTTTTTTTTAAAAAGAAAGAAATCTGAGGATAGAAGTGGGATGATTGAACTGGATGCCTTCCAAGGTTCTTCACAATGTACTAGGGAGAAATTCCAGATGGGGATATCTCTACACTCTTGATTCAGAGGGAAACTCAACTTTCTAGGTCAGTATTCATACCTGAGATTGCCTTCAATAGCTGTCAGCTCCCCATTCACCTGCTGCTGCTCCTGTGAAGCAGATGTGCAGCAGGGAGACATGTCTCAGGCAGCGTGTTTCTTACTCCATCACACTGACTTCCTGGCTACAGCTGGCTGTAATATAAGGAGGATCCACAGATGGTCTGGCCAGCAACCCATGACATGGTCCACTATGGAAAGTTGTGCTGAGTCAATCAGGTTCTCCCTCAAGAACAAGAACTAAAACATACTGAAAGAATAACAGAAAAAGCTGGAGTTGAGAGAATATCCTGGGGTAGAAACAAGACCAAGATGCACCATTTCAGGGCAAAGTTTTGAGGGATCAGGACCTGCAAAGAGACAGCAGGAATATAAAATGCAGAGAAGATGGGGGTGATGAACTAGCTAGAAGAGAGAAACAGACACATCAAGAGGAGTCATCAGGTTTGCTCCTTTGGTCCTGCTTCCTGGTGAGTGGGCTTCTGGCACAGATCTTAGAGCAAGTCTGTCGGTGCACTGTGGGTACTTACTGCCAAGTCAGCCTAATTAAAGTGTGTTCTCATTTGGGGAATGGGTTAGTGTCCTGTTGCTGTGACAAATTGCCAAAAATGTAACAAACTGAAACAGCACAAATTTGTGAACTTACAGTTCTGGAGGTCAAAATTCTGAAATGAGAGTCACAGGGCTCCAATCAAGATGTTAGGACTGTGTTCCTTTTGGAGGCTCCGGGGAAGAATTTGTTTCCTTGCTTTTCCATTTCTAGGCAGCACTTGAATTTCTCGGCTCAGAGATCCTAGCCTCCTTTTGCATCACTGCAGCCTCTGTTTTTCTTCTGTTTTCTTTTTAAGATTTATTTTATTTTATTTATTTGAAAGGCAGAATTACAGAGACAGAGAGAAAGAGAGAAGTCTTCCATCCACTGGTTCACTTCCCACATGGCTGGTTCACTCCCCAGATGGCCGAAACGGCTGGAGCTGTGCCAATCCGAAGCCAGGAGCCAGGAACTTCTTCCAGGTCTCCCATGTGAGTGCAGGGGCCCAAGCACTTGGGCCAACTTCTACTGCTTTCCCAGGTCATAGCAGAGAGCTGGTTTGGAAATGGAGCACCCAGGACTTGAACTGGTACCCATATGGGATGCTGGCACTGTAGGCGGCGGCTTTACCTGCTACACCACAGCACTGGCCCCAAGGAGCCTGTTTCTGCTTCTCTCCTGCCTCCTGCCTGTTTTACAAAGAACTTGTGATTACATTGGGCCTACTCCAGCAAAAGGGGATAATGTTTTCATCTCAAAGCCCTTAACCAACCCACATCTTCAATGTAAGGGAACACATGCACAGTAGGACGTGGGCATCTATGAGAGGCCATTCTTCTGTCTTCCACAGAGATCAAGGGGTAATCCCTCAGTACAGCCGAGTGGAGGGAGCTGTCACAGATACAAAGCCATACATCAGCTAGTGGAGGGCTGCTGACCTTTTCAATGTTTGAAAGTAGGGTGAATTCAGATGGCACACAGGCCTCTCATAAGCATCTGATCAAGAGAAAGGCCTCCTCCCCATTGTCAGCAATGGTTTCTAGCTCTTACATAAACACTGGGGTTCCAGGAAGTAGGGGCTTAATTAGAAAGGCAAGGGGAGAGTCTTACCAATGCAATGACTAAGCAAGCAATCTGGAAAGAACAAGGCAGACCAGAACTGTGGAAGAGATGGGTATAGACCCACCTTTGACTGTGGTCCTTTCTTATTATGTATTTATTTATAAATGTATTTAGCTGCCGGCGCCACGGCTCACTTGGCTAATCCTCCACCTGTGGCGCCAGTGCTCCAGGTTCTAGTCCCAGTTGGGGTGCTGGTTCTGTCCCAGTTGCTCCTCTTCCAGTCCAGCTCTCTGCTGTGGCCCGGGAAGGCAGTGGAGGATGGCCCAAGTGCTTGGGCCCCTGCACCCGCATGGGAGACCAGGAGGAGGCACCTGGCTCCTGGCTTCGGATCGGCGCAGCACGCTGGCCGTGACGGCCATTTGGAGGGTGAACCAATGGAAGGAAGACCTTTCTGTCTCTCTCTCTCCCTCACTGTCTAACTCTGCCTGTCAAAAAAAAAAAAAAAAAAGAAAGAAAGAAAGAAAGAAATGTATTTAGCTACATTTCATACAGCAGAGCCCGTTGACAGCTTGGATGCACATTGCTGAGTAATTACAGGTCTCTAAGAAATGACAAGATGGGGAGAGAGAGCATAAAAGATAAGAAGCTAGTGCTGGTAACCGGTTTGACTGACAGTGCAGGGCTGTGCCTTTATGCCTGTGTACAGTGAGCAGAGAAACAGGAAGGAAGCTGCTCCTCTCTGTCTCCCATCTCCTTCCAAGCTCTTGTTAAAACTTTTCATCTGTTGGAGAAGAAAGTCAGGTGCTTTTTTAGTGTTTAGTGGGTAAGGAGCCCTTGAGACCTGAGGTTTCATGGAAACCAGGAATTAGTAAGTTTAAAAAGCTTAGGTGCTTCAAAAGAAAACAAAAATTTTGTTAGATTTAGTTTCTGAAAACACATATAGACTCTTATTTATTTTCTGAATGTTTGTGTTTTTCCTTTTTTTTTTTTTTTGGAGTGGCACAGAGAGACAGAACTTCTATCTCCTTGTTCGCTCCTCAAATGCCTGCAACAGCCAAGGCTGGGTGAGAGCTGGAGCCAGGAGCAGGGAATGCAATCCAGGTCTCCCATGTGAATGGTAGGAACCCAATTACTTGAACCATCACTGCTGCTACTTAGGATCTGAATTGGAAAAAAGCTGGGGGCAGGAGCCAGAGATGAGAAAAGTCCAGGCACTCCAATGTGGGATGTGCGCATCTTAACCACTAGGTTACACACCACTCCCTCTCCCAGATGTGTATGTTGAAATCCTACTTTCCCTGTGAAGGTATCACAAGACGGGTGGCGTCTGGGAGGAAATGACAATTCGTCAAGGCTATATAAGTGCAGCCCTTGTGAAAGATTAGTGCCTAATAAGAATCACAAGGCTGTTTGTCTTCTGTGTTCCTCGCCCTGTGAAGATACAAGGGGAAGTCCACCATCTGCAACCCAGGAGACAGCCTGCACTAGACCTTAAACATGTTGGCCCCCTGATCATAGACATCCAGCCTCCAGAGTCACGAGAAATAAATTTCTGTTGCTTAGAAGCCACCAGTCCATGGTGTTTTGTTATAGCATCCTGAACTGACAACTGACAGACCCCGAGCAGCTGAGCATTGCACCTTCAGAAGTAAGCAATTGATTATTCATCCAGGGATGGTCAAATGCCCAGCCCCCATGCCTGTGTTATAGAAACCCCAGATGGATTATGTTGCAAGAATTTCAGACAGGTTTATAAAGAAAATTAAATCAGCAGGATTCAAACATGTTTGTTCTTCTCAGTTTGACACTGAGCAATATTTCACACATTGCCTGAGGGTGTAGGGTTTCCTATAATACTTTCAGTCTTCCATGGATCTACATTCGGCTAAACACAGATCACTTAAGAGAAACAATTTTTAGATCAAGTTATGAGGTCAGAGTTCATTAAGTTTTCTGTTTGTTCATCTTAATGTTACTGGGACCTGAATGTTCATACCAAACCAGTCAAAAATATGGAAATAACTGGCATCTTTGATGTTCCCTACAGCACCAGTAATTTAGAGAGGCCACATGCAAAATCTGTGAGTGGGAGGCAGACCGTGCCCAAATTTCATTCTTTTATGAGCTTTCTTCGGCCCTGATGCTGCTCACGTGGGTTTTCAGTTTCCCCATTGTAATCAATTCAGATTACAAAACAGTGAGAAAACACATTGTGTAACAAGTGACATTAGGAAAAAAAGGGTGGGAAGGGAATTGCAATAAAATCCCTTCTTACTTGTTGAAATTGTGTAAGGTAATGCTAATATGAAGGACAGCTTGTATGGCCAGCCAGAGGGCAGGGACAGGCTGATTTTCTCCTAGCATATGGCTCCCATGGAGTCATGAGAAAATGAGTTGAAGGGGAGGAAGTCTTCTCTCTGCTGTCAGATGGATTTATTCTGGCTAAAGAGGAATGAATACATACAATGCAACCCCTTCATAGGAGCACAGTGGAAGGGAGAGTCTATAATAAGCAACCATACAGAAATATTGATGCTTAGGAGCAGAAAGACTTAAGAAGCCTGGAATAAGAGATCCTTATGCTCTCTGATCTGATTCCAAATGGTGTCTTTAGTGAAAAGTCAGAGGCACAGCACTTATGGGCCCAGAGGGAGATTAATGAAATGGCCTCTAGAAAAACAAAGTGGGGCTCTTTTGAGTTCAGAAGCATCCTAAACACTATGCCATAGTCACAGTAAATAAAGATGATAGATAAAAGAGGGAAAGAGAATAATTTTCCTATCTGCTATGCTAGACCAAAAAAAAAAAAAAAAGCCTCCCTCCTCCACATATCTACATTCTAATTCCCAGAACCTAACAATGTGTTAGGTGGCATAGCAAAGGGCAATCAAGATCACAGATGGAGGTAAGAATGCTAATCAGGAGGCCAGTGCTGTGGCACAGCGGGTTAACGCCCTGGCCTGAAGCCCCGGCATCACGTATGGGTGCTGGTTCAAGATTTGGCTGCTCCTCTTCCAATCCAGCTCACTGATATGGCCTGGGAAAGCAGTGGAAGATGGCCCAAGTCCTTGGGCCCCTGTACCCACATGGGAGACCTGGAAGAAACTCCTGGCTCCTGGCTTTGGATCGGTGCACCTCTGGCCGTTGCAGTCAATTGGGGAGTAAACCATCAGATGGAAGACCTCTCTATCTCTCTCTCTGCCTCTCCTCTCTCTGTGTAACTCTGATTTTCAAGTAAATAAATAAATCTTTTTTTTTAAAAAAAAGAATGCTAATCAGGTGACCTGAAAATGGAGAGATTGTCCTGGATTATCTGGGTGGGCCCAAGGTAATCCCAAGGGTTGTCAAGAGTGTGAGTGGAAAGCAAAAGAGAAGGTGTGATGAGGTGTGATGTGATTGATGATGATGTGATTGATGATGATGTGATAATGATGTGATGTGGTATGAACACTGAAGGCTTTGAAGATGGAGGAAGGGGCTGTGAGCTCAGGAATGCAGGTACCCTCTAGAATGGAAAGGAAAGTGTCTCAAAGGAACACAGCCCAGCAGGTACCTCAATTTTAGTCCAGTGAGAACCACTTTAAATGCACTTCTTACCTCCGAAATTGTAAGATAATACATTTGTGCTGTCTGAAGTCTTTAGTGGCAATTCATTTTGGCAGCAATAGGAAATTTATATTCTTGCCACATGATTGGAACATTCTGTATGTCTGTCTTGGCCCTGATGAGTATATACATTAAGCTCCCCACAGGGGAACAGACAGCCTTCGAGTATTTGTTAGAAGAAATGGAATATTTTCAAACTTATCGATTCGACATTTCTGACTATTAAGCTCGAGGAGTCTGAGCTATGCAGAGAAACCACACTAATGTAGCTGAAGAATAATCCTTCAATGAAGTGTAGGCTCCTACACAAAGGACTGTATTCACAAGGAAACGATTCCCCTGACAAAATGGCTTCTGTTCCAAAGACCTGAAAACATATACTGTTTTGTTTTAAAACTAAAATTTTATATATGAAAGTCATGAGGTAGCATACACTATTGGTAGAAAATCTAAGATCATCCTCCCATTTTTCCTTGCTAAGAGAGCCTTTGCTTTATTTAGATGTCTACTGCTCCCCATGAGATTCAGGGCCAGGTAGTGATTGCTCTAAGCCAATTCTGCCCATGTCTGGTGTTATTATGTGAAAATGATACAGTTCCAGCCAATGAGATGAGAGGGGGTGTCAGCCTGAGGGATTCTGGGAGAAGTTTTCCCCAAATGTGAAAAGAGACTCATAGAAAAGAAGGGCCTCTTTCTGCCTTGGATGTTGTGATGAGAGGTGATTGATAGTTATGAGCCACTGTATTAGTTTGTCTTGTGTTGCTGTAACAGAATATCTGACTCTGAGTGATGTATGAAAACAAGAGAATTAGTTGACTCATGGTGGCTGGGAAGTCCACAAAGCATAGTGCTGGTGTCTGCTAGGGTCCCCTGGCTGCATAATAACATGGAAGATGTTATCAAGTAGTGGGAGTGCATGCAAGAGTGGTGATCATATCACAGTGGTGAGAAAGCAAGCAAAAAAGTGAGCTGAGCAAGCCACACTCAACTATAACAACTTACTATCATAGGAACTATCCCGTCCCAGCAGCATGGACCCACTCCCAACAGACAGCATAAATCCATTCACGCAAGTGGAATTCCCATGACTTAATTACCTCCCATTATACCCACCTCTTAAAGGTTCCACCACCTCAGTGCTGCCACTTTGGGGACCAACCTTCTGGCCCATGAACCTTTGTGGATCCAGACCACATCCAAACCATAGAATTACCATCTCCAGACCATGAAGCAGGACCATAAGTCAAGGGTAACAGGGCAGAAGGACATAAAAAACCTGGGTTCCTCCTGATGCCATGAAGCCTCTGAATTAACTAGCTGCCCTACTTGAGTCTTTTTATTTATGAGATTATAAATCCCATTCACTTTCTCTTGGTTGAAAATAAAATGTCCCACCTGATGAGCAGATGGTTAATTAACATCCTTAAAACATAAGTTAACAAGAAAAGGATTCCTATTTCAAGATTTTTAAAATCACACAAAAGAACAGATAATTCTCAAATGAAGAAAAACAAATATGATACAAACATTTGAAAAAACATTCATATTTACTAACTAAGCAAATGCCCATAAAAATCAGATACAATTTTTGCCTCTAACTGGACAAAATCCTTGTTTTAATGATGATATCTAATGTTGTTGGTGACTTAGGGAAGTGTAGGCTTTTTATTGGAAAGTCAAACGAACACAACCTTTTGGAAGGACAGTTTAGTCACAGGTATTATTGAGAAGATTCTGTGTCTAGATAGAGACGAGAAAACCCCAGGCAACACTCTTCTCCAACAACTACTTAGATTCACTGATTTGCTGAGGGGCTGGCTGCTATCTCAGAACTGTCACAATTGTGTCCCCATCCAAAGTTTAGAAGTTTTAGAAGAAAACATAGCACCCTTGGGAGGAAATATTCCATGAGGAAGAGGCAGACAGACTTATCAGGCAACCTCCAAACAGAGGCATAGTGGTTCCAAATACATCAGCACCTGAACAGACCCAGCTACCTGCAATGTTCTAGGATGGAAGAAGCTGCATTTGAAACCAGAGACCCATTAGCACAGTCACATATTGTTTAATGATGAGGATATGTGCTGAGGATTCTGTTGTGTTGTTAGTCGATTTGTCAGTCTACGAACATTAAACAGTGCATTCACACAAAGAATAACTAGGTAACATAATCTCAGTGGAACACCATCTTATCTGTGTTCCCTTGTTGACCAAAATGTTCATGGAAAATGTAAATTATGAAAAAATTATGCATAGATTCCAATTCTTTTGCATCAAAATAAACTTAGCTTTTATTTCCATTTTTGTACAAATTTTTTGAAGTATCCTTGGATAAAGGCCACAATAGCTCCCAGCCCATGGATCAGAGTTCCTGATCCCTTCTACTAGCAAAGCATAGCACAGAAAAGAAGGGATGGGGAGCCAGTGTTGTGGTGCAGCAGGTTAAGCTTCCACTTAGGACTCAGGCATCCCACATGGGAGTGCCCATTGAGTCCTGGCTGCTCCGCTTCTGATTCACTTCCTTCTACTGTACCAGGGAGGACAGTGGATGATGGCTGAAGTACTTGAGCCCCTAGCACCCACATAGGAGACCAAATGGAGTTCCTGGCTCTTGGCTTCAGCCTGACCCAGACCTGGTTGCTGTGGCCATCTGAGGAGTGAACAAATGGATGGAAGATTTCTCTCTCTCTCTCTCTCTCTCTCTCTCTCTCTCTCGTTCTGCCCTTTAAATAAGTAAATAAATAGAGGGAAATTGGGCACCAACAAGGGGAACAGGCAGGAGCAGCTCAGCTCAGCAGTGGCCCAAGTGCACACTGGCAGTAAAGGTGCCTCCTGTGTCTTGAGAGACTCCAAAACCCAAGAAGCACCCTCTAGGCACTCCCTGATGTTCTAGAGAGGAGAAGGAAGCTATAAATGGGCCTTAAATACCTGCAGTTACTCAGGTACAAAGAGGGGTCCTCAAGTTTGTAAGAACTACATCTTTCACCCAGACTTCACTGGTGTCCAGATGTTAGCAAGACATGAGCAACATCACTTCATCAGGACACCTGAGTCTGTTCATACCATTTGACCCCTGTAATCCTGCTTCTAGAAACTTACCCCAAGATAAGAATCAGGTTTCACTCAAACCTCTTTGTGTAAGAATATTCACCACAGCATCTTGATAATGCCCAAATATGAAGCAACAAAAATATTTGCAAATTGGGGCAGGGTTAGAAAATTTATGGTGTTCTCATAAAAAAGTTGTATTTATATATACTTTATAAAGTATTTACTAATATGAGAAGATATTGCAAGTTAATTAATGAAAAGTCCAAGAACTCAGTGCATATTATGACCCTGTTTTCTCTTATCATAGAAGAAAGACTGGAAGGTTAAAATACCCAACATTTTTGCAGTAATTAATTCAGGGTGCAGGATTTTACTATCTGTTCTTATAGGGCAGGGTTCGTTTTTTATGTTTTACAATGGTTTGTCCATGAACGTGAATTTTACTTTGTATTTTTTTTTATTTGAAAGATAGAATGAGAGAGAGAAAGAGATATCTTCCATGCACTTATTCACTCTGCCAAATGGCTGCAACAGCCAGAACTGGGCCAGGCCAAAGACAGGATCCAGGAACTCCAACTTGGTCTTGCACATGGGTTGCAGGGCCTTAAGTACTTGAGCCATCATCTGCTGCCTCCCAGCTGCATTAGCAGGGAGCTTGGTGGAAAGTGGAGTAGTCAGGACTGAAACCAGCACTCCTATACGGGATATGGGAGTCCCAAATGGCTGTTTAACCTGCTGTGGGGTGATGCCCACTCCCACGAATTAATTTTTTAACCAATAACAAATTAGCATCAAGTTATGAGATTTCTATAAGAAATTTGAAAACTCCTATTCAAATTCTGATTTTCAAAGCATGTAATTTTAAGAAAAAGAAAATAGAACAAATAATGATGAAGGGCAGATTCCTCATCCTTCTGTTTGCCAATCTTCAAACCATGCCTAAGACAAGTGACTATTATGAAGCAGGAGCTGTCTTAAAGCTACAGTCTTACTTTTCTGTGAGCACTTGGTACCCTTCTCTATAATTTGAAAACAGATGATGAGTTCTATTATTCCTATGGATTGGAATATTCAGTTTTAATGTATACTTGTAATAATATTCTCTTCTAATCTTTCATGTGTCTTCATTCCTGTAACTAAGGAGTTTAAATATACCTTTTTCCACTTAAGGAATTTGAAACTGAACATTTTTTTAAAGATTTATTTTATTTACTTCAAACTCAGAGCAACAGAGGGAAAGACAGAGAAAGAGATCTTTCATCCACTGGTGCACTCCACAAATGGTGCAACAGCCAGGGCTGAGCCAGGTTAAAGCAAGGATCTTGGATCCATCTGGGTCTCCCCTGTGAGTGGCAGGGGCTCAAGCACTTGGGCCATCATCAGCTGTTTCCCAGGCACATTCCCAGGAAGTTGGCTAAGAAGTGGAGCAGCCAGGACTCAAATCAGTGCTTGGATATGGGATGACAGCATTGCCGTTGGTGGCTTAACCCTGCACCACAAAACTAGATTTTAAGGAGAAAGCATTTTTAAACTATTTAAGAATGAATAAGTAAAAACATTTAAAGGAAATGTTGCAGGAAAATGTTTAAGTGGGGCCTGGCAATGAAGAAGAGCAGAGTTGTTTGGACTTTGCAGTGGGTCTCCTGACCTGCAACTCCCGCCCCAGCTTTCCTGGGGAGCAGCCTGGTGGTCTCTGTGGAGCAGGAGCCCATGCTGCAGGGTTGAGAGCAGCGGAAAATGCTCCCCTGCCCTGAGGCTGCCTACCACTGAGCTCTACCTACACCACTTCTATGGCTGCTGACCAGGAGGCACTGAAAGAAGCAGGCATGCTTGGGTGCTTGCCAATGTTCCCCAGGCATGGCAGTCAAGCCCCAAAGCCTTCTCCAATCCCTCTCTCCTGGTCATCAAGAGCTGATTTGGGTTCCTGGTGGCCCCCAAGTAGCTCATCCTCCTGGAACCAGAAACCTGTTGAGAAACACGAGGCCTTGAGTGCACATCTGCTGTTCTGAGAGCCTGCTCTGAACTCTCACTGTTTCACCTTAGCTTGGCTCATGTCTGGTGTCTCCTTGTCCTCTTCCCACCCCACCCATCCTAACATACATCCTCCAGCTCCTGCTTCGTCCATGGCCCCCACATTGCCAAGCCCTGAAGTCTTGTTTCACTTCTCTCCCACTGCCACCTTCATTCTCTCCTCTCCTCTCACATGGGACACACACACACACACACACGCAGTGAGTGCCCACCATTGATGAGTGAGAGCAATTTTCGTGTTAACTCTTGAATATCTCAGTTATTGCCTGCCTGTTCTGGCTCTCCTCTTGTTACGTATGAAGTTCCTTTTTGTGTTTGTCTCAAATATCAGTGAAATCTCCGCAGGATAATGGTTGTACCTTGATTGCTGACCTAGAACATGCAGGCACACACAAGGATTCCGCACATCTTTTGCACCTTGGAGTCCCATCTGCACCCAGGCCCAAGGGCTGGGACCTCTGCTGTCGCCAGGAGGATGTCATTGTGCTCCACAGTGTACAGAGCCAAGCAGAACCCTGGGGCCCCAGGGCATAGGATGATTGAGGACCATGTGGTGGTGACTGGCCAGCTGGAGTGAGTGCCCAGGGATGTGCATTTTTAAATCACAAACTCAGTTTCTCAAGGCTCCTGGAGCTCATGTTCACATGTGCGGCTCTGAGCTGCTCCCTCACACCATGCTACAGTAAACTGGGAAAGAGGCTTGCACAATCAAAGCCCCCCGTGCAGTCACTGTGTGGTCTCATCTGTGACCCATCAGGACCACCCCAGCACCCCCTGCTCTCACACACCTGAACCCTTCCTACAGTCCAGTTCCTTCCTGGCTCAAACTGCTGGAAACCCCAGCTGTACCTGCTGTGCATCTGACATCTGCCTCATTCTCATCAGCCCATCTCTTTCATGGCCACACCCAACTCCTTACACTCCAAATTGTGCAGTCCATGGCTTTGTGCAAATGCATCAGTGCCCAGGACCTCAGCTTGGCTGCTACCAGATGTCAGCCTCCGCTGCTGCTCCCAGGCCACACCCAGGGAATTAGGGCTCGGGTTGTTACAAACTCTGGCATCTAGTCTACTTCCCACTCAGGCTCAAGAAAGAAACCCCCATGGTTGCTGGGTTAGTTTTTCTTTCTCTCTTTCTCTCTTTTTTTTATTTTTGACAGGCAGAGTGGACAATGTGAGAGAGAGAGAGAGAGACAGAGAGAAAGGTCTTCCTTTACCGTTGGTTCACCCTCCAATGGCCTCTGTGGCTGGCGCGCTGCAGCCGGCACCGTGCTGATCCAAAGCCTGGAGCCAGGCGCTTCTTGCTTCTCCTGGTCTACCATGTGGGGGCAGGGCCCAAGGACTTGCGCCATCCTCCACTGCACTCCTGGGCCACAGCAGGGAGCTGGACTGGAAGAGGGGCAACGGGGACAGAATCTGGCACCCCGACCGGGACAAGAACCCGGTGTGCCGGCGCTGCAAGGCGGAGGATTAGCCTAGTGAGCCGTGGCGCCAGCCGGGTTAGTTTTTCTAACCTCTGTCCACTCCCAGCTCACCTGGTGGGGTTGAAAGCACCCAGGGGAGTAGCCCTCGGTCAGAAACATCTTGATTCCAAGAGCAGTGTTTGCTTCCCAGCTGTACAACAGGAGACAAAAATAATAACACTGTGTTTTTTTAAAGGAAGATTAAAAGCTCTGTATGAAGATATAAACTTTGGCACATAGTAGGCCATCAAAAAAAAAAAATGGTCACTACTATTATTCTTCAGTTTCAGCTTCTCTCTCCTGGCTCTTTCCAAGAGTTCTGGAGACTCAAGCCATATGTCGCCTTGCTTGGCAGGTGCAAGAAACTGGTAACAACCACAGCCCAATCCTGAAAGTTACTACAGACTGCTAGGTTATGGGTCAGCCTTCCAGACAAACTCAGGTGCTAGGCCTGCCACAATTCTGTCCCTGCAGTTTCTCAGCTTGGATTCCTGTCTGTAATGCAAGTCCCTGATATCTGCCTTTAACTAATTGCCCTCACACAGTGGTGTGCTGGAGTTGATTTGTGTGGCCTAATCAGAGCCTGCTGTTATGTTTTTAAAAATCTTTATGTATTTATTTATTTAAAAGGCAGTTACAGATAGGGAGAGGCAGAGAAGTGAGAGAGATCTTCCATCTGCTGGTTCACTACCCAAATGGCCACAATGGCGAGGGCTGGGCCAGGCTGAAGCCAGGAGCTGCTTCCAGGTCTCCCACATGGGTGCAGGGGCCCAAGCACCTGGGCCATCTTTTGCTGCTTTCCCAGGTTCATTAGCAGGGAGCTGGATCAGAAGTGGAGCAGCCGGGACTTGAATTGGCACCCATATGGGGTGCCGACATCACAGGCAGCAGCTGAACCTGCTGTGCCACAGCACTGGCCCCATGCTGTTTACATTTTCAGGCATTTTTCTAGTCAGTTGAAATCAACTATGGCAAGATCATTCTTTCAAAAAGACATTTATTTATTTGAAAGGCAGTGTGATAGAGAGTGCGAGACAGAGAGAAAGAGAGAGCTCTTCCATCTGCAAATGCCCAGGACAGCCAGGTCTGAGTCAGGCCAATACCAGGAGCTGAGAACTCCATCCTGGTCTCTCACATGGATGGCAAGGCCCAAGTACTTGGACCACTATATGTTGTTTTCACAGGCCCATTAGCAGGAAGCTGGAATGGAAACAGAGCAGCTGGGACTCAACCCAGCACTCCAATATGGGATGCCAGTACTGCAAGAGGCAGCTTAAGCTGTTGTGCCACAATACCAGCCCCATGGCAAGAGTAAACCATGGAAATCGGCAACTGTTCCAAATACACCAGGGCTTTTATCTATTCCCCTCATTCTCCCAAGACAGTGGATTGATTAACCCACCATTGGGCCTGTTGCTTGCTCCTGAGTGATTTGTCTGTGCCACACTCCCCTGTAACGTGTCCCTCCCACCAACCCATTACCTGTTATGGAGACCTTACTCAAGTGAGTCCTCACCCACGTCGGGACTACAGGTGCTTGCTTCCCAGTGTAGCACAGAAACTCAGATCTGGTGCCATCCAATAGACAACATAAACCCTTTACGTCACAGAGGGCCCACTCCTCTGTTCAATTCCAAGTTCCCATATATCCAAGGCAGCTCCTGTCAAAACAAGAGCATATTCGTTATCTCAGAATGCAAATCTAATGGGAGTGTTTCAGAGGTTCTTCTATTGAATAAACAAGCCCTGTCAATGTTCCAGGAAAGATTCTGGGAAGCCGCGAGTTTACATGACAATCTCCCAGGTATATTTTAATTGTAATGATGCCATGTGATGGAACGAATTCCATCCACGGCTTTCCACTAGCTTCCGTGTGACCTTTCCCCCCGTTTCTTGACAGATTCTTCTTGCTGAACATCTTGTGGAGAATGCAAAAAAAAAATCCCTTTTTTTCCTCTATCAAGCTGGAATTTGAATCTCATGAATTTATTTTCCTTAAAATAACAGTTGTTGCATATTCTGATCACTTCTTGCTTCATTATATTTGGTCCTAACTCTGCTCTTCTAAATACCTTCACATGTTTTCTTTCTCCTTCTCTGTGGTCTTATTTCCTTTGTGAAAGATTATTGCTTTCACTGGTAAGTTAACCACGGTCAGGGAAATAATAAAGGAATAAAAAATCCCTTCCATGTCCATAAATACAGACTAATTTTTTAAATTATGTTTTTAAAAAAATATTTATTTTTTAAATTCTAATATTTATTTGAAAGGCATAGTTACAGACACAGAGAAGGACAGACAGGAAGAGAGAGGTCTTCCATGGCTGGGTCACTCTCCAAATGGCCACAATAGCCAGAACTGGGCTGATCTGAAGCCAGGAGCCAGGAGCTTCTGGGTCTCTCATGTGGGTGCAGGAACCCAAGCACTTGTACCATCTTCCACTGCTTTCCCAGGCTAATATCTGCTAATAGCAGATAGCTGGATCATAAGAGGAGCAGCTGGAACATGAACTGGCACCCATATGGGATGCCAGTGTCATAGGCAGAGGCTTAACCTACTATTCTCCAGTGTCTGCACCAAATTTTTTTATTCTTGAAATTTAAAAAAAAGTTTTACTTTATGTACAGTTCAGCACATGCTCACTCAGACTTACCGCTAATGGTAGAGCTAGAAATGTACCAGGGGATTCCAATTCAATCCCATCAAGGTGGCATGTACCAATGCCATCTTAGTTGTTAAAGTGATCAGTTTCAGTTCATAATTGATCAAAAAGGATTAAGTGTCAAAGGGATTACATAAATAAGACCAGTGTCTGAAAATAATTGATCGAATTAAAAAGGAGAGAGAGAAACATAGAGAGAAAGATTTTTTTTACCTGCTAGTTCACTCCCCAAATGGCTGCAACAGCCACGGCTGGGCCAAGGCCAAAGCCAGGATTCAGGAATTCCATGGGCCAAGCAGGCCCTCAATTTTTTATTCCTGAAAAGTCTTTAATGCTTTTAAGCTAAGGCAAGTAGCTAAAGAAGGTCCTATGAGATAGTCCGAGATTGAAGGTGGTTTGGCACAAACACTCCTGTCCCTTCCCACATCTGTGTAGTTCATCCATATGTATGTGTCTGTTGGGACCTCTGATGGCTCTGCCGCTCTTGTAGTTGAGTTCCTGCAACCCATGTGGGAGACCTGGATTGAATTCCTAGTTCTTGGCTTTGGCCTGTTCCAGCCCTGGCTATGACAAACATTTCAGAAATGAATTAATTGTATGACTCTCTCACACACTATATATATGTGGGGTGTGTGTGTGTGTGTGTGCCTACCTCTTAAATCGTTTTTTAAAAACATGAATTTATTGTCTTACAACCTCAGAGTTCAGAAGTCCAAATTTTGTCCCATGAAGCTAGAAGTTCCGCAGGATGGGTTCCTTCTAAGGGTCCCAGGGCCCAGACCCAGTCCTTTGCCTCCTTGACCTCCCAGAGGCTGCCCTGCATTGCTTCCTGTGGCCCCATCAGTGGAATCCTGGTTACATCATCACACTGCCTTCTCTTCCTCTGATCCACTGCCTCATCTTAATACGTAACCTTGTGATCACACTGGGCCTGCCCAGTGAATCCAGGATAATCTTCCTATTTTGAGGTCCTTGACTTAGTCACACCTGCCAAGTCCTTTTTACCAGGTAATACCACACATTCTCAGGTTTCCAGAATTGACTTTGACATTCAGCTCCTAGCAGGCAGGAAGGAGGAGGGGTGCGGTGAAACTCCCTGTGCATCAAAGAATAGTGCAGCCTTCTTCTCTGTCTTAAGTTTCTGCCACTCCCACCTTGCAAATGTGATCTCCATAGACACCTGCCCTTCTGCTGCTGCCTGCACTGTTGCTACCTTTACCTCAGGAAATTTCCTCATACTGTGCATTTTCCACGAATTTTTTAAAAAGATTCATTTATTTATTTGAAAGTTAGGGTTGAGAAAGAGAGACCAATCTTCATCCACTGGTTCACTCACCAGAGGGTTCTAACAGCCAGGCTGGGCCAGGCTGAAGCCCAGAGCCAGGAGCGTCATCAGGTCTTCCACATGGGCAGGGCCCCAAGCCCTTGGGCCATTTTCTGCTGCTTTCTCAGGTCCCTTAGCAAAGAACTGGATCAGAAGTGGAGCAACTGGGACCCAAACCAGCACCCATATGGATGCCAGCATCGTAGGCAGCAGCTTAACTTGTTATTTCACAATGCCAGCCCCTTCTATAAACTTTTTAAAGTCCTCTGGGGCCGGTGCCATGGCACAGTAGGTTAATCCTCTGCCTGTGATGCTGGCATCCCATATGGGTGCCGGTTCTAGTCACAGCTGCTCCTCTTCCAATCCAACTCTCTGCTATGGCCTGGGAGGGCAGTAGAAAATGGCCCAAATGCTTGGGCCCCTGCATCCACGTGGGAGACCAGGAAGAAGCTTCTGGCTCCTGGCACAGCCCCGGCCGATGCAACCATCTAGGGAGTAAACCAGCGGATGGAAGACCTCTCTCTCTGTATCTACCTCTCACTGTAACTCTACCTCTCAAATAAATAAATAAAATCTTTAAAACAATAAAGTCCTCATATTAGCACTTGTTATTTGCAATGAATGATGCTAAAGATTAAATGATTCCAAATTGGAACTGGTGTTGTGATGCAGCAGGTTAAACCACTGCTTACAGTGCCAGAATCCAATATCAGAGCACCGGTTCAAGTCCCAACTGCTCCACTTCCAATCCAGCTTCCCGGTAATACACTTGGGAAGATGGAGTTCCTGGCTCCTGGCTCCTGGCTTCAGCTTAGAGCCTGGAATACAAAAGTGTCCCTTTGCTTCTATTTTATTGGAGTTAGTCATTGTTCTAAATAGATCTATTTAATGACCATTTAGTTATTTGGTGTGGATTTTGTTAAATTGTTATAACACACTTGGCTGAAGGGATTAGAATTTTGAAGGAGAGAGATCAGGTGTGTGGAATAGCAGAAGGATCGCAAAAGGGAGGCTGAGTGGCATTGGAGGTGCTTTCCTCCCCCTTGGCAGAGCTCACCCTGAAGTGTATAACCTGTGTTGACTTCAAATCCCACCCAAGACCTTGTGAACCCCCCACCAAACACCCCCTCAGGTCATTTCCTTCCCTCTGTCAGTTACAAGTGCAGCCAGACCCAATCAGAACCTAATCATGATGATTTTTCCCACCTGCCACCCCCTTGAAATCCTCGTCAATCTCATTAGACTATCGGCGACAGCAGGAGCCTCTCTCCTTCCTGGAAAGGAGACAAGGAAGCACCCACATCTTGAAAAGAAAACCTTTCCAATCACCTCTTCCGGAAGAGCCTGGCAGAGTCAGGAACGCTCTCACGTGTGGTGTCTGTGGAACAAGAGCCAGGCAGAGCTCTCCTCCCGCTCTCTGCTAAGCACTGCCTCTCCGTATTCTTTATCATCTTAATTGCATCTTGCATGCCCACTTTTTTCTGCTCTGGGAGCTCCGAGTATTAATCACTTTCAAGACACTTTGGGTAATGCTGACTGCTTTATCTTTTGCTGTCACCACCGTAAGGATACAGAAGGTCGCAGGCGGCCAAATGGCTTCCTCCTCGATTACAACCTTCCTGAAATCAATGCCATGCCTCACCGCGGTGACTTTCTTCCAAGGCCAAATTCGTCAATGCCCGTTGTAAAATTACCAAGTGTTTGGTGTTTCACCAGCCCTTCGAAAGACCTTGTTCCACGGGTGAGTGAGAGCAGAGACAGCTGGCGGCTGAAAGTCAGCAAGGCATTGTCACCTGAACTTCATCAGCAAGGCAGGCATTTGAGCCCTCCCGTGGGCCAGCTGAGGAGCCAACTCCCCAGGGTGGGACCAGCAATCTCTGGCTCATCATATTCTCCAGGTGTCTCTGATGTGGTCTAAAATTTGAGAGCTGCTGCCAGAGTGCTCCGGATGGGGAGCAGGGGGCTGAGCACTGCCATGATTCACACATTGTGTGCCTTTGCTTGGGCCAGCCCACTTGGCGAGTTGTTTTCTACATCTGAAAGTGAGGACTTCTGACTGGATAGCTTTACAGCCTCTTTTAGAACCACAATTTTAAGAAGGTATGTGGAGCAGGGGGAGAAAGACAGAAAGGGGAAGTTACAATGTGAGATGATGGTGGTGGTGCTGATTGTTAATATTTGCAAATGCTTCCTATGAGTCTGGCACTTGGGCAAGCACTTTTACTACCCAAGAGGTGCACAAATCTTGAAGGCAAGTGTCTTAATCCATTGGTGCTTCTGTAACAGATACTTGAGACTGGGTGATTTATAAAGAACAAAAGTTTATTGCCTAATAGTTCTGGGGACTCCATGGTTCAATGTTATGGTACCAGGCTCTTGCAAGGACCTTCATGCTGTTTTATGCCATGGTGGAAGGCAGAGGGACAAGACAGTGACAGAGAGCAAGAGAACACACTTGCAGTCCAAGCCTTGTTATAATCAGCATTAATCCATTCATGAGGATGGAGCCCTTATGACCTAAACACCTCCCTTTAGGCCCTACCTCCCAGTGCTGTTGCTTCAGGAGTTACATTTTCAACACATGATGTTTGCGGGACACCTTCAAATAGCAGCAGTGGCCAAATGTCACATTGTTCTTGTTTCCTTGTATGATTCAGCTTATTCTTTCCCGACCCACCTCCAGGGCCCCTGCTAGAGGCTGTGCTACCCTCTGTGTGCATCTCTCTCTTTGCACTCGCTGCTGGACAGCATGACTATTGGCCCCTGGCCTGGTTTCTTTCACTAAGTGTGAGCTCCTGGAGGGGAAGGGACACAGTGGTATCCCAGCATCCAGTCAAATGATGAAAAAATACATTCCTATCAATTATCTAATATGCTCAGAAACTGCTCAGGCATTGGCAAGAACTTCAGCTCCTCTTCCTCCTGCCTCCTCATGCCAACCATCTCCCACTTGTCTTATGCCTCTTACCTGCAAACTCTGGAAGGGGTCCTCTAACATCACACATGGCACAATTGCTCAGCAGAGCCCAGACTCTGCATCTTACTCAGCTCAGCGTTTCTCCATCAGAGAAAGAAGTCATTAGTTATTTCCTTTTGCTGAAATGTGTTTTAAAAGGTCTTTGAGACAAGCATTTTGCTCTTAGGTTTTGTTTCTGTTTTTGAAAAGCACAGAGAGAAATATCTCCCCAAATATATACAATAGCTGGGGCTTGGCAAGGCCTAAGAAAGGAACCAGGAACTTAATCTGGGTCTCCCACATGGGTGGCAAGAACCCAGATACTTGAGGCATCATCACTGCCTCCCAGGTTGCATATTAGCAGGAAGCTGGAACTGGAAGTGGAGCCAGGACTTGATGCTAGGCACTCTGACATAGGGTGGCAGGCATCCCAAGTAGCATCTTAACCACTTTGTCAAACACCCACCCCATGCCCTTGTTTCAATACACAATAGCTAATTAGAAAGTATGAAGAGACTTCAAAAAGTTCAAGGACAATGGAATTACAAATTGTTCACTTTTGTGTAAAACCATCTAAAAACCTACATTTTTTTATCATATACATTTACCATAAACTTTTTGAAGACTCCTCTTATAATAATAAAACTATTGTAAAAAGATTCTCTTTCTTCCTGTCTTAGAGAGAGAGAGAGAGGTCTTCCATCTATTTGTTCACTCTCTAAATGGCTGCAAAAGCCAGGGCTGTGGTGCTGAAACCAGGAGCCAAGAACCCCATCCTCATGTCCCACATGGGTAGCAGGAACCCAGGCATTTGGGCCATCATCTGCTGCCTTTCCACGTGCAGCAGCCAGGACCCAACCCAGCATTCCAACACAGGAAGCTGGCATCGCAAGTGACCACTTAACCCATTGTGACACAATAATGGCCCCTGTAAAACTATTTTTTATCAGTGTTTTCTTTCCTCTCACAGCAAAAACCCTTCTCACAGATTGCCTCACAGCAAATTTGGAAAGTTTAGCCTTAGGTGTCCTAACGAGTTGATGCCGGCATTTCTATAAAACAAATACACATGGTGTGAATCACCAATTCTGAGCCTAACCTCACAGACCAAGCATTGCACTGACCAAGAAGGGCAGAGAAGGAAGCCTCAGATGTGTCTAAGAGTGGCTGAGCTACTGGGCTTATGCGTGATTCACACCCATTAGGATGTGTTTAGGAACTTTACCCCAAGATTGTCCTGTCTTCTGGTGTCCAGGCACCTTCTCTCAGGTGTTTGGCCAAACATGGATAGAGGTACTGTTGTGAGGGGATTTTGCCAATGTAATTAAGGTGCCAGATCCTTGGATCTCAAGATGGGGAGATTACATTTGGTGAGCCTGACCTAAATAGGTGAACCCTTAAAAGAGACAAGACTGTTCTTAGCTAGATAGCTCAGCATCCTGAGGGACATTTTCCATTTCTAACTGAAGATGGATGAGGCTGCAAGACAAGGCACAGAGGTGATCACTGGCTGCCATCAACCAGCAAACAGAGCCAAAGTCTTGTAATGGCAAGGAACTGCATTCTGCCAACAACCAGAATAACCTTCAGAACTGGATCTTTCCTTGGTCACCCCTCAGGATGAAACCACAGTCTGGCCAACACCTCAATTTCAGCCTTGTCAAACTTTGAATAGAGTACCCAGACAAGCCGTGGCCAACTTCCCACCCTCAGATCTGTGAATTAATAAGTGGGTGTTGTTTTAAGCTATGAAATGTGTAGTCGTTTGTTAGACAGCAATAAGAGGTGTAAGAGGTGAACACAGGTACTAACAGGTACTTCCCCCTACCTTTACCCTAAAAGGTGTAAGTCTACCCTAACACAAATATGCCCCATATATTCCAACCTTGCCCCTCACCCCCACTGCTACTCTTAACCTCTCCAGAGAAGCTTCCAGAAGTACAATAACTTCAATTATAAAAGAAAGCAAAGACAGATACCAGGAAAAGGCCAGGTTGTTCTGTGATGGGCTGGGTCACCCTATATATCGTGCCTTGCCTGTGAGTGTGACTAGCAAATGTTTTTTGCAAACAACCCATTGTTTTTATGCCTTTCATCATCTAGCATGTAACCTCTCACCCTCACTCCAAGTCTGTCTGTATCCAGAGCCCTGAATTATCACAGATAGTGCCCACTGCCTGTGACTCGTGCAGATCCCAAGCTGTCTGCTTCTTTTTCTTGGCTATAATCGATAGCCTGGCCTTGCTACAACACAAGATCAAGACAGGCCCAATTCTTCAAAGTCCTCTGCCTGCACGCCGATGGGGAGGGAGAGTCATTTATGGTCTCTGCTGCTGCACACTCTGTAAATTGCAAGGCTGAATTTATAGGCTGAACCTTAGGCATAAAGATCAAGCTCAAGGCTGAAGAATTTCCCTGCAGGGGTGATTATAGGGGAAGTGAGGGTGATGCCTTCTTTTTCGGTCTACTTAGCATTGAATGTGCTGTGTCCTGTGAATCCCTGAGGAGGCTGTCCCCCAGCATGCACTAGCTTAGTAAACTGAACACAGTTGTTCTGCTGATCTAAATTGTAGAATGGTTAACAAATCCAACAACAATGAGTCATATCCATTTCATCCTGTCTTGTACAATTTCAGCTTGTCCTCGTCTGAGTCTGTGAGGTAGGGATGAGAACCTGAAACACAAAGGGAAACCTGCTTCTCCCACAGAGAGAATCCTAGCCTGTTGGCTCAGGATGTCTTCTACCTGGGTGCTCAGCCCCAGTACCTCTGGGGAGAGCGGAAAGGGACAGTGTTCTCTCCTGCACACTCTAACCCAGTGATAAGCCTCATTCACCTGCTTGTGAGAGCCTACACAGCCTACAAAGCAGCTACCAAAATTTGCTGCCCATTACAATCAGCTGGGTATCTTTTTTTTTTTAAAGTTTTATTTATTTTAAAGTCAGAGTTACACAGAGAGAAGGAGAGGCAGAGAGAAAGGGGGAGAGAGAGAGAGAGAGAGAGAGAGAGAGAGAGAGAGAGAGAGAGAGAGAGAGAGAGAGAGAGAGATATCTTCCATCCGCTGGATATCCTTAAACAATAAAATGCCTGGCTTCCACCCCACACATGGATTTAATTTGTGTTGGGTGTAACCTGGCTATGAAGAGCTTTAAAAGCTCTCTGGGAATGGTGGGGGTGGGGTGGGGTGGAGAGGAGAGAGGCAGGAGGGTCAATCTAGGAATTGAGACTGCTTGGGATGCCCATTACCCCCTGTAGACTACCTGAGTTCAAGGCCAGACTCCACTATTAACTCCAGCTTCCTGCTAATGAGGAAGCAACAGGTGATGGTTCAAGTAGTTGGGTCCCTGCCACTCATAGGCGAGACCTAGATTGAATTTCTAGCTCCCGGCTTAACATGGCTCAGAATTTAAAGTCTGCCTCCCAGGAGCAGGAGTGAAGGCCATCAGAGTTCTTTACCGAGCCACAGACCCAAAGGTCAACAGCAGTGCTCCACATAGGGGATCCCCTCCACTTTCTCAAAAGTTCCCTGAGCTCTAGCCCTCCTCTTAGGCCTTTCATCAACCAGTATGCTGATAACCCAAACTTTTACCAACCCAGTAACTCCTGGGAGTACCAGAGGTGCAGACTCAACCTCTACTCCACTGAGATACTAACGAACCTCAACTCTAACTCCTCTACTAATGGAAAATCATCCTCTCCCTTCCTGGTGGCCCGTCCTCTCTCAGCCCCCATCTCTGCACCATCTCAGGTGTTCTGATTAGTGAGCGCTCAGGCCCGCTCCACTAGATGGAGAGAATTTTTTCTTTTGCACTCACCAGAGGGCTTGACACAGGCATTATTGCCTGGGGCTGGGTGGCAAATCGGCCTAATCCTGCAGTTAAGTAGAGTCATTTGTTCCTACTCTAAGCCATACCTTCAGTTGTCGTCTATGAGTAAGAAAAGTAATGTTTTGGCCTCTATCTCTACTCCTTTTTTTTTTTTTTAATGTTGTGTATTTGAATGGTAGAGAGGCAGTGAGAGAGAGAGAGGGAGAAGGAGAGATCTATCTGTTGGTTCATTCCCTAAATGACCACAACAGCTAAGGCTGAGCCAGGCTAAAGCCAGGAGCCTGGAACTCCCTCTACACTCTTTTAGAATTCATTAAAAATACTCAGAAGACATAAACTTCAGAAGATTCAAAGCTATGAATTTTCCCAGCTGTCCAGAACCTCTTGCAGACAAAGCTTAGCCACTTAATGCTTGTGCATAGTTACCGTTTGATAATTCTGTCCCTCTAGCTAAGGGGCTGGATCAGAACTAAAATTACACTTTGACCTTAACTGAAGTGTGCATAGCCTGTTCAATGCCCTGGTCCATGAGCTTATCCAGATGGAGAAATATTTAAGAGTGGTTGCTTGACATCACTGTCTTTAATCTGCCTTTCCTGCTGCTCATTTATCATTAGAGCTCCATATAATTGAACTGGTTCATTGGCACATGCTAGTGAAAAGTAAATGTACTTCTGAGTTTGGCACATTATGGGATGGAGGTGATATTCTGTTTAATAATATATATTTATATTATAGGTTATGTAAAGGAAATCTATAACACAGAAAGAGCTTTCTAGAAAAGTTTTAATTTATAACATGAAAGATAAGAAAAATGCCTGCCACAGATATTTTAAATAATAATAAGGGAAAACAGATGCCTTGAGGTTACCTTAGAGCTGCTTTGATGATTCCAGCACTGGCTGTTTGCTCACAGCTGGGGAGAGTGAGTGTCTATCTACAGTGGACCTGGGAGCTCAGCAGTTAGGAAGATGGCCCAGAGGCCTGACTGTGCTGCATGACCAAGGATCAGAATCTCTTGTGCTGAGAAAGGTAGGTTCATTTAAACTGTGCCCTGAGGCGTCTACAGGAGTAGTTTGTGAAAGGCCCCTTGCAGAGTTGAGCTTTTTCATCCCCAGTACCCAGAGTCTTCCCTGTCCATAGGTCCCCTGTATTTCTGCATGTATGCTACATTCTTCTCTTTCTCTGAAATCAGGCCTTCTGCACACAGCCACACTTGCCCCCCTGTAGCTACTATAAAAGACAGGATTATGTCCCCTCCATTCCAGTGCTGAAGACCTACCCCACCCTGTACCCTAAAATGTGACTATATTTGGAGATAGGGCCTTTAAAAGGGGAATTAAGACCATTAGGATGGACTCTTGGCTTGATATGATTGGGGTCCTTAAAAGAAGGAGGCATGAGGGATGGATGTGCACAGAGAAAAGGGCGGGGGGGGGGTGCACAGTAAGAAGGGGGCATCTGCAAGCCAAGGAGAGGGGCCTCAGGAGAAACCATGCCTGCCAACACCTTGACCTTGGACCAGGACTATGAGGAAATAAATTTCTGTTATTGAGGCCACCAGTCTGGAGTATTTTGTAATAGCAGTCCAGGCAGGCTAACCTAGCCCCCAACAGCTCTCCACACTGACTTTTTACAGCTTGAAGAAAGTGAAATTTTTACTTCTGGTTCTTAAGATACGTTAGGATGATTGGCCTAGCTTAGAGTCAAGCCCACCCTCAAACCAAGGAGGACCCAGGACTGAAAATGCAGGGTGAGATTGCTGGCCTTTAACACCATAGTCCTCCTCTGTTCATTCCTGCTGATTTACTCAGGGCTCAATCAGAGACATGGGAACAGCATGATGGCCATATGTATACACACATGCACACACACAAATTGTCACAGGGATCTGAACTCAAATAATTGTAGGCACAGATTAAAATATCTTTCCAAGGCTTTTTCTCTGCATCTAGTGCTAGAAGTTGAAAGTTGCAAAATGAGTGTTACAGACTGAATTTTGTGTCCCCTCCCAACAAATTCTGATATTGAAGCATTTTCTTCAAAGTAATGGTATTTGGAAGTAGGGTATTTGGGGTGATTGGATTGCAAAGGGTGGAGCCCTCATGAATGGGATTGTTGTCTTTATGAGTAGAGATGCAAGAGAGATGATCTCTATCCACCACAACGAGAAAGCAGCCATCTATAAACCAAGAATAGGGCCCTCACCAAGAGCCAAACCATGATAGCACCTTGGCTTCAAAGTACCAGCCTCCAAAACCATGAGAGGTGAAGGTTTATTGTTTAAGACACTCAAGCTGACTGAGACAGGAGGTCAGCAAGGACAAGCCAGAACCCACAGGGCAATTGAACCCTTTTCCCTCACTGCTTCCAGCTGTGAGGATGGAGTGTCCTGCAGTTATCAGATCATGGAGCTAACTACCCACCTGGCCCAAGGTTGAGATAAGCTGAGAGAGGAGTCAAGAGAAAGTAGAGGACCTGCAGGCTAGCTGCTATCCCTACATCAATGACTCAAACCAGCAGGTAAATGTTAACATGCACAGTTGCCACAGCCTCAACTTACTGAATGCAAAAACCATGTGATTTCCCTCCAGCCTTGGGCATAATGTCTCCTGTGGCCCACATGTGCTGGAATTATGCAGGGGAGGATGTTCTGGGAAGCATAGTTCAGCCTAGCCAAGGTAACAAGTGTAGTGTAATCATGACATTTGTTTACAGCGGCTCTCATTGCAAGGCTGTGTGAGTCTTCACACACACACAGATGGCCCCTGCCTGTCTCCTTTTTCCACATCCCTCCTCTTCCCTTTTTTTCTCCTCTGCTCTTCTCCATTTTCTGCAATATCCATGAAGGCAAAGGTACCAAATGGTTGGGAGTATTTCAGAAATTAAGATGAGGAAGGGCCCAGAGGGGCTTTGGGGACACCCAGCTGGGCTATGAACACCATGTCTGCAGGGGGCAGGAAATCCAGGCTAGGAAACCCCAGCCCAGGCTGCCAGAACTCCCTATAACAGCTGGAAATGGGCATGAATGGGTTTTTTGTTTCTACCCAATGGGACCAGTGAGAATGAAGCAGATAACAACGATAATTTCACTTTATCGTATTTGGGAATCTCTCTACCTAGTATTGAGCAGTATTCTTAGAATTGGCTATTTTTTATTCCCCTCATTCCCAGAAGGGGACAAGGATCTTATTGCAAATGAAATCCAAACAGATGGAGAGAAAGTATGGAACCATCCCTTAAAAAGAGCCCAAACCCAGATCCTTCACACCAGATTCCATGGATATAAATCTCAATAATTCACAACCCCTCCTTGATTAAAAGCAAGACAGAGGAGACACATTTCCAACAGGAAGATTGGTCCTTAAGTAGAAATGCCTGTTTCCATGGTGACAACCCATTAAGTTACAGTTTGGAACAGAGAACTGAAAAAAGTAGTTGACTAGATATTTAGAGTTTTAAATCCATATGATCAGTTGGAGGATTGGGGGGCTTCCAGAAGAGCTTCACATATTGGGAAAGATGAGTCATCAGTCATTTCAGAAGTGCCATTCCTCGCTCAGGGAGCTAGGGTTGCATCAGGCTTACCAGGAAGAGTTGAGTAGATAGACACAAGTTTATAATAATGACTCTGAATGCAGGAAGCAGAACTTTCCTTGCCAAAGCACCTCAAATTTCTCTGAAGCATGATTTAGGAACTAGCATTCGACATGTGCATTTTCCTCTCTTGGGGTCAGTTAAATTCCCCTTATAATAGTTCACAACCATGGTGGTAAATTAGAATAAACTGTAGAGCCATGTAAAAAAAAATACCAATAATGGGTGAGATTGTCCTACCTCCTGAGATTTTTCTTCAGTTTGGACTTGGGTCCAGGGGTTGGTATTTTTAAAAAGCTCTCCAGATGAGTCTAAGATGCACCCACAGTTGAGACCCAGACACTAGAACCTTTCTTCAATGTTGTGGATTGTCTTGATAAAAGGTGGGTCTTTACTGCCCATACTTGTATATATTATTCTGGGACCTTCATTAAATTATTTCCCTTAATGTGTTATCATCATTCTGGGATAGATGTTATTATAATCTGCATTTGTGAAGCAAAAACTGAAGTGTGCAAAGTTTACACATTTGCCCAAATTTGCAGAGCTAGAACACATGGAACTGGATTCAAACTCCAATCTGAATGGCCTCAAACTCATCCTCTTAACCCTCATTATACTCTGTCACTGGTATCCTGTTGGCTACTGAGAAAATGCCCAATAGACTAATTCTCATCCCATTCACAGAAGAGGCAGAAGCAAGCACAGAAGACAAGTGCATCTCATTGGCAGGACTCCAGAAAGCAGATAAAATGTCCATAGAGTCTTAGCACTAGTGGAGACCTTCAGGGACATCTGAGGAAACCACGTCCTTTTACAGAAAAGAAAACTGAACCCCAGAAAAGTTATCTTTCAAATTAGCAACTGGGGAGACTTAAGAGCATCATCTCCTAACTCCAAGCAAACTTTCCTTTGCACCCCTGAGGTTCCCATTTGTCAACTCAGAGAAGAAAGGGTGCAAGCTCCCCAGTAAACATAATTCATGAGTGCTGTAAGGTGGGAACACAGGAGAGGTGGGGCTCCCTTGTGGTTGGTGGGACTGGGGAAAACTCCATGACAGAGGTGACATTTGATTTGAGCTGAAATTAAGTAGGTTTCCGACTTTCTGAACTACAGGAAAATTCTCTGCAGAGGAGAATCTGCAGGAAAAGGCAAGCACATCTTATTGGCAGGACTCTAGAGAGCTGATAAAATGTCCATAGAGGCACTACCTGGAGACTGACAACTGCAGACAACAATGAAAGACTGTTGTCTCCAAAGGGCACAGCCGCTGTCACCATTGTGGTGCAGGGATGGGGAGAGAGAAAATCCCCGGACCTCTCTTTGCTCTCCTCTACTCAGCTCCCTTGAGTGACCCTCTCAGAAAGCTGCAGAGCAAGGCTGCAGAGGGGGTGCATTTCTTGGTGGCTAGCCATGCCCAGTCCAAAGCAAGGCAGAGAAGGGCAGAGGATGGACAAATGCGGAGGAACAAGGACACCTGGAAAGCAAAAGGCCTTCCATAGCCTTGAGTTTGTCAGAACCACTGCTTCTCCCCGTGTGCCAGTGAGTGATGGGCCAAGATTCCTGGGAGGGAGGAGCTCCTGGCTGGTGTAGCTTTGATGCTGCAACCTGTTAGCTTTTTTCACTCCAGTGTCTGATAACTAATATCTCTGCCATCTTGAGTGTTGTTTTGTTTTGTAAAATGTGCAACCAGATGAGCACCAGTATTCTGTGTGATAGTGAACCATACCCTTTTACACCTACATTTTCCATAACCTAACATGGGTTATGCCATCTGGGCAAGTATTTTTGTCTTCTCTTAGGTGTGAGAACAAGCTTGGGAGATGTGGTTGCCAAGTGAGTTGTTGGACTTACCAGGTACTAGAAGGTTTTTTTTTTTTTTGTAAATTGATGATTTATAATGTAAGAGGATACTTCAAACACTTGTGAAAAATGGAATTTAAAAAGGTAAATTTACTTTGATGCAAAGAATTTTGAAATCTCTGCATATTTTTTCATAATCCACATTTCCACAAACTTTTTGAAGTTCATGCATACTGTAATTATGAAACACAAAGCGATATTATAAGAATACAATGTGGAATCATGGAATCAAACTAATTAGAATATCTACTACCTTGAATACTTACCACTTTTTGTAGTGAGAACAGTTAAAATTAACTCTCTTAGCAATTTTGTTATGTTAAATACACTGTTAACTGTATTTCATGCTGTGCAGTAGATTTCTCCCCATGCCCTCAGAACATGTGTTCCTCCTACCTGAGGCTTTGCACCCCTTGACTCTCATCTCCCCATTCCTCCTACCTCCAGCCTCCAATAACCATCATCCTACTCTCTGCTTCTATGCCTTCTATTGTTTTGGATTCCATATGTAAATGAGAACATATGGTATTTGTCTTTCTGTGCCTGGCTTATTTCATTAGCATATGGTTCTCTAATTCCATTATGTTATTGTGAATGACAAAATTTCCTTCTTTTCAAAGAGAGAATAGTATTCTGCTGTATACATATACCACATTTTCTTTATCCATTTCTCTGTTCTTGGACACCTAGGCTGATTTCATAACTTGGCCACTGTGAAGAGTGCTATAATGAACATAGGAGTGAAGGCAACTGTTCAACAAACTGATTTCCAATATTTTGGGTAAATACCTAGAAGCAGGTATTAGATTTTTAGAAGAGAACAGAAAAAAAAATCATTACGTCATTGAGGCTTTTTGCCACACCAAATACCAGAAAATTCCATGTGTATAATTTTTGGAATGGGAGAAAGGAAAAGAAGGGACCAATTTGTGGCTAAAATGGAAGGTCACAAAAGATTATGCAAGAACCTTACAAATGAGACTATGTATGACAAAATGCGGGAAGATGTGAGACTTATTTGCACAGTAACAGAAGGCTGTGCGTTCCTTCCATGGCCTCACTCACCTCCTCTGCACCCTGAAGACCAGTATGTTCTTGAAGGCCTCTGACCCTCAACAGGCCCTATTACAACACCTCCAGGCCTAACCCTTCACCATAATTTGATGGGGTGCCCAAATTCTATCAAATCAGACTTGTATCATCAGTTGAGCAGCAGGTTTACTGGGGAGAAAAAGACACTACTGTATAGTATGGACATATCAATTTTCAGAAACACTAGACTAGAAAAACAAATCTTACATCAAACTTGAAGTTTTCCAACATCCAGGGTGCTAGTTAGAGTTTATTTCCTTGATTACAGTAATTCTTTTGAAAGTGGCAATGGGTCTTAGTTCACCTGGGGGCAAATTTTTTCTTTTGAAATAGTAGCCTACTCTCTGATTTGTAGAGCAGAGAATATACATTGTTTTGATCCAGAAAAACCATCTTCAGCCATTTAGCATCCTATTTCCAAATATGACTGTCTCCAGACTTTTGTCTCAAGCCCTCAGGGGGTTTCTCAGCATCACACTTTGCTTCCAAGAGCATCAGCTGAAGGTTAGTAGAAAGTGATATCAATCCCTCTTCCCAACACAGTATCAGTGCAATGGCTGTCAAACTGACACAGACATTTAAATCCCGAAGCCAAAATTTAATGTACTGAGAGGCTAGGAACCTAATCCAATTCGGGTTTATGGGCGGTGGTGTAAAGGGAGGTAATCCTCACCAGAGGGTAGCTGTGAAAGCCTGCAGTGATCCCAGCCTCCCTCAGTTTCCTGGCCTGCCCTGTGATCCTGTCTCTGAACAGGCTCCACCCCCATCAGACCCCAAACCAATGCGGCAGCTTGGTCTTGGACTTGAACCTCCAAAACTGTGAACTAAATAAACCTTTTATCTTTATAAAGTTAGAGAAGTATTTCATTAAGGTGATGAGAAATGGACTAATACAATCAGCGAGGCCTCTGAAAGTCACCCTAATTACAGGAACTACTCACGACTTTCGGCTAAGTGACTTTGATGACAACGAAGTGGGATATGTCCTTTCAACATAAAGGTAGACTCTGTTATATGTAAAACAAGATGAAGGCCAACACGTGACCAACACTAAGAAGGAGAGAGGAGGACAAGGAATGGGGCTGTAAGGACTGAAGTTTCATGTGTTGAAATCCCAGTCTGCCCTGTGATTGGAATGTGGGCTTTGTAGAGGCGATTAGGTCATGAGGGTGGAGACCTCTTGAATAGGACTAGAATATGTATAAAAACAGGCCGGAGGATGAGCCAGCAGATAGTCTGCATCTCAGAGAGGCCCCTCACAGAACCTGACAGTGCTAGTGCCCTGATCTCCAACTTTCAGCCTTCCTCCCTAAGTCCCTTGGTTTGTGGTATTTTGTTACAGCAGCATGAGTTAGGACAGGGATTTTCTTGGTCAGGAAGACTAGGGAAGTCTTGAGCTGAAATCTAAAGAATAAGTAAGAGTCAATCAGATGGGGTGGCCATTTTGCATAATGTTTAAGATATGTCTTGAGACACCCGCATCCTGGATTGCAGTGCCTGTTTTGAGTCTTGGCTACTCTGTCTCTGCATCAGCTTCCAGCTAATGTGCACCCTGGGAAGCAGTGGTTATAGCTCAAGTAATTGGATCTCTGTTACCCATGTGAGAGAGCCTAGATTTGAGTTCCAAGCTCTTGGCTTCAACCTGGCCCAATCCTGGCTGTTATGGACATTTGAGGGATAAACGAGTATATAAAATATCTCTCTATGTCTGTCTGTCTCTCCTTGTGTGTGCGTCTCTCTGCCTTTCAAGTAAAATGAAAATAAATGTTTTAAAAAGGAGAAGTTAACTAGAGAAAGAGGATAAGGGAAATATGTGCAAAGGCCCTATGGTAGATAGGAAGACAGAAGGTAAAAGACATCAAAAGTGGCTAGTGTGGTGTAGAGAGAGTTGGGGATGGGGAGTGTAATGAAGGATGAGGCTAGCCCTCTACAGAGCCAGTCCATGTAGCACCTAGCAGCCAAAGGTCAGAGCTTGTTTTATTTATTTATGTCTGTCTTCTTGTTTGTTTTCTATTCTTCAAGCAGCAGGAAACTCCTGAAACTCCAGGCCAAAGTTGGATGATGACATTTGCAGGCTTGCTTTTCAAGATGCTTTGGCTATAGTTTCAACAATGGTGTGTGGATACAAGACTGATGTGTGTGAGAAAGACCATCACAATGGCCCAAGTGAAAGTTCATGGTAGTTTAAGTCAGAATGGAAACAGGGCCAGACTTGAGAGATACATATTCAGAGGGAGAAACCCTTGGGTGTGGTGACTGGTTAGAGCAGGAAGGCAGTTATGCTCACTGCTGGCTTGTGTAACTGTTGGGCCCATTCACCAAGAAGGGAAACACTGGGAGAAAGCCAGGTTAGGGGCAGAAGATGAGTCAGGTTGGACACATTGTGTTCAGGATGCTCTTGAGAGATCCAAGTGGGGCTATCCAGGAGGAAGTGGGAAAACACATTAATGGTGAGACCAGGATTGGAAATAGAAACCTGGGGGTCATATGCATGAAGTTAGTTAAAACTATGGATATCAGTAGAGCACTTGTAGAGTTAGAAGAGAAAATGAGTTGATGGAGTTGAATAGTCCTAAAAAGGGGACTGTTTGATCAGAGAGGTAGGAAGACAAAAAGGGGTCAAAGGGTGCTCCCAGAAACCTGGGCCCTTCCAGAAGGGGAGTGTGGGCCACAGGATCACCCAAGAGGCCAGGAAGGCCAAGACCCAGAAGCAGTGCTTTAAGCTGGTTGACACGGAAACCTGGGAGAACTTGAGGACAACTGATAAAAGGATGCACAAGCACAGATCTCTGATTTAAAATTCTTTTTGGAGAAAAAAAAATATATAATCTGAAAACATTTCCATTTTTCCTGAATGCTGTCATAGGAAAAAAAATCTGTGTTCCAGGGATCTAAAGTCATTCAGATTGGATACACAAAGGTACCTCCTCTGCCTGGGTGAGAGAAGAGTCGGGTGGAGTCAGGCTAGGAGAGAGGGTGCTATGGCACAGGTTGGCAGAGCCTGGCTTCCTGCAGCTTCTGATCCTCTGAGTTAGTTTCTGGCAGTTACCATAACAAATTACCATAACCTAGATGGCTTCAAACTGCATACATTTATTCTCTCACAGTTTGGAAGTATCCAAGTCTGAGGTCAGGGTGTCAAAAGGGCCATGCACTCTTCAAAGGCTGTGGGAAAGAATCCTTCCTTGCCTTTTCCAGGTTCTGGTAGCTCCCAGTAATCCTTGGCTTGTGGCCACATCACTCCAATCTCTGCCTCTGTTGTCACAGGGCCTTCTCCCCTTCTCTTCTATAAAATGGGCTCTTGTCTTGGGATTGGGGGCCCACCTGAATCCAGGATGACTTCATCTCAATATCCTTCATGCAATTACATCAACAAAGACAAACAACAAATAGGGACATATTTATGGGTTTCTAGGGACATATCTCTTCTTAAGGATTCATTTATTTGAGAAAGAGAGAGAGAGATCTTTCATCCACTGGTTGACTCCAAGATGGCTGTAGCAGCCAGAGCTGGGCTAGGCTGAAGCCAGGAGTCAGGAGCTTAATCCAGGTCTCCTATGTGAGTAGCAGGGTCCCAAACATTGGGCCATCTTCTGCTGCTTTTTCCAGGCCTTTAGCAGGGAGTTGAATCAGAAGTGGAGCAGCTGGGACATGAACCAGTGCCCATATGGGATGCCAGCATCACAGGTGGCAACTTTACCTCTAGCCCCTGTATCTTTTGACCACCACCATTCAACTTCGTACACCTTCCCATGCCTGCCCCTTTCTTGGAGCATCACTTTATCTTATTTGGAAATCTCTATCTGAAAACTGAAACTCTAAGAATCCTAGGTTTGTCCCTTAACACTCAACCCCAGCCCAACCCAACCAGGTCACAGGAGCCACCGGACTTGATATAAAGCAAAGTATCCTCCTCCTGGTCAGCTGGTGAGGGACATGATTCTTTTCCTGGAGGAAAACAGGGGTCAAGACCCCAGTGAGAACCAGGGACATCTTTTTTCTTGGCTAGATGCCCTTTCCACAGACACTGCTGAACTTGATCATGCAGGCAGGTCTAACACTGTTCTATGTTCAGGACTTCAGGTGTTTGAAGGTAAATGACAATTCTATGGATATGGGTTAAACAATCATTTAATCCAAATAGTTTTCCAAGTTAAAAGTCCATTTGCCCACCAGGGACTCTTAATTTTCCTGTATGAGCTACTGTGTTAGTCCATTTTCTGTTGCTGTGACAAAATAAGCAAGGCAGGATAATGTATAAAGAAAAGAGATTTATTTGGGCTGGCACTGTGGCATAATAGGTTAAGCCTCTGTCTGTGGTGCCAGTATCCCTTACGGGGACTGGTTCAAGTCCTGGCTGCTCCACTTCCGCTCCAGCTCCCTGTTAATGGCCTGGAAAAGCAGTGGAAGATGGTCCAAGTTCTTGGGCTCCTGCACCCACATGAGAGACCAAGAGGAAGCCCCTGGCTCCTGACTTTGGATCAGCCTAAGTTCAGTTGTTGTGGCCATCTGGGGAGTGAACTAGCAGATGAAAGACCTCGCTCTCTCTCTATCTGTAACTTTGCCTCTCAAATAAATAAATCTTTACAAAAAGAGAGATTTATTTAGCTTACAGTTTTAGAGGTGAGAAATCTAAGATCAATCCTCATAGCAGGTGGCATCAAGGCAGGAGAGCAGATGAGAGAGAAGGAGAGGGAGAAGGAGAGGAGCAGGAGGGAGGGAGAAAGAGAGAGAGAGAGAGAGACACCACACATCATGAGGCAGGAAGCCAGAGAGCAGGGGTCTTTTTAACAACCTCTCCTGAGAACTAACCAAGGTCCCACAAGAATGATCTTGCTCTCTTCTGAGGGCAATGCTGCCCTACTACTGAGTTCTATCTCTTAATAGTCCTGCCCCTCTCTCATCGCCATGCCAAGGAAGAGGCTTCCAACATGTGACCTCATGGAGGATCAACTCACACCATAGCAGCAGACTGAGAGTGAGAACTCAAGAAAACTGGCCAATAATCAGTGACTGTATCCAGGAACACAGATCCAGGAGGTTGTGTAAGGGGCCTGTGGCTGTGGGGAGAACAGGAGTAGAGAAGGACTCATGGCTGTCACCTTCCCCTCTGAGTATGGGTCGTGCACATTGTCCAAGGTTGTTTTCGCATGCATAATTAAAGAGGGGTTTTATGGGTTTCCTAACCTCAGAACTGTATCTTCTTTCTGAGATGATCAAGTACGGAAAGTGGCACTTCATTTAGCTGCTACTGTAAAGTACTTTTTAATAAGCAATAACTAGAATTCCCCCTCTGCCAAAGAGCCCATGGATCTCTGTGCATGCATTTGGCTTATGCTCATGAGACTACAGAAGAGCACTGTCAGTCCTCACCCACCGTACATTTGGGGAAACCAAGTCCCAGAGATGATAAATGAGGGCCGTGCCATGTTCCCGCCACCCACAAGGCAACTATCTGATTGGACCATCACGAAGACTCTGCAAATCTAAAGTGGTCCCCTGAGATCACTCTGTAGCTAAGAAAGGAATCAGAGGCAGGCCTCAATTTCTAGGGCTACGTTTTATCTTGTAAATCAGTGGCTCCCAAACCCCGCAGTGGTAAATGGGCTTGTGAAATGCCTCCCTTTCCATCCTGCCTCAGACCCACTGTGTCACAATCTTTATGGGGCAGGGCCAGGGTAATGCTGAACCATACCCCCACCCACACACATACACATTTCTGTTACTCAGTCACATGGGAGACCCACCCCTACCCTCTGCTTTGGGCCTCCTGGGAACTTGGTGTGGCTTCCTCTCTGCACACTGGTTCCCCGAGCTGGCAGTCATCATCCCTGGCTCTGTGAGGACATGTTTGGTCTTTGGTTTCCACTAGTTGGACCCATGTTGCCTCCTGGTGGATGAAATTATGCCAAAGAATCATCCTACTGTGGGTTTCCATAAGTCACAGAAATCTGCAGGCAAGCTGACCAAGTGCACTCTCTATGTACCAGTCTGCAGTTGGTAGAGCAGCTAGGGGACGGAGTCAGATAGCCATGTGGCCTTGGGTAAGCCCATTCTTCCCTGGACCTGAGTCTCAATTTCCTCATCTGTGCAAAGGACACGACTAGGGGGCTGGTGACATAGAAGGAGGGCTATTAAAAGAATCCAGTTAAATAGTGTCTGTCAGATGCCTGGCATGTGCTTAGGTTCTCTTCTCTCCTCCCGGGAAGGTCCCCTTTCTGTTACATGAGTTCTGGGAGCCTCTGTTCCCTCTTCCTATAAGAACAAAAGCATGGCAAATCATTCTCTGTGTATATTTGTATGTGTGTGTGTCTTTGAGTTAGAATATGTTTGTCGTAATTTTAATTATTTGATTTTCCTAGGTTGGCTTAACCTAGAGTTCCTGGTTAAATAACAGCTCTGTGGCCACTCACCTAGTTCTTACCTAACAGAATTACTCAGGAGGGCAGTGGTTGGGTTGCAAGTCAACCCCACAATGAGGAACGTCAGTCTAGAACAGGACTGCAATAAGTTGCTCTTATTCATGAGGCCCTAAGCATTGCCTTCCCTACCAGTGATCATGGCACTTCTCAGTGTATCCAGGTTTCAGCCCGTTTGAGGATCCTCTTACCCTAAAGCCCCAAAATATGTCTTATATACTCAGTAAATGTTTGTATTTTGCAGTAGACCATCTTAAACACAATCTCCAAATTTGATATAACAGAGTAACAGGCAAAAGTTTGTTTTATTTGTATGGCTGAGAGAATTGAAGCTGTGTCTTCCTGGTTACAGAAATCCAGAGCTCAATAAACTGTAGGGTAACCAATCATCCAGTTTGTCTGGTACTGGGCAAGTTGAAACAATTAGCAGGGAAGGCATGGGATGTGAAAGAAGATCTTTTCAATCCCTTCCGATAACACCAGCTGTTCATCCATCCCCAACCCACTATTAAAACTATCCCAGGTGAGATCTCCTTGTGTTATGGAAAAGCTGGTGAGATGAATCTGAGATTTTATCCAGGAGTTGAGGAAAATGTACAGGATTGGACCCAATGTTAAGAAGAGAAGCAGTGAAGCTTTATTTGAGTAGGAAACAGAAGAGCTCCCAGCAAAGGGAGGGGCTGGTGGAGAGAAAGACGGAGCTGCTGAAACTTGCAGTCTAGGGGTGTTTGTGTGTCTGTAATGCACCATCTTCCAAAAGCAAATGTAGTAGTTATACATCAGCTATTGTGAAAGCAGTGGCAGTTCTTAATGGAATTTCTTCTAACTTGTTTTTGTTGAACCTTAAATCTTGCAGTCCATTGGCAAATATTGTTACAACCTGACTTGCATATTGTTTTGTTCAGTGTGTGTGTGCTGGCCAGGAACTGTGACATGGTGTTAGAAGTCTGAGCTGAGCAGCACTGCGGCGCACTTGGCTAATCCTCTGCCTGCGGTGCCAGCACCCCGGGTTCTAGCCCTGGCTGGGGCGCTGGATTCTGTCCTGGTTGCCCCTCTTCCAGTCCAGCTCTCTGCTGTGGCCCGGGAGTGCAGTGGAGGATGGCGCAAGTGCTTGGGCCCTGCACCTGCATGGGAGACCAGGAGGAAGCACCTGGCTCCTGGCTTCGGATCAGCACAGCGCACCGGCCGTATCGGTCATTTGGGGGGTGAACCAATGGAAAAGGGAGACCTTTCTCTCTGTCTCTCTCTCACTGTCTAACTCTGCCTGTCAAAAAAAAAAAAAAAAAAAGTCTGAGCTGAGATGGAGTGAATCTGTCCAGCTTCGAGTCTCTGGCTCCCTCATTCAGCACTGCCTCAGGAAGAACTACACATGCTGTGCTGGACTCATGAGTGAGGCTCTGTCCAGGCTCTTTGAACACTGGTGAATCCTGGCGACTGGCAGACTGAGCAGCTGGGACTTCTCACTCTGGAATCACAGGGCTGTGCTCAGAATGGTCCTTCAGTCAGACGTGATGCACAGGGCCAGGCCTGTGGTAGCCAGAGAGGGGGAAACCAATAGCCTCTGCTGCTTTCTAGCAGCCTGACCTTGCAAAGTCCTCTCTGAGTCTCAGTCTCCTTACCACTTTGGCAACACTATCTTCTTCAAAGATCAGTGTCAGAGCCCTGGAGGCCACAGGCATGCACTTCCCAAAACTCACTGAAGTAAAGACAGTTCTTCTCCTCAATCTTTATGCCCATAATGAGGCATATATTTGGAAATGTGTGATAACATCAGTAAAATATGCCAGTGTGAGCTGAGATTCCAGTTCTCAATGTTGGTACAAAACAGTGGAGCTGGAGAAAAATTTTAAATATTCTCTTTTCCAGAACGATTATCACTAATGATCCATGATCCTGTGAGTTATACAAAATCCAGATTCTCCAATAGAACCATTGCATAGATAAAGAAACTGAGGCCCAGAGTGGATGCATAGATGACATGCCTGCTATCTGAAATCTAGTCTAAAAATCCAGTCTTCTAACCTGTAATGTTCTGATGCAATTGTTCCTCCATTACATTGTCTCCCAACCCTTCCTCAAAGATTTGGTCTCTGACAGTGCAGTGAGCTGGGAGAGCAACTGCCTTGAGAAGAGACTAGCACGTGGCTGATGTTGGTTGAGAGGGTGTGAGAGCTGGTTTTGCCAGAAGGAAAAGAAAATATATCACCAATGAGCACCTTGAGCAGGCCAGTGTGGGAGAGACAAGATTCGCTAACCAGAAAGAAGACAGCTAACTTTCCCCAACTGGCTGGATTTAGGCTGACCCCACCCAAGAGACTATGCTTGATTGCTTGATGAGACTGAGTCATGTTGGACATTTTTTTTTTTTTTAAAGAAGCAAAATTCTAGCTACTAAGAAACAAGGATCCCTGACCTAGAAATATGAAAACAGTAGTCCCCTAATAAAATGAGGTGCCGGTGCCGGCTTTTCCAGGCTATCACATGAGCATCTTTGATATCTAGGGCATGCTATAGACTAATAGTAGACTCACCCTGTTTCATTACAGCTGAAATTGGGCAGCAGTTTTGCTTACACCCCAGGGCCACCTCCGTAATTTAGGCTTAGGCCTTACCATGGCTCTCCCCTCAATAAGTCACACTAGTAATGGGAAAACACTTTGTACACTGGGGAGGAACTGAATGTGTAATTGAAAAGCTGTACCCAATTTGCTCAGCCCCAGGATCTGACAGTTCGAAAGGTAAGTGCTTCTTGCTAAAGATGGATTGTGAACTGGATTAGAAAATCATGACTGTGATTGCTGTGGCAATGTGGCAGCTCGGGAGTACCCTTGACAGCTGCAATGGAACCCATCATTTTGGCTAACAGGGGACTGTGTCACCATTCCAAGTGATTTTAACTGCATTTTCCCCTCTAACCTGTAGATAAGAAGCAGGATTCAGAGTTGATTCCCTTATATAAATCCGTGAAGAAAAATGAGGCTGTTTATCAGGTTCTTGGGAAGTTGAAGATTTGGCTAGATTTAGTAAGACCCTGTGACAAAGACAAAGTATTTCCAAGAATAATAGAAGCAATGGATAATGTAGTATTCTAAAAGTATGTTCAGTTATGCATTAGGTTAAAATGGAAAATAAATTATAGGTGGAATTGTACATAACAATAAAAGATTTCTGAGCTTCCACCCCTAGCCTCTTATTAAGAGTCATATTCAAGAGGTCACAACTTTGTTAAACCAAAAGACACTGATGATCTCTTGGTGTCAAAATGGGTTTGATATGTGTTAGTAAAATAATAACAATAATAGCTAATATAAATGATTATCATGTACCAAGGACAAAGCTAATCACTTCCATATATCTCATAGAGGGCACAAAAACAAGCATTCAAGGGGCTGGCATTGTGGTGTAGCAATTAAGGCCACTGCCTGTGTTGCCAGCATTCCGTATGGGTTCTGGTTCCAGTCCTGGATGTTCCACTTCTGATCCAACTCACTGAAAATGGCCTGGGAAAAGCAGCGGAAGGTGGTGCAAGTGCTTGGGCCCCTGCCACCAATATGGGAGACCTGGAGGAATTCCCGTCTTCTGGCTTCGGCCTGGCCCAGTCATGACTGTTTAGGCCATCTGGGGAGAAACCCAGAGGATGGAAAGTCTACCTCTGTCTCTCCCTCTCTTTGTAACTCTGACGTTCAAATAAATAAATAAATCTTAAAAAAAGCATTCCATATGTGATAGGTATTATCCGAGTTATTACATATCACTATTACAATCCTATAAGTTATGTGCCCCTTATTGTGACCATTCTTTAATGAGGAAACAGGTCCCAATTTATTCAAGTTTCCTCAGCTGCATACCCTAATATAGGATAGGACATCAACTCACTTTTTTTTTTTAAGATTTATATATGTATCTGGGGAAGGGGGAGAGAGAGAAGAGAGATCTTCCATCCTCTGGTTCACTCTCCAGATGGCTGCAAAGAGCTTAGGCTAGGCTGGACTGAAACCAGGAGTGTGGACTCCATCCATGTCTCCCATGTGAATGTCAGGGGACCACACATTTGGACCATCTTATACTGCTTTTCCAGGCTCAATAGTAGGAAGCTGGATCAGAACAGAGCAGCTGAAACTCAAACTGGTGTTCTGATATGGATTGCCAACATCTCAAATGGTGGCTTAACCACTGCACTACAGTGCTGTCCCCTCAACTCATTTCTCTGTGATCTGGGAGCGCATACTTTGTGCACAGATGCTCTCATGCCTCCTTGCTATCCATGTTGCCATTTTCATGTTGTTGTCACCTATGTGGCAAAACCATTTGTCCAACTGAATGCTAGCATTATAAGTAAGAGTATAAGCTTTGGGCCCAACTCTGCTACTGAACAACTGTGTGGCCATCTCTGAAGTTCCTTAACCTCTCCGTGCCTGAGTTTCCTTACCCGTGAAATGAGGATAACACCTCCCTCATAGGGTGACTGAAAGAAAAATAATGACACTCAATAAACTTGCTGTTAATGTTGCCTGTTATTAGTTCTAAATGCACCTGCTATCTCAGATGTAAATAGCCTCTCTGTGACATAATTGCCTAGTGTTTGATAAAAGTCATAGTTATGCCGGAAGGACATGTTTTGAATTCGGAAAATTGCCATCCTCCTGGCTGGCAGCTATCAATTCTGGAAGACTGAGCATGCCCAGCCTGTGAGAGCCTTAAGACACGGAGCAGAGCCATGGTATCAAGCACTCTTTGCCTCTGGGATTTGCAGACACTGAGGAGCATGTGTGAAGGGAACTTAAATGGCCAGTGTCTCATTTACACTGAGCATGTGTGAAGCTGTCAGTTCAGCCACCAGCTCAAATCTGCTGCTTTCAGAATCACCAGCACAGTTGCTGCTAGTTAGCGAGGAGGTTGGAGAGGTAAAAAACAAGCCGGGCAGGCTCTCCTTCCAGAAAGTGTTAACTCTGCATCTGTCATTCCAACAAAGCTTCATCTCTCTACCTCTCAAAGGCCCTGTCTGCTGAAGAATCCACTAAAAGGATTTAAATACCCTTGGATGGTCCAAGCCTCAAGCGGTCAAGATGATTGGCCACTTTGATCAGCTGACATCTTTGGCAAGGACATGGATGAAAAGTAAAACACTTCCAGGGATTGGACCCAACAGGGTGAGAGAGCAAGTGTTAAGAATTGAGTAGGATTTGTCGCCCCAAAACCCCTGCAGCTGTTTAAACTCTGGTTTCTTTATGTTAATTGCTGATTCATTAAGGAGGAGGGGGTTGATGTAACGATGGCCTCTGACAGGTGGGGCTAGTCTTTAGGTTACTGGGTTGCACCCTCTGAGGGTGGTTCTCAAAAGAGGTTTTGATGGTTTGAGTTCAAGCTCTGCCTGGCTGTGGGCACTCTCTCTTCCAGGCTCACCATGTGATCAGTGTCTGTACCTGCTGTAACCACTCTCCACCAGTTCCCAAATGCTGAGGCCATGGCTCCTGCAACCTCCACTGTAAATCGAAATAAACTTTCTCTCTTCCCAAGATGCCTCTCTTGGGTATTTTATTAAAATAACGAAAAGCAAACTGATACAGCAGGCAAGGAAACCAACCTAGAGGCACTGATCTTACCCACAGCCCTGGGCGTTAACACTTTGGCTTGCCTATAAGAAAGCATTCATAAAATTGAGTTGATTTTCTGTGTCTTTGTCTGCAATTCTGTACTGAAAAATTCAGCAACCAGTAACTCCCAAAGTCTCCACATGTCCACACTGAGAATTCCAGGAAATCTCAGTCTTTCCAGAACAAATGAAGGCCTGATTATTAAATTATGTTTATCATTCAACCATCAGTAGTTCACACACTTAAGTCTAATTAAAAATCAGCTACTCCGCTTAGTGATTGTAACAAAGGAGGTAATTGTTCAGTAATTCTAAACACTTAATCTCCATGTTAAGCAGGAAATACACTCCACTTTCTCTTGGTTTATTTATTTAATGATTGAAAGCCATAGTCACAGAGAGAGAGAGAGAGACCTTCCATCTGTTGTTTTACTTCCGAAATGCCTGCAACAGCTGGGGCTGGACTAGGCCAAAGCCAGGTACCCCAGCTGAGTCTCCCACATGGGTAGCAGAAACCCCAGTGCTTGGATCATCATCTTCTGCTCCCCAGGTACATTAGCAGGGAGCTGGACTGGAAGTAGATACAGGACTTGAAGTAGGCACTCTGAGAAGGGATGTGGATGTTCCAAGTGGTGGCTTCACCCACTGCACCACAAGGCCTGTCCCAGGGGGCTTTCTATTTTTTAAAATTTTATTTATTTATTTTGAAAGTCAGAGCTACTTGGAGAGAGAGAGATGGAGAGAGAGGGGGATCTTCCATCTACTGGTTCACTTTTCTGATGGCCACAATAGCAAAAGCTGAGCCAGGAGCTTCATCGGGGTCTCCCATGTGGGTGGCAGGGGTCCAAACACTTGGGCTGTCTTCTGTGGCTTTTCTCAGGCCATTAGCAGGGAGCTGAATCAGCAGCCAAGGCATGAACCAGTGCCCATATGGGATGCCAGCATCACAGGTGGTAACTTTACCCACTACACCACAACACCAGCCCTTGCTTTCTCTTTAAATGCAAGTTTCTCTCAGGCAGGTTTAACTTGTCTTTGTGTTAATGAGGGTGTCTTCAATAGCTTAGAAGCTGCTGTCCTTGCATGGCTGTTAAGGTGAAGAAGCCAGAGGGGCTTAAAGTCAGATCTCACAACCATAGATGAAATTCTCTCTCAAGTTCACTTAGTTTAATGAAAAAGTTTTCTTATCCAACAAAGAGACATTCGAGATTCATACTTAAATATTATTTTTAAAAATACTCTTCTGGGGCCAGTGCTGTAGCTCAATGGGTTAAAGCCCTGGCCTGAAGCACCAGCATCCCATATGGGCACCATATGGGATGTTCTAGTTCAGTTCTAGTTCCGGCTGCTCTTCTCTGATCCAGCTCTCTGCTATGGCCTGGGAAAGCAGTAGAAGATGGCCCAAGCCCCTGGGCCCCTGTACCCGCAGATCCGGAAGAAGCTCCTGGCTCCTGGCTTTGGATTGGCACAGCTCCGGCTGTTGCGGCCATCTAAGGAGTGAACCAGCAGATGAAAAACTGCTCTCTCTGGCTCTACCTCTCTCTGTAACTCTGTCTTTCAAATAAATAAAATAAATCTTTAAAAAATACTCTTTTATCTTTGAGTGTCTTGTATTTGCTTTTTTCCCCCTCAGAATATGTTTACTCATTTTAAAATTTCAAGTGTTGTTAATTAGTTCTCACATGAAGCTTATTGCCTTTTGGATTTTGATTGGGATTTTTATTTATTGAGGAAGATGCTGATTACTAAATTGTTATGCTGAAGTGTTCCTACTTCCTTGCTCAGTCTCCTCCTCTGGGAAACCACATGTGGGTTTTTCAGGCCTACCTTTCATGTTCCATTTTCTGGTTAAGCAAATCCAATGATAATAATGCATAACATTGGTCACAGACAAGAACCCACCTCATCATTCATTCATTCTTTCTTTTTAAAGACTTATTTATTTAAAATGCAGACCACCAGAGAAAAATCTGTCTGCTGGTTCACTCCCCAAATGGCTTCAATTGCCAGGTCTGGGCCAGGCTGAATCCAGGAGCCAGGAACTCCATCAGGGTCTCCCACTTGGGTGACAGGGCCCCAAGAATTTGTGCCATCATCTGCTACCATCATGGGAACATTAGAGGGGAAGTGGATTGGGAGTAGGGCAGCTAGGACTTGAACTCATACGCTAATGTGGGATGTTGGTGTCGCAACAGGAGGCTTAATATGCTGTACCACAACACTGACCTACATGATTCCTTCTTTCCTCCCATATTTCTAACCCAGAATTCAGGAACAATTAGTCTAGATCAAGGACTCAGCCTTTGGCAAAGTCTTAAGAGCTCTGCCCTCTTCTCTCCATTGGGAAATCCCAACACACAGAGCACAGGTGGATGGAACTGAGACTTGGCTTAGCGGACCCTTATGCACCCAGAAATGCCCTCTCCTAGCTAGAGAGGAAGCATGCTTTTAGAAACAAGGTTTGGCTAGGAACCTTGGCTCCACCCTTATTAGTTGTTGGAACTTGGGCCCCTGCACTGTGTGGGAGAGCTGGAAGAAGCTCCTGGATCCTGGCTTCAGATCGGTGCAACTCCGGCCGTTGCGGCCACCTGCAGAGTGAGCCATTGGATGGAAGACCTCTCTTTCTCTCTCTCTCTCTCTCCCTCTCTCCCTCTCTCCCTCTCTCCCTCTCTCCCTCTCTCCCTCTCTCCCTCTCTCTCTCTCTCTCTCTGCCTCTCCTTCTCTCTGTGTAACTCTGACTTTCAAATAAATAAATAAATAAATTTTTATTTTTTTTTTAAAAGTGAATGGCAAAAGAGATTTAACCCACGTTAATTTCCTGCCTCTGATCTGGTGATGGATTATAAGTTTCTAACTCCCTCTATAAACCTCTCCTTTTCAGAATGCCATCATTTTGTCCTTTACAGCTGTCCTCACAGGATTTATGATTTATAAGGATTCAGGGAATAATGCTAATTTAAAAGTCCTTGTAGCTGGGGCCAGCACTGTGGTGTAGTGGGTAAAGCTGCCACCTGCAGTGCTGACATCCCATATGGGCGCCAGTTTGAGTCCCGGCTGCTCTATTTCCAATCCAGTTCTCTGCTATGGCCCGGGAAAGCAGAAGAATATGGGCCAAGTCCTTGGGCCCCTGCACCCACGTGGGAGACCCAGAGGAAGCTCCTGGCTCCTGGCTTCAGATCAGCACAGCTCCAGCCATTGCAGTCAATTGGGGGAGTGAACCAGCTGATGGAAGACCTCTCTCTCTTTCTCTCTCTCCCCCCCCTCTCCCTCCCTCCCTCCCTCCGCCTCTCCTTCTCTCTTTGTGTAAACCTGACTTTCAAATAAATAAATAAATCTTTTAAAAAATTTTAAATAAAGTCCCTATAGCTACGGCAGACACATGGTACAGCAATTAAGTAGCCACTTGGGACACCTGCATCCTCTATCAGACTGCCTGGTTTGAGTCCCAGCTACTCTGCTTCTGATCCAGTTTCTGGTGATGTGCACCCTGGGAGGCAGCAGGTGGTGGCTAAAGTACTTGATCCCTGCCACTCATGTGGGAGACTCCAACTGAGTTGTAGATTCCTGGCTTTTTGCTCACACAGCTTAACTGCTGAGAGCATTTCAAAAGTGAACCAGTGGATGAAAGACCTTTCTCTTGATCTTTCTCTTGCTCTCTCTGTCTCTCTGCCTTTCAAATAATAAATATTTTAAATGTTTTATATCATTTTTATAGTTTTAAGTATAAATAAATTTTAAATTTCTTTGTTACTGCTAGCAAGACTTAAGCAACAAATAGAGAAAAGTAAGTAAGATGAATAGTGGGTTCCGTGGGGGTGCCGCACAAAGATATGCCCATGCCATAAATCCCAGAACCTACATATGTGTTCTTATTTAGAAAAAGAAAGTCTTTGCAGATACAATGAAGTTAGGGATCTTGAGAGAAAGAGGTCATCCTGGATGTTCCAGGTGGGCCCTACAAACACTTGGAGTTAGGCAGAGAGAGGGGGAGGCAATGTAGCCATAGAGGCAGAAACTGGAGTGTTGTGGCCACAAGGCAAAGAATGCTGACAGTCATCAGAAATGGGAGGCAAAGGACACATCAGCCGCCTGGGCCCCCAGAGAGTGCAGCTCTGCTGCATTACAAACTGCTGGCCTCCCACTGTCAGAGCAGATTTCTGTCATTTTAAGCCACCAAATTTGTGGCACTTTGTCACAGCAGCCACAGGAAACTAATACAATGCCACTGTTATTACTAATAAATATAGGTTAGTGTTATTTCAGTCAAACCTTTACTTCTTCATCTATGCTACAGAGAAGCAATAGAAGTCCCTACTGTGGCATTTTCCCCAACTAGAACCCTTTCAAAACCAGTAGCAGCTGCAATGGAGGTCAAGGGTAAATGGAAGAGTTCCCTGACACTGAAGTCATATGACTGATCATTCTGCTTTACATGACCCAAAGTGCTCCATGACTGCTATGGAGAAACTACAGTGAGAGAAGAGTTTATGTTTGCACTTGTCTGTCAATGTTGACAATGCCTGTGAAATCAGAGTCCACTACCTTGGACCTTCTCACCAGAGAGGGGCTTTGCATCTCAACTTGCATCCGCACCGAGTTCACCAAACAGGGATTATGAAGCTATCTTGTGATTCTATCACCTGCATGTGAACATGCAAAGGTGATAACCTCCAGCAGTAATAAAACATTAGCTCAATTCTCTGACCTTCTTTGAAAAAAAAATCCATTTATCACCATTTGGCATCTTTGGGTTGGACTCATTTGGGATATTGTGTTCTTTTTGTGAGTACACAATGAGCTAAGTTTCTCTCAAGCTGTGTGCTTAGGAAGGCGCATTTATAAGATTTTCTTCTTAACACTAACCACTGAAAATTAGTTTTCTCCTAGAAAAACAATTTCTCTTTTTCCTAGGGGTGTAGTACAACTGGAAGTTCAGAGCACATCAAAAACAAAATATCAAAGTGATTTTGAAGGTGGTTTGGAACTTTGAGCAGAGGCAGGGTACCCCTTCTTTCTGTGCTGTAAGTAAGACTGGAATTGAGGTTGGGGGCAGGAGGTTGTCTTACAACCCACTTCAGTCAGGTTAATGGGCTTTCCAATCATCAGTAGGGAAGGGCAGGTAGAACCCAGCATCTTTTAAGTGATGCTACCAGATCCTTGGCTTGTTTTACAATTCCTTTAGTAAGTACATGAATTTAACTTCGGTCAATGTTTCCACTTTTTTTCATAGCTTCCACTTATTTGGTACATTTGATTGCTCTCTTCCAAAGGAAGTGGGAAAGCATCAGTTAGAAAGCATTTTTGGGGCTGGTGCTGTGGGGTAGTGGATAAAGCTGCTGCCTGCAGTGCCAGCATCCCATATGGGCGCCAGTTCTAGTCCCGGCTGCTCTTCTTCCAATCTATCTATCTGCTATGGTCTGGGAAAGCAGTGGAAGATGGCCCAAGTCCTTGGGCCCCTGCACCCACATGGGAAGACCTGGAAGAAGCTCCTGGCTCCTGGCTTTGGATCAGCACAGCTCCGGCTGTTACAGCCACTTGGGGAGTGAACCAGTGGATGGAAGATCTTGCTTTCTCTATGCCTCTCCTTCTCTCTCTGTGTAACTCTGACTTTCAAATACATAAATAAATCTTAAAAAATTTGAAGTCATTTTCACCTTTTTTTGGACTCTATTTCTTTAGGAGAAAGTTTTATTGGGCATTTCCTGCTTCTATATACAAGCTATCCCTGGAAACTAAGCGGTTTCTTATGGATCAGTACTAATTTCTCAGCCACATGTACTTTGTTTCCAGCACAGAATAGATGCTCCATAAATATTAACTGACTCCTAAATGAATATATGAATATACATGGTAAGCATCATAACTTTAAAAAGCATCAAATGAGTAAACCATAAATAAAGAATACGTCTTTAGTAGACAGCGTGAAAAGTTTGGAGTCGACAAAGGCAGAGCTCTACTGATCAATATTTAACCACTATGTCAAGTACTGTTTAGCACTGAGAATGAATGCAGTGAACAAGACAAAGTCCCTCCTCTCATGTGACAGCCATTCTAGCTGGGGAAATAAACAAGGATAAAGACAATGTTACAGGTTCTACTTGAGATGAATATAGACGTTCACCCAAAACCAAACATACGTGTTGGTTGACTTTCAGGTCGACTGACTCTGGTCCTTCTTGAACCCTTACTTTACATTCCCAAAATTTTTTTAACTTTTATTTAGTAAATATAAATTTCCAAAGTACAGTTTATGTATTACAATGGCTTCCCTCCCCCCCCCCATAACTTCCCTCCCACCTGCACCCCTCCCATCTCCCACTCCCTCTCCCATTCCATTCACATCAAGATTCATTTTCAGGCCGGTGCCGTGGCTCAATAGGCTAATCCTCCACTTGCGGCGCCGGCACACCGGGTTCTAGTCCTGGTTGTGGCACCGGATTCTGTCCCGGTTGTCCCTCTCCCAGGCCAGCTCTCTGCTATGGCTTGGGAATGCAATGGAGGATGGCCCAGGTGCTTGGGCCCTGCACCCGCATGGGAGACCAGGAGAAGCACCTGGTTCCTGGCTTCAGATCAGCGCAATGCGCCGGCCACGGCGGCCATTGGAGGGTGAACCAATGGCAAAGGAAGACCTTTCTCTCTGTCTCTCTCACTGCCCACTCTACCCGTCAAAAAAAAAAAAAAAAGATTCATTTTCAATTATCTTTATATACAGAAGATCAATTTAGTATATATTAGTAAAGATTTCATCAGTTTGCAAACACACAGAACATAAAGTATAAAATACTGTTTCAGTACTAGTTATAGCATTAATTCACATTGAACAACACATTAAGGACAGAGATCCTACATGAGGAGTAAGTGCACAGTGACCCCTGTTGTTGACTTAACAAATTGACACTCATGTTTATGGCATCAGTAGTCTCCCTAGACTCTAGTCATGAGTTGCCAAGGCTATGGAAGCCTTTTGAGTTTGCCGACTTCGATCTTATTTAGACAAGGTCATAGTCAAAGTGGAAGTTCTCTCCTCCCTTCAGAGACAGGTACCTCCTTCTTTAAATGATTTTTAAAAATTTACATAGTTACAGAGTTACATAGGCAGAGAAAGGGAGAGGTCTTCCATCCACTGGGTCACTGCTCAATTGGCCAAAATGGCTGGAGCTGTGCTGATCTGAAGCCAGGAGCCTGGAACTTCTTCCAGGTCTCCCACATGGGTACAGGGGCCCAAGGACTTGGTCCATCTTCCGCTGCTTTCCTAGGTGCATTTGCAGGGAGTTCATCAAACGTGGAGCAGTGTAGCATATTTTAAATGGAAGAGACCCACATTTTCAAGTTTACGTTCAAAGTCACCATTTTTTGAGGATGTTTCCAGATTTTGAATTTCTCTCTTTGCAAATAAACTGATCTTCAAAATTTCATGAGTTATTAAAAAACTATTTTTTAAAACCAAGTTGATAATATTTTAATTGTCAACAAGCATCCAGCACCATTTAAACAGTACAGGAAGCAACATGGATTTCTGGGTACTTGTCTCAATGTGAATCATCATCCCCAGGATCCTCTCAGCTGTGGTTCATACATCCCAATGACAATCTCAAATGTAACCAGCATAACATATAGTCTGTATCACAGCCAGAAGCAGTTTCCAAAAGTCTAACCCAGGAAGATGGAAGCAGTTCAGACTAGGATGGTCAAAGTGAAATTGGCAAGAAGTAGTAAGATTTGTGGTATCTTTTATGGAGCCAATATGATTCTCTGATTTTTGCATGCAGCATATTAGGAAATGAGAGGAGCCTCCAAGACTTAGGGACCAAGAAACTGGAAAGTGAAGTTACCGTTTACTAAGATTTCATTTCATTTCACTTCCCCCCAGTTCAGAGAGAGTAGGCTGAGGAAAGCAGATATTCCAGACTCAAGTTCTGAAGATGCTAAGTTTGAGATTTCTGTTATTCAAGGAGTATACTACAAAAGTTCATGGGAAAATGGAATTAAAAGATGAGTTTAGGGGTAAGCATTTGGCTTAATGGTTAAAACTCCTGCATCCCACATCAGAGTACCAGTGTCTGATACCCAGCTCTAGCTCCTGACTCCAGCTTCCTGCTAATGCAGACTCTGGAAGGCAGCAGTCATGGCTCAAATTGCAGGGTTCCTGCTACATACACAGGAGACTTGGAGCGAATTCTTAACTCTTGGCTTTATCCCTGGGCCCAGTCCCAGCCACTGCAGGCATTTAGGGAACAAACAAGCTGATTGGAGCTGTATGAGTACAGAGCTCTCAGTCTCTCATACACACACACACACACACGCACACATTTATATATTTGTGTATACACACACATGTTATTTTAGTACAAAAACTTGAAATCTGTACAAAAAATGATCTTCAAAAAGTTCATAGACAATGTATATTCAAACAAACTGTTCATGAATTTTTAAATGACTTTTATGTATATGATTCTTTTATTTTTTAAAGAGATTTATTTATTTATTTGAAAGGCAGTTATAGAGAGGCAGGGGCAAAGAGAGAGAGAGAGAGAGAGAGCAAGGTCTTCCATCCACTGGTTCACTTCCCAAATGGCCACAACAGCCGGAGTTGGGCTGATCTGAAGCCAGGAGCCAGAAGCTTCTTCTGGGTCTCCCATGTGGGTGCAGGGGCCTAAGCACTTGGGCCATCTTCTACTGTTTTCCCAGGCCATAGCAGAGTTGGATCAGAAGTAGAGCAGCCAGGACTTGAACCAGTGCCCATATGGGATGCCGACACTGCAGCCGTTGGCTTTACCCGCTACACTGTAGTGCTGGCCCCTATTCATGAATGTTTTAAAAAATGCGTGCACTGGGACTGGTGCTGCAGCAAAGTGGGTAAAGCCGCTGCCTGCAGTTCCGGCAACCCATATGGGTGCCTGTTCAAGTCTCGGCTGCTCCACTTCCCATCCAGCTCTCTGCTATGGCCTGGGAAATCAGTAGAAGATGGCACAAGAAGCTCCAGACTCCTGGCTTCGGATCAGTGTAGCTCCAGCTATTGCAGCCAATTGGGGAGTGAACCAGCGGATGAAAGATCTCTCTCTCTCTGCCTCTCCTTCTCTCTGACTTTCAAATAAAAAGTAAGTAAATCTTTAAAATGATGCATGCACTAAAATAAATTTACCTCTTACTTTCATTTCTTGCTGAACTTTTAAAAAATTAACCACCTATATCCAAGAGGAGCTCCAATGGACAGATTTTGCCAGGGCAGAAGGAGGGCTAGTATCATAAGTAAGAAAGTTCCATGTTCAAGGGATTTGGAAATGATGGATAAAACATGACACATTGCTTTACTCTAGAACTTCTTAACATTTTTAGCTCAAATATACTTTATGAACATTCAAAAGAAAGATTCAAGTTTTACTAATTTATAACACACTTATTTTGGGGAACTTCCAGTTACACTATTATTCTACAAGACATTCTGTGGACAATACAATTGAAAACCATTAATATTAACTGTACTCTTTAAGTTTTATTTATTTTTTGTTTTGTTGAACGATAAAATTGGAGAGAGGTATCCTCCATCTGTTGATTAACTCCCCAAATGCCTGCAACAGCTGGAGCTGGGCCAAGCCAAGCGAGGAGCCCTGAACTCCATCTAAATCTCCCACCTGGGTAGTATTCAAATCATCACTTGCTGCTTCCCAGGGTGCACATAAGCAGGAAGCTGGATTGAAAGAGGGGCCAGGACTTGAACTTCTGCATTCCAATGTGGGCTGCAAGCAACCCAAGAGCAATATAACTGCTCATAGCACCTGTTCCTAATTCTAGTTTTTAAACAGAAATTTCATCACCTTGAAATAGGACAGCACACAAAGCCATATGATTTGGAACTTATATTCTTCAATCAGTACTTAATTACTTTTGTAATACTTAGCAATTCTTGTGAATTAATAGAGCCCTGTTTTAGTTTGGGAAGTATATTCTTAACAGTTTGGTTACAAGAATCAGACCCAAGAGTCAGCTCATCCCTTGAGTGTACTAATAAAGTCAAGTTTCTAAAGCTACAGAACAGGGAGTCAGCATTGTGGCATAGCAGGTAAAGCTGCCACCTGTGACACTAGCATCCCATATGGGCACTAATTCATGTCTCTGGTGGTTTCACTTCTGATCGAGCTCCCCGCTAATGGGCATGGAAACGCAGCAGCAGATGGCCCAAGTGCTTGGGCCCCTGCACACATGGGGGAGACCTGGAAGAAGCCCCTGGTTTTGGTCTGGCCTGGCCCTAAACCAGCAAATGGAATATTTTTTTTTCTCTGCCTCTCTCCTTCTCTATGTAACTCTGCTTTTAAATAAATAAAATAAATTAAAAAAAATAAGAATTAAAAATAAAGCTACAGGGTAAAAGGCTTAACCTCATGAAGCTCATGTAGAAATACTGTTATTCTTCAACTCTGTGAGTCTTCTAGATTTAGGCCACAATCTCGCATATGAATCTTCATTAATTTTAGCTTAGGACCTCTTTTCCTACCACTATCACAGTACTGTTCTCTGATGATTTCATGTTTTCCCAGAACTTAAGCCACATACACATCAATGACTCCCAAATCTGTATCTCCAGCTTGGCTTACTCCTGAAATCTAGGATGATGTTTTCAACTTTTATCACCAATTGTATTGCAGTGTTCTAGAAACATCTCAAACTCAGTTTTCCAAACTAAAATCAACCTTCCTCTCAAGATCTGTTCTTCTTCCTAAAATGTTCATTTCACTTTATTCCACCACTGTGCTTCTGTTGCCCTAAACATAAACCTAGAAACATCCTCCACTCCTTGCCTCCCTTTCCTTCACCCCTGCCATCACTACTTTCTCAGTGCCTCCCCATCTTCCTCTTCTTGTTCCAGGGCTATAGTCTTGGTTTGGGATCTCATCTTCTACCTGAATTGCTTCATTCACTTCCTAATAGTCTTGCTGCCTGCCTTCTGCATGGGGCCACCAGCAACCCGTGTCCTTTGCTGTGGTCAGAACTACCATATCAAGTGGGAAACTGGTCAAGTAACTCCCTCGACTGAAGATCACCACTAGAGTCTCATCAGCACCACAATAAAGCCTGTGTACCTTAGAGTAGCTTCGGGCCTTTCACAGTCTGGACCAACCCATCTTCCCTGCCTCACTGCCCATCATGGCCCCAAGACACAGAGGACAACTGTTTCTGTGCACAACTTGAACTTTCAAACCTACCTGTCCTCATACTTCCTAGAGTCTTCCCTCTGCTGCGAACACAACCCCCTCCACCCCATTGAGTTTAAGTCCTTAAATGCTTTAAGAAGTCTCATAAAACTTGTATGATATTGTTTATATTTTGGTAAGCACTTAAACCACTAAATCAGCACAGCCAACACATCTCTGACGGTTTGAACATACCTCCCAAAGTTCATGAATTGTCAACTTAATCCCCAGTGCAACACTGCTTGAAGAGAGGGTCTCATAAGTGGTGATTGGGTCATGTGAGCAATTAATGTTGTTTCTGCAGGAGTAGATAAATCATGGATAGAATTTCTTGCCAGCTTATTGTAAATGAAACCTTTGTAATCTTCCTGATCCCTTAAGCAGTCAGATCTCCTTTCCTCCAGAAATCTATAACCTTCAAAGTTAGCCCAGGTTTTCCTAAAGACATGAAGGAAGACTGGATCGTTAGAGAAAGGGCCTCTTGTTCTCAGTGCTGGTCATGTGGGATGAGCATAGGGAGCTGTTTAAAACTAAGCCAGAACATAATGACACTGATGACTGTGATTCTTAGCCATGTTCCAATCCAAAGAACCAAACCCATAGAAGACTAAAGAACGCAGACTGAGGCTAGAATTTGCTTCACAGAGCTCTTAGAGACCAAGGTGTGTTAGCGCCCCATCTGCAGCTGAAGTTGATGAGTCCCATTCTAGAACCCAGCTGTCACCCCTATGCCTGCTTCTCTCTGGGTCTATCCACATCTGTGGCTCCCACCAGCTGCCAGTTCTGTCTCACATTCACACTCTCAAAAACAGAGATTCTGATTGTTAGGCTACCTCAAAGGATCTGGAATGGCCTTTAAAATGCTTCTTTTGGGGGTGGTGCTGTAGCAAAACAGGTTGGGTCACTGCCTGCAAAAATGACATCCCATATGGTCACCAGTTTGAGTCTCAGCCACTACACTTCCAATCCAGCTCCTTGGTGATGTGCCTGGGAGGGCAGCAGAGGATGGCCCAAATGCCACACACATGGAAAACCCAGAGCAAGCTTCCATCTCCCAGCTTCCATCTGGCCTAGCCCTGGCTGTTGTGGCCATTTGGGAAGTGTACCAACAGATGGAAGATTTCTCTCTCTCTATCTCTCCCCCACCTCTCTCTCCTTGTGTAGCCTGACTTTCAAATAAAAAAATAAATCCTAGGTTTAACAATATGCTTTTTTTATATCAGGTTCTCTCACCTTGAGCACATAGTTACAGTCCTAAGAGTTGTGTGCAGGGGATCACAGTCCTCAGCAGTGGCTGGAGCCATGACAACTATTACAATGGCTTGTTACGTTCAAATACCTTCCTTTTGTCTGTAGAAATCCCGGATGTGTCCACAATGTATCCCCAAGCAGCCACGTCAGTCCTCAGCTTTTTTATTTTGGAGCATTTACTTTTCTCTGTCTTTTTTTTTTCTTTTTTTTTTAATATTTTCTTTTTAAAAAATTTTTTTTTTATTTAGTGAATATAAATTTCCAAAGTACAGCTTATGTATTACAAAGGCTTCCCCACCCAAAACTTCCCCCCCACCCGCAACCCTCCCCTTTCCCACTCGCTCTCCCCTTCCATTCCCATCAAGATTCATTTTCAATTCTCTTTATATAGAGAAAATCAGTTTAGTATATATATAGATTTCAACAGTTTGTCCTCCCATAGCAACACAAAGTGAGAAAAATACTGTTGGAGTACTAGTTATAGCATTAAATAACAGTGTACATCACATTAATGACCGAGATTCTGCAAGATATTTTTTTAAGAAAAAGATTGATTATTTTTCTATGTAATTTCCAATTTAAAACCAAGGGTTTTTTTTTTTCATTTTCAATTATCTTTATATACAGAAGATCGCTTCAGTATATACTAAGTAAAGATTTCATCAGTTTGCACCCACACATAACCACAAAGTGTAGAAATACTGTTTCAGTACTAGCTATATCATTACTTCACCTTTGACAACCTATTAAGGACAGATCCCACATGGGACGTAAGTACACAGTGACTCCTGATGTTGATTTAACAATTTAACACTCTTGTTTATGGCATCAGTAATCTCCCTAGGCTCTAGCCATGAGTTGCTGAGGCTATGGAAGCCTTTAGGGTTCGCTGACTTCGATCCTATTCCGACAAGGCCATAGTCAAAGTGGAAGTTCTCTCCTCCCTTCAGAGAAAGGTACCTCCTACTTTGATGGCCCTGTTCTTTCCACTGGGATCACACTTGCTGAGATCCTTCATTTAGGTCTTCTTCTTCTTCTTCTTCATCTTTTTTTTTTTCCCAGAGTGTCTTGGCTTTCCATGCCTAAAATACTCTCATAGGCTCTTCAGCCAGATCCAATTGCCTTAAGGGCTGATTCTGAGGCCAGAGTACTATTTAGGACATCTGTCATTCTATGAGTCTGCTGTGTCTCCCCCTTCCCATGTTGGATCCTTCTCCCCCCCCCCCTTTTTTTTTATCAGTTAGTATTAGCAGACATTAATCTTGTTTGTGTGATCCCTTTGACTCTTAGGCCTATCAGTGTGATCAGTTGTGAACTGAAATTGATCTCCTGGGCTGGTGAGATGGCATTGGTACATGCCACCTTGATGGGATTGTATCGGGATCCCCTGGAACTTTTCTAACTTCAACATTTGGGCAAATCCAATTGAGCATGCCCCTATTATACATCTCCTCCCTCTCCTTTTCTCATTCTTATATTTAACTGGGATCACTTTTCAGTTAAGATTTAGACACCTCAGAATAATTGTGTGTTAATTACAGAGTTTAAAAAAAATACTAAAATGGATAAAGTGTTACATTGTACATCAACAGTCAGCACCATAGCTGATCAAGTCACTATTTCTCATAGTGTCCATTACACTTCCACAGGTTACCCTTTGGTGCTTAGTTAGTTGTCGCCAATCAGGGAAAACAAATGATATTTGTCTCTTTGGGACTGGCTTAATTCACTTAGCATGATGCTTTCCAGATTGCTCCATCTTGTTGCAAATGACTGGGTTTCATGGTTTTTGACTGCTGTATAGTATTCCTTAGAGTACATGTCCCATAGTTTCTTTATCCAGTCTACTGTTGATGGGCATTTGGGTTGGTTCCAGGTCTTAGCTATTGTGAATTGAGCTGCAATAAACATTAATGTGCAGATGGCTTTTTTGTTTGCCAATTTAATTTCTTTTGGGTAAATTCCAAGGAGTGGGATGGCAGGGTTGAATGGTAGGGTTATATTCAGGTTTCTGAGGAATCTCCAGACTGACTTCCACAGTGGCTTAAACAGTTTACATTCCCACCAACAGTGGGTTAGTGTCCCTTTTTCACCACATCCTCTCCAGCATCTATTGTTGGTTGATTTCTGAATGTGGGCCATTCTAACCGGGGTGAGGTGAAACCTCATTGTGGTTTTGATTTGCATTTCCCTGATTGCTAGTGATCTTGAACATTTTTTCATGTGTCTGTTGGCCATTTGGATTTCCTCTTTGGAAAGATGTCTGTTGAAGTCTTTGGCCCATCTCTTAAGTGGATTGTTTGTTTTGATGTTGTGGAGTTTCTTGATTTCTTTGTAGATTCTGGTTATCAACCCTTTATCTGTTGCATAGTTTGCAAATATTTTTTCCCATTCTGTCGGTTTCCTATTCACTTTCCTGACTGTTTCTTTTGCAGTACAGAAACTTCTCAATTTGATGCAATCCCAATAGTTAATTTTGACTTCGACTGCCTGTGCTCCTGGGGTATTTTCCAAGAAGTCTTTACCTGTGCCTATATCTTGCAGGGTTTCTCCAATGCTCTCTAATAATTTGATGGTGTCTGGTCGTAGATTTAAGTTTTTGATCCAAGTTGAGTGATTTTTTGTGTAAGGTGAAAGGTAGGGATCTTGCTTCATGATTCTGCACGTGGAAATCCAATTTTCCCAGCACCATTTATTGAATAGACTGTCCTTATTCCAGGGATTGGTTTTGGATCCTTGATCAAATATGAGTTGGCTGTAGATGTTTGGATTGATTTCTGGTGTTTCTATTCTGTTCCATTGGTCTATCCATCTGTTTCTGTACCAGTACCATGCTGTTTTGATAACAACTGCCCTGTAGTATGTCCTGAAATCTGGTATTGTGATGCCTCCAGCTTTGTTTTTGTTGTACAAGATTGCTTTAGCTATTCGAGGTCTCCTGTGTCTCCATATGAATTTCAGCATCAGTTTTTCCAGATCTGAGAAGAAGGTCTTTGGTATCTTGATTGGTATTGCATTGAATGTATAAATTGCTTTTGGGAGAATGGACATTTTGATGATGTTGATTCTTCCAATCCATGAGCATGGAAGATTCCTCCATTTTTTGGTATCCTCTTCTATTTCTTTCTTTAAGGTTTTGTAGTTTTCATCGTAGAGATCTTTAATGTCCTTGGTTAAGTTTATTCCAAGGTATTTGATTGTTTTTGTAGCTATTGAGAATGGGACTGAACTTAGAAGTTCTTTCTCAGCTGTGGCATTGTCTGTGTATACAAAGGCTGTTGATTTTTGTGCATCGATTTTATATCCTGCTACTTTGCCAAACTCTTCTATTCTATGAGTTCCAATAGTCTCTTAGTAGAGTACTTTGGGTCCCCTAAATAAAGAATCATATCATCTGCAAAGAGGGATAGTTTGAGTTCTTCCTTCCCAATTTGTATCCCTTTAATTTCTTTTTCTTGCCTAATAGCTCTGGCCAAAACTTCCAGAACTATATTAAAGAGTAGTGGTGAGAGTGGGCATCCCTGTCTGGTACCAGATCTCAGCGGAAATGCTTCCAACTTTTCCCCGTTCAATAGGATACTGGCCGTAGGTTTTTCTTAAATTGCTTTGATTGTATTGAGGAATGTTCCTTTTATACCCAGTTTGCTTAGGGTTTTCATCATGAAAGGGTGTTGTATTTTATCAAATGCTTTCTCTGCATCTATTGAGAGAATCATATGGATTTTCTTCTGCAGTCTGTTAACGTGGTGTATCACGTTGATTGTTTTGCGAACATTGAACCATCCCTGCATACCAGGGATAAATCCCACTTGGTCTGGGTGGATGATCTTTCTAATGTGATGTTGCATTCTATTGGCCAGAATTTTATTGAGGATTTTTTGCGTCTATGTTCATCAGGGATATTGGTCTGTAATTCTCTTTCAATGCTGCATCTTTTTCTGGCTTAGGAATTAAGGTGATGCTGGCTTCATAGAAAGAGTTTGGGAGGATTCCCTCTTTTTTGATTGCCCTGAATAGTTTGAGGAGAATTGGGGTTACTTCTTCTTTAAATAGAATTCAGCCGTGAATCCATCTGGTCCTGGGCTTTTCTTTGTTGGGAGGGCCTTTATTACTGTTTCAATTTCTGTGTCAGTTATGGGTCTGTTTAGGTTTTCTATGTCTTCCTGGTTCAATTTAGGGAGGTTGTATGTGTCCAAGAATCTGTCCATTTCTGGTAGATTTCCCTGTTTGCTGGCATACAAGTCCTTGTAGTAATTTCTGATGATTCTTTTTATTTCTGTGGTGTCTGCAGTTATGTTTCCTTTTTCATCTCTAATTGTATTGATTTGGGTCTTTTCTCTTCTTATTTTGGTTATTTGGGCCAATGGGGTGTCAATTTTGTTTATTTTTTCAAAAAACCAGCTCCTCGTTTGGCTGATTTTTTGTAATGTTTTTTTGGATTCAATCCTGTTGATTTCTTCTCTGATTTTAATTATTTCTCTTCTCCTACTAGCTTTCGGTCTGGTTTGTTGCTGATTTTCTTGATCCTTGAGATGACTTGAAAGTTCATCTACTTAGTGCCCTTCTAATTTCTTGATGTAGGCACCTATTGATATAAATTTTCCTCTTAACACTGCTTTTGCTGTATCCCATAGGTTTTGGTATGTTGTGCTTTTATCCTCATTTACTTCCAGAAAATTTTTGATTTCTCTGTTAATTTCTTCTATGACCCATTGTTCATTCAGGAGTATGTTGTTCAGTCTCCATGTGTTTGTACGTGCTCTAGGATTCCCGAGTTGCTAATTCCAACCTCATTCCTTTGCGGTCTGAGAAGCTGCATTGTATGATTCTAATTCTTTTGAATTTGCTGAGACTTCCTTTATGGCCTAGCATGTGGTCAATCCTGGAGAAGGTTCCATGTACTGCTGAGAAGAATGTAAAGTCTTTCTGTGTAGGATAAAAAGTTCTGTAGATATCTGTTAGATCCTTTTGAGCTATAGTGTCATTTAAATCTACTGTCTCCTTGTTGGTCTTCTGTCCTGATGATCTGTCTATCTCTGAGAGTGGAGTATTGAAGTCCCCCAGTATTGGTGTCTAAGTCTCCCTTTAATTCCCTTAACAAGTCTTTTAAATAAACTGGTGCCCTGTAATTAGGTGCATATACATTGATAATCGTTATATCTTCCTGTTGAATGGATCCTTAATCATTATATAGTGCCCCTCTTTGTCTCTCCTAATAGTTTTTGTGGTAAAATTTATGTTATCTGATATTAAGATAGCTACTCGCGCTCTTTTTTCATTTCTGTTGGCATGGTATATCTTTTTCCAGCCTTTCACTTTCAGTCTGTATGCATCTTTGTTAGAAAGATGTGTTTCTTGTAATCAGCAGATAGATGGGTTTTGTTCTTTAACCCAATCAGCCAATCGGTGTCTTTTAACTGGATTGTTCAGGCCTTTAACGTTTAATGTGACTATTGATAAGTAGTAACTTTTCCCTATCATTTTTGGGTTTCCTGTGATCTTTTGCTGTGAGGTTTCCTTCCTTTACCTTCTTTCATATTGGTGACCGCGTTTCTGTGTTTCTGCGTGTATCACATCTTTAAGCATCTTTTGCAGGGCTGGACGAGTGGTGACAAATTCTTTCAATTTCTGTTTGCTGTGAAAGGTCTTTATTTCACCTTCATTCACAAATGAGAGCTTTGCAGGATATAATATTCTGGGCTGGCAGTTTTTCTCTCTTAGTAGCTGGGCCATATCTTGCCATTCCCTCCTCGCTTGTAAGGTTTCTGATGAGAAGTCAGCTGTGAGTCTAATTGGGGATCCTCTGAGAGTGGTCTGATGTTTCTCTCTTGCACCTTTTAAGATCTTTTCTTTATGTTTCACTGTGGTGAGATTAATTACAATGTGTCGTGGTGAGGATCTCTTTTGGTCATGTTTATTAGGGGTTCTATGAGCTTCCTGTACTAAGTTGTCTCTCTCCTTCTCCAAACCTGGGAAATTTCCTGCTAGTATCTCACTAAAAAGGCCTTCTAATCCTTTCTCCCTCTCCTTGCCTTCAGGAACTCCTAGGACCCGCATATTCGGTTTTTTAATAGTATCCTGTAGATTCCCGACAATATTTTTTAGATTTCTGATTTCTTCTTCTTTTCTTTGGTTTGCCTGTTTCCTTTCCTGTTCTCTGTCTTCTAAGTCCGATATTCTCTCTTCTGCTTCGCCCATTCTGTTTTTAAGGCTCTCTAATGTGTTTGTCATTTGATCTATTGAATTCTTCATTTCATTATGGTTTCTCGTCACTATCACTGTTTCTTGTTCTACTAGTTGTTTCATTTCATTTTGATTCCTCCTTAATATTTCATTTTCACGAGAGAGATTTTCTATCTTTTCCATTAAGGATTTCTGTAGTTCAAAAATTTGTTTTTGAGAGCTTCTTAATGATCTTACCAATTTTTTGAGATCCGCTTCTTGCATTTCTTCTATCTCATCATCTTCATAATCTTGAATTGGGGTGTCTTTTTCATTTGGGGGCATTATAGTGTCTTCCTTGCTCTTGTTGCCTTGGTTTCTACGTTTGTTTGGCATCTTGGAGATGTGGCCAAAGAGGTCTGTTTGGTTCTTCAGTGTTGCCTAGGCTAAGGAGTTTGTTTTACTTATGTAAAGTCGTCCCTGCTCTTTGTCTTTCTGGGGTTTGTAAGGAGAGTGCAGAGAGAGGCTAGTGTCCCAGCTGGTTCCCCCCTTTTTTTTTTCTTCCAGTCAGCCTGGTGTAGTTCCCCTCCCCACTGCGTGAGCTCGGACCATGGTCTAACCTTCGCGGCCAATGTCTCCGGTTACCTTTGCTTCCAGCGCCGGGGCTCAAATTCTGTGGGTGGGCCGTGTCCGTGGCACGCTTCCGTGCGGGTCGGGTCGGGTCGGCGCGGTGCGGCGCGGCACAGCTGGGCGCTGCTAGGTGCGACTCAGTGCGGCTCCGTGTGGCTCGGCAGGGCTTGGCGCGGCACGGCAGTGGGCCACCTTACTCTCCCAGTAGGTCCTCCGTGTCGCATCCACTAGATCCGGAAGAGTTTCCTCTGCAGTTTTTTCCTCTAAGACTCTTCTTCAGGGTACAGTAACTCCACCCTTGTTTAAATTTCTTTTCCCAAACTGTTGTGTGCGCCCTCACTCTTCCGCCATCTTGGCTCCGCCTTTTTTCTTTCTTTTTTTGACAGGCAGAGTTAGACAGTGAGAGAGAGAGACAGAGAGAAAGATCTTCCTTCCGTTGGTTCACCTCCCAGATGGCCGATATGGCTGGTGTGCTGTGCCGATCTGAAGCCAGGAGCCAGGTGCTTCCTCCTGGTCTTCCATGCAGGTGCAGGGCCCAAGCACTTGGGCCATCCTCCACTGCACTCCCGGGCCACAGCAGAGAGCTGGACTGGAAGAGGAGCAACCGGGACAGAATCTGGTGCCCCAACGGGGACAAGAACCAAGGGTGCTGGCACTGCAGCAGAGGATTAGCCAAGTGAGCTGTGGCGCCAGACTTTCCCTGTCATTTAAATTCTTGTTCTATGGTTCCCTGGCCACTGTACAGATAGATGCTGCTTCTCTTATGCAGATGGTCTTTCTGTGTCTCCTGCCTTGACCATCCTGGCTATGGCTCCTGGATAGGCAGCCCCTAACCTCGCTGGTGTTTGCTCAGCTCAAAACTATGCTTTGTGTGAGAATGTGATGTTCTTTTGTGACTTATATTAATCCTTGTTAGGCTACAAAAAGGAGTTTCAAGTAGCATCTCTTGAGATTCAGGTCTTTTCCTTTAACTTGCTTCCTTACAGCTCACCCACTCTGGAGGAAGCTGACAAATTCAGGAGGTGACACCCAAAGACAGTTTGACCACTGCCTTCTAAATACTCCCTGCTTGCCAATCCCTAGCCAGTATCCCAAACAAAATTGTACATTTTTAACTCTCGCTACTTAGTGTCCCTCAAGGACACCACCTAGTGAGTGAAATTGTTTTTGAGTCTTACCGTGAGGCCCCAGCCTCAGCCCAATTCCTCCAGGAAGTCACTGTTTATTCTATGCTCTGGTTTGAGCATGATTTGAATCCAGAACTCATGCAAAACTTTAAACCCCAAAGTCATAAGTTAACGATACTAAGAGGGTAGAAACTTAATCCAGTCATGGTGTTTAGGGGCTGAGTCTAGTGGAAAGTCCTCAGGACATTGGGAGTATGCCCTCAGAATGCATTTTTTGAGAGGGTTGCTTATAAAAGCTTAGTTAGACCCAGCCACTCTCTGCTTTCTGGCTCAGCCTATGATCTGTCCCCTGCTCAGCCTCCACTATTGCCACCTGCCACCCTTACCAGACACTAAACCAATGTGACCACCTGGTCTTCAGCTTGAACCTCCAAAACTGTGAGTTAAATAGACCTCTTCTCTTTATCACATTAGTTTCCTCAGGCATTTCATTACAGTTGCAAAAATATGACTGATATACTGCTGGAAGCTCATCAAACTCCAATAGCCCATGATAATAGAGTCTTACAGCTCACCTATCACTGCCTTCCCATGTGACCCTGAATGGATGGAGATTTAGATCCTAGTAGATCCTCTATTGCTCCAGGAATCTGCAACCCTGGGTATGATTATAATTATACAGCATGCTTTATAAATATATAGCATATATTACACTGCAATTATCTGAGCAGGAGGAAAACCAGTTATTTATTGTGTAACTAGTATGACCCAGGTTTTCTATTAGATGCTTATATATGTGATATTATTTCATTTTCATGCTCACTCTTTGACAGGAGTGTAATTATCTTCAGTTTATGAATAAGTGAATAACTCAGAGAAGTTAGTTGCCCTGTCCCAAGCACACACATGGCTAATGGGAGCCAGGGCAGGAAGTGACACGCAGTTGACCCATTGTCGGTGTTGTCTCCTCCTCCCCATGACACCTTGTGTTTGTTTACACATACACCTCCCTCACTGACTGAAAACCCCTCCTTGGAGTGACTATCTGCAATTTGTCGCTGTATCCTCATTGCTTCTGTCATACTCTAGGTAAGGGTGCAAAGAATATTTCTCCATGAAAGAAAAAAGGGAGGGAGAGAGAAAGGCCCTGGATTTTGCCTTGCACTTAGAAAGTGGTTAATAAATGTTTACGAATGGATATCAAGGTTTTAGAGAGGCCCTGGAGGCCTTTCCCTGAGGCTATTGAGCAACCTCATTGGCAGCACTCCTTTCCTCGGCCCCCTCCAGACTGGCTGGTGAAGCTGAGCAAGAATGATGTGGCTGGAGCTCATGTAATTTCAGATGAATCCATTACAATCCCTGTGCTGCTGGAAACTGGGACATAGAATTAAAGTGCCCTTTATAATTTATACGGAAATGCAAATGGGCTATGGAAAGTGAACACTTGCTTTATATTCTGATGCATTGTCCTCTGGCCACAGAATTGGTTATCAGATGAACAGAGCTCCAACTGATTTAGGAGCGATTCTTACCCCAGTCCGAGATGCGGCTGAGCCGACCTGTCAGGTTCTCCTCGTCTCTCAATTTTATGATCCCACCATCTGGAAAGCAAGAGACAGAAAAGAAGGGGCAAGCATCTAGGGAGAGCAGCTGTTGAGGAAGGCTAAGGTGCCTGTTTCATGGCACCTATAATAAACCACTGCATATCAAAGTGTTGATGTTTCCAGAGCCGCTGTGCATAAGAGGAAGGGTCAAGTGGAAAAGGATGAGGTCCAAGTCCATGGAGCTCTGCTCACTTTAGCATTCACAGAGATTAAAGGGATATCCCAGGGATTGCTGCTTGGGATAGAAGTGAAGAGAAAGATAATACATTTTGAATTTACACCACTGTTTCATCTTTGAGAAGAAATCAGAAGGATCAAAAAGTTACACTTCCAAGACAATTTTCCATCTCTTGAGTCCTCACAGGTTTTTGCATCATAGGGTTTTAGGGCTAGAAGATATCTAAAGTGTATCTTCCTTGATTTGTAGATCAGGGAGCTGGAACCCATGGGTGGAAGGACTGGAAGAAGCTTGCACTGGTGAGAGGCAGAGCCCTGGCTACATCCAGGGCAGAGCATGCAACTCCTGAAGTACTCAGTTCTCTAATCCTAGTCTATTGCTATTTTTTACCAGCAACTCAGGATTCAGCATCCTTCTCTAGACAATAAAGTTAACAACCTCTGTTCTTGATAGACTTGTTTTTATTATTTTAAAGTTTTTTCTATTTATTTGAAAGACAGAGTTACAGAGAGAGGTAGAGACAAAGAGAGAGAGAGAGGTCTTCCATCTGCTGGTTCACTCCCCAGATGACTGCAATGGCTGGAGCTGTGCTGATCCGAAGCCAAGAGTCAGGAGCTTCTTCCAGGTCTCCCACACGGGTGCAGGGACCTAAGGACTTGGGCCATCTTCTACTGCTTTCCCAGGCCATAGCAGACAGCTGGATCAGAAAAGGAGCAGCTGGGACTAGAACTGGTGCCCATATGGGATGCCGGCGCTTCAGGCCAGGGCTTTAACCCACTGCACCACAGTCCCAGCCCCGATAGACTTGTTTTAAAAATTAGATGAGATAATAGATGGGGGGGTAATATGTTTTACAAACTGTAAGCCCTGTGAGATGCTATAAAACCTCTATGCAATCATAAGCATCATTTATAATGTTGACATTAAAAAGTTATGCCAGGCCGGCGCCGTGGCTCAATAGGCTAATCCTCCACTTGCGGCGCCGGCACACCCGGTTCTAGTCCCGGTCAGGGCACTGGATTCTGTCCCGGTTGCCCCTCTTCCAGGCCAGCTCTCTGCTGTGACCTGGGAGTGCAGTGGAGGATGGCCCAAGTGCTTGGGCCCTGCCCCCGCAAGAGAGACCAGGAGAAGCACCTGGCTCCTGGCTTCGGTTCAGTGCGGTGCGCTGGCCGCAGCGCGCCAGCTGTGGCAGCCATTGGAGGGTGAACCAACGGCAAAAGGAAGACCTTTCTCTCTGTCTCTCTGTCTCTCTCACTGTCCACTCTGCCTGTCAAAAAAAAAAGTTATGCCTACTTCATCATCAGTGTGAATAATAACAGGTTTCCATTCTTCAGAGCTGGCTTTGATCTACATGTTTCTTTATCAATCCGCTAAGAGAAGTTCTTCCAAGTTTTCTTTATAAGTTCTTTTTTCTCATTATGAAAAGTATTATATGCTCATTTTAGATCATTTCAAAATACCAAGACATAAAGAAAAAAATGTCACCTGTAGTCCCAAAACTCAAAGATAATCACCATTAATCTTTTGATATATTTTCTTCTAGTTTTTCCCATACCAATTTTAGCAGAGTTATGATCACATTGAATTGAATATTCTATTTCCCATTTTTTTCCATTTAACATTATAACATACATTTTCCCATGTTACCAAAAATTTCTTTTAAATGCCTTTATGATTCCATTATGTTTTCTTATGGATATATCACACAATATATAATAAAAGAGACTTCTTATCAGTTCTTAGACTGTTTTCTTTTTTAAAATATTATATATTTAAAAAACATTTATTTATTTATTTGACAGAGTTATATACAGTGAGAGAGAGACAGAGAGAAAGGTCTCCCTTCTGTTGATTCACCCCCCCCCCCCCCAAATGATTGCTACGGCCAGAACTGTGCCAATCCGAAGCTAGGAGCCAGGTGCTTCTGCTTGGTCTCCCATGCGGGTGCAGGGGCCCAAGCACTTGGTCCATTCTCTACTGCCCTCCCAGGCCACAGCAGAGAGATGGACTGGAAGAGGAGCAGCCGGCACTAGAACTTGGCGCCCATATGGGATGCTGGCGCCGCAGGTGGAGGATTAACCAAGTGAGCCACAGTGCCGGCATCTAAAATATTATATTTAATGCAACAATTAATTGTGGATAAAGCTTTTCTTTTCTCAACTTATGAACAATATATTAGAATACTTTACTAGAAACAGGAATCCTAAGGATATGAAATTTTAAAGGTCTTAATTTTTAATATTCATTATTTATTTGAAAGGCACAGTGACTGAGAGACAGGGAGAGACAAAGAATAAAGAAATATTCTTTTTTTTTTTTGACAGGCAGAGTGGACAGTGAGAGAGAGAGACAGAGAGAAAGGTCTTCCTTTTTGCCGTTGGTTCACCCTCCAATGGCCGCCGCGGTAGCGCGCTGCGGCCGGCGCACCGCGCTGTTCTGATGGCAGGAGCCAGGTGCTTCTCCTGGTCTCCCATGTGGGTGCAGGACCCAAGGACTTGGGCCATCCTCCACTGCACTCCCTAGCCACAGCAGAGAGCTGGCCTGGAAGAGGGGCAACCGGGACAGGATCGGTGCCCCGACCGGGACTAGAACCCGGTGTGCCGGCGCCGCAAGGCGGAGGATTAGCCTGTTGAGCCACGGCGCCGGCGAATAAAGAAATATTCTATCCACCTGTTTACTCTCCCAAATGCCTGCAATAACCAGACCTGGGCTAGGCTGAAGCTAGGAGTCAAGAACTCTACCCAGGTCTTCCACTGGGTGGCAAAGTCCCAAGAACTTGAGCTATCATCTGCTGCCTCCCAGGATGCATTAACAGAATAGCCGGGACCTGAACCTGCTGTACCATGATATGTGTCCCAGTGTTTTAGTTTGTTGAAATGGTTTCAAGAAGATTTTAACACCCACAACTAGTTTGGCAATAGTGCATTAGTTTCTTAGAGGTACTGTAACAAATCACCACAGTCTGGATGGCTTAAAACAACAAAACCTTACTCTCTCTGGAGACTAGACACCTCATATCAAAGTATCAGCATGGCCATACACCCTCTGGATGCTCTAGGGAATGTCTTTGCTTGTCTTTTCTAGCTTCTGGTGGTTGCAAGTATTCTGGCCAATCCAAAGCCAGGAGCCAGGTGCTTCTCTTGGTCTCCCATGCGGGGGCAGGGCCCAAGGACTTGTGCCATCCTCCACTGCACTCCTGGGTCACAGCAGGGAGCTGGACTGGGAGAGGGGCAACGGGGACAGAATCTGGCACCCCGACTGGGACTAGAACCCGGTGTGCCGGCACCGCAAGGCGGAGGATTAGCCTATTGAGCCACGGCACCAGCCTGCCAACATTCTTTAATATTCCTTGGTTTGTGGTAGCATGACTCCAGTCTCTGACTCTGTCTTCCCTGGCTGTCTTCTCAATGAATCTGTCTTCAAATCTTTCTGCCCTCAGATTTAGGGCCTAATTCAATACTATCATATTGTGACTTGATTATATCAACTTTTCATTACTACAATGAAGTACCTGAGACAAGTAGCTTTATAAAGAGAAAAGGCTTATGTTGCCGACAATTTTGGAGGTTCAAGTCCAAGATCAGGTGACCTCATTGGTAGGGCATCTAATGAGGGTGGTAGATGGCAAAGGGGCAGCTTTTGTGAGGGAGCCAGGAAACAGAGAGTTTCTGGGTCCATATTCAGGCACTTAGATCAACCATCTCAAAACCACTTCACAAGGCATATTCTGAGTGACCTAAGGACCTCCCATTGGCACCATTTGCAAACCAAGCCTTTATTGCATGGGCCTCCAAATTACATCTACACCATGGCAATCTGCAAAGGCCCTATATTAGTCCATCTTTTGTGACTATAACAAAACACCTGAGGCAGGCTAACTTCATAAACCAAAGATGTTTATTTGGCTCACAGTATTAGAGGCTAAAAGTCCAAGACTGGGGTACCCCCTTGGTTTGGTCTCTGGTAAGGGCTTAATGGTAACATGGCAGAAGCACATGTGAGAGGAAGAAATCCCATCTTGAGACAAGAATTCAGGGAAGGACTGGGAGCCTAAAATCCCTTCCAAAAGTTCATCCCCAATGACCAAGCCACCAATGCATGAATCTTTGGGTGTCAAACCACATCCAAACAATAGCAAATGCTATTTACACAAGTAAGATCATATTCATCAGGAGTTAGAAGTTCAACATACATATTTAGGGGCACAATTCAATCCACAACAAGTGACGTATGAAAGTTCCCATCCCATCATGTGGTTCCCAGAAACATCATTTTATATTTTAATTGCTTTGCCTACATCTTCAAAATAAGTAATGGGGAGGGGGATATTTGGCCTAGTAGTTAGGACATCCATTAAGGTGCCCATACCTTACCTCAGTCTTCCTGGGTTCAATATCTGGCTCTGATCCCTGACTCCAGCCTCCTGGCAATGCACACCCGGGGAGGCAGCAGTGATGGCCCAAGTAATTGAGCTGCTGTCACTCATGTGGGACACCTGGAGAGTCTTTATGACTCCCCTGACTTTGGCCCAATGCATTCCTGGCCACTGTGGACATTTGGGTAATAAACCAGTGGATGGGTATTCTTGCTTGTTCTCTTTTTCTCTCTCTTTCTTTTTTTTTATTTATTAAACTTTTATTTAATGAATATAAATTTCCAAAGTACAGCTTATGGATTACAATCTTTCTCTCTCTTTCACTCTCTCTCTTTCACCCTGTTTTACCCTGTTTTTTTTTTTTTTTGTCTTGCTGCCTCTCAACTAAATTAATCAAAAAACAGATAGATTTCCTTTAAGATCCTTGTTAATGTTGAACACATGAAATGATTAGACATTTTTTGCTTAATGTAGCAGTCCTTTTTACATAACCAGGCTTGATATTTATTTATGTTAATTTTGCGAGAGCATTGATCTGCATCTGACACATACCTGTGTGCCATCTCTTTTGCGGGTTCTGGTCCCTACCCTCCCAATACCCTGGGGAGGAACTTCCATCAGGAGCCATCCCAAAACAGGAAAATCTCATAAGCTTGAGTGTGAGATAAAACTGGGTTTGGATCCAAAACCTGCCACTAGCACCGTGCCACCCTGAGCCATGTACTTAATCTAGTTCTAAGCTTTCCCATGAAAACATATGTCTGTCAAGGATTATTTACCCTTCATTCATGTTAGCTATGGTTCTTCGTGGTTATTAATGTTGTCACCATTGATATAGTTATCACCTTGATGCTGGTCCTCCCGTTTCCATGTAATTAGGCTCTGTTTCTTTGCGTGGGCATACGAAGTCTGGGCATTTTTCGTAAGACTCATATTTTCTATCTGGTCTCTGAGTCTACAATCTGGTCATTTATTGCGTAATGTTTCTAATATGTACCTTGCATGTTTGGAGTCTTACCCAGATGTATTTGGGTCACTTCAGGACCTTGCTATCTGCTGCCAGATGCTCTCCTCACATCAGTAGGCATTCTTTTTGTGCTATAGAGCTGAGCCCAGGCATCTTAATTTCTTCCTATGTTTGACCAAAACTGTAGACCTGCTTGGTGCTTCCAAAATGTGCTTTGCATATGAGATGTCCTACCCATTCTTATGTCAGCTATTCCATAGTGTATTCCTTTAACTACCCTTCTCTTCTAATCAGAATGGTACTTTGTGGGGCTGGCATTGTGTTGTAGCTGTTAAGACCTAACATGTGACACTGATATCCCACATGAGTCTTGGCTTGGGTTCCTTCCACCCATGGGAGACCTGAATGGAGTTCCAGGCTCCTGGCTTCTATCTGGCCCAGCCCCAGCTGTTGTAGACATTTGGGGAGTGAACTAGCTGATAGAAGATATCTGTCTCTCTGTCTCTCCTTCTGTGTAACTCTGACTTTCAAATAAGTAAATATTAAAAAAAATTAGCATGTTACTTTGTGATTTTCTAATACTTGATGATGTATGGACATAACCAGGCCATCTCCTCTCACTCAGTCTGTCCAGTTTTGTCTCTTCTCAAGTTCTAGATTCAACAGTTAACTTCACTAGACTCATTCACATTCTCAGCTTTGAAGGAATCTTCAGTACCACACACCATGAATCCTAAAATTAAAAAAAAAAAAGGACACACAACCCCTGGCTTGACAATCTTCCATTCCTGTGTGTTTTATACCCAACAGGATAAATCCTAGGGAGTGGAAAAGGAAGAAAGAGAATAATCAATGCTAAAGTAGTCTGTGCTAAGGTACAGATTCTCTCCTAATTCTAATCAAATGGCAAATTATTTATTCCACTTAATAAGGGAATTATAAAATCTAACTATACGTATTTTATCCTGTGTGTTTATGTTACTTTAGGGTGCCTGCCTGGAGCAACTGCAGTTGAATCCATTAAAGATGAATTTCATCTCTTACTGTCAGAGCCATCTGCTTGACCTCCCTTCGTGCATATTCATGGTGTCATCAACAGTGAGGCCATGCTCCTCAAGACAGCAGGCACAGAGCAATGAGGCTAGCGTGACCTGGAAGTGCATGCTAAAATGTCACTTTAAGTGATGATGTGTTCCACACACACAACACTTAGCCCTAGGGCTCAGAAATAGCCTCTTTGCCCTATAGCATGACAGCTAAATTCTCCTGAATGTAGCCACACATCTTTGGCAAGCACACACCAGTGTCTCCCCTCATGTCTTTTCCAGGGTCTCATAAGAACCAAAACTCTTAATTCAAGTAAACAGTTGTGGTATTTCCATGAATGGTTTAAAAAGCACAGATTGTGGTTATGATGAAGGCAAACCTCTAGAGAGAGGTAAGAAAAAATGTGGTGGCACACTGGGTTCCATCCAGTTCTATAGCTGGATGAGTGTAACTCATTTCCAAGATTCATAATGATCAAAACTCTATTATTTCTCTCTTTCTCTCACTCACACACACACTCACACACACACACATACACTCTTATTGAAAATTCCAAATGTGACATTCCCCGTACTCAAATATACAGATAAGCAATGGCACTGTGCAAGGGCTTGACCTCATCTTCATTTATCAGGTTGTGCAGTGATACAGCACTAGACATGGGGAACTTTTTACTTTGGGCTCTTGAAGTTGCATGATCTTTAATTATGAGGGAGACTCAGGATCTTTTAACTATTGAGGCAACCACTATGTCAGGGTTAGCATCCAGGTTAGTGCTGAGTTCCAGCTCAAGTTAAGGAAACAACTCCAGGATAGAATTCTAGAAAACCATGAGATTGGCTGCTATTGGTGTTGCTTAGCTTAAAGAATAGGATTTCAGGCAGGGCTGGCATTGTTGTGTAGCATGTTAAGCCACTGCCTATAATGACAGCATCCCATATAGATGCTGGTTTACATCCTGGCTGCTTCACTTCCAATCCAGCTCCCTGCTAATGTGCCTGGGAAGGCAGTAGAGGATGACCCAAGTGCTTGGGCCCCTGCATCCATGTAGAAGACATAAATGAAGCTACCAGCCCTGGCCACTGCAGCCTTTTGGGGAATGAACCAACTGATGAAAGATCTCTTTTTCCCTGAGTCTCTCCTTCTCTCTCTGTAACTCTAGCTTTAAAATAAAACAAGTAAATCCTTTAAAAAAAGACTTTGTTTATTAATTTGAGAGGTAGAGTAACAGACACAGACAGGGAGAGAAACAAGATAAAAGTCTTCCATTTGTTTCACACACCAAATGGCCACAATGGCAGGAGCTGAGCCAATTTGAAGCCTGGAGGCAGGAGCTTCTTCTGGGTCTCACACAAAGCAGAGGCCCAAGCCCTTGGACAACCCTTTACTGATTTCCCAGGCTGTAGAAGAGACCTGGATCAAAAGAGAAGCAGCTGGGACTCATTCCAGCACCCATATGGGATGCTGATGCTGCAGGTAGAGGCTTAGCCTACAGCACCGGCCCCAACAAATAAATCTTTTAAAATAAATAAACAAAGAATAGGATCTCACAGGAAATCAGATGTCATGAGAGGTAGAAAATTGTCATGATGAAGGAAGTGACAAACAGTTGAAGGAAGGTAAAGCATATGGGAGCCAAATTAGAAATCAAATCAAACCGAGGCTAACAGCTAAGGCTGGATCATTGAAAGAATATTTTCTTCTATTGCTCTAAAGAGGATGAGCTTGTGCTAAAATACTAGCAGTCAAGAAAACTCTCATGCACAGCAGCTATTGAGCTACTTGACATATCTGTTACTGTCATGGAAGGGTTGGGAACAATGGGAATGAGTGAAGAATGATGGTTTTTCACTCTTCAGAGGGGAAGAACCTCAGACCTTAGCTGCCCCGCAAAGTTGGGCTGTAATTTGTTTTTAGAGACAGTTTGAGGCTGGGAATTAGGACTCTGACTCAGGGATCTAACCTCACTTCAAAGGGTATTGCATTCCCTTCAGGGCAGTGAGGGCCTCAGAAGTCAGTCACCCTTCACACCCCCTCTTGGAGTAGGTTGTCTGGCACTAATCCAGGGAGCCTTCATTGGCCTTTTGTCTCTGTCAAATGCTGGAATGTGGCTCCTCTGAGCAGCAGGGGGAGGGCCCGTTGTCATTCATTGCAAAGTGGGAAAAATTATTTTCTCATGCTCCTGGGCCTCTTAGCAAGGGTGACAAAATGAAACATGAGTTTCACTGTGCTTCTGAATAGATAAAAGCTTATGTTTCCTAATTAAATTTTTTCCTGCATCATATTTCCATACCAGGAATCAAGACCTATTTTAAACTCCCATTTCCTTGAAACCAATGTCCATTCCTTCATTCTCAAGCATGTTTCTTATGTCACAGAATTGTTCCCAGGGTTTATCTTTATTGTGCATTGACTTAGCTATATGAACATGTATAGAATTCAAAATTTTTGCACAGCAAAATTAAAAGGTAAATAAGCTTACCTTTTAATTCTACTTTCTAGAAATATTTGAAGTATGCTCATACTATACACAAGAATCTACAGAGCACGTGGGCCTAACATTCAGCACTTATACATTCATTTGAACTTTTAGACAACATTTCTCTAACTCCCTCTCAGAGCTCTGTGGGTTACAGTTTCAGAAACACACAACTGACACCCTCAACAAGCTCATACTCAAACAGAAGTTCAGAGTAGTAAAGTTTAAGTCAGGAAGATTGGCTTCCAGATATGTGATTTCATTCTAGGAATCCTGAAAGCTTATAAGAATCTTGCTTAAAAGGACTCAAATTCCTATTGTCCTTTATAATACTCCATTTTTTAATATATTTTTTTATTTGAAAGGCAGAGTAACAGAGAGAAAGAGGGAGAGGCCGAAAGAGGAAGTTCTTCCGTTCAGTTTTTCACCAAAGGTCAGGGCTAGGCCAGGCCAAAGCCAGGAACCTGGAACTTCCCCATGGTGGCAGGGACCCAAGTAACTGGGCCATCTTTTCTCATGCTTTCCCAGGCACATTAGCAGGAAGCTGGATTTGAAGCAGAGAAATCTGGACTAGAATCCTGGGATCTGCACTCACAGGCAAACTGGTATTGCAGGTAGCAGCTTAACCCACTGCACCACAATGCCAGACCCTAAAATATCAGAGAGAGAAGAGGCAGAGAGAGAGAGAAAGAGAGAGAGGTCTTCCATCTGATGGTTCACTCCCCAGTTGGCTGCAATGGCCAAAGCTGCACCGAGCTGAAGCCAGGAGCTTCTTCCAGGTCTCCCACGCGGATGCAGGGCCCAAGAACTTGGGCCATCTTTTACTGCTTTCTCAGGCCATAGCAGAGAGCTGGATGGGAAGTGGAGCAGCCGGGTCTCGAACTGGTGCCCATATGGGATGTCAGAGCTTCAGGCCAGGGCACAGCACTGGCCCCCCTAAAATATTTCATGATATAAAAATAAAATAAAGATTCCTACAGCATTCAGAAGGAATAAAAAAAGGAGAATGTGGCTCAAAGAACAAAAATCTCTTCACATGATGGTTAGGTAACAGTTTCTCATTCTTAGAGTTTTGAGAGGAAAATATTCTAACCCAAGAATTCTAAACTCATTCAAACTGTGTGTATAAAGGGTTTCTAGACTGAGCAAATAAAAGCAGACATGACACCTACTTACATTTGAATTTCAGAAAAAAATAATTAATCTGTTTTAATATAAATATGTTCCAAATATTGCCTGGGTCATACTTATACTAAAGCTTTTTCATTGTTTATCTGAAATTCAAATGTCACTGGGTATCGTATTTTGTCTGGCAACTCTATTGTAATGACAGCAGAAAAATCATCAGTGTCCAGCTACTAAAGAGTTAAGTTTTCCCACCCCTGTATTTTTTTTTTCCAAAACCATTGTTTGGAAATATTCACAAAGTAAAGAACTCAAAAATTTGAAGAAGAATGGCATGGCTTAAGGAACTAATGACTAGTAGTGAGCACTAATTTTAAAAAGTTAAGTAAATATTGTTAAAATTTTAGGAGAAGCTATGTATTATTAGAAAATAATTATTAAAGCTAATACACATGCTAATAACTTGGAGTCTGGACACTTTGATGATATTAGTGAGAAGTAATCTGATCATTGGCTGAGGACTAACTGTCAGCATATTAGTTCATGTTTCACCCAGGACATCAAGGTTAGAAAAAGGAACACTAAGATACCTCCCTGTTTTATAGAATGCTCCTGTGTGTATGGCATCATATGAACATGATCATATGTGGTTCTCACACAGTCCTCGGAGAGGTGAAGGAGTCAGTATGGCAAGCAAGCAAATTGCTCACCTGGACAGTTGGGAAGACCAGGCTGACTGAGCTTTCCTTAAAGGACTGCCTTACATTTGTACACTAAACCACCCATGACTTCTGTCTCTGAGTGCAGCACGTTCTTCCAGTGGGTCTGTCCAGCTCTCACTTCCATTGTGTTATCTCAGAGATCAGAGACGCCTACTGCCACTCAATATTTATTGAAATTGACATTTTTTCTGATATTCAAGGGTTTACTGGATGCCATGGACACAATCACATTCTGAGGCATATAGATATTATCTAAAACCTGACCTAGGTTTAAAATCTTCTTAGAGAGGAAACCAATACATATGGAAGAACATTAAGACTTCAGAAAGCCTGTGCTTCTGGGTCAAAACTGTATTACAAAAAGGTACTAACAGAATGATTCTTATTTTTAAAATCTACATATTTTTAGTTACGCTTAGGGGAAAAATAACCTGGGAAGTTTGGATACCCAGAGAGTTTCTTTTTTTGCCTTATAACTTTCTGTATTTTCAACTTTAGAAAGCAAGAAAAATATTTTCTTATCTCCAAGAAGACATTTCCCAGAGCACAACTTGGTTTGCTGAGAGGGCGGTACAGACGCAGAGGCTAGAAAGGTGTGAATTTGAGACCAGCAGATGGGAGGGAGAATCAGATGAACTGCTGGCCTGGGGCATGGCAGCATTTCTGCCTCTCACGGGACAGCTATGTAATTGATTTGGGCCTTAGTTTCCTCACTGTAAACTATGCTTACAACCTCAATGTGTTGTTGTAAGAATGAAGTACAATACCTTTAACAAAGCATTCAGCACAGTGCCTAGCATATCAAAAACACTGAATAAAGCAAGTGTTATTATTACTATTCATGGTAACTAAAGCTAGATGAAGGGCCACATTATAGACAGTCTTGAAAATCATGCAGAAGGGGTGGGTGTGGTGCTACAGATTCAGCCGCCACTTGGGACATCCACATTGCATATTGGAGTGCTGATTTGAGTCCTGGCTACTCTCATTTCTCATCCAGTTTCCTACTAATGCAAGTAATGGCTCAAGTATTGGGTCTTTGCCACCCATTTGGGAGACCTAGATGGAGTTCCTGGTCCTGGATTCTGCATGGCCTAGCCCTGGCTGTTGTGGGCATTTGGGAAGTGACCCAGCAGATGGAAGATTGATCTCCGTGTGTGTGTGTGTGTGTGTGTCTCCCTGTCACTCTACCATTCAAATATATATATATATATGTATATATATGGTATTTTTTCTTTAAAGATTTATTCATTTGAAAGGGAGAGAGAGAGAGAGAGAGAGAGAGAGAGAGAGAGAGAGAGAGAGATCTTCCATCTGCTGATTCACTCCCCAAATGGCCACAATAGCTGGGCCAAATGAGCTGGACTCATCCAAAGACAGAAGCCGAAAGCTTCTTCTGAGTCTCTCATGGGTGCAGGGGCCCAAGTACTTGGGTCATCTTCCACTGCCTTCCCAAACACAATGATAGGGAGCTGGATCTGAAGTGGAGCAATCGGGACTTGAACAGATGCCCATATGGGATGCTGGCACTGCAGGTGGAGGCTTTACCTGCTATGCCACAGCGCCAACCCCCAACATAAGTCATTTTTAAGAAAGAGAAAGGAAGAAAGGGAGGGAGGAAGAAAACCATGAGAGGAGTTCAGGGCAATTTGTTGTATGTTGTAGGTTGGAAAGTAGAGAACTAGACTGGGAGAAGTCCATGGGGATACTGATAGGATTCCACTGAGGGGTGCTATGTTAGTTCCCTGGGGCTGCAGTAACAAATCACACAAAGTGGGTAGCTTAAAACCACACAAGTGTATTCTCTCCCAGTGCTGGGAGGAGTTGACAGGGTCACGCTCCTTCCAAGGCTATAGCGGAGAATCTGTCACTTACTTCTTTTGGTCCCTGGTGGCTCTGGTATTCCTCCAGTTGTGGCTACATTGCTCTGAGTCTCAAAGCCTTCATCCTCAAATCTCTGTCCATCTTCATTTCATCTTCTTCTGCCTCCATCAGATTGCCTTCAGAGCCTACCCAGATAATCCCACACCATCTCACCATCTCCAGAACCCTAACTAATCACTTCTTTGGCCAATTAAAGTAATATTCACAAGTATTTACTTTATTAAGGTAATATTAAATTACTTTGGCCAATTAAAGTAATATTCACAAGTATTTTACTTTATAAGATGAAGCTACCCCAAGCCTGGATGTAAAAAACAAAAATGAGGACATTTTTCAGCCTGCCACAGGGGGTCAGGACCTAGATAGAGCATCTAATAGTCCTGGAGTTCCAGTCAGCACAGTATTAACCCTGGGTATGCTGGGTCCCAGACAAGAGGCCAAGGGCTGATGTGGAGTGGGAGGAAACATTCATAAATAACCATTTGCCAAAAGGGATGTGTTTACCAGCACAGCCTTGCTGACTGTAAGCCCTGACTGTGGGATAGTAAAGGAGAGAAAATAGCAGCTTTGAGAGGCCAAACTGATGGGCTTGCTTATGAAAGAGCCCCAGAGTTCCTGGTTACAGACAGAACTGTTATCCGTGAGGAAGACGTCAAGGCTTGTTTTCCAATTAATCCAAAATCGAGGCTTGGCAGGGTGTTTCCAGAACATTCTTTGTCCCAGGCCCGGATACTGCTGGACCAGTCCAGGGCCCTGTCTGGCAGATGCTAATGAATTCACTTCTCAGTCTTAGACTGGGTGAGCACTCTGGTGCGAAGCTGCCAGCAATTACAATGTGTCAGAACAGATTGTTTACCAAGCTCCCGCAAACAGCACTCAACCCAGGGGACTGTTCTAAATGAGGAGAAAACAGGTTCTTTCAAGACAGTCAGTGCCCTAGCCACATACTACTAACAGAAGGCTGCTTCTCAGTACCTCCAGAGCTGATTAGGAAGTGGATGGAACCTAATTAGCAAGTGAGGTTTACTGATCTGTGAACTAGCAAAAGGAATGCTCTCAGGGGGATCTGATCAGGAAGAACTGTTGTTCCCCTTGTGTGACATAAAGTTTGCTTGTGAAAATTTTCCTATAGGCAGGTAGACTGGAAGAAATTATTTCTTGACTATCCTTTTCAAACATTTATTAGATGTCAGTGAAGGCTGCATTGATCTGGCAAATCAGCCCCTAGTATTTTTAGTTTAAAAAAACAATATGAATGCTCATTAAAAGTGCATAATTTAGGGGGCCTGTGCTGTGGCGTAGCTGGTAAAGTCGCCACCTGCAGTGCCAGCATCCAATTTGGGCGCCGGTTAGAGACCCGGCTGTTCCACTTCCAATCCAGCTCTCTGCTATGCCCTGGGAAAGCAGTGCAAGAAGGCCCAAGTCCTTGGGCTCCTGCACCTACTTGGGAAACCCGGAAGAAGGTCCTGGCTTCTGGCTTCAGATCCAGCCATTGTGGCCATCTGGAGAGTGAACCAGTGGGTGGAAGAGCTCTCTCTCTCTCTCTCTCTCTCTCCCCGCCTCTGCCTCAGCCTCTCTGTAACTCTGCCTTTCAAATAATATAAATATTTTAAAAAATGTATAATTCTAAAAAGTGCATAATTTAACACCAAGGGCAGGAAATTGAGCACTAAGGTCAGAAAAGTAACTTACACTCCATTCTTGGCAGGGTAGTAGTCATAATGGGGGCCCTATATTTGATCACAGCACGTGAACACTATGCTGATCAGACTTGTATCCTGCAGATACGAAGCAGCTGCTGGGTCTGCCACTACTCTGCCATCCCCTAGACCTCCCTGCAGTTTCTCTGACTTCTGCATCAGGTGTATGCTTGTTGAGCAACATGTGATAGGGCCTTGGCTTTTGAGGATACCCTCTCTCCAGGGTCAGAAGACAAAGCAAGGATATGGCCTGGAGGGGTGCTCCCCCACTCTCATGACTGCCTGCTCATTGACTTCAGGCGCCAGCTTTAGCAGAGGAGAGAGCCTTGTGGAGGCTTTGGCCAGCGCCCATAATTGTGTTGCTAATGAATGATATACACATTAAGAAAAACTGAGACCAGTTGTTTAACAAAGTTTATCTGGACAAGAAAAAGGATGTAGAAGCAGGTATCATTGTGGAGGGAAAGTGATTCAGAATATCCCACCCTATCATAGGTAGAGGTTTTATTTCTAGACAGAGATAAGGAAGTGACAGACAGAAACAACCAGAGGTTGACTGCAGTAGGCATTTACTTTTATAAGGACATGGCCTGATCAGTTGGCAGCCTGTGATTGGCTGAAAATCGAATGCTGTCTCTGGGTGAGACTCAATAGCTTGGTAACTCTTAGGCTACATTGTGTATATGTCAGGCTAGTGTTGTTCCATATACATGGAGGCTGCTTTGGACCAAAATTTATCGTGCAAGTGTGGATGTTAGTGTAGGCCAAATTTATCTCAGTATTAAAAACTATGTCTTCTTCTCTGGTTGAACTTGAATACACTCATTGTGTGTCCTCTTCCCTGTTCTCTTCAGGACATTGGTACCTGTAAGGAACTGGAAAGGCATTATGGCTTTACAAAGAGCATAAAAGGCCAAACCTTTGCTGCTTTAGGTCAGACCTGGGCCGACAACATAAAGCAAAGGGAAAATACATTGTGAGCACATGCGTGTGTTCTCAACCCACCCAGCAATGGGGAAAGGAAGAATCATCATGCTCTGTGTCCAATTAACAATGGTAGGAAAGAGACCCTTCCCGCCCCTATTTCCTCTCCCATCCCATGAAAGTCAAGGAGGGAGAACATGATTTTACCAAACTCCACAGCAAGGATGACAAATAAATAGTGTAACTCTCAAGGCACCCATGGGAGACATCGCCAATAAATCAGAGCACTTTTTCTACTGAGTCCAAACTTGGCTCCACATAAATTTGCTCCAGAAATCCAGGGACTAGAATTTGTGACTTTGTTTGAAATTTTTTTGTTTTTGTTTTAAACTAAATTATATCTGGTTTTGTGCCATCTACCTTGTTAGCTGAAAGGACGTCAAAAAGCAATTCTTACTAGGATGCCTATTGCTACCACTACCGCCTCCCCAGGCATAGAACAGGAATCTGGGGGTTTCCTAGGTGGTAGAGCCTGGCCATTAGTCCAGCTTGATTGCTATCACTTCTCTTTCTCCTTTTATTTTCCAGTGCCAGTGTTGAGCTGCATCCTTTGTGGTCTATCAGGCACAGCTGCCACAGAGAGTGGCAGCCTGCCATCAGCACTTCAGTCTGCCTTAACCTGGGCAACAAGGCTCTAAAGCCAATATGACCAATACAAAATCCAGGGTGGGCAGGCACTATGCCATCAGAGGTCCAGACACCTTGAAGGGTACATGGGACAAGTACCATATTTGTTTATAGAACCTTCTATTGTCCAAATCTCAGAGAATCCAGCTCTCTGGGTTGGGCTACTTCCCAGGGAATCCAAACCATTCTTTACCCCATGTAAATTTCATCTATCCAAAATAACAGCCTATTCATTCCACCTGGATTTAGAAAAATTTCAACAGGTTTATATCTTCTGCTCCCTTCATGATAAGTGTGTAATGTTTATATATCTATAAATCTATAAATTAATATCTATGAATTAAAAATCAGATAACTTTGGGGAGGGCCAAAAGGTGGGTTTCAGGGGTTTAGCAATATTTTATTTCTGAGTGATCTGAGTGATAATTTTACAAATGAGTTCATTTTCTGACAGTTCATTGAGGCACACATGCATGATTTATATGCTTCCCTCTGTGTATTTTATGCATTTATATATGTATTTTTGTTTCAGGAAAACCTGCCAAAGGCACTAGGTTTTGAAAAACCAAATAAAGAGACAGAAAAATTCGGGATTATACAGAGTGTAATTTGCTGGAGAGATTTATGATCAGAAACATTCGTCTTGGGCAGCCACAAGATAGATGGATCTTGGCAGCTTAAGGCAGTAAGTAGGGTTTATATGCTAAGCTAGACAAAGATAGCCAATGGCCAACAAAGGTGTACCTAGACTTTCTCAGGAAATGCTAATAAATCAGGCTTCAGTTAAGGGATGTTCTGGGTGTTAGGGTCTAGTACAAAATGCTTAGTAGACTACCTTAGTAACTTTGTTTATCCTGTAGTATTGGGATGATGAATGCCAGGGTCACCTAGTGATCAAGATTGTGGTTATGACCAAGCTGTCCACAGTCTTGTCAAACTGGATCCCTACAGTTCTCTTCAGTTTTAGAAACTTTAAGAAAACCCAAATGATAACAAAAAGGTATACAGTTAAAAAGAAAAAAAATAGCTCCCTCTCCCACACTTACGTCCCACCTTTGACTTCTTCTCCCACTGTGGCTAGGAGTTCCAATGCCTGGCGAACTTTAGTGGTCCTTAGTGCTCTTCCCCTGCTCCTCACACTCTGGACACATGACCTCATGGCATTTTCTGGCCCTTCTGTGGCAGGACAGCATCGTGTGACCATCTGCAGCCTGAGTTATGAGCAGAAATCCTGCATGAGCTATTCTGGACTTCTCTTGTCCTCCTGCCCCAGCGATAAGCAGTTTTTCAGTTGGTGCTCTCTGTCATTCTTGGTGATAGAGCAAAGATGACACAGAGCCAACTCATAGTAGGCACAGGCGAGAAAGAAGCATTTGATGTTAGAAGCCATTTAGATTTTGGAATCGTTTGTCCCTGCATTGATTCATATTAAGACCTCCTGGTGTGTGTGTGTGTGTGTGTGTTTGCATATTTATGAAGAGTAGACCAAGACACAAAAAAGAAATATGGAAGGAAAGGAGCACGGTTAAAATATCTGCTTCAACTAGGATGTTTCTGGTTCCACATATAGGAAGCCAAACTGAAAATTGCTTGTACAATAAGAACACTGCTTTATGTAAGAGAGGTATAGTGACTCCAGAATGAGTTAATTCAACTGCTTAATTTTGTCAAGATCCGTACTCTCCGATCTGCCATCCTTGGATCGTTGGCTACAGCCCTTTTGGTTCATGTCAGCAACAGTAGTCTCAGGTATTATGTGCTTTCACTCTTTCCCTCTCTCCGTCCCTCTCCCTCTCTGCCTCCCCCTCCCTCTCCCCATTCACCTTTCTCTTTCTTGTTCTTTCACATATGCTCAAAAATATCAGGAGACAAGAGACTATTGAGCAGAATATTGGAAGTGACAAAGAAACTAAATCAAGCATAGTCAGCATATTATGATCACTTTAGCAATTCTGTGATGGTATTTAAAATCCTTTTTAAAGGTCAGGCGTGTCTGTTATTAGGACTTGCATTACAGTGCCAAGTGTTACTTTGTTGACAGACACATAATCAAATAGGAATAAGGAACAGTGATGGAAGGATATTTACGATTCCTATCGCCTTGGTCTTGCCTGGTGCTGAGCTTGTATCACTTGTATCACATGAGCTTTTCCTCTCCTTCTTATAAAGGGGTCAACAATTGTAACTTCCCCACAGATCTGCTGCGATTTAAGTGAATTAATACACAGAAAGTGCTTGAAAAGTCCCTGGCACCCAGTAAATGCTGCAGAGCCACTAGCTATTATCATTATAATGGGGATTGGGGGAGAATTAAATGCATTAATACATGTAAAGGACTTAGAATAATGCCTGTAATGTAGTAAGCTTTCAATAAATCTTTCCTACTACTATTATTATAGCTATAAATAAGAAGATTGAAGAAGCTAAAGAAAATAAAAATCTATATATGGGGTTAATCTTTTAAAAATGAATTAGCATGAAGCACCCTTGTCATCTTAAATATTGTGATTAATAATAAATTTCCATTAAACATCTTTCTATTTGCTGTAGAATCAATAAGAAGCCTTCAGACCAGCTATGCTCTATAAAGCTTTCTAAGAGGTCTAAATTGTACAAATCAACTTTTTTTGTTAAGCTGGTCAACAAGAGCAAAAATCAACTCTTTAAAAAACCTCCTACAAAAGACAAAGCTGCCTAAGAAATGTGTAATTTGATGCTTATTGCCATTAGCATATTTCTATTGATAAAATTTGTAATGCTGAATGTTTGTATGATTTATGTGTTATTTAAGTCTATAATTCATTCATTAACTTTCATAATCTTATACTTTAAAAATACAGACCTTGGGAGCAGCACTGTGGCGCAGCAGGTTAAGCCCCAGTCTGTAGCACCAGCATCCTATATCTGTACCAGTTTGAGTCTCAGCTGCTCCACTTCCAATCCAGCTCCCTGATAATGTGCCTGGGAAAGCAACAGAGGATGGACCAAGTCCTTGGGCCTCGGCACTCATGTGGGAGACCAGAAAGAAGCTCCTGGCTCCTGGCTTCAGATCTGCTCAGCTCTGGCCTGGCTCTTGGCTTCAGATCTGCTCAGCTCTGGCCATTGCCACCATTTGGGGGAGTGAAGCAAATAGAAGTCTCTCTCTCTCTTTCTTTCTCTCTCTCTCTCTTCTCTCCCTTTCTGTAACTCTTTCAAATAAATAAAATAAAATAAAATAAACATATTTTTGGAATAATGCCATCTGGTTGAACATCTAGCCTGTAGTTTGGGGATTGCTTTACAAATTATTTAATGCCAAAGCTTGATATCTGTTGATAATGTGTTAAGTAGGCCCTGTGGCACAGAAAAAACTGAGGGAAACAAGGAAATGAGAATTTATTAGGAGCTACTGTGTGTTTTTTCTACAATGGTCATTTGTACATTATTTTATGTAATCCATATGACAACTTTGCTTTGTGGTATTCTCTTCTTTGTCTTTCCAGGTCAAGGTACTTTAGAAGTTACAGGAATAAAGAGAGCAGTATCCAAGAATTGGACCATGGAGGACAAAAATCAGAGAATAAACAGAGTAATCCCAGGTGACCTGAAGGATGAATTTTGTGCTCTCCTGCCTCTTAAGGGACCACGCGTCCCTGCTGTCCTTGATGAGGTAGACAAATAGAAAATAGAATTTCACAACTCCACACTTTATAAGGCAATGTCTGAAATGCACCCACAGGAATAAATATGGCTATCCTGGTTTCAAATATGATTCTTAGTGAACGTATAATACATGATCACTAGTAGGATTTGCAAGTCTAAGTGCATAGAGGAGTTGGATCTGATTAATCAGAATTTGACAAATAAGTATTATGAACCAAGCAAAGTAACTTAAGATAGTAGATTATCATCTGGTAAATAAACTAGTGAAGGCAAATCCACCACCACTTTCTTAGTACCTCCATATGACAGCCTTTGGCAGCTGGGCTTGGTCAGGGAGACTAATTGAGTCACAGAGCTGAGAAGTAGGGAGGGGTGGTGAGCCAGCAACCAGTACGAACTGGGCTCTATCGCTAGGGAGGGCTGGGACCTTTGTTGACTCTTCATTGTTGTGCTTTTCTTTCTTTTTTTTTTTAAAGATTTATTTTATTTTATTTAAAAGACAGAGTTACAGAGAGAGATAGAGACAGAGAGAGAGGTCCTTCATCTGCTGGTTCACTCCCCAGATGGCCGCAATGGCTGGAGCTGAGCCAATCCGAAGCAAGGAGCCAGGAGCCTCCTCCAGGTCTCCCACATGGGTGCAGGGGCCCAAGGACTTGGGCCATCTTCTACTGCTTTCCCAGGCCACAGCAGAGAGCTAGATCGGAAGAGGAGTAGCCGGCTCTAGAACTGGCGCCCACATCGGATGCCGGCGCTTCAGGTCAGGGCTTTAACCCGCTGTGCCATAGCGCCAGCTCCTTTTGTTGTTCTTTTCTAAACATTTTATTTTGAAATAATCTTAGCCTTAAAGTTGTAAAAATGGTGTAGAACTCTTATGTATGCTTGACTGAGCTTCCTCATGTAAACAAGTCACAAAACTGTAGTACAATGATCACCACCATGAATTTAACGTTGGTACAATACTGTTTACTACACAGCAGATCTTATTCCAGTTTTACAATCCTGTCTCTGCTCTAGCATCCAGTCCAGGATTCCACTGGTATTTTGTTATCATGACTGCTCAACATCTGCCAGTCTGGGACAAGTCCTCACTCCTTTCCTACCCTCGAAGACCTTGACACCTGATGTATATCCATCTGTGTTTGTCTGATGTTTTCTCATGAGTGAACACCATGAAAGTGATATTTTGGTTCTTCTCAGTGCTTTCTACCAGGGATTTCATAAGTTCAGTGACATTACAGGTGACAGATACTGATCATTTGCGTGATATGTTCTTGGTTTAGGTTTCTCCATGTAAAGTTATATTTTCCTCCTTGATAATTGATAAATATTTTGGGCGAGATAACTTTGAGACTAAACTAATATTCTGTTTCACTTCAACTTTTGCCCACTAATTTTAGCACCCATCCATGGATCTTATCTCCAGTAATTATTACTATTTTGTTCCTCGAATGAAAATTTTCATTTCTCAGCCCTACATGCATTAATTAAAATTCTTCTGTAGAGGGGCCGGCGCTGTGGTGCAGTGGGTTAACGCCCTGGCCTGAAGCGCCGGCATCCCATATGGGCGCTTGTTCAAGTCCCGGCTGCTCCTCTTCCGATCCAGCTGTCTGCTATGGCCTGGGAAAGCAGTAGAAGATGGCCCAAGTCCTTGGGCCCCTGCACCCACGTGGGAGACCTGGAGGAGGCTCCTGGCTCCTGGCTTTGGATCGGCACAGCTCCGGCAGTTGCGGCCAATTGGGGAGTGAACCATTAGATGGAAGACCTTTCTCTCTCTCTTTCTGCCTCTCTCTCTGTGTAACTCTGATTTTCAAATAAATAAATAAATAAATAAATATCTTTAAAAAAAAATTCTTCTGTAGAGAAAAGCTGCCCCCTCCTTTTTACTTCTTTATTCAATTACTTATGCTAATGTGAACTCATGAATGCATGTCTTATCTATGGGTTATAATTCAATATTATCATCACATGCTGTTTACATTGTTTTGGCTTTGGCACCTGGGAGCTCCTCAGGTTGAGTCCTGTGGCCTTTTTATGTCCTCCAGATCTTTCAAGAACTTTCCTTCTTTCTGGCATCGCACATATTGCAGGCTCTTCTTGTAATTCCCTGCTGCAGCCTGGAATCAACCTCTTGTCCAAGGAGTATGGACATGTTATTTTGAAGTTCCTCAAGGCCCCTGTGTTAAAGGTTTGCCCCCAGGGTGGTATTACCCAGAGATGGTGGAGTCCTTAGTAGGTGGGCCTAGTGGGAGCTCCTTAGGTCTTGGAGGGTGTACCCTATGCAGGTGGTTCTCAGAAGAGAGTTGTTATAAAAGCCCCACCCACTCTCTCTGTTCCTATTTTGAGATGTGACCACTCTTTGATGCAGCTCCCACCATTGCCACTCATGGCTCTACCTGAGACCAGACCAGTGGGGCCACCTCATCTTAGTCTTGAATCTTCAAAACTGTGAGCTGAATAAACCTTTTCTCTCAATAGAGTTAGTTGCCTCAAGTATTTTTTTTTTTTTTGCAGTGATACAAAATTGACTAATAACCTGGTTACTTTTGTTGAAGAATGGTATTTAAAAAAACCAAGATCTTTGTGCTCCTTGGTGTCATTGCCCTCAGCAGACAGAGTTAGGGACTGTGTATGTCTATTCACATATGCACACACACAGCTTATGCAGACACACATATGATGTTCCACTTTAATATCTACTGAGCTCTGTGTGTGTATACATATAATTGAAGATGCCTGTTTGCCTGGACTGAGAGGGCTCCCAGCACAAGAGACTTTCTGTTTTAAAACTGGAAAAGTCAGGAATAGTGCTCTGGTGTGGTGAATACAGCTGCTGCCAGTGGTGCATATGGGCACTGGTTCGAGTCGCGGCTGTTCCACTTCCGATCCAGCTCCCTGCTGGTGGCCTGGAAAGGCAGCAGAAGATGGTTCAGGTGCTTGGGTTCCTGCACTCACATGGGAGACCCAAAGGAAACTCCTGGCTCCTGGCTTCAGCTCAGCCCAGCCCTGGCTATTGTGACCATTTGGGGAGCAAACCACTGGATGGGGAAATAAACCAGTCGAGTGAAGATCTCTCTCTCTCTCTCTCTCTCTCTCTCTCTCTCTCTCTGTAACTCTGTCTTTCATATAAATAAATAAATAAATCTTTTAAAGAAAAATCTGGACAAGTCCCAGGGAAAATATGACAAATTGATCACTCTACTTATTTATCCAAACTACATGGAGAGTTGTTAATCCATTCTTTTGTGGGAAATAGATTTCCCAACCGGAATATAGTATTTGTCTACATTTCTCACCACCCCCCAATCCTTTTTTTTTTCTTAATCTTTATACACTTAAGTAACCAGTTGTGATATTCTCAAAAGTTTCTTAGGCTGGTTCTTTTCTCCCCCCAACTTCTTCAGTATGTTTATGTCATGTTTCTGTAACATGATTAAGTTCATTAGGTAGAAAGAGGAGGGTAATAGCCCTCTGAGAGATTTCTTGGTTTGTGATTTGGATGTCTTTGGAGATGGAATTGGATGCTTTTTTATTGCTTATTTTCGATTTGGGGTCCCACCTGCCTCCTGCGTCCTCATCCTAATGGACTTCACTTACTTCTGTTTTTTTGGTATTAAATATCGCTGTTATTTCCAGCAGTCAGAACTATACAAAAAGATGCATTCAGAAAGCGCCACATCTCATCCCTATTAGCCCAGTCCCACCAGGAAACAAAACCATTTTAGTTTCTGGTCTATTCTTCCTGTATTTCTTTTATACTAATAAGGAAATATGTATGTATCTTCTTACATCCCTTTCTTTATTTAATTTTTTTTTTATTTTTGACAGGCAGAGTGGACAGTGAGAGAGAGAGAGAGAGAGACAGGGAGAAAGGTCTTCCTTTACCATTGGTTCACCCTCCAATGGCCACCATGGCCGGTGTGCTGCGGCTGGCACACTGCACTGATCAGAAGCCAGGAGCCAGGTGCTTCTCCTGGTCTCCCATGTGGGTGCAGGGCCCAAGCACTTGGGCCATCCTCCACTGCACTCCTGGGCCACAGCAGAGAGCTGGACTGGAAGAGGAGCAACCAGACAGAATCCAGTGCACCAACCGGGACTAGAACCCGGTGTGCCGGCACCACAGGCGGAGGATTAGCCTATTGAACTGTGGTGCCGGCCCCCTTTCTTTTTTTTAAGTGAAAATTAACTTACTGTAGGTATTCTTTTTCATTTTGCTTTTTTTCATTTAACAGTGTATCCTGGAAGCTACTCTAAGTCAGGTCATATAGATTTTCCACAATCTTTGAGCTGCTTTGTATGTGTGAATGGAAGTGAGTGTACCACACAATCAATCTGCAGGCTGTTTCCAATATTTTGTAACTACAAATAAAACTGAATATAGTATATACTTACATATTTTCTTATTTTTAAAAGAATTTTTGGTTATTAATTGGAAAGGCAGAGTTATAGATGGGAGGAGAAAAAGGGGGGAGAGATATGGGGAGAGAGAGTGAAAGATTATCTTCCATCTGCTGGTTTGTTCCCCAAATGACACAACAGCCAAGGCTAGGCCAGGCTAAAGCCAGGAACCCAGAACTCCATCTGTCTCCCACATGGGTGGCAGTGGCCCAAGCATTTTAGCCACCATCTGCTACATCCCAGGAACATTAGCAGGAAGCTGAATCATAAACAGGACAGTCGGGGCTAAAATCAGCCTTCCATATGGGATGCTGACATCACAAGTGGTGGCTTAGCCCACTGCATCACAACACTGGCCCCATATTTTCAAACTTTATGTGTATTTCTTGGAATTGGGATTGTTGGGTCAAAAGGTAAATGCACATGTTGTTTTGTTAGGTATTGGGACAATGACCTTGAAGTCAAGTTAACCAACGTTTGAATACATACTCAGCTACTTCCAGAAATCTGGCTAATCTCTAAGTCCAGTTTCATCCATCACAGTATCATTGCTCAAAGTGTGGCCTAAATACCAACAGTACCACCATCCCCTGGGAACTTGTTAGATATACAGAATCTGGGGCTCTTCTCTGGTTCTATGGAATCAGAATCTACATTTTTAATGAGATCTCCAGATATGAGATGCTCAGATCTAGGACTTGGTTAGTTGCAGTAGCTACTGCTTTAGAATCTGGCTTTAGAATCTGGATCTATACACCTTGGAAAAGAAAAAGAGAGGCCTAAATCCAACCAGGAAAATCTTTCAAGAATAAAACTAGCCACCCCAACCATAACCACACCTGTCTCTCACCTTCTGCTACTTGCTTTTTCCAAGTATTTGTAACTTAAGAAAATCAGTTCATGTGAGAGGTAGAAGGAACCTCATGGCAGGAGATTGTTTATGCTTCTGTGGTTGAAACATTACAACTTAAAGAGACTATATATTACAGCAAATGGTATGTTGACCATGACATTGTGGTTTGTTTCATCAAGGTACACAGTTGAGAGACTATTTTTCTTTAGATTTCTGTGCAATTTTTGCACCCTGAGGAAAGCCATTCACCTTTGGTCCATTAATTGCAAGTAAATCACCTGAGGGTTTTACAAACACACTACTGCCAGCTTCCACCTCAAACCAATTAGAAAGTCTCCAGGGTGGGTTCCAGACGTGAAGATGCCTCATACTCCAGTGCATCTCAGGGGATTCTAAATTTAGTCCCCTGCTTTGGAATACACAAAGATCATTCCCCTTTTTTCAATTATAACCTTTTTAAAGGAAAAAAATGTTATTCTTTACCACAGTAATTAGTATAAAATAATTATTATTCAATACCATTTAAGACTTTACAGAAATTTTACCTGGTCTACTTAGAAAAATTCACAATTAAATAAATTATAACATGAAAATATAGGAAAGACATTTTATGACATTTAAAATTCTAAAGACTCGTATTTTAATATATAAGGAGTTCTTATAAATAACTGAGAATAAAGATGAGCAAACCACTGGTTAAAAATGGGCTAAAATTGAGAACAAACAACTCATAAAGGAAGTGAAAAATAGCCTTTTTATCAATCAAAAATGAACTTAAAATATATATTGAGGACCATTTTCTACGACCAAAATAGGAAAAACATAAAGTAAGCAATATTTGTGAGAACTCAGAGAAATTGATCATGATAATGGGAATATAAATTGGGGCAACTTTTCTATAACAAAGGCTGGTCTGCTTACCAACACCTTAAATGTCTATGATCTTTGATCTAGCAATTCTGTTTATAGAAATTGCTTTTGGAAAAATTAAAGATGTGCTCAAATACTTAAGGTCAAGGAATATTCATGTCACAGCTCTATTTTTAATAAAGAAAAATTGGATAAATGAAAATGTCCAACAATAATAAGTGGTTACCTGGATAGCTCCAAACTATAAAACTACTTGAAGAAATGTTGCAGAAGTCTGTCTGGTAGGGAAAAAGTCATGATGCATGATTTCAAGAATACAGTGTGGTACCTATGATGTGGTCTCACTACTGGGGCACATAAAGAAAAAGAATGGAAAGGATACAGGAACCAACAGAATTGGGGTGGGGAGGACTACATCTTTTGTGTTTCTTGTCTGGTTTTGCTGATTTTTCTCCAATTTGTTAAAGAAAAAAATGTGTATGACACTTGTTAAATGGTTAAAGCAGATTTTATTCAATGAGACTACTGCTATGAGTTTTTTTTTATTGTAAAGATTTATTTGTTTGTTAGAAAGGCAGAGAGAGAGAGAGAGAGAGAGGGAGAGAGAAAGAGAGAGAGAGAGGTCTTCCATACGCTGGTTCACTCGCCAGATGACTGCAGTGGCTGGAGTTGTGCTGATCCAAAGCCAGGAGCCAGGAGCTTCTACTAGGTCCCCCATGTGGGTGCAGGGGCCCAAGGACTTGGGCCATCTTCTACTGCTTTCCCAGGCCATAGCAGAGAGCTGGATCAGAAGTGGAGTATCCAGGATTCAAACCGGCACCCATATGGGGTGCTGGCAATGCAGGCAGTGGCTTTATCCGCTAAGTCACAGTGCTGGCCCCTATGAAGTTTTTTACTAGAGGTAGAGAATGGGCTCAATTCCAAGTCTACCAAGGAAAAAATGGAGTTTGCAGTCAAGCAGCAGGGTGGGAGGTTCATGGATGCAAAATTATTAGGAAGGTAGGGTGATCTCATGCCAAGCTGCCCTAATAGGATTATTGTTGAAGGCAGCCAGGGTGTTCAAACACCAACTAAGAGATGGTAGAGAATGAATAATTTGCTCAGATATCAAGGGCATGGGACACTGGCTAAGCTGACTTGACAGGATTCTTTTTAAAATGGGGTGATGTGAAGATGACACAAACATCCAAAGGCCAAATCCTGGTTTAAAGGAGATATTGTTCTTTCCTTTGAACTACCTAAGTAGGTTTCTCCTCTGGTTACCTTTTGTTCACTAGAGATCAATTGAACTATCTGCTAGGACTGAGTAGTAGAGTATATTAATGACTGAAGGATTTCAAAAGGAGGAATTTGTGTTTTTTTATGTTTATTTTCATCTGCTTGAAAGGCAGAGTGATAGAAAGAGAGAGAGAGAGGGTATATATTCTACCTACTGGTTCATGCTCCAAATGCCTGAAATAACCAGGGCTGGTTCAGGCCAAATCCAGTAGTGCAGAACTCCGTCCAGATCTCCCAATGTGTGACAGGGACTCAAGAAGGTAAGCTGTCACCTGCAGCCTCCCAGGATGCATGGGTAGGAAGCTGAATCAGAAGCAGAGAAGGCAGGACTTGAATTGCTACTTCAGTGTGAGGTGGGCGTATCTCAAGCAACACCATAACCCACTGCACTACAAAGCCTGCCACAAAGGGAATTCCTATAAAAGTTAAATGAGGATGAATAAATGCAGTTTCTGAGTCCATAGGGCAACCAATTGAGATTTGTAGCTGTTGGTCTTGAAGCACCTTTAAGTGATGGAGTGAGTTTGGAATAGCAATTCAACAGATTTTCTAGTTTTCAATGTCTTTGGGGTTTTGTGAAACTTTCTGAAAGGCATCTGCTTTGATGATACACAAGTATTTCAAACTTATCTCAAGATGTGCAGCTTCAGTAGAGCATCAAGAACAAGGTAGTTTTAATTTTCAGTGATGCCAAGTCAAGAAGGTGGGAGAATATTAGAAACGTTAGTTGGAGAGTTGTACCCAGCTATTAGAGGAAACCACAGGAACTGAGGGTTCCATAAGCACTGGTAGAATGTGCAAGATGGAACCTACCAGAGTGTGCTACAATTTTCTATCGAGATATATTTTTTTTTCTCTACAATCCCCACTCCCATTGTTTTGAGTCTTGCTTATAAAATTAGCATGATCTTGTTGTGTTTGGCCTGACTACTTACATAAATGCAACAAAAATAGTAACTAACCACACAGGCCTTTTTGAGTTTGCTCTGCTGGAATGTAAGGACTTTGCTAGAACTTAAGTCAGCTATTAGAAGACTCTCAAAGGTAGGAAGTCAAGCCAAGAAATTGCTACCAGATTTTGCCTGTGAGAACTACACATTTGGTTGGATTCCTATCTTCTTCAGGTCCCCAGGTATCTTAAGGTCCCTGGTCTACCAGGAAATGACATTCTTCACTCACCTGTAAGGGCTGAGAACACTGTTGGCCAGTTTTTTTTATGATGGCTCCATAAGCATTGGGTCCGTAAAGTCAACCTTAGTTCCTTAAATCAGATTCTACACACACCATTCTTTGACATGACAGTCCAATCTAAGCCTTGGCTTCAAATTATGTTCTGTTATACTGAGAACATAAATTCTTTTTGAATGTAGGTAACTAATTATATTGCCATGAAAATGGAATAATAAAATAGCTCTGAATTCTGGAGGAATCAAATAGAGAGACAAAAATGATCCATTTCTGTTTAAAACAGTGTAATCTACTAAACGATGTGAGTATAAATATCTTAAAGGAAAAGGGGGAAAAGTTTCTTTATATCCAGGAAATATAATATTAAAGAATCAACAATGTCACAAAACAATAATCATAAAAATGATAATCATTCTTCATGACTTCGTTCAGGTTGCATATACATCATATTTGCTTTGCTTGATCTTGGGTTAGCAGTTTAAGTCATCAGCTTCCCCTCTAGAGTTCAGGAAATCATTTGGCCAGTTAGAAGAGCTCAGTGCTGCTCAATGCCAGTGTCAAGCATTCTGGCCTGGATCTGACTGCAGGCACTTCCAGAGAAATGCTCTCTATGAAGACAAAAAACTGCAAGTGGCTATGGTTAAAGATACGATGAGAGTTTATTATAAAAATGATGCAATTCATAAGGGAACTTTGTTATTGGCATGCAGCAATTAAAAATATTTATTTTATATGAAAGAGAGAAAGGGAAGGAGGGAGATAGAAAGAGAGAGATCTTCCATCCACTGGTTCACTTCCCAAATGCCAAAGACAGGAGCTGGGGACTAAATCTGAATCCCTCACCTGGGTGGTAGGGATTCAATCACTTGAGCCATCACCTGCTGTCTCCCAGGATGTGCATTAGCAGAAAGCTAGAATCAGGAGCAGGACTGGAACTTGAACCCAGGGATCCCCATATAGGATGTGGGCATCCCAAGAAGTGTCTGAATCTCTACAACAAATGCCTGCACCCAAAACTTTAAATAACAACTAGAATTATGACTGATTACATTATACCAAGACCTATGATAGACAGTGAGGAAACTGAACTTCATATAATTTCTGAAATTCTTATATACATAATACTTACCCATACAGATAATAACCTCTGGAAGATGTAACATATTTTCTTATTTGACAAGATTTTTCATGCAAATGAACAATCAGAAAAATCAAATTAGTTTTAATATTCCTTTTTACAAGATGGAAGAGCGAATCCTTTGAAATTTTGTAGGAGCCCTCTGGGAAATCTCTAGTTCAATTCAAGGACAAGATTTCACTTAGGATTTGATTCAGTTAAGGCAGAACTCTAAGAAATGGGAAAACCTTAGCTCTTGAAAGCAAAAAGATTCTCTGCTCTTAAGTTGTCAAAGAATGATAAAGGTTAGCAAAAGTCACAGGGAAATTATTCTGATAAGACACAAAATGTTGGTGTCCTAGGCAGATTACTTAAAAGGTTTCAAAAAAATCACAATCTCTTATTAACGGCAGACCCATAATCTAAGAAAACCCTTACATTTTTAACAGAGAGAAAACTAAATTCTAGTTTTATACCAGTGTACTTTTGATACTGAAGTTCTTTTTTGAAATGAATAAATCCATTCAAATAAAATGTTGCTCTTGTGTTCAAAATTATTTATTAATAATTTTTTTTCCTAAAAGAAAGGGAGAAAAGACATGGAGTTAAAGTCAAAGGAAATACAAGACAATTTCTTAATTTAATAGTCCCTCAAATTTAAAAATTGAAACCATTTCATGTCTAACAGTGTGGGAGCTCTTTTTAAAAGAATTTTTAACCACACATATATATTCAGTTCTAGGGAACATTATTCTGTCCTTTAATTATAAAAAGCAATGTATGAATTATGAAAAGTACTTTAGGCTATATTAAGAGGACAAAGAAGAATATTGAGTTGTGATGGGGTATTATAACCATAAAAAATAAAAATGTACTGGGACAAAAACTTGCAAAGAATATGCAAAAAGTGAAAATCAGTTTGTGTTTCAAATAGTATTGTGTATTGATTTTCTTTCTTTGAAAAATTGTTCAATATTTTTATGTTATTGTTTATTGAAAAAGAAAAGCTTCTAATTAGCATTCTTCTCTTTTTACTCACTATACATAATGTCGGCACTTTCCAAGGGAAATGAGGTTGGTAAATTTAGCAGAAAATAGCACAAGACACACAGTCAAATTTGAATTTCAGATGCACAATGAATCTTTTTTTTTTAGTATTAATATGAACCACCCAGTATTTGGAACATGCTTATATTAAAAAGTTATTTTTCTCAGGGACGACGCTGTGGTATAGTTGGTAAAGCTGCCATTTGCAGTGCCGGCATCTCATATGGGTGCTGCTTCGAGTCCTGGCTGCTCCACTTCCAGTCCAGCTCTCTGCTATTGCCTGGGGAAGTAGTAGAAGATGGCCCAAGTCCTTGGGCCCCTGCAACCATGTGGGAAACCCAGAGGAAGCTCCAGGCTCCTGGCTTCAGATCAGCACAGCTCCAGCCATTGTGGCCATTTGGGGAGTGAACCAGCAGATGGAGGACCTCTCTCTCTCTCTGCCTTTGCCTCTCTGTAACTCTGCCTTTCAAATAAATAAATAAATCTTTAAATAAGTTATTTTTCTTTCTATGAAATTCAAATTTAACTGGGCTTCCAGTATTTTATCTGACAACCATGTGGGGGTCAATGTACATATATGGAGGTGGGTCTTGAGGTACCACTCTGGGGTCGCGGTGTCCTAGGAAGAAGCTGGTAGAAGGTCTTCTCAGGTAGGAAGAGGCAAAACTTGTTTTTACCACTCTATATTACACTCTCCCTCCAACATTCTTCCCATGGTGTGCTTGAAGATAGAGGCCACAGGAAAGGTAACCCATGCAATTGTTTCAGATGATAGTTGACACAGTTTTCACCTAGGTCTGACCTATGTTGGCAAGACAAGCAAGGGGTGAGAGGTGCCTGTGAGTGCATGAGAGGGAACAAATACCCACAGTGCCTAAAGGAGGATAAAAAGGTCCATCTTTTTCGCACACTGGCATAAAAGGAAATAAAGTGGTGGGCTCATTTGGGTTGTAATGAAGCTGAAAATATGCCTGTCCAGGCCAATGCTACTGTTCTATTTCTGCCTCAAAGACTAAGCTGAAGCCCTAAGCAGATGACTTGAAATCTATTTCCAAAGAGATCCTAGTTCCAAATAGTGTTCAGTTCCAAAATAAAATTTCTAGAACCCAAAATAGTAATTTAGGATGCACCATAGAAAGCATTCTGATCTTAAACCAATGAAAATCTCACACTCTGACAAGTTTCCTTTGCATGGGAAATATGAACTGCTGCCTCCCTTAAACTCTCCCACTGCAATGCACAGTAACTGTTCCTTGGGGCTGGGGTAGCTCTCTTGCCCTCTCCTGTCCCAGTCCATACCCCATCCCCATGCTGCACTCCATCCGTCTCAGTGAGAATGAGAGGGCAAGGTCAGACATGGACCAGAGTACCTTGAATGCCCCTTACTTATTGCATACCAGCTACTGCTGCCATCTGGAAACTGCTCGCCACTTGAACACTGTCCCCTTCCAGAGAATGTTTAATTTCAAATAAACTTCCTCAGTGTGCTGAAGGTTTTCATCTTTGTCCATCAACCCTCTCTCTCTTTCCATCTGTCTCTGCTACTTTCCGCCAAAGCCCTAACTTAAGTGATTTGCTCCCACCATATATGAACACATGTTGATATCTAACCCTCAGAATACTTGTTGGAAGTCATTCCTACTGCTTAGAGGCTCCGGAAGGCATTGTGAATGGTAGAAATAACTTAAGATATAGGAGTGAAAAACCCTCACAAAAAAACTTGCTTTGTTGTTGGGTTCAAGTACTTAGTTTGTCCCTGGATTCAAGTACTTGTTGCATATCTTGGATGACTTACTTAACCTCTTCAGATTCCCTGTCAGTTTAAACAGGATTTAATCCATCCTGCCGGTCTCAGGTTTGTTGCATGGAGAAAATGAGAAGAAATGATGGAGGAGTGATTAATAAACTCCCTGTGATAATGATAACATACACTTATTCATGTGTATGGATATACACCAAGCTCTATGTGGCTTATCTCATTGACTTTTCACCATAACATCATAAAATCACAAGGTCGATGTGATTATTTTCTTTTTACAGATGATCATGATGAGATGCAAAAAGCTTTGGTGCCTTGCCAAAATGCCATACCAGTATTAAATAGTATGTTTACATACTTATCAACTAAGTACATTTCCCAATAAATTTGGGGAGTGAACCAATGGACCGAAGATTCTCTCTCTCTTTCCCTCCCTCCCTCCCTCCCTCCCTCCCTCCCTCCCTCTCTCCAACCTTCTATTCCTCCATCCCTCCCTCCTCTTCTCTCTGTAACTCTGCCTTTCAAATAAATAAAAAAAAATAAATCTTTAAAAAAATGGGCATTAAATCTTAACTGATATTTCTCAAAGGCAGGCATCCAAAAAAACCAAAAGTCACATGAAAATTGGCTCAGTGTCACAGTCATCAGGGAAATGCAAATCAGAACAATAAGATATCACCTCATACTGGTAAGATTGTTATCAAAAAGACAAAAGATAAGTGTTGGCATGGATTTGTAGAAAAGGAAATCCTTGTGCACTGTTGGTGGGAAGGTGAACTACTACAGCTATTGTAGAAAAAAAAAAGTATGGAGGTTCCTCAAAAAACTAAAAGTAGAACTACCATATGATCCAGAAATCCCACTCCTATGTATATAGCCAAGGGAAATGATTTCCATCTGTAGAGACTTCTGTACTCCCATGTTGAGTGCAGCACTAGTCACAGTAGCCAAGAAACAGAAATAATGTAAGTGTCCATCCAGAAAATGTGGTGTGCGTTCACAATGGAATATTACTCAGACATAGAAAGGATGAAATCTTGTCATTTGCTGCAACATGGGTGGAACTGGAGGTCGTTATGTTAAGTGAAATCAGCCAAGCACAGAAAGACAAATACTATATGATCTCACTCATATGTGGAATCTAAAAACTAGGTGATCTCATAGACGTTAAAAACATTATCAATGTACACATGTAATGAAACATCACATAGGACCCCATAAATATAAATATAAATATAAAATAAATTTTATATATGTCATTTAATAAAACAAAAGCAGTTGAGGCTGATACTGCTTCTGCCCTGGCCTCATTGGCGTAGGAGGCAGTGGCTTCTACCCGTGGCCAGAGCTCCTTCCTGCCCTTTACTGTAGGTCCCTTTGTGTGTCTGAGGGAATCAGAATTACCTCCTGTTTAGAATGGCCTTCCTTGGCCACTGCTATGCTTCAAGGAGCACATTTCCAAGTTTGCAATATAGTGAGATATGCCATAAAGGAGTCACACTGTGTTCCTAAGACAGATAACAAAGCAGAAACAACTGAGTATGTTTATGGCCTAGAAACTTCCAGCATTCCACAGCAGCTGGATGCAGTGTGAGATTTCTTAAATGTCAGTCAAGTACAGGTTTTTTTTTTAATTTTTAATTTTTTATTTTTTGACAGGCAGAGTGGACAGTGAGAGAGAGAGAGAGAGAGAGACAGAGAGAAAGATCTTCCTTTGCTGTTGGTTCACCCTCCAATGGCCGCTGTGGCTGGTGCTCGTGCTGATCCGAAGGCAGGAGCCAGATGCTTATCCTGATCTCCTATGTGGGTGCAGGGCCCAAGGACTTGGGCCATCCTCCACTACACTCCCGGGCCACAGCAGAGAGCTGGCCTGGAAGAGGGGCAACCGGGACAGAATCTGGTGCCCTGACCGGGACTAGAACCCGGTGTGCTGGTGCCGCAAGGCGGAGGATTAGCCTATTGAGCCGCGGCGCTGGCCCTAGTACAGTTTTAAGGTAAAGTATTCTCATGGGTCATGAAGACCACATCCAAGGGCCCCAGATTGAGAAATGCTGTTACATAACAGAAAAGGCAGTGACAAACCTAAACTTAGAAAATCCAGATCCTGCTTTGCCATTACCACGACTCATCCATGACTGTTGCCTCTTCTGTAAAATGAGACCAACTATATCAACACTCACAAGAAACTCATACACGGTGAAAGATAATAATGCGTAGCAACTCTGTCCAATGCAGTGTGGCCAAGGATTGCAAGTATAGGCACTCCTCATCTTCAGAGTTTCTTTTCTTTCTTTTTTAATTGTTAAAAAAATCCTTATTTATCTGAAAGTCAGAGTGACAGAAATGGAGGGAGAGACAAAGAGAAATCTTCCAACCACTGAGTCAGTCCCCAAATAGCCTCAACAGCTAGGGCTGGGCTAGACCAAAGGCAGGATCTAGGAACTCCATCCAGGTCTCCCATGTGAGTAACTGGGACCCAATCATCCACTGCCTTTTCAGGTTCATTGGCAGGAAGCTGGATTGGAAGCAGAGCAGCCAGAACTCAAACTAGAGTTCCAACATGGGATGCCGGCATTGCAATGAGCAGCCCAACTGACTGAACCACAATGCCAGCCCATCGTCTTCTTATTTTCTAAGAGAAGCCTGGAATTCATATCATTAAACAGAAATATGATTCAAAGTATTGAAAATACCACCTGTTGGTGACTGTCTCCACAGTACTATCACTAAGACTCCATTACAGTCAAGGGTGGACAACTCGACCTCCATCTTAACTGGAACACCTCTAGACAGCCCTAGACAGCCCTAGCTACTTTTCCAGAGATGCTCCAACCATTTGTTGAAAAAATGCTCCCACAGCTCCCACAGCTAACCACTGTGGGACACTTCCTGTTGTAGGATCCTCATGTTTGACTGCAATTCACCAGGTAGGTGTAGCTAGAAAAGTCTTTATGATGTGCTTGTTGAAAAGAAAAGGCAAATAACTGGTCAGTAGATCCAGCAGGCTTGAGCCTGGGTGGCAATCTTTTTATAGGCAGCAGCTCACTTCTATGCCCCTGGACTTCCTGGTTTGCCAGACAGCTCTCTGCACCTTTGCATTTCCCCAAAACTGAAGCATGAACTACAGATCTAGAAATCAAAAGTCCAGCTATGAAGAAATACCAAGGTCAAACAGCCAGCCAGCCTGTTTCAGTCCCTCTCAAGGCCTTTGGGCTCACTTAGCAGTGGATCATGGTAGTGCTTTTTTGAAAATGGGCTCTCTGAAAAGTGATTTGTTTCTGAATGCAGTTCAACCTCTTGCTGCTTGGGAAGTCCTTCTTAGGCCTTTCAATGCCGGCGTGTTTATGCCCTGGAGAGAGGCTGTCATGCTCAGGAATGTGCGCAGCAGCAGCAACACTGGAAGGAACACAATAACACACAAGTTTGGGAAGCGCCCCAGAAATGTGTGAGGGAGTTTCTGCTACATTGGCACAGCTGAAAGGATGTGGGATGTTGACGTTCCTGACAGACACCACAGATAAAAACTGCTGCTTGTGTGTGGCAAAGAACCAGTCTGTGTGTGTGTGTGTGTGAGTGAGCGTGTGTGTGTTTTATAGATTTGTCTTTGTTCTTTTGTGCTATGATAATTCCATTAGTTCTACAATTATGAAGGACTTCAGAAAGGTCATAGAAAAAGACAAGTTTATGTTGCAGCAAAAAGAAATGGAAACCCATGTCTTTAAAGGGTCTTCAAAAAATGTCATGGAAAATGAATAATAAAAGAAAAAAAACTATAGATTTCAAAATTTTTACACCCAAATAAATTTATCTTCTAATTCCATTTCCCTTGAACTTTTTGAAATACCTACATATCTTACTCTTACCACAATATTAAACCCCTGTCCCCAAAATGGTGAGATTATGACCTAAGGAAAAGCAATCATATAAAGCAGTATAAAAATGAAGAGAAGAAGGGCCAGTGCTGTGGTGTAGTGGGCCAAACCTCTGACTGTGGCGCTGGCATCCCATAATGCTGCTCCTCTTCCAATCCAGCTCTCTGCTGTAGCCTGGGAAAGTAGTGGAAGATAGTTCAAGTGCTTGGGCCCCTGCACCATGTGGGAGACCCAGAGGAAGCTCCTGGCTCCTGGCTCCTGGCTCCATACTGGCCCAGCTGTGACCATTGCAGCCATTTGGGGAGTGAACTAGTGGATGGAGGACCTCTTTCTCAATCTCTCCCTCTCCCTCTCCCTCTCCTTCTCCTCTCCCTCTCCCTCTCCCTCTGTCTGTAGCTCCACCTCTCAAATAAGTCAATAAAATCTTTAATAAACACCTTTTTAAATGAAGGGAAAAAAGCCAAAGACATCATCAGAAAAATCTCTTGAGCATTACCATGAGATTATCGCAATGTCATTTCTCAAGGGAGGGAGCCGGAAGTTCCAGAGCATGATGTGAAATGGGATGGAGACCCCCACAGCATTTCATCTACAAAGAGCTTTGTGCTGCAGGAGTCCACGAGAAAAGTAAAGGATCCAGGAATGTTTTCCTAAAGCCACGCATACCTCTAATCCTTGTGGCTACAAATCTGCAAACCTCAATCAATGAGATTCCCAGGATTTGCCTCACTGCCCACCATGCCTCATCCTCTTTCTCTCAAGATGAAGATGATGATGATGTGTTGACTCCCTGTGTCTTCCTTCAGTTTGATCCCATCTGTCCCGAATCTGTCATGAGGTAGACACTATCCCAGCACCGATCTAGTATTCTCCTGTCCTTCGTGGTCCTGTTATTTGGCTGAGTGATGTTTATAAGCCTGCAGAAGTGTTACCACATCTCCTGGGGGCCTGGCCAGGTCATGTATTTGTTTGCAGAGGAACTTTTGTGGGTTGGGAATAGAAACACTTCAGTAATGTCCATGATAACTTCCATTCTGGAAATTCTCTCCCACATTGCTGCACACTTTCCACCCTCAAAGACTCTGATGGGGTGCACGTTTGTTGCACAGTGGATTTAGACAACACTGAGGATGTCCACAACCCATATCAGTGTACCAGGGTTCGAGTCCTGTCTCTGTTCCCCATTCCAACTTTCTGCTAATGTGCACCCTGGAAGAAAGTACTTGGGTTCCTGACAGTCACATGGGGGATCTGGATGGAGTTCGTGGTTCCTGGCTTCAGCCTGATTCAGCCCTGGTTATTGTGGGCATTTGGGGAATGAACTGGTTGATGGAAAAATCTCTCCCTCCCTACCTTGCTCTGGCTCTCTCTTTGTGTCCCACTCTCTCTGTCACTCTCCTTTCAGATAAATAAACAAGCTCTTAGACTCGGGGTGGGCATTCGGTGCAGCAATTAAGCTGCTGCTTGGGATACCCCATCTCATACCAGAGTGCCTGGGTTCGAGTCTTAGCTCTGCTCCCAATTCCAGCTTTCTGCTCATAGGCACTTTGGGACCGGCAGAGACAGCTCAAGTGCTTTGGTTCCTTCCACTGACAGGGAATACCCAGATTGTGTTTCTGGCTCCTGGGTTTGGCCTGGCCCAGCCCTTATAATTGCAGACGTTTGGAGATTCCATAGTGGCTTAACCAGTTTGAATTCCCACCAACAGTGGGTTAGTGTCTGGGTTAGTGTCCCTTTTTCCCCACATCCTCTCCAGCATCTATTGTTGGTGGATTTCTGAATGTGAGCCATTCTCACCGGGGTGAGGTGAAACCTCATTGTGGTTTTGATTTGCATTTCTCTGATTGCTAGTGATCTTCAACATTTTTTCATGTGTCTGTTGGCCATTTGGATTTCCTCTTTCGAAAAATGTCTCTTGAGGTCCTTGGCCCATCTCTTAAGTGGGTTGTTTGTTTTGTTGTTGTGGATTTTCTTGATTTCTTTGTAGATTCTGGTTATCAACCCTTTATCTGTAGTATAGTTTGCAAAATATTTTTCCCATTCTGTCGGTTGCCTCTTCACTTTCCTGACTGTTTCTTTTGAAGTACAGAAACTTCTCAATTTGATGCAATCCCAAATGTTAATTTTGGTTTTGACTGCCTGTGCTCCTGGGGTCTTTTCCAAGAAGTCTTTGCCTGTACCTATATCTTGCAGGGTTTCTCCAATGCTCTCTAATAATTTGATGGTTTCGTGTTGTAGATTTAAGTCTTTAATCCATGTTGAGTGAATGTTTGTGTAAGGTGAAAGGTATGGGTCTTGCTTCATGATTCTGCACGTGGAAATCCAATTTTCCCAGCACCATTTATTGAATAGACTGTCCTTATTCCAGGGATTAGTTTTGGATCTTTGATCAAATAGAAGTTGGCTGTAGATGTTTGGATTGATTTCTGGTGTTTCTATTCTGTTCCATTGGTCTATCCATCTGTTTCTGTACCAGTACCATGCTGTTTTGATAACAACTGCCCTGTAGTATGTCCTGAAATCTGGTATTGTGATGCCTCTGGCTTTGTTTTTGTTGTACAAGATTGCTTTGGCTATTCGAGGTCTTCTGTCTCCCCATATGAATTTCAGCATCAGTTTTTCCAGATCTGAGAAGAATGTCTTTGGTATCTTGATCGGTATTGCATTGAATGTATAAATTGCTTTTGGGAGAATAGACATTTTGATGATATTGAGTCTTCCAATCCATGAGCATGGAAGATTCCTCCATTTTTTGGTATCCTCTTCTATTTCTTTCTTTAAGGTTTTGTAGTTTTCATCATAGAGATCTTTAACGTCCTTGGTTAAGTTTATTCCAAGGCATTTGATTGTTTTTGTAGCTATTGTGAATGGGATTGATCTTAGAAGTTCTTTCTCAGCCGTGTCATTGCCTGTGTACACAAAGGCTGTTGATTTTTGTGCATCGATTTTATATCCTGCTACTTTGCCAAACTCTTCGATGAGTTCCAGTAGTCTCTTAGCAGAGTTCTTTGGGTCCCCTAAATAAAGAATCATATCATCTGCAAAGAGGGATAGTTTGAGTTCTTCCTTCCCAATTTGTATCCCTTTAATTTCTTTTTCTTGCCTAATAGCTCTGGCTAAAACTTCCAGAACTATATTGAATAGCAGTGGTGAGAGTGGGCATCCCTGCCTGGTACCAGATCTCAGGGGAAATGCTTCCAACTTTTCCCCATTCAATAGGATGCTGGCCGTGGGTTTTTCATATATTGCTTTGATTGTATTGAGGAATGTTCCTTCCATACCCAGTTTGCTTAGAGTTTTCATCATGAAAGGGTGTTGTATTTTATCAAATGCTTTCTCTACGTCTATTGAGAGAATCATATGGTTTTTCTTCTGCAGTCTGTTAATGTGGTGTATCACGTTGATTGTTTTGCGAATATTGAACCATCCCTGCATACCAGGGATAAATCCCACTTGGTCTGGGTGGATGATCTTTCTGATATGTTGTTGCATTCTATTGGCCAGAATTTTATTGAGTATTTTTGCATCTATGTTCATCAGGGATATTGGTCTGTAATTCTCTTTCAATGCTGCATCTTTTTCTGGCTTAGGAATTAAGGTGATGCTGGCTTCATAGAAAGAATTTGGGAGGATTCCCTCGTTTTCGATTGTTTTGAATAGTTTGAGAAGAATTGGAGTTAGTTCTTCTCTAAATGTCTGGTAGAACACAGCAGTGAATCCATCTGGCTTTTCTTTGTTGGGAGGGCCTTTATTACTGTTTCAATTTCTGTGTCAGTTATGGGTCTGTTTAGGTTTTCTATGTCTTCCTGGCTCAATTTAGGGAGGTTGTATGTGTCCAAGAATCTGTCCATTTCTGATAGATTTCCCTGTTTGCTGGCATACAAGTCCTTGTAGTAATTTCTGATGATTCTTCTTATTTCTGTGGTGTCTGTTGTTACGTTTCCTTTTTCATCTCTGATCCTATTGATTTGGGTCTTTTCTCTTCTTTTTTTAGTTAGTTGGGCCAATGGGGTGTCAATTTTGTTTATTTTTTCAAAAAACCAGCTCCTCGTTTGGCTGATTTTTTGTAATTTTTTTTTTTTTGGATTCAATCCTGTTGATTTCTTCTTTGATTTTAATTATATCTCTTCTCCTACTGGGTTTGGGTTTGGTTTGCTGCAGATTTTCTAGATCCTTGAGATGACTTGAAAGCTCATCTATTTGGTGCCTTTCCAAATTCTTGATGTAGGCACCTATTGATATAAACTTTCCTCTTAACACTGCTTTTGTTGTATCCCATAGGTTTTGGTATGTTGTGCTGTTATCCTCATTTACTTCCAGAAAATTTCTGATTTCTCTTTTAATTTCTTCTATGACCCATTGTTTATTCAGGATCATGTTGTTCAATCTCCATGTGTTTGCATGTGCTCTAGGGATTTCCGAGTTGCTAATTTCCAATTTCATTCCTTTGTGGTCTGAGAAGCTGCATGGTATGATTCTAATTCTTTTGAATTTGCTGAGACTCGCTTTATGACCTAGCATGTAGTCAATCCTAGAGAAGGTTCCATGTACTGCTGAGAAGAGTGTAAATGCTTTCTGTGTAGGATGAAAAGTTCTGTAGATATCTGTTAGATCCATTTGGGCTATAGTGTCATTTAAATCTACTGTCTCCTTGTTTATCTTCTGTCCTGTTGATCTGTCTATCTCTGAGAGTGGAGTATTAAAGTCCCCCAGAACTATTGTATTGGGGTCTAAGTCTCCCTTTAATTCCCTTAACAAGTCTTTTAAATAAACCGGTGCCCTGTAATTAAGTGCATATACATTGATAATCGTTATATCTTCCTGTTGAATGGATCCCTTAATCATTATATAGTGCCCCTCTTTGTCTCTCCTAACGGTTTTTGTTTTAAAGTTTATGTTGTCCGATATTAAGATGGCTACGCCTGCTCTTTTTTCATTTCTGTTGGCATGGTACATATTTTTCCAGCCTTTCACTTTCAGTCTGTATGCATCATTGTTGGAAAGATGAGTTTCTTGTAAGCAGCAAAAAGATCGGTTTTGTTCCTTAACCCAATCAGCCAATCGGTGTCTTTTAACTGGACAGTTCAAGCCATTAACATTCAATGTGACTATTGAGAAGGAATAACTTTGCCCTGTCATTTGCCAAAGATATTTTCTAATATATGGTTTGAGATTGCTGTGATCTTTTGCTGTGAGGTTTCCTTCCTTTACCTTCTTTCATATTGGTGACCGCGTTTCTGTGTTTCTGCATGTATCACATCTTTAAGCATCTTTTGCAGGGCTGGACAAGTGGTGACAAATTCTTTCAATTTCTTTTTGCTGTAAAAGGTCTTTATTTCACCTTCATTCATAAATGAGATCTTTGCAGGATATAATATTCTGGGCTTGCAGTTTTTCTCTCTTAGTACCTGGGCTATATCTCGCCATTCTCTCCTATCTTGTAGGGTTTCTGATGTGAAGTCAGCTGTGAGTCTAATTGGAGATCCTCTGAGAGTAATCTTGCGTTTCTCTCTTGCACATTTTAGGATCTTTTTTTTGTGTTACACTGTGGTGAGTTTGATTACGACGTGTCGTGGTGAGGATCTCTTTTGGTCATGTTTATTAGGGGTTCTATGAGCTTCCTGTACTAGGATGGCTCTGTCCTTCTCCAAACCTGGGAAATTTTCTGCTAGTATCTCACTAAAAAGGCCTTCTAATCCTTTCTCCCTCTCCATGCCTTCAGGGACTCCTAGAACCCGAATGTTGGGTTTTTTAATAGTATCCTGTAGATTCCTGACAGTATTTTTTAGATTTCTGATTTCCTCTTCTTTTCTTTGATTTGACTGTTTCCTTTCCTGTTCTCTGTCTTCTAAGTCTGATATTCTCTCTTCTGCTTCACCCATTCTGTTTTTAAGGCTCTCTAATGTGTTTATCATTTGATCTATTGAATTCTTCATTTCATTGTGGTTTCTTGTCACTATCACAGTTTCATGTTCTAGTTGTTTCATTTCATTTTGATTCCTCCTTAATATTTCATTTTCACGAGAGAGATTTTCTATCTTGTCCATTAAGGATTTCTGTAGTTCAAGAATTTGTTTTTGAGAACTTCTTAATGTTCTTATCAATTTTTTGAGATCCGCTTCTTGCATTTCCTCTGTCTCTTCATCTTCATAATCTTGAATTGGGTGTCTTCTTCATTTGGGTGCATCATAGTGTCTTCCTTGCTCTTGTTACCTCGGTTTCTACGTTTGTTGTTTGGTATGTTGGAGATAATTATGGGTTTTTTTTTTGCTGTGGTTTTTTTTCTCATTATGCTATGCCTCTAACTGGGCTGTGTGCTTTGATGGATCCTTAGAGGCTGTGATGGGTGTGGCCAGAGAGCTCTGCTTGATTCTTAAGGTTTAAGGCTGTGCAAAAAGTGACTCACCCAGATTGTTCTCTCCCTTGCTCCTTGCTCGATCTCTCTCTCTTTCTTTTTTTTTTTTTTTGACTCAGTTGGGAAGTAATTCCACATAGCTGAGTGGAATTGAGGGTAGTTGAAATCTGGTCTCTGTGAGTATTCGTTTGATCTACCCCTGGGACCACACAAAGAGTTTATGCAGCCCTCAATGTGTTCTCAAGTTTCGCCACAGTCCCAAGGTTACTGAGTTTGTGTACTCGGTGAGTTCGCTCGCCCCCCCCCCCTCGGATTTTCACAGTTGCAGATAGTTAGCTTCACCTGTTTTCATTAGATTCTAACCTCCTGTTATTTCTCCCGACCAGAGTCAAGTTTTTCTGCCTTGCTAGTCGCAGTTGCTGCTTTACATATGTAAAATGGCGCCTGCTCTTTGCTTTGCTCGGCTTTGTTAGGTGAGTGGAGAGAGAGGCTAGTGTCTGTGCTGGTTCCCCTGAGTTATTTGTGTGTTTTTTTTCTCTCCTCCAGTCAGCCTGGTGAACTTTGCCCAGTGGGGCCTCAGGCCTCCTCTTGCCTTTCCCCGCCAATGTCTTGGGTTTCTGAGGTTTTTGTCTTACCTCCCATTCCTGTGCCAGCGATATTCTGTGGCTCGACCTCCGCAGCTGGGCTTCCACGCGGTGGGCTCCCTGTAGGTCCTCTGTGTCACATCCACTAGATCCGGGAGCGTTTCCTCTACAGTTTTTTTCTTGAGTCTTTTCCTGAGGCTACAGTAATTCCACTTTTATTAAACTATATTTACCCAGACTATCGGTGCACGTCCTCACTATCCGCCATCTTGGCTCTGCCCCCGAGTCTGTTTTTATCAGAGGCTAGCTTTTTTGACCATTCTTGGCCTCCTCACTCGATTTAAGACAAAGAGAATAATAACATTTCATCACTCATAGTACAGAGATGAAAATTTCTGGGTTTTCTTTCTAAGGGAGTCTTTGGGGAACTTAGCACCCTCTCTTCCATTCCTTTTTGTCAACTGCAAGAAAGTGCTTCCGTTTGTAGTCTGTTCCTTATATCTGAGGCTGGACACTGAATCTGTAAGCATGAGTACACCACAGCCCCATGCCCTCATTTTCTCTCAGTTGTGAGGATGCTGGGATGGAGTGAGGCCTGCAGGACCTGATGACTTCCAGTCCCTTGGCGGTTGTGCTTTTAGTACACTGCCCCCTGCCGACTTGTGTCAACCTTTGTGCAGGCTCCTTGGACATATCTGCATCTCACCTGTCTGCCTCTGTCCTTCATCCCAAATTCACTCGGAAGAACTGGGAGTCATTCTGCAATGGAGAAAATAGAAGAACTCCCCTTCTTTGAGAACCTTGTTTGCCTTCATTGTAGATCATTCTGCTGTATACAGCGATAACTCTTCAGACACCACATAGGCATCTGAGTCAGCCTGGGAGAGGAAAACTATATATGCTTCTACTACACATTGACTGGCCTTGAGCATGGGATTTAGAGTCAAATGGGAGAGAATTCAAATAGCCTTCTCGACAGCATGGCTTTGGGCACATAAACTTAGTGCACACTGAACTCACTAAATCTGTAATAACAGAGGACTTAAAATATTGGGTAGATTAGAAATGAGGTATGTGATGCACTGGAAGCTTTTCATCAAATATGTCTGATCATTTTTTACTAGATTGTAAACTCTTCGAGGGCTGGGACGGAGCTAATTCAACACCACCTCTCAGACAGCTTCTGGCAGTATTGAGTGCAACACTGAAGTAACGATGTGTGACTGAACACACACGTGAGTGCGGTTGTGGTCGAGAAGATGGGTGATGATTGATGAGTTCTGCCATTAGTTGGACTTGTTGAACTCTGCTTATTCAGAGGTAAAATGAAGAGATCTTGTTGTGGGGAGTAGGATTTAGGTTTTATTCCATGCACAAAGACCAGAATTCTTAGTGCTGGCATGTATAAGGTAATTTTTCCAAAAGATGAGAAATTGAACACACACACACGCACACACGAGCATAGGAGTGGGCAGTGGGCCCAAAAAGAGAAAGCAGTGGGGGAGGGTGAAGGGACAAAGAGTGCCCCAGCAGATCCTCCAGTCCTGAAGTTATTTGCCTCTTTTATGAGGTGGAAGGGAGGGTGCCTCTATAGACTTAAAGCCACCTGGGAGTTTTATGATACCTCCATAAAATTCTATGTGGAGCTCAACATCATGGTGTCATCCCTACTCAGGTTCTGAATGAAAGAGGACATTCTGATTGACAAGCAGGAGGAGAGTATCACACTCGAGCTTGCAGGTACCTGCAGCTCAGTAGATCCTACCTAGCTGTCTGCCTACCCCACATCAGTTTCACTGGACCGTTTCTGTGATCCCTTCCATAAAACTCTATGATTTGATAAGATATGACAAAAGCTTAGACCTAGAAGTGGACAGGACCGATCAGATTCCCCTATCCTCCCTCTGTGCTGCGCAGGAAGAATGCTGTGTGCTGAACTTCCCTTTGGGTGCTGCTGTCACTCAGGCTGCTCTGCAGGAGACTCCCAGGGCTCACCACAGGAGAGCTGCACCTCCCATTAGGGTATATTTCAACCATTCTGTCTAGTGCCTTAAGTGACTTTGAAGGCACAAAGGGCCAGAAGCCCTAATACCAGCTAGGACTTGAGTTTCTTGTTATTCTGGTAGAATTTAGGGACCCAAAGGAAACTGAAAAATACTGATGGCTTTGGAAACTCCTCAAAATGAGAATGTCCCTCTCTTTGAGTCAAGGTAATTAACTCTGAAAATACGAACTTTGTTAGCCTAGATTAATAGATATTTTCAGATTTCTGTTTTATTCTGGCTAAATTCCTGTACCGCTGACTCTTCTGGTCAGGTAATATGGATATAAAAGATTCAAGAGTCAGGCAAACTCTGGGTATACAGGCATTCATTTACTTAACAACCCCTTCAGTTTCTCTACATCTGGAAATCTTTGAATCCTGGCTGGATCTATCGCAATCACACAGGTTTATCACCTTCTCCTACCTTTGGTTTTTTCATCTATTGAAGAGGGTGCTGGCAGGAATATATGAAGTGTGTAACATATAAGTGCTTAAAAAGGGAGACAGAGAGACAATAGACATTGCCCCTAAATGTAGAGGGCTGGGCTGAGTTTTAAAGCCACAGCAAAGTGGTTGATGGAGCAGAAACACTGCAGTTCTGCCCCTCTGGTGATGCTGAACTGTCAGATGACCCTTCCTATCTTCTCCACTACACCTTAGGAGCTCTCAGCTACTGAGAGCTGGGAAGATGTCCTGGTGCTGGGACTGTCTCCTGGCAGAGCCTGAGGCTTTTCTGGTTAATTGCTCAGCTTTCTGGATTGCCTGATTGTTTTCCATTTGTCACTTCAGTGTTCCAAGTTTTGCTCTGTCAGTTTCTTTCCCGGAGAGTGGCTCCCTGCTGGAGGCACCATCAGATGCACAGGTATAAGGATATGGCTGTTCCACACCTTGTGCAGTGACCAGACCATGACAGCAACAAGTTCAAAGGGCCTCTTGATTTTCAAATTCTGAGAAAGAATAGATTCTCTCAAAGAAGCACTTTCCTTTTTGTAATTAATCGGTTCATTAGTGCATTCCCAATAGATGTAGTGACAACTCGTAGAGATGTTAAACCCATTGTTTTAAGTGGTCCAACAGTGGTGGCCTCTTGTCAAATTATCCACCAGAGAAGCTGTTCTTCACCAGCATTGTGCTTTTCACGTTGTGTGACATAACTTATATGCTTAGGTAGTTTTCACTAACTTGCCAGGTGTTGTGGATGGGGGAGGGGAGTTTTCGTTTTTATTCCAGGCTCTGCCCATGCACAAAGATGAGCATTCTTAGTACTGAAACTAACAAGGTATGCAACAGGATACAGTTTATTTAAAAGGTGAAGACATGAACACACATGCACGTGTGAGCACATGCTAGCAACACTCAGAGAAATATCCATTATAGGTGGGCAGTGGGCCAAAAGATTTGCCCAATGGGAGGAAGAGTTGGGGAAGGCAGGCAGAGAGGGCATCTAGCAGTCCCTCCAGATGACTGCTGGCAGACTGAGGGACCTTCCCAGTTGTCAGTCTGCTTTATATGGTAAGGGGTGGTGCCAGTACAGGCATGAAACCACCTGGGAGTTTTATGATACCTCCATAAATTCTGCTTGGAACTCAATATCCGTATTTTCATGGTGTCTTTTGGGTATAAGCCTACTAGTGAGATTGCAGGATCATGTGGCAAGTCTATTTTTAGTTTTTAAAGAAATCTCCACACTGGTTTCCACAGTGACTGCACTAATTTACATTTCCACCAACAGTGTGTAAGTGTCCCCCTTTGTCCATATCCTCACTAGCATTTGTTACTCTCTGTGTTTTGGATTTTAGCCATTCTGACAGAGATAATGTGATATCTCATTGTGGTTTTGATTTATATTTCCCTGAAGGTTAGTGATACTGAAATTTTTTTCCATATATTTGTTGGCCATTTGTATTTCTTCTTTTGAGAAGTGTCTATCAAAGTCTTTTGCCCATCTCTCAACTGGATTGGTTGTTTTTTGTTGTTGTTGAGATTTTTTAAGTTGCTGATATATTTGGGATATTAATCCTTTGTCAGGTAGTTTGCAAATATTTTTTCTGTTCTATTGCTGTGCAAAACTTCTGAGTTTGATATAATCCCATTTGTTTGGTTTTGCTTTTGTTGCTAGTGCTTTGATGGTCTTGTCCAATAAGTCATTTCCTATGCCCATGTCTTAGAGTGTTTACCCTAAGTTTTATTCCAGAAGCTTAATTGTCTCAGATCTTAAATTTAGGTTTTTGATCCATCTTGAATTTATTTTTGTATATGATGAGAAGTATGGATTTAAATTAATTTATTATGTACATATAAAATATATAATATATATCATATAATATATGATACATATATATACATATATAATATATTATACATATATATGTATACATATATACATATATATGTATAATATATTTTATATTATATATTACAATATATTATAATACATAATATATTATATATATTATACATATGTATATGTATACATACATATATGTATTATATATAATATATATGTACATTATATATTATATATATTATACATATGTATATGTACATATACATATGTCTGTGTACACATGTATATGTACGTATATACATATATACATATACATATATATTATATATAATTATATATTATACATATATAATATACAATGTAACACATTATATATGCACATTATCATATGTATATAATATATTACATATTATATATGTATATATATGTATATATATGTATGTATATATACATATATATATAATATGTAATATATTATGTAATATAATATGTATATATTATATTACAGAATATATAATATATGTATATAATATATTGCATATTATATATGCATATATAATATTTATATAATATATTGTATATATGTATATATGTATATATACATATGTATATATGTATATAATATATAATATATTATATGTATATAATATATTACATATTATATATGTATATACCACATATATTATATTATAATATAATGATATTATATTTGATTTTTGATATGATTTTTGATAATACACATATATAATATACATATATATGTGTGTGTATATATATATGTGTACTGTATATATATATATATATATATATATATATATATATATATATATACAGTTTTGCCAGTACTAGTTGAAGAGAATATCCTTACTCCACTGTATGGTCTGAGTACTTTTGTCAAAAATCAGTTGGCTGTGTGTATGTGGATAAAGTTCTGGACTCTATTCTATTCCATTTACCTATGTATCAGTTTTTACACCAGTACCATGCTGTTTTCTTTTTTAAATATTTATTTATTTGAAAGTCAGAGTTACACAGAGAGAGGAGAGGCAGAGTGAGAGAGAGAGAGAGAGAGGTCTTCCATCCAATGGTTCATTCCCCAGATGGCTGCAGTGGTGGAGCTGTGCCAATCCAAATGCAGGAGCCAAGAGCTTCTTCTGGGTCTCTCACACGGATGCAGGGGCCCAAGGACTTGGGCCATCTTCTACTGCTTTCCCAGGCCACAGGAAGAAAGCTGCATGGGAAGTGGAGCAGCCGGGTCTTAAACTGGCGCCCATATGACATGCCAGCCCTTCAGGCCAGGGCGTTAATCCTCTGTGCCACAGTGCCGGCTCCATGCTGTTTTAATTACTATATCTTTGTAGTATGCTTTGAAGTAAGATACTGTGATGCTTGCAGCTTGATTTTTATTGTTCAGGATTGCTTTGGCTATTCTGGGTCTTTGTGATTCCATATGAATTTTAGAATTGCTTTTACTAGTTCTGTAAAGAATGTCATTGTTATTTTGATACAGATTGCATTGAATCTGTAGATTGCTTTAGGTAGTATAGACATTTTAATGATATTGATTCTTCTGATCCATCTGCAAGGAATTTCTTACCATTTTTTGTGTCTTTGATAATTTCTTTCATTAGAGGTCTTTCACTTATTTGGTTAAATTTATTCCTCCATATTTAATTTTTGTGACTATTGTGAATGGGATTTCTTTATGATTTCTCTCTCTGTGAGTTCACCATTAGCATACAAAAATGCTACTGTTTTTGTATGTTTAGTTTGTAACCTACAACTTTAGTTAATTGGTTTACCAATTCTTATAGCTTTTTGATGGACCGTTTAGGTTTTTCCATGTATAACATCATGTCATCTGCAAACATAGATAATTTGACTTCTTCTTTCCTAATTTTGATGCCCTGCAGTTCTTTCTCCTCCCTAACTGCTCTCACTAAAACTTCCAGTACTGTATTGAGTAAGAGTGGCAGAGGTGGACATCTTTGTCTTGTTCCAGATCTGAGGAGAAGTGCTTTCAGCTTTTCCTCATTCAGTATGATATTGGCTGTTGGTTTGCGATATGTAGCCTTTATAATTTTGAGGAATGTTCCTTCTATACCTAATTTGTGGAAGGTTTTTTTTTTTATCATGAAGGAGTGTTGAATCATTTCAAATGCTTTCTCTACATCTACTGAGATGACCATATGGTTTTGTTCTTCATTCCATTGATGTGATTTATGTTTATTGCCCTGTGAATATTGAACCACCCTTGCATTTCTGGGATAAATCCCATTTGATTGTGACATATGATTTTTGATGTGGTTTTGGATTCAATTTGTTAGTATTTTCTTGAGGATCTTTGCATCTATGTTCATTAAAGGTAGAAGTCTGTAGTTTTCTTTTTGTGTTGTATCTTTGATTTCCATATCAAAGTAATGCTGGCCTCATAAAAAGGATTTGGCAGAGTTCCATCCTATTCAATATTTTAAAACAGTTTGAAAAGTATTGAAGTTACTTCTTCTTTGAATATTTTGTAGAATTTAGTAGTAAAGTCATCAGATTCCAGACTTTTCCGTGATGGAAGACTTTCAATTACAGCTTCAACCTCATTGCTTATTATGGCTCTGTTTAGGTTGTCTGTCATCTTGTTTAATCTTGGCAGGTTATATGAATCCAGGAATTTATTGATTTCTTAGAGGTTTTCCTTTTATTAGCATATAATTCCTCATAGTAGTTTCTTATGATCATTTGTATTTCAGTGGTATTGTTGATTGTAATGTTTCCTTTTTTATCTCTAATTTTTTTGAGTTTTTTGTCTTTTTTCTTTGTTAGTTTGGCTAGATGTTTATCTACTTTGTTTATCTTCTGCAAATATCAACTTTTTTTGTTGCTCTTTTTAGATTCAATTTCATTTATTTCTGCTCTGATCTTTATTATTTCTCACCTCCTGATGATTTGGGGTTTGATTTGTTCTTGTTTTTAAAGTCTTCAAGATGTATCATTAGATCTATAATTGAAATATTTCTCTTTTTTATGTAAGCACTCACATTATAAACTTCCCTTTTAATGCTGCTTTTGCAGTATGATATGTTGTGTTTTCATTTTCATTTATTATTCATTTCATTTCATTAATATTTGGGAAATTTTCATTTTCATATGTTGTGTTGTGTTTTCATTTTCATTTATTTCAAGAAAGTTTTTGATATCCTTTTTAATTGCTTCAATAATCCATTGATCATTCAGTGACATGTTCTTTAATTTCCTAGTATTTATGAATGTTCTATTGTTCTTGTTGATTTCTAGTTTTATTATTTTATGTTCTGAGAAGATACATGGTATGATTTCAATCTTTTAAAATTTGCTAAGATTTGATTTGTGGCCTAATATGTTGTCTATCCTAGAAAATTTTCCATTTGCTGATGAGAATATGTTTTCTGTAGCTATTGGGTGAAATGTCCTTTGAACACCTGTTAAGTCCATTTGCTCTATAGTATCTTTCAACTCTGATGTACCATTCTTGATTTTTTTGTCTGGATGATTGGTTGATTGATGAAAGTGCAATGTTGAAGTCATCCATTATTATTGTATTGGAGTATATATCTCCCTTTAGATCTAATAGTAATTGCTGTATATATCTGGATGGCCTTATGTTGGGAGCATATATATTTATGATCATTATGTTTTCTTCCTGAATTGAACCTTTTATAAAAATAGAAAATTCTTCTTTATCTCTTTTTATAGTTTTTGATTTAAGGTCTGTTTTATCTGATATCAGGATAGCTATGCCTGCTTACTTTTAGTTTCATGTCTTTTTCTAACCCTTCACTTTCAGTTGGTATATCTGTTTGTGAAGTGAGTGAGCTTCTTATAGGCAGCATAGTGGGATCATGATTTTTAATTCATTCAGCCAATCTAAATTTTTTGGTTGGTGAATTTAATCCATTGACATTCAAGGTTAGTATGATAGATAAGAACGAAGAACTATCATTTTGTTGATTGGATAATGATTTTACCTGAATTTGGTGGTGTCATGTGTTTTCATGATGTTTCATTTCTAATGCAGGATGCTTTTCAGAATTTCTTCTAAGGTGGATCTGGTGGTGGTGAATTCTCTCAGTTTTTGCTTATCTGGAGAATACTTTATTTCTCCTTCACTTTTAAATGATAATTTGCTGGATATAGTATTTTTGATTGAAAATTCTTTTTTTTTCTTTTAAGATCTTGAATATCTCTTCTGGCCTGTAAGGTTTCTGCTGAGAAGTCTGATGTTAATTTCATTTATAAGTAACTTGATACTTTTCTCTTACTGTCTTCAAGATTCTCTTCTTGTCTTTAACTTTTGACAATTGGATGACAGTATGCCTTGGAGAAAACCATTTTGGTTGAGTCTTCTTGAGGTTCTTTGAATTTTTGTATCTGGATGTCTATGTGTCTTTTAAGACTTGGGAAATTTTCAAATATTATTTCATTTAGCAGTTTATCAATGCCTTTTTCCTTTTCTTCTCCTTCAGGAATACCTATAATATGAATATTTAGTCATTTAATGGAATCCAATATTTCACATAGACTTTCTAACATACTTCTTGATTTTTTTCTCTATTTTTTTCTCATTGGATTGTTTCAGAATTTTTGTCATTAACGTCAGAAATTCTTTCTTCCACTTGGTCTATTCTGCTATTAAAGCTATTATTCATGTTTTTAATTTCACTGATTGAAGATTTCATCTCTAAAATTTATATTTAGTTCTTCCAAAGGAATTCTATCTCCTTAGTAATATTTTCATCCATGTCACTCTTTGAGTTCCTCATTTCTTTCTTTCTTTTTTGGACAGGCAAAGTGGACAGTGAGAGAGAAAGACAGAGAGAAAGGTCTTCCTTCCATTGGTTCACCCCCCAAATGGCCGCCACAGCCAGCACACTGTGCCTATCTGAAGCCAGGAGCCAGGTGCTTCCTCCTGGTCTCCCACTCAGGTGCAGGGCCCAAGGACTTGGGCCATCCTCCACTGCCTTTCTCAGCCACAACAGAGAGCTGGACTGGAAGAGGAACAATCGGGACAGAATCTGGTGCCCCAACCGGGACTAGAACCCAGAGCGCCGGTGGAAGATTAGCCTAGTGAGCTACAGCACCGGCCCTCATTTCCTTGTTCTATCTGTATTGTCTCGCATCTTGTTGAGTTTCTTTACAAGACTTATTTTAAGTTCTATATCTGTCATTCCACAGACTTCCTTCATTTCAGGATCTAATTCTGGAGGAGTATTATGTTTTTTTGGAGGCATCATGCTACCTTGCTTCTTCATGTCTCCTGTGTCCCTATGTTAACACCTGCCCAATCTGGAGTACTCATTCCTTCTTCTTTATGGAGTAGATCTTATTGGAACAGAGTTTATGGGTTAGCTGGTATACAGAGTATAACTGGTTTATTGCTTTGGCTTTGGTTCTAGGTGAGCCAAGGAATGTAGTCTCTGAGTGATTTCTTTCATCTATAAGTGACACAGTGGTCTAGTCTGCTGCAGTTCATAGTGATAGAAATGTGACTTTGAAATAAGTATGGGTTTCCTTGGGTGTGTATCTTTGGCTGCAGAGTTCAGTGTTAGTCTCCTTGGTGAATCTGATAACCAGTGCCTTGTTCTTGGTGCTGAGGAAAATAAAGGTAGCTGCTCCCTTGTCCTAATGGCAAGCTTGAATGATGCTGGGGCTGTGGCACTTGTTACTGTGGCTCTAGGATGGTGTGATACAGATGGATTATTCCTCAGGTCCTGCTAGGAGAGTCCAACTGGTGTTGTGGTTTATAATATCAACAGCCCTAGTCAAAGGACTAGAGCATGTGAAATGTTCCAGTCCTACAGGGTGACTACAAGGCATACAGGAGATTTTATTCTGAGATTTTATTCTGTATGGGTCTAGACAGGTGGAATGCAGGTAGGTTCTTACCTATGTCTACAATGTAGATCCAGTGGCACCGAGAGATTTAGGAAGAATTGTTACAGTCTTGCTGATGCAGATCTCCCAGGGTTGGAGTGGATATTTTTTATGCGCTGCTTCTGGTATTAGACCCAGCAGCTTGGGCAAATCCCCTGGCTCACGTAGAGTGCATGAAGGTAGCCCTTGAAGCTAATTCCCAAAAACTCTCTCAGTGGTAGGATGCAGGGGATATGTCCCTTGCCCCACACATTGCCCTTATTCTGACTGTGATGCCTATAGGAGCAAAGTAGAGGTGAATTGCATGGATTTTTGCTGTTGAATATGGTGCTCTGTGTGGGTTGGGGAGGAGAGGATTGGCTTCTCTGCTCCAAGCTCGGCAGTTCTGCATTATCTTTCATTTGTTCTATCCAAAATTATGAGCATGTAGTATATGCTAAGCCTTGTATTGAGTACTGGGTATATGGGGGTTGAGCATGTCTGAGTGCCTACCTTCAATGCCTACTAAGAAAAGAATGTATGTAACACACATTATAGCATAGAACAGAGATATAAACACATTGCTGTATATGCACTTTGTGATTTCTATTATCTGTTTGGTACCTCTTGCTAAATAGGCTGAAATAGATTTTTACAACTATATCACTTTTCTGTCTTTTGTTTCTCACAAATGCCTTCCACCCTGCATGCATGCATGCTATAATTAGGGGTTTTCCTATTAGTTGCCCTAGTACTCAGACCTTGAGTACCTAAAAACAGAACACAGTTATTCCAGGAAATCAGTTATGCAGATGATGGAGGAGCTGAGAAGATAATAGGGAGCTGCTGGACAGCTACGAGATTACAGACTGAGCCCTCTTTAGTAACAGGGTAGAGGTACCAATGGAGGAGGTCATGCTATTGGGAGAGCCCCCTGGAAGCTGAAACCATAGCAGGCTAGCAGTCAGTGGGAGCTGGAGCCACAGAAAACAGACAGCCATGGTAAACACAGATAAAAAGGAATGCCTTGGCTTCTCCCTTCTTCTTTTCCTTCAGTTTCCCCCTAGTGCCTCCCACTGGGAAAAGACTCAACTGGAAGAGAGCTGATGTGAGAGCCTGAGAGGTATGGGCTGTGAGTCAGTCCCTCCCACTATCAGACCAGAGTTGGGGGAAAGTGAGGGTTGGGTCCAAAGGTAAACAAGCTCAGGACCAGTGTGGTTTCACTCCCTCTTGATATGCAGTACTTCCTGTCCTTTCTCCTTGATGCATGGCTTTGAAAAGGTATACCTCTTTGCAGGTAAGCCTGTAAAATTCAGTCATAATTGGTAAGACAGAATTTAACCTAGTGATTGAATTTTGAGTTACTGGGGCTTTTTTTTTGTCTGCGATATGTAGTCTATATGCAGAGTGGCAGAGTGTAAACATTTCTCTAAAATTTCTTTTCTTGTTATTAGAGTCACAGGAATATCTTACATTACTATTCTTTGTCATAGCTATAATCTGGATATTTGGATCTCACACCTCAAATTTTCAGTATAATATCTCTCCTTTAGCCAAACCACTCATGTTCAAAAGTTGACCTCCATACACAAGGTTAAATCCTGTTCTTTTATACCATGACCATGGCAAATATTTGCTTCCAATATCTTCATTTATCTTAGTGGAAAGGGAAGGCAGGCAGGCAAGCTTGTATAGGGGATGAAGGGAGTCTGGCTACTCTGCTTTCAATCCAGTTTCAGAAAGGAAGGGAAGAAGGGAGAGATGGAGGGAAGGAGTGAGGGAAGAAGGAGGAAAGAAGGAAGGAAGGAAGTAAGGAAGGAAGACAGGAAAACCAGGGAGGGATGGATGAAGGGAGGGAGAGAGGGAGGATAGTAGAGAAGAAGCATTCCAGATACTCTGCTTCCAGTCCAGTTTCCTGCTAATGCATCTAGCTTCTTGATAATAATGCACACAGCAGATGATAGCTCAAGTACACGTGATAGCCAACCGTGTGTGAGATGCAGATGGAGTTTTGGGGCTCCTTCCAGCCTAGTCCAGCTCTGGATCTTGCTGGCATTTGGGAAGTAAACTAGTAGATGGACATACTTGGGGTCCTGCCACCCATGTGACAGACCAGGAGGGTGCTCCTGGTTCTTGGCTTCAGCCACTTGTGGAATGAACCAGCAGATTAAAGATTCTCTCTCTCTCTCTCTCTCTCTCTTTGCCTTTCAAATAAAATGAAAATATATATTTTTTAAAGATTTAAGATAGGTTTATTTAAAATTTACTTTAATTTCAGAAACTGAAAGATAGGGAGACATAGAGAGACAGATAGACACTCTCTCACTCCCTTCTGCTGGTTTGCTCCTAAATGGCTGGGGTTAGGCAGAAGGCTGAATCCAGGAGCCAGGAACTTCATTCAGGTCTCCTATGTGGATAGCAGGAACTCAGTTACTTGGCCACCACCACTGTCTTCAAGGATCTACAGGAAGTTAAAGTCAGAAGCTTGAGCCAGGAATCAAACCCCCAGGTGCTCTGATGTGGGACTCAGTCATCTTAACCACTAGGCTAAAAACCCACCCCTAATAGGCTTTTTTCACTTCAATTATAAAGTGTTATTCTTAGATTTCTTCCTAGAGGCCCTTTCATCCTGCTTAAACACTCTTCTTTACACTAGGATCCAGGGTTGTAAACAATAAGAATCAATTTTGATGGATTTAACCAATAACATAACTTTTATTAGTAGATTATCTTAAACATTTTTTCCAAATGACAACAAGATAAGTTTAAAAAGTGGTGTTTTGTGTTTTGTTTTGTTTTTTTCTTTTCATACTATTTGTTGAACTCTTTTACTTAGAGTAGGGTTAACTATACAATCATTAAGTATACTGAAAATAGATCATTGTAAAAAGAGTGGGAATCTGAGAGGGAGGGAGAGGAAAGTTTGGAGGCTATGTGGGAGGGAGCGTAGTGGGGAAAGAGCCACTATGTTCCTAAATCTGTATATATGAAATATATGAAACTGGCATAACTTAAGTAAATTTTTTTTTGATAGGCAGAGTGGACAGTGAGAGAGAGAGAGAGAGAGAAAAGTCTTCCTTTGCCGTTGGTTCACCCTCCAATGGCCGCCGTGGCCGGTGCACTGTGCTGATCCGAAGCCAGGAGCCAGGTGCTTCTCCTGGTCTCCCATGCGGGTGCAGGGCCCAAGGACTTGGGCCATCCTCCACTGCACTCCCCTGCCACAGCAGAGAGTTGGCCTGGAAGAGGAGCAACCGGGACAGAATCCAGAGCCCAGACCAGGACTAGAACCTGGTGTGCCGGCACCGCAGGCGGAGGATTAGCCTATTGAGCCATGGTGCTGGCCTAACTTAATTAAAATTTTAAAAAAGCTAGAATGGTTTGATAGAGAAAAAAGCAGACATTTATGAAAAAAAAAAATAGAAAAGCCCAAAAGCTAGTTCTTTAGAAGGAATGATAAACACCTGTAAAACCATAGACACTGGAGCATTTAAACAATTTTAAATGAATACTACATGCAACCCTCTGGCAATACATTTTAAAATCTAGGAGAAATTGAAGGTATTCTAGCAACATTACAATTAGAAATCCCATTAAGAAGAAGAATGTTTGAATAAGCTGAGTTACCAAAGCAGATACTGGAAGGTAATTAGAGATCTCTCACTGGACAAACAAAGCACCAGGACCAGATAGCTTCACAGCTGAACTCTATGTAACTATTTAAGAACTGACCATATTAATGGTATCTAAAATATTATAATGGAACCCTCCAAGTCACCTTATGAAGAGTGCATAACTTTAAAACGGGTCCAGAAAATCATTACAGAAAATAAAATTTGGGGGCTGGTGCTGTGGTGTAGTGGGCAAAGCCTCTGCCTGTAGTACTGGCAGCCCATATGGGTGCTGGCTTGTGTCCTGGCTGCTCCTCTTCCAATCCAGCTCTCTGCTATGGCCTGGGAAAGCAGTAGAAGATGGCCCAATTGCTTGAGCCCCTACACCCATGTGGGAGACCCAGAAGAAGCTCCTGGCTCCCAGCTTCAAATTGGCCCAGCTCCGGCTATTGCGGCCACCTGGGGAGTGAACTAGCAGATGGAAGACCTCTCTGTTTCTCCCTCTCTCTGTTTGTAACTCTACCTCTAAAATAAATAAATAAAATATTTTTAAAAATAAAAAGTGAAATTTGGGATCAATCTCAAATGTGTAAATCAATTATGAATTCTTTCTTAAATTTTAAAAATAATTTGTTTATTTGAGAGAGAGAGAGCGAGAGCGAGAGTGAGAGTGAGAGAGAGAGAGTCTTCTATCAGCTGTTTTACTCCGTAAATGCCAAAGCCAGGAGCCAGGAACTCAAGCCACATGTCGCACATGGGTGGCAGGGACCCAGCTACTTAAGCCATCATCTGCTGCCTCCCAGGGCACACATTACCAGGAAGCTGGAATCAGAAGTGGAGCTGTGACTTGAACCCTGCATCTGATAGGGATGCAGGCATCCCAAGCAACATCTTAACTTCTGTGCCAAATGTCTGCCCCTAGAAATCAATAATTTTAAAGAAAACATTAACACAATCCAGCAGCATATGTGAAAAATAATACATTGTAACAAAACAAAACTGATAAAAAAACTAGAAGCAATAAAACAAGACTTGTTATGTAAGTTAATATGCGAATGAGTATCAGAAAGTCTATTAACATTATCTACTACATGAGCAAATTAAAGGGAGAAAAATCAGATGATTGTATCAAAATATGGGAAAGGTCATTTGATAAAATATCAATTAACCTTTGGGGGGAAAATCATAGTAAGACAGAAATAGAAAGAAACAGCTTAAATACAGTAAAGAATAATTGCCAAAAAATAAAGCTGAATGTTTTGCTAAATGATAGAACACTATAACCATTCTATTAAAATCAGAAACCAGACTTCCATGTCACATTGACATTCTGACTTAACATTGTCTTGGAAATTTTAGCAATTAAGATAAGAAAGTGACAAAAAATTTGCATAGACATTCAAAGAGGAAAGATGGAGTAAAACTTCTAAAAGACTCTGTTACAGAAACAGTATCAGACCTAATAAGTGAACTACTTAAAGTGGCTGGAAAAAAGATAAGTGCACAAAAAGCAGTAATATTTCTCTCTCCAGAAAGAAGTCTAAAAAGGGATATGAAAGAAATTATCCCTTTCACAATAGAGGTAAAAAACCTCCAAAATGCTTACGAAGAGGTTTAAGAAAAGCAGAGTATCACAAGTTGTAAAAATCTTAATAATTAATATAAGCTTAGATGTATACAAATGAAAGGCAAACCATGACTTTGGATAGAAAAACATGGAGTAGAAAAATGTCATTCTTCCCAAATTAATAGGTAAATTTAATAACATTTTAGTTAGAATTCCAACAGCACTTCTTTCTTAACAAGTAGAAGAAAGAGAGGGAAAAAAAAAGATCCTAGAATTTATATCAGTGGATCACTATCCAAGAATAACCAAAAATATGAAAAGGAAAATTAGTAATGAGGATGCATACATGCTTCAAAAGTTATGAGACACCATAAACCATTCTAATAAAATAAATATTTTATTGGCATAGAATGGACAAATAAATCAAAATGCAACAGAATAGGAGCCAGCATTGTGGCTTAGCAGGTAAAGTAGCCACCACCTGCAGCATCACCTGCAGCATTGGCATTCCATATAGGGGCTGATTCCAGTCCAGGCTATTCCACTTCCAATCCAGCTCTCTGCTATGGCCTGGGAAAGTAGTAGAAGTTGGCCCAAGTGTTTGGGCCTCTGCACCCATGTGGGGGATCAGGCAGAAGCTCCTGGCTCCTGGTGAAGGACCCTTATGGGGGAGAGGGACAAGAAACTAGGCCTGGGCAGATATCAGGGGCTTCTTAAGAGGTTAGATGTTCCCCAGGGTCCAGCGGGCACGTTCTCTGGGAAGGAAAAGTCTATCCCCTTTAGAGAACCTCTAGGCATGCCCAGAGCAGAGCTGCCACTCCCCTTCGGAGAGTCTCAGTACTCTCCTCAGCATTCTCCTCAGCTGGTTCCCTCAGCACTCTCCTCAGCATTCTCTTCAGCTGGTTCCCTCAGCACTCTCCTCAGCATTCTCCTCAGCTGGTTCCCTCAGCACTCTCCTCAGCACTCTCCGGTATGCTAATTGTCCCTCCGAACCGGCCAATCCCATATGCTAATTTGTTGACTGTATAACCTGTGTGAAACTGCCGCTCAGGGCTCCTCACCGCCTTAGGTGGGGGTCCATTTGCGCAAACGTACAATAAATTCCTCATGCTTTTTGCATCAACTGGTCTGGAGTCTGGATTTTTGGGCGTCCTCTCGAGCAAGTGGGCATCTCTACAACTGAGAGGTCCAACATTTTGGCGCCCAACGTGGGGCTCGAGGTCGCCCTCAGACCCATTCTCTGCAGGACCAGTTGGAGGTATAATTAAGTGTTTTCTGTTTGTTGTTCTTCGTCTTGAGTGTTCTGACTGGCCAGTACCCAGTACCTGACTCTGTGAGACCAGTGGGGGAGGCAGGCGTGCCCAGCAACCCCTGGTCCGGACCAGTAGGGGAAACCCTCGGTCCGTTCCCCCGGAAGACGCTCCCGGGGTGGTCTGGAGGTGGGTCGGAGACCAAGTCTCCCTCCTTCCTGGGGAGGGCTGGTCAGGCAGCCGCTCCCAAAAATAGCGCAATAGCGTTCGATTTGTCTTAGTCATGTGGTTTGTCTTGCTTATTGTATATGTCTGTGCATTGGCTGTTCTTTTTGTTTGGGCTGAAATCCTTGCACACATGGGTCAACAAATAACCACCCCTTTAAGTCTCACTCTAGATCACTGGAAGGACGTTCGAGAACGCGCGCGCCACCTCTCAGTGGAGATTAAAAGGGAACAATGGGCAAAATTCTGTTCCTCAGAGTGGCCGGCCTTCGAGGTCGGCTGGCCAAGGAACGGCACTTTTAACCTTGATATTATTTTACAGATTAAGGCGTGGGTCTTTCAGCCAGGATCCAATGGACACCCTGATCAGGTGCCCTACATTACTACGTGGGAGGATCTTTCACGTAATCCCCCTCCCTGGATAGAACCCTTCTCCTTCCCGACGGAGCCCATACGGACCCCGTTACCCCCTCCTCCTATCCTGGTTGTGCCAACCTCCTCCCTATACCCTCTGAAGGAGATTCGAGATCCAAAACCTGACAAGCCACCGGTTCTTCCGGCTGATCAGGACTTTCTGCTCTTTGACTCTCCCCCACCCTATCTTCCCGGCCAGCCTGCTCCCCCGCAGGAACTCCCACAACAACCAAAGCGGGATGTGCAACCTTCTGCACCATCCCCTGATTCCACGAGGGCAGGGGAAGAAGTCTCAGCGCCTTCCCCGCCCTCCAGCCACCTGCGCCTCCGTCGGGGGCAGGCAGGGGGCTCGGGAAGCGTCTGGACTTCGCAGGCTTTTCCTCCTCGCTCGGTGGCTGGCCAGATGCAGTACTGGCCATTTTCTGCTTCCAATCTTTACAATTGGAAAACCCATAACCCCTCTTTCTCTCAGGACCCCCAGGCTCTGACTGGGCTGATTGAGTCAATTTTATTGACTCATCAGCCCACCTGGGATGATTGTCAGCAGCTTCTGCAGACCCTCCTCACTACTGAGGAAAAGCAGCGTGTCTACCTTGAGGCACGGAAAAACGTCCCTGGAGCAGATGGCCGACCGACCCTACTGCTAAACGAAATCGAGGAGGCGTTTCCCTCAACCCGTCCTGATTGGGACTACACCATCGTTGCTGGTAGGGAGCGACTTTGTCTTTACCACCAGATTCTCCTTGCGGGTCTCAGAGGGGCTGGAAAGTGCCCCACCAATTTGGCCAAGGTACGTGCAATAGTGCAGGGGGCTGAGGAAACGCCGGCAGGCTTCCTAGAAAGATTAATGGAAGCCTACCGTACTATACAAGATTTAATGAAGGAGGCAGAAAAGATTTACAACAAAAGGGAGATCCGAGAGGAGAAGGAGGAAAGAATCCGCAAGGAGCAGGAGGAAAGGGAAGACAAAAGAGACAAAAGACGTAATCAAGAGCTTAGTAGAATTTTGGCCACCGTAGTGCAGGATACAGAAAGGAGTAGACCAGGACAGAATAGGGACTTGGGAGACAAACGAAAGCCTCGGGTGGAAAGAGATCAATGTGCCTATTGTAAAGAAAGAGGACACTGGGTCAAAGACTGCCCGAAGAAAACACAGGGACCAAAGAAGAGACCAGTTCCAATCCTGTCCCTGGAAGAAGACGACTAGGTGAGTCAGGGCCAGGAGCCCCCCCCTGAGCCCAGGATAACCCTTGAAGTGGGGGGCAGACCGGTAACCTTCCTGATTGACACGGGAGCCCAGCACTCGGTACTGACTTCAGAAAAAGGGCCTTTAAGCTCCAAGATTTTCCTCAGGCCTGGGCAGAGACTGCGGGAATAGGGCTGGCCGTCAACCGGCCTCCCTTGATCTGAAGCCCACGGCCATTCCCGTGTCAGTTCGTCAATATCCGATGGGCAAGGAAGCTAAGGAAGGTATCCGGCCACATATCCAGAGATTGTTACACCTAGGCATTTTAAAACCTTGTCGTTCACCTTGGAACACCCCCCTACTACCAGTAAAGAAGCCTGGTACGGGTGACTACCGCCCGGTACAGGACTTGCGGGAGGTTAACAGGAGAACGGAGGATATGCATCCCACAGTGCCCAACCCCTACAATCTGCTAAGTACCTTGCCTCCGACCCACGTATGGTACACTGTGTTAGATCTAAAAGGTGCATTCTTTTGTTTAAGACTGAGCCCTCAGAGCCAATCCATCTTTGCTTTTGAGTGGAAAGACCCAGAGACCGGGTTTTCAGGACAACTCACCTGGACAAGGTTGCCTCAAGGATTTAAAAACTCGCCTATCCTGTTTGACGAAGCTCTGCACCTAGATTTGGCCGACTTCCGAGTCAACCATCCGGACCTGGTCCTCCTGCAATATGTGGACGACCTCCTCCTTGCCGCTGAAACTGAGCAGAGCTGCCACTCTCCTCAGCATTCTCCTCAGCAATTCATTGCCCCGGGCACCAACGAGGAGACGACCCCGTAGCAAGGGGAAACAGGATGGCAGACGAGGCCGCTAGGGCGGCAGCCCTGAGCCAACAGGTGCTCCCGTTAAAGACAATTGAGCCCACCCAAGTATCGAGGGAACCACCTTTCCTCTATTCGGACCAAGACTTAGATACGATTCAGCAGCTCGGTGCAGAGTATGATGAACAAATAAGGGTTTGGAGGCTCGGAGAGAAAATAGTCCTGCCACACCAATTGGCTAAAGAAATAATTACCAGCCTCCATCAATGGACTCATTTGGGACACAAAAAGCTAAAAGCAGCCTTACAGGAAGATAGGCAGTCTTATTACATCCCCGGACTTGACTCTTTAGTCCAGCAGGTGACTGAATCCTGTGTTCCGTGTGCCAAGGTAAATGCCAGACACCTCAAGCTCCCGGAGGGAGCTAGGGTAAGAGGAGACCGACCAGGAATCAACTGGGAGGTCGATTTCACTGAGATAAGGCCGGGCAGTTATGGGAATAAGTATCTTCTAGTTTTTGTAGACACCTTCTCCGGATGGACTGAGGCATTCCCCACAAAACGGGAAACCGCCCAGGTGGTCGTCAAGAAGATCATAGAGATCTTCCCCCGGTTCGGCTTGCCTAAGGTAATCGGGTCCGACAATGGCCCAGCGTTTGTCTCCCAGGTAAGTCAGTTGGTGGCCAAAGCATTAGGCATAAATTGGAAATTGCACTGTGCCTATAGACCCCAAAGTTCAGGACAGGTAGAAAGAATGAACAGAATAATTAAAGAGACTTTGACCAAATTAGCGTTGGAGACTGGTGTTAAAGACTGGGTCCAACTCCTCCCTATGGTGTTGTTCCGGGTCCGAAACACGCCCTCTCATTGCGGGCTGACACCATACGAAATCCTTTATGGAGGGCCCCCACCAGTAGCAGGCTTGCTTGACCTTGCCAGTGACTCCGTTGCCGATGCCCCTAAATTACAGGCCCGGTTGAGAGCGCTCCAGATCATCCAGAACCAGGTCTGGAAACCTCTTGCAGCAGCCTACCAACCCAAGATGACAACCATCCCACATCCTTTCCAAATCAGTGATGCTGTGTATGTCCGAAGGCACCAATCTAAGACTCTAGAGCCCCGGTGGAAAGGCCCCTTCACTGTGCTGTTGATAACTCCCACCGCTCTCAAGGTCGACGGAATCGCTGCTTGGGTCCACGCCTCACACGTGAAGCGAGCACCACCTCCCCAGGGCCCCGAGGATCCGGATAGACCAGCCAAATGGAAGCTCCAGCGCACTCAGAACCCACTCAAGCTAAGACTTTCAAAAACTGTTTAATATTTATGATGTTCCTGGCCTTTCCCCATTGTTTTTCCAATCCCCATGCTCCGCAATTGTTAACGTGGAACCTAACCCAGTCCAGCAAGAACAGAGTTTCCTCCCTCCAGTGAGGCAGGTTCTCCCCAGGCCGGTCCAATAGATTTTAGGATTAAAATCTTTGCAAAAAGAAAAGGAGGGAATGAAGGACCCTTATGGGGGAGAGGGACAAGAAACTAGGCCTGGGCAGATATCAGGGGCTTCTTAAGAGGTTAGATGTTCCCCAGGGTCCAGCGGGCACGTTCTCTGGGAAGGAAAAGTCTATCCCCTTTAGAGAACCTCTAGGCATGCCCAGAGCAGAGCTGCCACTCCCCTTCGGAGAGTCTCAGTACTCTCCTCAGCATTCTCCTCAGCTGGTTCCCTCAGCACTCTCCTCAGCATTCTCTTCAGCTGGTTCCCTCAGCACTCTCCTCAGCATTCTCCTCAGCTGGTTCCCTCAGCACTCTCCTCAGCACTCTCCGGTATGCTAATTGTCCCTCCGAACCGGCCAATCCCATATGCTAATTTGTTGACTATATAGCCTGTGTGAAACTGCCGCTCAGGGCTCCTCACCGCCTTAGGTGGGGGCCCGTTTGCGCAAACGTACAATAAATACCTCATGCTTTTTGCATCAACTGGTCTGGAGTCTGGATTTTTGGGCGTCCTCTCGAGCAAGTGGGCATCTCTACAACTGAGAGGTCCAACACTGGCTTTTGTCTGACCCAGCCCTTGCCATTGCAGCCATTTGAGGAGTGAACCAGGGGATGGAAGGCTCTCTCTCTCTCTCTCTTTCTCTCTATCTTGCTTTTTCTGTCTATATTTTTGACTTTCAAATGAATAAAGTAAATCTTTCAAATAAATGCAACAGAATATACAACCCAAAATTTAGAAACAATTATATATGAGAATTCAATATAGGGTTATGATGGTATTTCATCTAAGTAAGAAAAGAATATATTACTTAATAAATGGTGACATGTAAATAGTTGCAGAAAATAAAAATAGATTTCTGCCTTATACCAAATATGAAAATAAATTTTAGTCAGTTAAAAATTTAAATGTAGCATATAAAAAGATAAAAATTTGGGCTAGTGTTGTGGTATAGCAGGTAAAACAGACACCTGCAATACCAGCATCCTTCATAGGCTCCAGTTCAAGTCTCGGTTGCTCCACTTGAAATCCAGCTCCCTGTTAATGGCCTGGGAAAAGCAGCAGAAGATGGTCCAAATACTTGGGCCCCTGCCACCCGTGTGGGAGACCCAAATGAAGTTCCTGGCTCCTGACTTCAACCTGGCTCAATAGGCCTAGATGGCCTGTTGCGGCCATCTAGGGAGTGAACCAGCAGATAGAAGCATTCTCTCCCCACCCCTCTTAACTCTTCCTTTCAAATAAATAAAATAAATCCTTTTAAAAACAGATAAAAATTCCAAAAACAATCTTATGTGGGCAAGAATGGGAAAATATGAACCAGCAGATAGAAGCATTCTCTCCCCACCCCTCTTAACTCTTCCTTTCAAATAAATAAAATAAATCCTTTTAAAAACAGATAAAAATTCCAAAACCAATCTTATGTGGGCAAGAGTGGGAAAATATGTTATGTATAATAAAAACCTCACATTTTTATCATGTATAAATGTAAAACTTTTATCTAAAATAGTCAACAAAAGTAACTATAAGCTTGGGTATATTACTGCCAGTTTGGAGGACATGTGAAGGTTAATTATACCATACAAAAAGCTCTCTCAAATTACAAGAAAGGAATAAATCAAAAACTTAAGCAAAGGATATAAAAGGTCAACTTCAAATAGTTAACAATATATGAAAAGATAAAACTCACTAGCAGTTGAGAAGATGTGCATTAAGATAATATATTTCATTTTATACCCTATAGAATGGCAAACATTTTAAGGAATTATGTATCCCTGGCCAAAAAAAGTTAATAGAAATGTGAATTCTTTATTTCTGGGAAAGCAATTTGGCAACATCCATTACATTTAAATACACACAACTCTTTTGAATATTTAAAGGGGGAAGGACAGAAAACTTCATACTTAATGAGTGACAAAACCTTGAAAGCTTTCCTTTTGAAATTAAAAAATGAGGACTTCTGATATAATTTAACCTTAAACTAGGTCCTAGCCAGAGCTAAGACTGGCAAAATATGGGAAAGTTAGAAGAACTGTTAGTGAAGAAAAGACTGTCATTTTCAGGTAATAAAATGATATGTCCAGAAAATGTGAAAGAATTCACAGAGAAATTTTAAGAAGTGAAGTGTTTAGCAATTTTGATTGATATAAAATTAATATATATTACTGCTATTATTTCTAAGTAACAGCCATCAAATAGAGAATAAACACTTATAAGAGTATCAGAAATATTGGACACCAAGAAATAATCAATCAAAAACATGCAAGACCATTATGTTGAAAACTATAACATTTTTAAGAGAACTTCAAGACCACCAAATGGAGAAACATGCTATTTTCGCGGATTAGAATACTCATGCTGATTATCAAGTCAATAGATTTGATGCAATCTCTGTCAAAATTCCAATAGATTTTTTTTCATATAGAACTTGACAAATTGATTCTAAAATGTATATAGAATACAAATGGTCAGGAATAAAATCTTCTTGAAGAATAAAGTGAGAGGCTAGTTCTACTAGATATCAAGAATTTTTATAAATATATAAAACCAAGAGAGTACAGCAATGGCTTACAGACACACAACTAGGCTAATGAAATAAGATTCCAGATATGAAGTTAGACATTGGAACTCATTATCAAGTTACAATCTTCTTAAAAGAAGAATTATTGTCCAGAGGGGAGTGACTTTGTTCCAAACCCCAGAGTCCTTCCCTGTTATTTTCCAAAGAGCCATACAATTTAGTTTCTGCCACAAACACTTTGAGCACCACTGGTTTTGAAATCAGAATAGGTGCCCTAAAATATGATATCAGTATATGCCCCCCTAAAAATCCCTCAAAAGTCCCATCTGGGGTACCATATGAAATTGGAATATGGGGAGCCATACGATATCACCATATGCTTATTAATAAATTCCCGATATTAATAAGCCTGTGTGGGTTCTTGCCTAATATTCAGAGAAGAATTCTGAATACCGGCATAAATGAATGAGGCAGCATAATACATTTTAAGCTTTTATTCAGTGAGAGAGATGCAAAGGAGAGTGAGGGCCTTATCTAAAAGGAGAGAGGGAAATCTCGATTCATACCATGTACCAGGAGCCAGCTACATGGGGGAGCATGCAGGCTAGGAAGCATGGGGTAGGTGGCCCAAAGGCCATGCACCCTGGAGGCCCAGGGCAGCACTGGCCCACACCAGCAAAAGGCCAGAAAGCCAAAAAAAGAGAGAGTGCACACCGTGTCCCAGGCTTTTAATCCACTTCCAAAGGGGAGTGGCTGGTGGGTGCACAGGTGTGGCTAGGTAGGGGCACAAGGTCACACAGGGGCATGGTGAAGGCATGGTATTCCAGCTTACAAGCCTAATCAATTTTATTCTATATGCCTGCCTACAACAGTTTCTCTGATAATAAGAGGCAAGGACAAAACTGCTGTAGCAATGTCTTGAGAAGTTGGAGAGATTTGCCTTTCTCTGCTGAAGAACTGATTGAGGTCAGAAACCATGACCACAACAATTTAAGCACATGGAGGATTATTTTTCTCAGACTAAGAGGTCTGAAGATTGTAGCCCAGGTCTGCTGCAATGGCTACCTAATAGCAACGGTGCCCCAGGACTTCTCTACCTGTCTGCTCCACCATCTTTCACTTGTGATTTGTCTCACTTTTATTGCCTCATGGTCACAGTCACAGGGTGGCTACCACAGCTCCAGATAGGAAAAGGAGAGGAAACAGAAAGATGTGGCATATGTTTCCAGAAATTTTGAGATTACACATTATGCTACATGAGCCAGACTCTGATACTTGGTGATTGCAAGAGTGTCTGACTATTTCTAACTGGTCACACCACTGTCCAAACAGAATTGGGATTCCATTAATATGGAGACATTTGTATTGATAGACAACTGGCAGCATTTTCCACAGAATCCAAACGTGGTCTATATAGTTTCCCAAGTTCCAGAAGCTCCATAACTCATCTGTTTATTAATGGAAATAAGTGCAATGGACAATGATTTATCCTGTATTTTGTAGGAAATATCCCAGCCTTCCACAAACACTCTTCCACATATTCTCTGTATCTCTGTCTCTCTCTGTCTCTCTCACACACATATACATACACACACACTCACACACACACACACACACTTCGGACTTTACCATCTTCCAACAAACATGAACTTCAAAGACACCTAGGAGGCAGGCTGTTTTCTGTTTCCTAGTTAATACTTCGATGCCACTGATACAGTGAGCTAGCTCCACATTCTGTAGACTACATTTGATATGAAGTTAGAGAAGCAGCATCACCCAGAGACACTGTGGTAAAAGCATATGACTCTGCTGAAAAGAACTATTTCTGACGTCTCCCACTTTCAGGGATAGAAAGAGAATTTAAAAAAAAGAGCCCAGTGGAGGATGTGAATTGAATCCTTTTTAATTCAGAAATGTTCAGGATCAAATTATTCAATCGGCAGTTTTCACATTTCAATGACAAAGGATCAGAAATCCTTTTATTTTTTAAATACTTAATCAAGACACAGTATACATACTAAGAAATACACAAAAGTGTACAGATAAATGAGCTTTTTGTCATTGGATCACACTCATAATCAGCATCCAGATTAATAACAAAGCATGGGACTGGCACTGTGGTGCAGTAGGTTGGTCCTTTGCCTGCAGTGTAGGCATCCTATATGGGCGCTAGTTCTAGCCCTTGCCGCTCCTCTTCTGATCCAGCTCTCTGCTATGGCCTGGGATAGCAGTAGAAGATGGCCCAAGTACTTGGGCCCCTGCATCCATGTGGGAGACCTGGAAGAAGCTCCTGGCTCCTGGCTCCTGGCTTCAAATCAGCTCAGCTCTGGCCTTTGTAGCCATCTTGGGAGTGAACCAGTGAACCAGTCTCTCTGTTTCTCCCTCTCATTGTCTGTGGCTCTACCTCTCAAATACATAAATAAATGAAATCTTTAAAAAAAAAAAGCATTACCAGTACTCCAAGGGTCCTCACTACTTTCTCCCCCATTTCTTTCTTTCTTTTTTTAAACATGAAATAACAGTACATTGTAATTTATATGGTATGATTCAGTGAAGTAATATTGAAAGCTATATACCAAATTATCTGACATTCACACAATTTTCGTCTTCTCTCTATATATTAACTACCACAAACAAGAGAAAACATGATATTTTTCTTTTTGAGCCTAGCTTATTTTATGTAGCATAATAACCTCCAGTTGTATGCATTTTGTTGTGAATGTCAAAATTTCATTTTTTAATGGTTTACTATTCCAGCATGCATAGATACCATATTTTCTTTATCCAGTTATTAGTTGATAGACTTATAGGTTTATACCATATATCAAGTGTGCTGAATTCAGCTGCTAAAAAGATGGGAGTTCAGGTAATTATTTCATATGCTGATTTCATTTCTTTTGGCTATACTCCCAGGAGTCGGATAGCTGGGTCATATTGTAGATCTGTTTTTAGTTTTCTGAGGAGTCTCTTTACTGTCTTCTACAAGGATTGTACCACTTTGCATTCTCACTAATGATGTATTATTAGAAACCTTTTCCCTCTATATCTTTACCAGCATTTTTATTTTAGATTTTTGTATAATAACCACTCTAACCATTTTGAGGTACTACTTCATTGTGGTTTTTATTTGCATTTCCCTGATGGCTAGTGATCTTGAGCATTTTTTTCATGTATCTATTGGACATTTATATATCATCCTTTGAAAATGCTTGTTCATATCCCATGTATTTTTCTTAACTGAATTGTTTGTGTTGTTTTTTTCTTGAGTTTCTTATATATTCTGGATATCAATCCTTTATCAGATGCATAATTTACAAATATTTTTCACATTATATCAGTTGTCTCTTCACTTTGTTGATTGTTTTCTTTGCTGTGCAGAAATTTCTTAGTTTGATGTAATCCCATTTGTCTATTTCTGCTGAATTCTCTTGTGAATTCCAACAATCTCTTAGCAGAGTCTTTTGATTCCCCTATGTAAGGGATCATGTCATTGGCAAACTGGGATAATTTGACTTTTTTCTTTCTAATTTATATTCCTTAGATTTTTTTTCTTGGCTATTGGCTCTGGCTAAGACTTTTAGGGATATTTTGAGTAATAATGGTGACAGTGGGCATCTTTGACCAGTTCCAGATCTTAGTGGAAATGCTTCCAGCGTTTCCCCAATCAAATGATACTGCTGTGAGTTTGCCATATAGAACCTTGATTGGGTTGTCTATATCCAAATTTTTAATTTTTTTAATCATGAAAGAATGTTTATTTTTATCAAGTGCTTTATCTACATCTATTGATATAATCATATGGTATTTATTCTTCATTTTGTTGATGTGATGTGTCACATTTATTGATTTGCATGTGTTGAACAATGCCTGCATCCCTGGGATAAATCTCCCTTGGTCTGAGTGGATGATCTTTCTTGATGTGTTGTTGGATTTGATTTTCTGACATTTTGTTGAGGATTTTTGCATTTATGTTCATCAGAAATATTGGTCTTGGTTCTCTCTTTTTATTGTATCTTTACCTGGTTTTGGAATTAGGGTAATATTGGCTTGATAGAATTAGTTTGGAAATGTTTCCTCCCTTTCAATTGTCTTGAATAGTTTAAGGAGAATTGGGATTAGTTCTTCTTTAAAAGTCTGGTAGAAGTCATCAGTGAAGCCATCCAGTCCTGCACTTTTCTTTGTTGAAAGGCTCTTTATTACTGATTCAACCTCAGTTTTGGTTACTGCTCTGTTTAGACATTCTTCATGACTCAATTTTTGTAGATTGTATGTGTCTAGAAATCTATACATTTCTTTTAGATTTTCTGATTTGTTCTCATACAGCTATTTGTAACAATTCATTATTATTCTTTGTATTTCTGTGGTATTGGTTATAACATATCCTTTTTGATCTCTGATTTTATTAATTTTGGGCCTTCTCCCTTTTTTGGTTAGTTGAGCCAATGTTTTAGAACTTCCACAGCCACAAGATGCAGGGGTCTACTATCAACCCAGCAAGCTGTCCCTTCCCTGGTGCCAGCTGTTGCCATTTCCCAAGTCAGGATAGATTCAGCTGCAGCTCCACTTCAGCAAATAGAGTCTTTGCTTTGGATAGGGGTTGGGAAGGAAGCAACATGGCCTCACTTCAAGGATCATAGTAGTTGCCCAGCCCTCCACCAGCTCCCCAGGCTGGACTCAAAGCCAGTGGGAACCATGGAATTCTCCTCAGTCAAAGCCTCTAGGGTAGTGGGAGCCTCAACAGCCTCCTCTCACCTTGCCCTGGGAAGGTGGTACTTCCCAGATAAGTACCAGCCTTGTACATGCAGGAGTCATTGGTGGCATATGACTAGCAACTGTGTGTCTGTTCACTCTCCTCACTGCTTCTTGCAGAATCTGTTCTGTTCTGTCCATTCTCCACTAAAATTTCTCAGTCACTCCCTTGGGAAAACTTCTTTGGCTTTTCTGGCATCTTTCTGTGATAGGTCAGTGCAATTCCTCAATATTGAGCCATCTTGGGTCTTGCCAGAAAATCTCTTATATTTTAAAGATTTAGTTTATTTATTTGAAAGGCAGAGACAGAGATAAAGAGATCTCCCATCTATTGGTTCACTTCCACCCAGGTTCCCCATGTAGTTGCAGAGATTCAAGCATTTATACCATCTTCTGCTGTTTTCCCAGGCACATTGACAGGGAGCTGGATTGGCAGCAGAGCAGCCAGGACTTGAACTGGTACTCTGATATGAAATCCAGTGCCAGGGACAGCAGCTTAACCTGTCATGCTACAACACCACACACATAATTACTTTTAATAAAGCCAGGGAGCCTCTGGTTTTCAGTACATGTTTTGAAATGACAATTTAGAATTCCTTAAAAAAGATTTGTTAATTTATTTGAAAGAGTTACATGGAGGCAGGGATTGCTCTGCCATACACTGGTTCACTCTTCAGCTGGCTGCAACAGTCAGGGATGAGCCAGGCTAAAGCCAGGAGCTTCATCAAGTTCTCCCAAGTGGGTGGCAGGGGCCCAAACATTTGGGCTATCTTCTGCTGCTTTTCCAAGGCCAATAAGAGAGAGCTGGATTAGAAGTGGAGCAGCTAGGACACAAACCAGAGCCCATATGGGATGCCTACATTCTAAGTGGCAGGTTTACCAGCTACGCCACAATGCTGACCCCAAGAGAATTTAGAAATTTGAGAAGGTTCTTTCTTTCTTTTTTTTTAAGATTTATTTATTTATTTGAGAGGTAGAGTTACAGACAGAGAGATGGAGAGACAGAGAGAAAGATCTTCCATCTGCTGCTTCACTCCCCAAATGACCACAATGGCCATAGGTTGGCCAATCTGAAGCCAGAAACAAGGAGCTTCTTCCAGGTCTCCCATGCTGGTGCAGGGGCCCAAGCACTTAAGCCATATTCTACTGCTCTCCCAGGCCATATAGAGCAGCTTGGAGTTGAACTGGTGCCCATATGGGATGCTGGCCCCACAGGCAGCAGCTTTACCAGCTACCCCAAAGTGCCAGTCCCAAGGTCTTTCTTTTAAAGGTGTTCACTATAATTAAAAGATGCCATTTTATCCCATGCCCCTTGAATTCTCAGTGACTTTATTATTCAACAGTTTTGATGTCTTAATTCCCTAAAAATTTTTTAAAAGATTTGTTTATTTGAAAGTTCAAGTTACAGAGAGAGAGAGAGAGAGAGAGAGAGAGAGAGAGAGAGAGAGAGAGAGAGAGAGATTTCAATCTTCCATCGACTGGTTCAATCAACAGATGGCAGCAATGACTGGGGCTGGGCCAGGCCAAAGCCAGAAGCCAGTAGCTTCTTCCAGGCCTTCCATACGGGTTCAGAGGTCCAAGCACTTGGGTTTTTCTCTGCTGCTTTCCCAGGTGCATTAGTAAGGAGCTGGATTGGAGGTGGAACATCCAAGTCTCAAATTGGCACCCATATGGGATGCCAGCATTGCATGCTGTAGCTTTACTTATTGTGCAACAACACCGGCCATGCCCTACAGCTTTTCCTACAATGAGGAATTCAGTCTAGGTGCACTCAGGCTATAGTTTGATTAACTACTTCACTAGATCATAACAAGAACCCTTAAGCATACCACTTGGATTTTTTTTTTCCTTCAGCCTCAGCCAAGTCAGATAACAGCACTAACGAAACTCCCATATTTCCACATACATCATGTATTTCTCCACAGCTCTTTGGCCTGTAACCATTCATGTTTGGTTCCAATTCCTAATCACTCAGCATCTTTAGTTTCAAAGAGTAGAAATCAAGTTAGTCTGATTGAAGCAGAAATGAGTTGATTAAATTATATGAGGTAGCTCACAGAATCTCTAGGAAGGATTAAGAGTTAAGTTTGCAGTGAGGCAGCCAGGAAAGGTACTGCAGATATGATAGGTTGCTTAGGCAACAGGCTAATCCTAGTCCAAGCTCTACTAGCTCCCTAGCTCTTCTACCTCTGAATCTGAAAGACTGTAGAGTCTCTTCACATACCCCCAGCTGCATGACTCCATTCCCCAAATGGAGACCACCACTCACCCTGATTGTATCAGTAGAGGCAGGGGAGGCATATGTTGTGGTTTGAGTTTGGTGTGGGTATTTTCCCCAAGCCTGCATGTCTTGGGAGCTTGATCCTCTGTGGCAATGTTGAGAGGTAGCAGGGCCCCTAAGAGGTGGGACTAGCTGGGGGGAGGAGGGTTTCCACAGCCTGGCCTCTCTCCCTACTTTCACTTCCTGTCTCACCACATGCTCTTACCTTTCACATACACTCCTGCCACTGTGGTGCCATCTGCCATGTGGTGAGGTAGCCAAGAGGGCCCTTGCCATAGACAACACTATGCTGTTTGGACTTTCAGCTTCCAAAACTGTGGAGCAAATAAACCTCTTTTCTTATTAAGTTCTTGGCCTCAGGTGTTTCATCATAGCAACAGAGAATGGAATAATAGAGCAAACACCTGGCCTCTCAGTTTCCATTATGGAAGGTGCATTCTGTCTTTCGCCAACAATTATGAAGTGGGAAAATCCAAACATAGGAAAGGGTTTCAGTTTGGTCTATCTTCCAAGGAGCCATAACATAGATGATCAAACCCTTTCTTGTTCTTCTGCAGCAGGGAAACAGGATCATAATCAGGAGAAGACAAATAGGACACATCCCCAGAAGATCATGGAAGCACTTTCACAACCACACCTGTTACCTGGATCTCATACTGAATTACATTTTGACGTTCCCCCATTAACCTAAGTAGTCAGTTCACCTCTCTGTTAGGGAATTTTCATAACACAAAAGAGAGCTGACTTGGCTGTTTGTCTCCCTTTGGGGTCCATCCTCTGCTAACCTGTTAGATATTCATATCTCTCATTGACTTTTACCATTACCTTGTCCTTCTTGAATATACTCAACAGCAGATTCATTTACTCAATTTTGTTGATCACCCACATATACTAGGTGATGCTCTAGGCTTTGAGGATACAGAGACCCACATTCTAAGAGGAACGTAAACAACAAACAAGACAAAGATTCAAAAATTATAAGTGCTCAAATCCTTGACAGAATTGTCTCATATTTAAAGTATCTGTGTCTGAAAAAAATAAAACACCAACAATTCTGGTAAACTTCGCATGCACCTAAACTAAACACAAACTTCTCAAAAAGTTGACCTGTAAGCAGGCTTTCTCACTGACCTCCTTTCCTAGGACCGTCCTGCATGTGCTATGACCAGCCCTATCAGTCTTCTTTCTGGTTCTCTAATAGGCCATGTGCATTCCCACCTAAAATCTGCACTTGATGTTCCCTCTTCTCCATAGTCTTCTGATGGCCAAATTATCAGAGAGGCCATCTCTGACTACTCTAAACAGCCAGTCCATCTGATTACTCCTATTTCCATTACATTGTTTGTCTCCCTCCTTCCCACAGTGTGTGCTGCCAAAGAGCAGGCACCTTGCCAGACATGTTCATTGCTGTCCCCAGTGCTCTGCACAGTACAAGCATATAGTCAATTGCAAAATGTTCACTACACTAATGAAAGCATTAATGAAGGATTACTGCTGCTATAACTGATTACCCAATAGGTTAATTTATGAAGCTCAGAAATTTATATCTCACAGTTCTGGAAGCCAGGAAATCCAAGATCAAGACACCAGAAGATTCAGTTTCTGGTGAAGGCCCTAGTTTCTACTTCGAAGGTGGTGACTTTCTGAGTCTTTTTGTTTTTAAAGATTTATTTATTTGAAAGGCAGAGAGAGAGAGAGAGAGAGAGAGAGAGAGAGAGAGAGAATATTCCATATCTACCATCCACTGGTTTACTCCCTACATGGTCCCAAAGGCCAGAACTGGGCCAATCTGAAGCCATGAGCTTCTTTCAGGTATCCCACATGGGTATAGGAGCTCAAGGAGGTGGGTCATCTTCTGCTGGTTCCTCGGGACATTATCAGGGAGCTGGATCAAGCAGTTGGGACTCCTAATATAGGTTACCAGCAAAAGAGATGGCAGCTTTACCCACTACACCACAGTTCAGACCCCCAGGATGATGCCTTGAAACACTGCATCCCATGTGGCGGAAGGGATGGGCATGCAAACACATGCCTATGCTACTTCCCTGTGGCTGTTTATTTTTTTTCCCAAAGAAACTTTTTATTTAATGAATATAAATTTCATAAGTACAATTTTAGGAATGTAGTGATTCTTCCTACCAAACCCACCCTACATTCCTACCCCATTCCTACCCCACCTCCTCCTCCCTCTCCCATTCCTAGTCTCATTCTCCATTAAGAAAAAAAAAAACAACCTGTTACTTGACAGTCAAGACAAGGGCTGTTCAAGTCATTGCTTCTCAAAGTATCTAACTTCTGCAGATTTCCTTTTAGGTGATCTCTATTAGTTATTACAGATAAGGGCAAACATATGGTATTTGTCCCTTTGGGACTGGCATATTTTGCTATTTATGATGTTTTCCAGGTTCATCCATTTTGTTGTAATTGACCGTATTTCTTTTATTTTTACTAATATGTAGTATTCCATAAAGTACACATCCCATAATTTCTTTCTCCAGTCTTCAGTTAACAGGCATTTAGGTTGATTCCATGACTTAGCTATTGTGAATTGAGCTGCAATAAACATGGGGGGTGCAGATAACGCTTTTATTTGCTGATTTCATTTCCCTTGGGTAAATTCCCAGGAGTGGGATGGCTGGGTTATGTGGTAGGTCTATATTCAGATTTCTGAGATATCTCCAAACTGACTTCCATAGTGGTTTTACCAGTTTACATTCCTACCAACAGTGGATTAGGATAACTTTTTCCCCACATCCTTGCAAGCATTTGTTGTTTGTTGATTTCTGTGTGAATGCCATTCTAACTGGGGTGAAGTAGAACCTCATTGTGGTTTTGATTTGCATTTACCTGATGGCTAGTGATCCTGAACACTTTTTCATGTGTCTGTTGGCCATTTGGATTTCCTCTTTTGAAAAATGTCTGTTTAAGTCCTTTGCCTATTTCTGCACTGAGTTTTTTTTTGTTATTGTTGTTGTGGAGTTTCTTAATCTCTTTATAAATTCTGGTATTTGATTCTTGATTGGTTACATTGTTTGCAAATAATTTCTCCCATTCTGTCCATTGTCTCTTCACTTTCCTGAATTTTTTTTTGTTTTGCAGTATAGAAGCTTCTCAATTTGATGTAATCTCATTTGTTAATTTTGGCTTTGATTGCCTGTGTCTGGGGTCTTTTCCAAGAACTCTGCCTGTACCAAAGTCTTGCAGGGTTTCCTCAAGGCTCTCTAATAATTTGATGGTATTGAGTTGTAAATTTAGGTCATTAATCCATTTTGAGTGGATTTTTGTGTAAGGTGTAAGGTAGGAGCCACACTTCTGCATGTAGAAATCCAGTATTCCCAGCACCATTTGTTAAAGAGACTGTCCTTGCTCCATGGATTGGTTTTAGCTCCTTGGTCAAATATAAGTTGGTGTAGATGCTTGGATTGATTTCTGACATTTCTATTCTGTTCCACTGGTATATCCCTCTGTTTTTGTATCAGTAACAGGCTGTTTTAATTATAACTGCCTTCTAGTATATCTTGAATTCTGGTATTGTAATGCTTCTGGCTTTGTTTTTGTTGTATAAGATTGCTTTAGCTATTTGAGGTCTCCTGTGTTTCCATATGAATTTCAGCATCATTTTTTTTTTTTGGTGTGAGAAGAATGTTTTTGGTATCTTCATTGGTATTACATTGAATTTGTAAATTGCATTTGCAAGAATGGACATTTTTATGATATTGATTCTTCCAATCCATGGACATGGAAAATTTTTCCATTTTGTGTATCTCCTTCTATTTTTTTATTTAACTCTTTTTAATTCTCATGATAGAGATCTTTGACATGGATGGTTAAATTTATTCCAAGGTATTTTATTTTTTTGTGGCTATTGTGAATGGGATTGATCTTAGAAGTTCTTTCTCAGCCATGCCATTGTCTATATACACAAATACTGTTGATTTTTGTGTATTGAATTTATATCCTGATACTTTACCAAACTCTTCGATGAGTTCCAATAGTCTCTTGGTGGAGTCTTTTAGGTCCCCTATTCATAGAATCATGCCATCTGCAAATAGGGATAGCTTGACTTCTTCTTTCCCAATTTGTATCCCTTTGATTTCTTTTCTTTTTTTTTTTTTTGCCTAATGGTTCTGTCTAAAACTTTCAGGACTACATTGAATAACAGTGGTGAGAGTGGACATCCTTGTCTGGTTCTGGATCACAGTGGAAATGATTCCAACTTTTCCCCATTCAATAGAACACTGGCCGTGGGTTTGTCATAAATTGCCTTGATTGTGTTGAGGAATGTTCCTTCTATACCCAATTTGCTTAGAGTTTTCATCATCAAAGTTTGTTGTGTTTTATCAAATGCACTCTCTGCAACTATTGAAATAACTATATAGCTTTTGTTCTTCAGTTTGTTAATGTGATATATCACATTGCATGATTTGTGAATGTTGAACCATCCCTGCGTACCAGGGATAAATCCCAATTGATCTGAATAGTTTATCTTTCTGATGTGTTGTTGGATTCTATTGGCCAGAACTTTGTTGAGGATTTCTGCATCTATGTTTATCAGGAAAATTGGTCTGTAGTTCTCTTTCTTTGTTGCATCTTTTCTGAGTTTAGGAATTAAAGTGATGCTGGCTTTATAGAATTTGGGAGGATTCTCTCTCTTTGAATTGTTTTGAATAACTTGAGAAGAAGTGGAGTTAGTTCTTCTTTAAATGTCTGGTAGACTTCAGCAGTGAATCCATCTGGTCCTGGGCTTTTCTTTGGTAGGAGGGTCTTTATTACTGATTCAGTTTCCATCTTTGTAATGGGTCTGTTTAGGTTTTCTATGTCTTCATGGCACAATGTATGTAGGTTGTATGTGTTCAGGAATCTATCCATTGCTTCTAGGTTTCCCAGTTTGTTGGCATACAGCTCCTTGTAATAATTTCTGATGATTCTTTTTATTTCTGTGGTGTGTAGAGTTACATTTCCTTTTTCATCTCTAATTTTATTGATTTGGGTCTTCCCTCTCCTTTTTTTAGTTAGTTGGGCCAATGGTGTGTCAGTTTTGTTTATTTTTTCAAAAAACCAGCTCTTCATTTTTCTGGTATTTTGTATTGCTTTCTTTTTTTAATTTTTTTTATTTTTTTTTAAACTTTTATATAATGAATATAAATTTCCAAAGTACAGCTTATGGGTTACAATGGCTTCCCCCCTCCCATAACTTCCCTCCCAACTGCAACCCTTCCCTTTCCCGCTCCCTTTCTCTTCCATTCACATAAAGATTCATTTTCAATTCTCTTTATATACAGAAGATCAGTTTAGTACATATTAGGTAAAGATTTCAACAGTTTGCCCATATAGCAACATAAAGTGAAAAAAACTACCATTGGAGTACTAATTATAGCATTAAATAACAATGTACAGCACATTAAAGACAGAGATCCTACATAATAGTTTTTTAAAAAAATTAATTAATTTTCTATGCCATTTCCAATATAACACCAGGTTGGTTTTTTTTTTTCATTTCCAATTCTCTTTATATACAGTAGATCGATTCAGTATATAATTAGTGAAGACCTCATCAGTTTGTACCCACACAGAATTGTATTGCTTTCTTTTTGGCTTCAATTTTGTTGATTTCTTCTCTAATTTTAATAATTTATTTTCTCCTACTAGTTTTGGTTTTGCTTTGCTATTGTTTTTCTAGATCCTTGAGATGCATTGATAGATCATTTATTTGATGCCTTTCCAGTTTCTTGACGTAGACACCAATTGCTATAAACTTTCGTCTTAACAGTGTTTTTTTCTGTTTCCCATAAGTTTTGATACATTGTGTTGTCATCTTCATTTGTTTCCAGAAATTTTTTGATTTCTCCTATAACCCACTGTTCATTCAGGAGCATGTTTTCAGTCTCCATGTGTTTGCACGTGTTCTAAAGTCCTGAGTTGCTGATTTCCAGCTCCATTGTATTTTGGTCTGAGAAGATGCATGGCATGATTTTGATTTTTTTTGAGTTTGCTGAGACTTGCTTTATGGCCTAGCATGTGGTCAATCCTAGAGAAGGTTCCATGCACTGGTGAAAAGAATGTGTAATCTGCAACTATAGGATGAAAAGTTTTGTAGATATCTATTAGGTCCATTTAGTCTTTAGTGTTGATTAACTCTGAGGTTTCCTTGCTGATTTTCTGTCTGGTTGATCTGTCCATTGCTGAAAGTAGGGTACTGAAATCCCCTATTACTATTGTATTTGAGTCTGTCTCCCTTTATGTCCCTTAACATTTCTATTAAATATCCAGGTGCCCTGTAATTAGGTGCATATACATTTATAATAGTTACATTTTCCTGTTGAATTGATCCCTTAAGCATTACACAGTATCCTTCTTTGTCTCTTTTAACAATTTTTTTGTTAAAATCTATTTTGTTTGATATTAGGATGACTACACCAGCTATTTTGGTTTCTGTTAGCATGGAATATCTTTTTCCATCCTTTCACTTTCAGTCTGCATGCATCTTTGTTAGGGAAATGTGTTTCTTGTAGGCTGCTAATAGATGTGTTTTTTTAATTAAACTTTTATTTAATGAATATAAATTTCCAAAGTACAGCTTATGGGTTACAATGGCTTCCCCCTCCCAAAACTTCCCTCCCACCCACAACCCTCCCCTTTCCCGCTCCCTCTCCCCTTCCAATCACATCATGATTCATTTTCAATTCTCTTTATATACAAAAGATCAGTTTAGTATATATTAGGTAACGATTTCAACAGTTTGATCCCAAATAGCAACACAAAGTGAAAAAAAAATACTGTTAGAGTACTAGTTATAGCATTAAATAACAGTGTACAGCACATTAAAGGCAGAGATCCTACATAATATTTTTTTTAAAAAATTAATTAATTTTCTATGCCATTTCCAATTTAACACCAGGTTTTTTTTTTTGTTTTTGTTTTTTCCTTTCCAATTATCTTTATATACAGGAGATCGATTCAGTATATAATTAGTAAAGATCTCATCAGTTTGTACCCACGCAGAAACACAAAGTGTAAAAATACTGTTTCAGTACTAGTTATAGCATCACTACACATTAGACAACACATTAAGGACAGATCCCACATGGGATGTAAGTACACAGTGACTCCTGTTGCTGACTTAACAATTTGACACTCTTGTTCATGGCGTCAGTAATCTCCCTAGGCTCTAGTCATGAGTTGCCAGGGCTATGGAAGCCTTTAGGGTTCGCACTTTGATATTATTCCGATAGGGTCACAGTCAAAGTGGAAGTTCTCTCCTCCCTTCAGAGAAAGGTACCTCCTTCTTTGATGGCCCCGTTCTTTCCACTGGGATCTCACTCACAGAGATCTTTCATTTAGGTCTTCTTCTTTTTTTCTTTTCCATGGTATCTTGGCTTTCCATGCCTACAATGCTCTCATGGGCTCTTCATCCATATCCGAATGCCTTAAGGGCTGATTCTGAGGCCAGAGTGTTGTTTAGGACATCTGCCATTCTATGAGTCTGCTGTGTATCCCACTTCCCATGCTGGATCTTTCTCTCCCTTTTTGATTCTATCAGTTAGTATTAGCAGACACTTGTCTTGTTTGTGTGATCCCTTTGTTTCTTAGACCTATCCAAACCATCGAATGTGAACTGAAATTGATCACTTGGACTAGTGAGATGACATTGGTACATGCCGCCTTGATGGGATTGTATTGGAATCCCCTGGCACATTACTAACTCCATCATTTGGGGCAAGACTCATTGTGCATATCCCAAACTGTGCAATTCTTCCCTCTCTTTTTCCACTCTGAAATTTAACAGGGATCACTTTTCAGTTAAAATTTAAACACCTATGAATAATTGTGTGTTAATTACAGAGTTCAACCACTAGTACTAGAACAACAACAACAACAACAAATACTAAAAAGGATAAAGTATTACATTGTACATCTAGAGTCAGGACAAAAGCTGATCAGGTCATTGTTTCTTATAGTGTCCATTTCACTTCAACAGGTTTCCCCTTAGGTGTTCAGTTGTCGCCGAACAGGGAAAACAAATGATATTTTTCTCTTTGGGACTGGCTTAATTCACTCAGCATGATGCTTTCCAGATCCCTCCATCTTGTTGCAAATGTCTGGGTTTCATTGTTCCTTACTGCTGTATAGTATTCTATGGAGTCCATGTCCCATAATTTCTTTATCCAGTCTACTGTTGATGGGCATTTGGGTTGGTTCCAGGTCTTAGCTATTGTGAATTGGGCTGCAATAAACATTAATGTGCAGATGGCTTTTTTATTAGCCAAATTAATTTCCTTTGGGTAAATTCCAAGGAGTGGGATGGCTGGGTTGTATGGTAGGGTTATGTGCAGGTTTCTGAGGAATCTCCAGACTGACTTCAATAGTGGCCTAACCAGTTTGAATTCCCACCAACAGTGGGTTAGTGTCCCTTTTTCCCCACATCCTCTCCAGCATCTATTGCTGGTAGATTTGTGGATGTGAGCCATTCTCACCGGGGTGAGGTGAAACCTCATTGTGGTTTTGATTTGCATTTCTCTGATTGCTAGTGATCTTCAACATTTTTTCATGTGTCTGTTGGCCATTTGGATTTCCTCTTTTGAAAAATGACTATTGAGGTCCTTGGCCCATCTCTTCAGTGGGTTGTTTGTTCTGTTGTTGTGTATTTTCTTGATTTCTTTGTAGATTCTGGTTATCAACCCTTTATCTGTAGTATAGTTTGCAAAATTTTTTTCCCATTCTGTCGGTTGCCTCTTCACTTTCCTGACTGTTTCTTTTGAAGTACGGAAACTTCTCAATTTGATGCAATCCCAAATGTTAATTTTGGTTTTGACTGCCTGTGCTGTTAGAGTATTTTCCAGGAAGTCTTTGCCTGTACCTATATCTTGCAGGGTTTCTCCAATGCTCTCTAATAATTTGATGGTTTCGGGTTGTAGATTTAAGTCTTTAATCCACGTTGAGTGAATTTTTGTGTAAGGTGAAAGGTATGGGTCTTGCTTCAAGCTTCTGCACGTGGAAATCCAATTTTCCCAGCACCATTTATTGAATAGGCTGTCCTTATTCCAGGGATTAGTTTTGGATCTTTGATCAAATAGAAGTTGGCTGTAGATGTTTGGATTGATTTCTGGTGTTTCTATTCTGTTCCATTGGTCTATCCATCTGTTTCTGTACCAGTACCATGCTGTTTTGATAACAACTGCCCTGTAGTATGCCCTGAAATCTGGGATTGTGATGCCTCTGGCTTTGTTTTTGTTGTACAAGATTGCTTTGGCTATTCGAGGTCTTCTGTGTCTCCATATGAATTTCAGCATTATTTTTTCCAGATCTGAGAAGAATGTCTTCGGTATCTTGATTGGTATTGCATTGAATGTATAAATTGCTTTTGGGAGAATAGACATTTTGATGATGTTGATTCTTCCAATCCATGAGCATGGAAGATTTCTCCATTTTTTGGTATCCTCTTCTATTTCTTTCTTTAAGGTTTTGTAGTTTTCATCGTAGAGAGATCTTTAACATCCTTGGTTAAGTTTATTCCAAGGTATTTGATTGTTTTTGTAGCTCTTGTGAATGGGATAGATCTTAGAAGTTCTTCCTCAGCCGTGGCATTGCCTGTGTATACAAAGGCTCTTGATTTTTGTGGATTGATTTTATATCCTGCTACTTTGCCAAACTCTTCGATGAGTTCCAGTAGTCTCTTAGCAGAGTTCTTTGGGTCCCCTAAATAAAGAATCATATCATCTGCAAAGAGGGATAGTTTTTCTTCCTTCCCGATTTGTATCCCTTTAATTTCTTTTTCTTGCCTAATAGCTCTGGCTAAAACTTCCAGAACTATATTGAATAGCAGTGGTGAGAGTGGGCATCCCTGCCTGGTACCAGATCTCAGCGGAAATGCTTCCAACTTTTCCCCATTCAATAGGATGTTGGCCGTGGGCTTTTCATATATTGCTTTGATTGTATTGAGGAATGTTCCTTCCATACCCAGTTTGCTTAGAGTTTTCATCATGAAAGGGTGTTGTATTTTATCAAATGCTTTCTCTGCGTCTATTGAGAGAATCATATGGTTTTTCTTCTGCAGTCTGTTAATGTAGTGTATTACGTTGATTGTTTTGCGGACGTTGAACCATCCTTGCATACCAGGGATAAATCCCACTTGGTCTGGGTGGATGATCTTTCTGATATGTTGTTGCATTCTATTGGCCAGAATTTTATTGAGTATTTTTGCATCTATGTTCATCAGGGATATTGGTCTGTAATTCTCTTTCAATGCTGCATCTTTTTCTGGCTTAGGAATTAAGGTGATGCTGGCTTCATAGAAAGAATTTGGGAGGATTCCCTCTTTTTCGATTGTTCTGAATAGTTTGAGAAGAATTGGAGTTAGTTCTTCTCTAAATGTCTGGTAGAACGCAGCAGTGAATCCATCTGGTCCTGGGCTTTTCTTTGTTGGGAGGGCCTTTATTACTGTTTCAATTTCTGTGTCAGTTATGGGTCTGTTTAGGTTTTCTATGTCTTTCTGGCTCCATTTAGGGAGGTTGTATGTGTCCAAGAATCTGTCCATTTCTGGTAGATTTCCCTGTTTGCTGGCATACAAGTCCTTGTAGTAATTTCTGATGATTCTTTTTATTTCTGTGTTGTCTGTTGTTATGTTTCCTTTTTCATCTCTGATCCTATTGATTTGGGTCTTTTCTCTTCTTTTTTTAGTTAGTTGGGCCAATGGGGTGTCAATTTTGTTTATTTTTTCAAAAAAACAGCTCCTCGTTTTGCTGATTTTTGTAATTTTTTTTTTTTGGATTCAATCCTGTTGATTTCTTCTTTGATTTTAATTATTTCTCTTCTCCTACTGGGTTTGGGTTTGGTTTGCTGCAGATTTTCTAGATCCTTGAGATGACTTGAAAGCTCATCTATTTGGTGCCTCTCCAATTTCTTGATGTAGGCACCTATTGATATAAACTTTCCTCTTAGCACTGCTTTTGTTGTATCCCATAGGTTTTGGTATGTTGTGCTGTTATCCTCATTTACTTCCAGAAAATTTTTGATTTCTCTTTTAATTTCTTCTATGACCCATTGTTCATTCAGGAGCATGTTGTTCAATCTCCATGTGTTTGCATGTGCTCTAGGGATTTCCGAGTTGCTAATTTCCAATTTCATTCCTTTGTGGTCTGAGAAGCTGCATGGTCTGATTCTAGTTCTCCTGAATTTGCTGAGACTTGCTTTATGGCCTAGTATGTGGTCAATCCTAGAGAAGGTTCCATGTACTGCTGAGAACAATGTAAAGTCCTTAGATGTATGATAAAATGTTCTGTTGATATCTGTTAGATCCATTTGGGCTATAGTGTCATTTAAATCTGCTGTCTCCTTGTTTATCTTCTGTCCTGTTGATCTGTCTATCTCTGAGAGTGGAGTATTAAAGTCCCCCAGTACTATTGTATTGGGGTCTAAGTCTCCCTTTAAGTCCCTTAACAGGTCTTTTAAATAAGCTGGTGCCCTGTAATTAGGTGCATATACATTGATAATCTTTATATCTTCCTGTTGAATGGATCCCTTAATCATTATATAGTGCCCCTCTTTGTCTCTCCTGACAGTTTTTTTGGTAAAGTTTATGCTGTCCGATATTAAGATGGCTATGCCTGCTCTTTTTTCATTTCTGTTGGCATGGTATATCTTTTTCCAGCCTTTCACTTTCAGCCTGTATGGATCATTGTTGGAAAGATGAGTTTCTTGTAAGCAGCAAAAAGATGGGTTTTGTTCCTTAACCCAATCAGCCAATCGGTGTCTTTTAACTGGACAGTTCAGGCCATTAACATTCAATGTGACTATTGAGAAGGAGTAACTTTGCCCTGCCATTTGCCAAAGATATTTTCTAATATATGGTTTGAGACTCCTGTGATCTTTTGCTGTGAGGTTTCCTTCCTTTACCTTCTTTCATATTGGTGACCGTGTTTCTGTGTTTTTGTATGTAACACATCTTTAAGCATCTTTTGCAGGGCTGGACAAGTGGCGACAAATTCTTTCAATTTCTGTTTGCTGTGAAAGGTCTTTATTTCACCTTCATTCATAAATGAGAGCTTTGCAGGATATAATATTCTGGGCTGGCTGTTTTTCTCTCTTAGTACCTGGGTTATATCTCGCCATTCTCTCCTAGCTTGTAGGGTGTCTGATAAGAAGTCAGCTGTGAGTCTAATTGGAGATCCTCTGAGAGTAATCTTGCGTTTCTCTCTTGCACATTTTAGGATCTTTTCTTTGTGTTTCACTGTGGTGAGTTTGATTACGACGTGTCGTTGTGAGGATCTCTTTTGATCATATTTATTAGGGGTTCTATGAGCTTCCTGTACTAGGATGGCTCTGTCCTTCTCCAAACCTGGGAAATTTTCTGCTAGTTTCTCACTAAAAATGCCTTCTAATCCTTTCTCCCTCTCCATGCCTTCAGGGACTCCTAGAACCCGAATGTTGGGTTTTTTAATAGTATCCTGTAGATTCCTGACAGTATTTTTTAGATTTCTGATTTCCTCTTCTTTTCTTTGATTTGACGGTTTCCTTTCCTGTTCTCTGTCTTCTAAGTCCGATATTCTCTCTTCTGCTTCACCCATTCTGTTTTTAAGGCTGTCTAATGTGTTTGTCATTTGATCTATTGAGTTCTTCATTTCATTGTGGTTTTTTGTCACTATCACAGTTTCATGTTCTACTAGTTGTTTCATTTCATTTTGATTCCTCCTTAATATTTCATTTTCACGAGAGAGATTTTCTATCTTGTCCATTAAGGATTTCTGTAGTTCAAGAATTTGTTTTTGAGAACTTCTTAATGTTCTTGTCAATTTTTTGAGATCTGCTTCTTGCATTTCCTCTATCTCTTCATCTTCATAATCTTGCATTGGGGTGTCTTTCTCATTTGGGGGCGTCATAGTGTCTTCCTTGCTCTTGTTACCTCGGCTTATGTTTGTTGTTTGGCATGTTGAAAATAATTTATGTTTTTTTTTTTTTTGCTGTGGTGTTTTTTTTTCTTGTTATACTATGCCTCTAATTGTGGTGTCTGCTTTGTTGGATCCTTAGGGGCTGTGATGGGTGTGGCCAGAGAGCTATGCTTGATTCTTCAGGTTTAAGGCTGTGCAAAGAGCGACTCTCCCAGATTATTCACTCCCTTGCTCCTTGCTGGATCTCTCTCTCTCTCTCTCTCTCTCTCTCTCTCTCTCTTTTGTTTTGACTCAGTTGGGAGTGGAATTGAGGGTAGTTGAAATCTGGCCTCTGTGAGTATTCGTTTGATCTACCCCTGGGACCACACAAAGAGTTTATGCAGCCCTCAATGTGTTGTCGAGTTTCGCCAAAGTTACTGAGTTTGGCTGCGCTTTGCATATGTAAAATCGTGGTGCTCTTTGTTTTGCGCAGTGAGTGAAGGGATAGGCCTCTGTCCCCCCCTCCCAATGTCTCGGGTTTCTGAGGTCTTTGTCTTACCTCCTGTTGGTTCTCGCGCTGGCGAGATTCTGTGGCTTGTCTCCACGGCTCGGCTTGTCTCCTGCGGTTGGGTTTCTACGTGGTGGGCTCCCTGTAGTTCCTCTGTGTCACATCCACTAGATACAGAAGCGTTTCCTCTGCAGTTTTTTTCTTGAGTCTTTTCCTGAGGCTACAGTAATTCCACTTTTATGAAACTTTATTTTCCCAAACTAAGGCGCACGTCCTCACTATCTGCCATCTTGGCTCCTGTTTTGTTTTTAAATCCATTCAGCCAATCTGTGTCTTTTTACTTGGAGAGGTGAGGCCATTTACATTCAAGGTGACTTTTTTTTAATTAAACTTTTATTTAATGAATATAAATTTCCAAAGTACAGCTTATGGGTTACAATGTCTTCCCCCTCCCAAAACTTCCCTCCCACCCACAACCCTCCCCTTTCCCACTCCCTCTCCCCTTCCAATCACATCATGATTCATTTTCAATTCTCTTTATATACAAAAGATCAGTTTAGTATATATTAGGTAACGATTTCAACAGTTTGCTCCCATATAGCAACACAAAGTGAAAAAAAAATACTGTTAGAGTACTAGTTATAGCATTAAATAACAGTGTACAGCACATTAAAGACAGAGATCCTACATAATATTTTTTTAAAATTAATTAATTTTCTATGCCATTTCCAATTTAACACCAGTTTTTTTTTTTCATTTCCAATTATCTTTATATACAGGAGATCGATTCAGTATATAATTAGTAAAGATCTCATCAGTTTGTACCCACGCAGAAACACAAAGTGTAAAAATACTGTTTCAGTACTAGTTATAGCATCACTGCACATTAGACAACACATTAAGGACAGTTCCCACATGGGATGTAACTACACAGTGACTTCTGTTGCTGACTTAACAATTTGACACTCTTGTTCATGGCGTCAGTAATCTCCCTAGGCTCTAGTCATGAGTTGCCAGGGCTATGGAAGCCTTTAGAGTTCGCTGACTTTGATCTTATTCCGATAGGGTCACAGTCAAAGTGGAAGTTCTCTCCTCCCTTCAGAGAAAGGTACCTCCTTCTTTGATGGCCCCGTTCTTTCCACTGGGATCTCACTCGCAGAGATCTTTCATTTAGGTCTTCTTCTTTTTTTCTTTTCCATGGTATCTTGGCTTTCCATGCCTACAATGCTCTCATGGGCTCTTCAGCCAGATCCGAATGCCTTAAGGGCTGATTCTGAGGCCAGAGTGTTGTTTAGGACATCTGCCATTCTATGAGTCTGCTGTGTATCCCGCTTCCCATGTTGGATCTTTCTCTCCCTTTTTGATTCTATCAGTTAGTATTAGTAGACACTTGTCTTGTTTGTGTGGTCCCTTTGATTCTTAGACCTATCAGAGCCATCGAATGTGAACTGAAATTGATCACTTGGACTAGTGAGATGGCATTGGTACATGCCACTCAAGGTGACTATTGATAAGTGATGACTTTGCACTGCCATTTTCTCATAAATATTCCTAGTTTTTTACTTTGGATTTCTTTTGTGCTTTTACTGGGCGATTTTCTTCCTTTACCTTCTTTCATAGTGATGACCGTGTTTTTGTGTTTCTGTGTGAAGCACATCCTTAAGCATATTCTGCAGGACCTGATGGGTGGTTATAAATTCTTTCAGTTTCTGTTTTTCATGAAAGGTCTTTAATTTGCCTTCATTCATAAATGAGAGCTTTGCAGGGTATAGTATTTTGGGTTGACAGTCTTGTTCTCTTAAGAGTTGGAATATATCTTGTCATTCTCTCCTGCTCTGCCACAGGACCACACAAAGGTTCTGTGCAGTTGTCATTGTAAGCTCAGATTCCCCAGCAGTTTCCTTCATCATGTAACCAAGAAGCTTTGATCGCGTGGAGCCTCCCACTGTGACTGCCCAATGTCCCAACCACACCTTGAGTATTCCCATGCAGCCTCAGTGTTTTCATAGTCCTAGAACACAGGCCTCCCACAGTCATGAACACCCAGCTCCCTGTCTGTTTTCCCCACCAGACTCAGGAGTCTCCACTTGGCTCATTGCTGATCATGGACACAAGTTGGTGCAGCTGTTACATATGTTCAAAGTGTGCCTGCTTATTACAAGATGCTTTTGCAGGATGATCAAGGAGAGAGAAAACGTGTCTCTCCTCTTTGTTCTTTCTCTTCTAGTTTGGTGGGTACACTATCCCCCACAGGGTTCCAAGCTAGATTCCCTCTAGGCTCTCCCTGCAGCTTTTTGCCAGTGGCTTGTGCTGCTGCAGTCTGGTCTCACCTCACTCTCCAATGCTGGTGGGGAGGCTATTGGCTGCTGGGGTCCTGTGTTGTGTGTGTCCTCGCCCTCTATGTAGGTCCGCTGTGTCCCTCCAACTTATGTAGTTTTCTCTGCTGTTTTCTCCCTAACTCTCACCTGAGACTGCACTCTTTCCACTTTTTAAAAACTATCTTCTTCTAGACTCAACCAGCCCCTGTGGCTCTTTTATACAGCACAAATACATTCATGAGGAACAGACCTTGTGACTTAACCATGTCCCAAGAAGCCCCACATTTCACTATCAACACAATGGGGATTGTCAGCGATGTTTTCGGGAGAACCACACCATAGAAAATGGCACAACAAAGTCCAAACTGATAGTGAGGGTCACCGTAGGCATGGCAGAGGATCAGGATGCTTAATGACACAAACCCTCAAGATGTGCCAGCTCATTCTGGAATTTTCTGTTTCCTACAGATTCTTCTTTCCCTTCATCTGTCTTGCTAGAAGGTAGAAAGAGAAATGGGATGTCTTTGGCCAAGAGAGGACAGTCCATCCCAGGAAAATCACAAGCATACTCTAGCATTGCAAGCTGGAGAGGCCTGATTTGGTCATCAGCTTTTTTTAAAAAAAATTAAAGATGTATTTTATTTATTTGAAAGGCAGAGTTACAGAGACATGTAGAGACACACACTAAGAGAGATTCTCCATCCTCTGGTTCACTCCCCAAATGGCTCTAATGATTGAAGCTGAGCCTGGCTGAAACTAGGAGCCAGAAGTTTCTTCCAGGTCTTTGACGTATATGTAAGGGCCATCCTCTACTGCTTTCCCAGGCACATTTTCAGAGAGCTGGATAGGAATTAGAGCAGCAGGTACTTGAACTGACATCCATATGGCATGCTGGAGCTGCATGCTGGGGATTTAATTCACTGTACCACAGCACCAGCCCCTTGGTCATCATTTTAAAAAATGATCTTTTCTAATAGAAGGAAATCACTTGCCTGTTAAGGGAACTCCAACTAAAGGATAGGTGAATTGGGAAGGCCTCATTCTGGAAGTTGTCAGGACTGGAAGCATCTGCCCTCTTTTCTGCTCATGTGAAAACCACACTGTGTTCAGTCTATTACATTTCAGGACTAGCAGCAAATCACAAAGCAGGCTCCAACTCAGCTGCTTCTTTTGTCAGTGTAGCAACAGCCTTGGCAACTTTCTCTTGATCTCAATATTCTAAGCTATTTATACGCTCACATAGGAAAACATATTATTTGCAGAAATGCCTCTGGATCCTGTGTCATTTATACAGGGACAGAAGACGTTTTCAAAGAACCATATTTCTGTAATATTTTTTGCAACAAAGACTATACCGCAGTGATCTGCCAGGTTGCGTGGGTGTAAAAACAGCCTCCGTCTGCTATTATTCAATTCTATGTTGGCTGTTTCCCTATCTGTTCAAATGTTTCAGTCTGCCCGTACTTAGGTTTTAGATATTACTTTTGATCCATCTGCAAGCTCTTTAATGGTAGCTTTCCTATTTTAATTTTTATTTATTTATTTTCATTTTTTATTTGAGGATAGAGAAACAGAGAGAACTCTCCCAATCACAGGCTCACCCTCAAATGTCCATAACAGCCAGGGCTGAGTGGGGTGGAAACCAAGATTGAGGAACTCAATCTGGGTCTCCCACATGGGTGACAAGGACCCAGGTATTTGAGCCATCATCTGCCGCCTCCCAGGGTGCAAATCAGCAGAAATTTGGGAAACAGTGATGGGACTCAAATTCAATCTGGGATACAGGCATCCTGAGTAGTGATTTCAGCCAAATGCTTCACCTTGCAGGCATTATGATTACGATAGAATGTTGAGGAGTTCATTTCTCAATTGTCTCCTCTCCCCATTGGATTGTATTGGAATAGTGCCAATATAAGTGCAGTCTGGACTCTGCCTTTCCAGCTTTCTGTGTTATTTCCCTCTCATCCTCCCCAGCTCCTTTCACCTCTGTTAGCTCCCTTGACCACTCATTGTCATGTCCCTCCACAACTCTCCTGTCTAAATACTGTCTTCATATATCAGGAGGCCCCAACTAAGGGGGAGCCAATGGTAGTGAAAAAAAAGAGACCTATATTGTCCTTACAATTGCATATTTCCAGGTGATCTAACATAAGACTTTGATACACTGATATGGGTGCTTTTCCAATACAATCTAATGGGCAGGAGGAAAAGACTGAGAAAGGAATTCCTCAGCATTCCATTGTATAAATACAGCTTGCAGGATAAAGTCTGGTGCAGTGATTAACTCACAGCTTGGGAAATCTGCATCCCATATCAGAGCGCCTTGGAGTCCCACCTCTGCTTCCAATCCAGCTTTCTGCTAATGCATACTCTAGGAGGTAGAAGATGATAACTCATTACTTGGGTCTCTGCCACCCAAGTGGGAGACCCAGATGCAGTTCCAGTCTTGGCCAGGTTGATACAACTGTTTAGGCTAAGTCACCCACCAGAGAGTTGCTCATCATGAAGGAACAGGCCCTGGCACTCTGTGCAGTAGCCCACAGGAGATTCCCATCTGTCACTCATAACCCCTGGGTGCAGAACTGACTGGAGAATTTCCATGGACACTGAAGCTGCCCCTCATGTCTGTTTAAAAAGGATTAGCTTTTGGGGCCAGTGCTGTGGCATAGCTGGTAAAGCCTGTAGTGCCGGCATTCCACATGGCACTGGTTCATGTCCTGGCTGCTCCACTTCCAATCCAGCTCTCTGCTATGGCCTAGGAAAGCAGTGGAAGATGGCCCAAGTCCCTGGGCTCCTGCCGCCATGTGGGAGACCCAGAAGAAGCTCCTGGCTACTAGTTTTGGATCAGCTCAGGCCAATTGAGGAATGAATGAATGGATGGAAGACCTCTCTCTCTTTCTCTCTCTTTCTCTCTCTCTTTCTGCCTCTCCTTCTCTCTCTGTGTAACTCTTTCAAAATAAATCTTTAAAAAATAAAAGGATTAGCTTTTATATGGTTTTCTCTAAAGCTCTGGTTCCCTACAGTGGTACATCAGTCCTGTCAAGGGGGACCAGGGTCAGTGACCACTGCTGCCTTTACCCAAACAGTCTCCACTCAAGATCTCTTTTAGGGGGAAAATGATCCCTCTGAGATCATTTATTAGTTTCCTAAGGCTGTTACTATAAAATACCAAAAGATGAAATTTATTGTCTCATGGTTCTGGAGGCCAGAAGTTCAAAGTCAAGGTGTCAGTATGGCTAGTTCCTTCTTCTTCTTCTTTTTTTTTTTTAAAGATTTTATTTTTATTTATTTATTTGAGAAGCAGAGTTACAAATAGTGAGAGGGAGAGACAGAGAGAGGTCTTTCATCCACTGGTTCACTTCCCAGATGGCTGCAATGGCCAGAGCTAAGCCAATCTGAAGCCAGGAGCCAGGGGCTTCTTCTGGGTCTCCCATGGGGTGCAGGGGCCCAAGTACTTGGGACATTTTCTACTGCTTTCCCAGGCCATGGCAGAGAACTGGATTGGAAGAGGAGCAGCTGGGACTAGAACTGGCACCCATATGGGATGCTGGCACTACAGATCAGGGCTTTAACTCACTGAGCTATAGTACCAGCCTCTGGCCAGTTCCTTCTGAGGGCTATGTGAGAGAATCTATTTCATGCCTCTCCCTTAGCTTCTGTTGACTTGCTGGTAGTCCTTGCCATTCTTCCTCTTAAAGATGTATCATCCTGATTCCTGTCTTCATCTTCAAATGGGTTCTCCCTATGTGCATGTCTGTGTCCAAATATCCCCATTTCATAAGGATACCAGCCACTGGGGCCCATCCCATTCCAGAACAACCTCACCTGATGGAGGGAAGGAAGGAAGGAAAGGGAGGAAGGACTGGCCTCCTAAAAGGTGGTTCTAAACAAATTCTCAATATTTAATCATCTGTTATTATAGCTTTTTTGAGAATCATGAAAAGTGACAACAGGAAGGGAAAATGTTGGGACCAGCATTGTGGCACTGTGGGCTAAGCCAACACCTGTGTTCGGAGCACTGGTTTGTATCCCAGCTGCTCCACTTCTGATACAGCTCTCTGCTCATGTGCTTGGAAAGGCAGTGGAAGATGGCCCACATGGTTGGGCCTCTGCCTCCCACATCTGGATATCCAGATAAAGTTCCAGGCTCCTGATTTCAGCCTGTCCATTCTTGGCAATTGTGGCCATTTGAGGAATGAAACAGCAGTTGGAAGCTAGCTCTCTTTCTCTCTCTCTTCCTCTTTATGTCACTCTGCCTTTCAAATAAATAAAATACTAAATCTATTTTTAAAAAGGGAAAATATATTCATGATTCTTCCATTCCTTCACTCCACAAATATTTGTTGAAAACTTATTATATGCCAGACAGCGTTTCAGATACTACTGCATATACAAACTATGATGAAAATAAAATAGAACAAAGCAACAGGGCTTGACAGAGAGGCTACTTGAGACTTTCTCAAAATTTGTTTGGACATAAAATTCCTAGAGTTCTAGGAAAATAACATCTTTTGCAGGGATAATTACGAAGGCCCTGAGATAGTAACTAGACTTTGGTGTGTGAAGCAAGAAGTGATAGAAGAGTTCAGAGAGGCAGCAGGAGTCCAGGTAGGCATGGGTAAGCAGAACAGCATGAGGATTTGGGTTTTTTCTTAAGTGGCCCAGGAAGTCATTAAAAAATTAAAAGCAAATATATTATGTGATCTGATTTATATTTTTCAAAGATCACAATGGGTGCTGAGAATAAAGTGGATTGAAGAGGGGTAGGAAAACAGGGAAACTAGCTTGAAGTCACTGTAGAAGTCCATACAAGAGATGATGGAGGTTTAGATCAGTTGTAATTGCAGAGTACAAATATACAAATACATACCATATATGGATACCAGTACATGTGTGTGCACAGAGAAAAATATATATCATGGTTGATCCCTAAAAATTAACTAATTCTATGACCTCAGGTCTCCCTGGTATCATCCCAATTATGCTCTTGCGAAAAACTATTAAACATAGCTGGCAAGCTGATCTCCCCCCCTGCTCTCCACTCACAGTTCCCTAATTATTACAGGAAATGATTAAGCTGAGCAGAGAGCATGGGAATTTCTGTTTGAGGGTCTGGAAGGACACAGGTAATAGAAACATGAAATCTGATCTTTAAGGCTGCTTTCTTTTTTATTACCCAAGTCCACATCCATAATTAAAGGTGATGTAAAGTTGTGTCCCTTGAGCAAATGTGCCAGTTAGAATATTCTGACTGAATTAATGGGTGGGTAGGTTTTGAGTGTTTAATTAGTTGACCATCTGTTCTATTAAATCATTTCTTACCTTGACAAGGCAAAGGCTTCTAATTGAGCTCCTCTCCAATGTAAACCTCCTTAATCCATTTGACATATTGTTTTCAGAGCACTAGAACCACTAATGTGTCACTCCCCTGCCATAAAACCTTCAAAAGGGGGCCAGCATTGTGGTGCCACCTCCAACACTGGCATTTCATACAAATGCCAGTTGGAGTCTCAGCTGCTTCACTCCTAGTCCAGCTCCCTGTTAATGTGCCTAGGAAAGCAGTAGAAGATGGTCCAAGTGCTTGAGCCCCTGCTGCCCATGTGAGAAAGCCAGATTGAGTTCCAGCCTCCTGGCTTTGGCCTGCACCAACTCTGGCTATTGCTGCCATTTGGGGAGTGAACCAGCAGATGGATGGTCTCTCTGTGTCTCTCCCTCTCCCCCCAACCCCTCCCCGCCTTACAAACAACAATCAAAGACCTCCAGAGGCTCTCCATCATTAGAAGAATAAGGTCTCAACTTCTTTCATGTATATAAGGCCTTTTGTATCTTTTACTCTCTCAGCTCCATGCCACCCTCCTCCCTTTACCTTTGTTTACCAAAGCTTAAGAAGGAAATCTTGCTATTCCCACCCCTTTTCTTTGCTCTTACTGTTCCCTACTATCTCAACAAACCCTCCTCATATCTAATCACATTGTACTAAATGTAATTTTGTGCCCTAAGCCAAAAGCAATGGTTCTTAAAAAACATGGCCTACAGGGGCTGGTGCCATGGTATAGCAAAGTAGCAGCCTGCTGTGCTGGCATCCTATATGGGCACTGGCTCGAGTTCTGGCTGCTCCACTTCCAATCCAGATCTCTGCTGTGGCCTGAGAAAGCCGTAGAAGATGTTCCAAGTCCTTGGGCCCCTGTACTCTTGTGGGAAATCCAGAGAAGCTCCTGGCTCCTGGCTTCGGATTGGTGGAGTTCTGGCTGTTACGGCCATCTGGGGAGTAAATTAGTTGATGGAAGATCTCTCTGTAACTCTGCCTTTCAAATAAAATAAGTCTTTAAAAAAACACGGGACCTATGGAACTCTATGGGGTGCCCTGAAACTCTTAAAAGGGGTCCACAAGGCCAAAACTCTATTCATAATAATACTAAGATGTTATTGCCTTTTCTGTTGTGTTGACAGTAGTAATAACAGTACAATGGATAAAACTGAGGCCCTCTTAATACACACACATCAAGGCAATGTCACCAAAATATACTAGTAATCTTTGTCCTCTTCACCACCATGCACTGTCCAAGGAACAAAAAGTAACTAAGAAAAGAACAGTTACAATTAACAATGAACTCGATGAAAAAGTGACTGATGTTTATTAAATCTTAGCTTTTGAATAGGTGGCCTTGTAATATTCTACTTGATGAGATGAGAAATGAGCACAAAGCTCATCTGCTATGTACCAAATTGCAATGGTGGTCTCAAGAAAAAGCACCTGTGTTTGAGTTGCTAGCTGAACTAACTGCTGTCATTTATCTTTGATTTTCTGCCAGCTCAGACTGCTAATTACCAATGGAGGGTATGGTAACACGATGGATTCCTGTTTATGCAGTTCTGTTAGGTCGCAATGCTGACGTTAGCCTGTGTGTGAGAGAGGGGTTGCAGAACAGGATGGGAAATTTGGGGGGCTGGTACTTTGTCATACAGGATAAAGCTGCCGCTTGCAGTGCTGGCATCCCCTATGAGTGCCAGTTTGTGTTCCAGATTCTCCACTTCCCATCCAGCTCTCTGCTAATGCACCTGGGAAAGCAGTGGAAGATGGCCCAAGTGTTTAGGCCCCTGTCACTCACATAGGAAACCTGGAAGAAGCTTTTGGTTCCTGGCTTTAGCCTTGTCCAGTGCTGGCCAGTGTTGCCATCTGGGGAGTGAACCAGCAGATGGAAGATCTCTCTCTCTCTCTCTAACTCTTTCATAATAAAAAAATAAATCTTCAAAAACAATGGGAAATGTGCAGTTAAACAAGGAAAGAAATGTAGAGCATGCCTTGGAAGCTATCCAACATATCTTTGTTTGGTGAGTCCCAGTTTCCCTCACAGGCAACTTAAGGGAAATCTCACCTTCCCTATATGTGGGAAAGGGCTATTATATCCTTTAACATTGTGTAATATAGAATACAAAAAAAAATGAATAGGAATGAAGCAGACATTTTGTGATATGATTGTTATCATTTTTAATCCTTATTTATATTCATTTGGAACTGTAGTCTCTCTACTTTTTACTTGTTGAATATTATGGTTAATAGTAAATTAATCATGTGTTTATAGAATGGATTAAAACTATGTCTTTGCAAAACAAACACACAAATAACAAAACAATGCAAGTGTGCTGATAAAGTCCCGGGAGGAATTTCAGAAATTCTGTGCCGAGAAAGCCCTCAACCCAACCATAACCCAGAAGAGAAAGGGAATATCGGCCAGCGCCACAGCTCAATAGGCTAATCCTCCACCTTGCGGTGCTAGCACACCGGGTTCTAATCCTGGTCGGGGCACTGGATTCTGTCCCGGTTGCCCCTCTTCCAGGCCAGCTCTCTGCTATGGCCCAGGAGTGCAGTGGAGGATGGCCCAAGTGCTTGGGCCCTGCACCCCATGGGAGACCAGGAGAAGCACCTGGCTCCTGCCATTGGATCAGCATGGTGCACTGGCAGCAGTGCACCGGCCATGGCAGCCATTGGAGGGTGAACCAATGGCAAAAGGAAGACCTTTCTCTCTGTCTCTCTCACTGTCCACTCTGCCTGTCAAAAAAAGAAAGAAGGAAGAAGAAAGAAGAAAGAAGAAAGAAGGAAGAAGGAAGAAGGAAGAAGAAGAAGAAGAAGAAGAAGAAGAAGAAGAAGAAGAAGAAGAAGAAGAAGAAGAAGAAGAAGAAGAAGAAGAAGAAGATCTATGTCCATAGAAATTCCAGACTGAGTAAAGACTTGGCTCTCAGCTCTTTCCTGACATGCCTAACTGGTCTGTCAGGTATTTTCTTTTTATTAAACCTGGCAAAAATGCTTTTTACTGCTGCTGTCTGTCACATGTTTGATAAGAACCTCTGATGGGTCATCTTCTGTATCAGTACTATCACTTTTGGCCTCATGTATTTTTATGATCTGAAGTTAGGAGCTTGCACATCAAGGATAATTATGTCAGGGCCGGTGCTGTGGAGCAGTGGATTAATGTCCTGGCCTGAAGCACCGGCATCCTATATGGGCACTGGTTCTAGTCCTGGCCGCTGTTCTTCTGATCCAGCTCTCTGCTATGGCCTGGGATAGAAGTAGAAGATGGCTTGGGTGCTTGGGCCCCTGCACCCACATGGGAGACCTGGAAGAAGTTCCTGGATCCTGGCTTTAGATCGGTGCAGCTCTAGCCGTTGTGGCCATCTGGAGAGTGAACCAGTGGATGGAAGACCTCACTCTGTCTACCTCTCTCTCTGTAACTATTTCAAATAAATAAAAATAAATCTTTTAAAAAAAGGACAGCTATGTTTTTGGAGAATGACTCCCATTTTTCTTTCTTTTTTTTTAACTTGGAAACATTTTACTTAAGGTATACAAACTTCAAGCATTTCCTGAATACAATATTAGGAATGAAGTGATTCTTCCCACCCTATCCTCCCTCCCACCTGCACTCCCATCCTTCTTCCTCCTCCCTCTCCTATTCCCATTCTTATTTTTTACTAAGATCTATTTTCAATTAACATTATTATACACATAAGATTAACCCTACACTAAGTTGAGAGTACAACAAATAGTATGAAAAAAAATGTTCCTCAACATTTAAGACAAGGGCTGTTCAAAGTTACCACATCTCAAGGTGTCAATTTCACTTCTATAGATTACCTTTTGGGTGCTCTATTAGTTATCACAGATCAGGGAGAACATATGGTATTTGTCTTTTGAGGACTGGCTTATTTCACTAAATATAATGTTTTCCAGTTGTGTCTACTTTGTTGCAAATGAAAGGATTTCATTTTTTTACTCTATGTGGTATTCTAGGATGTACATATCTCATAATTTCTTTTTTTTTTATTTGACAAGTAGAGTTATAGAAAGTGAGAGAGAGAGAAAGAAAGGTCTTCCTTTGGTTGGTTCACTCCCCAAATGGCCGCTGCAGCCAACGTTGCGCCGATCCAAAGCCAGGAGTCAGGTGCCCCTTCCTGGTCTCCCATGTGGGTTCAGGGGCCCAAGCACTTGGGCCATCCTCCACTGCCCTCCAAGGCCACAGCAGTGAGCTGGACTGAAAGAGGAGCAACTGAGACTAGAACCTAGTGCCCATATGGGATGCTGGCGCTGCAGGCAGAGGATTAACCAAGTGAACAATGTCACTGGCCTCCATATTCCATTATTTCTTTATTCAGTCTTCAGTTGATAGACTTTAGGTTTGATTCCATATCTTAGCTATTGTGAATTCAGCTGCAATAAACATGGGAGTACAGATAATACTTTTGTATGATGATTTTGTTTCCTTTGTGTAAATTCCCAGGAGTGATGGCTAAGTCATATAGTAGGTCTATGTTCATATTTCTGAGGTATCTCCATTTTGTCTCCCACAGTGGTTGCACCAGTCTACATTCCTTCCAACAGTAGACCAGGGTACCTTTTTCCCCACATCCTCACCAGCATTTTTTGTTCGCTTTCTATATGAAATCCATTCTAACCTGGGTGAGGTAAAACATCATTGTGGTTTTCTTTTGCATTTCCCTGAGGGCTAGTGCATTTTTTTGAAGTGTCTGTTGGCTATTTGAATTTCCTCTTTTGAAAAATGCCTGTTCAAGTCTTTTGCCCATTTCTTAACTGTATTTTTTGTTGTTGAATTTCTTGAGCTTTTTATAGATTTAAACTAATCATTTATCAGCAGCATTGTTTGGAAATAATTTATCCCATTCTATTGGTTGCCTCTTCACTTTTCTGAGTGTTTCCTTCGTAGTGCAGAAGCTTCTCAGCTTGATGTAATTCCATGTGTCAATTTTGGTTTTGATTGCCTGTGCTTCTGGGATCTTTCCCAAGAAGTCTGTCTACACCAATGTCTTACATTTTTCCTAATATTTTCTAGTAAATTGAGAGTATTGGGTCATAGATTTAGGTGTTTGATCCATTTTGAGTAGATTTTTATGTAAAATGTAAAGTATGGGTCTTCTTTTACACTTTTGCATGCAGAGATCCAGTTTTACCAACAAAGTTGAAGAGAATATCCTTGCTCCAGGGATTGATTACAGCCTCTTTTGTCAAAGATAATTTGGTTGTAGATGTGTGGATTGATTTCTCAAGTTTCTATTCTGTTCCATTCATCTACACATCTGTTTTTGTGCCAGTATCAGGCTCTTTGAAATAATAACTGCCCTGTAGTATGTCTTGAAATCTGGTATTGTGATGCATCTGGCTTTGTATTTGTTGTATAAGATTGCTTTATTGCTTTCACTATTCAGGGTCTCTTGTGTTTCCATATGAATTTTAGCATTTTTTCCAGATTTGAGAGGAATGTCTTTGGTGTTTTTATTGTGATTGCATTGAATCTGTAAATTGATTTCAGTAGTGTGGATATTTTGATTATATTTATTCTTCCAACCCATGAATTTCTCCATTTTTATGTCTTCTATTTTTTTCTTTGATGTTTTATAATTTCCAGCACAGAGATCTTTGACATCCTTGGCTAAATTTATTCCAAGTTATTTAATTTTTGTGTCTATTGTGAATGAGATTGATCTTACAAGTTCTTTCTCAGCCATGGCATTTTCTGTGTATACAAAGGTTACTAATTTCTGTGTGTTAATTTTATGTCCTGCCACTTTATTAAACTCTTATGAGTTCCAGTTGCTTCTCAGTGTAGTCTTTTGGATCCCCTATAAAAGAATCATGTCATCTGCAAACAGGGATAGTTTGACTTCCTCCTTCCCAATTTGTATTCTCTTTGGTTTCTTTTTCTTGCCTAATGGCTCTGGATAAAACTTTCAGGACTATATTGGGATAGAAATGGCAAGAGCTGGCATCCTTGTCTGGTTGTGGATATTAGTGGGAATGCTTCCAACTTTTCCCTATTCAATAAGATGATGGACATGTGTTTGTTGTAAATTGCCTTGATTGTGTTGAGGAATGTTTCTTCTATACCCAGTTTGCTTAAGGCTTTACTCATGAAAGGTTATTGTATTTTATCAAATGCTTTCCCTGCATCTATTGAGACAATCTATGGTTTTTGTTCTTCAGTTTGTTAATTGACTGTGAATTTATCACATTTATTGGTTTGCAAATGTTGAACCATCCATGCATACAGGGGATGAATTCCACTTGGTCCAGGTGAATGATCTTTCCATGTGTTGTTGGATTTGATTGGCTAGTGTATTGTTGAGGATTTTTGCTAGTTTATTTGGGTAGTATATTGTTGAAGATTATGTTCATCAGGAATATTGGTCTATAGTTCTCTTTCTCTGCTGTATCTTTTTCTGGCTTAGGAATTAAGGTGATGCTGGCTTCATAGAAGGAGTTTGGAGGGATTCCCTCCATTTCAATTATTTTTAAATAAGCTGAGAAGAATTGTAATTAGTTCTTTAAATGTCTGGTAGAATTCAGCAGTGAAGCCATTCATGCTTTTCTATGTTGGGAAGGCTGTTATTACTTTTTCAGCTTTTATCTTAGTTATTGGTTATTTAGGTTTTCTATGTCTTCCTGACTCAATTTTGCTAGATTATATGTATCCAGGAATCTATCCACTTTTTCTAGGTTTCCCAACTTTTGGCATACACTCTTTGTAATATTTTCTGATGATTCTTTTTTATTTTTGTGGTGTCTATTGTTATATTTCCTTTTTCAGCTCTGATTTTATTGATTTGGGTCTTCTCCTTTTTTATTTAGTTGGGCCAATGATGTATCAATTTTGCTTTTTTTTTCTTCAAAAAAAGCTCTTCATTTCACTGATCTTTTGTATTTTTTGTTTCAATTTTGTTTATTTCTTCTCTAATTTTAATCATTTCTTTCCTTCTATAATTTTGGGTTTGGTTTGTTGTTGTTTTTCTAGATCCTTGAGATGCATTGATAGCTCATTTATTTGATGCCTTTCCAATTTCTTGATTAAGTACCTATTGCTATAAACTTTCTCCATAACACTGCTTTTGCTGTATCCCATATGTTTTGATATATTGTGTTGATATTTTCATTTGCTTCCAGAAAGTTTTTGATTTCTCTTTTGATTTCTCCTATTACCCCATGTTCATTCAGTACCATGGTTTTCAGTCTTCATTTGTTTGCATTTGATCTAAAGATTCCTGAGTTGCTGATTTCCAGCTTCGTTCCATTGTTGTCAGAGAAGATGTATGGTATGATTTTGAATTTTTTTATTTTGATGAGATTTGCTTCATGGCCTAGCATGTGGTCTATACTAGAAAAAGTTCCATGCACTGATGAGAAGAATGAGTATTCTGCAACTGTGGGGTAGAGAGTTCCATATATATCAGTTAGGCCTGTTTGGTCCATAGTGTCAATTAACTCTATTATTTCTTTGTTGATTTTCAGTCTAGTTGATTTGTACATTTATGAAAGTAGAGTGTTGAAGTCCCGTGTTACAATATTATTGGAATCTATGTCTCTCTTTAGATCCATTAACATTTCTTTTAAATAGCCAGGCACCCTGTAATTGGGTGCATATACATTTATTATAATCATATCTTCCTGTTGAATTGATCCATTAATCATTATATAGTGTGCTTCTTTGTCTCTTTTAATAGTTGTTGTGGTACAGTCTATTTTGTCTGATATTAGGATGGCTACACTTGCCCATTTGGCTTTCTATTAGTATGGAATATCTTTTTCTGTACTTTCACTTTCAGTTTGTGTGTATTTTTGTTGGTGAGATGTATTTCTTGTAGGCAGCAACTAGATGGGTCTTGTTTTTTCTACAGTCAGCCAGCCTGTATCTTTTTTTTTTTTTTGACAGGCAGAGTGGACAGTGAGAGAGAGACAGAGAGAAAGGTCTTCCTTTTGCCGTTGGTTCACCCTCCAATGGCCACCGTGGCCGGTGCACTGCTGCCAGTGCACCACGCTGATCCGAAGGCAGGAGCCAGGTGCTTCTTCTGGTCTCCCATGGGGTGCAGGGCCCAAGGACTTGGGCCATCCTCCACTGCACTCCCAGGCCACAGCAGAGAGCTGGCCTGGAAGAGGGGCAACCGGGACAAATCCGGTGCCCCAACCGGGACTAGAACCCGGTGTGCTGGCACCGCTAGGCAGAGGATTAGCCTGTTGAGCCATGGCACCGGCTACCAGCCTTTATCTTTTAACTGGAGAGTTGAAAACATTTACATTCAAGGTTACTATTAATAAGGAACAACTTGGCCCTGGCATTTTTCCATTAATATTCCTATTTTTGTTTTGACAGACAGAGTTAGATGGTGAGAGAGAGAGACAGAGAGAAAGGTCTTGCTTCCGTTTTTCACCCCCCAAATATCTGCTATGGCCAGCACGCTGCTCTGATCTAAAACCAGGAGCCAGGTGCCTTCCCCTGGTCTCCCATGTGGGTGCAGGGCCCAAGGACTTGGGCCATCCTCCACTGCCTTCCTGGGCCACAGCAGAGAGCTGGACTGGAAGAGGAGCAACCAGACAGAATCTGGTGCCCCAACTGGGACTAGAACCTGGGGTGCTGGTGCAGCAGGCGGAGGATTAGCCTAGTGAACTGTGGTGCCACCCTAATATTCCTATTTTTTACTTTGGATTTTCTTTTGAGTTTTACTGGGATATTTTCTGCCTTCACATTCTTTCATTTTTTTAAAATTTATTTGACAGGTAGGGTTAGACATGAGAGACACAGAGAGAGAAACAGGGAGAAAGGTCTTCCTTCCATTGGTTCACCCCCCAAATGGCCGCTACAGCTGGAGCTCTGCTGATCCAAAGCCAGGAGCCAAGGGCCTCCTCCTGGTCTCCCATGTGGGTGCAGGGGCCCAAGCACTTGGGCCATCCTCCATTGCCTTCCTGGGCCACAGCAGAAAACTAGACTGGAAGAGGAGCAACCGATACTGGAAACCAGCACTTATATGGGATGCTGGTGCCACAAGCGGAAGATTAACCAAATGAGCCACGGCGCCAGCCCACATTCTTTCATATTGATGAGTATCTTTCTGTGTTTCTGTATGTAGCACATCCTTAAGCATCTTTTGTTAGGCTAGATGTGTGGTGACAATTTCTTTCAATTTCTGTTTGTTATGGAAAGTCTTTATTTCACCTTCATTCATAAATGAGAGCTCTGCAAGGTACAGTATTCTGGGTTTACAGTTTCTTCTTCTTAAGACTTGGACTATGTTTATTCACTCTCTGGTAAACTGTAGGATTTCTGATGAGAAGTATCTGTGAGTCTAGTCAGAAATCCTCTGAAATTAATCTGCACATATTAGAATCTTTTCTTTATATTTTATTGTGGAGAGTTTGACTATAATGTGTTGTGGTGAAGATCTTTTCTTTTTTTTTAAGATTTATTTATTCATTTGAAAGCCAGAGTTACACACACAGAGAGAAGGAGAGAGAGAGAGAGAGAGAGAGAGAGAGAGGTCTTCCATCCACTGGTTCACTCCCCAGTTGGCCACAATGGTCGGAGCTGTGCTGATCTGAAGCCAGGAACCAGGAGATTCTTCTGGTTCTCCCATGTGGGTGCAAGGGCCCAAGGACTTGGGCCATCTTCTACTGTTTCTCAGGCCATCGCAGAGAGCTGGATCAGAAGTGGAGCAGCTGGGTCTCGAACTGGCACCCATATGAGATGCTGGCACTGCAGGCGGTGGCTTCACCCACTATGCCACAGCTCCGGCCCTGGTGAAGATCTTTTCTGGTCATGTCTTCTAGGAATTCTATGTGCTTTCTGTACTTAGAAGTCCCTTTATTTCTCCAAATTTGGGAGGTTTTCTGTACTTACTTCATCAAATAGGCCTTCTAGTCCATTCTCTTTTTTTTTAACTTTTATTTAATGAATATAAATTTCCAGTGTACAGCTTATGGATTACAATGGCTTCCCCCTCCCATAACTTCCCTCCCACCCGCAACCCTCCCCTCTCCTGCTCCCTCTCCCCTTCCATTTGCATCAAGATTCATTTTCAATTCTCTTTATATACAGAAGATCAATTTAGTATAAAGATTTCAACAGTTTGCACCCTCATAGAAACACAAAGTGAAACATACTGTTTGAGTACTAGTTATAGCATTAAATCACAATGTACAGCACATTAAGGACAGAGATCCCACATGAGGAGCAAGTGCACAGTGGCTCCTGTTGTTGACCCAACAAATTGACACTCTAGTTTATGGCGCCAGTAACCACCCTAAGCTGTCGTCATGAGTTGCCAAGGCTATGGAAGCCTTCCAAGTTTGCTGACTCTGATCATATTTAGACAAGGTCATAAAAGACAGAGTGAGGGTAGTAACCAATGATCCTAAGAGTGGCATTTACAAGGTTTGAACAATTATACAGCATTAAGTGGGGAAGAGGACCATCAGTACACACATGTTGGGAGTAGAGCCATTGGTGGTAGAGTAGAGGTTATGATTACAAAGGAATGAGGCCCAAGACAGGGCCTAGAACAAAGGACAGAGTCATTATTAGAGGAGCTAAGAAAGGTGCTGTCTAAGCTACAAGTAATTTTTCTGATTGAGAGGCAAATAGAACCTGATAGAAGGGGCTTGATAATAATCTGGTGGGCTTTGGGCCTTGTAAATTCAGAGGCCCAGACCTATCTATCTCTTCACATGGGGTATATCCTAAGGGAGGTGTGAACCTCCTAGGGGAAGGCACTCTGTTGACTTTCATTACTTGGCTGGCCTGGGAGGAGAGCTGGCCAGGTAAAGGCAGGTGGCATCTCTAGCAAGAAATTTACAGTTCTGCCTTCAATGTTGCTGACCCTACTTGACCATCCCCTCAGCTGCAGTGGTCACTTTGGAAGTTGGGCTGAGTGAAGGGCTTTTCAGCTTAGAGCCAATAAGATCTGTGGCTCTGACCTGGGCATTCTTCGACTGCAGGGCAGGTCCATTTCCAGTGATCCAACTCTTGGCAGAGCTGCCAGGGCTCTTCACAAGCTGACTTCTGCTGAAGCCCAGGCTTACCACATTGAAAGCCACTGCAGTGGACTGGCCTGTTGGGTCTCCTTGAGGGCAGATCACTGTACAGATCAGCCATTAATAGGCCTGCCACCCATTGCTTCTGATGCCTAGCTTTCTTTTCCTCCTGGTTTGTGTTAAAGCAGACCGGAGGATGCAAGTCAAGGGAGTGCCCGTTTCCCATCTCTAATCTTCGGTGGCCTGAGCGACAAGTCTATAGTCACAGGCATGTTCTGTAGTAGTTTTTCTAAGGTAGACAATGCCCATGAGGAAAATTATATTCTCACTTTAAAACTTTCTTTCCCTTTGGTCTGAAAGGGAGGTTTTTTCTACTTACTGTATACTTCGCTGATGGCGAAGTGAATCTAGCTATGAGATTATTATTTGAGTTCTTATTTTGGCTATGCTATTGCAGAAAAATGTTAGCCATCTCTTTTATAAGGTCTAAAGATTAAATTGTGCATCCTACAGATTCCTTCATAATAGAATTAGTTTCCTACCTTGAAGAGAATAGAGAAATGAAAGAACAAGTTGGGCTTAGAATAGAGAAATGAGGGAAGTTAGTCTAGATCGCTTGCTGACAATAGCAATATCACATGAATACTTAGCAAACCATTTCAACCATTAGATAGCAACTTAAGAAAACATTTACCAGAAGGTCCAATGCCTTCTATAAATTTTAAGAATCATGTATTTGAAAACACCTCTTAAATATCTAACATGGTGTAGTTTGTTTAACCAGTAAACTTAAGCACAACCATATAAAATGTTTTTAGTTTCTTTCTACCAACAAGTCTAAAACATATGATACACAGATTCAGGTCCCACAAATTAAAATGTATCTTTGATTAATTTTAGCAGCTTAAATTTATGGACAATCTTATCTATAAGCCATTTAAAATAAAACTCTTAATAAAATTTCCCCATGTGTACATACAATATGTACACACATATAATATAGCATAATAGACCAATATAGCAATTTTAATAATAGCTTTTAAAATCTTTAACTCTTTTTGTAGATTGCCAATTGATTTGAATTGCTTTTTGTTTTTAGTAACCTCAGTTAACCATACTTTCCTTCAGTTGGTACTGTTAATACATTATTGGCTTCATCTGTTTACAGAGCCATCCGAAAGTACTGAATACAATAAAAGTGGCTGGAAAAAGTCCATAGGAACCTATAGGAGGACAGCTAAACACAGAACCAACAACGCTTTAGTTTTATGAGCAGCACATCATATATAACTGTGGATGACAAAAGACTTTAAGTCGCCATGTTTAAAATTATAAACTCATCAACCAACAAGAGGCACTTGCTTACTTCACAGTATTTTTGAAAGCACCTGTAGGATTTTACAAGTATTTAACCCTTTAGGCCTCTGGGGCTTTCTCACTAAGATAACTATCATGTCTAGTAACACAAGATCATTAGACTTTTTAATTCTCAAACATTTGTATTAATAGCATTTTCCATTATAGAAACTTAAAGTCTGGTACCACATCACATCTTGACAGTCCTTCTAATATAATCCAAATAGACTGATTAGTTGGTGTCTCTATAAGATGAGAGACATAGGTCCTTCGATTTTTTCAGTTGGGCCCAAACTGGAAAAACCAAAGTCCAGGATTTACTGGAAATTTTAGAGACCAGATTGTTTGAAACTTTGATTTTTTGAATGCCTGTCAAGAATGCCAAGAAGGCTCAAAATCCAAAATATCTGGTTGAAATAAGATTCCTTAAAATCATGACATAACATAGACCAAACTTGATCATTGTTACAAGGTGATTATTCAAATTTTTGAAAAAAGCACATATTTAAATAACCCATAGCTCTTAATAAAAATTCAGCTGCTTTTGAACAATTAGAATTTAACAGACATCAAGAGAACATAATAGATTACTTTAACACATTGCTTTAACAGAGCATCAGATTTTAATTCTATGTCAAAGAGAAATTGAGCTTCCTGTGATCTTTTGCTGTAAGGTTTCCTTCCTTTACCTTCTTTCATATTGGTGACCATATTTCTGTGTTTCTGTGTGTAACACATCTTTAAGCATCTTTTGCAGGGCAGGACGAGTGGCGACAACTTCTTTCAGTTTCTGTTTGCTATGAAAAGTCTTAATTTCACCTTCATTCACAAATGAGAGCTTTGCAGGATATAGTATTCTGGGCTGGCAGTTTTTCTCTCTTAGTACCTGGGCTATGTCTCGCCATTCCCTTCTAGCTTGTAGGGTTTCTGATGAGAAGTCTGCTGTGAGTCTAATTGGAGATCCTCTAAGAGTAATCTGACGTTTCTCTCTTGCACATTTTAGGATCTTTTCTTTATGTTTCACTGTGGTGAGTTTGATTACAACATGTCGTGGTGAGGATCTCTTTTGGTCATGTTTATTAGGGGTTCTATAAGCTTCCTGTACTAAGATGCCTCTGTCCTTCTCCAAACCTGGGAAATTTTCTGCTAGTATCTCACTGAAAATGCCTTCTAATCCTTTCTCCCTCTCCATGCCTTCAGGAACTCCTAGAACCCGAATGTTGGGTTTTTTAATAGTATCCTGTAGATTCCCGACAATATTTTTTAGATTTCTAATTTCTTCTTCTTTTCTTTGGTTTGCCTGTTTCCTTTCCTGTTCTCTGTCTTCTAAGTCTGATATTCTCTCTTCTGCTTCGCCCATTCTGTTTTTAAGGCTCTCTAATGTGTTTGGCATTTGATCTATTGAATTCTTCATTTCATTATGATTTCTAGTCACTATCAGAGTTTCTTTTTCCACTAGTTGTTTCATTTCATTTTGATTCCTCCTTAATATTTCACTTTCACGAGAGAGATTTTCTATCTTGTCCATTAAGGATTTCTGTAGTTCAAGAATTTGTTTTTGAGAACTTCTTAATGTTCTTATCAATTTTTTGAGATCCGCTTCTTGCATTTCTTTGATCTCATCATCTTCATAATCTTGAATTGGGGTGTCTTTTTAATTTGGGGGTATCATAGTGTCTTCCTTGTTCTTGTTAGCTTGGTTTTTGCGTTTGTTGTTTGGCATGTTGGAGATATTTGGTTTCTTCACTGTGGTGTTTTTTCTTGTTACACTATGGCTCTATATTAAGTGGACTGTCTGCTTTCAGTGGAGCCTTAGAGGCTTGAGATGAGTGTGGACTGAGAGCTGTGTTTGGTTCCTCAGGGTTGAGGGTGTGTCAAAGATGACATTCCCAGGTTAGGTGTGGTAAATCTCTCTTTCTTTTTTTGATTCAAAAGGGAAGTAATTCCGCACAGCTGAACGTAATTGGAGGTAGTTAGCAGGCAAACGATATACCCACAGGAGCCAGAGATCGGAAGCTCTTTCCCAAGGACCACACAGGGAATCTCTGCTGCCCTCAGTGTGGGCTCCAATTCTCCTGCAGTCTCCCACTGGGTTGCCAAGTTAGATGCTAATCTCCTGTTATTTCACCCCTCCCCCCAGAGTCAGGTTTTTCTGCTAGGCTCAGGGCTGGTGCAGACCTGAGGTCGCCCTGCTTATGACGTATGTCCAAAATGGCGCCTGCTCTGTCTTGCTCGCCTTTGAGAGGTGAGCGGAGAGAGAGAAACTTGTGTCTATATCGGTCACTTTTTTTATTTTTTTCCTTTCTCTCTTCTAGTTAGCCTGGTGAACTTTTCCCCACGGAGTTTCAAGCCTCACTCCCTCTAGCCTCCTCTTTCCGCTTGCCCGCTGGTATCTCGGGCTATTGAGGTTCGGCTCACCTTGCGTTCCAGCGCTGGTGTGTTGAGTCTGCCGCTGGTGTCCCGAACTTGGGCTCCCATGCTCTCCACGCAGGTCCACTGTGAATCACTAGTTCCGGAAGAGTTTCCTCTGCTGTTTCATCCCCTACTCTTCCTTGACCCTGCAGTATCTCCACTTATATTAAACTTTCTCTCCCCCCGGACTAATAGTGTGCTCCCTGCCTATTCCGCCATCTTGCCGCTCCATTCTCTTTTTTTTTTTTCCAAGCCAAACTGTATCCAGCTTTATTAAAGATACTTTTCATAAACAATCACAGTGTTAGGCAAGCCACGGGCAGACAAGCATTAACAGTATACAACTTTCAAATTTCTTCTTCAATGTACTACCAAAATCAGAATGCTAACATAAAACCCAATGAAGTCTTCATCTGATATCTGAACAGGGGAAGTTTACAGTGAAAGTTGACGTTTCACATTTGGCATATTTAACAACTTTTACAAGCTGATCTCAACTTTCAGGAAAGGAAATGAAAATGGTAGAATTATCAGTCTAAAGATCCACAATCTAGCAAAGGAACCATTGCCTTAAGTGCAGATTGCCTGGAGGGTCAGGTCCCAACAGGTCTCTGGATTAAGGGAGATAAGCTATGCTGAAGGTGGACAGGGAGAAAGAGAAGGACATAAACTCCAATTTCAGTTTTTCCACACCATAAGTCTTTGGTGCCATGGCGGCTGTGTGTCAGCTGCAGGGAAACCTTCCTCCTGGGAGCCAAGAAGTCTCTCAAAACTAAGGGAAAGGTGTTTCCCCCCACAATCCTGCTTTGGAGATGTTCTGTTAGTCACATATGTCCCCCTCCCCAAAATAACAATGAAATGGTCTATGTGCTAATAATATAATCCTACATTTTTATAAAACTTGATTTAAAAAAAACAGTACTTCAATCTGTACAGTCCCCATAAGCACAGTAATAAAAAACAGGCACCTCCAGCAAGCTGCAGTTTCCTGGGCCTGCTCTGTTTTGGCACTGTGGTATCCTGTAAGATGTGTTGTTCCAATCCTTGTCCACATCAGCTCTTTTTTCCTTTTTCCCTTTGCAGGGGCTGTTTTAGGCTTGGGTTCTGGCTATGGAGGAGCAGGCTTAGCAGGCAACTTTGTAGATCTCTGTGGCTCATCCTTCACCTTGGCCTTATCCCCTTTAGCATCCCCTTCAGTCTTCCTCTCAGGTATGCTGGCAGCAGCAGGACATAGGCACTGGGCATGGGGGTCACTACGTAGCTTTTGATTGGTCCAAGGGTGACTTTCAATGTTTCTTCTTCCTATAAACTATTCTAAATGTTTTTCACATAAAATTTTTTTTGACAGGCAGAGTTAGACAGTGAGAGAGAGAGAAACAGAGAGAAAGGTCTTCATTTTTCCATTGGTTCACCCCGCAAGTGGCCGCTATGGCCAACGTATTGTGGCTGGTGCACTGTGCTGATCCAAAGCCAGGAGCCGGGTAATTCCTCCTGATTAACCATGCTGCTGCAGGGCCTAAGGATCTGGGCAATCCTACACCGCAATCCCGGGCCACAGCAGAGAGCTGGACTGGAAGAAGAGCAACCGGGACAGAATCCGGTGCCCCAACTGGGACTAGAACCTGGGGTGTCAGCGCCGCAGGTGGAGGATTAGCCTAGTGAGCCACGGCACCGGCCTTCACATAAAATTAATACATCGTTTCTTTAATAGCTTTCAAATATCTTCATCAAAAGGCTTTTCCCCATTTTAAGCTAATACACTTGCCTATGTTTGATATTTCATGACTTTTATATAATAATCTTTAATAAATGTTTCATTAAAATATAACTTACTTATAGAAAAGTACAGAACTCATAAGTGTTCAGCTTAATGAATTTTTACAGAATAAACATTCCTAAATAGCGAAATCCACATCAAGAAACAGAATATTACCAATAATTCTGAAGATCATTTAAAGGCCCTTTCTGATCATTGTTGCTCTACCAAGATGATTAATCACTCTCTTGACTTCTAATATCTTTGGTTAGCATTTCTTGTTTTTGAATTTTTAAAACACTGAATCACATAGGATATATTCTTTCTTTTTTTGCATCCAAAATAAAAGATTTATTATTTTTAAAAGACAATATTCTTTTTTTATTAAACTTTTATTTAATGAATATAAATTTCCAAAGTATAGCTTATGGGTTACAATGGCTTCCCCCCTCCCATAACTTCCCTCCCGCCCACAACACTCCCCTTTCCCGCTCCCTTTCCCCTTCCATTCATGTAAAGATTCATTTTCAATTCTCTTTATATACAGAAGATCAGTTTAGTATATATTAGGTAAAGATTTCAACATTTTGCCCATATAGCAACATAAAGTGAAAAAACTACCATTGGATTACTAATTATAGCATTAAATAGCAATGTACAGCACATTAAAGACAGAGATCCTACATAATTTTTTTTTCAAATTAATTAATTTTCTATGCCATTTCCATTTTAACACCAGGTTGTTTTTTTCATTTCCAATTCTCTTTATATACAGAAGATCAATTCAGTATATAATTAGTAAAGACCTCATCAGTTTGTGCCCACACAGAAACACAAAGAATAAAAATACTGTTTCAGTACTAGTTATAGCATCACTTCGCTTTAGACGACACATTAGGGACAGATCCCACATGGGGTGTAAGTACACAGTGACTCCTGTTGCTGATTTAACAATTTGACACTCCTGTTCATGGCGTCAGTAATCTCCCTAGGCTCTAGTCATGAGTTGCCAGGGCTATGGAAGCCTTTAGAGTTCGCTGACTTTGATCTTATTCCGATAGGGTCATAGTCAAAGTGGAAGTTCTCTCCTCCCTTCGGAGAAGGGTACCTCCTTCTTTGATGGCCCCGTTCTTTCCACTGGGATCTCACTCACAGAGATCATTCATTTAGGTCTTTTTTTTTCCCATAATATCTTGGCTTTCCATGCCTGCTATACTCTCATGGGCTCTTCATCCATATCCGAATGCCTTAAGGGCTGATTCTGAGGCCAGAGTGTTGTTTAGGACATCTGCCATTCTATGAGTCTGCTGTGTATCCCACTTCCCATGTTGGATCTTTCTCTCCCTTTTTGATTCTATCAGTTAGTATTAGCAGATACTTGTCTTGTTTGTGTGATCTCTTTGACTCTTAGACCTATCAGAGCTATCAATTGTGAGCTGAAATTGATCACTTGGACTAGTGCGATGGCATTGGTACATGCCATCTTGATGGGATTGTATTGGAATCCCCTGGCACATTTCTAACTCCACCATTTGCGGCCAGTCCGATTGAGCATGTTCCAAATTGTTCATCTCCTCCCTCTCTTTTTCCACTCTTAGATTTAACAGGGATCACTTTTCAGTTAAAATTTAAACACCTAAGAATAATTGTGTGTTAATTACTGAGTTCAACCAATAGTACTAGAACAACAACAACAACAAATACTAAAAAGGATAAAGTATTACATTGTACATCTAGAGTCAGGACAGGAGCTGATCAGTTCATTGTTGCTTATAGTGTCCATTTCACTTAACAGGTTTCCCCTTTGGCGCTCAGTTGTCACCGATCAGGGAAAACAAATGATATTTTTCTCTTTGGGACTGGCTTAATTCACTCAGCATGATGTTTTCCAGATTGCTCCATCTTGTTGCAAATGACTGGGTTTCATTGTTTCTTACTGCTGTATAGTATTCTATGGAGTCCATGTCCCATAATTTCTTTATCCAGTCTACTGATGATGGGCATTTGGGTTGGTTCCAGGTCTTAGCTATTGTGAATTGAGCTGCAATAAACATTAATGTGCAGATGGCTTTTTTATTAGCCAAATTAATTTCCTTTGGGTAAATTCCAAGGAGTGGGATGGCTGGGTTGTATGGTAGGGTTATGTTCAGGTTTCTGAGGAATCTCCAGACAGACTTCCATAGTGGCTTAACCAGTTTGCATTCCCACCAACAGTGGGTTAGTGTCCCTTTTTCCCCACATCCTCTCCAGCATCTGTTGTTGGTAGATTTCTTAATGTGGGCCATTCTCACCGGGGTGAGATGGAACCTCATTGTGGTTTTGCTTTGCATTTCTCTGATTGCTAGTGATCTTGAACATTTTTTCATGTGTCTGTTGGCCATTTGGATTTCCTCTTTCGAAAAATGTCTATTGAGGTCCTTGGCCCATCTCTTCAGTGGGTTGTTTGTTTTGTTGTTGTGGATTTTCTTGATTTCTTTGTAGATTCTGGTTATCAACCCTTTATCTGTAGTGTAGTTTGCGAATATTTTTTCCCATTCTGTTGGTTGCCTCTTCACTTTCCTGACTGTTTCTTTTGAAGTACAGAAACTTCTCAATTTGATGCAATCCCAAATGTTAATTTTGGTTTTGACTGCCTGTGCTGTTAGAGTATTTTCCAGGAAGTCTTTGCCTGTGCCTATATCTTGCAGGGTTTCTCCAATGCTCTCTAATAATTTGATGGTTTCGTGTCGTAGATTTAAGTCTTTAATCCATGTTGAGTAAATTTTTGTGTAAGGTGATAGGTATGGGTCTTGCTTCAAGCTTCTGCACGTGGAAATCCAATTTTCCCAGCACCATTTATTGAATAGACTGTCCTTATTCCAGGGATTAGATTTGAATCTTTGGTCAAATATAAGTTGGCTGTAGATGTTTGGATTGATTTCTGGTGTTTCTATTCTGTTCCATTGGTCTATCCATCTGTTTCTGTACCAGTACCATGCTGTTTTGATAACAACTGCCCTGTAGTATGCCCTGAAATCTGGGATTGTGATGCCTCCGGCTTTGTTTTTGTTGTACAAGATTGCTTTGGCTATTCGAGGTCTTCTGTCTCCCCGTATGAATTTCAGCATCGTTTTTTCCAGATCTGAGAAGAAGGTCTTTGGTATCTTGATTGGTATTGCATTGAATGTATAAATTGCTTTTGGGAGAATAGACATTTTGATGATATTGATTCTTCCAATCCATGAGCATGGAAGATTTCTCCATTTTTTGGTATCCTCTTCTATTTCTTTCTTTAAGGTTTTGTAGTTTTCATCGTAGACATCTTTAACGTCTTTGGTTAAGTTTATTCCAAGGTATTTGATTGTTTTTGTAGCTATTGTGAATGGGACTGAACTTAGAAGTTCTCCCTCAGCCGTGGCATTGCCTGTGTATACAAAGGCTGTTGATTTTTGTGCATTGATTTTATATCCTGCTACTTTGCCAAACTCTTCGATGAGTTCCAGCAGTCTCTTAGTAGAGTTCTTTGGGTCCCCTAAATAAAGAATCATATCATCTTCAAAGAGTCATAGTTTGAGCTCTTCCTTCCCGATTTGTATCCCTTTAATTTTTTTTCTTTCCTTACCTCTGGCCAAAACTTCCAGAACTATATTGAATAGCAGTGGTGAGAGAGGGCATCCCTGTCTGGTACCAGATTTCAGTGGAAATGCTTCCAACTTTTCCCCGTTCAATAGGATGTTGGCCGTGGGCTTTTCATATATTGCTTTGATTGTATTGAGGAATGTTCCTTCCATACCCAGTTTGCTTAGAGTTTTCATCATGAAAGGTTGTTGTATTTTATCAAATGCTTTCTCTGCGTCTATTGAGAGAATCATATGGTTTTTCTTCTGCAGCCTGTTAATGTAGTGTATTACGTTGATTGTTTTGCGAATGTTGAACCATCCCTGCATACCAGGGATAAATCCCACTTGGTCTGGGTGGATGATCTTTCTGATGTGTTGTTGCATTCTGTTGGCCAGAATTTTATTGAGTATTTTTGCATCTATGTTCATCAGGGATATTGGTCTGTAATTCTCTTTCAATGTTGCATCTTTTTCTGGCTTAGGAATTAAGGTGATGCTGGCTTCATAGAAAGAATTTGGGAGGATTCCCTCTTTTTCGATTGCTCTGAATAGTTTGAGAACAATTGGAGTTAGTTCTTCTCTAAATGTCTGGTAGAACTCAGCAGTGAATCCATCTGGCCCTAGGCTTTTCTTTGTTGGGAGGGCCTTTATTACTGTTTCAATTTCTGTGTCAGTTATGGGTCTGTTTAGGTTTTCTATGTCTTCCTGGCTCAATTTAGGGAGGTTGTATGTGTCCAAGAATCTGTCCATTTCTGATAGATTTCCCTGTTTGCTGGCATACAAGTCCTTGTAGTAATTTCTGATGATTCTTCTTATTTCTGTGGTGTCTGTTGTTACGTTTCCTTTTTCATCTCTGATCCTATTGATTTGGGTCTTTTCTCTTCTTTTTTTAGTTAGTTGGGCCAATGGCGTGTCAATTTTTTTTATTTTTTCAAAAAAACAGCTCCTCGTTTTGCTGATTTTTTGTAATTTTTTTTTGATTCAATCCTGTTGATTTCTTCTTTGATTTTAATTATATCTCTTCTCCTACTGGGTTTGGGTTTGGTTTGCTGCAGATTTTCTAGATCCTTGAGATGACTTGAAAGCTCATCTATTTGGTGCCTTTCCAAATTCTTGATGTAGGCACCTATTGATATAAACTTTCCTCTTAACACTGCTTTTGTTGTATCCCATAGGTTTTGGTATGATGTGCTGTTATCCTCATTTACCTCCAGAAAATTTTTGATTTCTCTTTTAATTTCTTCTATGACCCATTGTTCATTCAGGAGCATGTTGTTCAATCTCCATGTGTTTGCACATGATCTAGGGGTTCCTGAGTTGCTAATTTCCAATTTCATTCCTTTGTGGTCTGAGAAGCTGCATGGTATGATTCTAATTCTTTTGAATTTGCTGAGACTTGTTTTATGGCCTAGTATGTGGTCAATCCTAGAGAAGGTTCCATGTACTGCTGAGAAGAATGTAAAGTCCTTAGATGCAGGATGAAATGTTCTGTAGATATCTGTTAGATCCATTTGGGCTATAGTGTCATTTAAATCTACTGTCTCCTTGTTGATCTTCTGTTCTGTTGATTTTTCTATCTCTGAGAGTGGAGTATTAAAGTCCCCCAGTACTATTGTGTTGGGGTCTAAGTCTCCCTTTAAGTCCCTTAACAAGTCTTTTAAATAAGCTGGTGCCCTGTAATTAGGTGCATATACATTGATAATCGTTATATCTTTCTGTTGAATGGATCCCTTAATCATTATATAGTGCCCCTCTTTGTCTCTCCTAACAGTTTTTGTGGTAAAGTTTATGCTGTCCGATATTAAGATGGCTACGTCCGCTCTCTTTTCATTTCTGTTGGCGTGGTATATCTTTTTCCAGCCTTTCACTCTCAGCCTGTATGGATCATTGTTGGATAGATGGGTTTCTTGTAAGCAGCAAAAAGATGGGTTTTGTTCCTTAACCCAATCAGCCAATCGGTGTCTTTTAACTGGACAGTTCAAGCCATTAACATTCAATGTGACTATTGAGAAGGAGTAACTTTGCCCTGCCATTAGCCAAAGATACTTTCTAATATATGTTTTGAGATTCCTGTGATCTTTTGGTGTGAGGTTTCCTACCTTTACCTTCTTTTGAAGTCCCAGGCCTGGTGGAAGAGCTGCCTGTGCAGGTTCTTGTTGATGTTCAGGATCCTCTGCCTGGCGACCTCCGGAGACAGGTCGATGCCCTCCAGGACGCCTACGTGCTCGGGCAGCACCTCCCTCAGAAACACCTCCATGCACTGGTAGACGAAGTCGCCCTCCGCCCAGCCGCGGCCTTTCAGGGCCAGCAGGCGGCAGAGCCCGAGGCCCGCGCGCGCCACTCGCTCCTCCGGCGTGAGCTGCCCAGCGCCGGGCACCTCGCCCTGCCGCAGCCGCTCCACCAGGGCCGCACGCTCGCCCTCCGCTGCGTACCGCTCGTAGTATTCGTGCTCGGCCTCGTAGTGGTGCCTCACGTCGCGCTCGCGGGTGGACGCGACCAGGCGGTGGCACACCAGGCACAGGGCGCCGTCGCCCTCCGGCGGCTCCACCACCAGGTAGCGCTGGGTCCACTCGGGCCGGAACACCAGAGCCTCGTCGACCTCCATCTTGCTCCTCTTGGGCGTCACCCACATTCTGCGGGAGGCCAGGAGTGCGGGGCCCACCTCAGGCCGCAGGGAGAGGGGAGGAGCCGGCGCAGCCCTGGGCGCCGCCTCCGCTCTGTGCCAAATCACCTCAGCGGGCCAAAGCCTGCCTCCTGCCGTGGCGCCTGCCTCCCTATTGGCTGGACATTCCGTAGTCCCTGCGGCTCCGGGGAGCGAGCCAATGAGAACAGTCGGATATATTCTTTTGACTGTTTTAGCTTAACATGATGTTTGTGCGAGTCATCTCATTGCTATGTAGTATCCAATTTAGAAGTAGATACTTTTTTTTTAACTTTTATTTAGTAAATATAAATTTCCAAAGTACAGTTTATGGATTACAATGGCTTTCCCCCCATAACTTCCCTCCCACCTGCAACCCTCCCATCACCCACTCACTCTCACATTCCATTCACATCAAGATTCATTTTCAATTATCTTTGTATACAGAAGATCAATTTAGTATATTTTAAGTAAAGATTTCATCAGTTTGTACCCACACAGAACATAAAGTATAAAATACTGTTTCAGTACTAGTTACAGCATTAATTCACATTGAACAACACATTAAGGACAGAGATCCTACATGAGAAGTAAGTGCACAGTGACTCCTGTTGTTGACTTAACAAATTGACACTCATGTTTATGGCGTCAGTAGTCTCCCTAGACTCTAGTCATGAGTTGCCAAGGCTATAGAAGCCTTTTAAGTTCACTGACTTCGATCTTATTTAGACAAGGTCATAGTGGAAGTAGAAGTCCTCTCCTCCCTTCAGAGAGAGGTACCTCCTTCTTTGATGGCCCATTCTTTCTACTGGGATCTCACTCGCAGAGATTTTTCATTTAGTTTTTTTTTTTTTTTTTTTTTTTGGCCAGAGTGTCTTGGCTTTCCATGCCTAAAATACTCTCGTGGGTTCTTCAGCCTGATCCAAATGCCTTAAGGGCTGATTCTGAGGCCAGAGTGCTTTTTAGGACATCTGCCATTCTATGAGTCTGCTGTGTATTCCGCTTCCCATGTTGGATCATTCTATCAGTTAGTAAGAGCAGACACTAGTCTTGTTTGTGTGATCCCTTTGACTCTTAGACCTATCAGTATGATCAATTATGACCTGATATTGCACTTGGACTAGCGAGATGGTATTGGTACATGCCACCTTGATGGGATTGTATTGGAATCCCCTGGCACATTTCTAACTCCACCATTTGGGGCAAGTCAGCTTGAGCAAGTCCCAAATTGTCCATCCCCTCCCTCTCTTATACCCACTCTTATATTTAACAGAGATCACTTTTCAGTTAACTTTAAACACCTAAGAATAATTGTGTGTTAATTACAGAGTCAACCAATAGTATCAAGTAGAACAAAAAAAATACTAAAAGAGATAAAGTATTAAATTGTACATCATCAGAGATGACAAGGGCTGATAAAGTCACTGTTTCTCATAGTGTCCATTTCACTTCAACAGGTTTCCTTTTTGATGCTCGGTTAGTTCTCACTGATCAGGGAGAACATATGTTATTTGTCCCTTTGGGACTGGCTTATTTCACTCAGCATGATGTGTTCCAGATTCCTCCATTTTGTTGCAAATGACCAGATTTCATTGTTTTTTACTGCTGTATAGTATTCTATAGAGTACATGTCCCATAATTTCTTAATCCAGTCTACTGTTGGTGGGCATTTAGGTTGATTACAGGTCTTAGCTATTGTGAATTGAGCTGCAATAAACATTAATGTGCAGATGGCTTTTTTATTTGCCAAATTAATTTCCTTTGGGTAAATTCCAAGGAGTGGGATGGCTGGGTTGTATGGTAGGGTTATATTCAGGTTACTGAGGAATCTCCAGACTGACTTCATAGAGGCTTTACCAGTTTGTATTCCCACCATCAGTGTCCCTTTTTCCCTACCTCCTCGCCAGCATCTATTGTTGCTAGATTTCTGAATGTGAGCCATTCTCACTGGGGTGAGGTGAAACCTCATTGTGGTTTTGATTTGCATTTCCCTGATTGCTAGGGATCCTGAATATTTTTTCATGTGTCTGTTGGCCATTTGGATTTCCTCTTTCGAAAAATGTCTATTGAGGTCCTTGGCCCATCTCTTAAGGGGGTTGTTTATTTTCATGTTGTGGAGTTTCATGATCTCTTTGTAGATTCTGGTTATTAACCCTTTATCTGTTGCATAGTTTGCAAATATTTTTTCCCATCCTGTTGGTTGCCTCTTCACTTTACTGACTGTTTCTTTTGAAGTACAGAAACTTCTCAATTTCATGCAATCCCAAATGTTAATTTTGGCTTTGACTGCCTGTGCTTCCGTGGTCTTTTCCAAGAAGTCTTTGCCTGTGCCTATATCTTGCAGGGTTTCTCCAATGTTCTCTAATAATTCCATTCTGTTTTTCTACACCTTCAGGAACTCCTAAGACCCACATATTGGGTCATTTGATAGTATCCCATAAATCTCCAACACTGTTTTTAATTTTTCTAATTCCTTTTATGTATTTTTTTGGTCTGACTGAGAAATTTCTGAAGATTTGACTAGCTTTTATATTCTTTCTTCTGCCTCATCAAGTCTATTGTTAAGGCTTTCCACTGCATTATTTTATTTGATGTATTGAATTCTTCATTTCAAATATTTAATTTTATTTCTCTTTAAAAATGTCAATTCCTTGGGTATAATTTTCATTCATGTTTTGTATGGATTTCTTCAATTCATGGATTTTCTTCTGATGGCATTTGAGTAATCCTTTGATTAATCTTTTGAACTCCATTTCATGCATTTCATCACTCCCTTCACTTCACATTCTAATATTGAAATGTGTCTCTTTGTAGGTGGTCATGGTGTCATCTTTATTCTTGTTTCTTGAATTTCTGCATTTGTTTTTAGGCATTTGTGGAGATACTTGTTGGCTTTTTTCCTCTTATGGCTTTTTTCTTTGAACTATTCTTCTGTGGCTTAGTGGAATATCTGCACTTTCAGTGAATACCCAGAGGTGTATGCTGGTATGGTCAGGGATCTCTGGTCAGTGCTCCAGAGTGGAGTGAGTATCCAGGTTAACAACAAAGTTTGGCGTGGTAGATTTCCTTATTAACAGATGTGGGTGAATGGTCACCTCTGTTGGTGTGATCACACCCTCACTGTCTCTTTTCCAGGGTGATCAGTGCCCAGGTATAAACCCCCAGTGGGTGCAGCACTCATCTGCACCTCCATGTGAACCACACGAATGATCAGCACAGTCCTCACTCTGAAGACAGATCCCACTGCAGTAACCCACCCCAGGAAACCCAGTAGCTCTGAGCATGTGGAGCTATACATAGTGATTACCCAGAGACCCAGCTACACCCTGTGCTTTCTTGTGCAGCCACAGAATCCCCACAGTCTCAGCACACAAGGCTCCCACAGTCAATGGAAGCAGAGGGTACTCTCTGCCCCACCAGCCTGTTTGGTCCACAGAGAGGCAGACATTCCCAGAGCCAGCTGCCTGTCTAGGTGGCTTGAGGGCAAGATCCTGTGGTATGTTGTGAGGCTTCGTGCATCTCACAGTATTATGTGGGTACCTAGCCCCCTGTCAATCCTCCCAGCTAGACCCAAAATCAGTGGGGAATGTGGATATTTCCCTCTGCTAGAATATCTAGATCAGATGCTGTACATACAGAGGAACCACTGGCTGAATGTTGCCACTGCTGCAAGCACTGCTGAGAAGATGGTGTCCTGCTTCAGCCGGTTGCTGTGTGCAAGCACAAGGGCTTCTGCAGCTGCTGCTTATGCCCCAATCCCTCTCTCAGCTGGTAACTGGACACTGTTGGCAGGGGGAGGATGGGGTAAGAGAAACGTGCCCCTTTTCCTCCCACTGGGTCCATGGGCCAGACCCTATGGTTCCAGGCCTGACCCTTGTCATGCTCTCCCTCCAGCTATATCACCATGGGTTGCTGCGATCTGCTCTCACCTCTGTCTCCAAGCTGGCATGCTCTCCAGCTCTTGGCTGCTAGAGTCGTATGTTGTGTCCATGTTCCTGTTGCACACTTGTACCTTTCACACAGGTCCACTGAATTCCTCTTTAGAATTTCCTCTGTAATTTTCTCTAATTCTCCCCTGGGAATGCACTTCCTATACTATTTTTCTTTCTTTCTTTTTTTTTTTTTATTAATTTTTACTCTTTATCCCTAGCCTAGTGCAGTATGTCATTCCTTATTCTGCCATCTTGGAATCCTCTCCAATGAAACTTGTCTTGTTTCTTGATCCACTCTGACAGGCTCTCTTTTAGTGCCATTTTTGTTCAGCTGACTGACAGAAAAACTAAGATTCAGACTTGAGTATTTGTCAGATTTTCTGAAAAAGGAAAGAAGTGAGCCTGCCACCCCAAGGAAAACAACTGAAAGTATTTGTTGCTAATGACAAAATTAAAACTTTCCAGCAAAAATCAGATTTTTGGAAAACACTTATGTGCCACTGTGAGCTTTACAACTTCCTGATAATTAGAGACTTTTTCCAATGGGATTGTTGTTAATATTAATGAATCTTTTTAAAATATATTGTATCATAAAATATATAAACACAAGAGCTCCATGAGTTAGTGAATCAGTATTTTCCAAATGACAAATACCTGATGTTAAAAATCATTCATGGTAAAACCCATTCAAACTCTAAGATAAAGAAACGTGTCATAATGTATTGAAGCATAGAATATTTATTTATGTTTCCCCAAATTGACCTATAGGAACAACATAATCTCAGTCAAAATCCCAACAGATTTTATTTTTGTAAAATTTGACAAATTTTCACTAAAACTTGGTCTAGAAATACAAAGAAGCTAGAGTAGCCAAAGCAATTTTTAAACAGAAGTTTAAGAACTTACTACCTGAGCTTAAGATTTACTATTAAGCTATAGTATTCAACACAGTATAGTATTAGGATAAAGATAGATATACAGTTGAGTAGAACAGACCAAAAACTCCAGAAATAAATATACACATATATAGCCAATAGATTTTTTATGAATATGCCAAAGCAATTAAGAGGGGTAGATATAATCTTTTCAACAAAGGATTCTAGAACAATTGGGGAATCACTTGTGTAAGGAAGGAAAGATGGAAGGGAGGAAGGAATGGAGGAAGGAAACAACATATAGTAGTTGTACACTTTTTATGGTGTACAGTGCAATACTTCAGTTCCTGTACACAGCTTGAGCTAATCAAATTAGACACTTGATGTTTCTGTATCTTTTCCTGGTGGGCTGGAGCCCACCAACCCCTCTCTTCCAGTTCTTATTATATGCAATATATCATTGTGAATCATAGTCCCCTGTGCTGTGGAACACTTAAACTTATTACTTGTACTGTGTTTGGTTAACTGTTATTCAACCTTCCTCTATTTCTATGACCTCTATGCTTCCCAGCCTCTAATAATTACTACTGTAAATTCACATAGACTCTTTTTAACTTCCACATATGACAGAAAGAATGTGCTATTTATGTTTCTGTGTCAAGTTTATTTCACTTAATAAAATGACCTCCAGTTCCATCCATTTTGCTACAAATATCAGGATTTAATTCTTTTTAGGGGTGAATAATACTCCATTTTTATGTATACCAAAATATATTTTTAATATTTATGCATTGATTTTATTTTTATGAAATACAGAGAGAAAGAGAGAGAGAGGATGTGAGCTTCCTAAGGGGTGGCTTAAACCTCTGTGCTAAATGCCTGGCCCCACCATATTATCTTTATCCATTCAGTCATTGATGGTGTCCATAAATGACAATGGACACTAAGATTGATTCCATGTCTTGGCTATTGTGCATGTTGCTACAATGAACTTATGCTCATCTCATTTCTTTTGGATATATTCCCAGAAGTAGAATAGCTGGTTCATAAGGAAGATTCATTTTTAGTTCTTTTGAGAAACTTTTATATTATTCTCCATAATGGCTGACTAATTTACATTCCCATCAACAATTATAAAGGTTCCCTATCTCCACATTCTCACCAGTATTTTTGGTTTTTAAAAATTTTTTTGGAATTTATTCTTATTTTTTAATTTATTTGAAAGGCAGAGAGACTGACAAGCATAGAGATCTTTCATCTACTGGTTTATTCTCCAGATGGCCACAAAAACTAGGGTTCGGCCAGCCTGAAGCCCAGAACCTCATCCAGGTCTCCCATATGTGTGGCAGAGGCCCAGGCACTTGAGCTACTATCTGCTGCTTCCCAAGATGCATTAGCAGGAAGCTGGATTGGAAGCAGAGCAGTCAGGAATGAAACCAGCATTTCAATAAGAGGTGTGAGTGTCCCAATCATCAGTTTAACCTGGTGCATCAAAACATCCACCTCATGTGTTTAGTCTTTTTAATAATGGCTGTTCTACCTGAAGTGTGTTGATATCTCCTTGTGGTTTTGATTTGCATTTCCCTGGTGGCTAGGAATATTGAGCATGTTTTCATGTTTCTTGGCTATTTTATTTCTTCTTTTGCAAAATACCTGTTCAAATCCTTGGCCTATTTTGTAACTGGATTATTTTTTATTATTGTTGAGTTTTTCCTTAGTTACTTACATATCCTAGATAGTAATTATTTGTCAGAATAATGCGTTGCAGATATTTTTTCTGTTCTGTCATTTGACTATTCATTGTGTTGATTGTTTAAGTTTCTTAGTATTATATAAAACTGGGGCTGGCACTGTGGCATAGTGGATAAGGCCACTGCCTGCAGTGCAGGCATCCCATATGGGCACTGGTTTGAGTCCCGGCTGCTCCATTTCTGATCCAGCTCTCTGCTATTGCCTGGGAAAGCAATAGAAGATGGTCCAAGTCCTTGGGCCTCTGCCCCCACATGGGAGACCCAGAAGTAGCTCCTGGTTCCTGGCTTCTGGCCATTGTGACCAATTGGGGAGTGAAACAATGGATGGAAGACTTCTCTCTGTATCTCCTTCTCTCTGTGTAACTCTTTCAAATAAATAAATCTTTAAAAAAATTTTTTTGACAGGCAGAGCGGACAGTAAGAGAGACAGAGAGAAAGGTCTTCCTTTTTCTGTTAGTTCACACCCCAATGGCCGCTGTGGCCGGTGCACTGTGGCTGGCACCGCGCTGATCCGAAGCCAGGAGCCAGATGCTTTTCCTGGTCTCCCATGAGGGTTCAGGGCCCAAGGACCTGGGCCATCCTCTGCTGCACTCCCAGGCCACAGCAGAGAGCTGGACTAGAAGAGGAGCAACCGGGACAGAATCCAGCGCCCCAAACAGGACTAGAATCCAGGGTGCCAGTGCCTCAGGCGGAGGATTAGCCTATTGAGCAGCGGCGCCGGCCATAAATAAATCTTTAAAAAGTGTTATATTATACCATTTGTCTAGTTTTGCTTGTTTGTGTTTTTAAGGTCTTATCCAAAATGCTTATTGCCCATATCCATGTCTTTTTTAAAAAAAAATTATTTATTTTACTTGAAGATCAGAGTTACACAGAGAAAAAGAGGGAGAGGGAGAGGCAGGGGAGGAGCGAGGGAGAGAGAGAGGTCTTTCATCAGCTGGTTCACTCCCCAGTTGACCACAATGACCGGTGCTGGGCAGATCCAAAGCCAGGAGCCAGGAGTTTCTTCCGGGTCTGCCACATGCAGGAGCCCAAGTACTTGGGCCATCCTCTACTGCTTTTCCAGGCCAAAGCAGAGAGCTGGATCTGAAGTGGAGCAGCTGGGTCTTGAACCAGTGCAGGTTTTACCAGCTATGCCTCAGCGCCAGCCCCCCATATCCATGTCTTAAAGTGTTTCCCCTCTTTTATTCTAGTAGTTTCACAGTGTCAGGTTTTACATTTAGGTCTTTGATCCATTTTCAGTTCATTTTTGTATAGGGTTAGAAGTAGGGATCAAGGTTCAATCTTGTGCATAGGGAGGTCCAATTTTCTCAGTGACACTTGTTGAAGGGATTTTCCTTTTTCTAGTATATGATTTCGGCACCCTTGCAGAGGGTTAGTTGGCTATAGATGCATAGATTCATTTCTGGGATGTCTATTCTTTTCTATTGGTCTATTGGTCTGCGTTTCTGTTTGTATTGTATTTGTATTGAATTGTATTTGTATTTGTATTGCACTGTATTTGTATGTTTCTGTAGTATTTCTTGAAATCAGATATTACATCTAGCTCTGTAATTTTTGCTCAAAATTGCTGTGGCTACTTGGGATCTTTCGTAGTTCCATATAGATTTTAGAATTGTTTGTTCTAGTTCTGTGAAGAATGTCTTTGTTATTTTGATGAAAATTGAATTGAATCTATAAACTACTCTGAGTAGTATGGACTTTTTAATATTAATTCTTCTAATACATGAACATGAGAGGTCTTTCCATTTATTTGTATCTTCTTTAATGCCTTTCATTAAAATCTTGCAATTTCATTGTAGAGGTTTCATATCCTTGGTTAAATTTATTATTAAGTATTTTTCATATATTTTCTGTAATCATTGTGACTGTGATTACTCTTATAATTTCTTTCTCAGCAAGTTCATTATTGATGTATAAAAATGCTGATCGAGGCCTTTGTGGTGCAGTGGGTTAAGCCTCCCACATTGGAGTGTGTTAGAGTCTTGGGCACTCTGCTTCTGACTCAGCCTTCTGTTAATGCACCTGGGAAGGCAACAGAAGATGTCCAAGTATTTCAGCCTCTGCCAACCGTTTGGGAGAGCACGATGGAATTTCTGGCTCCTGGTTTTGATCCGGCCCATTCTTGGTTGTTGCAGCTATTTGGGGAGTGAACCAGTGGGAAAATATTTCTCTTTCTGCTTTCTCTCTATTGCTCTGCTTTTCAAATCAATAAATCAACAAATTCTTTTATAAAATGATACTGATTTTTGTGTGTTAATTTTATATCCTGCAATTTTACTGAATTTGTTGATTAATTCTAATAGTCTTTTTGTGGTGTCTTTAGATTTCTCTACATATAGAATCATGTCATCTGCAAGCAGGAATAATTTGACTTCCACCTTTCCTATTTGTATTTCTTTTATTTCTTTCTCATGCTAATTGCTCTAGCCAAAAATTCCAGTACTGTAGTGAATAAGAACAATGAGAGTGGACATTTTATTTGGTTCCAAATCTTACAGGATATGCTTTCAGCCTTTGCCTAATCAATAGGATATTGATTGTTGCTTTGTCATTTATAGTCTTTATTATGTTGAGGCATGTTCTGTACCTTCTGTATTTCTTCAGAGTTTTTACCATTAATGTGTGTTGAATTTTATCAAGTGCTTTTTCTGCTTCTGATTGTTTCTTCATTTTTTTGATGTGGTATATTACATTTATTGATGTATATGTATTGATCATCCTTATATCCTTGGGATAAATCCTGCTTGATCATAGTGAATGATTTTTAAGCTTTATTTACTTATATGAAATATCATTGGATATATGAATTGTATATAATTGAGACATATTAAACATCTCACAGAGAGCAGGATATCTTCTGTATGCTGGGTTATGCCCCAAATGTCAGCAACAGATAAGACTGGGGCCAGGTCTGAGCCAGAAACACCATCTGGGTCTCCCACATAGTTGGCAAGGGCCCAAGCACTCAGACCATCTTCTACTGCCTTCTGAGGCACATTGAGAGGAGGCTGGATGAGAAGCAGAACAGCCAGGACTTAAACTTATGGATGCCAAGTTCTCAAGTGGCTTAACTCACTATACCATAACACTGGCCTTGTGAATGAAGTTTTTGATTTGATGTTAGATTAAAGTTGCTGGTAATTTCATTGTGAATTTTTGCCTCTATATTCATCAAAGATATTTGCCTATGGATTTATTTGTCTGATTTTGGAATCAAGGCATTGCTTGGCCACATGGAATGGGTTTGGTAGGGTTCCCTTCCTTTCATGTTTGAGAAAAATTTGTGTTAGTTGTTATTTAAAAGTTTGTTAGAATTAATCAGTGAAGCCATTGGTCCTGGGATTTTCTTAGTTGAGAGGCTTTCATCACTGATTCAATCTTAGTACTTGTTATTGGTCTGTTCGTTTTACTATATGTTCATGGTCCAACTTTGTTATGTTATAAATATCCCAAACTTATCCATTTCTTTTGGTTTTCCAATTTTTTGGCTAATAACTTTCTTAATAGTCTCTAATGATTATTTGTGTTTCTATGTTACTAGTTGTAATACCTCCTTTTTCATTTCTAATTTTATTTCAGTCTTCTCTCTTTTTTTGTCCAATCATGTTTATCTTTAAAAAAGCATCTGGCCGGCGCCGTGGCTCAACAGGCTAATCTTCCACCTAGCGGCGCCGGCACACCGGGTTCTAGTCCCAGTCGGGGTGCCAGATTCTGTCCCAGTTGCCCCTCTTCCAGGCCAGCTCTCTGCTATGGCCCGGGAGTGCAGTGGAGGATGGCCCAAGTGCTTGGGCCCTGCACCCCATAGGAGACCAGGATAAGTGCCTGGCTCCTGCCTTCGGATCGGCGTGGTGTGCTGGCCACAGCACGCCTGCCACGGTGGCCATTGGAGGGTGAACCAATGGCAAAAGGAAGACCTTTCTCTCTGTCTCTCTTTCTCTCACTATCCACTCTGCCTGTCAAAAATAAATTAAAAAAATAAATAAAAAAGCATCTTTTACTTTCATTGATCCTTTGTCTTTCTTTTTTAGTCTCCGTTTCCTTTATTTCTGTTCTAATCTTTTACTTCTTTCCTTCTACTAACTTTGAGTTTGGTTTGTTTTTGCCTTGAGCCACATTGTTAGGTTGTTTATTTGATATCTTTTTTTATATAAGTAAAAGAGCTTATTGCTATAAACCTCCCTCTTATACTGCTTTTGCTATATCCCATAAGTTTTGGTATGTTGTGTTTCCATTTTCATGCAATTTTTGAATTTTCCTTTTTATTTTTTCAATGCCCCATTACTCATTCAGAAACATGTTGTTCATCTCCATTTAATTGTATAATCCCTATGCTTTATTTTGTTGGTGATTTCTGGTTTTATTCTGTGGCCAAAAAAGATACATGATATGATTTGATTATTTTGAATTTATTGAGACTTCTTTTGTGGTTTTATATGATCTATCCTACAGGATGTTCCATAGCTCATAAAAAGAATGTATGTTCTGCAGCTGTTGTGTGACATGTTCTGTAAATGTCTGTTAGGTCTGTTTGGTTTATAGTATAATTTAACTGATACCTCTTTATTGTTTTTTTTTTTTGGTTTGTTTGTCTTGATGATCTTAACATTGATGCAGTTAGGGTGTTGAAGTCTTCCCCTATTGTTGTATTAGAGCTTATCTCTCCCTTTAGACCTAAAAATGTTTGTATTAAAAATTGGTGCTCTGGCATTAGGTGCATACATTAAAATCATTATATATCCTTGAATTTATTCCTTGATCGTTTGACTAGAGCGTATTACAAGGCTCTTCCCTATCATGTTTATTTGGAGTCCTATGGGCCTCCTGTTTATGTGCATTCTGGGAAGGCAGCAGATGGTGGCTCAAATACATGGGTCCCTGCCACCCACATAGCAGACCCAGCCTTCAGACTCTAGGCTTCAGCCTGACAAAGCCCCATCTGTTACAGGCATCTGGGGAGTGAACTAGTGAATGGAAGATCTCTCTCTATCTCTATCTCAATCTCTGTCTCTTTTGTCTCTCTCAGTCATTTGCCTTTCAAATAAATAAACATTTTAAACAGATGTGCAAAAATTTAAAACTTACTACTCTTCTGACTAGATGTTTTGTAGTCTGTAGTTCTGTGGGCTAGAAATGAAGGAGTGATTTTACCCTCCACATCTGCAGCAACTTTCAGCACTCAACCATGTGCATTTCATGAGGATTTACACTGACCCCAGTCTTTCGGTGTAAGGAAGCTCTATCAGTCAGGATTCAGAAAGAAGACAGAACTTACACCTTTGAGTCTAGCAGAGAGGGTGTAACATAAAAAGGATTGCTAGTCAGATATTGTACATCTGAAAAGGCAAAAAAGGGAACAATAAGCTATCACAGAGATAGCACTCACAGGATTTGGTTACTACATGAGGAATGAGCAACTAAATAAACAGATCAGAGACTGCAGCTCAGAAGCTTGAAGAATTGGCCCCTAAGGACTAGAATTCTCTGAGCCAGGGTAGCTGCTTAGATGACACTGGAGCCTCAGAAACCTGAGAGAGTCCCCAGCAAGCAGGGACTCAGCCCTGCTGAGTGACTGAGGGGGGTTTCTTGTTCCTCAAGGAACTGGTGTGATGCTGGCTGCTCTGGGGAAATGTGGGATCCCCTCCAGGCAGAGGAATGAGGCCATGTCTCAGGGTGCAAGATGAGGCTGCGTCTCCCAGTTTTAGTAAATTAGCAAACTGGAATCCACTGTTGCTGCTGGAGGAAGCTGCTGCCATCTGGGTGAAGTGGGCGGGTTAAGGTGATGCAAGTAAAGAAAAAGCTCCCCTAGCCTTGTAGTCTTCCTTTAGGGCCCAACCGGCAGAACTTGAAGAACCAACCAGCAGAGAGAAGTCATACCTCACAAAACAGGATGTGGAAGGGTGGATTTGAGCCAGAAGACACTAGCTTAACAAATACCTCTGGTGGCAGGCCTTTTATCCCGTTTTTTTTTTTTTTTTTTTAAACAGAATCCATAGCCTGATGTGTTGCGATATGAATCACCGTAACATGCAAGGGTAATTCAGAAAGTTTGTGGAAAATAGAATTAAGAGATAAATATATTTTGATGCCCCCCAAAATTGAAATCATAGGTACAAAGGGGTCTTCAAAAAACCCATGGAGAATGGGTATAATTAAAAACCATGCATGGATTTAAAAAAAAATTTGCACTAAGATAAACTTAACTTTTAATGCAATTCTCCAAAAATTGTTGAAGCCTTCTTGTCCATTGTTCATGCCGAAGTTCCTTCCTCCTCTTGTGATTATCCCCATCAACAGGGATCTTGTTCCTGAAATGCCTCCCCCGGAGCAGGTTAGTCAAATAAACTATTTTTTTTTAACTTTTATTTAATGAATATAAATTTCCAGTGTACAGCTTATGGATTACAATGGCTTCCCCCCCCCTCCATAACTTCCCTCCCACCCGCAACCCTCCCCTCTCCCGCTCCCTCTCCCCTTCCATTTGCATCAAGATTCATTTTCAATTCTCTTTATATACAGAAGATCAATTTAGTATAAAGATTTCAACAGTTTGCACCCACATAGAAACACAAAGTGAAACATACTGTTTGAGTACTAGTTATAGCATTAAATCACAATGTACAGCACATTAAGGACAGAGATCCCACATGAGGAGCAAGTGCACAGTGGCTCCTGTTGTTGACCCAACAAATTGACACTCTAGTTTATGGCGCCAGTAACCATCCTAGGCTGTCGTCATGAGTTGCCAAGGCTATGGAAGCCTTCCAAGTTTGCCGACTCTGATCATATTTAGACAAGGTCATAAAAGACAGAGTGAGGATAGTAACCAATGATCCTAAGAGTGGCATTAACCAGGTTTGAACAATTATACAGCATTAAGTGGGGAAGAGGACCATCAGTACACACAGGTTGGGAGTAGAGCCATTGGTGGTAGAGTAGAGGTTATGATTACAAAGGAATGAGGCCCAAGTGCACTAGACAGGGCCTAGAACAAAGGACAGAGTCATTATTAGAGGAGCTAAGAAAGGTGCTGTCTAAGCTACAATTAAGTTTTCTGATTGAGAGGCAAATAGAACCTGATAGAAGGGGCTTGATAATAATCTGGTGGGCTTTAGGCCTTGTAAATTCAGAGGCCCAGACCTATCAATCTCTTCACATGGGGTATATCCTAAGGGAGGTGTGAACCTCCTAGGGGAAGGCACTCTGTTGACTTTCATTACTTGGCTGGCCTGGGAGGAGAGCTGGCCAGGTAAAGGCAGGTGACATCTCTAACAAGAAATTTACAGTTCTGCCTGCAGTGTTGCTGACCCTACTTGACCAAATAAGCTATTAAATGAAATAGCCAAGAGCCTCATCCTGTGAGGCTCACGCTGTAAGCCCACCCAGGTGACAATTTGTGCAAGAAATTCACAAGAACCGTCATGAATTATTGATTCGGGAGGAATTTCCGGATGTCCCCCCTTTGCTCCAAATGTAATGGCAGTTAGGATGATGACAGCGGTGGGCGTGAAGTCAGCTATACTTGATTAGCTCTGAAATGATTTTTGTGAATGTTTGCGAGAGGTATCAGCCATATTAGTGCTATATAAAGGAATAAGTAACTCACAGTATTCTATAGCATGTTTGATTTGATCAAGTTCAAAAAAATACCAAAGGATTAAGAATAAAAGATAGAGCTCCTTCCTTTCCTTTACATAATTTAAGAACGTTCAGCTGAATTTCAATTGGAATTCATGAATGCAAAAGCTTAATAAAGCCTCAGGCAACATGAGAGTCCTACCCAGCAAAACTCCTTTGGAAGTCGAACAAGCCCTACCTGTGAAGGCTTCTCCTGGAGGGAAACATGTTGCAGGGCCACCAGAACTTACTCCGTTGGGTCCCAGTCTAGACCATCCTTCTAGACTCTAGCATGTCTAGTCTTGCTTTAGATTTTCTTTTTCTGATGTTTTCTCTCTCACTAGTCTTATGCCTGCCTTCTTCTTTCCAAATGCACACTCTGTTTTCAACATTGTTTTGGATGCTATGGGAAATGTTAAAGGAGTGTAAAATGTGGCCCTTGCCCACTGTTATGTTTTAATCTATTTTTAAAGTAAAACATCGGCCGGCACCGTGGCTCACTAGGCTAATTCTCCACCTGTGGAGCCGGCACACCGGGTTCTAGTCCTGGTCAGGGTGCCGGATTCTGTCCCAGTTGCCCCTCTTCCAGTCCAGCTCTCTGCTGAGCTCGGGAGTGCAGTGGAGGATGGCCCAAGTCCTTGGGCCCTGCACCCCATGGGAGACCAGGAGGAAGCACCTGGCTCCTGGCTTCGGATCAGCGTGGCGCGCCGGCTGCAGTGCGCTGGCTGCAGCAGCCATTAGAGGGTGAACCAACGGTAAAGGAAGACCTTTCTCTCTGTCTCTGTCTCTCTCTCTCACTGTCTACTCTGCCTGTCAAAAAAAAAAAAAAGTAAAACATCAATGAAGCAATTAATAAGGCAGTAGTATATATGTCATACATATTAGCAAAACAAAGTACTAATCCTGAATATGTAACAGTATCCCAAAGGCAGGTGTTTGGTGCAGTGGTTAAGAGGCCTATTGGGAAGCCTGCAACAGAGCGCTTGGCTTGGCTTCATTTCTGGTTCTAGTTTCCTGCTAATGTGCACCCTGGGAGGCAGTAGGTAGTGACTCAAGTACTTGGGCTCCTGCCACCCACGAGGGTGACCCAGATTGAGTTTCTGGATCCTGGCTTTGGTCTGGCCCTTTATTTAAGTATTTGCTATTTAATATATGAGACTTTTAGGATCAAATGATGGTTTTTGAAAAGAGGAGCTATGTAAATTTGATGGTTTAATGAACATCTCTAATTAATTAAGGTGTCAGAAAAGGCATTTAGCCCAGCAGCTAAGACACCCACATTCCACATCAGTGTACTTGGATTTGATGACCAACTGCAGTGCCTGACTCCAATTTCCTGTTAATGCAGACACAGAGAAGCAGCAGTGATGGTTCAAGTAATTGGCTTCTTGCCACCATGTAGGAGACCTGGATGGAGTTCCTAGCTTCTGGCTTTGGCACCAACCCAACCCTGGCTGTTGTAGGCATTGTTGAGTGAACCATGGAGTGAAAGCAATCTCTCTCACCTTCTCTCCCTCACATTTAAAAAAAAAATATTAAATCAGGGACCCGCTGTGGTGTAGCGGGTAAAGCTGCCGACTGCAGTGCTGGCATCCTATATGGGCACCGGCTTGAATCCTGGCTGTTCCACTTCTGATCCAGCTCTCTGCTATGGCCTGGGAAAGCCCCTGTACCCACGTGGGAGACCCAGAAGAAGCTCCTAGCTCCTGGCTTCAGCCATTGCAGCCATATGGGGAGTGGACCAGTGGATGGAAGACCTCCCTCCCTCCCTCTCTCTCTCTCTCTCTCTCTCTCTCATCTCTATCTCTATCTCTCTGCCTCTCTGTAACTATGCCTTTCAAATAATAAATAAATAAGTCTTTTAAAAAATTAAACTGTTATGGAATTTTTGGGATAATAAATGCCATAGTAAATAGTTGAGAATAACCTTGGAAAGTTAAGTTATTCCGGGGTTCCCTTGTATGCTGCCACCCTGCCAGGCTATTGGCCTTTCTAGCTCCCAAACTGTTTTTCAAAATGGGCTTTTTTTAAAATACTGATTTATTTGAAAGGTAGAGTTGCAAAGAGGGACAGGAGAGAGAGGGAGAGGGGGAGGGAGAGGGAGAGGAAGAGGGAGAGGAGAGAGAGAGAGAGAGAGAGAGAGAGAGAGAGAGAGAGATCTTCCATCCACTAGCTGCAACAGCCAGGGCTGGGCCAGGCAGAAGCCAGGAGCCAGGAGCTTCTTAAAGATTGGAAGTGGAACAGCCAGGACCCATATGGATGATGGCATCACAGGCAGTGGCTCCACCTGCTGACAGCGCCAGCCCCAAAAAGGGCTTTTGCATGTCAATAAAAGCATATGTCATGCCAATACTGAACTGGGACCCTTTCAGTCTAAGAGGTACAAACATTTTGAGAAAGATCTCACTACAAAATCTTAAAATATCAACTGAGAGTAAAATTTAACTTTGAATTCCCTAACTGTTCCTACCCTGAAACTCTGAAGACAGAGAGACTAATGCCATACTCAAGAAATGTAATGTCTGAGGCAGGCACTGTGGCATAGTGGGTGCCAGCATCCCATATGGGTGCTGTTTCAAGTTTTGGCTGTCCCACTTGCAATCCAGCTCCCTGCTAATGGCCTGGTAAAGCTGTGGAAGATGAACCAACTGCTTGGGCCCCTGTATCCACATGGGAAACTCAGAGAAAGTTCCTGGCTTTGATCTGGCCAGCCCCAGCTGTTTCAGCCAGTAGATGGAAGATTCCCGTCCCCCCCCCCTCATTTCTCTCTCTCTCAACTCTGCCTTCAAATAAATAAATAAATAAATCACCTTCAGCAGCATAAATTCATCTTCAATGAATGTTCTGTAAACGCTTTCCTTTTCCAGGAAGATTGCTTTAAAATACTAGTGCTCTACTCGGTGGCTTTCACCAGCCAACATGCCAGTGCTTGCAACACTTCACTCCCCCTCCCCTTTCTAGTCAGCCAGCTTCATTATGCCTTTGGCCTAATAATCACAAACCCAGAGATGGGTTTAATCACATAAAAATAATAGGCATTATAAATTGCATGCTCTCCCAAGGGACTGGAGATTTGTGTCATTTCATTTACCAATATGAAAAACATGACCTTTTTTGAACCCAGACACTGTAGTTACTAAATGTAGTGAAATTTTGCAATGTAATGCGAATAGAAACTCCACATACTGGAGGTACACTGTTTCTTCAAAAATGCCATTTTAACTCTGTGTTAAAGAAGTAAAAAGGATGTATACATCCTGTTAGGTTTTTCTTTCCTTTCCACAAAAGTAAACTCATGTGTATCCTGAATTGAAATATGCCACTGACTCAGAATTTTTAAAAATATCTTTTTGTTAAAATGGTTTGTTATAATGGTAATAGTGCTTATTATTGAAAACTTGGCAAATAGGAAAACATAAAAATAAGAGAGTAAAAATCACACTTCTGCAGCCTAAAAGTTATCATTTTGTTTATTTTATTCCAAACATTTTTAAAATATATATTTTGCATAGTTGAAGTAATTTTGTACCATTTATATATAGCTTCCATTTTATTTAATGTGAGCTTTTTTTCATTATGTCTTGGCATACATACTTCTGATGAGTTTACTTCGATAGTGTGAGGACACAGTAAGTCACTCTGTCATTTCTCTATTGATGAATTTTTTGAGTTTTTAAAATTTATTTACATTTATTTGAAAAGCAGTATTATAGAGAAAAAAGGAGGGAGATCTCCCATCTGTTGGTTCACCCATCAAATGCCCACAACAGGCAGGGTTGGGCCAGGCTGAAGCCAGGAACATAGAACACCATCTCAGTCCCCCACATGGGTGACAGGGTCTCAACTATTTGAGCCATCACATGGTGTCTCTCAGGGTGCACGAACAGGAAGCTGGATTGGAAGCCAGGCAGTTTTCAATCCTAGGCACTCCCATATGGGATGTGGCTATTTCAAGTTGTGGTTTACAATGCTTTGCCACAGTGCTTGCCCTCACTGACTGTACAGATCACTCACTTATCATTATCAGAAATGTAAGTCTATAAATATAAATGCTATAAATCTGCATGCACATTTATTCTATCAACTGAGACCCAAGCCTGAGGAAGGGTGGGGGTGTGGTTTTCTTACTAACTGAGGCTATGTCTCTACTTGCAAAGTGCAAGAGTACCCACTTCACTGTAGTTTTGGCAGCATGAAATATTAATGTTTCTTAGAATGAAAGATTTCTCAGTATTTTTAAAGACTCATTTTTATTTATTTGAAAGGCAGAGTTGAGAGAGAGAAAGAGATAGAGAGATCTTCCATCTGTTGGTTCACTCCTCAAATGGCTGCAACGACCAGGGATGGGCAGGCCAAAGACAGGAGCCAGGAGTTCTTCCAGGTCACCCACTTGGATGCAGGAACCCAAGGACTTGGCTTTTTCTGCTTTCCCAGGCCATTAGCAGGGAGCTGGATTGGAAGTAGAGCAGCTGGGACTGGAGCCAGTGCCCATATGGAATCCGATGCTGCAGGTGGTGGCTTCACCTGCTAAGCCACAATGCTGGCCCCCATATTACTTTGATTTGGGATCACATTTTACTCCCAGGGAAGTTTAACTCTTAATGCAAGATGTTTGCAAATACATGTTGCAAATACTTCCTTCTCAGTTGATATGGTGAATCCCCCTTTCAGCCAGTTCTGAATAGTTTTTTTTTTTTTTTTTGACAGGCAGAGTGGATAGTGAGAAAAAGAGAGACAGAGAGAAAGGTCTTCCTTTTTGCCGTTGGTTCACCCTCCAATGGTCGCTGCGGTCAGCGCATCTCGCTGATCTGAAGCCAGGAGCCAGGTGCCTCTCCTGGTCTTCCCTGCAGGTGCAGGGCCCGCCCAAGCACTTGGGCCATCCTCCACTGCCTTCCCGGGCCACAGCAGAGAGCTGGCCTGGAAGAGGGGCAACCGGGACAGAATCCGACGCCCCGACCAGGACTAGAACCCGGTGTGCCGGCACCGCAAGGCGGAGGACTAGCCTGTTAAGCCACGGCGCCGGCCAGTTCTGAATAGTTTTAAGAAGAATTGTTCAATTGTCATTCTTAAATTGATGGTTTCTTCCCTGATGGATAAAAAGGCTTAATTTAACATTAAATCACGGCTGAGAGGCCAGCATTTGGTTTAGCAACTAACAACTCCACAGGGGATTTCTGCATTCCATATCTGAGTGCTTAGTTCAAGTCCTGGCTCCTCTGCTGCTGATTTGGTTTCCTGCTATATGTACCCTGCAGGCAAAAAATGATGGCTTAAATACTTGGGTTACTGTTACTCACATGGAAGACCAAGATTGAGTTCCGAGGCTTGGCTTCAGCATGACCCAGCCCTGGCTGTTGTGGGCATTTGAGAAGTAAATCAGTAGGGTGGAAGATCTCTGTCTTTTTCTGTCTTTTTGTCTCTTTGCCTTTCAGATAAAATGAAAATACAGAAATATAAATAAATAAATAAGTAAGCAAGTAAGTCATGGCTTGAAGCAAATTATCCAGTTAAGGACAGTTTGTGCATTTTTTTAAAGCCAGAATAATTTCAATATATTTTTCTGTATAGAGGCATATACAGAAAAACACAAACAAAAAATCACATCCCAATTCAGAATTTCTCTGAAAACTATTTATCCAGTGGGGCTTGTTAACATGTACAATTATGGAACAGAACCTGTTTTGTGTATGTCCATGGCGAATGACAGCCTGTTCAATCAGAAGACTTTTACTCATTGATTCCTCTGCACCTCTCCTGTGCTTTGAAGCAGGAACTAGACATTTATAGGGATCCATTTCGCTTCTATTTTCAAACATAGTCTACTCACCAATCTATTTTATTAAAGGGGTCGCATTTCATTTTTAAGTACTTCGCCTTCAAAATTAGGGAAAGCTTCAGGTGAACTCATCAGAAGTTCACGGCCCTATAATGAGACAGAGTTGAGAAGAGGCAGCCAAAAGGCTGCTGAGGAGAACATAGATGGTGTGCTACTATGCCTCCCCGATGGGATACAGCAGTCCTGGCCCAATCCCTGCTCCACCCAACATGCACTTGACTAACAGAACATTTCCTACAGATGTACTATGTGCGCATCTCTGCTCTATACATTGTACGGTTTCCAAACCACACAACACTGCTACCGATTATGGAGTGTTTATTCCCATTCTGCAGATGAAGAGATCAAAGCTAAGAAAGACTGGAGCTGGGACTGGAAACAGATACCATCTCATTCTAGAATCTGCTTATTGTCTCTGTTTTCAATTTTATTTCTTTATTTATTTATTTGAATGGCGTGACCGAGACAAGGGAGAGACAGAAAGATCTCCCATCTGCTGGTTCACTCCCCAAATGCCTCGATGGCCAGGGCTGGGCCAGGTGGAAGCCAGGAGCCTGGAACTCCTCTTTCTGGGTCTCCCATGTGGGTACAGTATCCCAAGGACTTGGGCCATCTTCCATTGCTTTCCCAGGCACATTAGCAGGGAGCTGGATTGAGAGTAGAGCAGCTAGGACATGAACTAGCCTCCACTTAGGATTCTGGTGTCACAGGCTGCTTTACTTGCTGTGGCACAGTGTCGGCCCCAGTTCCAGAGTTTTAAAATCAACATAGGTAGAAGCCTAGATGTATAATTTTTTAAAAAGCCTTTTAGTTATTTATTTTATTTGAAAGGCAGAGAGACAGACTCAGATCTCTCATCTGCTGGTTCACTCCTCAAATAAATACAACAGCTGGAGCTGGGCAAGGACAAAGCCAGGAGCTTGGAACTCAGCCCAGTTCTCCTACTTGGGTGGTGGGGGCCCAAGTACTTGAGTCATCACCCCTGCTGCTTCCCAGGGTGTGCATTAGCAGGGATCTGGAAATGTGAGTGGAGCTGGGACTTGAACCCAGGCACTCTCCTGTGGGATGAAGTGGCATTTTACCCCCTGTACCAAGATTCCAGCCCCTAGCTTCATAGTTTTAAGGTAGGATTGTGGTGAGGCTCAGAATGCACTTCCATAAAATATGGTGCTATGGTATTTGACAAAACAACAGAAGCAGGAAGGCCTCTCTCACCTTCCCCTGCCCCTTGTCCCCTGATGTAGGTACTGACTACCCCACTCCATGGGGTAAGGAATAGCCCAGCTGTGGCCACAGAGATGTCCAAGGAATCCAAACACACTGCTTTGCCCTGTTCCTCTTTGTTTGTGACTATTAAGCTCCACCCCCTTGTCCAATCTGACTTCCACACAACTATCCATGAAAATACAGTTTACCAGGACTGGTAAGCCACTGCTTTCAATGCTAGTATCCTATATCAGAGTGCCAGCTTGAATACTGGCTGCTCTGCTTCAGATCCAGCTCCCTGCTAATACTTCTGGGAAAGCAGAGGAGGATGGCTCAAGTGCTTGGGGCTCTGCCATTCACATGTGAGACCTTGATGGAGTCTCAGGCTCCTGGCTTCAGCCTGCCCCCGCTCTGACCATTGAGGCCATTTGGGAAGTGATCCACCAGATGGAAAATCTTGCTGTCTCTCTCTCTCATTCTGTCATTCAACTTTTCAAATAAATAAAAAACAAATATAGTTTTAAAAGTATAGAGACATAGTTATCCCCGTTTTTCTTTGGATTTTAATTTTTGAAGGCTCCTGGTCAGGTAGGACTTACTTTAAATCAGAGTGCTCTGCTCTTGTCTTGTTCATCTATCTTTTGTTAGGGGGGCTCTGCTCTAAGCCTGATAAGAATTGAGGAAAAAATATATTTTCTCCTACAACTGCCAGATTCAGTAAATAATGTAAGTATGCCCTATACAAGGGGACTTCAAAAAGTTCATTGAGGGGTGGGCATTGTGGCACAGTGGGTTAAGCTGCCACTTGGAACAACCACATCCCATTCTGAAGTGCTGGACTGAGTCCTAGTTCCTCAGTTCTGCTCCAGCCTCCTGTTAATGCTCCTGGGAAGTAGTAGATGACAGTCCAAATGCTTGGGCCCTGCCACTCACGTGGAGGCCCAGATGGAGTTCTTGGCCCCTGGCTTCAGCTTGGCCCAGCCCTGGCTGTTGTGGACATTTAGAGGGTGAACCCTTTCTGTCACTCTACCTTTCAAATAAATCTTTATAAAAAAAATTCATTGACATCTTGAACTAAAAAATATGCTTATTTTAGGTGCAAAAGTGCTTGAAATCTATGCATAATTTTTTCACACTATGCATTTTTTCATCAAATTTTTGCAGACCCTTTACATGCATGGATTTCAACTTTTTTTCTGCACCAAAGTAAACCTTATCTCTTAATGGACCACCTTTTGGAAATATGTTTGGCTGTCCCATGTGATGTTTAGAATTTACCTATGTAAAAATGACTTGCTCTTTGTCTGAAATTCAATTTTTATTGTATTTATTTATTTAAGGCAGAGTAAGAGAGAGACAGGGGAGACACAGAGAGATCCCCTATCCACTGGTTTACTCCCCAGATGGTCAAAATGGCTAGAGCTGGGCTCATCTGAAATCAGGAGCCAGGAGCTTCTTCTGGGTCCCCGACAGGAGTTGTAGGGACCCAAAGACTTGGGCCATCTTCCATTCCTTCCCAGCTGCATCAGCAGGGAGCTGGATTGGAAGTGGAGTACCCAGGATTCAAACCGGTGCCCATATGGGATGCCAGCACTGAAAAGAGAAGTTTAACCCACTGCACCACAGTGCCAACCCCTAAAATTTAAATTTAAATGGACTTGATTTTGTCTAGCAATCCTCTTTTAGGGAGTCTTGCCACATCAGTCATGATGCCTGATAATTGTTGACAAGCCTACATTTTTTTTTAACTTTTATTTAATGAATATAAATTTCCAGTGTACAGCTTATGGATTACAATGGCTTCCCCCCCCCTCCATAACTTCCCTCCCACCCGCAACCCTCCCCTCTCCCGCTCCCTCTCCCCTTCCATTTGCATCAAGATTCATTTTCAATTCTCTTTATATACAGAAGATCAATTTAGTATAAAGATTTCAACAGTTTGCACCCACATAGAAACACAAAGTGAAACATACTGTTTGAGTACTAGTTATAGCATTAAATCACAATGTACAGCACATTAAGGACAGAGATCCCACATGAGGAGCAAGTGCACAGTGGCTCCTGTTGTTGACCCAACAAATTGACACTCTAGTTTATGGCGCCAGTAACCATCCTAGGCTGTCGTCATGAGTTGCCAAGGCTATGGAAGCCTTCCAAGTTTACTGACTCTGATCATATTTAGACAAGGTCATAAAAGACAGAGTGAGGATAGTAACCAATGATCCTAAGAGTGGCATTTACCAGGTTTGAACAATTATACAGCATTAAGTGGGGGAAGAGGACCATCAGTACACACATGTTGGGAGTAGAGCCATTGGTGGTAGAGTAGAGGTTATGATTACAAAGGAATGAGGCCCAAGTGCACTAGACAGGGCCCAGAACAAAGGACAGAGTCATTATTAGAGGAGCTAAGAAAGATGCTGTCTAAGCTACAAGTAATTTTTCTGATTGAGAGGCAAATAGAACCTGATAGAAGGGGCTTGATAATAATCTGGTGGGCTTTAGGCCTTGTAAATTCAGAGGCCCAGACCTATCTATCTCTTCACATGGGGTATATCCTAAGGGAGGTGTGAACCTCCTAGGGGAAGGCACTCTGTTGACTTTCATTACTTGGCTGGCCTGGGAGGAGAGCTGGCCAGGTAAAGGCAGGGGGCATCTCTAACAAGAAATTTACAGTTTGACCATCCCCTCAGCTGCAGTGGTCACTTTGGAAGTTGGGCTGAGTGAAGGGCTTTTCAGCTTAGAGCCAATAAGATCTGTGGCTCTGACCTGGGCATCCTTCGACTCCAGGGCAGGTCCATTTCCAGTGATCCAACTCTTGGCAGAGCTGCCAGGGCTCTTCAGAAGCTGACTTCTGCTGAAGCCCAGGCTTACCACATTGAAAGCCACTGCAGTGGACTGGCCTGTTGTGTCTCCTTGAGGGCAGATCACTGTACAGATCAGCCATTAATAGGCCTGCCACCCATTGCTTCTGATGCCAAGCTTTCTTTTCCTCCTGGTTTGTGTTAAAGCAGACCAGAGGATGCAAGTCAAGGGAGTGCGCAAGTCCCATCTCTAATCTTCGGTGGCCTGAGCGACAAGTCTATAGTCACAGGCATGTTCTGTAGTAGTTTTTCTAAGGTAGACAATGCCCATGAGGAAAATTATATTCTCACTTTAAAACTTTCTTTCCCTTTGGTCTGAAAGGGAGGTTTTTTCTACTTACTGTATACTTCGCTGATGGCGAAGTGAATCTAGCTATGAGATTATTATTTGAGTTCTTATTTTGGCTATGCTATTGCAGAAAAATGTTAGCCATCTCTTTTATAAGGTCTAAAGATTAAATTGTGCATCCTACAGATTCCTTCATAATAGAATTAGTTTCCTACCTTGAAGAGAATAGAGAAATGAAAGAACAAGTTGGGCTTAGAATAGAGAAATGAGGGAAGTTAGTCTAGATCGCTTGCTGACAATAGCAATATCACATGAATACTTAGCAAACCGTTTCAACCATTAGATAGCAACTTAAGAAAACATTTACCAGATGGTCCAATGCCTTCTATAAATTTTAAGAATCATGTATTTGAAAACACCTCTTAAATATCTAACATGGTGTAGTTTGTTTAGCCAGTAAACTTAAGCACAACCATCTAAAATGTTTTTAGTTTCTTTCTACCAACAAGTCTAAAACATATGATACACAGATTCAGGTCCCACAAATTAAAATGTATCTTTGATTGATTTTAGCAGCTTAAATTTATGGACAATCTTATCTATAAGCCATTTAAAATAAAACTCTTAATAAAATTTCCCCATGTGGACATACAATATGTACACACATATAATATAGCATAATAGACCAATATAGCAATTTTAATAATAGCTTTTAAAATCTTTAACTATTTTTGTAGATTGCCAATTGATTTGAATTGCTTTTTCTTTTTAGTAACCTCAGTTAACCATACTTTCTCTCAGTTGGTACTGTTAATACATTATTGGACAAGCCTACATTTTTCTAGCATTTTTCCCACCAGGTTTTCCGAGTGAGGGGCCAAAGTCCTAATTTCCACTGCATCAATTCTTGGTGATGTAACCTTGGACGAGACCCTTTGGTTTTCTCATGCTCAGATGATAAATCATGAGAAACTTGCTGAAAGAGGGCTAAATGCTAAATCCTCATCCACTAAGAGCAACATGTGGATAGTGTTGAGATTGGATAAGCCAAGAAGGAAATCCATAAGCACATCACTTGGAGACAAACGGTGACCCTCAGAAATATTGAAAAGACCAGCAGCTCAAAGTCCCCAGTGGAGGCCAGTGCCATTGCACAGCAGGTAAAGCTTCTGTCTGCAGCGCCTGAGCCCCGGCTGTTCTGTTCCACTTCTCATTCACTTCCCTGCTAACGCATCAGGGAAGGCAGAGGAAGATGGCCCAAGTGCTGCGTGACCCAGCTGGAGTGTCCGGATCCTGGAGTCAGCCTGGCCCATTTGGGGAGTGAACCAGCAATTGGATATTTCGCTCTCTGTGACTTCCTTTAATAAGTAAATCCTTTAAAAAGTCAAATAAAAGAATGATCAAGTAGGCATCCTCAAAATACTGCCCTTTCAGGGTTGAGAATAAACAAGCATTTGTGTAAGAGAATTCCAAGGACTCCCCAAGGGTGTCAGGACCAGCCTGAGCCCCTCCCACAGGGGTGAGATGATGGCAGAATTCCCCGGGAGCTCCTGGCAGGTCGCTTGTCCTGCAAAGTACAGCGCCAGATTATTCTTTCCAGTTCCACGCTCAGAGTGCAATGCCCCTAGACCGCTTGATAAGTACTTATGCCAATGTTGAATTCAGTTACAGACTTCAATTACTAAGAGGAAAACTCCTTCTGAGCTTCTGATGCAGGCCCCATCTTACAGAAGTCAGGGTGCCCTTCCCTAAATGTGCCTTTCAAACAGGCTGAGCTCTCCACCAGCCAGCAGCCAGGAACTGGGGCTGCCAGGTCGATCGGTCCTTTGGCAACCGATGCGAGCCGCAGCGCCTCCTGGAGGCACTCGGGGGAGACGCACGGAGGCGACCAGTGCTGAGCCCTTCTACCAGACTTCTGGCTCAGCTCTGCCATCTAGTGGCGGTAGGTGCTGATTACACTTCGAAAATGCTTACTTCAAGAGCTTCCAGAACATTTGAGATCCAAATAACCAAATTCGTAACTAGGGAGACCCAAATGAGGAACCGTTCAGATGGCACGTGTTGTCGAGACATGGTGGGAGATCTGTTTCCTTTTCGTTCGATTTTTCTCCTTGGAAATTAGAAAAATAAAGCTGATACATGAAGCAAAAATGCATTTAATTAAAGGTTTGCCTTTCATTCTGAGATTTTTGCTCTAAATTATGGGGGGCTATTTATGAAATAATGAAAGTGGCTCCATGTCATGTCCTAAACATTTTGGAAATTTGCGATGGCACTACTTCTAGGTATGCTGTACCCATGTGGGGATATGGTCTCACAAACACAGAATCGTCTTCAGTGGATGTCTGGATCCTCACATCCAGAGCAGATATCCTGTTCTGCTGACCACATGACAGATTCTCCACCCATGCAGGATGATTGGTCTGTCCACTGTAAAAAAAGGTAACTTGCAATGTAAAAAGAACTCCGTAGGAAATGTGGGGAAGAATAAAGGTCATGTTTGAGATATAGGGTCCAGAACACAGATTTTCTGCCACCTACTGCAGTGTCCTTCAAACCACATCACAAGATTTCTGTAAGACATGTGCAACCTGCTTGGTCTAAGAAGTGCTAGGTTTTCAAAAGAGGAAGGGATTGGACGGGCTGGGAGCAGCAGAGATCCCACAGAGACAGTCCATGTTTGTCCAGCTAGAAGGGAACTTTGCCAAGTCTCTTGAGAAAGTATCAGAATGGTCTGGGGGAACTTTTGGACAGTCATTAGCTTTCTTGGTGCCTTTCCTTGCTGGTTGGCAAATTGATGGGACTGAGGAATTGGGAGGAATCAGTGAGTAGGGAGTGGGATGGGAGGTTTGTGTGGTGCAGAGAGGAAATGGGGAAACAAAGACACCTAAGAAAATGGGAATATTCAGTGCCAGGGACGGAACAAGAAGGAGGCCTTAAAACTACCTGCAATATCAAATGCATGTGGTTCCCAGGAAAACCACACACCCCAAGTCCAGCCAGCACCAGATACTCTGCACTGGCAACAACTTTAGATTCCACGCCTCATGTCGATGTGCACTCTAAACAGTTCTGTAAATGTAGACACCCAGAAATTCTGTTCTACAGTTCCAGGGGGGGAAATGTTTTCAGTAATATGTTTCATGGTTTGGCAAGGAAAGAGAGAAACTGGAAACTTTATGTGTTGAGGGTAGAAATGTAAGATGAAACAACCACTGTAGAAGTCAGCTTGGCAGTTACTTCCTTGAAAAGTTAAAGTGGGATTATGTTATGATCCCACAGTTCTGTTCCTAGCTATGTGCCTCGAAGAACAGAAAAACCAGTATTCAAACAAAAGCTTGTATACAAGTGCTCACAGCAGCACTAGTCACAATAGCCAAAAGGTAGAGATAATCCGAATGTCTATCAGCTGATAAATGCATAAAGAAACTGTGGAATGGAATATGACTGAGCTGTCTAAAGAAATTAAATACTGATCCATGCTACAGGGTAGATAAACTCGAAAACATGCTAATTGAGAGAAGCCAGACACAAAAGGTCCTGTACTGTGTGGCTGTATTGTCAGGTAACATCCAGGATAGGAAGAAAGATGCATGGTTCCCAAGGACTAGGAGTAGAGGGGAGAGCAAAAGAGTTTAATTGGTCTCGGTTTTCTTTGGAGCAATGGAAATATCTTATAACTAGATGGAGGTGATGATGGCATAACATTGTGAACGTGCTAATTGCCACTGAATTGTACACTTTTTAAAAATATATTTTATTTATTTATTTGAAAGTTACAGTTACAGAGAAAGAGAGAGGGAGAAAAGTCTTCCGTCTGCTGGTTCACTACCCAAATGGCCAATCCAAAGCCAGGAGCCAGGAGCTTCTTCCAGGTCTCCCATGCAGGTGGAGGGGCCCAAGCACTTGGACCATCTTCCACTATTGTCCAGGCCATTAGCAGAGAGCTGGATTGGAAGATGAGCACCTGGGACACAAACTGGCGTCCACATGGCATGCCAGCACTACAGGTGGAGGCTTAGCCCACTATACCACAACACCAGCACTTTCAATTGGTTAATTTTATGTTCTGTGAGTTTTACCTCAAACAAAGATAACAAAAATTAAATTTGAATGTGGTTCTAAATATAATTTGTGATTAATTATTTTAGTAACTGGTTACTATTTAAAGAGACAGCGAGAATATTATAATCCAAAGAGCTTTCATATGTTCCTCGTTGACTAACATTATCAAATTTAAAGGATTATTTTGTTCGGTTGATTGTGTTTAAATGGTTACCAGCCTTTAGCAGTTTTGTGTTGTATGTAGATGGTGTGAGACAAAGGTATGGGCTCAGCAAGAAAAACAACTCAAGACTGGAAGAGGACAACAGACTGTCAGAGGGGGTGCAAGTCTGGGTGAGTGTCCATGAGTTCTCGTTAGGGAATAGAAAGGGAGCTGGGAACTAAAATGGAATGGCTTGGAGGGGAGGGCAGAGTCCCAGAGGCAGGATGAGGGAAGAAGGTGATGGGCCTGAGGAATCAGCAGCCAGGCCTCATGGAGCCTGCAGGGTGAGGAAAGCGCTTTTGTTTTTCTTCTGAGTGAGGCTAACATTCATTAGAGCTTGAAGCACAGAAAGCTCAGGAGCTGACTTGTTTCTAAGGGATGATTTTTGGCTACCTTGCTGACAAGGAGGCTAGAGAGCGCTAGGATAGAAGTAATGTGCTGGTTGGAACAGCACAGGGTTCTTAGTGCATTCTTGCTGCTGTAACATGGTCCCTGCCACTGGGTCATTGATGGACAGCAGAAATGTGTCTGTTCCAGTTCTGAGAAGTCCAAGGGCCTTGGCAAGGGTGTGTTCCTCAGAGACGGCCCCTACTCTGTGTTTCCATGTGGTGCAAGGTGGCTGGGCAAAGCACTGATCCCATTCACAAGAGTGGGACTTTCAGGACCCAGTCACCTCCCAAAGGTCCCACCCTCTAACAGCATCCCTTGGAGTTTAAATTCTAGCCAATGAACTTTGGCATTTCTGGGCAGCAGCTCTTTGGAACTGTTGACTCATGCAGGTTAGGTTGATGACTGGCACCTGATTCTAGTGACTGCCCTACCCACCTCTCCCTGCCCGGACATACACCCTCGTGCACACACATACTCACACACACACACCCCACATACCAAGGTCCTGCTGTTGGCATGGTTGCCTAAGGAGAAAAATGCCCAGGTGATATCTGTGGGAAATAAGAAACCCTAGCCAAGACCTCATGTGGGTCTCCCTGGTTGAAGGTGTCCAGTGTCTCACAGGGGGAGGATCCCAAAGCTTGCACCTGGCTTATAGACAGACAGAATTGCCCTGTGATGCATACCCTTTCTAGTGCTATTGCTACAATGTGTGATTTTCCTGAAATAAATTGCAGACATGCAAGTATTTTCCTTTGGGGTCCCTGCTGTGAGTCTTCTTTAGCAATTGCTCCATTGTCACCATGAATGCTTATGCCTGTTGCACATTGTGCTGGGGTGATTCCAAAAATGGAATTTAAAACTCCTCCATCAGGGTGCCAGTGCTGTTACATGGTAAGCTAAGCCTCCGCCTGAGGTGGTGTTATCTCTTATGGGTGCCTTTTCATGTCCCAAGAGCTCCTTTTCTGATCCAGTTCTCCTGCTGTTTGGGGAGTGAACCACTGGATGGAAGATGTTTCTCTGTCTCTCCATCTTTCTGTCTGCAACTCTACTTCTCAAATAAATAAATCTTTAAATAAAAAAACCTCCTCCATCAGAAGTGAAGTTTCTCTCTGCACCCTTTGAAGTGCTTGTGCCCTTTGATTGCCAGTGGAACATGGTGGTGGTGACAGCCACCAGTTCTGGGCCTGTCTCACAAGGTCCTTCCTGCTTCCATCATCCTGACTTCTGGCTCCTCTGCCTTTTCCAGGAGTACGTTTGGGGCTGACCCGCTGCAGACTGAGACACGAAGATCAGGGTGGAGGCAGCCCAGTTGTCCCAGCTGAGGTCGCAGACCCTGAGCAAGCTTTGCTGAGATCAGCCACAAGGGGTCGAAGGTTAATCCTCCACCTGTGGTGCTGGCATCCCATATGTCGCCAGTTCTAGTCCCAGCTGCTCCTCTTCTGATCTAGCTTTCTGCTATGGCCTTGGGAACACAGTGGAAGATGGCCAAGGTGCTTGGGCTACTGCTCCTGTGTGGGGGACCCAGAAGCAGCTCCTTGCTCCCGGCTTTGGATCAGCCCAGCTCCAGCCATTACAGCCGTTTGGGGAGTGAACCAGTGGATGGAAGATCTCTCTCTGTGTCTCTCCCTCTCACTGCCTGTAGCTCTCCCTCTCAAATAAATAAATAAGTAAATAATCTTTTAAAAGATCAGCCATGCTCTCTGGCACACACACAGCTAACAGCATATGCATGAGTGAGCCTTACCAAGTCCAGTTCAAACCAGCAGAAAAGCTCAATGTACCCATAGGCTGGGAGCCCTCACTTCTCACTGTATGCTGCTGGGATTTTGTGGTTGTGTGTTACACAGCATATGGCCATCAGTACATCCAGATAGAGATGCCAAGATGCCAGGCCAGTAGTGGACTATACGGGTCTGAAGTTCAAGGGAGAAGTCCAGACTGGAGGAAAGCTGAGAGCTGTCTACATTGTAGTGAAGACCATTGCGAGCTCCACCCAGAGTCCTTGGAATAGAATATCTTGTAATCTTTTGTGAGAGTCTCACTCATCTCTTTCTATGGGTCTTTGCTTCTCACATCCTGCACCCGTGTCTCATCTTTTTTTTTTTTTTTTTTTTTTTTTGACAAATAGACAGAGAGAGAGCAGCTGGGACTAGAACCTGGCGCCCATATGGGATGCTGGCACAGCAGGCGGAGGACTAGCCAAGTGAGCCTTGGCACTGGCCCCCTTTTTAAGGTTTTTATTTAAAGAATACAAATTTTTATCTGTACAGCTTTTAGGCATAGTGTTTCTTCCCCTCGTTCCCGCCCTCCTACCCACACTCCCATTGCACCTCCAACTCCCTCTCCCATTCCACTTTCCATTAAGATTGATTTTAATTGACTTTATATAAAAAAGACCAACTTGTTACTAAGGAGAGATTTCAACTATTTTCACCTACACAGACACACAAAGCATAAAGTACAGTTTGAAGATGAGTTTACCATTAATTCTCATAGTACAACACTTAAGGACAGAGGTCCTACATGGGGAGCAAGTGCACAGTGACTCCTGTTGTTGATTTATCAACTTACACTCTTATTTATGACATTAGTGGTCACCCAAGGCTCTTTTTTTATTTTTATTTATTTTTTTTATTTTTGACAGGCAGAGTGGACAGTGAGAGAGAAACAGACAGAGAGAAAGGTCTTCCTTTGCCGTTGGTTCACCCTCCAATGGCCGCCACGGCCGGCGCTGCAGCCGGCGCACCGCACTGATCCAAAGGCAGGGGCCAGGTTCTTCTCCTGATCTCCCATGGGGTGCAGGGCCCAAGCACTTGGGCCATCCTCCACTGCACTCCCGGGCCATAGCAGAGAGCTGGCCTGGAAGAGGGGCAACCGGGACAGAATCCGGCGCCCCGACAGGGACTAGAACCTGGTGTGCCGGCGCTGCAAGGCGGAGGATTAGCCTATGGAGCCATGGCGCCGGCCTCATCCAAGGCTCTTGACATGAGCTGCCAAGGCTATGGAAGCCTCTGGAGTTCACAAACTCTGTCGGTTTTTAGACATGCTCCTATGCAAAGTGGAAGTTCTCTCCTCTCCTCAGAGAAAGGTACCTCCTTCTTTGATGTCCCTTTCTTTCCACTGGGGTCTGACTCCCAGAGATTCTTCATGTAGAACCATTCTTGCCACTATGTTTTGGTTTCCATGGCTGAAATGCTCTCATGGTGTTTTCAGTCAGGCCTTAGGGGCTGTTTCTGAGGTCAGAGTGTTGTTTAACACCTGTGTCTCTTTGGCGAACTGGAGCTGCTTGGCACCCGCAGCCGGACAACCAGAATTGCCTGTAAATGTACAAGGACAACCCTTGGCCAATGTCTGACACAGCTGCAATGTCCAGAGTGGATATATGAATCCAGGGTGACCTGGAAGATATCAAGAACTTAAAATGCAGTTATGCTCTGTATTTAACAAGTTAAGAGATTTTGTGTGTTTTTTTTTAATTTTTTTATTTCATTTTTGACAGACAGAGTGGACAGTGAGAGAGAGAGACAGAGAGAAAGGTCTTTGTTGTTTGTTCACCCTCCAATGGCCGCCGCGGCCAGCGCGCTGCAGCCGGCGCACCGCAGCCGGCGCACTGCACTGATCTGAAGACAGGAGTCAGGTGCTTATCCTGGTCTCCCATGGGGTGCAGGGCCCAAGCACTTGGGCCATCCTCCACTGCACTCCCGGGCCACAGCAGAGAGCTGGCCTGGAAGAGGGGCAACCGGGACATATCCGGCACCCTAACCAGGACTAGAACCCAGTGTGCCGGTGCTGCAAGGCGGAGGATTAGCCTATTGAGCCGCGGCGCTGGCCAGATTTTGTGTTTTATCTGCATTACCTTTTCCTTTTTTATTTTTTGGAACCAAGGTATTGTAAATATTTGCTAGTAAGAAGCCTGCCCTTCATTGCTGCACTTCTATAGTAAATGCTCCAGATGCCACCAGAGCAGGATTTCCTAATCAGGTCAGCACAAATGCTGCCCTCTAGATGTAAATTGAAAAATGAATAGAGGAAAATGAGTGTGAGAGAGAGAGTGTGTGTGTGTTCACAAGTCTGTGTGCATGTGAATCTGTGTGTGAGTCTGTGTATGTCTGCGTATGTGAATCAATGTGTGTATCTGTGAGTCTGTGTGTGAGTCTCTGTGTGAGTTTGTGTGTGTCTTTGTGTGAAAGAATGTCTGTGTATGTGAAACTATGTGTATCTGTGAGCCTACATGATGTGTGAGGCTGCGTCTTTGTAAGTCTGTGTATGTACATGTGAGTCTGTGTGTGTGTCTTTGTATATGTGAATTAATGTGTATGTATCTATGAGACTATTTGTGTGTGTCTCGGTGTCTGTGTGAGTCTCTGTGTGTGAGTATTCATGCGTGTGAGCCTGTATCATTGTGTACCTGAATTAATGTGTCTATGTGTATTTGTGAGTCAGTGTGTCTGTGTTTCTATGTGTGCCTGTGTTAAGTATGTATGTGTGTATGTGAGTCTATGTGAATACATGTGTATATATGATGGTGTGATTGTGAGTCCCTGTGTATGAGTCTTTATATTCATGACTGTGTGTGCGAGTCTATATGTATATGTGTGAGTCTAACTGTATGAGTCTGTGTGTGTCTGTGTGTATGTGAGTTTGTAAGTACCCGTGTATGAGTCTCTGTGGGTAACTGTGTGTGTGTTTGTGTATGTGAGTCTGTGTGTGTATGTGTATGTATATGTGAGTTTGAGTCCATGTGTGTGTGCTTATGTGTGTATCTATGAGTCTGTGTGTGTTCAATGCTTGCAAGTCTGTGTGCTTCTGTGTTATGTGTATGTGTGTGTATGTGTGTGTCTGTGTATGTGAGTCTGTGAGTCCATGTGTTTCTGTGTGAGCGTGTATATATGAGCCCATGTGAATATGTATATCTGTATGTGTGAGTCCATGTGTGTTTGTGAGCCCATGTGTGCCTGTGTATGAGTTTGTGAGTCCATGTGTTTATATCTGTATGTGTGAGTCCATGCGTGTTTGTGAGCCCATGTGTGTCTATGAGTTTGTGAGTCCATGTGTTTGTATCTGTATGTGTGAGTCTGTGTGTGTGTTTCTGTGTGAGTGTGTGTGTGAGTCCATGTGAATGTGTATATGTGTATATGCAAGTGTGTTGAGGTAGGCAGGGATAAAGGAGTCCTGTGCCTGTCATTGTCAGGCATGGTGAGAACAGCCTCAGGGAACCAGAGAATTTATTCTGGATTTTGGAAAGTTTTGCCCAATATTTAAGGCTAATGTGGCCAAACTCCAGAAATGAAAGAGGATCACAAATGCACATCATTATCCATCCAAAGCTATTTCTTTCAGGCCCTCTCCTCTGGTTCTGGCTGTGCACTGGGCACTGGGGATCAGTGGGAACTGCTCTGACAGGGTTCTGCCTTTTCTGCAGCAAAGTTGGCAGGTTGGGGAGGGGAGGAGATATAGACATTAAATAGTTAATAGACCTTAAATAGCAGCAATTTACTCACAATTATAGTGTTAGGAAAATCATGAGGCGCCATGAGAGTGAAAAACTAGAGCCTGACCCAGGCTGGACTGAGAAAGAGGCCTCTCCAAGGCAGTGCTCTCCCCAAACCCCTTCAGCTGGGCCTCAAGAATGAATTCATTGAGAGGGGCCACAAGGGGGAATGCTGGAGCCTGCAGTGGTGGGAGGAGCATGTTCCCGAGACTCAGCCTGTGTGATGGTGAAGCCATGCTCCAGCCAGTGGACCTGGTCTCTGCCTGAAATTGCCCCACCCAGAGAACATGTGCTCCTCTCTCCAGCTTCAGCTAATGCCAGGTGCCCTTCCACGTTTTCTTCGACTCCGGAAGAAGTTGGGTGCTGCCTCCACTATGAGCCTGTGTGTTCTGTTACAGCCTAGGGATTCATTAAATGTGCAGTGTCTGTAGAGCAAATAGACCTAATGCACGTTGCTCACTGTTGCTTGCATATGCCACCCTACTGCAGACTCAGTTCCCCAGGAGCAGAGGTGAGGTCTTACTCACCCTCCATCACCAAGCTTGATGTACAGCACTTTTTAAATGAGTGTTGAGTGAATGCATGAGGTTAAGGAATTGGGGCTGTGATAAAAAAGAGCGAGGACATGAGGTCAGATCATGGGAAGCCTTCAGTGTTGTTCAAAGGAGTTTGGGTTTCATTGCATAGGGCGTGGTGTCTACTAAGTATGTCTAGCAACACTGGCATGATCAGAGCCATGTCTATGAAGGCAGCCCTCTCAGCAGGGTTCACAGTCAGCCCAAGTGGGGAGAACCTGGGGGAGGGAGGCCAGTGAGGACGTTACCTGGATGTGTGGTAGTGGAAGGGAAGCAGGAGCTCTGGCCAAGGGGAGGACCACAGTCACGGAGAACCTACTTCAAGTGAGAGATTCCCTCTGGGGCATTTATCAATGGAGGTGTATAAACCTTTTTTAATGTTTCTTCAGAGGCACTTGGGTTTTCTCTTTAGGTAATTAAGAAATAGTTACATTCTCCAGAGACATGCTGAATGCCCTAGCTAATTTATGAAATTTTGACTTAGCAAAAGGGTGAGATAGCTATCCCATAATTCCTTTTTGGTTAATGCCCACTTGTGTCAAAACTAAATAACTGTATAATCACATTGAAGCAACACCAATCACCTAAGTTGCTTCTAGAAGCTTCCTTCTCTCAGTTACTGGATTCGGGCTTCCTTCTAGAAACTAGAGTTTATATTTCACTTTTATTGCTCCATCTCCCAGTAGGTTAATTACCAAAACAGTTGGCAATTCTGTGCATTTGTTGTTCATTAAAAGTAAATAAAACAGAAAGAAAAGGAAGCCTGCACAAAATAAACACTGTATTACAAATTTTATTGTAGAAGTCAGGAAAGAGAAAATTTAAGATTCTCAAGGCTCAGAATGATAATTTATCTGCCCTGCATATGCTTTAAAAGATGTTTCAAATCTAGCCTTAAATCTAAACTAATCTTCCATAATGTGAGTGGGCTATCATTAGCATAATTTATCTTTTGATTTTTTTTTTTATTTCATGAACAATGCTTTATGAGTAGACGCTGTGTGAAGAAAGAGGTTCAGAGACTTGCTGGAGGCCACACTTCCCGTGGTCGTGGAGCCTCTGAGGAATTCAAGGGGGGCCGGGCTCCATGCCCCCTCCAGCAGGCTGCCTCTAACAAAAAGATTGAGAATCTTCCTAAAATAATCAGATAGAGTCAACACTGTTTTTCAGGCTGTCCAGGGGTCAAGACAGCGAACAAGTCTCACTATGTCTCGGTTTCAACGATCAAAAGAAACAAATTTCTTTTCTTTTCTTTTTTTTGACAGGCAGAGTGGACAGTGAGAGAGAAAGAGACACAGAGAAAGGTCTTCCTTTGCCGTTGGTTCACACTCCAATGGCCCCTCAATACAATAGTTACTATGGCATCTGGGCAGAGTGAAAGGCTCTTTCAGTGTAGAGCCAACAGAGTCTGTGTTTCTGACTTGGGAGTCCTTCAGCCCCAGGGCTGTTCTGTTTCCAGTGACCCAGCTCTTGGAAGAGCTGACAGGGCTCTTGGAAGCTGGCTTCTGTCATGACCGCTGAGTGTCCAAAGCCCTGGCTTTTCACATCAAAAACCTTTGCCCTTTGGGGGTGGACTGTCCTTGTTGGGTGTCCTTGATGATGGATCACTGTGTAAAGCTGCTATTAATTGGCCTGCCACTTATCTTCCATTGCTCCTGTTGCCTGGCTTGCTCTTTTTCTTCCTGATCTCTGGCAAAATAGACCATGGGGGTAGCCTTTAGGATTAAGCCAAAGGGGGTGTTCAGTCTCATCTCTTTGGTGGCCTGAGCTAGAAATCTGTAGTGACAGGCATGTTCTGAAAGTGTTTGTTTTCCTTTCTTCTGTGAGATATGGCAGCATCCATGATGAAAGCTATAGCTTAGTAAGATCAAACATGATGACCACCTTACCTAGCATGTCTGAAAGTTTTTTTAAAAGATTTTATTTATTTATTTGAGAGGTAGAGTTTCAGACAGAGAGAGGAAGAGAGAGAGAGAGAGAGAGAGAGAGAGAGAGAGAGAGAGAGGTCTTCTATCCGCTAGTTCACTCCCAAAACAGCCACAATAACTGGTACTGAGCTGATCTGAAGTCAGGAGCCAGAATCTTCTTCCAGGTCTCACACCTGGGTACAGGGGCCCAAGCACCTGGGCCATTTTATTGCTTTCCCAGGCCATAGCAGAGAGCTGGATCAGAAGAGCAGCTGGGACATGAACTGGCACCCATATGGAATGCTGGTGCTGCAGGTGGAGGCTTAGCCTACTATACCAGAGCACCAGCCTTGGCTGTCTGAATTTTGACATCATTCATCTCTCCCTTAATTTGATTTGAAAAGGGGGTTTTTCTTGTTTATTGGCAAAATAAATAGGAAAATAAATCTAGCTGTAAAATCCTATCATAGTTTAAGCTCTCATTTTTTTGGTTATGCTATTGAGTCTTTTATATGTGGCCACACATTGCTGCAGAAAAAGGTTACTCATCATTTGTATAAGGTCTGGGGATCAAACTCTATATCCTACTGGAGTGCCCTTTAGAATAGAGAGTCAGTTTTCCATCTAGAAGAGAATAGAGGGGAAATGAAACAACAAATGAGGCCTCTCAGATTGCTTGTCCTGCCTTTCTGAGCTTTCAGATTTAACTGGTGCTCATCACGTGGTCAGTGGATTATAGACCTGAGTTCTTGGGGGTTTAACTGGTATCCATGTAAGCCATCTCCACTTACCTCTAAGTCTCTTTTAGGAATCTTCTTTTTTTTTCCTTTGGCTAAAACTCCCTTTTAGATTTGACTTAACTTATTTTGAATATATGATACATTCATTACCAGGCAACATCCTTGTTTTTGACCACTTGGCTTTAGCTAAGTTTCCTGGGGTTAACACCAATGGCTACATTTTTATTTTGATTTTTTTCCTTGTGATCAAAATCCATTTTGAGCACATCACTGATCAATAATATTGCAGCTAGCTTGTATTTATCCCTCATTGCCAGGTCAGCTTGTATCTTGTTGTTGATCTGGTCCCCCATAGGGAGAGAAGTATTTGATGACCAGGAGTTAGTGTCAATAACCCTTTTAGCCACATTTAAACAACAAAGAGGTTTTAACGAGAAGTGGTCCCTAGGCAACTGTACTTGGAGTCTATTATTAAACTTAGCTTTATCTGTTTACAGAGCTGTCCCAAAATACTGAATACAATGCAATAGGCATAGAAAAGAGATGTGACACTGGTTTCTGGCTGAGATTTCGAGTGTCAACAGAGAGATGCAAGAGTGAGGGTGGATTTGAACTGGTTAGTTGGAGAGGAAGAGGCAGAATTGGAAAAAAAGGGAACAGAGCATGAAAAATATTGAGGGGGAATTCAGCCATTCTTCCCCAGCATGGCTGGGCATCTCCCTCAGGGCCCCACGAGAGCTAGACAATCACAGTCACCTCAAGGTCCTCACCCCTATCTCGCCACAGAGAGAAAAGAAAAACAAGAGGAAAGACAGAGTCTCAGTTCTTACCCAGAAGGAATCAGAGCTCTTAGCATGGAGCAGGCTGGTATTAAGCACCCTGCTGGGTGGAAAGAGCTTACATAAGTCTCCCATGACTGCCTACAAGCCACATGAGACTCAGGGACCAAAGTGAGTGGGGAGACCAATCACTCAAACTCCTTCCTCACACAGGGCACCAAATGTAAGAGTAGCAGGTCAGACAAAGGGGAGACAGAACAAGACCAAGAGACAGGCCACAAATTCCTCAGTCAGGACAGGTGTACTCAGACAGACCCGAGAGGAACCCACTACTGGTGGGGATTGAGTGCACGGTAGAGAGCATGTTCTCCTCATACAGACTAAGGGCTCTACAGCAAGGACCAAGGCTGGACTATTAAGGTAGTTTGGAGGGATTGAGCTAATGGCTGAACTTCAGCATCACCCACTTAGTCACTTGAACTCTCACAACAGTCGCACACAATAGGTATTACCTTTTTAAATACAGACACCTTCCAGAAAAATTTTTTAATAGATATTTATTTATTTATTTTTTATCTTTTATTTAATGAATATAAATTTCCAAAGTACATCTTATGGATTACAATGGCTTCCCCCCCCATAACTTCCCTCCCACCCACAACCCTCCCCTTTCCCATTCGTTCTCCCCTTCCATTCACATCAAGATTCATTGTCAATTCTCTTTATATACAGAAAATCAGTTTAGTATATATAAAGATTTCAACAGTTTGCCCTCACATAGCAACACAAAGTGAAAAAATACTGTTGGAGTACTAGTTATAGCATTAAATAACAGTGTACAGCACATTAATGACAGAGATCCTGCATGATATTTTTTAAAAAAATTGATTAATTTTCTATGTAATTTCCAATTTAATACCAAGTTTTTTTTTCATTTTCAATTATCTTTATATACAGATGATCAATTCAGTATATACTAAGTAAAGATTTCATCAGTTTGCACCCACATGTAAACACAAAGTGTAAAAATACTGTTTCAGTACTAGCTATATCATTACTTCACATTGGACAACCCATTAAGGAAAGATCCCACATGGGACGTAAGTACACAGTGACTCTTGATGTTGATTTAACAATTTAACACTCTTGTTTATGGTGTCAGTAATCTCCCTAGGCTCTAGTCATGGGTTGCCGAGGGTATGGAAGCCTTTAGGGTTCGCTGACTTCAATCTTATTCTGATAGGGTCATAGTCAAAGTGGAAGTTCTCTCCTCCCTTCAGAGAAAGGTACCTCCTACCTTGATGGCCCTGTTCTTTCCACTGGGATCACACTCGCTGAGATCCTTCATTTAGGTCTTCTTCTTTTTTTTTTTTTCCCAGAGTGTCTTGGCTTTCCATGCCTATAATACTCTCATACTCTCATGGGCTCTTCAGCCAGATCCAAATGCCTTAAGGGCTGATTCTGAGGCCAGAGTGCTATTTAGGACATCTGCATCTGCCATTCTAGGAGTCTGCTGTGTCTCCCCCTTCCCATGTTGGATCCTTCTCTCCCTTTTTGGTTTTATCAGTTAGTATTAGCAGACATTAGTCTTGTTTGTGTGATCCCTTTGACTCTTAGATCTATTAGTGTGATCAATTGTGACCTGAAATTGATCACTTGGACTAGTGAGATGGCATTGGTACATGCCACCTTGATGGGATTGTATTGGAATCCCCTGGCACGTTTCTAACTCCACCATTTGGGGCAAGTCTGATACCTTCCAGAAAATTTTAGATGGAGGATAAGCAAACATGAATGGCTAAAAATTAACAGATAACTGCCAATTTTTATCTTAGTGTTTCTCCCAGATCTGTAGTTAGAAAATCAGAACTGCTGCACAGTCAAATTTGCTGCTGTGGAATTACCTGCTTCTGCCTGACCTACACTCTGGTGGAGGGGAAACTGCCAGCAGTGACTATGAGGACACACCAGGAATTTGTATTTATGTCGTCAGGAACTGGATATATACTACTGCTTAAAGACTCAGTTTCAGGCCTGGTAGGTTCTTCTGTAAAATAGGAAGTGCATGATATCAATAAGAAGTACAGTTAGATATTTCTCTGTCTTGGAAATTCAGCCTGAATATAATCATTACCATCTAACATCTCTCATTTCTCTCTCTAAAGCATTCCTGCATTAGGACACATGTGTGCCTGGAGAAGGCTATGCAGTTTGGTCCCTTTTTAAGTGGAGGCAGATCTGGAGCTAATGCAAAAATCTTGTGAGTGACTGCTGGCATCAAAGAGAGAAAGACTCAGAACCCAGTCTTTCATGGCTGATTTTTTAAAAATCTGGGTTTATAAATCAACAAAGCAGCAGTGTTTATTGTTGGAAGTTATCATTTCAATATAGCCTTAGGTGTTCCTCATAGATTCCATCAAATTAGTTGCTTTAAAACTCCGTGGATAATAGCAGAACTCTATTTGGATAAAGGACACTTAACAGACTTTTAAGAAGTTACATTACATGGCATATGTGTATGCTAGTTTTTAGAAGTCTGCTTTAAGGAACTGTTAGGAAACTCGGGGTGTAGCACATTAATAAGATATAGCACAAATGCCTCTGACATTTAAAATATCCAGTTTACAGATGAATTTCAAGTGAACAAATATCCACTGCCACTCTTGCCCACACTGTTACCCCGCTTGGGGTTTCCAGCAGCACTTCCATGAGGTGCACCTAGTGTGTTCCACAGTCACCCACAGATAGGGTCATGGAGAGAAGTCACAGCATCGTGGAGCTGACTCTTGAAGGCTGAGGTGCACCACATGGGAGACCAGGAGGAAGCACCTGGCTCCTGGCTTCGGATTGGCGCAGCACGCCGGCTGTAGAGGCCATTTGGGGGGTGAACCAACAGAAGGAAGACCTTTCTCTCTGCCTCTCTCTCACTGTCAAATTCTGCTTGTCAAAAAAAAAAAGAAGGCTGAGGTGCAAACTCCTGCACCTTGGAGTCAATCAGTGCTGATTACCTACAGATTTTACCACTTCCAAGCAGAACCTTAGACAAGTTACTTAACCTTTCAGCCTTCATTTCTGAGTCTAAGCAGGAATACTGACATGTGCCTCATGAGATCATTGATAGATTCAAATGAGATGATTCACATGTGGCCCTAACTGAAACCATAGCCCACATGATGCAGTCACGGGGAGAATGAGGGTTAAAGAAACACAGGTACAGTGGGAAAAAATTAATGGGAATACAATTCCACTGTTCTTTCTTGGAGAAAAAGTGAGAGCGAGAGCAAGAGCGAGAGCGAGAGAGAGAGAGAGAGAGAGACCTTTTATCTATTGGTTCACTCCCAGGATACCTGCAACAGAAGGGGCTGGGCCAGAAGCCAGAAGCCAGAAGCCAGGAACTCAATCTAGAGCTCCCATTTGGATACTGGAGACATCTTCTATTGCCCCCAGGGTGTGCATCAGCAGGAAGTTGGAATCAGAAGCAGAGATGGGACTTGAACCCAGGCACTCAGGGGATACAAGTATCTACTGAATCCAACACCCACTCTAGCAATTCTAATTTTACTCAAGTTTCTCACCACCAAGGAGAACCCAGTCTATAACCAATTGCAATATTTCTCAGAGCTGGTTATTTCTTCTGCCTCATTCTCCTATAGCCTGTCTCTGCCATTGCTCACTGACCTGACACCAAAGAACATTCCCTACCTTCCTTGCTATTTCTGTCACTCCCACCCCACTCTCCACCTACGGATCCCACCTTTTCCTCTATTTTTATTACAAAGGTGATTTAACCTCTCTTGAGAAATCCTTTATTTTCAATTTCAGTTTCTCAATCTTATTTTTCTAAGGCAACTTGACATCACAAATACAGAGAAACCATTCTGAGAAAGAAATACTAGGCATATGTCTACAGATTATCAGAGAAGGGAGTTTTAATTAAATCAGAAATTAAAACAATTTCCATGTCAGTATGGGAGGGTGATATAGTAGAAAATTGGCCAACATTCCATATTGATGATTTTCACTCATGATAATATTTAAAGAAAATAGCACAAGGTCAATATTTGTTGGTCTTTCTCCCCTCTGGCATCTGTTCCACATGCTTATTGTAGCAAAACAAACTGTGCCAAAAATAAGTAGCTTAAAACAATGATCATTATTATTATTATTTTTTTTTGACAGGCAGAGTGGACAGTGAGAGAGAGACAGAGAGAAAGGTCTTCCTTTTGCCATTGGTTCACCCTCCAATGGCCGCCGCGGTAGCGCGCTGCGGCCGGCGCACCGCGCTGCTCCGATGGCAGGAGCCAGGTGCCTCTCCTGGTCTCCCATGGGGTGCAGGGCCCAAGCACTTGGGCCATCCTCCACTGCACTCCCTGGCCACAGCAGAGAGCTGGCCTGGAAGAGGGGCAACCGGGACAGGATCGGTGCCCCGACCGGGACTAGAACCCGGTGTGCCGGCGCCGCAAGGCGGAGGATTAGCCTGTTGAGCCACGGCGCCGGCCCAATGATCATTATTATCACTTGTGGTCCTACAGTTGACTGAGCTCAGTTGTCCAGCTCTCACTCATGGTCTTTCATGTGACGGTAGTCAGATTGCAACTGAGGCTGGAGTCATTGAAAGCGCTCTGGTGTCTCAGATAGATGGATAGAAGAGCTGAAGGCTGGCCAGATCTCTCTCTGTTTCTGTCTCTCTCTCTTTTTCTCCCCACCTCCCTCTCCCTTTCCCTCTCTACTCTTCTCCCTTCCTCTATCCCTTTCCTTACAGCTTATCTGAGCTACTGCCCAACATGGCAGGTCAGGGTGCTCTGACATCCTGCATTGCATCTAGCAGGGCTCTATGCAATAGCATAAAAGGCATCACTTTTGTAAATGAAAAGCAAGTCACTGCATCAGCCCAGATTCAATGGGTGGAGACTACATAAGAGAATGAAAACTGGGAGGTTTGGTTGCTGGGGGCCCTCTGTGGAGACCATTTGTTACATACCTCCCTCACTCCACTCCCCTATTTTGGAAATTTATGAAGCTTTGTTAGAGTTCACAGTTTATTTTTCTGAAAGACAGAGTGCCTTGGTCCTACTGACAGCCTCCTACTCTAGCCAATGTTTCTGTGTGGAAACATTCAGTCTTTTCCTTCTAGGAGAGGCAGCCATTCCCAGCAGCAATATTTCGTCTGGGTATCCCCACTAGAAAGGATGAATCACCTTGCATTCCCAGTCTTAATATCACTATGTTTGAAGAGGTCAATAGCCATGAGCCTACCTTGGTCTGACCCCTGGCTAGAGAAAGAATGAGAGTGATTCAAAATCCCTCTGATATATATCCAAGATGAGAGGATGATTCCTTCAAATGAGTTCTCTGACCCAGAGAAAGTTAATGGGTGGTGGACTACCCAAAGCAATGTGAATGGATGACACTCATCAATATCAACTAGTAAGAACATTGCCACAAGGCATGAGATGGAGGGTCCAGTCTGAGCAAGTGACATAATCAGGCACTTGCTTTGTACCACGCTGCTGTATTGCCAGATAAACCAGTAGAAGCTTGCTTTGCCAGCCCCCTGCCCTCTGAAGCTCAGAGGCAGTTGAGCTACAGGGGAAGCTATAATCTGGGGCAACCTTGAGAGTGAATTTATTTTGTACCCCATTTGACCTGAAACTTCCAACACCCCACGCCCAGGCCCACTCAGCAACATTAGGGATTAAATAGGATTCTATAGAAGAGGCTTTGCAATGCAATCATGGTTTAAAGCTGTGATGCTTTGAGGGGTGGGAGTGCTTCTTGGGTTTCTAGACACTACCAGAAGCTTCTTCATAGATTAGGCACTATCATGTATGATTTATACCCTGTGTTTCCATTGATTGAATTTATTCTGAGTGCTTCAGCTTGGGGAGTTCCATCATGCAGCCAAGATTTCATCTCATAGGCATGTAATTTGCTTAAACTCTTCATGAGGCCCAGTGGCTTTTATCATGTCTGTCCAAGTGTCTTTATTTAGTCTGACTGATTTACTCACTGGCTCCAATTGCATGCCTCTGTGGGATGCAGATAAACAGGGGTTTACCCAGAGCTCATAAACAAACTCAAGAATACCTTACAGTTTCCTAGGGCAGAGAGGGTCCTGGGTAGCTGTTCAGAGGGCTGTGGGCCAGCAAAGGGCAACTTGGTCACTGCAGCTTCAGCTAGCAGAGGGAGGCAGCCCTCAGGGATCTCCACTCCATGCCAAGACAAGGGAAACTGACCCTTCTCTCTTCCTCAGCCTGTCTTTTCTCCCTGTCATTTCCAGAGAACCGAAAACCAGAGAGAGAAGAAGAGCAGAAGTGGAAACACAAGCAGACAGTGCTGTGGGCAGAGGCCCGAACCTTGTTTAGGGAAGATAAATGTGGAGCTCTACCTGGACTGGCCTCTGCACATGCGACAAGTGTTAGCACCGTGAGTGCCGAGGAAGGAATGCCCAACCCAACCTTACCGTGTAAAATGAACAAAACACCCGAAATTTCCCTATTAACTTAGCATAATTATAGAAAGCAAGGGATATAGCCTGATGTCATTTTTTTTAAAGATTTGTTTTATTTTTTTTTGAAAGGCAGAGAGAGAGAGAGAGAGAGAGAGAGAGAGAGAGAGAGAGAGAGAGAGTCCATGTGCTGGTGCAGTCTTCAAATGGCTGCAATGACCAGGGCTAAGCCAGGCTGAAGGAGGAGCCTGGGAACTTCATCCAGTCTGTATAGAAATCCCCTATTGGTATTTTGATCTTCAATTCCCTATCTGGCTAATCATGAAATTAAGAACAGTCAGAAAATCAAGATGGCTCTTGAAAATTAAGTCCATAGGAGCCGGTGCTGTGGTGCAATGGATTCAAGCCACAGCCTGCAGTGCCAGAATTCCATATGGGTGTTGGTTCAAGTCCCAGCAGCTCCACTTCTGATCCAGCTGTGTGCTAAAGTCCCTGGGAAAGCAGCAGCAGATGGCCCAAGTTCTTGAGCCCCTGAATCCAGATGGCAGACCTGGAAGAGGCTCCTGGCTTCAGCCTGGCTCAGCTTGGTTGTTGCTGCCATTTAAAGAGTGAACTAGTGGATGGAAGGTTCTCTCTCCATCTCTCTCTCTCCCTCTCTCTAATCTCTCTCTCTGTATCTCTGCCTTTCAAGTAAATAAGTCTAAAAAACAGAAAAATAAAATTAAGTCCAAATTTACAACACCTTTGCAGATTGAGAAATTCAAAATATCCAACTTCTGATGCTAATCTTGCTGCACCGCACTTTTCCTTATCAGCAAACACTGAAAATAAAATAAAAATGAAGGGCCGTTTTGGATGGTTCGCATCTATGTGCACTACAGGCTTGAACAATGTTCTCATCTATGAAATGGGCTAATTGTGTTAGTTCATCTCTCCATGGCATAATAATGCTACTGAGAAATCTCACACACCAACTTCCAGGTTGAGACTGCAAATGTGCCATGGAGCATAGAGACTTAGTTAAGGTTGTATGCTGTTCAATGACTAGTTGACTGCTGATAGTGGAGTTCCCCACAGTCATTTTTTAAAGATTTTTTTTTATTTATTTGAAAGTCAGAGTTACACAGAGAGAGGAGAGGGAGAGAGAGAAAGAGAGAGAGAGAGAGAGAGAGAGGTCTTCCATCTGATGGTTCACTCCCCAATTGGCTGCAATGGCTGGAGCTGCGCTGATCCGAAGCCAGGAGCCAGGAGCTTCCTCTGGGTCTGCAATGTGGGTGCAGGGCCTCAAGGACTTGGGCCATCTTGTACTGCTTTCCCAGGCCATAGTAGAGAGCTGGATTGGAAGTGGAGCATCCTGGTTTCGGGTCTCGAATCGGCACCCGTATGGGGTGTCGGTGCTTCAGGCCAGGGCATTAACCCGCTACACCACAGTGCCAGCCCAGCCCCACAGTCATTATTCTGGTCAAATGGACACAAGCTGAAGTTCAGCATTAAAAACTGTACTCCAGGGGCTGGTATTGTAGTGTAGCAGGCTAAGCCACTTCCTACAACACCAGCATTCATATAGGCACCAGTTCAAGCCCTGGTAGCTCCACTTCTGATCCAGCTCCCTGCTAGTGGCCTAAGAAAAGCACAAGGTGGTTCAAGTATTTGGGCCCCTGCCAACCATATGGGAGAACTAGATGAAGGTTCTGGCTCCTGGCTTCAACCTGGCCCAACCCTGGCCATTGCAGCCATCTAGAGAGTGAACCAGCAGATGGAAGTTCTCTCTCTCTCTCTCCTCTCTCCTCTCTCCTCTCTCTCTCTGTGTCTCTATATAACTCTTTCTTTCAAATAAATAAATAAATCTTAAAAAAGAATTGTGTTCTTCATATACCATTTAGAAACAATAATTTTAGTGCTGGGCAAAATATTAAACATACGTTTTCTGTCAACAAACCCAATACAATGAGATATTTAGTAGAAATGTAGAATTAATAGAGTTCATGCTAAATATATTCTGTTGAAATGAAATCTTACATTCTAACCATTAAACTAGCACATCTAAGTCTTTTCTAAAATTATGCACAGCACTGACATGTACATTCACATTAACATACACAAATTATTTAAAGAAAGAAGTGAGTTGCAATACATCTCACTAGTCAAAGTGATCAGTTTTAGTTCATAGTTGATCATACTGATAGGTTTAAGAGTCAAAAGGATCACATAAACAAGAATAGTGTCTGCTAATACTAACTGATAGAATTAAAAAGGAGAGAACGATCCAACATGGGAAGCAGGATACACAGCAGACTCATAGAATGGCAGATGTCCTAAACAGCACTCTGGCCTCAGAATCAGCCCTTAAGGCATTCCGATCCAGCTAAAAAGCCCATGAGAGTATTTTAGGCATGGAAAGCCAAGACATCTGGCAAAAAAAATGACCTAAATGAAAGATCTCTGTGAGTGAGATCCCAGTGAAAAGAACGGGCCATGAAAGAAGGAGGTACCTTTCTCTGAAGGGAGGAGAGGACTTCCACTTTGACTATGACCTTGTCTGAATAAGATCGAAGTCGGTGAACTCAAAAGGCTTCCACAGCCTTGGCAACTCATGACAAGAGCCTAGGGTAATTACTGATGCCATAAACAAGAGTGTCAGTTGTTAAATGAACAACAGGAGTCACTGTGCACTTACTCCTCATGTAGGAGCTCTGTCCTTAATGTGATGTACTATGTGAATTAACGGTATAACTAGTACTCAAACAGTACTTTATACTTTGTGTTTCTGTGTGGGTGCAAACTGTTGAAATCTTTACTTAGTATATATTAAATTGATCTTCTGTATACAAAGATAATTGAAAATGAATCTTGATGTGAATGGGATGGGAGAGGGAGAGGAGATGGGGTGGTTGCGGGTGGGAGGGAGATTATGGGGGGGAAAAGCCGCTATAATCCAAAAGTTGTACTTTGGAAATTTATATTTAATAAATAAAAGTTAAAAAATAGAAGATATAGAATTAAAATATCAATAGGTAGCAATTAAACCAAATTTTTGAAAATCTAACCTCCATGACTCCATTAAGTTTAAATTATAAGACCTGCCTAATACCATTGCATGGAATTCTATGTATTACAACTCACTTCTTTTCAAATAATTTGTGTATGTTAATGTGAGTGTACATGTCAGTGCTGTGTATAATTTTAGAAAAGACTTAGATGTGCTAGTTTAATGGTTAGAATGTAAGATTTCATTTCAACAGAATATATTTAGCATGAACTCTAGTAATTCTACATTTCTACTAAATATCTCATTGTATTGGGTTTATTGACAGGAAGCCTATGCTTAATATTTTATTTTCCCTAAATGATTTTCTGTAAATTTGCATATGGTCAAATTTCCAAAGGAAACTTGACCAATATTCAAAAAACGCTATGTAGAGATCCACTGTATGTAGAGATCCACTGAGGTTTTGCAGTCTAGTGCTCTTGCGTGTGGGTTAGTGCTGATGATGAAGAGCAGCAATGAATGTGGCCCCAACTCCACAGGGTGGATGTGAAGCCAAATCAGCGTCAAGCAAGGGGAGCTCACTGGTGTTTGCTGTCAGTGGATTTCTGATACCTGAAACCATGCTGGACACTAATCCTCACTTCCATTCCATTTTAGCCACTAGCTATTTTTAGGTCCAAGAACCTGAGACTTAACATCAAAGGTTAAATTTAGTGATGAGTGTGAAAGAGGGAGCTGATGCAGTCTCTGTCTCTTCCAACTGAAAACACATCATCAGGTTTGGGTAAAATGCACTTGCCTCAGGTGCAAAAAGAACATAAAGAAAGGACAGCAAGGAGGGAAAGGGGGGCTCACTGGAAAGTTGGGTCTGATCTTTGGCTGCACTCCATTTGTCCTGTGGGACAGGTTCCCAGACAGGATTTGATTTAGTGCTGCAATAGTGAAAATGTAATATACTATCACAAACATTTCGTGATGATTGTCTATATTAAGATTACGACAGGATGTTTTATGGTTCTCTGGGGGGTAGATCAGCTATTATAAAAACAGAAAATAATCAGTGTAACCTATGTTTCCCAGAATGTACCCTACAGCAGTGTATAAGCAAGGGGGCAGGGAGCCATACTCCTCACAGTTAAACTCCAGGATGTCAGCATATCCTGCTCACATACCTGGGAAGTAAAATTCCCTTTCAAGCCAGCTTGTCATTCACATGGCATAGGATGGCTTTCTTCCCTGCTTAGCGGTCCTTATCCCACAATGAATTAAAGAGCTCATACTGTCTTACTGGCTGCTTTCTCTTATCTGGAGTCAAGGGCTCACCTGCTTTGTGCCTATAGAGTTGTAGTAGCTGTTGGTTGTTCCATGCTAATCATGTCTTTGCCGCCATGTATATCATCTTTGGGGATTCAGGTCTCTGTACACACACACACACACACACCCTAGAACCTTCACTGTGTTGAAAGTCATCTTTCTCTGATAGAATTTAGGCCATGCTGTGGACCCTGGCGACCCATACAAGCCTTTCCCCTTGGGTCCCCCAAGTGAATCCACCTTGACAACTGAGATTTTTTGTGTTGTATGACTTAAAAAGATGAGGGGCTAAGATCACTATGTCTGTCCTTTCACATGGGCCTTATGCTGCTTCTTCACAACCCCTTTCCCATCCACCTACCAGAATGTTCTACTGCAGTCTTCCTCCAGAACAGTGGACGTCTGTGTGCACATATCACATAGATGGTTCTACTCCACCCTGGCTTGCTGGCTCCACCACTTGGACCCTGTTCTATGCTTCTAGTGAGATGTTTACAGCCCCTTGAGAAGGCTAGCCAACTCCTGAAAAACTGTTCTCACATATGGCATTGGTACTGTTTCTTGGGGCTGGGTGCTCTGGAATAAGCATTTTTTAAAGATTTACTTATTTATTTGAAAGAGTTACATAGAGAGAGAAGGAGAGGCAGAGAGAGACAGAGAGAAAGAGAGAGAGAGAGAGGGAGGTCTTCCATCCATTGGTTCACTCCCTAATTGAACGCAACTGCTGGAGCTACACTGATCCAAAGCCAGGAGCCAGGAGCTTCTTCTGGGTCTCCCATGCGGATGCAGGGGCCAACGGACTTGGGCCATCTTCTACTGCTTTCCCAGGCCATAGCAGAGAGCTGAATAGGAAGAAGAGCAGCGGGGACTCAAACCAGTGCCCATATAGGATGCCGGCACTGCAGGTGGTGGCTTTATTCCCTAGGCCACAGAGCTGGCCCCACCCTCACATTTAAAATGCAAATCACCTCTGACTGGAATCTCTTGCCAGGTTTGCCTGTGCCTTCTGGGGCCTTATGCCCTCATCTGTAAAATGGGGAAGTCATGTGTGTACCGTGCTTAGAACCCTACCTGGCCCGAGTGAATCCTCAGTAAAACAGTCGCCATGAGTGCCATATAATAACAACTTCAGACAACATTAGTGCCACAGCTGTGTCCCTATCATCTGGTAGAGCTCCTAGGCTAACCAGTGTTCCAACCACGGTTTGTTGAGTGGATGATGTTACAGAAAACCTCACAGATCAGAGGTTGGCTGGACCAAGAGGTACATTTTAGGAAGCAATGGAAAGTTAGAAGGTAGCACTCCTGTATACCTGTCTCCAACCCTCTGTTAACCTGTCTAGTGTCACTGTGGCCCCCAGGTGAGGCAGGAGACAGGACAAAGAACAAGATTCCTTCAATTAGGTACTATTCTTCCTATGACATTTACATGATTTAAAAGTTGAGGATTCATTAAAAAGTCCTTCACTGTCTTTCTAATTCCCCTCAAAACCATGCTTCCTCCCTAGATAACCTGTTGGCAAGTGCTGGATAATTAGGATCATGGGGACACATTAATTGGGCTCACTTTAACACTGGCAACAGATGCATGGATATGTCTATACACAGCAGTTTTTCATTGGCATCTAAGATGGCTTGTTAAAATACCAAGTGCATATTACCCCTTCTAGGTCTGGGTATGAGCAGAGACAAGAAGGGGGGCCCAGTATTCTGTCCATAAAAACTATTTCACCTGTCCCCTACCATTGTTGATTTTCCCACATGCATCATAAAGGCAATGTTTGAAAACTTGCTATTTATTATATACAAACTCCTGAATTGAAATTATACAATGAGAAAACATATCACATTGTCTGTGGTTTAGCTATTATAGGTTTTGTCCTGCCTTGCATGGGGCTCAGAAACAGTCTCTCCCTAGCAATCAGGGAAATGCAAATCAAAACCACAATGAGGTTTCACCTCACCCCAGTTAGAATGGCTCACATTCAGCAATCTACCAACAATAGATGCTGGAGAGGAGGTGGGGAAAAGGGACACTAACCCACTGTTGGTGGGAATGCAAACTGGTTAAGCCACTATGGAAGTCAGTCTGGAGATTCCTCAGAAACCTGAATATAACCCTACCATACAACCCAGCCATCCCACTCCTTGGAATTTACCCAAAGGAAATCAAATTGGCAAACACAAAAGCTGTCTGCATCTTAATGTTTATTGCAGCTTAATTCACAATAGCTAAGACCTGGAACCAACCCAAATGCCCATCAACAGTAGACTGGATTAAGAAATTATGGGACATGTACTCTATAGAATACTATACAGCAGTAAAAAAAAAAAAAAACAACGAAATCCGGTCATTTGCAACAAGATGGAGGAATCTGGAAAACATCACACTGAGTGAAATAAGCCAGTCCCAAAGGGACAAATATATGTTCTCCCTGATTGGTGACAACTAACCAAGCACCAAAAAGGAAACCTGTTGAAGTGAAATGGACACTATAAGAAACAATGACCTGATCAGCTCTTGTCCTGACTCTTGATGTACAATGTAATACTTTATCCTTTTTAGTATTTTTTTTGTTCTAGTTTGTACTATTGGTTGAACTCTGTAATTAACACACAATTATTCTTAGGTGTTTAAACTTAACTGAAAAGTGATCCCTGTTAAATATAGAAGTGGGAATAAGAGAGGGAAGAGATGTACAATTTGGGGCATGCTCAAGCTGACTTGCCCCAAATGGTGTAGTTAGAAATGTGCCAGGGGATTCCAATACAATCCCATCAAGGTGGCATGTACCAATGCCATCTCACTAGTCCAAGTGATCAATTTCAGGTCACAATTGATCATATTGATATGTCTAAGAGTCAAAGGGATAACACAAACTAGACTAGTGTCTGCTAATACTAACTGATAGAATAAAAAAGGGAGAGAACGATCCAACATAGGAAGCGGGATACAGAGCAGGCTCATAGAATGGTACATGTCCTAAACAGCACTCTGGCCTCAGAATCAGCCCTTGAGGCATTTGGAACTGGCTGAAGAGCCCATGAGGTATTTTAGGCATGGAAAGCCAAGACATCTGGCAAAAAAAATGACCTAAATGAAAGATCTCTGTGAGATCCCAGTAGAAAGAATGGGGCCATCAAAGAAAGAGGTACCTTTCTCTGAAGGGAGGAGAGAACTTCTACTTTCACTATGACCCTGTCTGAGTAAGATCGAAGTCGGTGAACTCAAAAGGCTTCCATAGCCTTGGCAACTCATGACTAGAGCCTAGGGACATTACTGATGCCATAAACAAGAGTGTCAATTTGTTAAGTCAACAACAGGAGTCACTGTGTACTTACTCCTCATGTGGGATCTCTGTTCTTAATGTGTTGTCCAATGTGAATTAATGGTATAACTAGTACTGAAACAGTATTTTACACTTTGTGTTCTGTGTGGGTGCAAACTGATGAAATCTTTACTTCATATATACTAAATTGATCCTCTGTATATAAGGATAATTGAAAATGAATCTTGATGTGAATGGGATGGGAGAGGGAGCAGGAGATGGGAGGGTTGCGAGTGGGAGGGAAATTATTGGGGGGAGCCATTGTAATTCATAAACTGTACTTTGGAAATTTATATTTAATAAATAAAAGTTTAAAAAAGGGTTAGGGTTAGTGTTCAGGTTATGCTTAGGTTTTACATTTCATTAAGGTTAGTGTTAGTTCTAGGGTTTAAGGTTAGGGTTAGGTTGAGGATTAAGATTAATGTTCCAGTTGCATTAGATTTACCATTAGGGATAGGGTTAGGGTAGAGTTACGTTTCAGAGTAGGTTAGGGTTAAGGTTAAGGTTAGGGATACTGTTAGGTTTGGGGCTTTGTTGGGGGTAGCGTTATGGGTTAGGGTTAGTTGCTAGTGTTAGGGTTAGGTTTAGAGTTCTGAGTAGGGTTTTACTTTAAAGTTAGGGTTAGAGTTCAGCTGGGGTTGTGGTTTTAGCATGGTTAGAGCTACTTTTAGGTTTGGTATTCATTAGGGTTTGTTTTAGTGTTAGATCTAAGTTTAGGGTTAGGATGAGGGGGAGGGTTAGGGTTCATGGTTGCATTAGGTTGACCATTAGGGTTATGGCTAGGTTTGTGTTTCTACGGGGTTAAGGTTAGGGTTAGGATTTTGGGCTAGGGTTATGGTTAGTGTTAGGGTTATATTTAAGGTTCTGGATATGTTTAGAGTTAGTGTTAGGGTTAAGGTTTCATGTTTGGGTTAGGGTTAGGGTTAGGGTTAGGGTTAGGGTTAGGACTATGCTTAGGTTTGGGGTTTTGTTAGGGTTAGGGATAGTGTTAGGGTTATGTTTAGGGTTCTGGCAAGGGTTTGAGTTTAGGATTAGGATTCACATTGGAGTTCAGCTATTTTTAGGGCTAGGGTTAGGGTTAGGGCCACATAGGTTTTAGGTTTCATTAAGGTTAGTGTTAGGGTTTAAGGTTAGGTTTATGATGAAGATTAGGGTTATGTTTCAGTGTTGCACTAGGCTTACTATTAGGGTAGTGTTAAGTTTCAGTCAAGGGTTAGTATTAGTGTTAGGGTTAGGGCTGTATTATGTTTAATTTTCTTTTAGGGATAGGGTTAAGTTTGCATGAGGGTTAGAGTTATGATTCAGGCATGTGTTAATGTTAGGCTTGGGTGAGGGTTAGGGTTAGGTTTGGGGATAAAGTTAGCATTAGTGTTGGGGTTGCCATTAGTATTAGGGTTAGTTTTAGGTTTAGGGCTATGCTTATGTTTGTAGTTTCTTTAGGCATAGAGGTTATGATTAGGTTTTGGGTTAGTTTTGGTTTTGGTTTAGGGCTATGCTTATTTTAGGGATTTCAGTACTATTAGAGTTAGGGTGAGAATGAGTTTAAGAGTTAGGGTTCAGGCTTGTGTTAGGTTTACTATTAGGACTAGTGTTAGGGTTAGGGTTCAGGCTAAGGCTACTGTTAGGGTTGGAGTAGGGCTATGCCCTTTTTTGGGTTTCTTTAGGGTTAGAGCTAGGGTTAGGCTGGAGGGTTAAGCTTAGAATGAAGGTTGTGATTAGGATTTGTGCATTCACTAATATTAGAGTTAGGTTTAGGGTTAGTTTCAGGTTAGGTTTAGGGTTATGGTAAGTGTTGAGGTTATGGTTTATTTGGGGGTTTTTCTTGGGTTAGGATTGGTATTAGGGTTTAGGATTGGAATTAGGATTAGGGATTAGGTTAGGGTTATGTGTTTGTTTAGGTTTGGTGTTTCATTAGGCTTAGGGTTAGTGTTAGGGTTTAAGATTATGGTTAAATCTAGTGATAGAGCTAGGTTTAGGATTCTATCTATGGTACAAGTTTAGGGTTAACATTAGGGTTTATGTTCAGCTAGGGTTAGGGTTATGGTTAGGGTTAGTGCTATGGTTATGTTTGGGATTTTCTTAGAATTAGGGTTATAATTAAGATGTAAGTTTAAGGTTAGGAAGAGGGTTTGGGTAAAGATTTGGGCTTGCTTTAAGCTTACCAAGGTTTAAGGTTAGAATTAGGGTTAGGGTTATTGTTAGGGCTTACATTAGTGTTAGCATTAGGGTTAGGTTCAGTGTTAGGATTAGATTTAGGTTTTGTGCTAAGGTTAGAGATAGGGTAGCCTTAAGCAATACACTCAGATTTAAGTTTTCATTTAGGTAAAGGTTAGTATTGGGATTTAATGTTAGGTAGGGTGAGGAATAGGGTTAGTGGTAGTGTTAGGGATCAGGCTAGTTTTAGGGTTAGGGATATGCTTATGTTTGAGGTTTCTTTAGGTTAGCCTTTGGATTTGGGTATAGGGTTAAGGTTAGGATGAGGGTTTGAGTTAGGGTTTGGGCTTGCATTGGGAATACTATTGGGGTTAGGGATCAGGTTAGGAATAAGGTTAGCATTATAACTATATATAAATTTTTGGTTTAGTTAGGGTTAGGATTAGTGTCAGGATTAGGGGTAAGGGTTAGGTTTTGAGTTAGGGTTACGGCCATGCTTAAATTTAGAATTTTCTTCTGGTTAGGGTTAGTGTCAGGGTTTAAAGTTAAGATTAGGTCTAGCATTAAGGTTAGGATTCTTTTTCTGGCTAGGGTTAGGTTTAGGGTGAGGGTTAGAGTTTGGTTTAGGGTTAGAGTTAGGTTTCAAGCTATGGTTAGGGTAACTGTTAGATTTTAGGATTAGGGCTTGTGTTAGGGTCAGGTTAAGGGTTCTGGCTAGGGTATGGGTTTATGGTTAGTTTAGATTAGGGTTCAGCTAAGGTTAGGGTTTGGGCTAGGATTATGGCTACACTTATGTTTGGGGTCTCATTAGAGTTAGGGTTAGGGCTACACTTATGTTTTGATTTTGTTAGGTTTCTATTAGGATATAGATTTTGGGTAGCGCTAATGTTAAGGTTAGGATTAGGGTTAGTTCTATGCATGTGTTTGATGTGTTGTTAGGGTTAGGATTAAGATTTTGGTGTAGGGTAAATTTAGGATGAAGGTTCAGTTAAGATTCGGGCTTGCTTCTGGGTTACCTTTGGATTAATGTTAGTGTTAGGTTTAATGTTAAGTTAGGACTATGATTAGGGTTAGAGTTAGGGTTAGGACTATTTTTAGCTTTAGTTTTTTATTGTTGTTATTGTAAGGGTTAGGGTTAGGATTATGGTATAGGGTTAAGGTTAGGATGTGGGTTAGGGTTAAATTTGGGCTTTCATTAAGTTTACCATTAGGTTTCTGTTAAGATTAGGATTAGGGTTAGTGTCAGTCTAGGGTTAGGGTTAGGGTTAGCGTTGCACTTACGTTTGAGGTTTCGTTACAGTTTGGGTTAGTGTTTTGGTTTGGGATAGGGTTAGGATGAGAGTTAAGGTTAAGGTTTGCATTTGCATTAGGTTTACTGTTAGGGATAGGGTTAGAGTGAAGGGCTGCACTTATGTTTAGGTTTCTGCAGGGTTAGGGTGAGGGTTTTGATTTAGGTTTAGGACTAGTGTTAGGGTTAGGTTTAAGGTTCTGGATATATTTAGGGTGAGGATTAGGTTTCAAGATTGAGTTACAGTTAGGGTTAGGATTAAGAGTATATTTCAGTTTGGGGTTTAATTAGGGTTAGGGTTAGTGCTAGGTTTTTGTTTTTTGGGGGTTATGGCTAGTGTTAAGATTATAATTATGGTTCTAGCAGGGGTTTGCGTTTAGGATTAGGGTTTGTGTTAGGGTTCATCTATTTTTAGGGTTAGGGTTAGGGTTTGGGCTATACTCAAGGTTAGAATGATTGTTAGGGTTAATATTTGTACTTGCATTAGATTTACTGTTAGGTTTCAGGTTAAGGTAGGGTTAGGGTTAGTGTTCAGGCTAGGGTTATGGTTAGGGCTACACTTGGGTTTGAGGTTTCATTATAGTTAGTGTTAGTGTTACCATTTAGAGCTAGAGTTGGGGTGAGGGTTATGGTTAGGATTAGGGTTAGTGTTCAGGTTTGTGCTGGATTTACCATTAATAGTGTTAGAGTGTTAGAGTTAGTTTTTGCGCTATGGTTCGGGTTAAGGTTAAGACTATGCTTAGGTTTGGGTTTTTGTTAGGATTTATGTTATTGTTAGGGTTTTGATTTGGGTTAGGGTTAGCATTTGGATTGCGTTTAGGGTTCTGGTTTAGAGTTAGGAATATATTAGTTTTGGTGTTTAATTATGCTTTTGGTTAGTATTAGGGTTTAGCATTGGGGTTAGAGTGAGCTTTAGAGTTATAATTTTGGTTAGGGATTGAGAATGAGTTTTAGAGTTAGGGTTATGGTTACTGTTCAGTTCTTTTTTAAAGCTTTTATTTAATGAATGCAAATTTCATAGCTACAACTTTAGAATACAGTGGTTCTTTACCCCATACCCATTCTCCCAGCCCCACTCCCATCTCACCTCCTACTCCTTCTCCCATTATGTTCTTCATTAAGATTCATTTTTAATTAAACTACATACAGAAGACCAACTCTATACTAAGTAAAGATTTCAACAGTTTGCACCCCCACACACAATATAAAGTATTGTTTGAGACCAAGTTTTGCAGTTTATTCTCATAGTACAACTCATTAAGAACAGAGGTCCTACATGGGGAGTAAGTGCACAGTTACTTTTGTTATTAATTCAAAAATTGTCACTCTTATTTATGATGTCAGTGGTCACCTGAGGGTTTTTCCATTAGGTGCCAAGGCTATGGAGTTTGTGGCCACAAACTCCCTCAGTATTTAGACAAGTCTGCAGGCAAAGTTGAAGTTCTTTCCTCCTTTCAGAGAAAACTATGTCCTTCTTTGACAGTCTCTCCTTCCAACTGGGGTCTCACAGAGATTCTTCGTGTAGGATATTTTTTGCCACAGTGTCTTGGCTTTCCATGCCTGAACTGCTCTCATGGGCTTTTCAGTCACATCTGAATGCCTTAAGGGCTGACTCTGAGGTCAGTGTGTTACTTAAAGAGTTTGTGATTCTATGAGTGCTGTGTGGACTGCTTTCCATGTTGAATGTTCCCTCCTTTTTAATTCTGCATATAATTATTACCAGGCACTTTATTCTATTTATATGATCTCTTTAACATTTAATCCTATCTATATGGTCATTTTAACACTTAATATGATAAGTTAATGGGGCGGAGCCAAGATGGCGGATAGTGAGAACGTGCGCCCATAGTTTGGGAAAATAAAGTTTCATAAAAGTGGAATTACTGTAGCCTCAGGAAAAGACTCAAGAAAAAAACTGCAGAGGAAACGCTTCCGGATCTAGTGGATGTGACACAGAGGACCTACAAGGAGCCCACCACGTGGAAACTGAACCGCGGGAGCCAAGCCACAGAATCTCACCAGCGCGGGAATGAATGGGAGGTAAGACAAAAGCCTCAGAAACCCGAGACATTGGTGGGGAAAGGCAGAGGCCTCTCCACTCACCAAACAAAACTAAGCAAAACAAACAGCAGGTGCCATTTTACATATGTAAAGCACCAACGAGTACACAAACTCAGTAACCTTGGGACTGTGGCGAAACTTGAGAACACATTGAGGGCTGCATAAACTCTTTGTGTGGTCCAGGGGTAGATCAAATGAATACTCACAGAGGCCAGATTTCAACTACCCTCAATTCCACTCAGCTATGTGGAATTACTTCCCAACTGAGTCAAAAAAAAAAAAAAAGAAAGAGAGAGATCGAGCAAGGAGCAAGGGAGAGAACAATCTGGGTGAGTCACTTTTTGCACAGCCATAAACCTGAAGAATCAAGCAGAGCTCTCTGGCCACAACCATCACAGCCTCTAAGGATCCATCAAAGCAGACAGCCCACTTAGAGGCATAGTATAACGAGAAAAAAAAACACAGCAAAAAAAATATATAAATTATCTCCAACATGCTAAAAAACAAACGTAGAAACAGAGGTAACAAGAGCAAGGAAGACACTATGATGCACCCAAATGAACAAGACACCCCAATGCAAGATTATGAAGATGAAGAGATAGAGGAAATGCAAGAAGCGGATCTCAAAAAATTGATAAGAACATTAAGAAGTTCTCAAAAACAAATTCTTGGACTACAGAAATCCTTAATGGATAAGATAGAAAATCTCTCTCGTGAAAATGAAATATTAAGGAGGAATCAAAATGAAATGAAACAACTAGTAGAACAAGAAACTGTGATAGTGACAAGAAACCATAATGAAATGAAGAACTCAATAGATCAAATGACAAACACATTAGAGAGCCTTAAAAACAGAATGGGCGAAGCAGAAGAGAGAATATCGGAATTATAAGACAGAAAACAGGAAAGGAAACAGTCAAACCAAAGAAAAGAAGAAGAAATCAGAAATCTAAAAAATACTGTCAGGAATCTGCAGGATACTATTAAAAAACCCAACATTCGGGTTCTAGGAGTTCCTGAAGGCATGGAGAGGGAGAAAGGATTAGAAGGCCTTTTTAGTGAGATACTAGCAGAAAATTTCCCAGGTTTGGAGAAGGACAGAGTCATCCTAGTACAGGAAGCTCATAGAACCCCTAATAAACATGACCAAAAGAGATCCTCACCACGACATGTTGTAATCAAACTCACCACAGTGAAACACAAAGAAAAGATCCTAAAATGTGCAAGAGAGAAATGCCAAATTACTCTCAGAGGATCTCCAATTAGACTCATAGCTGACTTCTCATCAGAAACCCTACAAGCTAGGAGAGAATGGCAAGATATAGCCCAGCTACTAAGAGAGAAAAACTGCCAGCCCAGAATATTATATCCTGCAAAGCTCTCATTTGTGAATGAAGGTGAAATAAAGACCTTTCACAGCAAACAGAAATTTAAAGAATTTGTCACCACTTGTCCAGCCCTGCAAAAGATGCTTAAAGATGTGATACACGCAGAAACACAGAAACGCGGTCACCAATATGAAAGTAGGTAAAGGAAAGAAACCTCACAGCAAAAGATCACAGCAATCTCAAACCATGTATTAGATAAAAATCTTTGGCAAATGACAGGGCAAAGTCATTCCTTCTCAATAGTCACATTGAATGTTAATGGCTTGAACTGTCCAGTTAAAAGACACCGATTGGCTGATTGGGTTAAGGAACAAAACCCATCTTTTTGCTGCTTACAAGAAACTCATCTTTCCAACAATGATGCATACAGACTGGATGTGAAAGGCTGGAAAAAGATGTACCATGCCAACAGAAATAAAAAAAGAGCGGGCGTAGCCATCTTAATATCGGGCAACATAAACTTTACCACAAAAACTGTTAGGAGAGACAAAGAGGGGCACTATATAATGATTAAGGGATCCATTCAACAGGAAGATATAACGATTATCAATGTATATGCACCTAATTACAGGGCACCAGTTTATTTAAAAGACTTGTTAAGGGACTTAAAGGGAAACTTAGACACCAATACAATAGTACTGGGGGACTTCAATACTCCACTCTCAGAGATAGACAGATCAACAGGACAGAAGATCTACCAGGAGACAGTAGATTTAAATGACACTATAGCCCAAATGGATCTAACAGATATCTACAGAACTTTTCATCCTGCATCTAAAGACTTTACATTCTTCTCAGCAGTACATGGAACCTTCTCTAGGATTGACCACATACTAGGCTATGAAGCAAGTCTCAGCAAATTCAAAAGAATTAGAATCATACCATGCAGCTTCTCAGACCACAAAGGAATGAAATTGGAAATTAGCAACTCAGGAATCCCTAGAGCACGTGCAAACACATGGAGATTGAACAACATGCTCCTGAATGAACAATGGGTCATAGAAGAAATTAAAAGAGAAATCAAAAATTTTCTGGAAGTAAATGAGGATAAAAGCACAACATACCAAAAACCTATGGGATACAACAAAAGCAGTGTTAAGAGGAAAGTTTATATCAATAGGTGCCTACATCAAGAAATTGGAAAGGCACCAAATAGATGAGCTTTCAAGTCATCTCAAGGATCTAGAAAATCTGCAGCAACCAAACCCAAACCCAGTAGGAGAAGAGAAATAATTAAAATCAAAGAAGAAATCAACAGGATTGAATCCAAGGAAACATTACAAAAAATCAACCAAACGAGGAGCTGTTTTTTTGAAAAAATAAACAAAATTGACACCCCATTGGCCCAACTAACTAAAAAAAGAAGAGAAAAGACCCAAATCAATAGGATCACAGATGAAAAGGGAAACGTAACAACAGACACCACAGAAATAAAAAGAATCATCAGAAATTACTACAAGGACTTGTATGCCAGCAAACAGGGAAATCTATCAGAAATGGACAGATTCTTGGACACATACAACCTCCCTAACTTGAGCCAGGAAGACATAGAAAACCTAAACAGACCCATAACTGACACAGAAATTGAAACAGTAATAAAGGCCCTCCCAACAAAGAAAAGCCCAGGACCAGATGGATTCACTGCTGCGTTCTACCAGACATTTAGAGAAGAACTAACTCCAATTCTTCTCAAACTATTCAGAACAATCGAAAAAGAGGGAATCCTCCCAAATTCTTTCTATGAAGCCACCATCACCTTAATTCCTAAGCCGGAAAAAGATGCAGCATTGAAAGAGAATTACAGACCAATATCCCTGATGAACATAGATGCAAAAATACTCAATAAAATTCTGGCCAATAGAATGCAACAACACATCAGAAAGATCATCCACCCAGACCAAGTGGGATTTATCCCTGGTATGCAGGGATTGTTCAACATTTGCAAAACAATCAACGTGATACACCACATTAACAGACTGCAGAAGAAAAACCATATGATTCTCTCAATAGACGCAGAGAAAGCATTTGATAAAATACAACACCCTTTCATGATGAAAACTCTAAGCAAACTGGGTATGGAAGGAACATTCCTCAATACAATCAAAGCAATATATGAAAAACCCACGGCCAACATCCTATTGAATGGGGAAAAGTTGGAAGCATTTCCACTGAGATCTGGTACCAGACAGGGATGCCCACTCTCACCACTGCTATTCAATATAGTTCTGGAAGTCTTAGCCAAAGCTAATAGGCAAGAAAAAGAAATTAAAGGGATACAAATTGGGAAGGAAGAACTCAAACTATGACTCTTTGAAGATGATATGATTCTTTATTTAGGGGACCCAAAGAATTCTACTAAGAGACTACTGGAACTCATCAAAGAGTTTGGCAAAGCAGTAGGATATAAAATCAATGCACAAAAATCAACAGCCTTTGTATACACAGGCAATGCCATGGCTGAGGAAGAACTTCTAAGATCAATCAATTCACAATAGCTAAAAAAACAATCAAATACCTTGGAATAAACTTAACCAAGGATGTTAAAGAGCTCTATGATGCAAACTACAAAACCTTAAAGAAAGAAATAGAAGAGGATACCAAAAAATGGAGAAATCTTCCATGCTCATGGATTGGAAGAATCAATATCATCAAAATGTCCATTCTCCCAAAAGCAATTTATACATTCAATGCAATACCAATCAAGATACCGAAGACATTCTTCCCAGATCTGGAAAAACTGCTGAAATTCATATGGGGAGACAGAAGACCTCGAATAGCCAAAGCAATCTTGTACAACAAAAACAAAGCCAGAGGCATCACAATACCAGATTTCAGGACATACTACAGGGCAGTTGTTATCAAAACAGCATGGTACTGGTACAGAAACAGATGGATAGACCAATGGAACAGAATAGAAACACCAGAAATCAATCCAAACATCTACAGCCAACTTCTATTTGATCAAAGATCCAAAACTAATCCCTGGAATAAGGACAGCCTATTCAATAAATGGTGCTGGGAAAATTGGATTTCCACGTGCAGAAGCTTGAAGCGAGACCCATACCTTTCACCTTACACAAAAATTCACTCAACGTGGATTAAAGACTTAAATATACGAACCGAAACCATCAAATTATTAGAGAGCATTGGAGAAACCCTGCAAGATATAGGTACAGGCAAAGACTTCTTGGAAAAGACCCCAGGAGCACAGGCAGTCAAAACCAAAATTAACATTTGGGATTGCATCATATTGAGAAGTTTCTGTACTGCAAAAGAAACAGTCAGGGAAGTGAAGAGGCAACCGACAGAATGGGAAAAAATATTTGCAAACTATACTACAGATAAAGGGTTGATAACCAGAATCTACAAAGAAATCTAGAAAATCCACAACAACAGAACAAACAACCCTACTTAAGAGATGGGCCAGTGACCTCAATAGACATTTTTTGAAAGAGGGAATCCAAATGGCCAACAGACACATGAAAAAATGTTCAAGATCACTAGCAATCAGAGAAATGCAAATCAAAACCACAATGAGGTTTCACCTCACCCCGGTGAGAATGGCTCACATTCAGAAATCCACGAACAATAGATGCTGGAGAGGATGCGGGAAAAAAGGGACACTAACCCACTGTTGGTGGGAATGCAAACTGGTTAAGCCACTATGGAAGTCAGTCTGGAGATTCCTCAGAAACCTGAACATAACCCTACCATACAACCCAGCCATCCCACTCCTTGGAATTTACCCAAAGGAAATTAATTTGGCAAATAAAAAAGCCATCTGCACATTAATGTGTATTGCAGCTCAATTCACAATAGCTAAGTCCTGGAACCAACCCAAATGCCCATCAACAGTAGACTGGTTTAAGAAATTATGGGACATGTACTCCATAGAATACTATAAAGCAGTAAGAAACAATGAAACCCAGTCATTTGCAACAAGATGGAGCAATCTGGCAAACATCATGCTGAGTGAATTAAGCCAGTCCCAAAGAGACAAATATCATTTGTTTTCCCTGATCGGTGACAACTGAGCGCCAAAGGGGAAACCTGTTGAAGTGAAATGGACACTATAAGAAACTTTGACCTGATCAGCTCTTGAGCTGGCTCTAGATGTACAATGTAATACTTTATCCTTTTTAGTTTGTCGTTGTTGTTGTTGTTCTAGTACTAGTGGTTGAACTCTGTAATTAACACACAATTATTCTTAGGTGTTTAAATTTTAACTGGAATGTGATCCCTGTTAAATATAAGAGTGGAAAAAGAGAGGGAGGTGATGAACAATTTGGAACATGCTCAATCGGACTTGCCCCAAATGGTGGAGTTAGAAATGTGCCATGGGATTCCAATGCAGTCCCATCAGGGTGGCATGTACCAATGCCTTCTCACTGGTCCAAGTGATGGGTTTCAGTTCACAATTGATGGCTCTGCTAGGTCTGGGAGTCAAAGGGATCACACAAACAAGACAAGTGTCTGCTAACACTAACTGATAGAATGAAAAAGGGAGAGAAGGATTCAACATGGGAAGCGGGATACACAGCAGACTCATAGAATGGCAGATGTCCTAAACAACACTCTGGCCTCAGAATCAGCCCTTAAGGCATTTGGATCTGGCTGAAGAGCCCATGAGAGTATTGTAGGCATGGAAAGCCAAGATTCCATGGAAAATAAAAAAAAGAAGAAGACCTAAATGAAAGATCTCTGCGAGTGAGATCCCAGTGGAAAGAATGGGGCCATCAAAGAAGGAGGTACGTTTCTCTGAAGGGAGGAGAGAACTTCAATTTTGACTATGACCCTGTTGGGATAAGATCAAAATCAGCGAACTCTAAAGGCTTCCATAGCCTTGGTAACTCATGACTAGAGCCTAGAGAGATTACTGATGCCATAAACAAGAGTGTCAAATTGTTAAGTCAGCAACAGGAGTCACTGTGTACTTTTTTTTAACTTTTATTTAATGAATATAAATTTCCAGTGTACAGCTTATGGATTACAATGGCTTCCCCCTCCCATAACTTCCCTCCCACCTGCAACCCTCCTATCTCCCGCTCCCTCTCCCCTTCCATTCACATAAAGATTCATTTTCAATTCTCTTTATATACAGAAGATCAATTTAGTATAAAGATTTCAACAGTTTGCACCCACATAGAAACACAAAGTGAAACATACTGTTTGAGTACTAGTTATAGCATTAAATCACAATGTACAGCACATTAAGGACAGAGATCCCACATGAGGAGCAAGTGCACAGTGGCTCCTGTTGTTGACACAACAAATTGACACTCTAGTTTATGGCACCAGTAACCACCCTAGGCTGTCTTCATGAGTTGCCAAGGCTATGGAAGCCTTCCAAGTTTACCGACTCTGATCATATTTAGAAAAGGTCATAAAAGACAGAGTGAGGATAGTAACCAATGATCCTAAGAGTGGCGTTAACCAGGTCTGAAAAATTATACAGCATTAAGTGGGGAAGAGGACCATCAGTACATACAGGTTGGGAGTAGAGCCATTGGTGGTAGAGTAGAGGTTATGATTACAAAGGAATGAGGCCCAAGTGCACTAGACAGGGCCTAGAACAAAGGACAGAGTCATTATTAGAGGAGCTAAGAAAGATGCTGTCTAAGCTACAAGTAATTTTTCTGATTGAGAGGCAAATAGAACCTGATAGAAGGGGCTTGATAATAATCTGGTGGGCTTTAGACCTTGTAAGTTAAGAGGCCCAGACCTATCTATCTCTTCACATAGGGTACATCCTAAGGGAGGTGTGAACCTCCTAGGGGAAGGCACTCTGTTGACTTTCATTACTTGGCTGGCCTGGGAGGAGAGCTGGCCAAGTAAAGGCAGGGGGCATCTCTAACAAGAAATTTACAGTTCTGCCTGCAATGTTGCTGACCCTACTTGACCATCCCCTCAGCTGCAGTGGTCACTTTGGAAGTTGGGCTGAGTGAAGGGCTTTTCAGCTTAGAGCCAATAAGATCTGTGGCTCTGACCTGGGCATCCTTCGACTCCAGGGCAGGTCCATTTCCAGTGATCCAACTCTTGGCAGAGCTGCCAGGGCTCTTCACAAGCTGACTTCTGCTGAAGCCCAGGCTTACCACATTGAAAGCCACTGCAGTGGACTGGCCTGTTGTGTCTCCTTGAGGGCAGCTCACTGTACAGATCAGCCATTAATAGGCCTGCCACCCATTGCTTCTGATGCTGAGCTTTCTTTTCCTCCTGGTTTGTGTTAAAGCAGACCGGAGGATGCAAGTCAAGGGAGTGCCCAAGTCCCATCTCTAATCTTCGGTGGCCTGAGCGACAAGTCTATAGTCACAGGCATGTTCTGTAGTAGTTTTTCTAAGGTAGACAATGCCCATGAGGAAAATTATATTCTCACTTTAAAACTTTCTTTCCCTTTGGTCTGAAAGGGAGGTTTTTTCTACTTACTGTATACTTGGCGGACAGCAAATTGAATCTAGCTATGAGATTATTATTTAAGCTCTTATTTTGGCTATGCTATTACAGAAAAATGTTAGCCATCTCTTTTATAAGGTCTAAAGATTAAATTGTGCATCCTATGGATTCCTTCATAATAGAATTAGTTTCCTACATTGAAGAGAATAGAGAAATGAAAGAACAAGTTGGGCTTAGAATAGAGAAATGAGGGAGCAAGTCCTAGATCGCTTGCTGACAATAGCAATATTACATGAATACTTAGCAAACCATTTCAACCATTAGATAACAACTTAAGAAAACATTTACCAGAAGGTCCAATGCCTTCTATAAATTTTAAGAATCATGTATTTGAAAACACCTCTTAAATATCTAACATGGTGTAGTTTGTTTAACCAGTAAACATAAGCACAATCATATAAAATGTTTTTAGTTTCTTTCTACCAACACGTTTAAAACATATGATACACAGATTCAGGTCACACAAATTAAAATGTATCTTTGATTGATTTTAGCAGCTTAAATTTATGGACAATCTTATCTATAAGCCATTTAAAATAAAACTCTTAATAAAATTTCCCTATGTGGACATACAAACTTCATCTGTTTACAGAGCCATCCCAATGTACTGAATACAATAAAAGTGGCTGGAAAAAGTCCATAGGAACTAGAGGAGGACAGCTAAACACAGAACCAACAACGCTTTAGTTTTATGAGCAGCACATCATATATAACTATGGATGACAAAAGACTTTAAGTCGCCATGTTTAAAATTATAAAATCATCAACCAACAAGAGGCACTTGCTTACTTCACAGTATTTTTGAAAGCACCTGTAGGATTTTACAAGTATTTAACCCTTTAGGCCTCTGGGGCTTTCTCATTAAGATAACTATCATGTCTAGTAACAGAAGATCATTAGACTTTTTAATTCTCAAACATTTGTATTAATAGCATTTTCCATTATAGAAACTTAAAGTCTGGTACCACATCACATCTTGACAGTCCTTCTAATATAATCCAAGTAGCCTGAATAGTTGGTGTCTCTATAAGATGAGAGACATAGGTCCTTCGATTTTTTCAGTTGGGCCCAAACTGGAAAAACCAAAGTCCAGGATTTACTGGAAATTTTAGAGACCAGATTGTTTGAAACTTTGATTTTTTGAATGCCTGTCAAGAATGCCAAGAAGGCTCAAAATCCAAAATACCTGGTTGAAATAAGATTCCTTAAAATCATGACATAACATAGACCAAATTCGATCATTGTTACAAGGTGATTATTCAAATCTTTGAAATAAGCACATATTTAAATAACCCATAGCTCTTAATAAAAATTCAGCTGTTTTTGAACAATTAGAATTTAACAGACATCAAGAGAACATAATGGATTACTTTAACACATTGATTTAACAGAGCATCAGAGTTTAATTCTATGTCAAAGAGAAATTGAGCTTCCTGTGATCTTTTGCTGTGAGGTTTCCTTCCTTTACCTTCTTGCATATTGGTGACCAAGTTTCTGTGTTTCTGTGTGTAACACATCTTTAAGCATCTTTTGCAGGGCAGGATGAGTGGCAACAAATTCTTTCAGTTTCTGTTTGCTATGAAAAGTCTTAATTTCACCTTCATTCACAAATAAGAGCTTTGCAGGATATAGTATTCTGGGCTGGCAGTTTTTCTCTCTTAGTACCTGGGCTATGTCTCACCATTGCCTTCTAGCTTGTAGGGTTTCTGATGAGAAGTCTGCTGTGAGTCTAATTGGAGATCCTCTAAGAGTAATCTGACGTTTCTCTCTTGCACCTTTTAGGATCTTTTCTTTGTGTTTCACTGTGGTGAGTTTGATTACAACATGTCGTGGTGAGGATCTCTTTTGTTCATGTTTATTAGGGGTTCTTTAAGCTTCCTGTACTAAGATGCCTCTGTCCTTCTCCAAACCTGGGAAATTTTCTGCTAGTATCTCACTGAAAATGCCTTCTAATCCTTTCTCCCTCTCCAGGCCTTCAGGAACTCCTAGAACCCAAATGTTGGGTTTTTTAATAGTATCCTGTAGATTCCCGGCAATATTTTTTAGATTTCTAATTTCTTCTTCTTTTCTTTGGTTTGCCTGTTTCCTTTCCTTTTCTCTGTCTTCTAAGTCTGATATCCTCTCTTCTGCTTCGCCCATTCTGTTTTTAAGGCTCTCTAATATGTTTGTTATTTGATCTATTGAATTCTTCATTTCATTATGATTTCTTGTCACTATCACAGTTTCATGTTCTATTTGTTTCGTTTCATTTTGATTCCTCCTTAATATTTCATTTTCACGAGAGAGATTTTCTATCTTGTCCATTAAGGATTTCTGTAGTTCAAGAATTTGTTTTTGAGAACTTCTTAATGTTCTTATCAATTTTTTGAGATCTGCTTCTTGCATTTCTTCGATCTCATCATCTTCATAATCTTGAATTGGGGTGTCTTTTTCATTTGGGGGAGTCATAATGTCTTCCTTGTTCTTGTTAGCTTGGTTTTTGTGTTTGTTGTTTGGCATGTTGGAGATATTTGGTTTCTTCACTGTGGTGTTTTTTCTTGTTACACTATGGCTCTATATTAAGTGGACCGTCTGCTTTCAGTGGAGCCTTAGAGGCTTGAGATGAGTGTGGACTGAGAGCTGTGTTTGGTTCCTCAGGGTTGAGGGTGTGTCAAAGATGACACTCCCAGGTTAGGTGTGGTAAATCTCTCTTTCTTTTTTTGATTCAAAAGGGAAGTAATTCCGCACAGCTGAATGTAATTGGAGGTAGTTAGCAGGCAAATGATATACCCACAGTAGCCAGAGATCAGAAGCTCTTTCCCAAGGACCACACAGGGAATCTCTGCTGCCCTCAGTGTGGGCTCCAATTCTCCTGCAGTCTCCCACTGGGTTGCCAAGGTAGATGCTAATCTCCTGTTATTTCACCCCTCCCCCCAGAGTCAGGTTTTTCTGCTAGGCTCAGGGCTGGTGCAGACCTGAGGTCACCCTGCTTATGACGTAAGTCTAAAATGGCACCTGGTCTGTCTTGCTCGCCTTTGAGAGGTAAGCGGAGAGAGAGAAACTTGTGTCCGTATCGGTCACTTTTTTAATTTTTTTCCTCTCTCTCTTCTAGTTAGCCTGGTGAATTTTTCCCCACGGAGTTTCAAGCCTCGTTCCCTCTAGCCTCCTCTTTCTGCTTGCCCGCTGGTGTCTCGGGCTATTGAGGTTCGGCTAACCTCGCGTTCCAGCGCTGGTGTGTTGAGTCTGCCGCTGGTGTCCCGAACTTGGGCTCCCATGCTCTCCACGCAGGTCCACTGTGAATCACTAGTTCCGGAAGAGTTTCCTCTGCTGTTTCATCCCCTACTCTTCCTTGACCCTGCAGTATCTCCACTTATATTAAACTTTCTCTCCCCCCGGACTAATAGTGTGCTCCCTGCCTAAACCGCCATCTTGCCGCTCTCCAGGAGTCACTGTGTACTTACATCTCATGTGGGATCTGTCCTTAATGTGTTGTCTGATTCCCTCCAAAATGAGTGTGACTGCGATTATCTGGTTAATTCCATCAGAATTCCACAGCTAGTGGGCTGAGAGGGGTGAATGAAACTGGAAAGATCTGTTTTATTTGTGACTAAATCAGACCCAATTAGGCTAAGAACTCTTTGATTTCTTTGGTTTTTTTTTCACATCTTTCTTATTTGTCATGGTTTGTAATGAATTGGATGCTGTTACATTTTTATTGAAGCTGGAATATGGAGTTCAGGGCACGGGAGGAATGGTCTTTTTCAATCAGGTCCCAGATTTTGGCTGGCTAAATTCTGGCTTTCTGGCCGGTGCCACGGCTCACTAAGCTAATCCTCCACCTTGTGGCGCCGGCACACCGGGTTCTAGTCCCGGCCGGGGCACCGATCCTGTCCCGGTTGCCCCTCTTCCAGGCCAGCTCTCTGCTGTGTCCAGGGAGTGCAGGGGAGGATGGCCCAAGTCCTTGGGCCCTGCACCCCATGAGAGACCAGTAAAAGTCCCTGGCTCCTGCCTTCGGATTAGCGCGGTGCGCCGGCCGCAGCACGCTACCGCGGCGGCCATTGGAGGGTGAACCAATGGCAAAAGGAAGACCTTTCTCTCTGTCTCTCTCTCACTATCCACTCTGCCTGTCAAAAAAAAAATTCTGGCTTTCTTTCATTGTTTTGGGTGCCTCAGCCAGTTTTTGGTTTCTTGAAAACAATTTCAAAAATATTTTCTGGGTCTGAGTTTTTTTTTCCTTTTTCATTCCTTATATTTTGTATTCTGATGCAATGAATAGAAGAGTGTAGACAGAGTATCCAGTATGATATAAAAACCACAACAAATTGGACTTTTATGCTTATAAAAATACAGGCAACACAACCAAGATGAGTTTTTCTGTTTTGGTAAAATAAATGTAACCCTTTTGTAGAGGGACTGAATCTCATTCCCTCAAAATGAGTGTGACTTCTACTTTCTGGTTATTTGAATCAGAATTCCATAGGCAGTCTGCTGGGAGGGGTGGATCCAACCAGAAACATCTGGTGTACTTGTACCTAAATCAAGCCCAATATTGCTAAGGACTCTGATTTCCTTGCTTCTTTTCAAATTTTTTTTTATCATGGTTTGCAATTAATTTTATGAAGCAATCTTTTGTTTTGAGGCTGGAATATCGAGTTCAGGGCACAGAGGGAAACGTATTTTTCATTCAGGGCACAGGTTTTGGCTTGCTCCAATTTAATGTTTCTTTCATGGTTTGGGTTTCTCACCCAATTTTTGATTTATTTATCAGTAATTTGCTAAATTTTTAATGGGTCTAGTTTGTTTTGCCTTCTGCCTTCCCTATATTTTGCATTCACATACAATAAAAATAAGAGTGTATATAGAGAATCCATTATGACATAAGAAACACAACAAATTGGAATTTTATGCTTAGGAATCTTCATAAAACACGACCAAGGTGAGTTATTTAGTTTTGGAAAATGAAATATACCCCTTTTGTGAGGGTACAGATTTTGATACCCTCCAAAATGACTGTGTCTGCAATTTTCTGGTTAACTCAATCAGAATTCCATAGCCTGTCACCTGGGAGGAGTGCATGTAACCAGAAACATCCAGTTTACTTTGAATCAATCAAGCTCAATTAGGCTAATGAATTTCTTGGTTATTTTTCACACCTTTCTTGTTTATCATGGCTTGTAATAAATTTGATGATGTTACCTTTCAATCTGAGGCTGGAATATGGAGTTCAGGGGATGGGAGAAATGGTCTTTTTCCATCAGGGCACAGGTTTTGGCTTGCTCCCATTCTAGATTTCCTTCATTGTTTTGGGTGCCTCAGCCGATTTTTTGTTTTTTCGTAGGAAATTCCCTAAACGTTTTCAGGTTCTGAGTATTTTTTTGCCTTCTCCATTCTCTGCATTTTGTATTCTGATGCAATGGAAACAAGAGTGTAGACAGAGTACCAGTATGATATCAAAACACAACAAATTGGAGTTATATGCTTAGAAATCTACAGGCAACGTGACCAAGATAAAGTTTTCTGTTTTGGAAAATGAAATGTAACGCATATGTAGAAAGGACAGTTTTTCATTCCATAAAAAAAGAGTTGACTGCGATGTTGTGTTTGATTCCATCAGAATTCCACAGGCAGTCAGCTGGGAGGGGTGGATCCAACCACAAGCATCAGGTTTCCTTGTGCCTAAATCAAGCCCAATATTGAAAAGGACTCTGATTTCTTTGCATCTTTTCAAATTATTCTTATTGATCATGTTTTGTAGTGAATTTCATGATGTTCCCTATTGTTTTGAGGCTGCAATATGGAGCTCTGAGCATGGGAAGAATTTTCTCTTTCAATCAGGGCACAGGTTTTAGCTGGCTCCACTTCCTGCTTTCTTTCATTGTTTTGGGTGCCCCTGACCATGTTTGGTTTCTTTATCGGCAATTTCCTCCATTTTTTCTGGGTCTGCTTTTTTTCACTTCTGCCTTCGCTACATTTTTTATTGTCACACAATAAGAACATGAGTTTAGACAGAGTATTCATTATTCCAAAACAGAACCAATTGGCTTGTTATGCTTAGAAATCTACAGGCCACACGACCAAGATGAGTTTTTGTGGTTTGGAAAAAGAAATGGAACCCTTTTGTAGAAAGGACACAGTTGAATTTTCTCCCAAACGGGTGTGCCTGGGATTTTCTGGTTAATTCAATCAGAATTCCACAGCCAGTTGGCTGGGAGGGTGGATCCAACCAGAAACATCCGGTTCACTTTGACTAAATCAAGCCCAATATGGTTAAGGACTCTTGGATTTCTTGGTTTTTTTTTTCACCCTTTTCTTCTTTCTCAAGTGTTGTAATGAATTTTTTGATGTGACCTTCTGCTGGAGGGTGGAATAAGGAGTTCAGGGGATGGAGGAAAGTTTTTTTTCACTCAGGGCACAGGTTTTGTCTTGTCCCATTCTAGCTTCCCTTCATTGTTTTGGGTGCCTCGGCCGATTTTTGGTTTCTTTATAGGAAATTCCCTAAACGTTTTCAGGGTCTGAGTATTTTTTTGCCTTCTCCATTCTCTGCATTTTGTATTCTGATGCAATGGAAATAAGAGTGTAGACAGAGTATCAGTATGACATAAAAATACAACAAATTGGAGTTCTATGATTAGAAATCTACAGGCAACATGACCAAGATAAAGTTTTCTGTTTTGGAAAATGAAATGTAACGCATATGTAGAAAGGACAGTTTTTCATTCCATAAAAGATGACTGCGATGTTGTGTTTGATTCCATCAGAATTCCACAGGCAGTCAGCTGTGAGGGGTGGATACAACCACAAGCATCAGGTTTCCTTGTGCCTAAATCAAGCCCAATATTGAAAAGGACTCTGATTTCTTTGCATCTTTTCAAATTATTCTTATTGATCATGTTTTGTAGTGAATTTCATGATGTTCCCTATTGTTTTCAGGCTGGAATATGGAGTTCAGAGCATGGGAGGCATTTTCTCTTTCAATCAGGGCACAGGTTTTGGCTGGCTCCACTTCCTGCTTTCTTTCATTGTTTTGGGTGCCCCTGCCCATGTTTGGTTTCTTGATCGGCAGTTTCCTCAATTTTTTCTGGGTCTGAGTTTGTTTTCCCTTCTTCCTTCCCTGCACTTTGTATTCTGACACCATAAAATCATGACTTTAGACAGAGTATCCATTATTCCAAAACAGAACCAATTGGCTTGTTATGCTTAGAAATCTACAGGCCACATGACCAAGAAGAGCTTTTGTGATTTGGTGAAGGAAATGTCACCCTTTTGTAGAAAGGACACAGTTGAATTTTCTCCCAAATGAGGGTGCCTGGGATTTTCTGGTTAATTCAATCAGAATTCCACAGCCAGTTGGCTGGGAGGGGTGGATCCAACCAGAAACATCCGGATTCCTTTGACTAAATCAAGCCCAAATATGGTAAAGGACTCTTAGATTTCTTTGGTTTGTTTTGATTTGTTTTGTTTTTCACCCTTTTCTTCTTTCTCAAGTGTTGTAAGGAATTCTATGATGTGACCTTCTGCTGGAGGGTGGAATAAGGAGTTCAGGGCATGGAGGAAAGTTCTTTTTCAATCAGGGCACAGGTTTTGGCTTGCTGCAATTCTAGATTTCTGTCAGGGTTTTGGGTGCCTCAGCCCATTTTTGGTCTCTTGATCGGCAATTTCCTCAATTTTTTCTGGGTCTGAGTTTGTTTTGCCTTCTTCCTTCCCTACATTTTGTATTCCTTTGCAATAAAAACAAGAGTGTAGACAGAGTATCCATTAGGATATAAGAAACACAAGAGATTGGAATTTTATGCTGAGAAATCTACAGGAAACCCGGCCAAAGTGAATGTTTTGTATTGGAATGTGAAATGTAACCCATTTGTAGAAGGGACAGTTTTTTATTCTCTCCAAACCGAGTGTGACAGCAATTTTCATGTTAATTCAATCAGAATTCCACAGCCAGTCGGCTAGGAGTGGTGGATGAAAACCAAAAAACCTGCTTTACTTGTGACTAAATGTAGCTAAATATCACTAAAAAATCTTTGATCTCTGTTATTTTAATATATTTTTTATTTATCATGTTTTGTATTGAATGTGATGAGGTTACCTTTTGTTTTGAGGCTGGAATATGGAGTTCAGGGGATGGGAGGAATGGTCTTTTTCATTCAGAGCACAGATTTTGGCTTGCTCCCATTCTAGCTTTCTGTCATTGTTTTCAGTGCCTCAGCCGATTTTTGTTTTTTCGTAGGAAATTCCCTAAACGTTTTCAGGTTCTGAGTATTTTTTTGCCTTATCCATTCTCTGCATTTTGTACTCTGATGTAATGGAAACAAGAGTGTAGACTGAGTACCAGTATGATATAAAAACACAACAAATTGGAGTTATATGCTTAGAAATCTAGTGGCAACATGACCAAGATAAATTTTTTTGTTTTGGAAAATGAAATGTAACGCATATGTAGAAAGGACAGTTTTTCATTCCATAAAAAATGAGTGTGACTGTGATGTTGTGTTTGATTCCATCAGAATTCCACAGGCAGTCAGCTGGGAGGGGTGGATCCAACACAAGCATCAGGTTTACTTGTGCCTAAATCAAGCCCAGAATTGCCAAGGACTCTGATTTCTTTGCTTCTTTCCAAAATTTCTTTTGTATCTAGGTGCATGAAACCGGAATCACCTGGTTTCGTTGTGGCTAAATCAAACCCACTATCGCTAAGGATTCTTTGATTTCTTTGCTTCTTTCCAAATTATTCTTATTGATCATGTTTTGTAGTGAATTTCATGATGTTCCCTATTGTTTTCAGGCTGGAATATGGAGTTCAGAGCATGGGAGGCATTTTCTCTTTCAATCAGGGCACAGGTTTTGGCTGGCTCCACTTCTTGCTTTCTTTCATTGTTTTGGGTGCCCCTGCCCATGTTTGGTTTCTTGATCGGCAATTTCCTCAATTTTTTCTGGGTCTGAGTTTGTTTTCCCTTCTTCCTTCCCTGCACTTTGTATTCTGACACCATAAAATCATGACTTTAGACAGAGTATCCATTATTCCAAAACAGAACCAATTGGCTTGTTATGCTTAGAAATCTACAGGCCACACGACCAAGAAGAGCTTTTGTGATTTGGAGAAAGAAATGTAACTCTTTTGTAGAAAGGACACAGTTGAATTTTCTCCCAAACGAGGGTGCCTGGGATTTTCTGGTTAATTCAATCAGAATTCCACAGCCAGTTGGCTGGGAGGGGTGGATCCAACCAGAAACATCCGGTTTACTTTGACTAAATCAAGCCCAATATGGTAAAGGACTCTTAGATTTCTTTGGTTTGTTTTGATTTGTTTTGTTTTTTCACACTTTCCTTATTTCTCAAGTGTTGTAATGAATTTTATGATGTGACCTTCTGCTGGAGGGTGGAATAAGGAGTTCAGGGCATGGAGGAGAGTTCTTTTTCAATCAGGGCCCAGGTTTTGGCTTGCTCCCATTCTAGATTTCTGTCATTGTTTTGGGTGCCTGAGCCCATTTTTGGTCTCTTTATCGGCAATTTTCTGAATTTTTTTGGGTGTGAGTTTGTTTTGCCTTCTTCCTTTGCTACATTTCGTATTCCTTTGCAATAAAAACAAGAGTGTAGACAGAGTATCCATTATGATATAAGCAACACAACAGATTGGAATTGTATGCTTAGAAATCTACAGGAAACCTGACCAAAGTGAATGTTTTGTTCTGTTTTGCTTTGGAATGTGAAATGTAACCCATTTGTAGAAGGGACAGATTTTTATTCTCTCCAAACTGAGTGTGACTGCGATTTTCTGGTTCATTCAATCATAATTCCACAGCCAGTCGGCTAGGCGTGGTGGATGAAACCCGAAAAACCTGGTTTACTTGTGACTAAATCAAGCTAAATGTCACTAACGACTCTTTTATCTTGGTTATTTTCATATGCTTCTTATTTATCATGGTTTCTTTTTTTAATTTTTTTTAAATTAAAATTTTATTTAATGATATAAATTTCCAAAGTACAGCCCATGGGTTACAATGGCTTCCCCCTCCCAAAACATCCCTCCCACCCGCACCCTCCCCTTTCCCGCTGCCTCTCCCCCTCCAATCACATCATGATTCATTTTCAATTCTCTTTATATACAGAAGATCAGCTTAGTATATATTAGGTAACGATTTCAACAGTTTGCTGCCATATAGCAACACATAGTGAAAAAAAAATACTGTTGGAGTACTAGTTATAGCATCAAACAAGAGTGTACAGCACATTAAAGACAGAGATCCTACATAATATTTTTTTTAAAAATTAATTTTCTATGCCATTTCCAATTTAACACCAGGTTTTTTGTTTTCATTTCCAATTATCTTTATATACAGAAGATCGATTCAGTATATAATTAGTGAAGATCACATCAGTTTGTACCCACGCAGAAACACAAAGTGTAAAAATACTGTTTCAGTACTAGTTATAGCATCACTGCTCATTAGATAACACATTAAGGACAGATCCCACATGGGATGTAATTACACAGTGACTCCTGATGCTGACTTAACAATTTGACACTCCTGTTCATGGTGTCAGTAATCTCCCTAGGCTCTAGTCATGAGTTGCCAGGGCTATGGAAGCCTTTAGAGTTCGCTGACTTTGATCTTATTCTGATAGGGTCATAATCAAAGTGGAAGTTTTCTCCTCCCTTCAGAGAAAGGTACCTCCATCTTTGATGGCCCCGTTCTTTCCACTGGAATCTCACTCACAGAGATCTTTCATTTAGGTCTTCTTTTTTTTTTCTTTTCCATGGTGTCTTGGCTTTCCATGCCTACAATACTCTCATGGGCTCTTCAGCCAGATCCGAATGCCTTAAGGGCTGATTCTGAGGCCAGAGTGTTGTTTAGGACATCTGCCATTCTATGAGTCTGCTGTGTAACCCACTTCCCATGTTGGATCTTTCTCTCCCTTTTTGATTCTGTCAGTTAGTATTAGCAGACACTTGTCTTCTTTGTGTGATCCCTTTGATTCTTAGACCTATCAGAGCCATCGGTTGTGAACTGAAATTAATCACTTGGACTAGTGAGATGGCATTGGTACATGACACCTTGATGGGATTGTATTGGAATCCCCTGGTACATTTCTAACTCCATCATTTGGGGCAAGTCTGATTGTGCATGTCCCAAATTGTACATCTCCTCCCTCTCTTTTTCCACTCTGAAATTTAACAGGGATCACATTCCAGTTAAAATTTAAACACCTAAGAATAATTGTGTGTTAATTACAGAGTTCAACCACTAGTACTAGAACAACAACAACATCAACAACAACAAATACTAAAAAGGATAAAGTATTACATTGTACATCTAGAGCCAGCTCAAGAGCTGATCAGGTCAAAGTTTCTTATAGTGTCCATTTCACTTAACAGGTTTCCCCTTTGGTGCTCAGTTTTGCCGATCAGGGAAAACAAATGAAATTTGTCTCTTTGGGACTGGCTTTATTCACTCAGCATGATGTTTTCCAGATTGCTCCATCTTGTTGCAAATGACTGGGTTTCATTGTTTCTTACTGCTGTATAGTATTCTATGGAGTCCATGTCCCATAATTTCTTTATCCAGTCTACTGTTGATGGGCATTTGGGTTGGTTCCAGGTCTTAGCTATTGTGAATTGAGCTGCAATATACATTAATGTGCAGATGGCTTTTTTATTTGCCAAATTAATTTCCTTTGGGTAAATTCCAAGGAGTGGGATGGCTGGGTTGTATGGTAGGGTTATGTTCAGGTTTCTGAGGAATCTCCAGACTGACTTCCATAGTGGCTTAACCAGTTTGCATTCCCACCAACAGTGGGTTAGTGTCCCTTTTCCCCACCTCCTCTCCAGCATCTATTGCTGGTAGATTTCTGAATGTGAGCCATTCTCACCGGGGTGAGGTGAAACCTCATTGTGGTTTTGATTTGCATTTCTCTGATTGCTAGTGATCTTGAACATTTTTTCATGTGTCTGTTGGCCATTTGGATTCCCTCTTTCAAAAAATGTCTATTGAGGTCACTGGCCCATCTCTTAAGTAGGGTTGTTTGTTCTGTTGTTGTGGATTTTCTAGATTTCTTTGTAGATTCTGGTTATCAACCCTTTATCTGTAGTATAGTTTGCAAATATTTTTTCCCATTCTGTCGGTTGCCTCTTCACTTTCCTGACTGTTTCTTTTGCAGTACAGAAACTTCTCAATTTGATGCAATCCCAAATGTTAATTTTGGTTTTGACTGCCTGTGCTCCTGGGGTCTTTTCCAAGAAGTCTTTGCCTGTACCTATATCTTGCAGGGTTTCTCCAATGCTCTCTAATAATTTGATGGTTTCGGTTCATAGATGTAAGTCTTTAATCCACGTTGAGTGAATTTTTGTGTAAGGTGAAAGGTATGGGTCTCGCTTCAAGCTTCTGCATGTGGATATCCGATTTTCCCAGCACCATTTATTGAATAGGCTGTCCTTATTCCAGGGATTAGTTTTGAATCTTCAATCAAATGGAAGTTGGCTGTAGATGTTTGGATGGATTTCTGGTGTTTCTATTCTGCTCCATTGGTCTATCCATCTGTTTCTGTACCAGTACCATGCTGTTTTGATAACAACTGCCCTGTAGTATGTCTTGAAATCTGGTATTGTGATGCCTCTGGCTTTGTTTTTGTTGTACAAGATTGCTTTGGCTATTCGAGGTCTTCTGTGTCTCCATATGAATTTCAGCATCATTATTTCCAGATCTGAGAAGAAGGTCTTTGGTATCTTGATTGGTATTGCATTGAATGTATAAATTGATTTTGGGAGAATAGACATTTTTATGATATTGATTCTTCCAATCCATGAGCATGGAAGATTTCTCCATTTTTTGGTATCCTCTTCTATTTCTTTCTTTAAGGTTTTGTAGTTTGCATCATAGAGCTCTTTAACATCCTTGGTTAAGGTTATTCCAAGGTATTTGATTGTTTTTGTAGCTATTGTGAATGGGATTGATCTTAGAAGTTCTTCCTCAGCCATGGCATTGCCTGTGTATACAAAGGCTGTTGATTTTTGTGCATTGATTTTATATCCTGCTACTTTGCCAAACTCTTCGATGAGTTCCAGTAGTCTCTTAGTTGAGTTCTTTGGGTCCCCTAAATAAAGAATCATATCATCTGCAAAGAGGGATAGTTTGAGTTCTTCCTTCCCAATTTGTATCTCTTTAATTTCTTTTTCTTGCTTAATAGCTCTGGCTAAGACTTCCAGAACTATATTGAATAGCAGTGGTGAGAGTGGGCATCCCTGTCTGGTACCAGATCTCAGTGGAAATGCTTCCAACTTTTCCCCATTCAATAGGATGTTGGCTGTGGGTTTTTCATATTTGCTTTGATTGTATTGAGGAATGTTCCTTCCATACCCAGTTTGCTTAGAGTTTTCATCATGAAAGGGTGTTGTATTTTATCAAATGCTTTCTCTGCATCTATTGAAAGAATCATATGGTTTTTCTTCTGCAGTCTGTTAATGTAGTGTATTACATTGATTGTTTTGCGAACGTTGAACCATCCCTGCATACCAGGGATAAATCCCACTTGGTCTGGGTGGATGATCTTTCTGATGTGTTGTTGCATTCTATTGGCCAGAATTTTATTGAGTATTTTTGCATCTATGTCCATCAGGGATATTGGTCTGTAATTCTCTTTCAATGCTGCATCTTTTTCCGGCTTAGGAATTAAGGTGATGCTGGCTTCATAGAAAGAATTTGGGAGGATTCCCTCTTTTTCGATTGTTCTGAATAGTTTGAGAAGAATTGGAGTTAGTTCTTCTCTAAATGTCTGGTAGAACTCAGCAATGAATCCATCTGGCCCTGGGCTTTTCTTTGTTGGGAGGGCCTTTATTACTGTTTCAATTTCTGTGTCAGTTATGGGTCTGTTTAGGTTTTCTATGTCTTCCTGGCTCAAGTTAGGGAGGTTGTATGTGTCCAAGAATCTGTCCATTTCTGATAGATTTCCCTGTTTGCTGGCATACAAGTCCTTGTAGTAATTTCTGATGATTCTTTTTATTTCTGTGGTGTCTGTTGTTACGTTTCCCTTTTCATCTGTGATCCTATTGATTTGGGTCTTTTCTCTTCTTTTTTTAGTTAGTTGGGCCAATGGGGTGTCAATTTTGTTTATTTTTTCAAAAAACCAGCTCCTTGTTTGGCTGATTTTTTGTAATGTTTTTTTGGATTCAATCCTGTTGATTTCTTCTTTGATTTTAATTATTTCTCTTCTCCTTCTGGGTTTGGGTTTGGTTTGCTGCAGATTTTCTAGATCCTTGAGATGACTTGAAAGCTCATCTATTTGGTGCCTTTCCAAATTCTTGATGTAGGCACCTATTGATGTAAACTTTCCTCTTAACACTGCTTTTGTTGTATCCCATAGCTTTTGGTATGTGTGCTTTTATCCTCATTTACTTCCAGAAAATTTTTGATTTCTCTTTTAATTTCTTCTATGACCCATTGTTCATTCAGGAGCATATTGTTCTATCTCCATGTGTTTGCACGTGCTCTAGGGATTCCTGAATTGCTAATTTCCAATTTCATTCCTTTGTGGTCTGAGAAGCTGCATGGTATGATTCTAATTCTTTTGAATTTGCTGAGACTTGCTTCATAGCCTAGTATGTGGTCAATCCTAGAGAAGGTTCCATGTACTGCTGAGAAGAATGTAAAGTCCTTAGATGTAGGATGAAATGTTCTATAGATATCTGTTAGATCCATTTGGGTTATAGTGTCATTTAAATCTACTGTCTCCTGGTTGATCTTCTGTCCTGTTGATTGTCTATTTCTGAGAGTGGAGAATTGGGGTCTAAGTCTAAGTTTAAGGGACAGATTTTTATTCCCTCCAAACCAAGGGTGACTGCGATTTTCATATTAATTCAATCAGAATTCCACAGCCAGTTGGCTAGGCGTGGTGGATGCAACCCGAAAAACCTGGTTTCCTTGTGACTAAATCAAGCTAAATGTCACTAAGGACTCTTTGATCTCAGTTATTTTCATATATTTCTTATTCATCATGGTTTGTATTGAATTTGATGAGGTTACCTTTTGTTTGGAGGCTGGAATATGGAGTTCAGGGGATGGGAAGGGTCTTTTTCATGCAGAGCACAGGTTTTGGCCTGCTCCCATTCTCGCTTTCCTTCATTGTTTTGGGTGCCTCAGCCAATTTTTGGTTTCTTTATCGGCAATTCCCTAAACGCTTTAAGGTTCTGAATATTTTTTTGCCTTCTCCATTCTCTGCATTTTGTATTCTGATGCAATGGAAACAAGAGTGTAGACACAGTACCAGTATGATACAAAAACACAACAAATTGGAGTTTTATGCTTAGAAATCTACAGGCAACATGACCAAGATGAGTTTTTGTGTTTAGGAAAAGGAAATGTAACCCATTTTTATAAGGGATAGATTTAAATCACTCAATAATGAGTGAGACTGGGATTTTCTTGTTATTTCCATCAGAATTCCACAACCAGTTGGCTGGGAGGGGTGGATGAAACCAGAAACATCAGGTTTACTTGTGCCTAAATCAAGCCCAGTATGGCCAAGGACTCTTTGATTTCTTTGGTTTTTTCACACTTTTCTTATTTCTCATGGTTTGTAAGGAATTGAATGATATTACCTTTTGTTTTGAGGCTAGAATATGGAGTTCAGGTCATGGGAGGAATGGTCATTTTCCATCATGGCACAGGTTTTGGCTTGCTTCAATTGTCGCTTTTTTTGTAGTGGTGCTTCAGCTGATTGTTATTTTCTTTATCGGCAATTTCCTAAATTTTCTCTGAGTCTGATTTTGTTTTGCCTTCTTCCTTCTGTACTTTTTGTATTCTAATGCCAAAAAAACAAGAGTGTAGACAAAGTAACCATTATGATATAAAAACCACAACAAATTTGCGTTTTATCTTTAGGAATCTACAGACAACACGACCAAGATGAGTTTTTGTGTTTTTGAAAATGAAATGTAAACTATTTGTAGAAAGGACAGATTTTAAAACCCTCCAAAATCTGTGTGACTTTGATTTTCTGGTTAATTCCATCAGAATTCCATAGCCAGTCAGCTGGGAGGATTGGATGAAACCAGAAACATCTAGTTTACTAGTGTCTAAATCAAGCCCAATATCACTAAGGACTCTTTGATTTCTTTGCATTTATTCACACTTTTCTTATTTACTATGGTTTGTAATGAATTGGATGATGTTACATTTTGTTTTGAGGCTGGAATATGGAGTTCTAGACACAGGAGGAATGGTCTTTTTCATTCAGAGCACAGGTTTTGGCTTGTTCCAATTCTCACTTTCTTTCATTGTTTTGGTGCCTCAGCCAATTTTCGTTGTTTATCGGCAATTTCCTAACTTTTTTGTGGTCTGAGTTTGTTTTGCCTTCTTCCTTCCCTACATTTTGTATTCTGATGCAATAAAAACAATAGTCTGGACAGAGTATCCATTATGATATAGAAAACAGAACAAAATGACATTTTATGCTTAAAAAACTTCAGGCAACATGACCAAGATGAGGTTTTGTTTTTTTGAAAATGAAATGTAACACATTTGTAGAAGGGACAGATTTTTATTCCCTCCAAATCAAGTGTGACTCTGATTTTCTGGTTAATTCCATCACAATTCCACAGCCAGTCAGCTGGGAGGGATGGATGAAACAGGAAATATCCGGTTTACTTGTGACTAAATGAAGCCCAATATTGCTAAGGACACTTTGATTTCTTTGTTTTTTTCATACTTTTCTTTTTGATCATGGTTTGTAATGAATTGTACTATGTTACCTCTAGTATTGAGGCTGGAAATTGGAGTTCAGGACATGGGGTGTTGGTCTTTTTCAATCAGGGCACAGGTTTTAGCTTGCTCCAATTCTAGGGTGTTTTCATTTTTTTGGGTTCCTCAGCTGATTTTTGGTATCTTTATAGGCAATTTAAAACTTTTTCTGGGTCTGAGTTTATTTTGCCTTCTTCTTTCCCTGCACTTTGTATTCCATTGCAATAAATAAAAACAGTGTAGACAGAGAATCTATGAAAAAAGAAAAAATGGCTTTTTATGCTTAGAAATCTACAGGCAACATGACCAAGATGAGTTTTTGTGTTTTTAAAAAGAAATGTAACCCTTTTGTAGAAGGGACAGATTTTAATATCCTCCAAATGGAGTGTGGCTGCAATTTCTGGTTAATTCAATCAGAATTCCACAATAAGTCGGCTGGGAAGAGGTGGATAAAACCAGAAACATATGGTTTACTTGTGACCAAATCAAGCCCAATATCGCTAAGAACTCTTTGATTTCTTTTTTTCCCATACTTTTCTCATTTATCATTGTTTGTAATGTATTGTATCATGTTACTTTTGTTTTCAGGCTGGATTATGAAGTTCATGGCACAGAAGGAATGGTCTTTTTCCATAAGTCACAGATTTTGGCTTCTCCAATTCTGGCTTTCTTTCATTGTTTTGGGTGCCTCAGCAGATTTTTGGTTTCTTATCTGCAATTTCATATACCTTTTCTGGGTATGATATTGTTTTGCCTTCGTCCTTCCCTACATTTTGTATTCTGATACTATAAAACAAGTTTGGAGAGAGTATCCATTATGGTATAAAAAGTAGAACAAATTGCCATTTTCTGCTTAAAAATCTACAGGCAACACGACCAAGATGAGTTTTTGTGTCTTGGTAAATGAAATCTAACCCATTTGTAGAAAGGACAGTTTTTTTTAACTTTTATTTAATGAATACAAATTTCCAAAGGACAGCTTATGGATTACAATGGCTTCCCCCCCATAACTTATCTCCCACCAGCAACCATCCCCTTTCCCACTCTCTGTCCTCTTCCATTCACTTCAAGATTCATTTTGAATGCTCTTTACATACAGAAGATCAGTTTAGCATATATGAAGTATTGATTCCAACACTTTGCACCCACATAGAAACACAAAGTGAAAAATACTGTTTGAGTACTAGTTATAGCATTAAATCACAATGTACAACACATTAAGGACAGAGGTCCTACATGAGGAGTAAGTGCACAGTGACTCCTGTTGTGGACTCAACAAATTGACATTCTTGTTTATGGCATCAGCATTCTCCCTAGGCTCTAGTCATGAGTTGCCAAGGCTATGGAAGCCTTTTGAGTTCACTGACTCTGATCATATTAGGCGAGATCATAGTCAAAGTGGAAGTTCTCTCCTACCTTCAGAGAAAGGTACCTCCTTCTTTGATGAGCTGCTCTTTCCACTGGGAACTCACTCGTGGAGAGCTTTCATTTTGGTCATTTCTATTTATTTATTTTGACAGAGTGCCTTGGTTTTCCATGCCTAAATACTCTCATGGGCTTCTCAGCTGGGTCCAAATGCCTTAAGGGCTGATTCTGAGGCCAGAGCGCTATTTAGGACATCTGCCATTCTATGAGTGTGCTGTGTATTCTGCTTTCCATGTTGGATCACTTTCTCCATTTTTTTTATTTTATAGGTTAGTATTTTCAGACACTAGTCTTGTTTATGTGATCTCTGACATTTGTCCTATCATTATGATCCATTGTGAACAGAAATTGATCACTTGGACTAGTGAGATGGCATTGGTACATGCCACCTTGATGGGATTGAATTGGAATCCCCTGCTATGTTTCTAAATCTACTGTTTGGGGCAAGTCAGCCTGTGCATGTCCCAAACTGTACATCTCTTCCCTCTGATATTCCAGCTCTTATATTTAAAAGGGATCATTTTTCAGTTAAGTATCAACACTTTAGAAGGAACAGATTTTAATATACTCCAAAATGAGTGTGACTGTGATTTTCTGGTTAATTCCATCAGAATTCCACAGCCAGTTGGCTGGGAGGGGGGGATAAAACCAGAAAAATCTGGATTACTCATGACTAATTCAAGCCCAATATCACTAAGTATTCTTTGATTTCTTTGTTTTTTTTTCCACACTTTTCTTATTTATCATGGTTTGTAATGAATTGGATGATGTTACCTTTTGTTTTGAGGCTGGAATATGGAGTTCAGGGGACGGGAGGAAAGTTCTTTTTCAATCAGGGCACCGGTTTTGGCTGGCTCCACTTCTAGCTTCTTATCATTGTTTTTGGTGTGTCAGCTGATGTTCGGTTTCTTTATTGGCAATTTGCTAAATTTTTCTGGGTATGAGTTTGTTTTACCTTCATCTATCCCTGCATAATGTATTCTGACCTAATATCAACAAGAGTGTAGACAAAGTATTCTTATTGATATAAAAAACAGAAGAAATTGGCATTTTATGCTTAGAAATCAATAGGAAACACGACCAAGATGAGTTTTTGTGTTTTGGAAAATGAAATGTAACACTTTTGTAGAAGGGACAGATTTTCATTCCCTCCAAAACGAGTGTGACTGCAATTATCTGGTTAATTCCATCAGAATTCCAGAGCCAGTAGGCTGGAAGGTGTGGATGAAACCAGAAGCATCCTCTTTACATAAGATTATATCAAGCCAAATATCGCTAAGGACTCTGATTTCTTTGTTTTTTTTTTTCCACAATTTACTTATTTATGATGGTTTGTAATGAATTGTGTGATGCTACCTTTTTTGTGGAGGCTGGAATATGGAGCTCTGGGCACGAGAGTAATGGTCTTTTTCAATCAGGGCACAGGTTTGGCTTGCTCCAATTCTAGCTTTCTTTCATTGTTTTGGTGCCTCAGCCGATTGTTGGTTTCTTCCTGATCAATTTGCTAAATTTTTTCTGGGTCTGAGTTTGTTTTGCCTTCTTCCTTCCCTGCTTTACATATTCTGATGCAATAAAAACAACAGTTTAGAAAGAGTATCCAATATGATATGAAAGACATAACAACTTGGGATTTTATGCTTAGAAATCTAGATTCAATATGACCAATATGAGTTTTTGTGTTTTTGAAAATGAAATGTAACCCATTTGTAGAAGGGAAAGATTTTAGTACCCTCCAAAAGGAGTGTGACACCGATTTTCTGGATAATTCCATCATAATTCCACAGACAGTTTTCTGGGAGGGGTGGCTGAAATCGGAAACATCGGTTTACTTGTGACTAAATCAAGCCCGATATCACTAAGGACTCTTTGATTTTTTTTCACACTTTTCTTATTTATCATGGTGTGTAATGAACTGGATGATGTTACCTTTTGTTTTGAGGTTGGAATATGGAGTTCACGGCATGGGAGGTATGGTCTTTTTCAATCAGGGTTCAGATTTTGGCTTAATACAATTCTTTCTTTCATTGTTTTGGTGCCACAGCTGATTGTTGGTATCTTTATCAGCAATTTCCTAAACATTTTCTGGGTCTGAGTTTGTTTTGTCTGCTTACTTCCAAACATTTTTATTTTGATGTAATAAAAACAACAGTTTAGAAAGAGTATCCAATATGATATGAAAAAGATAACAAATTGGGATTTTATGCCTACAAATCTACAGGCAACATGACCTAGATGAGTTTTTGTGTTTTGGAAAATGAAATGTAATTTTTTTTAAAAAGGACAGATTATAATATCCTCCAAAAGGAGTATTGCTGTGATTATCTGGTGAATTCCGTAAGATTTCTACAGCCAGTCACTGGTACTGGTGGCTCAAACTGGAAACATCCGGTTTACTAGTGACTAAATCAAGCCCAATATCACTAAGGACTCTTTGATTTCTTTGTTTTTTTTCACACTTTTCTTATTTGCCATGGTTTGTAATGAATTTGATGTTGTTACCTTTTTTTTTAAGCTGGAATATGGAGTTCAGGGCACAGGAGCAATGCTCTTTTTCAATCAGGGCACAGGTTTTGGCTTGCTCCCATTCTAGCTTTCTTTCATTGTTTTGGGTGCCTCAGCCAATGTTTGATTTCTTTATCAACAATTTCTTAAACTTGTTCTGTGTCTGAGTTTGTTTTGCCTTATCCATTCCCTGCATTTTGTATTCTGATGCAATAAAAACAATAGTTTATAAAGAGAATCCAATATGATATAAAAAACATAACGAATTAGGATTTTATGCTTAGAAATCTACAGGCAACACGACCAACATGAGTTTTTATGTTTTGTAATATCACAGGTAACCCTTTTGTAGAGAGGACAGATTTGAATGCCCTACAAAAGGAGTGTGAATATGATATTCTGGTCAATTCGATCTGAATTCCACTGCCAGTTCACTCGGAGGTGGGGCTGAAACTGGAGACATCCGGGTTACTTGTGACCAAATCAAGCCCAATATCATTAAGGATTCTTTGATTTCTTTGTGTTAATTTTTTTACACTTTTGTTATTTCTCATGGTTTGTAATGAATTTGATGATGTTACCTTTTGTTCTGAGGCTGCAATGTGGAGTTCAGATCACTGGAAGAATGGTCTTTTTAAATCAAGGCACAGGTTTTGGCTTGCTCCAATTCTAGCATTCTTTCATTGTTTAGGGTGCCTCAGCATATTGTTGGTTTTTTGATCGGCAATTTCCTAATTTGTTTCTGGATCTGAGTTTGTTTTGACTTCTTCCATCCCTGCATATTGTGTTCTGATGCAATAAAAACAAGAGTATAGACAGAGAATCCATTATGATATAAAAAACAGAACCAATTGGAGTTTGATGCTTAGAAGTCAACAGGCAACACGACAAAGATGAGTTTTTGTGTTTTGCAAAATGAAATGTAACTCATATGTAGAAGCGACAAATTTTCATTCCCTCCAATCAAGTGTGACTACTATTTTCTGGTTCATTCAATCAAAAAACCACAGCCAGTTGGCTGGAAGGGGTGGATCCACTACAAACATCTGGTTTACTTGTGCCTAAAACAAGTGCAATATCGCTAAGCACTTTTTGATTTCTTTGCATCTTTTCAAATTTTTCTTACTTATCATGGTTTAAATGTATTTTATGATAGGACTTTTTGTTTTGAGGCTGGGATATCGAGTTCAGGGCACAGGAAGTAATGTCTTTTCCAATCAGTGCACGGGGGTTAGCTAGCTCCAATTTTAGCTTTCTTTCATTTTATTGGGTGCCTGAACTGATTTTTGGTTTCCGTAATATCCTAAACTTTTTCAGGGTCTCAGTTTGTTTTGTCTGTTTTGGACAATGAAATGCAACCCATATGTAGAAGGTACAGTTTTTCATTCCATACAAAATGAGTGTGACTGCGATGTTGTGTTTAATTCCATCAGAATTCCACAGGCAGTCGGCTTGGAGTGGTGGATCCAACCAGAAGCATCAGGTTTACTTGTGCCTAAATCAAGCCCAGTATTGTCAAGGACTCTGATTTGTTTGCTTCTTTTCAAATTTTTCTTTTGTATCATGGTGCATGAAACCCAAATCACATCGTTTAGTTGTGGCTAAATCAAGCCCAATATCACTAAAGACACTTTGATTTCTTTGCTTCTTTCCAAATTATTCTTATTGATCATGTTTTGTAGTGAATTTCGTGATGTTCCCTATTGTTTTCAGGCTGGAATATGGAGTTCAGAGCATGGGAGGCATTTTCTCTTTCAATCAGGACACAGGTTTTGGCTGGCTCCCCTTCCTGCTTTCTTTCATTGTTTTGGGTGCCCCAGCCCATGTTTGGGTTCTTGATCGGCAATTTCCTCAATTTTTTCTGGGTCTGAGTTTGTTTTCCCTTCTGCCTTCACTGCATTTTGTATTCTGGCACAATAAAAACATGAGTTTAGACAGAGTATCCATTATTCCAAAACAGAACCAATTGGCTTGTTATGCTTAGAAATCTATAGGCCACACAACCAAGATGAGTTTCTGTGTTTTGGAAAAAGAAATGTAACCCTTCTGTAGAAAGGACACAGTTGAATTTTCTCCCAAACGAGGGTGCCTGGGATATTCTGGTTAATTCAATCAGCATTCCACAGCCAGTTGGCTGGGAGGGGTGGATCCAACCAGAATCATCCGGTTTATTTTGACTCAATCAAGCCCAATATGGTTAATGACTCTTGCATTTCTTTGTTTTTTTTCACATGTTTCTTATTTATCAAGTGTTGTAATGAATTTTATGATGTGACCTTCTGCTGGAGGGTGGAATAAGGAGTTCAGGGCATGGAGGAAAGTTCTTTTTCAATCAGGGCACAGGTTTTGGCTTGTTGCAATTCTAGATTTCTGTTATTGTTTTGGGTGCCTCAGCCCATTTTTGGTCTCTTGATCAGCAATTTCCTCAATTTTTTCTGGGTCTGAGTTTGTTTTGCCTTCTTCCTTCCCTACATTTTGTATTCCTTTGCATTAAAAATATAAGACCCCTGCTAAAAGTAAATATTAAAATAATTTTAGCAAGGGTTTAAAAGTTTGGCTGCTAATAGTAGCCATTCCTTAAGATAACTGTGTCTCCACCTGCCTATAGAATAACCTTGGGAAACTGCCTTGTGAAACTGCTCTGTGTAACTGTCTCACGCGATAACACTTACAGGAGTCCGGAAAAGAGTTGCAATAAGGTTCTGTGACCATTGTATAAACTTACCCCTTCCCTCGCTAAAATCGCAACAAGAGTTTGCCCTTCAAAATAGCCAATCACCAAACGCCCCACATACATATGTTAATCAGGTGGCTATTGTCTTTAAAAACTGCTGTAACCCCTGCTCGGGGCTCTCTCGCTCTCTGGACTGCCTGAGGTGCTGGGGAGCCCGTTTGCGCAAATGTATTAATAAATATCCTCTTGCTATTGCATCGGTTGGAGTGGAGTCTGTGTTTCTGGGGTCCGGTCAATTTGTGGGACGCCTGCTTAAGGGGTCTTACAAAAAACAAGAGTGTAGACAGAGTATCCATTAGGATATGAGAAACACAACAGATTGGAATTTTATGCTTAGAAATCTACAGGAAACCCGACCAAAGTGAATGATTTGTTTGTTTTATTTTGGGTGAGAAATGTAACCCATTTGTAGAAGGGACAGATTTTCATTGCCTCCAAACCGAGTGTGACTGCGATTTTCTGGTTCATTCAATCAGAATTCCACAGCCAGTCAGCTAGGAGTGGTGGATAAAACACGAAAAACCTGGTTTACTTGTGACTAAATCAAGCGAAATGTCACTCAGGACTCTTTGATCTTGGTTATTTTCATATGCTTCTTATTTATCATGGTTTGTATTGAATTTGATGATGTTACCTTTTGTTTTGAGGCTGGAATATGGAGTTCAGGGGATGGAAGGAATGGTATTTTTCATTCAGAGTACAGGTTTTGTCTTGCTCCGATTCTCAGTTTCTTTCATTGTTTTGGGTGCCTCAGCTGATTTTTGGTTTCTTTATCGGCAATTCCCTGAACTTTTTCAGGTTCTGAGTATTTTTTTGCCTTCTCCAGTCACTGTATTTGTATTCTGATGCAATGGAAACAAGAGTGTAGACAGAGTACCAGTATGATATCAAAACACAACAATTTGGAGTTTTATGCTTAGAAATCTACAGGCAACCTGACCAAGATGATTTTTCTGTTTTGGAAAATGAAATGTAACCCATATGTAGAAGGGACAGTTTTTCATTCCATACAAAATGAGTGTGACTGCGATGTTGTGTTTAATTCCATCAGAATTCCACAGGCAGTCGGCTTGGAGTGGTGGATCTAACCACAAGCATCAGGTTTACTTGTGCCTAAATCAAGCCCAGTATTGTCAAGGACTCTGATTTGTTTGCTTCTTTTCAAATTTTTCATTTGTATCATGGTGCAAGAAACCCGAATCACCTGGTTTAGTTGTGGCTAAATCAAGCCCAATTTCACTAAGGACACTTTGATTGCTTTGCTTCTTTTCAAATTATTCTTATTGATCATGTTTTGTAGTGAATTTCATGATGTTCCCTATTGTTTTCAGGCTGGAATACGGAGTTCAGAGCATGGGAGGCATTTTCTCTTTCAATCAGGGCACAGGTTTTGGCTGGCTCCCCTTCTTGCTTTCTTTCATTGTTTTGGGTGCCCCAGCCCATGTTTGGTTTCTTGATCGGCAATTTCCTCCATTTTTTCTGGGTCTGAGTTTGTTTTCCCTTCTTCTTTCCCTGCACTTTGTATTCTGACACCATAAAATCATGACTTTAGACAGAGTATCCATTATTCCAAAACAGAACCAATTGGCTTGCTATGCTTAAAAATCTAGAGGCCACACGTCCTAGATGAGTTTTTGTGCTTTGGAAAGAGAAATGTAACCCTTTTGTAGAAAGGACACATTTAAATTTCTTCAAAACGATTGTGCCAGCGATGTTGTGTTTAATTCTATCAGAATTCCACAGCCAGTTGGCTGGGAAGTGTGGATCCAACCAGAGACATCCGGATTACTTTGACTAAATCAAGCCCAATATGGTTAAGGATACTTGCATTTCTTTTTTTTTTTTTTTTCATGCGTTTCTTATTTCTCAAGTGTTGTAATGAATTTTATGATGTGACCTTCTGCTGGAGGGTGGAATAAGGAGTTCAGGGCATGGAGGAAAGTTCTTTTTCAAACAGGGCACAGGTTTTGGCTTGCTGCAATTCTAGATTTCTGTCATGGTTTTGGGTGCCTCAGCCCATTTATGGTCTCTTGATTAGCAATTTCCTCAATTTTTTCTGGGTCTGAGTTTGTTTTGCCTTTTTCCTTCCCTACATTTTGTATTCCTTTGCAAGAAAAACAAGAGTGTAGACAGAGTATCCATTAGGATATAAGAAACACAACAGATTGGAATTGTATGCTTAGAAATCTACAGGAAACCCGACTAAAGTGAATGTTTTATTTTGTCTTGGAATGTGAAATGTAACCCATTTGTAGAAGGGACAGATTTTTATTTCCTCCAAACTGAGTGTGACTTAGATTTTCATGTTTATTCAATCAGAATTCCACAGCCAGTCGGCTAGGTGTGGTGGATGAAACCCGAAAAACCTGGTTTACTTGTGACTAAATCAAGCTAAATATCACTAAGGACACTTTGATCTTGTTATTTTCATATGCTTCTTATTTATCATGGTTTGTATTGAATTTGATGAGGTTACCTTTTGTTTTGAGGCTGGAATATGGAGTTCAGGGGATGGGAGGAATGGTCTTTTCATTCAGAGTACAGGTTTTGGCTTGCTCCCATTCTCGCTTTCTTTCATTGTTTTGCTTGCCTCTGCCCATGTTTGGTTTCTTGATCAGCAATTTCCTAAACTTTTTCAGGGTCTGAGTTTTTTTGCCTTCTCCATTCTCTGCATTTTGTATTCTGATGCAATGGAAACAATATTTTAGGCAGATTATCCAGTATGATATAAATACATGGTCTCAGCTCTCTGTCTCTCTGCTGATTCACCTGCCTGGCCTGTTCAGGTCTAATCTCTCTACTCAACCATGTAACCTCACTCCCCCCACCAGTCTCTCAGGCTCTGTCTGGAGAGGTGCCTCTCCATCCTTTCGGATGTCCCTTCCCTAATAAACCTTGCTATTTTACCTCCCACTACTCTCTGTCTCACGTCTGAATTCTTTGTGTGCCTGCAATTTCTCCGGTAACATTTTTGGCAACCATGAAGGGATTTTAAGAAAACATCGGAGGTTAGTATTCCTTCCCTCAAGCGGGACTGGATCTGTGGAAGTGACCATTCAGTGTCTGGCACCCCACAGCTCTCTGAGAACCTGGAGTCCCCCCAGCCATGGCTTAGCTGTGGCCGAAACTCCAGAGGGATTATAAGGAACGTGAGGGCGATTAGGAAGGGCAGTTGGCTGGGAGCCTGGAGACCCCCTGAGCTCGCTTTGGCTTCCCGGCAGCCAGACTGCAACCCGAGGCCCAGGTCTCTCTCCTGGAGGATGCCTGGTCATGCTGCCTACTGCTACATTAGCAGGGCTTAGCTTCGGTCGAGACTAATATTGGCCCTCCAGGTAAACTTAGACAACTAGGTAGTGGGCAATCTTGAGCAATAGAAGATTTCGAACCCCACTCAGCCCCCAGACATCAGGGCCTTTCCCTATGCTCTCCTCCAGCTGAGATTCATAGGGGAAGGTGAGGGCAGCCACTCACATCTTGTCCTCTGTTGCTTTCTGCCTTCCTCCTCCTCCCGGGGCTCCCTCCCCAACTCTTTGCTCTCTTCATCTCCATTCCTATACCGCTGGCCAGGAGAAAGGGAGAGGGAATTCCACAGGTTTCTCCACCTAGGGGAAAGCTGTTACCAGTTAACACTTTCCAACCTGGTAGAAGGTTTTCTGTCTTTGCAGCTTATGGTAGCTTTGGTGCGTCTCGAAGTTTTTGTGAGCTATTACTGTTGCTAAGCTTTGATTGTCTGAGGACTGAATCTGGAAAGGAGCTAAAGTTAACTATCTGTTTTAATTGACTGAGTGTTTGCAGTAGTCCTGATTTATCTGGCTTTAGTTGAATTATAGGAGGTTCCCAGCACTCTTGGTGAAATGGCGCACCTACCCAACCCCATGGCCAGTCCTGCCAGGCCCCGGTGTGCACAGTCTTCCCTGTAAATGGGGGACCACAGCCTTTCTCTGCACTGTATTCCAGTCCATGTGGCCTGCTGCACCCAGGCAGGCATAGCCAGATATCTCTAGGGAGAGCACCCCCTCCCAGGGCTGCTTTTTTTCCTCTCCTGGAGGAATTTCCAATTCAATACTACTGCTGGCCTTACCTAAGGGAGCCAGAACCTTAAGCCATTAACACTTTCCAACCTGATGGGTTTTTCTCTTTGCAGTTAATGAACTATGGCTAGTTCTTTTCTGTGCTGCTGTCCCTGACTTATCTGATGAGAGTGATCACCTGTCTTGAAGGTTTTGCATTTTTTTCCTATTGCCATTAGAGTCTTGATTGGGAAAACTGCAATGCGAAGTTGTTTACATTATTTATCTGTTTTTCATGTTTGGGTGATTAGCCAACTAATCAGAAACATACTAATTGTTGGCTAAACTGACTCTCTGACAGCTTAATTTCTAAACCGAGTCTTCCAACTTTGGGCTTCCAGTCGGATCCCTGGAACTCTCAAAGGATGAGACTCTAAAATTTGTTAAAGTAACAGCTGCTTGAGTCAATTCAGATTATGTGAAATGTATTAAAATGTTGTAAATGGTGTCAGACCTATGCTGTATTCATGTTTTTGCTTTCCAGCTAGAGTGGTCTTATAAAAAATGAGAGTAAATTCTGTGTATACAAGCCCTTATGTTGTTAACTAAAGTAAGCCAATACCGATTGGTTCAGAGAATTAAGTTAATGCCAAAGCCCTCTGGTTTGCTTGGTAGCTCACTTGCTTGGTTTTACATGTATTTGATAAGCTTTAAACTTGTTTCTCTTAACGATGAAGATATTTTCAAAGTTGTAAACATGTACTAGTGTCCATGTTTGCTGTCCAGGAGGAGTTATTCTTATGTTACTTAAAAGCATGGAAATGTAATTTTGACTTTTAATTCAGATAATGGTGTGGTATTCATTAATAACTCAGTGTCCTAAGTCATCTAGGCATCAATGCTAAGCAAAATGTGGGAAAATGTATTATGTGTACTTTTCACATCTTAAATTCGATAAGAGAGACTGTTTGAGTTTGTTAGCATGTATTCTCATAGACTGTCCATACATGACAATTCAAGACTCTGTAAAAGTAACTACAGGTATAAAGTTTCAGAAGGTGTGAGCAAGTCATGAAAAGTTTTCTTTAAGTTGAGTGCTAATGCCAAAATTACATTGACCTAAAATTGAAGTCTGACCTAAAGTTGAAGTCTGATCTTCTGTTACAACAATGAGGTTTTTTAAAAAAGGTGAACTAATGTTAGTAAATATCTGAAAATGGCCTAAGTCGTAAATCTTGGAATCTGTTTTTGCAAAAACTGTAACAACTAGTTTAACAGTGTCTGCTGAATCAGTTACTCTGTCAATTCTAGAGTTAGGTCCTGTAAGCTCTTTTTGACTCTGTTAAATAGTTCTGAATTATGTGAACTCCTATGTGCAAGGTTTTTCATTTCTGGTTTATTCGACAACAAGAGATATAGAATTCATGTTCTGCCAAAGTAATCTATTGTGTACTCTACTGTCTCTGTTAAGTTCAGATTGATGAAAAGCATTGTTAAATATCATTATGATTAGATCTGGCCTAAAAGTGTTAAAATCACCCTGACTAATGAATGGCTATCATTTCAGGATGTTAAGGAATTTTATTTTGACCAGATACTCTAAGTTCTCTTGGCACCTTTAACAGACTTTCTGAAAATCAAAGTTCTAAATTATCCGGACTTTTGACATCCCCAGAGGGTCCCTGGAGATGTCAAAAGAGATCTCTCATCTTGCAGAGATAATAACCAATCGGCTGTTTAGATTAAAAGTGATGCCAAGATGTGAAATGATGCTAAGCTTCAGTTATAAACGTGTTTCTTTCTAGATGCTCCAGTCTCTGGCTCAGAAGCCAGATCCTTTAAAGAGGGACTGACGAAGTCTCCGTCCAGCTAATGCTGAACAACCAGGCATTGCTAGTTCAAATGTATTGCTAGTTCAAATGTGGATCAAACGGGAGGTCTAGCCAAAAGGGAGAAAGTGTTCCAAGAGAGACTTAGAGATGAAGGGAGACGGTTATGCGGCAGATGCTAGAGAACTGGGTTCCACAAGCCCAAGAAAGCTCTAGTGTCCACAGGCTACACAGTGAAAGCCCGGAAGCCCAACAACTTACTTATGGATTACACAGTAAGACTAGTTAAACCCAGTAAGACTAGTTAAACCCGGAAACCCAGGCCCATAACCCACTGGCTACACGGTAAATAATCCGGAAGCCAAAGGATGGCAGACACCTCTGCCACAATTTCTCCTCTAAGTCAGGCTATGCAGTAAGCACTGGTTAAACCGCCAGTTAAATCTGAAAGCCCAGGAAGTCAGTCTAGAGACCCAACTCGTTGCCTCACTTATCTTCTTTTCTTTTCCAGAAGGGAAGTTACTACAGTTCTGCAGGACTCTCCACTGTGATGTATGGTTTGATCCCCAGACCTTGTGTAAGGAATGGTTGACCTTTTCTGTAATAATGGCTGGCCACAGTATAGAGGACCAAACAGCATAGCCAAAATAAGAGGCTAAACTATGAAATAATGTGACAGCTAGATTGATTTTTCCAGTGTACACAGTAAATGGGCAGAACTCCCCTTTTAAACCAAACTGAGGGATAGATAGGTAATTGCACTGATGGTCTCAAAGTATGCAAGGTCACCACAGTTGATCTTACCTAAAAGGTCATAGTTCTCCTCATGGGCACAGTTTCAACTCGCAGGAAAATACTAAGTGTCAGAATTTGCCCATGACCATATTTTTTTTAGCTCACCCTGACATTAAAGAAATCTTAAAATCAGGGTTGGGTTGAGCACCTGCTTGACTGACATCATAGAAGCTGCCTCCTTGGTCTACTTTATTAGAGACCATGAAAATGAGGAGCAAGCTAGCAGCAGAGGATAGCAACAAGCCATTCAATGGCTGCTTTGCACGGTGATCTGCCATCAAGGAGACCCAGCAAGGCCAGTGCACCCCAAACGGCACCTGTTGCTGATATAAGGAGCCAGGGCATTGGGCAAGCAGCTGTCGTGACAGAAACTGCCTTCTGTCAGCTCTGCCAACAGCAAGGCCACTGGACACAGAACTGCCCTGGGTGTCAAAGGATTCCTGGTTCAGAACTGCAGACCTTGTGGCCTGGAGCTAAAAGGTCTTTGGCTCTGCCCAGCCTCTGCCCAGCTTCCAGCTCCAGCCACTGCTATTGAGGGGATGGCCTAGGGTCAGTGAAACGCAAGTTGCCTATTTCTATCAGCCTCCTATTCAGCTCTCCTCCTAGTCCAGCCATGTAATGCAAGTCAACAGGGTGTCTCCATTAAAGGAGATTTGCATCTCTTTCAATTCTCTTCCAGCACCCCATGGATAGGACTGGGCCTCACACACCCAGCCAGGCCTTAAAAGTCTATCCAATAGTATTAAGCTTAGAAAGCCCTACCAGCCAGTTCCTAAAAACAGGGCTTTTAGTAACAGCTAACTCAGGTAGTCCTGCACCTATTTGGACAGGTCCTCACTGAGGGCTTAAAGGGCCTATCTCTTGAGGGGGGTGCACAAAAATCCATAATGTGGATGGTTAAATGTAAATAAATTGTTAGTCTGTCTCCTTTCCCAGCCTGAGACTCTAGTCTTGTACATTGGCTTATCTTTCTAGCAAAACTAGCTACTAGGTATCTGGAGGAAAACAAAGCATTGCTAGTCCATTAGAGTGTTAATTATTTAACCCTTATCCTCTCCCCTGGGGAGAGAAACCCAGCCCCAGAGAGGATATGGGCCATGCAGCAAATTCCTACTTCTGCAAACTTCAGGCAATCCCAGTTTTTCTCTATCAGGTTACAGATTCCTAGATACAGGGAAATAGCACAGTTCCTAAACCAGGCTCTCGACAGGCAGCCAACACAGAGCCCCCTCCTTTGGGGGAAAGAGCAAACCACAGCCTTTGCTCAGCTAAAGGATGCTATGGCTGAAGCCCCTGTGCTAGGACTGCCAAGCCCAGAGAAACCCTCCAAGCTGTACATCACTGGGAGACAGGGAGTCGCCTTATGAGGGTTAACTCAGGATCTGGGACCTGTTAAGCAACCTGTGGGCTACTTTTCTAAAACCTTAGACATGGTTGCACAAGGATGGCCTCACTGCCTAAAGACAATGGCATCAGCTGCCTTGCTGACAGAGGAGGTATCTAGAATTACACTGGGGCAAGATATCGCCCTTTACACCTCACATCAAATAAATTTTCTATTAGAGCAAAAGGGCACTCACTGGCTCACAGATAGTAGAATACTAAAATATCAGGTCCTCCTTCTAAAGAACCCTCAGGTAAAAATAAAGTATTGCTCTACTCTAAACCCAGCTACTTTAATGCCAGTTCCAGGGGAAAGTGGTCCCCTCCACTCTTGTACTGAGGCTATAGACTTGATCTATGCCAGCAGAAGACTAGCGCAGATGAGATTTGGTTCACAGACAGAAACAGTTTTGTCAGACAGGATCTGCTTCTCAGGGTATGCAACAGTTACAGCATGGCACGTTATTGAAGCATGCTCTGCCCCCAGGAACTTTTGCTCAGCTAGCAGAACTAATTGCCTTAACCAGACCTCTAGATCACACAAGGGATTTGTAAGGCATCTTCACTCTGCATGGAGACCTCAGTCTTCTGGTAAGGTAAGAAGAGCCAACCAGGCTCTATGGAAAACATCAAGTATAGAAATATGTGCTTGGTAAGAAAGGTTTAGAAGGAAAGAGTGTTGTTGGTAAGAAAGGTTAAAAAGGAAAGAGCTTTTTAAATAAGGAAAGGACATGGTTTGTAAGAGTGACTTTATCCTGATGGCTAGTTTACTCTAGACTGAAATGGAAATCGTGAAATGTTTAAAGTAAGTTGAAGAGGGTGTGTGGAAGTCACAAAAGGTTATAAAAGAAAGAAATATTAGACATGCTAACTGCTGCTCCGAGAGGTATCTGTGTCATGCTCCAGGAAGAATGTTGTCTATGGGTCAGTCAGACTGGACAGGTACAAACACAAATTTGTACTTTTCCTGGACAATTCCAAACAGCTCCAGGACGAGGCCAAGCAGGGCTGGGATTTCTGGCCTGACATCTGGTCATGGAAATCCTGCCTATTTCCTTTCCTTGGCCCAATAACTTCTGTAATCTTGCTGCTTCTCTTTGGACTGTGTGTTTTTAATGCCCTTGTTCCTTTTGTCTCTAACAGACTAAAGGCTGTCAAACTCCAAATGGTCATCAGACAAGGCTTCCAGCCTCACATAGGACGACCTGTGCAGCCCTCTGGACCAAGCAGGAAGTCTTTCCAAGGCCACTGTTGCACACCATAAGACAGATAGCAAGAGGAAAATACCCAAATCCTCCTCGATGCCCACATGCCAGCTTTGAAGAAGTTACAGAAAACGGAACTCCATCAATAATCCCAAAGAAGAATTTTGGGTATTACCTCTTGAGGGGGGAATGTTAGGTAGGAAGTGAGTTATGAGCTTATGTGTGTGTAACAGGGCTAAAGAGAAGACATCTCTGTCCAGCATATACATCTGCATCTCAAAGTCATCCCGATAATGTTTCAAGGGCAGCCTGGCCTTCGCATCCTGCCCTGCGCCCTTCTACCTGATAACCTGCCAGGTGGAGGTTCCCACTCCTTCTGCCTGACAAGCTTCCACAATCTCCCAGGTGCAGCCTAGTATCTGCATCTCCAACACCCTATTCCCTTCCTCCTGTCTGATAACATTTGCATCCATAAAGTCCTTTGTGTCAGACCTTCAAGAGAGGTTTTTCTATTTACATCCAAAAAGACCTTTGTTCCAAGAGGAGAGGAGGTGGGGAAGCAAGACCCATCTCCTTAAAAACACCCAGCCTCAACTGGACTGTGCGCTCAGCTGTCTGCATCTTTGCTGAGCTGCCCGCCTGGCCTGGTCAGGTATAATCTCTCCACTCAACATGTAACCTCCCTCCTTCCTCCTCCCTAGTCTCTCAGGGTCTGTATGGAGAGGTGTCCATCCATCCTTACAGATGTTCCTTCCATAATAAACCTGGCTATTTTACCTCCCACTAAAAAAATAAATAAATAAAAAATAAAAACACAACAAATTGCAGTTTTATGCTTAGAAGTCTACAGGCAACCTGACCAAGATGATTTTTCTGTTTTGGAAAATGAAATGTAACCCATATGTAGAAGGGACAGTTTTTCATTCCATAAAAAATGAGTGTGACTGCAATGTAGTGTTTAATTCCATCAGAATTCCACAGGCAATCGGCTTGGAGTGGTGGATCCAACCAGAAGCATCAGATTTGCTTGTGCCTAAAATAACGCCTATATTGCCAAGGACTCTGATTTCTTTGCTTCTTTTCAAATTTTTCTTTTATATCCTGGTGCATGAAACCCGAATCACCTGGTTTCATTGTGGCTAAAGCAAGCCCAATATTGCTAAGGGCTCTTTGATTTCTTTGCTTCTTTTCAAATTATTCTTATTGATCATGTTTTGTAGTGGATTTCATGATGTTCCCTATTGTTTTCAGGCTGGAATATGGAGTTCAGAGCATGGGAGGAATTTTCTCTTTCAATCAGGGCACAGGTTTTGGCTGGCTCCCCTTCTTACTTTCTTTCATTGTTTTGGGTGCCCCAGCCCATGTTTGGTTTCTTGATCGGCAATTTCCTCCATTTTTTCTGGGTCTGAGTTTGTTTTCCCTTCTTCCTTCACTGCATTTTGTATTCTGATGCAATAAAAACACGAGTTTAGACAGAGTATCCATTATTCCAAAACAGAACCAATTGGCTTGTTATGCTTAGAAATCTAGAGGCCACACGTCCTAGAGGAGTTTTTGTGTTTTGGAAAAAGAAATGTAACTCTTTTGTAGAAAGGACACAGTTGAATTTTCTCCCAAACGAGGGTGCCTGGGATTTTCTGGTTAATTCAATCAGAATTCCACAGCCAGTAGGCTAGGGGGGTGGATCCAACCAGAAACATCCGGTTCACTTTGACTAAATCAAGCCCAATATGGTTAAGGACTCTTACATTTCTTTGTTTTGTTTTGTTGTTTTGGTTGTCACCCTTTTCTTCTTTCTCAAGTGTTGTAAGGAATTCTATGATGTGACCTTCTGCTGGAGGGTGGAATAAGGAGTTCAGGGCATGGAGGAAAGTTCTTTTTCAATCAGGGCCCAGGTTTTGGCTTGCTCCCATTCTTGATTTCTGTCATTGTTTTGGGTGCCTCAGCCCATTTTTGGTATCTTGATCAGCAATTTCCTCAATTTTTTCGGGGTCTAGGTTTGTTTTGCCTTCTTCCTTCCCTGCATTTTTTATTCTGACACCATAAAATACGAGTTTTGACAGACCATCGAATATGAAAAAACAGAACCAATTGGCTTGTTATGCTTAGAAATCTACAGGCCACACGACCAAGATGAGCTTTTGTGTTTTGGAAAAAGAAATGTAACCCTGTTGTAGAAAGGGCACAGTTGAATTTTCTCCCAAACGAGGGTGCCTGGGATTTTCTGGTTAATTCAATCAGAATTCCACAGCCAGTTGGCTGGGAGGGGTGGCTCCAACCAGAAACATCCAGTTTACTTTGACTAAATCAAGCCCAATATGTTTAAGGACTCTTGGATTTCTTTGGTTTGTTGCTGTTGTTTTTTCACCCTTTTCTTCTTTCTCAAGTGTTGTAATGAATTTTATGATGTGATACGACCAGGATGAGATTTGGAGTTTTGGAAAATGAAATGTAACGCTTTTGTAGAAGGGACATATTTTCATTCCCTCCATAACGAGTGTGTCTGCAATTTTCCAGTTAATACCATCAGAATTCCACAGCCAGTATGCTGGGAGGGGTGAATTAAACCAGAAACATCCGCTTTATTTGTGCCAAATCAAGCCCATTAGTGCTAAGGACTCTTAGATTTCTTTGTTTTTTTTTTTTACACTATTCTTATTTATCATGGTTTGTAATAAATTTTATCATGTTACCTTTTGTTTTGAGGCTGTAATATGAAGTTCAGGGCACTGTAGGAATGCTCTTTTTAAATCAAGGCACAGGTTTTGGCTTGCTCCAATTCTAGCTTTCTTTCACTGTTTTTGGTGCCTCAGCAGATGTTTTTTTATCTTCAATTTCCTAATTTTTTTCTGGGTCTGAGTTTGTTTTCCCGTCTTCCTTCCCTTCATATTGTATTCTGATTCAATATAAACAAGAGTGTAGACAGAGTATCCATTATGATATAAAAACAGAAGAAATTGGCGTTTTATGCTTAGATATCTGCATCAACACAATGAAGTTTAGTTTTTGTGTTTTGGAAAATGAAATGTAACCCATTTGTAACAAGGACAAATTTACACTCCCTCCAAACAAGTGTGACTGCAATTTTCTTGTTAATTCAATCAGAATTCCACAGCCAGTCACCTGGAAGGGTTGGATGAAACTGGAAATATCTGGTTTAGTTTGAATAAGTCAAGCTCAATTAGGCTAATGAATTTCTTGGTTATTTTTCACACTTTTCTTGTTTATCATGGCTTGTAATAAATTTGATGATGTTACCTTTTGTTTGGAGGCTGGAATATGGAGTTCAGGGCATGGGAGGAATGGTCTTTTTCAATCAGGACACAGGTTTTAGCTTGCTCAAATTCTAGGTTTCTTTCATTGTTTTGAGTGCATCAGGCAGTTTTTGGTTTCTTGATTGGCAGTTTCCAAAATATATTCTGTGTCTGAGTTTGTATTGCTTTTTCTTTCCTTACGTTTTTTATTCTGTTCAAATAAAAAGAATAGTGTAGACAGAGTAACCAGTATGATCTAATGACAGAACAAATTGGAGTTTTATGCTTAGAAATCCACAGGAAACATGACCAAGATAATTTTTTGCAGTTTTGCAAAATGAAATGTAAGCCCTTTGTAATAGGGACAGATTTTCATTCCTTCAATAGGAAAGTGACTGCGATTTTCTGTGTAATTCCATGAGAATTCCACAGCCAATCAGCTGGGAGGGGTGGAAGAAACCGGAAGCATCAGGTTGACTTGTGACTAAATCAATCCCAATATCGCTAAGGGCTCTTAGATTTCCTGAATTGTTTCTGGGTCTGAGTTTGTTTTCCCTTCTTCCTTCCCTGCATATTGTATTCTGACACAGTAAAAACAAGAGTGTAGACAGAGTATCCATTTTGAAATAAAAAAAGAACAAACTGGCATTTGATGCTTAGAAATATAGAGGAAACACGACCAAGATGAGTTTTTGTGGTTTGTAAAATGAAATGTACACCTTTGTAGATGGGACATATTTTTTATTTTATTTTATTATTTTTTAACTTTTAATTAATGAATATAAATTTGCAATGTGCAGCTTATGGATTACAATGGCTTCCCCCTCCCATAACTTCCCTCCACCCACAACCCTCCCCTCTCCCGCTCCCTCTCCTCTTCCATTCACATCAAGATTCATTTTCAATTCTCTTTATATACAGAAGATCAATTTAGTATATATTAAGTAAAGATTTCAACAGTTTCACCCACACAAAGTGAAACATACTGTTTGAGTACAAGTTAATAGCATTAAATCAAAATGTACAGCACATTAAGGACAGAGATCCCACATGAGGGGCAAGTGCACAGTGACTCCTGTTGTTGACCCAACAAATTGACACTCTAGTTTATGGCGCCAGTAATCACCCTATTCTCTCGTCATGAGTTGCCAAGGCTATGGAAGCCTTCCACGTTTGCTGACTCTGATCATATTTAGACAAGGTCATAAAAGACAGAGTGAGGATAGTTACCAATGATCCTAAGAGTGGCGTTAACCATGTCTGAACAATTATACAGCATTAAGTGGGGAAGAGGACCATCAGTACACACAGGTTGGAAGTAGAGCCATTGGTGGTAGAGTAGAGGTTATGATTACAAAGGAATGAGGCGCAAGTACGCTAGACAGGGTCTAGAACAAAGGACAGAGTCATTATTAGAGGAGCTAAGAAAGGTGCTGTCTAAGCTACAAGTAATTTTTCTGATTGAGAGGCAAATAGAACCTGATAGAAGGGGCTTGATAATAATCTGGTGGGGTTTAGGCCTTGTAAGTTAAGAGGCCCAGACCTATCTATCTCTTCACATGGGGTACATCCTAAGGGAGGTGTGAACCTCCTAGGGGAAGGCACTCTGTTGACTTTCATTACTTAGCTGGCCTGGGAGGAGAGCTGGCCAGGTAAAGGCAGGGGGCATCTCTAACAAGAAATTTACAGTTCTGCCTGCAATGTTGCTGACCCTACTTGACCATCCCCTCAGCTGCAGTGGTCACTTTGGAAGTTGGGCTGAGTGAAGGGCTTTTCAGCTTAGAGCCAATAAGATCTGTGGCTCTGACCTGGGCATCCTTCGACTCCAGGGCAGGTCCATTTCCAGTGATCCAACTCTTGGCAGAGCTGCCAGGGCTCTTCACAAGTTGATTTCTGCTGAAGCCCAGGCTTACCACACTGAAAGCCACTGCAGTGGACTGGCCTGTTGTGTCTCCTTGAGGGCAGCTCACTGTACAGATCAGCCATTAATAGGCCTGCCACCCATTGCTTCTGATGCCTAGCTTTCTTTTCCTCCTGGTTTTTGTTAAAGCAGACCAGAGGATGCAAGTCAAGGGAGTGCCCAAATCCCATCTCTAATCTTCGTGGCCTGAACTACAAGTCTATAGTCACAGGCATGTTCAGTAGTAGTGTTTCTAAGGTAGACAATGCCCATGAGGAAAATTATATTCTGACTTTAAAACTTTCTTTCCCTTTGGTCTGAAAGGGAGGTTTTCTCTTCTTACTGTTTTTTCGCAGATGGTGAAGTAAATCTGGCTATGAGATTATAATTTAAGCTCTTATTTTGGCTATGCTATTGCAGAAAAATGTTAGCCATCTCTTTTATAAGGTCTAAAGATTAAATTGTGCATCCTACAGATTCCTTCATAATAGAATTAGTTTCCTACCTTGAGGAGAATAGAGAAATGAAAGAACAAGTTGGGCTTAGAATAGAGAAATGAGGGAGCAAGTCCTAGATCGCTTGCTGACAATAGCAATATTACATGAATACTTAGCAAGCAGTTTTAACCATTAGATAACATCTTAAGAAAACATTTGACAGAAGGTCCAATGCCTTCTATAAATTTTAAGAACCATGTATTTGAAAATACCTCTTAAATATCTAACATGGTGTAGTTTGTTTAACCAGTAAACTTAAGCACAACCATATAAAATGTTTTTAGTTTCTTTCTACCAACAAGTATAAAACATATGATGCAGAGATTCAGGTCCCATGAATTAAAATGTATCTCTGATTAATTTTAGTGGCTTAAATTTATGGACAATCTTATCTATAAGCCAATTAAAATAAAATACTTAATAAAATTTTCCCGTGTGGACATACAATATGTACACACATATAACATAACATAATAGACCAATATAGCAATTTTAATAATAGCTTTTAAAATCTTTATCTCTTTTTGTAGAGTGCCAATTGATTTGAATTGCTTTTTGTTTTTAGTCACCTCAGTTAACCATACTTTCTCTCAGTTGGTACTGTTAATACATTATTGGCTTCATCTGTTTACAGAGCCATCCCAAAGTACTGAATATAATAGAAGTGGCTGGAAAAAGTCCATAGGAACCTATAGGAGGACAGCTAAACACAGAACCAACAATGCTTTAGTTTTATGAGCAGCACATCATATATAACTGTGGATGACAAAAGACTTTGAGTTGCCATGTTTAAAATTATAAAATCATCAACCAACAAGAGGCACTTGCTTACTTCACAGTGTTTTTGAAAGCGCCTGTAGGGTTTTACAAGAATTTAACCTGTTAGTCCTCTGGGGCTTTCTCATTAAGATAACTATCATGTCTAGTAACACAAGATCATTAGACTTTTTAATTCTCAAACATTTGTATTAATAGCATTTTCCATTATAGAAACTTAAAATTTAGTACCATGCCACATCTTGACAGTACTTCTAATATAATCCAAGTAGCCTGAATAGTTGGTGTCTCTATAAGATGAGAGACATAGGTCCTTCGATTTTTTCAGCTGGGCCCAAACTGGAAAAGCCAAAGTCCAAGATTTACTGAAAATTTTGGAGTCCAGATTGTTTGAAACTTTGATTTTTTGAATGCCTGTCAAGAATGCCAAGAAGGCTCAAAATCCAAAATACCTGGTTGAAATAAGATTCCTTAAAATCATGACAAAACATAGACCAAATTTGATCATTGTTACAAGGTGATTATTCAAATCTTTGAAAATAAGCACATATTTAAATAACCCATAACTCTTAATAAAAATTCAGCTGTTTTTGAACAATTAGAATTTAACAGACATCAAGAGAACATAATAGATTACTTTAACACATTGCTTTAACAGAGAATCAGAATCAGATTTTAATTCTATATCAAAGAGAAATTGAGCTTCCTGTGATCTTTTGCTGTGAGGTTTCCTTCCTTTACCATTTTTCGTATTGATGACCATGTTTCTGTGTGTAACACATCTTTAAGCATCTTTTGCAGGGCAGGATGAGTGGCAACAAATTCTTTCAGTTTCTGTTTTCTATGAAAAGTCTTAATTTCACCTTCATTCACAAATGAGAGCTTTGCATGATATAATATTCTGGGCTGGCAGTTTTTCTCTCTTAGTACCTGGGCTATGTCTCACCATTGCCTTCTAGCTTGTAGGTTTTCTGATGAGAAGTCTGCTGTGAGTCTAATTGGAGATCCTCTGAGAGTAATCTGTTTGATTACAGCATGTCATGGTGAGGATCTCTTTTGGTCATGTTTATTAGGGGTTCTATAAGCTCCCTGTATTAAGATGTCTCTGTCCTTCTCCAAACCTGGGAAATTTTCTGCAAGTATCTCACTCAAAAGGCCTTCTAATCCTTTCTCCCTCTCCATGCCTTCAGGAATTCCTAGAACCCGAATGTTAGGTTTTTCAATAGTATCCTGTAGATTCCCGACAATATTTTTTAGATTTCTAATTTCCTCTTCTTTTCTTTGGTTTGCTTGTTTCCTTTCCTGTTTTCTGTCTTCTAAATCTAATATTCTCTCTTCTGCTTTGCCGATTCTGTTTTCAAGGTTCTCTAATGTGTTTGTCATTTGATTTATTGAATTCTTCATTTCATTATTATTTCTCATCACTGTCACAGTTTCTTGTTCTACTAGTTGTTTCATTTCATTTTGATTCCTCCTTAATATTTCATTTTCATGAGAGAGATTTTCTATCTTGTCCATTAAGGATTTCTGTAGTTCAAGAATTTGTTTTTGAGAACTTCTTAATGTTCTTATCAATTTTTTGAGATCTGCTTCTTGCATTTCTTCTATCTCATCATCTTTATAATCTTGAATTGGGGTGTCTTTTTCATTTGGGGGCGTGATAGTGTCTTCCTTGTTCTTGTTACCTCATTTTTTGCGTTTGTTGTTTGGCATGTTGGAGATATTTGGTTTCTTCACTGTGGTGTTTTTTCTTGTTATACTATGGTTCTAGGTAAGTGGACTGTCTGCTTTTGATGGAGCCTTAGAGGCTTGAGATGAGTGTGGACTGAGAGCTGTGTTTGGTTCCTCAGCTTTGAGGGTGTGCCAAAGGTGACACTCCCAGGTTACAGGTGGTAAATCTCTCTTACTTTAATTCTTTTTTTTTGAATCAAAAAGGAAGTAATTCTACACAGCTGAATGGAATTCGAGGCAGTTAGCTGGCAAATGATATACCCACAAGAGCCAGAGATTGGAAGCTCTTTCCCAAGGACCACACAGGGAATCTCTGCTGCCTTTAGTGTGGGCTCCAATTCTCCTGCCATCTCCCACTGGGTTGCCAAGGTAGATCCTAATCTCCTGTTATTTCACCCCCCCCAGAGTCAGGTTTTTCTGCTAGGCTCAGTGCCGGTACATACCTGAGGTCGCCCTGCTTATGATGTATGTCCAAAATGGCGCCTGCTCTTTGTTTTGCTCCCCTTTGAGAGGTGAGCAGAGAGAGAAACTCGTGTCCATATCGGTCACTTTTTTTTCTCTCTCTCTCTTCTAGTTAGCCTGGTGAAAATTTCCCCACGGAGTTTCAATCTCGTTCCCTCTAGTCTCCTCTTTCCCCTTGCCCGCCAGTGTCTTGGTCTATTGAGGTTCGGCTCACCTCACGTTCCAGCGCTGGTGTGTTGAGTCTGCCGCTGGTGTCCCAAACTTGGGCTCCCACGCTCTCCACACAGGTCCACTGTGAATCACTAGTTCCGGAAGAATTTCCTCTGCTGTTTCTTCCCTTACTCTTTCTTGAACCTGCAGTATCTCCACTTTTATTAAACTGTCTCTTCCTAGACTATCACTGTGCTCCCTTCCTATTCCGCTATCTTGCCGCTCCCCTGGTACTTCTTCATATGGGACAGATTTTAATACCCTCCAAAGCAAGTGTGATTGGGATTTTTCTGGTTAATTCAATCAGAATTCCACAGCCAGTCAGCTGGGAGGGGTGGATGAAACCTGAAAAACCTGGTTTACTTGTGACTAAATCAAGCCCAATATCACTAAGGACTTTCTGATTTCTTTGTTTTTATTTTCACACTTTTCTTGTTTATCATCATTTGTAATGAATTGTGTGATGTTACCTTTTGTGTGGAGGTTGGAATATGGAGTTCAGGGCATGGGAGGAATGGTCTGTTTCAATCAGGGCATAGGTGTTGGCTTGCTCCAATTATAGCTTTTCACATTGTTTTGGGTATCTCAGCCGATGTTTGGTTTATTTATTGGCAATTTCCTTAACTTTTTCTGGTTCTGAGTTTGTTTTGCCTTCTTCCTTGCCTGCATTTTGTATTCTGATGCAATAAAAACAACAGTTTGGGAGAGTATCCATTAAGGTATAAAAGAACAGAACAAATTGGCATTTTATGCTTAGAAATCTATAGGTAACATGATAAGATCTTGGTTTCTGTTTTGAAAAATGTAATTTTTAACCCATTTGTAGAGGGACAGATTTTAATACCCTTCAGAACAAGTGTGACTGCAATTTTCTGGTTAATTCCATCAGAATTCCACAGCCATGTGGCTGGGAGGGATGGATGAAACCGGAAACATCTGGATTACTTGTGACTAAATGAAGCCAAATATTGCTAAGGATTCTTTGATTTCTTTGCTTGTTTTCACACTTTTCCTATGTGTCATACTTTTAAGGAATACTATGAAGTAACCTTTTGTGTGGACGCTGGAGTATGGAGTTCAGGGCATGAGAGGAATGGTCTTTTTCAATCATGGCACAGGTGTTGGCTTGCTCCAATTCTAGCTTTCTTTCATTATTTTGGGTGCTTTAGACCATGTTTGGTGTCTTTTTAAGCAATTTTAAAATTTTTCTGGGTCTGAGTTTTTTTGCCTCCTTCCTAACTTACCCTTGTATTCTGATGCGATAAAAAGAGTGTAGACAGAGTATCCATGAATATAAAACAAAACAGAACAAATTGGAGTTTTATGCTTAGAAATCTGGAGACAACACGACCAAGATGAGTTTTTGTGTTTTGAAAAATGAAATTATACCCTTTATGTAGAAGGGACAGATTTTCATTCTCTCCAAATTGTTTGTGACTGCAATTTTCTGGTTAATTCCATCAGAATTCCACAGCCAGTCAGCTCGGAGGGGTGGAAGATACCAGAAACATCCGGTTTACATATGACTATATCAAGCCAAATATCGCTAAGGACTCTGATTTCTTTGTTTTTTCAACCCTTTTCTAATTTACCATGGTTTGTAATGAATAATGTGATGTTACCTTTTGTGTAGAGGCTGGAATATGGAATTCATGGCATGGGAGGTATGCTCTTTTTTCAATCAGGATAGAGGTTTTGGCTTGCTCCCATTCTAGTTTTCTTTCATTGTTTTGGGTGCCTCAGTCGATGTTTTGTTTCTTTATTGGCAATTACCTAAATTTTTTCCAGGTCTGAGTTTCTTTTGCCTTCTTCCTTCCCTGAATTTTGTATTCTGATGCAATAAAAAGAAGAGTGTAGGCAGAGATTCCTTTATGGTATAAAAACAGAAGAAATTGGCATTTTATGCTTAGAAATCTACATTCAGTACGACAAAGATGACTTTTTGTGTTTTGGAAAATGAAATGTAACCCATTTATAGATGGGACACATTTGAATACCCCCTAAAATGAGTTCACTGTGATTTTCTGGTTAATTCCATCAGAATTCTACAGCCAGTGAGCTGGGAGGGGGTGGATGAAACCAAAAACATCCGGTTTACTTATGACAAAATCAAGCCCAATATCGCTAAGGACTCTTTGGTTTCTTTGGATTTTAAACACTTTTCGTATTTATCATTGATTGTAATGAATTGGATGATGTTACTTTTTGTGTTGAGGCTGGAATTTGGAGTTCAGGGCATGGGGGGAGTGGTCATTTTCAATCAGGCAGAGGTGTTGGCTTGCTCCAGTGCAAGCTTTCTTTCATTGTTTTGGGTGCCTCAGCGCATGTTTGGTTTCTTTTTTGACAATTTAAAAATGTTTCTGAGTCTGAGTTTTTTTTTTGCCTTCTTCCTTCCCTGCACTTTGTATTCTGATGCAATAAAAACAGTATATACAGAGTATCCATGAATATATAACAAAACGGAACAAATTGGCATTTTATGCTTAGAAATCTGCATGCAACACGACCAAGATGAGTTTTTGTGCCTTGGAAAATGAAAAGTAACCCATTTGTAGAAACGACAGATTTTTATTCGCTCCAAACCGTTTGTGACTGTGATTTTCTAGTTAATGCCATCAGAATTCAATAGCCAGTCAGCTGGGAGGGGTGGATGAAACCAGAAACATCTGGTTTACTTGTGACTAAACGAAGCCCAATATCACTAAGGATTATTTGATTTCTTTGTTTTTTTTCACTCTTTACTTATTTGTCATGGTTTGTAATGAATTGGATGATGTTAGCTTTTGTTTCAGGCTGGAATATGGAATTCATGCATGGGACGTATGCTCTTTTTTCAATCAGGGCACAGGTTTTCGCTTGCTCAAATTCTACATTTCTTTCCTTGTTTTGGGTCCCTACAGGATCGTTGGTGTATTTATCTGCAATCCTAAACTTTTTCTGGGTCTGAGTTTGTTTTGTCTTTTTCCTTCCATTCATACTGATGCATAAAAACAACAGTTTAGACAGAGTATCCAATATGATATAAAAAAAAAGAACAAATTGGGATTTTATGCTTAGAAATACAGGCCACACGACCAAGATGAGGTTTTGTGTTTTGGAAAATGTAATGTAACCAATTTGTAGCAGGGACAGATTTTATTACCCTCCTAAACCTGTGTGACTTGATTTGCTGGTTAATTTCATCAGAATTGGACAGCAGTTAAGCTGGGAGTGGTGGCTGAAACTGGAAACATCTGGTTTACTTGTGACTATATCAAGACCAGTATTGCTAAAGACTCTCTGATTTCTTTGTTTTTGCACACTTTTCTTATTTATGTGGGTTTGTAATGCATTGGATGATGTTACCTTTTATTTTGAGGTTGGAATATGGAGTTCATGGCATGGTTGGCATAGTCTTTTTCAATCAGGGCACAGGTATTGGCTTCCTCCAATTCTAGGTTTCTGTCAAAGTTTTGCATGCCTCAGCCGAATTTTGATTTCATTATCGGCAATTTCCTTAATTTTTTCTGGGACTGAATTTGTTTTGCCTTCTTCCTTCTGTACTTTTTGTATTCTAACGCCAAAAAAAGAGTGTAGATATTAAAAACACAAGAAATTGGTGTTTATATTTAAAAATCTACAGGCAACACGATAAGATGAGGTTTTGTGTTTTGGAAAATGAGAAGTAACACATTTTTACAAGAGACAGCTTTAATTCCCTCACAACGAGGTTGACTGTGATTTTCAGGTTAATTATATCAGAATTCCACATCCAATTGGCTGGGAGTGGAGGCTGAAACCAGAAACATCCGGTTTACTTGTACCTAAATGAAGCCCAGTATTGCTAAGGATTCTTTGATTTCTTTCTTTTTTTTCACAATTTTCTTATTTACCATGGTTTGTAATGAATTGGATGATGTTACCTTTTGATTTGAGGCTGGAATATGGAATTCCAGGCATGCCAGGAATGGTCATTTAAAATCAGGGCACAGATTGTTGCTTGCTTCAATTCTAGCTTTCTTTCTTTCTTTTGGTGCCTCAGCCGATTGTTGGCTTCTTTATTGGCAATTTCTTAAACTTGTTCTGTGTCTGAGTTTGTTTTGCCTTCTTCATTCCCTGCATTTTGTATCCTGATGCAATAAAACAACAGTGTGGAAAGAGTATCCAATATGATATAAAAAACACAACAAATTGGGATTTTATGCATAGAAATCTACAGGCAACAAGACCAAGATGAGATTTTGTGTTTTTGAAAATGAAATGTACTATTTGTAGAAAGGACAGATTTTACTACCCTCAAAAAAGGAGTGTGACTGTGATTTTCTGGTTAGTTCCATTGAATTTCATAGCTAGTTGGCTGGGAGTGGTGGCTCTAACTGGAAACATCCGGTTTACTTGTGACTAAATGCAGCCCAATATTACTAGGGACTCTGATTTCTTTGGTTTTTTCTTTTTTTTATTTTTAATTTTTTTCTTTTTCTTTTTTTTTAGTTTTTTTTGTATGTCTTTTTTAAATTTTATTTTTATTTTTTATTTTTTACAGGCAGAGTGGACAGTGAGAGAGAGACAGAGAGAAAGGTCTTCCTTTTGCCGTTGGTTCACCCTCCAATGGCCGCCGCGGTAGCGCACTGTGGCCGGCGCACTGCGCTGATCCGATGGCAGGAGCCAGGTGTTTATCCTGGTCTCCCATGGGGTGCAGGGCCCAAGGACTTGGGCCATCCTCCACTGCACTCCCTGGCCACAGCAGAGAGCTGGCCTGGAAGAGGGGCAACCGGGACAGGATCGGTGCCCTGACCGGGACTAGTGTAAGAGCCCTGAAAGGTGTCTCACACTTCTACCGACCCCAGAAACACGAATTCCATTCCAATCGATGCAAAGTGCATGAGGAAGTTTATTACATCTGCGCAGATGGGCCGTCTCAAAGCACAACAGCACCCTCTGGTGCAGTGCGAGAAGAGAGGCCCCGATCATCAACCGCACAAAGTATTTAAGGCTTAAAACCACAACATTAGCATATCTCCACAGCATTACAAAAGATCACAAGATAAACCACAGCATGACAAATTATCACAAGGTAAAGGGTTTTTCTAGGGTAAGGGAACAAAGACCTTGAGCAAGCACAAACACGGGGTCATCGTGACCAAAAACTTAACATAGCTCCTAAAATAATTATCACATGCGCCATTATCTCATAAAAGCATTAACACAATCATCACATGCTTCAGCTAAAGTTCAGTTATCTTATAAAAGCATTTTGCAAGCCCAGCCATTTTGTACAAAAGCAGAACAGTATGCAGTTAGCTCACAAGCAACTTCATTTTAACCCCATCCTGCCTTAATTTCTCACTAGAACCCGGTGTGCCGGCGCCGCAAGGCGGAGGATTAGCCTAGTGAGCCGCAGCGCCGGCCGATTTCTTTGGTTTTTTAAACACTTTTCTTATTTATCATGGTTTGTAATGAATTGGATGATGGTACCTTTTGTTTTGAGGCTGGAACATGGAGTCCAGGGCACGGGGAGAATGTTCTTGTTCAATCATGTCAAAGGTTTTGCCTTGCTCCGATTCTAGCTTTCTTTCCTTGTTTTGGTGCCTCAGCCGATTTTTGGATTCATTATCAGTAATGTCCTAAACTTTTTCAGGGTCTGAGTTTGATTTGCCCTCTTCCTTCCCTGCATTTGGTATTCTTTCCATATAAACAACAGTTTAGAGAGAGTATCCACTATGATATAAAAAAAAGAACAAATTGAGATTTTATGCTTAGAAATACAGGCCACACGACCAAGATGAGGTTTTGTGTTTTGGAAAATGAAATGTAACCCATTTGTAGCAGGGACAGATTTCAACACCCTCCAAACCTGTGTGACTACAATTTTCTGGTTAATTCCATCAGAATTCCACAGCCAGTTGCCTGGGAGGGGTGGATGAAACTGGAAAACTCTGGTTTCTTATGAATAAATGAAGCCCAATATCGCTAAGGATTCTTTGATTCCTTTGCTTTTTCACACTATTTTTATTTATCATGGTTTGTAATGAATTGGACGATGTTACCTTTTGTTTTGCAGCTGGAATATGCAGTTCAGGGCACAGGAGGAATGGTCATTTTCCATCTGGGTCCAAGTTTTGGCTTGCTCCAATTCTAGCTTTCTGTCATTGTTTTGGGTGCCTCAACTGATTTTCATTTATTTATCAGCAATTTCCTACATTTTTCTTGCTCTAATTTCAATTTGACTTCTCCTTCCCTGCATTTGGTATTCTGATGCATAAAAACAACAGTTTAGAGAGGGTATCCATTATGATCTAAAAAAAAACCAACAAATTGGCATTTTATGCTTAGAAATCTACAGGCAACATGACCAAGAATAGTTTGTGTTTTGGAAAATGAAATGTAACCCATTTTTACAAGGCACAGTTTTAATTCCCTCAACAATGAGTGTGCCTGGGATTTTCTGGTTAATTGCATCAGAATTCCATAGCCAGTCAGCTGGGAGGATTGGTTGAAACCATAAAAATCCAGTTTACTAGTGTCTAAATCAAAGCCAATATCGCTAGGGATTGTTGGATTTCTTTGCTTTTGTTCAGACTTTTCTTATTTACCATGGTTGGTAATGAATTGGATGAGGTTACCTTTTGTTTTGAGGCTGGAATATGGAGTTCAGGGCATGGAAGGAATGGTCATTTTCAATCAGGGCACAGGTTTGGCTTGTTCCAATTATCGCTTTCTTTCATTGTTTCCGGTGCTTTATCTGATTTTTGTTTCTTTATTGGTAATTTCCTAATTTTTTGGGGTCTGAGTTTGTTTTGCCTTCTTCCTTCCCTGCATTTTGTATTCTGATGCATAAAAACAACAGTTTAGACAGAGTATCCCATAGGGTATAAAAAAAAATGGAACAAATTGGGATTTTAGGTTTCAAAATCTACAGGCAACACGACCAACGTGATTTTTTATGTTTTTGAAAATGAAATGTAAACTATTTGTACAAAGGACAAATTTTAATACCCAACAAAAGGAATGTGACTGCGATTTTCTGGTTAATTCCATCAGAATTCCACAGCCAGTCAGCTGGGAGGATTGGATGAAAGCAAAAAAATCTGGTTTACTAGTGTCTAAATCAAGCCCAATATCACTAAGGACTCTTTGATTTCTTTGCATTTATTCACACTTTTCTTATTTACCATGGTTTGTAATGAATTGGATTATGTTACCTTTTGTTTTGAGGCTGGAATATGGAGTTCTAGACACAGGAGGAATGGTCTTTTTCATTCAGAGCACAGGTTTTGGCTTGCTCCAATTCTCACTTTCTTTCATTGTTTTGGTGCCTCAGCCAATTTTCGTTGTTTATCGGCAATTTCCTAACTTTTTTGTGGTCTGAGTTTGTTTTGCCTTCTTCCTTCCCTACATTTTGTATTCTGATGCAATAAAAACAATAGTTTGGACAGAGTATCCATTATGATATAGAAAACAGAACAAAATGACATTTTATGCTTAAAAAACTGCAGGCAACATGACCAAGATGAGGTTTTGTTTTTTTGAAAATGAAATGTAACACATTTGTAGAAGGGACAGATTTTTATTCCCTCCAAATCAAGTGTGACTCTGATTTTCTGGTTAATTCCATCACAATTCCACAGCCAGTCAGCTGGGAGGGATGGATGAAACAGGAAATATCCGGTATACTTGTGACTAAATGAAGCCCAATATTGCTAAGGACACTTTGATTTCTTTGTTTTTTTCATACTTTTCTTTTTGATCATGGTTTGTAATGAATTGTACTATGTTACCTCTAGTATTGAGGCTGGAAATTGGAGTTCAGGACATGGGGTGTTGGTCTTTTTCAATCAGGGCACAGGTTTTAGCTTGCTCCAATTCTAGGGTGTTTTCATTTTTTTGGGTTCCTCAGCTGATTTTTGGTATCTTTATAGGCAATTTAAAACTTTTTCTGGGTCTGAGTTTATTTTGCCTTCTTCTTTCACTGCACTTTGTATTCCATTGCAATAAATAAAAACAGTGTAGACAGAGAATCTATGAAAAAAGAAAAAAATGGTGTTTTATGCTTAGAAATCTACAGGCAACATGACCAAGATGAGTTTTTGTGTTTTTAAAAAGAAATGTAACCCTTTTGTAGAAGGGACAGATTTTAATATCCTCCAAAAAGAGTGTGGCTGCAATTTTCTGGTTAATTCAATCAGAATTCCACAATAAGTCGGCTGGGAAGAGGTGGATAAAACCAGAAACATATGGTTTACTTGTGACCAAATCAAGCCCAATATCGCTAAGGACTCTTTGATTTCTTTGTGTTTTTTTTTTCACACTTTTCTCATTTATCATTGTAATGAATTGTTACATGTTACCTTTTGTTTTCCGGCTGGAGTATGAAGTTCATAGCACAGAAGGAATGGTCTTTTTCCATAAGTCACAGATTTTGGCTTCTCCAGTTCTAGCTTTCTTTCATTGTTTTGGGTGCCTCCGCAGATTTTTGGTTTCTTATCTGCAATTTCTTTTTTTAATTTAATGAATATAAATTTCCAAAGTACAGCTTATGGATTACAAAGGCTTCCCCCCCAAGACTTCCCCCCAACCCGCAACCCTCCCCTTTCCCACTCGCTGTCCCCTTCCATTCCCATCAAGATTCATTTTCAATTCTCTTTATATACAGAAAAATCAGTTTAGTATTTATAAAGATTTCAACAGTTTGCCATCACATAGTAACACATTGTGAAAAAATACTTCTGGAGTACTAGTTATAGAATTAAATAACAGTGTAGATAACATTAATGACAGAGATCATGCATCATATTTTTTTAAAAAGATTGATTACTTTTCTATGTAATTTCCAATTTAACACCAAGGTTTTTTTTTTTTCATTTTCAATTATCTCTATATACAGAAGATCGCTTCAGTATATACTAAGTAAAGATTTCATCAGTTGGCACCCACACATAACCACAAAGTGTAAAAATACTGTTTCAGTACAAGCTGTGTCATTACTTCACCTTGGACAACCTATTAAGGACAGATCCCACATGGGACGTAAGTACACAGTGACTCCTGATGTTGATTTAACACTTTAACACTAGTGAGATGGCATTGGTACATGCCACCTTGATGGGATTCAATTGGAATCCCCTAGTATGTTTCTAACTCTACTGTTTGGGGCAAGTCAGCCTGTGCATGTTCCAAACCTTACATCTCTTCCCTCTGTTATTCCCACATGATTGGCATAGTGACGGCTAAATCTGGAGATATATTCAAAGTTGACGTTGGAAGGAGTGAGCCAGCTTCTTTGTCTTACTTGGCATTTGAAGGTGCAACGAAAAGAAACAGACCTAATGTGCAGGTTGGCGATCTCATCTATGGCCAGTTTGTGGTTGCTAATAAAGATATGGAACCAGAGATGGTCTGCATTGACAGCTGTGGACGAGCCAACGGGATGGGTGTGATTGGACAAGACGGGCTGCTTTTTAAAGTGACTTTAGGCTTAATTAGAAAGCTGTTAGCTCCGGATTGTGAGATCATACAGGAAGTGGGAAAACTCTATCCACTGGAGATTGTATTTGGAATGAATGAAAGAATATGGTTTAAGGCCAAGACCATTCAACAGACATTAATTTTAGCAAACGTTTTAGAAACTTGTGAACATATGACAGCGGATCAAAGGAAACAGATCTTCTCCAGATTGGCAGAAAGTTGATGTATGTGGACTTTTTTAATGGATCAGTTGAGCCAAGAGACTGTGGGTTTCCTGGGGGAAACTTTTTTCAGGTAAACCTCTTGTTAAATCTTCAGAAGAAAAGATGTAAATGTATATTGTCTTATTAGAGTCCTAAGTATTTTTGTAAGAAAGTTACTGGTTTTTACTCATGCTCTATTGGTGAGAATAACTATAAAATTGTAACTTTATTGTTCTGTACAATAAAGTTTACTAAAAAGTAAAAAAAAGGATCATTTTTTCAGTTAAGTATCAACACTTTAGAAGGAACATATTTTAATACACTCCAAAATGAGTGTGACTGCGATTTTCTGGTTAATTCCATCAGAATTCCACAGCCAGTTGGCTGGGAGGGGTGGATAAAACCAGAAACATCTGGTTTACTCATGACTAATTCAAGCCCAATATCGCTAAGTATTCTTTGATTTCTTTGTTTTTTTTCACACTTTTCTTATTTATCATTGTTTGTAATAAATTGTGTGTTGTTACCTTTTGTGTGGAGGCTGGAATATGGAGCTCAGGGTACCGGAGGAATGGTCTTTTTCAATCAGGGCATAGGTTTTGGCTTGCTCCAATTCTAGCTTTCTTTCATTGTTTTGGTGCCTCAGCTGATTGTTGGTTTCTTCATGATCAATTTCCTAAAATTTTTCTGGGTATGAGTTTGCTTTGCCTTCTTCCTTCCCTGCTTTACGTATTCTGATGCAATAAAAACAACAGTTTAAAAAGAGTATACAATATGATATGAAAGACATAACAAATTTGGATTTTATGCTTAGAAATCTACATTCCACACAACCAAGGTGACTTTTTGTGTTTTTGAAAATGAAATGCAACACATTTGTAGAAGGGACAGATTTTAGTAGCCTCCAAAAGGAGTGTGACACCAATTTTCTGGATAAAACTATCATAATTCCTCAGACAGTTGTCTGGGAGGGGTGGCTGATACCGGAACCATCTGGTTTACTTGTGACTAAATCAAGCCCAATATCACTAAGGACTCTTTGATTTTTTTTTCACACTTTTCTTATTTATCATGGTGTGCAATGAATTGGATGATGTAACCTTTTATTTGAGGTTGGAATATGGAATTCAGGGCACAGGAGGTATGGTCTTTTTCAATCAGGGTACAGGTTTTGGCTTGCTCCAACTCTAGCTTTCTTTCATTGTTTTGGGTGCCTCAACGGATGTTTGATTTCTTTATCAGCAATTTCTTACACTTTTTCTGTGTCTGAGTTTGTTTTGCCTTATCCATTCCCTGCATTTTGTATTCTGATGCAATAAAAACAATAGTTTATAAAGAGAATCCAATATGATATGAAAGACATAACAAATTGTATTTTATGATTAGAAATCTACAGGCAATATGATCAATATGAGTTTTATGATTTGTGATTTGAAATGTAACCCTTTTGTAGAGAGGACAGATTTGAATACCCTCAAATGAGTGTGACTATGATATTCTGGTCAATTCGATCTGAATTCCACTGCCAGTTCACTCGGAGGTGGGGCTGAAACTGGAAACATCCGGGTTACTTGTGACCAAATCAAGCCCAATATCATTAAGGATTCTTTGATTTCTTTGTGTTAATTTTTTTACACTTTTGTTATTTCTCATGGTTTGTAATGAATTTGATGATGTTACCTTTTGTTCTGAGGCTGCAATATGGAGTTCAGATCACTGGAAGAATGGTCTTTTTAAATCAAGGCACAGGTTTTGGCTTGCTCCAATTCTAGCATTCTTTCATTGTTTAGGGTGCCTCAGCATATTGTTGGTTTTTTGATTGGCAATTTCCTAATTTGTTTCTGGATCTGAGTTTGTTTTGACTTCTTCCTTCCCTGCGTATTGTGTTCTGATGCAATAAAAACAAGAGTATAAACAGAGAATCCATTATGATATAAAAAACAGAACCAATTGGAGTTTGATGCTTAGAAGTCTACAGGCAACACGACAAAGATGAGTTTTTGTGTTTTGCAAAATGAAATGTAACTCATATGTAGAAGCGACAAATTTTCATTCCCTCCAATCAAGTGTGACTACTATTTTCTGGTTCATTCAATCAGAAAACCACAGCCAGTTGGCTGGAAGGGGTGGATCCCACCACAAACATCTGGTTTACTTGTGCCTAAAACAAGCCCAATATTGCTAAGCACTCTTTGATTTCTTTGCTTTTCAAATTTTTCTTATTTATCATGGTTTAAATGTATTTTATGATATGACTTTTTGTTTTGAGGCTAGAATATCAAGTTCAGGGCACGGAAAATAATGTCTTTTCCAATCAGTGCACGGGGGTTATCTTGCTCCAATTTTAGCTTTCTTTCATTGTTTTGGGTGCCTAAACAGATTTTTGGTTTCTTTATCAGCAATTTCATAAACTTTTTCAGGGTCTGAGTTTGTTTTGCCTTCTCCATTCCCTGCATTTTGTATTCTGATGAAATAAAAAGAAGAGTGTAGGTAGAGTATCCATTATGGTATATATATATATATATATATATATATATATATATATATGGCATTTTTAAAAACTTTTATTCAATGAATATAAATTTCCAAAGTACCGCTTATGGGTTACCACCTCCCATAATTTCCCTCCCAACCACAACCCTCCCCTTTCCCACTCCCTCTCCCCTTCCATTCACTTCAAGAGTCATTTTCAATTCTCTTTATATTCAGAAGATCAGGTTAGTATATATTAGGAAAGATTTTAAGAGTTTGCCTCCATATATCAACACAAAGTGAAAAAAATACTGTTGGGGTACTAGTTATAACATTAAACAACAGTGTACAGCACATTAAAGACAAAGATCCTGCATAATATTTTTTTAAAAATTAATTAATTTGCTAAGCCATTTCCAATGTAACACCAGGTTTTTTTTTCATTTGCAATTATCTTTATATAGAGAAGATCGATTCAGCATATAATTAGTAAAGGTTTCATGCTTAGAAATCTACAGGCAACATGACCAAGATGAATTTTTCTGTTTTGGAAAATGAAATGTAACCCATATGTGGAAGGGACAGTTCTTCATTCCATACAAAATGAGTGTGACTGAGATTTCGTGTTTAATAATTTTTTCTGGGTCTAGTTTGTTTTGCCTTCTGCCTTCCCTACATTTTGTATCCTGATGCAATAAAAACAAGATGTATACAGAACATAAATTATGATATAAGAAACACAAACTTATTCATATTTTATTCTTAGAAAAATACATGAAACTCGACCAAGTTGTGTGTTTCTATTTTGGAATATGAACTGTAACCCTTTTGTAGAGGGGACGATTTTGATTCCGTCCAAAATGAGTGTGACTGCTATTTTCTTTTGATTCAATCAGAATTCCACTGCCAGTAGCCTGGAAAGGGTGGATGAAACCAGAATCATCCGATTTACTTTGACTAAATCAAGCCTAAGTAGTCTAAAGGTTCTTTGATTTCTTTCTTTTTTTTTCACGCTTTTCTTATTTGTTGTGGTTTGTAATGAATTTGATGTTGTTACCTTTTACTCGGGGCTGGAATATGGAGTTCAGGGCACGGGAGGAATGCTCTTTTTCAATCAGGGCACAGGTTTTGGTTTGCTCCAATTCTAGGTTTCTTTCATTATTTTGGGTGCCTCAGCCTATTTTTGGTTTATTTATCAGCAATTTCTGAAATATTTTCTGGGTCTGAGTTTGTTTTGCCTTCTTCCTTTCCTGCGTATTGTATTCTGACGCAATAAAACCAAGAGTGTAGACAGGGTATCCATTATGATATAAAAAAACAGAACAAATTGGAGTTTTATGCTTACAAATCTACAGACAACATGACCAAGATGAATTTTTCTGTTTTGGAAAATGAAATGTAACACATTTGTAGAAGGGACAGATTTTGATTCCTTACAAAGGGAGTGTGACTGCGATTATCTGGTTAATTCCATCAGAATTCCACAGCTAATGGGCTGAGAGGGGTGAATGAAACTGGAAAGATCTGTTTTACTTGTGACTAAATCAGACCCAATTAGGCTAAGGACTCTTTGATTTCTTTTTTTTTTTTTCACATTTTTCTGATTTATCATGGTTTGTAATGAATTGGATGCTGTTACCTTTTTTATTGAAGCTGGAATATGGCGTTAATGGAATGGGAGGAATGGTCTTTTTCAATCAGGGCCAAGATTTTGGCTGGCTAAATTCTGGCTTTCTTTCATTGTTTTGGGTGCCTCAGCCAGTTTTTAGTTTCTTGAATGGCAATTTCAAAAATATTTTCTGGGTCTGAGATTTTTTTCCTTTTTCTTTCCCTACATTTTGTATTCTGATGCAATGAAAAGAAGAGTATAGACAGAGTATCCAGTATGATATAAAAACACAACAAATTGGAGTTTTATGCTTAGAAATCTACAGGCAACACGACCAAGATGAGTTTTTCTGTTTTGGTAAAAGAAATGTTACCCTTTTGTAGTGGGACTGAATCTCATTCCCTCCAAAAAGAGTGTGACTTCTACTTTCTGGTTAATTCAATCAGAATTCCATAGGTAGTGCGCTGGGAGGGGTGGATCCAACCAGAAACATCTGGTGTACTTGTACCTAAATCAAGCCCAATATCACGCAGGACTATGATTTCCTTCCTTCTTTTCAAATTTTTCTTTTTTTATCATGGTTTGCAATGAATTTTATGATGCGACCCTTTGTTTTGAGGCTGGAATATCAAGTTCAGGGCACAGGTTTTGGCTTGCTCCAATTTAATGTTTCTTTCATGGTTTGGGTTTCTCACCCAATTTTTGGTTTATTGATCGGTAATTTGCTAAATTTTTACTGGGTCTAGTTTGTTTTGGCTTCTGCCTTCCCTATATTTTGCATTCATATACAATAAAAATAAGAGTGTATATAGAGAATCCATTATGACATAAGAGAGACAAAAATTGGAATTTTATGCTTAGGAATCTTCATGAAGCACGACTCAGGTGAGTTTTTCAGTTTTGGAAAATGAAATATACCCCTTTTGTAAGGGCACAGATTTTGATACCCTCCAAAATGAATGTGTCTTCAATTTTCTGGTTAACTCAATCAGAATTCCATAGCCTGTCACCTGGGAGGATTGCATGTAACCAGAAAAATCCAGTTTACATTGAATAAATCAAGCTCAATTAGGCTAATATCGCTAAGGACTCTTTGACTTGTTTGCTTCTTTTCAAATTATTCTTATTGATCATGTGTTGTAGTGAATTGCATGATGTTACCTATTGTTTTCAGGCTGGAATATGGAGTTCAGAGCATGGGAGGCATTTTCTCTTTCAACCAGGGCACAGGTTTTGGCTGGCTCCCCTTCTTGCTTTCTTTCATTGTTTTGGGTGCCCCAGCCCATGTTTGGGTTCTTGATCGGCAGTTTCCTCAATTGTTTCTGGGTCTGAGTTTGGTTTGCCTTCTTCCTTGCCTGCATGTTGTATTCTGACACCATAAAAACACGACTTTAGACAGAGTATCCATTATTCCAAAACAGAACCAATTGGCTTGTTATGCTTAGAAATCTACAGGCCACACGACCAAGATGAGTTTCTGTGTTTTGGAAAAAGAAATGTCACCCTTTTGTAGAAAGGACACAGTTGAATTTTCTCCCAAAAGAGGGTGCCTGGATATTCTGGTTAATTCCATCAGAATTCCACAGCCAGTTGGCTGAGAGGGGTGGATCCAACCAGAAACATCCGGTTTACTTTGACTAAATCAAGCCCAATATGGTTAAGGACTCTTACATTTCTTTGTTGTGTTTTGTTTTGTTTGTCACCCTTTTCTTCTTTCTCAAGTGTTGTAAGGAATTCTATGATGTGACCTTCTGCTGGAGGGTGGAATAAGGAGTTCAGGGCATGGAGGAAAGTTCTTTTTCAATCAGGGCCCAGGTTTTGGCTTGCTGCAATTCTACATTTCTGTCATTGTTTTGGGTGCCTCAGCCCAATTTTGGTGTCTTTATCGGCAATTTCCTCAATTTTTTCTGGGTCTGAATTTGTTTTGCCTTCTTCCTTCCCTACATTTTGCTTTCCTTTCAATAATAAAAAGAATGTAGACAGAGGATCCACTAGGATCTAAGAAACACAACTGATTCTAATTTTATGCTTAGAAATCTACAGGAAACGCGACCAAAGTGAATGTTTTGTTTTGTTGTGTTTTGGAATGTGAAATGTAACCCATTTGTAGAAGGGACGGATTTAATTTCCTCCAAAGCAAGTGTGAATGCAATTTTCTGTTTTATTCACTCAGAATTCTGTAGCCAGTCGGCCAGGAGTGGATGATGAAACCCGAAAAACCTGGTTTCCTTGTGACTAAATCAAGCTAAATATCACTAAGAACTCTTTGATCTTTGTTATTTTCTCATGCTTCTTATTTATCATGGTTTGTATTGAATTTGATGATGTTACGTTTTGTTTTGAGGCTTGTATATGGAGTTCAGGGGATGGGAGGAATGGTCTTTTTCATTCAGAGCACAGGTTTTGGTTTTCTCCAATTCTATGTCTCTTTCATTGTTTTGGGTGCCTCAGCCAATTTTTGGTTTCTTTATAGGCAATTCCCTAAACTTTTCCTGAGTCTACTTTGTTTTGCTTACTTCCTTCTGTACATTTTGTGCTTAGAAATCTACAGTCTACATGACCAAGATGTGTTTTTGTGTTTTTCAAAATGAAATATAAACTCTTTGTAGAATGGATATATTTTAATACCCTCCAAACCTGTGTGACTGCTACTATCGCGTTGATTCCATCAGAATTCCAAATTGGCTGAGAGTGGTGCATGAACCCGGAAACATCCGGTTTACTTGTGACTAAATCAAGCCCAATGTCGCTAAGTATTCTTTGATTCCTTTGGTTTTTTTCACACTTTTGATAATTATAATGTTTTGTAATGAATTGCATGATGTTACCTTTTCTTTTGAGCTGGAATATGGAGTTCAGGGCACGGGAGCAATGCTCTTTTCAATCAGGTACAGGTTTGTTTTTCTGTTTTTCAAAACTATTTGTAGAAAGGACAGATTTTAATACCCTCCTGAAAGAGTGTGACAGTGATATCCTGATTAAATCCATCAGAATTCCACAGCCAGTTGGCTGGGACGGGTGGATGAAATAGGGAGCATCCAGTTTACTTGTGATTAAAAAAACCCAATATCAGTAAACACTCTTCAATTTCTTTCATTTTTTTCATACTTTTCTTATTTATCATGGTTTGTATTGAATTGGACGATGTTACCTTTTGTATTCAGGCTTGAATATGGAGTGCTAGGCACAGGAGGTATGGTCTTTTTCCATCAGGGCACAGATTTTGGCTTGCTCCAATTCTAGCTTTCTTTTTTTTTTATTTATTATTTTTTTATTTTTTATTTTTTTGACAGGCAGAGTGGACAGTGAGAGAGAGAGAGACAGAGAGAAAGGTCTTCCTTTTGCCGTTGGTTCACCCTCCAATGGCCGCCGCGGTAGCGCGCTGCGGCCGGCGCACCGCACTGTTCCGATGGCAGGAGCCAGGTGCTTCTCCTGGTCTCCCATGGGGTGCAGGACCCAAGGACTTGGGCCATCCTCCACTGCACTCCCTGGCCACAGCAGAGAGCTGGCCTGGAAGAGGGGCAACCGGGACAGGACCGGTGCCCCGACCGGGACTAGAACCCGGTGTGCCGGCGCCGCAAGGCGGAGGATTAGCCTGTTGAGCCACGGCGCCGGCCCAATTCTAGCTTTCTTTCATTCTTTTGGTTGCCTCACCTGATTTCTGTTTCTTTTACAGTAATTTCCTAATTTTTTCTTGGTCTAAGTTTGTTTTACCTTCTTCCTTCCCTGTATTTTGTATTCTGATGAGTGAATACAACAGCTTAGAAAGAGTGTCCATTATGATATTAAAAAATAACCAACAGATTGGCATTTTATGCTTAGAGATATACAGACAACATGACCAAGATGAGTTTTTGTGTTTTGGAAAAAGAAATGTAATGCATTTGTAGAAGGCTCAGATTTTAATACCCTCCAAAAAGAGTGTGACAATGATTTTCTTAGTAGTCCCATCAGAATTCCACAGCCAGTTGGCTGGTAGGGGTGGATGAAACAGGGAGCATCTGTTTACTTGTGATTAAAAAAACGCAATATCAGTAAGCACTCTTTGATTCTTTGGTATTTTTCACACTTTCCTTATTTATCATGGTTTGTAATGAATTGGATGATGTTACCTTTTCTTTTGAGGCTGGAATATGGAGTTCAGGGAATGAGAGGTATGGTCTTTTTTAATCAGGGCAATGGTTTTTGCTTGCTCACATTCTAGATTTCTTTCATTGTTTTTGGGTGCCTCAGCCGATTTTTGGTTCCTTTATAGGCAATTCCCTAAACTAGTCCTGAGTCTACTTTGATTTGCTTACTTCTTTCTACACATTTTGTATCTAATGCAAAGAAAAGGAGTGTAGACTGAGTATCCATTATGATAGAAATTACACAACAAATTGGGATTTTATGCTGAGAAATCTACAGGCAACACGACCAAGATGAGTTTTTGTGTTTTGGAAAATGAAATGTAGCCCATTTTTACAAGGCACAGTTTTAATTCTCTCGACAACTAGTGTGCCTGGGAGTTTCTGGTTAATTGCATCAGAATTCCACTGCCAATTGGCTGGGCAGGGTGGATGAAAGCAAACATCCGGTTTACTTGTGACTAAATCAAACCCAGTATCGCTAAGGACTCTTTGATTATTTTGCTTTTTTTTTCCCCACACTTTTGATAATTATTATGTTTTGTAATGTTTTGGATGATGTGACCTTTTGTTTTGAGGCTGGAATATGAAGTGCCAGACATGGGAGGAATGGTCAATTTCAGTCAGGGCACAGCTTTTGGCTTGCTCCAATTGTAGCTTTCTTTCCTTGTTTTGGTGCCTCAGCCGATTGTTGGTATTCTTATCAGCAATTTCCTAAACTTTTTCTGGGACTGAGATTTTTTTACCTTCTTCCTTCCCTGGATAATGTATTCTGATGCTTAAAAGCAACATTTTAAACAGAGTATCCAATGTAATATAAAAAACAGAACAAATTGGGATTTTATGCTTAGAAATCTATAGACAACACGACGAAGATGAGGTTTTGTGTTTTTGAAAATGAAATGTAACCCATTTGTAGAAGAATCAGATTTGAATATTCTCCAAAATCTTTGAGACTGGGATTTTCTGGTTAATTGCATCAGAATTCCACAGCCAGTCTACTGGGATGGTTCAATGATACAGGAAATATCCGGTTTACTTGTGACTCAATCCAGAACTATATGGCTAAAGGATTATTTGATTTCTTTGTTTTTTTTTCACACTTGTCTTATTTATTATCATGGTATGTAATGAATTGGATGATGTTTTGGAAAGCAACATGTAATCCATTTGTAGAAGGGACAGATTTTAATACCCTCCAAAAAGTGTGTGACAATGATTTTCTTGTTAAATCCATCAGAATTCCACAGCCAGTTGGCTGGGACAGGTGGATGAAACAGGGAGCATCCGGTTTACTTGTGATTAAAAAAACCAATATCAGTAAGCACTTTTTGATTCCTTTGGTTTTTTTCACTCTTTTCTTATTTATCATGGTGTGTAATGAATTGGACAATGTTTCCTTTTGTTTTCAGGCTTGAATATGGAGTCCTGGGCACTGGAGGTATGGTCTTTTTCCTCGGGCACAGATTTTGGCTTGTTCCAATTCTAGATTTCTTTCATTCTCTTGGTTGCCTCAACTGGTTATTGTTTCTTTTACAGTAATTTCCTAATTTTTTCTAGGTCTGAGTATTTTTACCTTCTTCCTTCCCTGCATTTTGTATTCTGATGAATAAAAGCAACAGTTTAGACAGAGTATCCTTTATGATATTAAAAAAAAAACCAACTAATTGGCATTTTATGCCTAGAAATCTACAGGCAACATGACCAAGATGAGTTTTTGTGTTTTCGAAAGCGACATGTAATCCACTTGTAGAAGGGAAAGATTTTAATACCTCCAAAAAGAGTGTGACAACGTTTTTCTTGGTAATTCCATCAGAATTTCACAACCTGTTGGCTGGAAGGGGTGGATGAAACAGGGTGCATCTGTTTACTTGTGATTAAAAAAACCCAATATCAGTAACTACTCTTTGATTAATTTGTTTTTTCACACTTTTCTTTTTTATCATGGTTTGTAATGAATTGAATGTTGTTACCTTTTGTTTTGAGGCTGGAAAATGGAGGGCCGGGCAAGGGAGGTATGGTCTTTTTCATTCAGGGCACAAGTTTTGGCTTGCTCCCATTCTAGGTTTCTTTCATTGTTTTGGGTGCCTCAGCCGATTTTTGGTTCCTTTATAGGCAATTCCCTAAACTTTTCCTGAGTCTACTTTGATTTGCTTACTTCTTTCTGTACATTTTGTATTCTAATGCAAAAAAAAAAAACAAAAAAAATGAGTGTAGATAGAGTATCCATTATGATAGAAATAACACAACAAATTGGGATTTTATGCTGAGAAATCTACTGGCAACATGACCAAGATAGTTTTTGTGTTTTGGAAATGGAAATGTAGCCCATTTTTACAAGGAACAGTTTAAATTCTCTCCACAATGAGTGTGTTGGGAGTTTCTGGTTAATTGCATCAGAATTCCACTGCCAGTTGGCTGGGAAGGGTGGATGGAAGCAGAAACATCTGGTTTACTTGTGACTAAATCAAGCCCAGTATCACTAAGGACTCATTGATTTCTTTGGTTTTTTTTCATACTTGTCTTATTTATCATGGTTTGTAATGAATTGGTGATGTTACCGTTTCTTTTGAGGCTGGAATATGCAGTTCAGAGCACAAGAGCTATGGTTTTTTTCAATCAGGGTACAGGTTTTGGCTTGCTCCCCATTCTAGCTTTCTTTCCTTGTTTTGGTGCCTCAGTCGATTGTTGGTTTCTTTATCAGCAATTTCATAAACATTTTTTGAGTCTGAGTTCATTTTTCTTCTCCATTCCCTGCATTTTGTATTCTGATACAATAAAAAAACAGCATAGAAAGAGTATCCAATATGATATAAAAAATGAGATTTTATGCTTAGAATTCTACAGGCTACAAGAAGAAGATGAGTTTTTGTGTTTGTCAAAATGAAATGTAAACTCTTTGTAGAAGAGATCGATTTTAATACCCTCCAAAACCTGTGTGACTGCGATTATCTGGTTGGTTCCATCAGAATTCCACAGTCAGGTGGCTGAGAGGGGTGGATGAACCCGGAAACATCCGGTTTACTTGTGACTAAATCAAGCCCAATATCGCTAAGTATTCTTTGACTCCTTTGGTTTTTTTCACACTTTTGATAATTATCATGTTTTGTAATGAATTGGATGATGTTACCTTTTGTTTTGAGGCTGGAATATGGAGTGCCAGACATGGGAGGAATGGTCACTTTCAATTGAAAGAATTAGGCAGGTTAGGTTTAAGATGGAGTTGCTTGAGCTAACTGCGTATTGTTCTGCTTCTGTGCAAATTGGCTGGGCTTGCAACAGTTTTTGCAAGAAATAAAATGCTTTCATAAGATAGCTGAACTTTAGCTGAACTTGCAGTATGTAATCGTTTTTGTAACCGTTTTAGGAACTATAAAGGCAGAAGTTAACAGAAAATGTACCCAACCTATATCCTGTTACAAGGTTTCCACACACCCCCCCCTTGCCCTGTTAGTAACATCCTGTTATACCAGGCTTTATGACCCCTGCCCTTGCTTGCTCAAGCTAAAGATAAAAACCGCAAGGCACGTACAGCATGTAACTTCTTCTTTTACCCTGTAATCCTTTAGGTTACCCAATGAAATTGTAACACAGTGGAAATATGCTAATGTTGTGGTTTTAAGCCTTAAATACTTTGTGAAACTGATGATCGGGGCCGCTCTCTCTGCACGACACTAGAGTGTGCTGTTGAGACGGCCCATTTGCAAATGCAATAAACTTCCTCTTGCTATTGCAGCGATTGGAGTGGAGTCCGTGTTTCTGGGGGTCCGGATTGTGGGACACCTGCTTAAGGGGTCTTACACAATCAGGGCACAGCTTTTGGCTTGCTCCATTTCTAGCTTTCTTTCCTTGTTTTGGTGCCTCAGACGATTGTTGGTTTCTTTATCAGCAATTTCCTAAACTTTTTCTGTGTCTGAGTTTTTTTACCTTCTTCCTTCCCTGGATTATGTATTCTGATTCTTAAAAGCAACAGTTTAGACAGAGTATCCAATGTGATATAAAAAAACAGAATAAATTGGGATTTTATGCTTAGAAAACTAAAGACACCATGACGAAGATGAGGTTTTGTGTTTTTGAAAATGAAATGTAACCCATTTGTAGAAGAGACAGATTTGAATACCCTCCCAAACATTTGAGCCTGGGATTTTCTGGTTAACTGCATCAGAATTCCACAGCCAGTCTGCTGGGAGGGTTGGATGAAACCGGAAACATCCGGTTTACTTGTGACTCAATCCAGAACCATATGGCTAAGGATTATTTGATTTCTTTGTTTTTTTCACACTTGTCTTATTTATCATGGTATGTAATGAATTGGATGATGTTACCTTTTCTTTTGAGGCTGGAATATGGAGTTCATGGCACGGGAGCAATGCTCTTTTGAATCAGGCTAAAGGTTTTGTTTTTCTGTTTTTCAAAACTATTTGTAGAAAGGACAGATTTTAATAGCCTCCTAAAAGAGTGTGACAGCGATTTTCTGATTAAATCCATCAGAATTCCACAGCCAGTTGGCTGGGACAGGTGGATGAAATGTGGATCATCCGGTTTACCTGTGATTAAAAAAACCCAATATCACTAAGCACTCTTTGATTTCTTTCCTTTTTTTTCATACTTTTCTTATTTATCATGGTTTTTAATGAATTGGACGATGTTACCTTTTGTTTTCAGGCTGGAATATAGAGTTCTGGTCACGGGAGTATGGTCTTTTTCCATCAGGGCACAGATTTTGGCTTGCTCCAATTCTAGCTTTCTTTCATTCTTTTGGTTGCCTCACCTGATTTCTGTTTCTTTTACAGTAATTTCCTAATTTTTTCTTGGTCTAAGTTTTTTTTACCTTCTTCCTTCCCTGCATTTTGTATTCTGATGAATAAAAACAACAGTTTAGACACAGTATCCATTATGATATTAAAAAAAAAACAACAAATTGGCATTTTATGCTTAGAAATCTACCTGCAACATGACCAAGATGAGTTTTTGTGTTTTGAAAGCGACATGTAATCCATTTGTAGAAGGGACAGATTTTAATACCCTCCAAAAAGAGTGTGGCAATGATTTTCTGGTTATATGCATCAGAGTTCCACAGCCAGTGTGCTGGAAGGGGTAAATGAAACAGGGAGCATCCTGTTTACTTGTGATTTAAAAAACCCAATATCACTAAGCACTCTTTGATTTCTTTGTTTTTTTCACACTTCTCTTATTTATCATGGTGTGTAATGAATTGGATGATGTTACCTTTTGTTTTGAGGCTGGAATATGGTGTTCAGGGCATGAGAGGTATGGTATTTTCAATCAGGGTACTGGTTTTGGCTTGCTACAATTTTTGCTTCCTTCCTTGTTTTGGTGCCTCAGCCAATTGTTGGTATCTTTAACAGCAATTTCCTAACTTTTTCTATGTCTGAGTTATTTTGCCTTCTTCCTTCCAAACATTTGTATTCTGATGCAATAAAAACAACAGTTTAGAAAGAGTATCCAGTATGATATGAAAAACATAAGAAATTGGGACTTTAAGCTTAGAAATCTAAAGACAACACAACGAAGAGAGGGTTTTGTGTTTTGGAAAATGAAATGTATTTTTTTTAGAAAGGACAGATTATAATATCCTCCAAAAGAAGTATGGCTGTGATTCCCAACATTTTGCGTTCACATAACTTAAAAATAGGAGTGTATATAAAGAATCCATTATGACATAAGAAACACAACAAATTGGAATTTTATGCTTAGGAATCTTCATGAAACATGAGCAAGGTGAGTTTTTCAGTTTTGGAAAATGAAATATACTCCTTTTGTGAGGGCACATATTTTGATATCCTCCAAAAATGACTGTGTCTGCAATTTTCTGGTTAACTCAATCAGAATTCCATAGCCTGTCACCTGGGTGGAGTGCATGTAAGCAGAAACATCCAGTACTTTGAATCAATCAAGCTCAATTAGGCTAATGAATTTCTTGTTTTTTTAAACACTTTTCTTGTTTATCATGGCTTGCAATAAATTTGATGATGTCACCTTTCGATATGAGGCTGGAATATGGAGTTCAGGGGATGGGAGGAATGGTCTTTTTCCATCAGGGCACAGGTTTTGGCTTGCACCAATTCTGCATTTCTTTCATTCTTTTGGGTGCCTTAGCCAATTTTTGGTTTCTTTATCATCAATTTCCTAAACTTTTTCTGGGTCTGAGTTTTTTTGCCTTCTCCATTCTCTGCATTTTGTATTCTAATGCAATGGAAACAAGAGTGTAGACAGAGTACCAGTATGATATCAAAACACAACAAATTGGAGTTTTATGCTTAGAAATCTACAGGCAACATGACCAAGATGAATTTTTCTGATTTGGAAAACGAAATGTAACCCATATGTAGAAGGGATAGTTTTTCATGCCATATATATGAGTGTGACTGTGATGTTGTGTTTAATTCAATCAAAGTTCCACAAGCAGTGGGCTGGGATGGGTGGATTCAACCACAAGCATCAGGTTAACTTGTGCCTAAATCAAACCCAGTATTGCCAAGGACTCTGAGTTCTTTGCTTCTTTTCCAATTTTTCTTTTGTATCATGGTACATGAAACCCGAATCACCTGGTTTAGTTGTGGCTAAATCAAGCCCAATATCGCTAATTGCTCTTTGATTTCTTTACTTCTTTTCAAATTATTCTTATTGATCATGTTTTGTAGTGAATTTCATGGTGTTATCTCTTGTTTTCAGGTTGGAATATGGAGTTCAGAGCATGGGAGGCATTTTCTCTTTCAATCAGGGCACAGGTTTTGGCTGGCTCCACTTCTTGCTTTCTTTCATTGTTTTTGGTGCCCCAGCCCATGTTTGGGTTCTTGATTGGCAATTTATTCAATACTTTCTGGGTCTGTTTTTGTTTTGCCTTCTGACTTCCCTGCATTTTGTATTCTGACAACATAAAAACAAGAGTTTAGACAGAGTATCCATTATTTCAAAATGTATTTGATGATGTTTTGAGGCTGGAATGTGGAGTTCAGAGCATGGGAGGAATGGTATTTTTCATTCAGAGCACAGGTTTTGGCTTGCACCAATTCTACGTTTCTTTCATTGTTTTGGGTGCCTCAGCGAATTTTTGATTTCTTGATCAGCAATTTCCTCAATTTTTTCTGGGTCTGCGTGTGTTTTGCCTTCTTCCTTCCTGCATTTTGTATTCTGACACTCACAAAAAACGAGTTTAGACAGAGTATCCATTATTTAAAAATAGAACCAATTGGCTTGTTATGCTTAGAAATCTACAGGCCACATGACCAAGATGAGTTTTTGTGTTTTGGAAAAAGAAATGGAACTCTTTTGTAGAAAGGACACAGTTGAATTTTCTCCCAAAGGAGTGTGCCTGGGATTTTCCGGTTAATTCAGTCAGAATTCCACAGCCAGTTGGCTGGGAGGGGTGGATCCACCCAGAAACATCCGGTTCACTTTGACTAAATCAAGCCCAATATGGTTAAGAACTCTAGCATTTCTTTGTTTTTGTAATTTTTTTTCACAATTTTCTTGTTTCTCAAGTGTTGCAATGAATTTTATGATGTGACCTTCTGCTGGAGGGTGGAATAAGGAGTTCAGGGCATGGAGGAAAGTTCTTTTTCAATCAGGGCACAGGTTTTGGCTTGCTCCAATTCGAGATTTCTGTCATGGTTTTGGGTACTTCAGCCCATTTTTGGTCTCTTGATCGCCAATTTCCTCAATTTTTTCTGGGTGTGAGTTTGTTTTGCCTTCTTCCTTCCCTACATTTTGTATTCCTTTGCAATAAAAATAAGAGTGTAGACGGAGTATCCATTAGGTTATAAGAAACACAACAGAATGGAATTTTATGCTTAGAAATCTACAGGAAACCCGACCAAAGTGAATGTTTTCTTTTGTTTTGTTTTGGAATGAGAAATGTAACCCATTTGTAGAAGGGACTGATATTTATTCCCTCCAAACCGAGTGTGACTGTGATTTTCTGGTTAATTCAATCAAAATTCCACAGCCAGTCAGCTAGGAGTGGTGGATGAAACCCGAAAAACCTGGTTTACTTTTGACTAAATCAAGCTAAATATCACTAAGGACTCTTTGATCTCGGTTATTTTCATATATTTCTTATTTATCATGGTTTGTAATGAATTTGATGATGTTACGTTTTGTTTTGAGGCTGGAATATGGAATTCAGGGGATGGGATTGTGAGTCTATGCTTAGAAATACAGACAACACGACCAAGATGAGGTTTTGTGTTTTGGAAAATGAAATGTAACCCATTTGTAGCAGGGACAGATTTCAACACCCTCCAAACCTGTGTGCTGGTTAATTGCATCAGAATTCCACAACCAGTTGCAGGGAAGGGGTGAATGAAACTGGAAAACTCTGGTTTATTAGTGACTAAATGAAGCCCAATATCACTAAGGACACTTTGATTCCTTTGGTTTTTTATCACACTATTTTTATTTATCATGGTTTGTAATGAATTGGATGATGTTACCTTTTGTTTTGCAGCTGGAACATGCAGTTAAGGGCACAGGAGGAATGGTCATTTTCCATCAGGGTCCAAGTTTTGGCTTGCTCCAATTCTAGCTTTCTGTCATTGTTTTTGGAGCCTCAACTGATTTTTTTTATCTATCAGCAATTTGCTAAATTTTTCTTGCTCTAATTTCAATTTGACTTCTCCTTCCCTGCATTTGGTATTCTGATACATAAAAACAACAGTTTGGAGAGAGTATCCTTTATGATATTAAAAAAAAAAACAAATTAACATTTTATGCTTAGAAATGTACAGGCAACACCACCAAGAATAACTTTTGTGTTTTGGAAAATGAAATGTAACCCATTTTTACAAGGCACAGTTTTAATTCCCTCAACAATGAGTGTTCCTGGGATTCTCTGGTTAATTGCATCAGAATTCCATAGCCAGTAGCCAGTCAGCTGGGAGGATTGGATGAAACCAGAAATATCCAGTTTACTTGTGTCTAAATCAAGCCCAATATCGCTAAGGATTGTTTGATTTCTTTGCATTTGTTCACACTTTTCTTATTTACCATGGTTGGTAATGAATTGGATGATGTTACCTTTTGTTTTGAGGCTGGAATATGGAGTGCCAAGCATGGGAGGTATGGTCTTTTTCCATCGGGGCACAGGATTTGGCTTGATCCCATTCTAGCTTTCTTTCATTGTTTTGGTGCCTCAGCCGATTTTTGGTTTCTTTATAGGCAATTCCCTAAACTTTTCCTGAGTCTACTTTGTTTTGCTTACTTCCTTCTGTACATTTTGTATTCTAATGCAGAAAAAGCAGGAGTATAGACAGAGTATCCATTATGATAGAAATTACACAACAAATTGGGATTTTATGCTGAGAAATCTACAGGCAACACGACCAAGATGAATTTTCGTATTTTTCAAAATGAAATGTAAACTCTTTGTAGAAGGGATACATTTTAATAGCCTCCAAAACCTGTGTGACTGTGATTATCTGGTTGATTCCATCAGAATTCCAAAGTCAGTTGGCTGAGAGGGGTGAATGATCCCGGAAATATCCGGTTTACTTGTGAATAAATCAAGCCCAATATCGCTAAGTATTCTTTGATTCCTTTGGATTTTTAAACACTTTTCTTATTTATCATGGTTTGTAATGAATTGGATGATGTTACCTTTTGTTCTGAGGCTGGAATATGGTTTGCCAGACACAGGAGGTATGGTCACTTTCAATCTGGGCACAGCTTTTGGCTTGCTCCAATCTAGCTTTCTTTCCTTGTTTTGGTGCCTCAGCCGATTGTTGGTTTCTTTATCAGCAAATTCCTAAACTTTTTCAGGGTCTGAGTTTTTTTTACCTTCTTGCTTCCCTGGCTTATGTATTCTGATGCTTAAAAGCAACAGTTTAGACAGAGTATCCAATGTGATATAAAAAACAGAACAAATTGGGATTTTATGCTTAGAAAACTAAAGACACCATGACAAAGATGAGGTTTTATGTTTTTGAAAATGAAATGTAACCCATTTGTAGAAGAGACAGATTTGAATACCCTCCCAAACATTTGAGCCTGGGATTTTCTGGTTAATTGCATCAGAATTCCACAGCCAGTCTGCTGGGAGGGTTGGATGAAACTGGAAACATCCAGTTTATTTGTGACTCAATCCAGAACAATATGGCTAAGGATTATTCAATTTCTTTGTTTTTTTCACACTTTTCTTATTTATCATGGTGTGTAATGAATTGGATGATGTTACCTTTTCTTTTGAGGCTGGAATATGGAGTTCATGGCACGGGAGCAATGCTCTTTTGAATCAGGCTAAAGGTTTTGTTTTTCTGCTTTTCAAAACGTAATCCATTTGTAGAAGGGGCAGATTTTAATACCCTGCTAAAAGAGTGTGACAGCGATTTTCTGATTAAATCCATCAGAATTCCACAACCAGTTGGCTGGGAAGGGTGGATGAAATGGGGAGCATCCGGTTTACCTGTGATTAAAAAAACCCAATATCACTAAGCACTCTTTGATTTCTTTCATTTTTTTCATACTTTTCTTATTTATCATGGTTTTTAATGAATTGGACGATGTTACCTTTTGTTTTCAGGCTGGAATAAGGAGTTCAGGGCACGGGAGGTATGGTCTTTTTCCATCAGGGCACAGATTTTGGCTTGCTCCAATTCTAGCTTTCTTTCATTCTATCGGTTGCCTCAACTGATTTTGTTTCTTTTACAGTAATTTCCTAATTTTTTCTTGGTCTAAGTTTTTTTTACCTTCTTCCTTCCCTGCATTTTGTATTCTGATGAATAAAAACAACAGTTTAGACACAGTATCCATTATGATATTAAAAAAGCAAACAAATTGGCATTTTATGCTTAGAAATCTACCTGCAACATGACCAAGATGAGTTTTTGTGTTTTGAAAGCGACATGTAATCCATTTGTAGAAGGGACAGATTTTAATACCCTCCAAAAAGAGTGTCACAAGGATTTTCTTGGTAATTCCACCAGAATTCCACAGACAGTTGGCTGGAAGTGGTCGATTAAACAGGGAGCATCTGTTTAATTGTGATTAAAAAAACCCAATATCAGTAAGCACTATTTGATTTCCTTGGTTTCTTTCACACTTTTCTTATTTATCATGGTGTGTAATGAATTGGATGATGTTACCATTTGTTTTGAGGCTGGAATATGGAGTGCTGGACACGGGAGGAATGGTCACTTTCACTCAGGGAACTTTTGGCTTGCTCCAATTCTAGCTTTCTTTCCTTGTTTTGGTGCCTCAGCCGATTGTTGGTTTCTTTATCAGAAATTTCCTAAACTTTTTCTGGGTCTGAGTTTTTTTACCTTCTTCCTTCCCTGGATTATGTATTCTGATACTTAAAAGCAACAGTTTAGACAGAGTATCCAATGTGATATAAAAAACAGAACAAATTGGGATTTTACGCTTAGAAAACTACAGACAATACGACGAAGAGGGGGTTTTGTGTTTTGGAAAATGAAATGTAATGCTTTGTAGAAGGGACAGATTTGATTACCCTCCAAAACCTTTGAGACTGGGATTTTCTGGTTAACTGCATCAGAATTCCACAGCCAGTCTGCTGGGAGGGTTGGATGAAACCGGAAACATCCGGTTTACTTGTGACTCAATCCAGAACAATATGGCCAAGGATTATTTGCTTTCGTTCATTTTTTTCACACTTTTCTTATTTATCTAGGTGTGTTATGAATTGGATGATGTTACCTTTTTTTTGAAGCTGGAATATGGAGTTAAGGTCACGGGAGCAATGCTCTTTTCAATCAGGGTACAGGATTTGTTTTTCTGCGTTTCAAAACTATTTGTAGAAAGGACAGAGTTTAATACCCTCCAATTCTTTTGAGACTGGGATTTTCTGGTTAATTGCATCAGAATTCCACAGCCAGTCTGCTGGGAGGGTTGGAAGAAACCGGAAACATCCAGTTTGCTTGTGACTCAATCCAGAACAATATGGCTAACAATTATTTGATTCCTTTGGTTTTTTTCACACTTGTCTTATTTATCTAGGTGTGTAATGAATTGGATGATGTTATTTTTTCTTTTTAAGCTGGAATATGGAGTTCAGGGAACGGGAGCAATGTTCTTTTCAATCAGGATACAGGTTTTATTTTTCTGTTTTTCAAAATGAAATGTAAACTATTTGTAGAAAGGATAGATTTTATACCCTCCTAAAACAGTGTGACAGCGACTTTCTGGTTAAATCCATCAGATTTCAACGCCAGTTGGCTGGGACAGGTGGATGAAACAGGGAGCATCCGGTTTACTTGTGATTAAAAAAACCCAATATCACTAAGAACTCTTTGATTTCTTTGTTTTTTTTTCCATACTTTTCTTATTTATCATGGTTTGTAATGAATTGGACGATGTTACCTTTTGTTTTCAGGCTGTAATATGGAGTGCTGGGCACAGGAGCTATGGTCTTTTCCATCAGGGCACAGATTTTGGCTTGTTCCAATTCTAGCTTTTTTTTCATTCTTTTGGTTTTTTGATTTTTGTTTTTTTACAGTAATTTCCTAATTTTTTCTAGGACTAAGTTTGTTTTACATTCTTCCTTCCCGGCATTTTATATTCTCATGAATAAAAGCAACAGTTTAGACAGAGTATCGATTATGAGATTAAAAAAAATGGCATTTTATGCTTAGAAATCTACAGGCAACATGACCAAGATGAGTTTTTGTGTTTTGGAAAACGAAATATATTGCATTTGTATAAGGGACAGATTTTAACACCCTCCAAAAAGAGTGTGACAATGATTTTCTTAGTAATTCCATCAGAATACAACACCCAGTTGGCTAGAAGGGGTGGATGAAACAGGGAACATCTGTTTAATTGTGATTAAAAAAACCCCATATCACTAAGCACTATTTGATTTCTTTGTTTTTTTTCACATTTTTTTTTAGTTATCATGGTTTTTAATAAATTGGATGATGTTACCTTTTGTTTTGAGGCTGGAATATGGAGTGCTGGACATGGGAGGAATGGTCATTTTCAATCAGGGAACAGCTATTGGCTTGCTCCAATTCTAGCTTTCTTACCTTGTTTTGGTGCCTCAGTCGATTGTTGGTCTCTTTATCAGCAATTTCCTAAACTTTTTCTGGGTCTGAGTTTTTTTACCTTCTTCCTTCCCTGGATTATGTATTCTGATACTTAAAAGCAACAGTTTAGACAGAGTATCCAATGTGATATAAAAAACAGAACAAATTGGGATTTTATGCTAAGAAATCTACAGGCAACACGACCAAGATGAGTTTCTGTGTTTTGGAAAATGAAATGTAGCCCATTTTTACAAGGCACAGTTTTAATTCCCTCAACAACGAGTGTGCCTGGGAGTTTCTCGTTAATTTCATCAGAATTCCACTTCCAGTTGGCTGGGAGGGGTGGATGAAACCAGAAACATCTGGTTTATTTGTAACTAAATCAAGCGCAATATCACTAAGGACTCTTTGATTTCTTTGGTTTTTTTTCACACTTGTCTTATTTATCATGGTGTGTAATGAATTGGATGCTGTTACCTTTTCTTTTGAGGCTGGAATATGGAGTTCAGGGCACTTGAGGTATGGTCTTTTTCAATAAGGGTATAGGTTTTGGCTTGCTCCCATTCTAGTTTTCTTTCATTGTTTTGGTGCCTCAGACGATTCTTGGTTTCTTTATTGACAATTTCATAAACATTTTTGACTCTGAGTTTGTTTTGTCTTCTCCATTCCCTGCATTTTGTATCCTGATGCAATGGAAACAAGAGTGTAGACAGAATATCCAATTTGATGTAAAAACACAACAAATTGGAGTTTTATGCTTACAAATCTACAGGCAATATGACCAAGATGAATTTTTCTGTTTTGGAAAATGAAATGTAAGCCATATGTAGAAGGGACAGATTTTCATTTCATAAAAAATGAGTGTGACTGTGATGTTGTGTTCAAATCCATCAGAATTCCACAGGCAGTCAGCTGGGAGGGGTGGATCCAACAAGAAACATCCAGTTTACTTTGACTAAATCAAGCCCAATATGGTTAAGGACTCTTGGATTTCTTAGTATTGTTTTTCTTTTTGACACTTTTCTTATTTACCAAGTGTTGTAATGAATTTTATGATGTGACCTTCTGCTGGAGGGTGGAATAAGGAGTTCAGGTCTTGGAGGAAAATTCTTTTTTGATTAGGTCACAAATTATAGCTTGCTCCAATTCTAGATTTCTGTCATTGTTGGGTACCTCAGCCCATGTTTGGTCTCTTGATCGGCAATTTCCTCAATTTTTTCTGGGTGTGAGTTTATTTTGCCTTCTTCCGTTCCTACATTTTGTATTCCTTTGCAATAAAAAACAAGAGTGTAGACAGAGCATCCATAAGGATATAAGAAACACAACAGAATGGAATTTTATGCTAGAAATCTATAGGAAACCCAACCAAAGTGAATGTTTTGTTTTGTTTTTTGGGCATGTGAATTGTAACCCATTTTAGAAGGGACAGATGTTTATTCCCTCCAAACGGAGTGTGACTGTGATTTTCTTGTTAATTCGACCAGAATTCCACAACCAGTCAGCTAGGTGTGGTGGATGAAACCCAAATAATCTGGTTTACTTGTGACTAAATCAAGCTAAATATCACTAAGCAATCTTTGATCTTTGTTATTTTCATATGCTTCTTATGTCTCATGTTTTGTAATGAATTTGATGATGTTACCTTTTGTTTAGAGGCGGGAATATGGAGTTCAGGGTATGGGATTTCCTCAATTTTTTCTGGGTCTGAGTTCGTTTTGCCTTGTTCCTTCCCTGTATTTTGTATTCTGACACTCACAAAAAACTAGTTTAGATGGAGTATCCATTATTTAAAAACAGAAACAATTGGCTTGTTATGCTTAGAAATCTACAAGCCACACGACCAAGATTAGGTTTTTTTGTTTTGGAAAAAGAAATGAAACCCTTTTGTAGAAAGGACACAGTTTAATTTTCTCCCAAACGAGTGTGACTGTGATTTTCTGGTTAATTCAATCAGAATTCCACAGCCAGTTACCTGGGAGGGGTGGATCGAACAAGAAACTTCCGGTTTACTTTGACTAAATCAAGCCCAGTATGGTTATGGAATGTTAGATTTCTCTGTTTTTTTTTTTTTCACACTTTTCTTATTTCTCAAGTGTTGTAATGAATTTTATGATGTGACCTTCTGCTGGGGGGTGGAATAAGGAGTTCAGAGCATGGAGGAAAGTTCTTTTTCAATCAGAGCACAGGTTTTGGCTTGCTCCAATTCTTGGTTTCTTTCATTGTGTTGTGAGCCTCAGTCGATTTTTGGTTTCTTTATCGGCAATTTCCTAAATTTTTCAGGGTCTGAGGGTTTTTTCCCTTCTCCATTCTCTGCATTTTGAATTCTGATGCTATGGAAAGAAGAGTGTAGACAGAGTATCCAGTATGATATAAAAACAAAACATATTGGAGTTTTATGCTTAGAAATCTACAGGCAACATGATCAAGGTGATTTTTCTGTTTTAGAAAATGAAATGTAACCCATATGTAGAAGGGACAGTTTTTCATTCCATACAAAATGAGTGTGACTGTGATGTTGTGTTTAAATCAATTGGAATTCCACATGCAGTCGGCTGGGTGGGGTGGATCCAACCACAAGCAGCAGGTTCATTAGTGCCTAAATCAAGCCCAGTATTGCCAAGGACTCTGATTTCTTTGCTTCTTTTCCAATTTTTCTTATTTATCCGGGTGCAAGAAACCCGAATCACCTGGTTTAGTTGCCATTAAATGAAGCCCATTATCGCTAAGGATTCTTTGATTTCGTGGCTTCTTTTCAAATTATTCTTATTTATGTTTTGTAGTGAATTTCATGATGTTCCCTATTGTTTTCAGGTGGGAAATGGAGTTCAGAGCTTGGGAGGAATTTTCTCTTTCAATCAGGGCACAGGTTTTGGCTGGCTCCCCTTCTTGCTTTCTTTCATTGTTTTGGGTGCCCCCGCCCATGTTTAGTTTCTTGATTGGCAATTTCCTCCATTTTTTCTGGGTCTGAGTTTGTTTTGCCTTCTTCCTTCCCTGCATTATATATTCTGACGCAATAAAAACATGAGTTTAGACAGAGTATCCATTATGATATAAAAACAGAAGAAATTGGCGTTTTATGCTTAGATATCTGCATCAACACAACCAAGGTTAGTTTTTGTGTTTTGGAAAATGAATTGTAACCCATTTGTAACCAGGACAAATGTACACTCCCTCCAAAGAAGTGTGACTTCAATTTTCTTGTTAATTCAATCAGAATGCTACAGCCAGTCGCCTGGAAGTGTTGGATGAAACTGGAAATATCCAGTTTACTTTTAATAAATCAAGCCCTGTTAGGCTAATGACGCTTTGCTTTCTTTGCTCTTTTCACACTTTTCTTATTTTCATGGTTTGTAATGAATTGGATGATGTTTCCTTTTGTATTGAGTCTGGAATATGGAGTTCAGTGCATGGGTGGAATGGTCTTTTTCAATCAGGGCACAGGTTTTAGCTTGCTCAGATTCTAGGTTTCTTTCATTGTTTTGGGTGCCTCAGGTAGTTTTTTGTTTCTTAATTGGCAATTTCTGAAATATATTCTGTGTCTGAGATTGTGTTGCTTTTTCTTTCCTTACGTTTTTTATTCTGATGAAATGAAAAGAGTAGTGTAGAAAGAGTAACCAGTATGATCTCTGAAACACAACAAATTGGAGTTTTATGCTTAAAAATCTACAGGAAGCATGACCAAGATAATCTTTTGCAGTTTTGGAAAAGGAAATGTAAGCCCTTTGTAGTAGGGACAGATTTTCATTCCTTCAATAGGAAAGTAACTGCGATTTTCTGGGTAATTCCATGAGAATTCCACAGCCAGTCAGCTGTGTGGGGTGGATCTAACCAGAAAAATCCAGTTTACATGCGCCTAAATCAAGCCCAATTTCACTAATGACTGTTTGATTTCTTTGCTTCTTTTCAAATTTTTCTTTTTTACCATGATTTGCAATGAATTTTATGATGTGACCTTTGGTTTTGAAGCTGGAATATCGAGTTCAGGGCATGGGAGGGAACATCGTTTTCAATCAGGGCACAGGTTTGGTTTGCTCCAATACTAGCTTCCCTCCAGAATGAGTGTGACTGCAATTTTCTTGTTAATTCAATCACAATACCACAGGTAGTCGGCTTGGAGGGCTGCATGAAACCCAAAACACCTGGGCATGGGAGGAAAGGTCTTTTTCAATCACGGCACATGCTTTGGCTGGCTCCACTTCTTGCTTTCTTTCATTGTTTTGGGTGCGTCACCCGTTTTTGGATTTCTTTATCAGCAATTTCCTAAATTTTCTCTGGGTCCGATTATGTTTTCCCTTCTGCCTTCTCTATATTTTGTAATCCTTTGCAATGAAAACAAGAGTGAATACAGAGTATCAATTATGATATAAGAAACACAGCAAATGGGAATTTTATGCTTGGGAATCTACAGGAAACCCGACCAAGGTGAGTTTTTGTTTTGTTTTGGAATATGAAATATAACACTGAAGTAGAAGGAACAGATTTTGATTCCCTGCGAAATGAGTGTGATTATGACTTTCTGGTTAATTCAATCAGAATTCCACAGACAGGCGGCTGGGAGCGGTGGATGACACCCGAAACACCAGGTTTACTTTTGGCTAATCAAGTCCAATATTGCTAAGGAAGCTGAGATTTCTTTGGATTTTTCACACTTTTCTTATTTATCATGAGTTGTAATGAATTTTATGAAGTGAGTTTTGGTTTGAGGGTGGAATATGGAGCTCAGGGCACAGAGGAAAATTCTTTTTCAATCAGGGTATAGGTTTTGGCTTGCTCCAATTCTAGCTTTCTTTCATTGTTTTGGGTGTCTCAGCTAATTTTTTGTTTCTTTATCGGCAATTTCCTCAACTTTTTCTGGGTCTGAGTTTTGTTTGCCTTCTTCCTTCCCTGCATTTTGAATTCTGATGCAATAAACACAACAGTATAGACAGATTATCCATTATGATAAAAAAAAGAATGAATTGGTGTTTCATTCTTAGAAATTTACAGGCAACACGACCAAGATGAATTTTTGTGTTTTGGAAAATGAAATGTAAGCCCTTTGTAGTAGGGACAGTTTTTGATTCCTTCAATAGGAAAGTGACTGCGATTTTTGGGGTAATTCCATGAGAATTCCACAGCCAGTCAGCTGTGTGGGGTAGATCCACCCAGAAACATCCAGTTTACTTGTGCCTAAATCAAGCCCAATATCGCTAGTGACTGATTTCTTTGCTTCTTTTCAAATTTTTCTTTTTTACCATGATTTGCAATGAATTTTATGATGTGACCTTTGGTTTTGAAGCTGGAATATCGAGTTCAGGGCATGGGAGGGAACATCGTTTTCAATCAGGGCACAGGTTTGGTTTGCTCCAATACTAGCTTCCCTCCAGAATGAGTGTGACTGCAATTTTCTTGTTAATTCAATCACAATACCACAGGTAGTCGGCTTGGAGGGCTGCATGAAACCCAAAACACCTGGGCATGGGAGGAAAGGTCTTTTTCAATCACGACACATGCTTTGGCTGGCTCCACTTCTTGCTTTCTTTCATTGTTTTGGGTGCGTCACCCGTTTTTGGGTTTCTTTATCAGCAACTTCCTAAATTTTCTCTGGGTCTGATTATGTTTTCCCTTCTGCCTTCCCTATATTTTGTAATCCTTTGCAATGAAAACAAGAGTGAACACAGAGTATCAATTATGATATAAGAAACACAGCAAATGGGAATTTTATGCTTGGGAATCTACAGGAAACCCGACCAAGGTGAGTTTTGTTTTGTTTTGGAATATGAAATGTAACCCATTTGTAGAAGGGACAGAAACTGGAAACATCCGGTTTACTTGTGACTACATGAAGCCCACTATCCCTAAAGACTCTTTGATTTCTTTGGTTCTTTTCCCTCCAAAATGAGTGTGACTGCAAATTTCTGGTTAATTCCATCAGAATGCCACAGCCAGTCAGCTGGGAGTGGTGGATGAAACCAGAAATATCCAGTTACTTGTTACTAAATCAAGCTAAATATCGCTAAGTACTCTTTGATTTCTTTGCTTTAAATAAGCAACATTTTCCCTATTTGTCATACTTTTAAGGAATACAATGATGTAACCAGATGAAACCAGAAGCATCTGGTTTTTCTAGACTAAATCAAGCCCAATATCACTAAGGACTCTTTTATTTCTTTGGCTTTTTTTACATTTTTCTAATTTATCATGGTTTTTAATGAATTGTATGATGTTACCGTTTGTAATGAGGCTGGAATATGGAGTTCAGGGCACAGGAGCAATGCTCTTTTTCAATCAGGGCACAGGTTTTGGCTTGCTCCAATTCTACATTTCTTCCATTGCTTTGGGTGCCTCAGCCATTTTCGGTCATTTATCGGCAATTTTCTAAACTTTTTCTGGATGTGAGTTTGTTTTGCCTTCTTCCTTCCTGACATTTTGTATTCTGACACAATAAAAACAAGAGTGTAGACAGAGTATCCTTTGTGATATAAAAAACAGAACAAATTGATGTATTATGCTTAGAATTCCACAGGCAACACGACCAAGATGAGTTTTTGTGTTTTGGAAAAAGAAATGTAATGCATTTGTAGAAGGCTCAGATTTTAATACCCTCCAAAAAGAGTGTGACAATGATTTTCTTAGTAGTCCCATCAGAATTACACAGCCAGTTGGCTGGTAGGGGTGGATGAAACAGGGAGCATCTGTTTACTTGTGATTAAAAAAACGCAATATCAGTAAGCACTCTTTGATTTCTTTGGTATTTTTCACACTTTCCTTATTTATCATGGTTGTAATGAATTGGATGATGTTACCTTTTGTTTTGAGGCTGGAATATGGAGCTCAAGGCATGGGAGGATTGGTCTTTTTCAATCAGGGCACAGGTTTTGGCTTGCTGCAATTCTAGCTTTCTTTCAATATTTTGGGACCCTCAGCCGATTTTTGGTTTCTTTATCGGCAATTTCCTAAACTTTTTCTGGGTCTCAGTTTGTTTTGCCTTCTTGCATAGTGACGTTTTGTATTCTGACACCATAAAAACATAAGCGTAGACAGAGTGTCCATTATGATATAAAAAAACAGAACAAATTGGCGTTTTATGCTTAGAAATCTACAGGCAACACGAGTAAGATGAGTGTGTTTTGGAAAATGAAATGTAACCATTTTGTAGAAGGGACAGATTTTCATTCCTCCAAAATGAGTGTGACTGCAATTTTCTGGTTAATTCCATCAGAATTCCATAGCCAGTCTGCTGGGAGGGGTGGATGAAACCAGAGACATCTGGTTTACTTGTGACTATATCAAGCCCAATATCACACAGGACTCTTGCATTTCTTTGTTTTTTTTTTCACTTTTCTTATTTATCATGTTTTGTAATGAATTGAATGCTGTTACCTTCGTATTGAGGCTGGAATATGGAGTTGAGGGCCTGGGAGCAATGCTGTTTTTCAATCAGGGCACAGGTTTTGGCTTGCTCCAATTCTAGCTTTCTTTCATTCTTTTGATGCCTCTGGCAATTTTTTATATCTTTAAGGCAATTTCCTAAATTTTTTCAGGATCTGAGTTTGTTTTCCCTATTTCCATCCCTACCCTATGTATTCTGACACCATGAAAACATGAGCGTAGACAGAGTATCCATTATGCTATATATAAAAAAACCACAACAAATGGGCGTTTTATGCTTAGAAATCTACAGACAACAAGACCAACATGAGTTTTTGTGTTTTGGAAAATATAATGTAACCCATTTGTAGAAGCGACAGCACTGGTTATAGCATTACTTCACATTGGACAACAGATCCCACATGAGAAGTTACTATACAGTGGCTCCTGTTATTGACTTAACAATTTGAAACTCTTGTTTATGGTGTCAGTAACCTCCCTAGGCTTTATTCATGAGTTGCCAAGGCTATGAAAGCATTTTCAGTTGGCCGACTTCAATCTTATTCCAACAGGGTCATAGTCAAAGTGGAAGTTCTCTCCTCCCTTCAGAGAAAGGTACCTCCTTCTTTGATGGCCCCGTTTTTTCCACTGGGATCTCACTCACAGAGATTTTTCATTTAGGTCTTTTTTTTCCAGAGTGACTTTTCTTTCCATGCCTAAAATACTCTCATGGGCTCTTCAGCCATACCCAAATGCCTTAAGGGCTGATTCTGAGGCCAGAGTGCTATTGAGGACATCTGGCATCCTATGAGCCTGCTGTGTATCCTGCTTCCCATGATGGATCTTTCTCTCCCTTTTTGATTCTATCAGTTAGTATTAGCAGACACTTGTCTTGTTTGTGTGATCCCTTTGACTCAGACCTATCAGTATGATCAATTGTGAACTGAAATTGATTATTTGGACTAGTGAGATGGCATTGCTACAAGCCACCTTGATGGGATTGTATTAGAATCCCCTGCAATGTTTCTATCTCCACCATTTGGGGCAAGTCCGATTGAGCATGTCCCAAATTGTACATCTCCTCCCTCTCATATTCCCACTCTTAAATTTAACAGGGATCATTTTCTGTTAAAATTTAAACACCTAAGAATAACTGTGTGATAATTACAGAGTTCAACAAATAGTACTAGAACAAAACAAAGAAAAAAATACTAAAATGGATAAAGTATTACTTTGTACATCAACAGAACAAATTGGCATTTTATGCTTAGAAATCTACAGGCAACACGACCAAGTTGAGTTTCTGTGTTTTGGAAAATGAAATGTAACACATTTGTAGAAGGGGCAGATTTTAATACACTCCAAAATGAGTGTGACTGCGAATTTCTGGTTAATTTCATCAGAATTCTACAGCCAGTCATCTGGGAGGGGTGCATGATGTGGATGCCTCAGCAGACTGTTGGTTTCTTTATTGGCAAATTTCTAATAATTTTCTGGGACTGAGTTTGTTTTGCCCTCTTCCTTCTGTACTTTTTGTATTCTAATGCCAAAAAATCAAGACTTTAGACAGGGTATCCAATATTATATGAAAAGCACAATAAATTGGTGTTTTATGCTTAGAAATCTACAGGCATCATGACCAAGATGAGTTTTTGTGTTTAGGAAAAGGAAATGTAACCCATTTTGACAAGGGATAGTTTTAATTCACTCAATAATGTGTGAGACTGGGATTTTCTTGTTAATTCCATCAGAATTCCACAGCCAGTTGGCTGGGAGGGGTGGATCAAACCGGAAACATCCGGTTTACTAGTGACTAAATCAAGCCCAATATGGCTAAGGATTCTTTGATTTCTTTGTTTTTTTTTCCACACTTTTCTTATTTCTCATGGTTTGTAAGGAATTGAATGATATTACCTTTTGTTTTGAGGCTAGAATATGGAGTTCAGGGCATGGGAGGAATGGTCATTTTCCATCAGGGCACAGGTTTTGGCTTGCTTCAATTGTCACTTTTTTTGTAGTGGTGGTTCAGCTGATTGTTATTTTCTTTATCGGCAATTTCCTAAATTTTCCCCGAGTCTGATTTTGTTTTGCCTTCTTCCTTCTGTACTTTTTGTATTCTAATGCCAAAAATAAAGAGTGTAGACAACATAACCATTATGATATAAAAACCACAACAAATTGGCGTTTGATCTTTAGGAATCTACAGACAACACGACCAAGATGAGTTTTTGTGTTTTTGAAAATGAAATGTAAACTATTTATAGAAAGGACAGATTTTAAAACCCTCCAGAATCTGTGTGACTTTGATTTTCTGGTTAATTCCATCAGAATGCCATAGCCAGTCAGCTGGGAGGATTGGATGAAACCAGAAACATTCAGTTGACTAGTGTCTAAATCAAGCCCAATATCGGAAAGGATTGTTTGATTTCTTTGCATTTGTTCACACTTTTCTTATTTACCATGGTTGGTAATGAATTGGATGATGTTACCTTTTGTATTGAGGCTGGAATATGGAGTCAGGGCACAGAAGGAATGGTCATTTTCAATCAGGGCACAGGTTTTGGCTTGTTCCAATTATCGCTTTCGTTCATTGTTTCGGGTGCTTCATCTGATTTGTTTCTTCATTGGCAATTTCATAAAATTTTTTTTGGTCTGTGTTTGTTTTGCCTTCTTCCTTCCCTGCATTATGTATTCTGACACCATAAAAACAGCCAGTTGGCTGGGAAGGGTGGATCCAACCAGAAACATCCGGTTTACTTTGACTAAATCAAGCCCAATATGGTTAAGGACTCTTGGATTTCTTTGTTTTTCTTTTCCACAATTTTCTCATTTATCAAGTGTTGTAATGAATATGATGTGACCTTCTGCTGGAGGGTGGAATAAGGAGTTCAGGGCATGGAGGAAAGTTCTTTTTCAATCAGGGCACAGGTTTTGGCTTGCCTCAATTCTAGATTTCTGTCATTGTTTTGGGTGCCTCAGTCCATGTTTGGTCTCTTGATCGGCAATTTCCTCAATTTTTTCTGGGTCTGAGTTTGTTTTGCCTTTTTCCTTCCCTACATTTTGTATTCTTTTGCAATAAAAACAAGAGTGTAGACAGAGTATCCATTAGGATATAAGAAACACAACAGATTGTAATTTTATGCTTAGAAATCTACAGGAAACCCGACCAAAGTGAATGTTTTGTTTTGGATTGTGAAAGGTAACCCATTTGTAGAAGGGACAGATTTTTATTTCCTCCAAAGCGAGTGTGACTGCAATTTTCTGGTTAATTCAATCAGTATTCTAGGAGTGGTGGATGAAGCCCGAAAAACCTGGTTTACTTGTTACTAAATCAAGCTAAATATCACTAAGGACACTTTGGTATTTGTTATTACATATGCTTCTTATTTATAATGGTTTGTAATGAATTTGATGATGTTACCTTTTGTTTTGAGGCTGGAATATGGAGTTCAGGGGATAAGAAGAATGGTCTTTTCCATGCAGAGCTCAGGTTTTGTCTTGCTCCAATTCTACGTTTCTTTCATTGTTTTTTATGCCTCTGTCGATTTTTGGTTTCTTTATCGGCAATTTCCTGAGCTTTTTCAGGGTGTGAGTTTTTTTGCCTTCTCCATTCTCTGCATTTTGTATTCTGATGCAATGGAAACAAAGAGAGTAGACAGAGTATCCAGTATAATATAAAATACAACAAACTGGAGTTTTATGCTTAGAAATCTACAGGCAACATGACCAATATGAATTTTTCTGTTTTGGAAAATGAAATGTAGCCTATATGTAGAAGTGACAGTTTTTCATTCCATACAAAATGAGTGTGACTGCGATGTTGTGTTTAATTCCATCAGAATTCCACAGGCAGTTGGCTGGAAGGGGTGGATCCAACCACAAGCATCAGGTTTACTTTTGCCTAAGTCAAGCCCAGTATTGCCAAGGACTCTGATTTCTTTGCTTCTTTTCACATTTTTCTTTTGTATCATGGTGCATGAAACAAGAATCACCTGGTTTAGTTGCAGCTAAATCAAGCGGAATATCACTAAGGACTCTTTGATTTCTTTGCTTCTTTTCAAATTTTCCTTATTAATCATGTGTTGTAGTGAATTTCATGATGTTCCCTATTGTTTTCAGGCTGCAATAAGGAGTTCAGAGCATGGGAGGCATTTTCTCTTTCAATCAGGGCACAGGTTTTGGCTGGCTCCCCTTCTTGCTTTCTTTCATTGTTTTGGGTGCCCCAGCCCATGTTTGGGTTCTTGATCGGCAGTTTCCTCAATTGTTTCTGGGTCTGAGTTTGGTTTGCCTTCTTTCTTCCTTGCATTTTATATTCTGATGCAATAAAAACACGAGTTTAGATAGAGTATCCATTATTCCAAAACAGAACCAATTGGCTTGTTATGCTTAGAAATCTACAGGCCACACGACCAAGATGAGTTTTTGTGTTTTGGAAAAAGAAATGGAACTCTTTTGTAGAAAGGACACAGTTGAATTTTCTCCCAAAGGAGTGTGCCTGGGATTTTCCGGTTAATTCCATCAGAATTCCACAGCCAGTTGGCTGGGAAGGGTGGATCCAAACAGAAATATCCGGTTTACTTTGACTAAATCAAGCCCAATATGGTTAAGGACTCTTAAATATCATTGTTTTTTTCACACTTTTCTTCTTTCTCAAGTGTTGTAAGGAATTCTATGATGTGACCTTCTGCTGGAGGGTGGAATAAGGAGTTCAGGGCATGGAGGAAAGTTCTTTTTCAATCAGGGCCCAGGTTTTGGCTTGCTGCAATTCTACATTTCTGTCATTGTTTTGGGTGCCTCAGCCCAATTTTGGTGTCTTTATCGGTAATTTCCTCAATTTTTTCTGGGTCTGAGTTTGTTTTGCCTTCTTCCTTCCCTACATTTTGTATTCCTTTGCAATAAAAACAAGAGTGTAGACCTAGGATCCCTTAGGATATAAGAAACACAACAGATTGTAATTCTATGCTTAGAAATCTACAGGAAACCCGACCAAAGTCAATGTTTTGTTTTGTTTTGGAATGTGAAATGTAACCCATTTGTAGAAGGGACAGATTTTTATTCTCTCCAAACTGAGTGTGACTGTGATTTTCATGTTACTTCAATCAGAATTCCACTGCCAGTCAGCTAAGAGTGTTGTAAGAAACCCGAAAAACCTGGTTTACTTGTGACTCTGAAACGAGTGTTACTATGATTTTCTGGTTAATTTCAGTCATTCGGTTGGGAAGTTTGAGTGAAACAAAGACACACAGTTCACTTGTGACTAAATTCAGCACAATATTGCTAAGTACTGCTTGATTTCTTTGCTCTTTTCTAATTTTTCTTATTTTCCTTGGTTTTTAATGAATTTTATGATTTGACCTTTTGTTTTGATGCTGGAATATCGAGTTCAGTACACAAGGGGAAACGTCTTTTTCAATCAGGGCACATGTTTTGGCTTGCTACAGCTCTAGTTGTCTCATTTTTTAGTTGCCTCAACTGATTTTTGTTTTCTTTATCTGCAATTTCCTAAATTTTTTTCTGGGTCTGAATTTGTTTTGCCCTCCTCCTTCCCTGTGTTTCGTATTCTGATGCAATAAAAGAAGAAAGTATACAGAGTATCTATTATGATATAGGAAACACAGCAAATTGGAATTTTATGCTTAGAAATCTACAGGAAACACGACCAATGTGAGTTTTTTTTTTTAATATGAATTGTAACCCTTTTGTAGAATGACATATTTTGTTTCCCTCCTACACAAGTGTGACTGCAATTTTCTGGTTAATTCCATCAGAATTCCACAGACAGTATGCTGGGATGGGTGGATTAAACCACAAATGTCCGATTTATTTGTGACCAAATCAAGCCCAATATTGCTAAGCACTTTATGATTTCTTTGTTTTTTTTCACACTATTCTGATTTACCATGGTTTGTAATAAATTGTATCATGTTAACTTTTATTTCGAGGCTGGAATATGGAGTTCAGGGCACAGGAGGAATGCTCATTTTAAATCAAGGCACAGGTTTTGGCTTGCTCCAATTCTAACTTTTTTCATTGTTTTGGGTGTCTCAGCAGATTGGTTTTTTGTTTTTTTTTTTTTTTGATCGTCAATTTCTTAATTTTTTTCTGGGTCTGAGTTTGTTTTCCCTTCTTCCTTCCCTGTGTATTGTATTCTGATGCAATAAAAACGAGAGTGTAGACAGAGTATCCATTCTGATATAAAAACAGAAGAAATTGGCGTTTTATGCTTAGATATCTGCAGACAACACAACCAAGGTTAGTTTTTGTGTTTTGGAAAATGAAATGTAACCCATTTGTAACAAGGACAAATGTACACTCCCTCCAAAGAAGTGTGACTGCAATTTTCTTGTTAATTCAATCAGAATTCCACAGCCAGTCACCGGGAAGGATTGGATGAAACTGGAAACATCCAGTTTACTTTGAATAAATCAAGCCCTATCAGGCTAATAACTCTTTGCTTTCCTTGCTTTTTTCACACTTTACTTATTTATCATAGTTTTTAATGAATTGGATGATGTTACCTTTTGTTTTGAGGCTGGAATATGGAGTTCAGGGCATGGGAGGAATGGTCTTCGACAATCAGGACACAGGTTTTAGCTTGCTCAAATTCTAGGTTTCTTTCATTTGGGTGCCTCTGGCAGTTTTTGGTTTCTTGAATGGCAATTTCTGAAATATATTCTGTGTCTGAGTTTGTTTTGCTTTTTCTTTACTTACGTTTTTTATTCTGATAAAATGAAAAGAATAGTGTAGGCAGAGTAACCAGTATGATCTAAGAAACAGAACAAATTGGAGTTTTATGCTTAGAAATCTACAGGAAACATGAACAAGATAATTTTTTTCAGTTTTAGAAAATGAAATGTAACCCTTTTGTAGAAGGGACTCATTCTCATTCCCTCCAAATGGAGTGTGACTTCAATGTTTGGGTTAATTCAATCAGAATTCCACAGCCAGTCAGCTGTGTTGGGTGGATCCAACCAGAAACTTCCAGTTTACTTGTGCCTAAATCAAGCCCAATATAGCTAATGACTGTTTGATTTCTTTGCTTGTTTTCAAATTTTTCTTTTTTACCATGATTTGCAATGAATTTTATGATATGTCCTTTTGTTTTGAGGCTGGAATATCGAGTTCAGGGCATGGGAGGGAACGTCTTTTTCAATCAGGGCACAGGTTTTGCTTGCTCCAATACTAGCTTCCCTCCAAAATGAGTGTGACTACAATTTTCTCGTTAATTCAATCAGAATACCACAGTTAGTTGGCTGCTCCCAGTTAAGCTGGGAGTATTGGCTGAAACCGGAAACATTCGGTTTACTTGTGACTATATCAAGACCAGTATTGCTAAAGACTCTTTGATTTCTGTTGGGTCTTCTTGAGGGCAGATCATTGTACAGATCAGCCATTAATAGGCCTGCCACCCATTGCTTCTGATGCCTAGCTTTCTTTTCCGCCTGGTTTGTGTTAAAGCAAACCAGAGGATGCAAGTCAAGGGAGTGCCCATGTCCCATCTATAATCTTCGGTGGCCTGAACTACAAGTCTATAGTCACAGGCATGTTCTGTAGTAGTTTTTCTAAGGTAGACAATGCCCATGAGGAAAATTATATTCTCACTTAAAAACTTTCTTTCCCTTTGGTCTGAAAGGGAGGTTTTTTCTACTTACTATTACTTCGCTGATGGCGAAGTGAATCTAGCTATGAAATTATTATTTAAGTTCTTATTTTGGCTATGCTATTACAGAAAAATGTTAGCCATCTCTTTTATAAGGTCTAAAGATTAAATTGTGCATCCTACGGATTCCTTCATAATAAAATTAGTTTCCTATCTTGAAGAGAATAGAGAAATGAAAGAACAAGTTGGGCTTAGAATAGAGAAATGAGGGAGCAAGTCCTAGATCGCTTGCTGACAATAGCAATATTACATGAATACTTAGCAAACCGTTTTGACCATTAGATAACAACTTAAGAAAACATTTACCAGAAGGTCCAATGCCTTCTATAAATTTTAAGAATCATGTATTTGAAAACACCTCTTAAATATCTAACATGGTGTAGTTTGTTTAACCAGTAAACTTAAGCACAACCATATAAAATGTTTTTAGTTTCTTTCTACCAACACGTTTAAAGCATATGATACACAGATTCAGGTCAAACAAATTAAAATGTATCTTTGATTGATTTTAGCAGCTTAAATTTATGGACAATCTTATCTATAAGCCATTACAGGCCAGTCCACTGCAGTGGCTTTCAATGTGGTAAGCATGGGCTTTAGCAGAAGTCAGCTTGTGAAGAGTCCTGGCAGCTCTGCCAATAGTTGGATCACTGGAAATGGACCTGCCCTGGAGTCGAAGGATGCCCAGGTCAGAGCCACATATCTTATTGGCTCTAAGCTGAAAAGCCCTTCACTCAGCCCAACTTCCAAAGTGACCACTGCAGCTGAGGGGATGGCCAAGTAGGGTCAGCAACATTGCAGGCAGAACTGTAAATTTCTTGTTAGAGATGCCCCCTGCCTTAACCTGGCCAGCTCTCCTCCTAGGCCAGCCAAGTAATGAAAGTCAACAGAGTGCCTTCCCCTAGGAGGTTCACACCTCCCTTAGGATATACCCCATGTGAAGAGATAGATAGGTCTGGGCCTCTTAACTTACAAGGCCTAAAGCCCAACAGATTATTATCAAGCCCCTTCTATCAGGTTCTATTTGCCTCTCAATCAGAAAACTTAATTGTAGCTTAGACAGCACCTTTCTTAGCTCCTCTAATAATGACTCTGTCCTTTGTTCTAGACCCTGTCTAGCGTACTTGGGCCTCATTCCTTTGTAATCATAACCTCTACTCTACCACCAATGGTTCTACTCCTAACCTGTGTGTACTGATGGTCCTCTTCCCCACTTAATGCTGTATAATTGTTCAAACCTGGTAAATGCCACTCTTAGGATCATTGGTAACTATCCTCACTCTGTCTTTTATGACCTTGTCAAAATATGATCAGAGTCGGTAAACTTGGAAGGCTTCCATAGCCTTGGCAACTCATGACGACAGCCTAGGATGGTTACTGGCGCCATAAACTAGAGTGTCAATTTGTTGGGTCAACAACAGTAGCCACTGTGCACTTGCTCCTCATGTGGGATCTCTGTCCTTAATGCGCTGTACATTTTGATTTAATGCTATAACTAGAACTCAAACAGTATGTTTCACTTTGTGTTTCTATGTGGGTGCAAACTGTTGAAATCTTTATACTAAATTGATCTTCTGTATATAAAGAGAATTGAAAATGAATCTTGATGCAAATGGAAGGGGAGAGGGAGCAGGAGAGGGGAGGGTTGTGGGTGGGAGGGAAGTTAAGGGAGGGGGAAGCCATTGTAATCCATAAGCTGTACACTGGAAATTGATATTCATTAAATAAAAGTTAAAAAAAATAAGAAAGCAAAATTCTAAAAAAAAGACTCTTTGATTTCTTTGTTTTTTTTCACACTTTTCATATTTATCTGGGTTTGTAATGCATTGGATGATGTTACCTTTTATTTTGAGGTTGGAATATGGAGTTCAGGGCACGGTTGGCATGGTCTTTCTCAATCAGGGCACAGGCATTGGCTTCCTCCAATTCTAGGTTTCTGTCAAAGTTTTGCATGCCGCAGCCGAATTTCGGTTTCATTATCGGCAATTTCGTTAATTTTTTCTGGGTCTGAGTTTGTTTTGCCTTCTTCCTTCCCTACATTTTGTATTCCTTTGCCATAAAAACAAGAGTGTAGACAGAGGATCCCTTGGGATATCAGAAACACAATATACTGGTGTTTTATATTTAAAAATCTACAGGCAACATGATAAGATGAGGTTTTGTGTTTTGGAAAATGAGAAGTAACACATTTTTACGAGAGACAGCTTTAATTCCCTCAACAACAAGATTGACTGTGATTTTCTGGTTAATTATATCAGAATTCCACATCCAATTGGCTGGGAGTGAGGCTGAAACCAGAAACATCCGGTTTACTTGTCCCTAAATGAAGCCCAATATCGCTAAGGATTCTTTGATTTCTTTATTTTTTTCCCACAATTTTCTTATTTACCATGGTTGTAATGAATTGGATGATGTTACCTTTTGATTTGAGGCTGGAATATGGAGTTCCAGGCATGTGAGGAATGGTCATTTAAAATCAGGGCACAGATTTTTGCTTGCTTCAATTCTAGCTTTCTTTCTTTTGGTGCATCAGCCGATTGTTGGTTTCTTTATTTGCAATTTCCTAAACTTTTTCTGGGTCTGAATTTCTTTTGCCTTCTTCATTCCCTGCATTTTGTATCCTGATGCAATAAAACAACAGTGTGAAAAGAGTATCCAATATGATATAAACAACACAAAAAATTGGATTTTTATGCATAGAAATCTACAGGCAACACGACCAAGATGAGATTTTGTGTTTTTGAAAATGAAATGTAAACTATTTGTAGAAAGGACAGATTTTGCTTTCCTCCAAAGGAGTGTGACTGCGATTTTCTAGTTAGTTCCATCAGAATTCCACAGCCAGTTGACTGGGAGTGGTGGCTGAAACTGGAAACATCTGGTTTACTTGTGACTAAATCAAGCCCAATATCACTGATGACTCTGATTCCTTTTGTTTTTTTACACTATTTTTATTTATCATGGTTTGTAATGAATTGGACAATGTTACCTTTTGTTTTGAGGCTGGAATATGCAGTTCAGGGCAAAGGAGGAATGGTCATTTTCCATCTGGGTCCAAGTTTTGGCTTGCTCCAATTCTAGCTTTCTGTCATTGTTTTGGGTGCCTCAACTGATTTTCGTTTATTTATCAGCAATTTCCTACATTTTTCTTCCTCTAAGTTCATTTTGACTTCTCCTTCCCTGCATTTGGTATTCTGATGCATAGAAACAACAGTTTAGAGAGGGTATCCATTATGATCTAAAAAAACCCAACAAATTGGCATTTTATGCTTACAAATCTAAAGGCAGCACGACCAAGAATAGCTTTTGTGTTTTGGAAAATGAAATGTAACCCATTTTTACAAGGCACAGTTTTAATTCCCTCAACAATGAGTGTTCCTGTGATTTTCTGGTTAATTGCATCAGAATTCCACAGCCAGTAGTTAGGAAGGGGTGGACCCAACCAGAAACATCCGGTTTACTTGTATCTAAATCAAGCCCAATATTGCTAAGGACTCTGATTTCTTTTTTTTTTTCACACTTTTCATTATTTATTATGTTTTGTAATGAATTGGATGATGTTACCTTTTGTTTTGAGGGTGGAATATGGAGTTCAGGGCAGGGGAGAAATGCTCTTTTTCAATCAGGGCAGAGGTTTTAGCTTGCTCAAATTCCAACTTTCTTTCATTGTTTGGGTGCCTCAGCCAGTTTTTGGTTTCTTGATCGGCGATTTCCGAAATATTTTCTAGGTCTGAGTTTGTTTTGCCATCTCCATTCCCTGCATTTTGTATTCTGATGCAATAAAAAGATGAGTGTAGGCAGAGAATCCACTATGGTATAAAAAACACAACAAATTGGAGTTTTATGCTTAGAAATCTACAGGCGAAAGAAACCACCAAGAATATTTTTTCCATTTTGGAAAAAGAAATGTAACCCTTTTGTATAAGGGACTGATTCTCATTCGTCCAAATCGAGTGTGAGTGCTATTTTCTGGTAAATTCAATCAGAATTCCACAGGCAGTCTGCTGGGAGGGGTGGATCATACCAGAAAAATCCAGAATATTTGTGCCTAAATCACGCCCAACATCACTAAGGACTCTTTGATTTCTTTGCTTCTTTTCAAATTTTTTCTTTTTTATCATGGTTTTCAATGAATTTTATGATGTGACCTTTTGTTTTGAGGCTGGAATATCAAGTTCAGGGCACAGGAGGAATGGTCTTTTTCAAGCAGGGCACAGGTTTGGGCTTGCTCCAATTCTAAATTTCTTTCATTATTTTGGGTGTCTCAGCCGATTTTTGGTTTCTTTATCAGCACATTCTTCAAATTTTTCTCAGTCTGAGTTTGTTTTGTCTTCTGTCCTCCCTACATTTTGTATTCTGATGCAATATAAACAAGATAGTAGACGGAGTATCCATTGTGATACAAGAAACACAGCAAATTGGAATTTTATGCTTCGAAATCTGCAGGAAACATGACCAAGGGGAGTTTTTTTGTTTTGGAATATGAAATGTAACCCTTTTGTAGTATTGATAGATTTTAATACTCTCTAAAGCTATTGTGATGTGATATTTTGGTTAAATCAATCAATTCCACAGACATTCATTTGGGAGGTTTGGATGAAACGAAAAACACTTCGTATACTTGTGACTAAATTAAGCCAAATTCCCTAAGTACTCCTTGATTTCTTTGCTTCTTTTCAAATTTTTCTTATTTATCATGGTTTGTAATGAATTTTATGATGTTAAATTTTGTTTTGAGGCTGGAATATTGAGTTTAGGGCATGAGAGGAAATGTCTTTTTCAATCAGGGCACAGGTTTTTGCTTGCTCCAATTTTAGCTTTTTTCATTGTCTTGGGTGCCTCACCCAGTTTTTTGTTTCTTTATCGGCAATTTCCACAATTTTTACTGGGTCTGGGTTTTTTTTTTTTTTCCTTCATCCTTCATCCTTCCCCATATTTTGTATTCTGATGCAATAAAAACAAGTGTGTATACAGAGTATCCATTATGATATAAGAAACAACAAATTGGAATTTTATGCTTAAAAATCTACAGGAAACATGGCGCAGGTTAGTTTTTTGTTCTGGAATATGAAATGCAAACCTTTTGTAGAGGTGATAGATTCTGATTTCCACCAAAATGAGTTCAAGTAAGTTTTTTTTTTTTTTTGTTAATTCAATCAGAATTCCACAGCCAGAGTCCTAGGTGGGGTGAATGAAACTGGAAATATCCGGTTTACTTTTGACTATATGAAGCCCAATATCGCTAAAGACACTTTGATTTCTTTGGTTCTTTTCAAATTTTCTTATCATGGTTTGCAATGAATTGGATGCTGTTACCTTTTGTGTAGAGGTTGGAATATGGAGTTCAGGGCATGGGAGGAATGGTATTTTTCAGTCAGGGTACAGGCTTTGGCTTTCTCCAATTCTAGCTTTCTTTCATTGTTTTGGTGCCTCAGCCTATCGTTGGTTTCTTCATGATCAATTTCCTAAAATTTTTCTGGGTATGAGTTTTTTTTGCCTTCTTCCTTCCCTACATTTTGTATTCTGATGCAAGAAAAACAAGTTTAGAAAGAGTATCCAATATGATATGAAAGACATAACAAATTGAGATTTTATGCTTAGAAATCTACATGCAACACGATCTAGATGAGTTTTTGTGTTTTTGAAAATGAAATGTAACCCATTTGTAGAAGGGACAGATTTTAGTACCCTCCAAAAGGTGTGTGACACCGATTTTCCGGATAATTTCATCATAATTCCACAGACAGTTTTCTGGGAGGGGTGGCTGAAACCGGAAACATCCAGTTTACTTGTGACTAAATCAAGCCCGATATAACTAAGGACTCTTTCATTTCTTTTTCTTTTCACACTTTTCTTATTTATCATGGTGTGTAATGAAGTGGACGATGTTACCTTTTGTTTTGAGGTTGGAATATGGAGTTCAGGGCATGGGAGGTATGGTCTTTTTCAAACAGTGTACAGGTTTTGGCTTACTACAATTCTTGCTTTCTTTCATTGTTTTGTTGCCACAGCCGATTGTTGGTATCTTTATCAGCAATTTCCTAAACGTTTTCTGGGTCTGAGTTTGTTTTGTCTTCTTCCTTGCAAACATTTTTATTCTGATGTAATAAAAACAACAGTTTAGAAAGAGTATCAAATATGATATGAAAAGCATAACAAATTGGGATTTTATGCTTAGAAATCTACAATCAACAAGACCTAGATGAGTTTTTGTGTTTTGGAAAATGAAATTTAATTTTTTTTAAGAAAGGACAGATTATAATATCCTGCAAAAGGAGTATGGCTGTGATTATCTGGTGAATTCCATAAGAATTCCACAGCCAGTCACTGGTGCTGGTGGCTCAAACTGGAAACATCCGGTTTACTAGTCACTAAATCAAGCCCAATATCACTAAGGACTCTTTGATTTCTTTGTTTTTTTTCACACTTTTCTTATTTACCATTGTTTTTAATGAATTTGATGATGTTACCTTTTTTTTAAGCTGGAATATGGAGTTCAGGGCACAGGAGCAATGCTCTTTTTCAATCAGGGTACAGGTTTTGGCTTGCCCCCTTTCTTTGATTGTTTTGGGTGCCTCAGCTGATGTTTGATTTCTTTACCAGCAATTTCTTAAACTTGTTCTGTGTCTGAGTTTGTTTTGTCTTATCCATTCCCTGCATTTTGTATTCTGATGCAATAAAAACAATAGTTTATAAAGAGAATCCAATATGATATGAAAGACATAACAAATTGGGATTTTATGCTTAGAAATCTACAGGCAACACGACTAATCTGAGTTTTTATGTTTTGTAATATGAGAGGTAACCCTTTTGTAGGGAGGACAGATTTGAATACCCTACAAAAGGAGTGTGACTACGATATTCTGTTCAATTCGATCTGAATTCCACTGCCAGTTGGCTCCGAGTGGGGCTGAAACCGGAGACATATGGGTTATTTGTGACCAAATCAAGCCCAATAATAAGGATTCTTTGATATCTTTGTGTTTTTTTTTTACACTTTTCTTATTTCTCATGGTTTGTAATGAATTTGATGATGTTACCTTTTGTTCTGAAGCTGGAATATGGAGTTCAGATCACTGGAAGAATGGTCTTTTTAAATCAAGGCACAGGTTTTGGCTTGCTCCAATTCTAGCATTCTTTCATTGTTTAGGGTGCCTCAGCATATTGTTGGTTTTTTGATCGACAATTTCCTAATTTGTTTCTGGGTCTGAGTTTGTTTTGACTTCTTCCTTTCCTGCATATTGTGTTCTGATGCAATAAAAATGAGAGTGTAGACAGAGAATCCATTATGATATAACAAACAGAACCGATTGGAGTTTGATGCTTAGAAGTCAACAGGCAACACGACAAAGATGAGTTTTTGTGTTTTGCAAAATGAAATGTAACCCATTTGTAGAAGCGACAAATTTTCATTCCCTCCAATCAAGTGTGACTACTATTTTCTGGTTCATTCAATCAGAAAACCACAGCCAGTTGGCTGGAAGGGGTGGATCCCACCACAAACATCTGGTTTACTTGTGCCTAAAACAAGCCCAATATTGCTAAGCACTCTTTGATTTCTTTGCTTCTTTTCAAATTTTTCTTATTTATCATGGTTTAAATGTATTTTATGATATGACTTTTTGTTTTGAGACTGGAATATCAAGTTCAGGGCACAGAAAATAATATATTTTCCAATCAGTGCACGGGGGTTATCTTGCTCCAATTTAGCTTTCTTTCATTGTTTTGGGTGCATAAACCAGTTTTTGGTTTCTTTATCAGCAATTTCATAAACTTTTTCAGGGTCTGAGTTTGTTTTGCCTTCTCCATTTTCTGCATTTTGCATTCTGATGCAATAAAAAGAAGAGTGTAGGCAGAGTATCCATTATGGTGTATATATAAAAAAAATTGGAATTTTTTTTAAACTTTTATTTAATGAATATACATTTCCAAAGTACAGCTTATGGGTTACATGGCTTCCTCCCCCCCATAACTTCCCTTCCACCTGCAACCCTCTTCTTTCCCACTCCCTCTCCCCTTCCATTCACATCAAGATTGATTTTCAATTCTCTTTATATACAGAAAATCAGTTTAGTGTATATTAGGTAAAGGTTTCAACAGTTTGCCCCCATATAGCAACACAAAGTGAAAAAAATACTGTTGGAGTGCTAGTTATAGCATTAAATAAGAGTGTGCAGCACATTAAAGACTGAGATCCTACATAATATTTTTTTAAAAATTAATTAATTTTCTATTCCAGTTCCAATTTAACACCAGGTTGTTCTTTTGTTTTCATTTCCAATTATCTTTATATACAGAAGATCGATTCAGTATATAATTAGTATAGATTTCATGCTTAGAAATATACAGGCAACATGACCAAGATGAATTTTTCTGTTTTGGAAAATGAAATGTAACCCATATGTACAAGGGATAGTTTTTCAATCCATAAAAAATGGGTGTGGCTGCGATTTTGTGTTTAAAAATTTTTTCTGAGTCTATTTTGTTTTGCTTTCTGTCTTCCCTACATTTTGTATTCTGATACGATAAAAAAAGATGTATACAGAGCATAAATTATGATATAAGAAACACAAACTTATTCATATTTTATTCTTAGAAAAATACATGAAACACGACCAAGTTGAGTGTTTCTATTTTGGAATATGAACTGTAACCCTTTTGTAGAGGGGACAGATTTTGATTCCGTCCAAAATAAGTGTGACTGTGATTTTCTTATTAATTCAATCAGAATTCCCTAGCCAGTCACCTGGAAAGGGTGGATGAAACCAGAAACATCCGGTTTACTTTGACTAAATCAAGCCTAAGTAGGCTAATTGTTCTTTGATTTCTTTGGTTTTCTTTCACACTTTTCTTATTTGTTGTGGTTTGTAATGAATTTGATGTTGTTACCTTTTGCTCAAGGCTGGAATATGGTGTTCAGGGCACAGGAGGAATGCTCTTTTTCAATCAGGGCACAGGTTTTGGTTTGCTCCAATTCTAGGTTTCTTTCATTATTTTGGGTGCCTCAGCCTATTTTTGGTTTATTTATCGGCAATTTCTGAAATATTATCTGGGTCTGAGTTTGTTTTACCTTCTTCCTTTCCTGTGTATTGTATTCTGATGCAATAAAAACAAAGAGTGTAGACAGGGTATCCATTATGATATAAAAAACAGAACAAATTGGAGTTTTATGCTTACAAATCTACAGACAACATGACCAAGATGAATTTTTCTGTTTTGGAAAGTGAAATGTAACCCATATGTAGAAGGGACAGATTTTGATTCCTTACAAAGGGAGTGTGACTGTGATTATCTGGTTAATTCCATTAGAATTCCACAGCTAGTGGGCTGAGAGGGGTGAATGAAACTGGAAAGATCTGTTTTACTTGTGACTAAATCAGACCCAATTAGGCTAAGGACCCTTTGATTTCTTTGTTTTTTTTTTTTTCACATTTTTCTGATTTATCATGGTTTGTAATGAATTGGATGCTGTTACCTTTTTTATTGAAGCTGGAATATGGATTTCAGGGCACAGGAGGAATGGTCTTTTTCAATCGGAGATTTTGGCTGGCTAAATTCTGGCTTTCTTTCATAGTTTTGGGTCCTCAGCCAGTTTTTGGTTTCTTTATCAGCAATTTCATAAACATTTTCTGGGTCTGAGATTTTTTTCCTTTTTCTTTCCCTACATTTTGTATTCTGATGCAATGAAGAGTATCAGTTTGATATAAAAACCACAACAAATTGGAGTATTTATGCTTAGAAATCTACAGGCAACACGACCAAGATGATTTTTTCTGTTTTGGTAAAAGAAATCTAACCCTTTTGCAGAGGGACTGAATCTCATTCCCGCAAAAATGAGTGTGACTTCTACTTTCTGTTTAATTCAATCAGAATACCATAGGCAGTCTGCTGGGAGGGGTGGATCCAACCAGAAACATCTGGTGTACTTGTATCTAAATCAAGCCCAATATCGCTAAGGACTCTGATTTCCTTGCTTCTCATATTTTTCTTTTTTATCATGCTTTGCAATGAATTTTATGATGTGACCTTTTGTTTTGAGGCTGGAATATTGAGTTCAGGGCACAGAGGGAAATGTATTTTTCTTTCAGGGCACAGGTTTTGGCTTGCTCCAATTTAATGTTTCTTTCATGATTTGGGTTTCTCCCCAAATTTTTGGTTTATTTATCGGTAATTTGCTAAATTTTTACTGGGTCTAGTTTGTTTTGACTTCTGCCTTCCCTGTATTTTGCATTCACATACAATAAAAATAAGAGTATATATAGAGAATCCATTATGACATAAGAAACACAACAAATTGGAATTTTATGATTAGCAATCTTCATGAAACACGACCCAGGTAAGTTTTTCAGTTTTGGAAAATGAAATATACCCCTTTTGTGAGGGCACAGATTTTGATACCCTCCAAAATGAATGTGTCTGCAATTTTCTGGTTAACTCAATTAGAATTCCATAGCCTGTCACCTGGGAGGAGTGCATGTAACCAGAAACATCCAGTTTATTTTAAATAAATCAAGCTCAATTAGGCTAATGAATTTCTTGTTTTTTTTTCATAATTTTCTTGTTTATCATGGCTTGTAATAAATTTGATGATGTTACCTTTCAATCTGAGACTGGAATATGGAGTTCAGGGGATGGGAGGAATGGTCTTTTTCATTCAGAGCACAGGTTTTGGCTTGCTCCCATTCTCGCTTTCTTTCATTGTTTTGGGTGCCTCAGCCGATTTTTGGTTTCTTTATCGGCAATTTCCTGAGCTTCTTCAGGGTCTGAGGTTGTTCGCCTTCTCCATTCTCTGCATTTCCTATTCTGATGCAGTGGAAACAAGAGTGTAGACAGAGTACCAGTATGATATCAAAACACAACAAATTGGAGTTTTATGCTTAGAAATCTATAGGCAACATGACCAAGATGGATTTTTCTGTTTTGGAAAATGAAATGTAACCAATGTGTAGAAGGGAGAGTTTTTCATTCCATACAAAATGAGTGTGACTGCGATGTTGTGTTTAATTCCATCAGAATTCCATAGGCAATGAACTGGGAGGGGTGGATCCAACCACAAGCATCAGGTTTACTTGTGCCTAAATCAAGCCCAGTATTGCCAAGGACTCTGATTTCTTTGCTTCTTTTCCAATTTTTCTTTTGTATCATGGTGCATGAAACCCGAATCACCTGGTTTAGTTGTGGCTAAAGCAAGCCCAATATCGCTAAAGACTCTTTGATTTCTTTGCTTCTTTTCAAATTATTCTTATTGATCATGTGTTGTAGTGAATTTCATGATGTTCCCTATTGTTTTCAGACTGGAATATGGAGTTCAGAGCATGGGAGGAAATTTCTCTTTCAATCAGGGCACAGGTTTCGGCTGGCTCCAATTCTTGCTTTCTTTCATTGTTTTGGGTGCCTCAGCAGATTGTTTTTTTTTTCATTTATTAAATTTTTATTTAATGAATATAAATTTCCAAAGTACACCTTATGGGTTACAATGGCTCCCCCCTCCCATAACTTCCCTCCCACCTGCAACCCTCCCCTTTCCTGCTCCCTCTCCCATTCCAATCACATCAAGATTGATTTTCAATTCTCTTTATATACAGAAGATCAGTTTAGTATATATTAGGTAATGATTTCCACCGTTTGCCCCCATATAGCAACATAAAGTGTAAAAAATACTGTTGGTGTACTAGTTATAGCATTAAATAAGAGTGTACAGCACATTAAAGACGGAGATCCTACATAATATTTTTTTAAAAAATTAATTTTCTATGCCATTTCCATTTTAACACCAGGTTTTTTTTTCATTTCCAATTATCTTTATATACAGAAGATCTATTCAGTATATAATTAGTAAAGATCTCATCAGTTTGTACCCACACAGAAACACAAAGTGTAAAAATACTCTTTCAGTACTAGTTATAGCATCACTGCACATTAGACAACACATTAAGGACAGATCCCACATGAGACGTAAGTGCACAGTGACTCCTGTTGCTGATTTAACAATTTGACACTCCTGTTCATGGCGTCAGTAATCTCCCTAGGCTCTAGTCATGAGTTGCCAGGGCTATGGAAGCCTTTAGAGTTCGCTGATTTTGATCTTATTCCGATAGGGTCATAGTCAAAGTGGAAGTTCTCTCCTCCCTTCAGAGAAAGGTACCTCCTTCTTTGATGGCCCCATTCTTTCCACTGGGATCTCACTCCCAGAGATCTTTCATTTAGGTCTTCTTTTTTTTTTTCTTTTCCATGGTGTCTTGGTTTTCCATGCCTGCTATACTCTCATGGGCTCTTCAGCCAGATCCGAATGCCTTAAGGGCTGATTCTGAGGCCAGAGTGTTGTTTAGGACATCTGCCATTCTGTGAGTCTGCTGTGTATCCCGCTTCCCATGTTGGATCCTTCTCTCCCTTTTTGATTCTATCAGTTAGTATTAGCAGACACTAGTCTTGTTTGTGTTATCCCTATAACCATTAGACCTATCTGAGCCATTAATTGGGAAAAGAAATTGATCACTTGGACTAGTGAGATGGCATTGGTACATGTCACCTTGATGGGATTGTATTGGAATCCCCTGGCACATTTCTAACTCCACCATTTGGGGGAAGTCTGATTGTGCATGTCCCAAATTGTACATCTCCTCCCTCTCTTTTTCCACTCTTAAATTTAACAGGGATCACTTTTCAGTTAAAATTTAAACACCTAAGAATAATTGTGTGTTAATTACAGAGTTCAACCACTAGTACTAGAACAACAACAACAAATACTAAAAAGGATAAAGTATTACATTGTACATCTAGAGTCAGGACAAGAGCTGATCAGTTCATTGTTTCTTATAGTGTCCATTTCACTTCAACAGGTTTCCCATTTGGTGCTCAGTTGTCGCCGATCAGGGAGAACAAATGATATTTGTCTCTTTGGGACTGGCTTAATTCACTCAGCATGATGTTTTCCAGATTCCTCCATCTTGTTGCAAATGAACAGGTTTCATTGTTTCTTACTGCTGTATAGTGTTCTATGGAGTACATGTCCCATAATTTCTCTATCCAGTCTACTGTTCATGGGCATTTGGGTTGGTTCCAGGTCTTAGCTATTGTGAATTGAGCTGCAATAAACATTAATGTGCAGATGGCTTTTTTATTTGCCAAATTGATTCCTTTGGGTAAATTCCAAGGAGTGGGATGGCTGGGTTGTATGGTAGGGTTATGTTCAGGTTTCTCAGGAATCTCCAGATTGACTTCCATAGTGGCTTAACCAGTTTGCATTCCCACCAACAGTGGGTTAGTGTCCCTTTTTCCCCACATCCTCTCCAGCATCTATTGTTGGTAGATTTCTGAATGTGAGCCATTCCTACCAGGGTGAGATGGAACCTCATTGTGGTTTTGATTTGCATTTTTCTGATTGCTAGTGATCTTGAACATTTTTTCATGTGTCTGTTAGCCATTTGGATTTCTTCTTTCGAAAAATATCTATTGAGGTCATTGGCCCATCTCTTCAGTGGGTTGTTTGTTCTGTTGTGGATTTTCTTGATTTCTTTGTAGATTCTGGTTATCAACCCTTTATCTGTAGTATAGTTTGCAAATATTTTTTCCCATTCTGTTGGTTGCCTCTTCACTTTCCTGACTGTTTCTTTTGAAGTACAGAAACTTCTCAATTTGATGCAATCCCAAATGTTAATTTTGGTTTTGACTGCCTGTGCTGTTAGAGTATTTTCCAAGAAGTCTTTGCCTGTGCCTATATCTTGCAGGGTTTCTCCAATGCTCTCTAACAATTTGATGATTTCGGGTTGTAGATTTAAGTCTTTAATCCATGTTGAGTGAATTTTTGTGTAAGGTGAAAGGTATGGGTCTTGCTTCAGGCTTCTGCATGTGGAAATCCAATTTTAACAGCACCATTTATTGAATAGGCTGTCCTTATTCCAGGGATTAGTTTTGAATCTTTGATCAAATATAAGTTGGCTGTAGATGTTTGGATTGATTTCTGGTGTTTCTATTCTGTTCCATTGGTCTATCCATCTGTTTCTCTACCAGTACCATGCTGTTTTGATGACAACTGCCCTGTAGTATGTCCTGAAATCTGGTATTGTGAAGTCTCCGGCTTTGTTTTTGTTGTACAAGATTGCCTTAGCTATTTGAGGTCTTCTGTGTCTCCATATGAATTTCAGCATCATTTTTTCCAGATCTGAGAAGAAGGTCTTTGGTATCTTGATTGGTATTGCATTGAATGTATAAATTGCTTTTGGGAGAATAGACATTTTGATGATATTGATTCTTCCAATCCATGAGCATGGAAGATTTCTCCATTTTTTGGTATCCTCTTCTATTTCTTTCTTTAAGGTTTTATAGTTTTCTTCATAGAGAACTATAACGTCCTTGGTTAAGTTTATTCCAAGGTATTTGATTGTTTTTGTTGCTATTGTGAACGGGATTGATCTTCGAAGTTCTTCCTCAGCCGTGGCATTGCCTGTGTATACAAAGGCTGCTGATTTTGGTGGATTGATTTTATATCCTGCTACTTTGCCAAACACTGTGATGACTTCCAGTAGTCTCTTAGTTGAGTTCTTTGGGTCCCCTAAATAAAGAATCATATCATCTGCAAAGAGGGATAGTTTGAGTCCTTCCTTCCCAATTTGTATCCCTTTAATTTCTTTTTCTTGCCTAATAGCTCTGGCTAAAACTTCCAGAGCTATATTGAATAGCAGTGGTGAGAGTAGGCATCCCTGTCTGCTACCAGATCTCAGCGGAAATGCTTCCAACTTTTCCCCATTCAATAGGATGTTGTCCGTGGGTTTTTCATATATTGCTTTGATTGTATTGAGGAATGTTCCTTCCATACCCAGTTTGCTTAGAGTTTTCATCATGAAAGGGTGTTGTATTTTATCAAATGCTTTCTCTGCGTCTATTGAGAGAATCATATGGTTTTTCTTCTGCAGTCTGTTAATATAGTGTATTACGTTGATTGTTTTGCGAACGTTGAACCATCCCTGCATACCAGGGATAAATCCCACTTGGTCTGGGTGGATGATCTTTCTGATGTGTTGTTGCATTCTGTTGGCCAGAATTTTATTGAGTATTTTTGCATCTATGTTCATCAGGGATATTGGTCTCTAATTCTCTTTCAATGCTGCATCTTTTTATGGCTTAGGAATTAAGGTGATGCTGGCTTCATAGAAAGAATTTGGGAGGATTCCCTCTTTTTCGATTGCTCTGAATAGTTTGAGAAGAATTGGAGTTAGTTCTTCTCTAAATGTCTGGTAGAACGCAGCAGTGAATCCATCTGGCCCTGGGCTTTTCTTTGTTGGGAGGGCCTTTATTACTCTTTCAATTTCTGTGTCAGTTATGGGTCTGTTTAGGTTTTCTATGTCTTCCTGGCTCAAGTTAGGTAGGTTCTATGTGTCCAAGAATCTGTCCATTTCTGATAGATTTCCCTGTTTGCTGGCATACAAGTCCTTGTAGTAATTTCTGATGATTCTTTTTATTTCTGTGGTGTCTGTTGTTACGTTTCCATTTGCATCTCTGATCCTATTGATTTGGGTCTCTTCTCTTCTTTTTTTTAGTTAGTTGGGCCAATGGGGTGTCAATTTTGTTTACTTTTTCAAACATCCAGCTCCTCGTTTGGCTGATTATTTGTAATTTTTTTTGGTTTCAATCCTGTTGATTTCTTCTTTGATTTTAATTATTTCTCTTCTCCTTCTGGGTTTGGGTTTGGTTTGCTGCAGATTTTCTAGATCCTTGAGATGACTTGAAAGTTCATCTATTTGGTGCCTTTCCAATTGCTTGATGTAGGCACCTATTGATATAAACTTTCCTCTTAACACTGCTTTTGTTGTATCCCATAGCTTTTGGTATGTTGTGCTTTTATCCTCATTTACTTCCAGAAAATTTTTGATTTCTCTTTTAATTTCTTCTATGACCCATTGTTCATTCAGGAGCATGTTGTTCAAACTCCATGTGTTTGCACGTGCTCTAGGGATTCCCGAGTTGCTAATTTCCAATTTCATTCCTTTGTGGTCTGAGAAGTTGCATGGTATGATTCTAATTCTTTTGAATTTGCTGAGACTTGCTTTATAGCCTAATATGTGGTCAATCCTAGAGAAGGTTCCATGTACTGCTGAGAAGAATGTAAAGTCCTTAGATGTAGGATGAAATGTTCTGTAGATATCTGTTAGATCCATTTGGGCTATAGTGTGATTTAAATCTACTGTCCCCTTGTTGACCTTCTGTCCTGTTGATCTGTCTATCTCTGAGAGTGGAGTATTGAAGTCCCCCAGTACTATTGTGTTGGTGTCTAAGTCTCCCTTTAAGTCCCATAACAAGTCTTTTAAATAAGCTGGTGCACTGTAATTAGGTGCATATACATTGATAATCGTTATACCTTCCTGTTGAATGAATCCCCTAATCATTAAATAGTGCACCTCTTTGTCTCTCCTAACAGTTTTTTTGGTAAAGTTTATGTTGTCTGATATTAAGATGGCTACGCCTGCTCTTTTTTCATTTCTGTTGGCGTGGTATATATTTTTAAAGCCTTTCACTTTCAGTCTGTATGCATCATTGTTGGAAAGATGAGTTTCTTGTAAGCAGCAAAAAGATGGGTTTTGTTCCTTAACCCAATCAGCCAATCGATGTCTTTTAACTGGACAGTTCAAGCCATTAACATTCAATGTGACTATTGAGAAGGAGTAACTTTGCCCTGTCATTTGCCAAAGATTTTTTCTAATATATGGTTTGAGACTCCTGTGATCTTTTGCTGTGAGGTTTCCTTCCTTTATCTTCTTTCATATTGGTTACCGTGTTTCTGTGTTTCTGTAGATGTCTTTAAGCATCTTTTTCAGGGCTGGACGAGTGGCGACAAATTCTTTCAATTTCTGTTTGCTGTGAAAGGTCTTTATTTCACCTTCATTCACAAATGAGAGCTTTGCAGGATATAATATTCTAGGCTGGCAGTTTTTCTCTCTCAGTACCTGGCCTATATCTCGCCATTCTCTCCTAGCTTGTAGGGTTTCTGATGAGAAGTCAGCTGTGAGTCTAATTGGAGATCCTCTGAGAGTAATCTGGCGTTTCTCTCTTGCACATTTTAGGATCTTTTCTTTGTGTTTCACTGTGGTGAGTTTGATTATGACATGTCGTGGTGAGGATCTCTTTTGATCATGTTTATTAGGGGTTCTATGAACTTCCTGTACTAGGATGTCTCTGTCCTTCTCCAAACCTGGGAAATTTTCTGCTAGTAACTCACTAAAAAGGCCTTCTAATCCTTTCTCGCTCTCCATGCCTTCAGGAACTCCTAGAACCCGAATGTTGGGTTTTTTAATAGTATCCTGTAGATTCCTGACAGTATTTTTTAGATTTCTGATTTCTTCTTCTTTTCTTTGATTTGACTGTTTCCTTTGCTGTTCTCTGTCTTCTAATTCCGATATTCTCTCTTCTGCTTCACCCATTCTGTTTTTAAGGCTCTCTAATGTGTTTGTCATTTGATCTATTGAGTTCTTCATTTCATTGTGGTTTTTTGTCACTATCACAGTTTCATGTTCTACTAGTTGTTTCATTTCATTTTGATTCCTCCTTAATATTTCATTTTCATGAGAGAGATTTTCTATCTTGTCCATTAAGGATTTCTGTAGTTCAAGAATTTGTTTTTGAGAACTTCTTAATGTTCTTATCAATGTTTTTAGATCCGCTTCTTGCATTTCCTCTATCTCTTCATCTTCATAATCTTGCATTGGGGTGTCTTGTTCATTTGTGGGCATCATAGTGTCTTCTTTGCTCTTGTTACCTCAGTTTCTATGTTTGTGGTTTGGCATGTTGGAGATAATTTATGTTTTTTTTTTTTTGGCTGTGGTGGTTTTTTCTTGTTATACTATGCCACTAAGTGGGCTGTCTGCTTTGATGGATCCTTAGAGGCTGTGATGGGTGTGGCCAGAGAGCTCCGCTTGATTCTTCGGGTTTAAGGCTGTGCAAAAATGACTCACCCAGATTGTTCTCTCCCTTGATACTTGCTGGATTGCTCTCTCTCTCTCTCTCTCTCTCTCTCTCTCTCTTTTTGACTCAGTTGGGAAGTTACTCCGTACAGGTGAGTGGAATTGAGTATCCTTGAAATCTGGCCTCTGTGAGTATTCGTTTGATCTACCCCTGGGGCCACACAAAGAGTTTATGCAGCCCTTAATGTGTTTTCAAATTTCACTGAACTTCCAAGGTTACTGAGTTTGTGAACTCCTTGGCGGCGCTTTACATATGTAAAATGGTGCCTGCTCTTTGTTTTGCTCAAGGCCTATGCTTCCCCCCCCCCCGGATGTCTTGGGTTTCTGATGCTTTTGTCTTACCTCCAGTTTGTTCCTGCGCTGGGGAGACTTTGAGGCTGGTCTCCCGCGGTTGGGTTTCCACGCGGTGGGCTCCCTGTAGGTCATCTCTGTCACATCCACTAGATCTGGAAGCGTTTCCTCTACAGTTATATTCTTGAATCTTTTCCTGAGGCTACAGTAATTCCACTTTTATGAAACTTTATTTTCACAAACTACGGCACACGTCCTCACTATCTGACATCTTGGCTCCACACCCTCCGCTCATGCCTTTCTATTTCCAAATTATTCTTATTGATCATGTGTTGTAGTGAATTTCATGATGTTCCCTATTGTTTTCAGGCTGGAATATGGCGTTCAGAGCATGGGAGGCATTTTCTCTTTCAATCAGGGCACAGGTTTTGGCTGGCTCCCCTTCTTGCTTTCTTTCATTGTTTTGGGTGCCCCAGCCCATGTTTGGGTTCTTGATCGGCAGTTTCCTCAATTGTTTCTGGGTCTGAGTTTGGTTTGCCTTCTTCCTTGCCTGCATGTTGTATTCTGACACCATAAAAACACGACTTTAGACAGAGTATCCATTATTCCAAAACAGAAGCAATTGGCTTGTTATGCTTAGAAATCTACAGGCCACACGACCAAGATGAGTTTTTGTGTTTTGGAAAAAGAAATGGAACTCTTTTGTAGAAAGGACACAGTTGAATTTTCTCCCAAAGGAGTGTGCCTGGGATTTTCCGGTTAATTCAATCAGAATTCCACAGCCAGTTGGCTGGGAGGGGTGGATCCACCCAGAAACATCCGGTTCACTTTGACTAAATCAAGCCCAATATGGTTAAGGACTCTCAGAATTCTTTGTTTTGTTTTGTTGTTTTGTTTGTCACCCTTTTCTTCTTTCTCAAGTGTTGTAAGGAATTCTATGATGTGACCTTCTGCTGGAGGGTGGAATAAGGAGTTCAGGGCATGGAGGAAAGTTCTTTTTCAATCAGGGCCCAGGTTTTGGCTTGCTCCCATTCTAGATTTCTGTCATTGCTTTGGGTTCCTCAGCCCATTTTTGGTCTCTTGATCGGCAATTTCCTCAATTTTTTTCTGGGTCTGAGTTGGTTTTGCCTTCTTCCTTCCCTACATTTTGTATTCCTTTGCCATAAAAACAAGAGTGTAGACAGAGGATCCCTTAGGATATCAGAAACACAACAGATTGGAATTGTATGCTTAGAAATCTACAGGAAACGCGACCAAAGTGAATGTTTGGTTTTGTTTTGTTTTGGAATGAGAAATGTAACCCATTTCTAGAAGGGACAGATTTTTACTCCCTCCAAACCGAGTGTGACTGCGATTTTCTGGTTATTTCAATCAGAATTCCACACTCTGTCGGCTAGGAGCGGTGGATGAAACCCGAAAAACCTGGTTTCCTTGTGACTAAATCAAGCAAATATCACTCAGGACTCTTTGAGCTCTGTTATTTTCATATATTTCTTATTTATCATGCTTTGTATTGAATTTGATGAGGTTACCTTTTATTTTGAGACTGGAATATGGAGTCCAGGGGATGGGAGGAATGGTCATTTTCATGCAGAGCACAGGTTTTGGCTTGTTCCCATTCTCGCTTTCTTTCATTGTTTTGGGTGCCTCAGCCGATTTTTGGTTTCTTTATCGGCAATGTCCTAGGCTTCTTCGGGGTCTGAGTTCTTTTGCCTTCTCCATTCTCTGCATTTTGTATTCTGATGCAATGGAAACAAGAGTGTAGACAGAGTACCAGTATGATATCAAAACACAACAAATTGGAGGTTTATGCTTAGAAATCTACAGGCAACATGACCAAGATGAATTTTTGTTTTGGAAAATGAAATGTAACCCATATGTAGAAGGGACAGTTTTTCATTCCATACAAAATGAGTGTGACGGCGATGTTGTGCTTAATTCCATCAGAATTCCACAGGCAGTCAGCTGGGAGGGGTAGATCCTACCACAAGCATCAGGTTTACTTGTGCCCAAATCAAGCCCAGTATTGCCAAGGACTCTGATTTCTTTGCTTCTTTTCCAATTTTTCTTATTTATCCGGGTGCAAGAAACCCGAATCACCTGGTTTCGTTGTGGCTAAAGCAAGCCCAATAGCGCTAAGGACACTTTGATTTCTTTGCTTCTTTTCAAATTATTCATATTGATCATGTGTTGTAGTGAATTTCATGATGTTCCCTATTGTTTTCAGGCTGGAATATGGAGTTCAGAGCGTGGGAGGCATTTTCTCTTTCAATCAGGGCACAGGTTTTGGCTGGCTCCCCTTCTTGCTTTCTTTCATTGTTTTGGGTGCCCCAGCCCATGTTTGGGTTCTTGATCGGCAGTTTCCGCAATTGTTTCTGGGTCTGAGTTTGGTTTGCCTTCTTCCTTGCCTGCATGTTGTATTCTGACACGAAAAAACACGACTTTAGACTGAGTATCCATTGTTCCAAAACAGAAGCAATTGGCTTGTTATGCTTAGAAATCTACAGGCCACACGACCAAGATGAGTTTTTGTGTTTTGGAAAAAGAAATGGAACTCTTTTGTAGAAAGGACACAGTTGAATTTTCTCCCAAAGGAGTGTGCCTGGGATTTTCCGGTTAATTCAATCAGAATTCCACAGCCAGTTGGCTGGGAGGGGTGGATCCACCCAGAAACATCCGGTTCACTTTGACTAAATCAAGCCCAATATGATTAAGGACTCTTACATTTCTTTGTTGTGTTTTGTTGTTTTGGTTGTCACCCTTTTCTTCTTTCTCAAGTGTTGTAAGGAATTCTATGATGTGACCTTCTGCTGGAGGGTGGAATAAGGAGTTCAGGGCATGGAGGAAAGTTCTTTTTCAATCAGGGCCCAGGTTTTGGCTTGCTCCCATTCTAGATTTCTGTCATTGTTTTGGGTGCCTCAGCCCATTTTTGGTCTCTTGATCGGCAATTTCCTCAATTTTTTCTGGGTCTGAGTTGGTTTTGCCTTCTTCCTTCCCTACATTTTGTATTCCTTTGCAATAAAAACAAGAGTGTACACAGAGGATCCCTTAGGATATCAGAAACACAACAGATTGGAATTGTATGCTTAGAAATCTACAGGAAACGCGACCAAAGTGAATGTTTGGTTTTGTTTTGTTTGTTTTGTTTTGGAATGAGAAATGTAACCCATTTCTAGAAGGGACAGATTTTTACTCCCTCCAAACCGAGTGTGACTGCGATTTTCTGGTTATTTCAATCAGAATTCCACACTCTGTCGGCTAGGAGTGGTGGATGAAACCCGAAAAACCTGGTTTCCTTGTGACTAAATCAAGCTAAATATCACTCAGGACTCTTTGAGCTCTGTTATTTTCATATATTTCTTATTTATCATGCTTTGTATTGAATTTGATGAGGTTACCTTTTATTTTGAGACTGGAATATGGAGTCCAGGGGATGGGAGGAATGGTCATTTTCATGCAGAGCACAGGTTTTGGCTTGTTCCCATTCTCGCTTTCTTTCATTGTTTTGGGTGCCTCAGCCGATTTTTGGTTTCTTTATCGGCAATGTCCTAGGCTTCTTCGGGGTCTGAGTTCTTTTGCCTTCTCCATTCTCTGCATTTTGTATTCTGATGCAATGGAAACAAGAGTGTAGACAGAGTACCAGTATGATATCAAAACACAACAAATTGGAGGTTTATGCTTAGAAATCTACAGGCAACATGACCAAGATGAATTTTTGTTTTGGAAAATGAAATGTAACCCATATGTAGAAGGGACAGTTTTTCATTCCATACAAAATGAGTGTGACAGCGATGTTGTGCTTAATTCCATCAGAATTCCACAGGCAGTCAGCTGGGAGGGGTAGATCCTACCACAAGCATCAGGTTTACTTGTGCCCAAATCAAGCCCAGTATTGCCAAGGACTCTGATTTCTTTGCTTCTTTTCCAATTTTTCTTATTTATCCGGGTGCAAGAAACCCGAATCACCTGGTTTCGTTGTGGCTAAAGCAAGCCCAATAGCGCTAAGGACACTTTGATTTCTTTGCTTCTTTTCAAATTATTCTTATTGATCATGTGTTGTAGTGAATTTCATGATGTTCCCTATTGTTTTCAGGCTGGAATACGGAGTTCAGAGCATGGGAGGCATTTTCTCTTTCAATCAGGGCACAGGTTTTGGCTGGCTCCCCTTCTTGCTTTCTTTCATTGTTTTGGGTGCCCCAGCCCATGTTTGGGTTCTTGATCGGCAGTTTCCTCAATTGTTTCTGGGTCTGAGTTTGGTTTGCCTTCTTCCTTGCCTGCATGTTGTATTCTGACACCATAAAAACACGACTTTAGATAGAGTATCCATTATTCCAAAACAGAAGCAATTGGCTTGTTATGCTTAGAAATCTACAGGCCACACGACCAAGATGAGTTTTTGTGTTTTGGAAAAAGAAATGGAACTCTTTTGTAGAAAGGACACAGTTGAATTTTCTCCCAAAGGAGTGTGCCTGGGATTTTCCGGTTAATTCCATCAGAATTCCACAGCCAGTTGGCTGGGAGGGGTGGATCCACCCAGAAACATCCGGTTCACTTTGACTAAATCAAGCCCAATATGGTTAAGGACTCTTACATTTCTTTGTTGTGTTTTGTTGTTTTGGTTGTCACCCTTTTCTTCTTTCTCAAGTGTTGTAAGGAATTCTATGATGTGACCTTCTGCTGGAGGGTGGAATAAGGAGTTCAGGGCATGGAGGAAAGTTCTTTTTCAATCAGGGCCCAGGTTTTGGCTTGCTCCCATTCTAGATTTCTGTCATTGTTTTGGGTGCCTCAGCCCATTTTTGGTCTCTTGATCGGCAATTTCCTCAATTTTTTCTGGGTCTGAGTTGGTTTTGCCTTCTTCCTTCCCTACATTTTGTATTCCTTTGCAATAAAAACAAGAGTGTACACAGAGGATCCCTTAGGATATCAGAAACACAACAGATTGGAATTGTATGCTTAGAAATCTACAGGAAACGCGACCAAAGTGAATGTTTGGTTTTGTTTTGTTTGTTTTGTTTTGGAATGAGAAATGTAACCCATTTCTAGAAGGGACAGATTTTTACTCCCTCCAAACCGAGTGTGACTGCGATTTTCTGGTTATTTCAATCAGAATTCCACACTCTGTCGGCTAGGAGCGGTGGATGAAACCCGAAAAACCTGGTTTCCTTGTGACTAAATCAAGCTAAATATCACTCAGGACTCTTTGAGCTCCGTTATTTTCATATATTTCTTATTTATCATGGTTTGTATTGAATTTGATGAGGTTACCTTTTGTTTGGAGCCTGGAATATGGAGTCCAGGGGATGGGAGGAATGGTCATTTTCATGCAGAGCACAGGTTTTGGCTTGTTCCCATTCTCGCTTTCTTTCATTGTTTTGGGTGCCTCAGCCGATTTTTGGTTTCTTTATTGGCAATGTCCTAGGCTTCTTCGGGGTCTGAGTTCTTTTGCCTTCTCCATTCTCTGCATTTTGTATTCTGATGCAATGGAAACAAGAGTGTAGACAGAGTACCAGTATGATATCAAAACACAACAAATTGGAGGTTTATGCTTAGAAATCTACAGGCAACGTGACCAAGATGAATTTTTGTTTTGGAAAATGAAATGTAACCCATATGTAGAAGGGACAGTTTTTCATTCCATACAAAATGAGTGTGACGGCGATGTTGTGCTTAATTCCATCAGAATTCCACAGGCAGTCAGCTGGGAGGGGTAGATCCTACCACAAGCATCAGGTTTACTTGTGCCCAAATCAAGCCCAGTATTGCCAAGGACTCTGATTTCTTTGCTTCTTTTCCAATTTTTCTTATTTATCCGGGTGCAAGAAACCCGAATCACCTGGTTTCGTTGTGGCTAAAGCAAGCCCAATAGCGCTAAGGACACTTTGATTTCTTTGCTTCTTTTCAAATTATTCTTATTGATCATGTGTTGTAGTGAATTTCATGATGTTCCCTATTGTTTTCAGGCTGGAATACGGAGTTCAGAGCATGGGAGGCATTTTCTCTTTCAATCAGGGCACAGGTTTTGGCTGGCTCCCCTTCTTGCTTTCTTTCATTGTTTTGGGTGCCCCAGCCCATGTTTGGGTTCTTGATGGGCAGTTTCCTCAATTGTTTCTGGGTCTGAGTTTGGTTTGCCTTCTTCCTTGCCTGCATGTTGTATTCTGACACCATAAAAACACGACTTTAGACAGAGTATCCATTATTCCAAAACAGAAGCAATTGGCTTGTTATGCTTAGAAATCTACAGGCCACACGACCAAGATGAGTTTTTGTGTTTTGGAAAAAGAAATGGAACTCTTTTGTAGAAAGGACACAGTTGAATTTTCTCCCAAAGGAGTGTGCCTGGGATTTTCCGGTTAATTCCATCAGAATTCCACAGCCAGTTGGCTGGGAGGGGTGGATCCACCCAGAAACATCCGGTTCACTTTGACTAAATCAAGCCCAATATGGTTAAGGACTCTTACATTTCTTTGTTGTGTTTTGTTGTTTTGGTTGTCACCCTTTTCTTCTTTCTCAAGTGTTGTAAGGAATTCTATGATGTGACCTTCTGCTGGAGGGTGGAATAAGGAGTTCAGGGCATGGAGGAAAGTTCTTTTTCAATCAGGGCCCAGGTTTTGGCTTGCTCCCATTCTAGATTTCTGTCATTGTTTTGGGTGCCTCAGCCCATTTTTGGTCTCTTGATCGGCAATTTCCTCAATTTTTTCTGGGTCTGAGTTGGTTTTGCCTTCTTCCTTCCCTACATTTTGTATTCCTTTGCAATAAAAACAAGAGTGTACACAGAGGATCCCTTAGGATATCAGAAACACAACAGATTGGAATTGTATGCTTAGAAATCTACAGGAAACGCGACCAAAGTGAATGTTTGGTTTTGTTTTGTTTGTTTTGTTTTGGAATGAGAAATGTAACCCATTTCTAGAAGGGACAGATTTTTACTCCCTCCAAACCGAGTGTGACTGCGATTTTCTGGTTATTTCAATCAGAATTCCACACTCTGTCGGCTAGGAGCGGTGGATGAAACCCGAAAAACCTGGTTTCCTTGTGACTAAATCAAGCTAAATATCACTCAGGACTCTTTGAGCTCCGTTATTTTCATATATTTCTTATTTATCGTGGTTTGTATTGAATTTGATGAGGTTACCTTTTGTTTGGAGCCTGGAATATGGAGTCCAGGGGATGGGAGGAATGGTCATTTTCATGCAGAGCACAGGTTTTGGCTTGTTCCCATTCTCGCTTTCTTTCATTGTTTTGGGTGCCTCAGCCGATTTTTGGTTTCTTTATCGGCAATGTCCTAGGCTTCTTCGGGGTCTGAGTTCTTTTGCCTTCTCCATTCTCTGCATTTTGTATTCTGATGCAATGGAAACAAGAGTGTAGACAGAGTACCAGTATGATATCAAAACACAACAAATTGGAGGTTTATGCTTAGAAATCTACAGGCAACGTGACCAAGATGAATTTTTGTTTTGGAAAATGAAATGTAACCCATATGTAGAAGGGACAGTTTTTCATTCCATACAAAATGAGTGTGACGGCGATGTTGTGCTTAATTCCATCAGAATTCCACAGGCAGTCAGCTGGGAGGGGTAGATCCTACCACAAGCATCAGGTTTACTTGTGCCCAAATCAAGCCCAGTATTGCCAAGGACTCTGATTTCTTTGCTTCTTTTCCAATTTTTCTTATTTATCCGGGTGCAAGAAACCCGAATCACCTGGTTTCGTTGTGGCTAAAGCAAGCCCAATAGCGCTAAGGACACTTTGATTTCTTTGCTTCTTTTCAAATTATTCTTATTGATCATGTGTTGTAGTGAATTTCATGATGTTCCCTATTGTTTTCAGGCTGGAATACGGAGTTCAGAGCATGGGAGGCATTTTCTCTTTCAATCAGGGCACAGGTTTTGGCTGGCTCCCCTTCTTGCTTTCTTTCATTGTTTTGGGTGCCCCAGCCCATGTTTGGGTTCTTGATGGGCAGTTTCCTCAATTGTTTCTGGGTCTGAGTTTGGTTTGCCTTCTTCCTTGCCTGCATGTTGTATTCTGACACCATAAAAACACGACTTTAGACAGAGTATCCATTATTCCAAAACAGAAGCAATTGGCTTGTTATGCTTAGAAATCTACAGGCCACACGACCAAGATGAGTTTTTGTGTTTTGGAAAAAGAAATGGAACTCTTTTGTAGAAAGGACACAGTTGAATTTTCTCCCAAAGGAGTGTGCCTGGGATTTTCCGGTTAATTCCATCAGAATTCCACAGCCAGTTGGCTGGGAGGGGTGGATCCACCCAGAAACATCCGGTTCACTTTGACTAAATCAAGCCCAATATGGTTAAGGACTCTTACATTTCTTTGTTGTGTTTTGTTGTTTTGGTTGTCACCCTTTTCTTCTTTCTCAAGTGTTGTAAGGAATTCTATGATGTGACCTTCTGCTGGAGGGTGGAATAAGGAGTTCAGGGCATGGAGGAAAGTTCTTTTTCAATCAGGGCCCAGGTTTTGGCTTGCTCCCATTCTAGATTTCTGTCATTGTTTTGGGTGCCTCAGCCCATTTTTGGTCTCTTGATCGGCAATTTCCTCAATTTTTTCTGGGTCTGAGTTGGTTTTGCCTTCTTCCTTCCCTACATTTTGTATTCCTTTGCAATAAAAACAAGAGTGTACACAGAGGATCCCTTAGGATATCAGAAACACAACAGATTGGAATTGTATGCTTAGAAATCTACAGGAAACGCGACCAAAGTGAATGTTTGGTTTTGTTTTGTTTGTTTTGTTTTGGAATGAGAAATGTAACCCATTTCTAGAAGGGACAGATTTTTACTCCCTCCAAACCGAGTGTGACTGCGATTTTCTGGTTATTTCAATCAGAATTCCACACTCTGTCGGCTAGGAGCGGTGGATGAAACCCGAAAAACCTGGTTTCCTTGTGACTAAATCAAGCTAAATATCACTCAGGACTCTTTGAGCTCCGTTATTTTCATATATTTCTTATTTATCGTGGTTTGTATTGAATTTGATGAGGTTACCTTTTGTTTGGAGCCTGGAATATGGAGTCCAGGGGATGGGAGGAATGGTCATTTTCATGCAGAGCACAGGTTTTGGCTTGTTCCCATTCTCGCTTTCTTTCATTGTTTTGGGTGCCTCAGCCGATTTTTGGTTTCTTTATCGGCAATGTCCTAGGCTTCTTCGGGGTCTGAGTTCTTTTGCCTTCTCCATTCTCTGCATTTTGTATTCTGATGCAATGGAAACAAGAGTGTAGACAGAGTACCAGTATGATATCAAAACACAACAAATTGGAGGTTTATGCTTAGAAATCTACAGGCAACGTGACCAAGATGAATTTTTGTTTTGGAAAATGAAATGTAACCCATATGTAGAAGGGACAGTTTTTCATTCCATACAAAATGAGTGTGACGGCGATGTTGTGCTTAATTCCATCAGAATTCCACAGGCAGTCAGCTGGGAGGGGTAGATCCTACCACAAGCATCAGGTTTACTTGTGCCCAAATCAAGCCCAGTATTGCCAAGGACTCTGATTTCTTTGCTTCTTTTCCAATTTTTCTTATTTATCCGGGTGCAAGAAACCCGAATCACCTGGTTTCGTTGTGGCTAAAGCAAGCCCAATAGCGCTAAGGACACTTTGATTTCTTTGCTTCTTTTCAAATTATTCTTATTGATCATGTGTTGTAGTGAATTTCATGATGTTCCCTATTGTTTTCAGGCTGGAATACGGAGTTCAGAGCATGGGAGGCATTTTCTCTTTCAATCAGGGCACAGGTTTTGGCTGGCTCCCCTTCTTGCTTTCTTTCATTGTTTTGGGTGCCCCAGCCCATGTTTGGGTTCTTGATCGGCAGTTTCCTCAATTGTTTCTGGGTCTGAGTTTGGTTTGCCTTCTTCCTTGCCTGCATGTTGTATTCTGACACCATAAAAACACGACTTTAGACAGAGTATCCATTATTCCAAAACAGAAGCAATTGGCTTGTTATGCTTAGAAATCTACAGGCCACACGACCAAGATGAGTTTTTGTGTTTTGGAAAAAGAAATGGAACTCTTTTGTAGAAAGGACACAGTTGAATTTTCTCCCAAAGGAGTGTGCCTGGGATTTTCCGGTTAATTCCATCAGAATTCCACAGCCAGTTGGCTGGGAGGGGTGGATCCACCCAGAAACATCCGGTTCACTTTGACTAAATCAAGCCCAATATGGTTAAGGACTCTTACATTTCTTTGTTGTGTTTTGTTGTTTTGGTTGTCACCCTTTTCTTCTTTCTCAAGTGTTGTAAGGAATTCTATGATGTGACCTTCTGCTGGAGGGTGGAATAAGGAGTTCAGGGCATGGAGGAAAGTTCTTTTTCAATCAGGGCCCAGGTTTTGGCTTGCTCCCATTCTAGATTTCTGTCATTGTTTTGGGTGCCTCAGCCCATTTTTGGTCTCTTGATCGGCAATTTCCTCAATTTTTTCTGGGTCTGAGTTGGTTTTGCCTTCTTCCTTCCCTACATTTTGTATTCCTTTGCAATAAAAACAAGAGTGTACACAGAGGATCCCTTAGGATATCAGAAACACAACAGATTGGAATTGTATGCTTAGAAATCTACAGGAAACGCGACCAAAGTGAATGTTTGGTTTTGTTTTGTTTGTTTTGTTTTGGAATGAGAAATGTAACCCATTTCTAGAAGGGACAGATTTTTACTCCCTCCAAACCGAGTGTGACTGCGATTTTCTGGTTATTTCAATCAGAATTCCACACTCTGTCGGCTAGGAGCGGTGGATGAAACCCGAAAAACCTGGTTTCCTTGTGACTAAATCAAGCTAAATATCACTCAGGACTCTTTGAGCTCCGTTATTTTCATATATTTCTTATTTATCGTGGTTTGTATTGAATTTGATGAGGTTACCTTTTGTTTGGAGCCTGGAATATGGAGTCCAGGGGATGGGAGGAATGGTCATTTTCATGCAGAGCACAGGTTTTGGCTTGTTCCCATTCTCGCTTTCTTTCATTGTTTTGGGTGCCTCAGCCGATTTTTGGTTTCTTTATCGGCAATGTCCTAGGCTTCTTCGGGGTCTGAGTTCTTTTGCCTTCTCCATTCTCTGCATTTTGTATTCTGATGCAATGGAAACAAGAGTGTAGACAGAGTACCAGTATGATATCAAAACACAACAAATTGGAGGTTTATGCTTAGAAATCTACAGGCAACGTGACCAAGATGAATTTTTGTTTTGGAAAATGAAATGTAACCCATATGTAGAAGGGACAGTTTTTCATTCCATACAAAATGAGTGTGACGGCGATGTTGTGCTTAATTCCATCAGAATTCCACAGGCAGTCAGCTGGGAGGGGTAGATCCTACCACAAGCATCAGGTTTACTTGTGCCCAAATCAAGCCCAGTATTGCCAAGGACTCTGATTTCTTTGCTTCTTTTCCAATTTTTCTTATTTATCCGGGTGCAAGAAACCCGAATCACCTGGTTTCGTTGTGGCTAAAGCAAGCCCAATAGCGCTAAGGACACTTTGATTTCTTTGCTTCTTTTCAAATTATTCTTATTGATCATGTGTTGTAGTGAATTTCATGATGTTCCCTATTGTTTTCAGGCTGGAATACGGAGTTCAGAGCATGGGAGGCATTTTCTCTTTCAATCAGGGCACAGGTTTTGGCTGGCTCCCCTTCTTGCTTTCTTTCATTGTTTTGGGTGCCCCAGCCCATGTTTGGGTTCTTGATGGGCAGTTTCCTCAATTGTTTCTGGGTCTGAGTTTGGTTTGCCTTCTTCCTTGCCTGCATGTTGTATTCTGACACCATAAAAACACGACTTTAGACAGAGTATCCATTATTCCAAAACAGAAGCAATTGGCTTGTTATGCTTAGAAATCTACAGGCCACACGACCAAGATGAGTTTTTGTGTTTTGGAAAAAGAAATGGAACTCTTTTGTAGAAAGGACACAGTTGAATTTTCTCCCAAAGGAGTGTGCCTGGGATTTTCCGGTTAATTCCATCAGAATTCCACAGCCAGTTGGCTGGGAGGGGTGGATCCACCCAGAAACATCCGGTTCACTTTGACTAAATCAAGCCCAATATGGTTAAGGACTCTTACATTTCTTTGTTGTGTTTTGTTGTTTTGGTTGTCACCCTTTTCTTCTTTCTCAAGTGTTGTAAGGAATTCTATGATGTGACCTTCTGCTGGAGGGTGGAATAAGGAGTTCAGGGCATGGAGGAAAGTTCTTTTTCAATCAGGGCCCAGGTTTTGGCTTGCTCCCATTCTAGATTTCTGTCATTGTTTTGGGTGCCTCAGCCCATTTTTGGTCTCTTGATCGGCAATTTCCTCAATTTTTTCTGGGTCTGAGTTGGTTTTGCCTTCTTCCTTCCCTACATTTTGTATTCCTTTGCAATAAAAACAAGAGTGTACACAGAGGATCCCTTAGGATATCAGAAACACAACAGATTGGAATTGTATGCTTAGAAATCTACAGGAAACGCGACCAAAGTGAATGTTTGGTTTTGTTTTGTTTGTTTTGTTTTGGAATGAGAAATGTAACCCATTTCTAGAAGGGACAGATTTTTACTCCCTCCAAACCGAGTGTGACTGCGATTTTCTGGTTATTTCAATCAGAATTCCACACTCTGTCGGCTAGGAGCGGTGGATGAAACCCGAAAAACCTGGTTTCCTTGTGACTAAATCAAGCTAAATATCACTCAGGACTCTTTGAGCTCCGTTATTTTCATATATTTCTTATTTATCGTGGTTTGTATTGAATTTGATGAGGTTACCTTTTGTTTGGAGCCTGGAATATGGAGTCCAGGGGATGGGAGGAATGGTCATTTTCATGCAGAGCACAGGTTTTGGCTTGTTCCCATTCTCGCTTTCTTTCATTGTTTTGGGTGCCTCAGCCGATTTTTGGTTTCTTTATCGGCAATGTCCTAGGCTTCTTCGGGGTCTGAGTTCTTTTGCCTTCTCCATTCTCTGCATTTTGTATTCTGATGCAATGGAAACAAGAGTGTAGACAGAGTACCAGTATGATATCAAAACACAACAAATTGGAGGTTTATGCTTAGAAATCTACAGGCAACGTGACCAAGATGAATTTTTGTTTTGGAAAATGAAATGTAACCCATATGTAGAAGGGACAGTTTTTCATTCCATACAAAATGAGTGTGACGGCGATGTTGTGCTTAATTCCATCAGAATTCCACAGGCAGTCAGCTGGGAGGGGTAGATCCTACCACAAGCATCAGGTTTACTTGTGCCCAAATCAAGCCCAGTATTGCCAAGGACTCTGATTTCTTTGCTTCTTTTCCAATTTTTCTTATTTATCCGGGTGCAAGAAACCCGAATCACCTGGTTTCGTTGTGGCTAAAGCAAGCCCAATAGCGCTAAGGACACTTTGATTTCTTTGCTTCTTTTCAAATTATTCTTATTGATCATGTGTTGTAGTGAATTTCATGATGTTCCCTATTGTTTTCAGGCTGGAATACGGAGTTCAGAGCATGGGAGGCATTTTCTCTTTCAATCAGGGCACAGGTTTTGGCTGGCTCCCCTTCTTGCTTTCTTTCATTGTTTTGGGTGCCCCAGCCCATGTTTGGGTTCTTGATCGGCAGTTTCCTCAATTGTTTCTGGGTCTGAGTTTGGTTTGCCTTCTTCCTTGCCTGCATGTTGTATTCTGACACCATAAAAACACGACTTTAGACAGAGTATCCATTATTCCAAAACAGAAGCAATTGGCTTGTTATGCTTAGAAATCTACAGGCCACACGACCAAGATGAGTTTTTGTGTTTTGGAAAAAGAAATGGAACTCTTTTGTAGAAAGGACACAGTTGAATTTTCTCCCAAAGGAGTGTGCCTGGGATTTTCCGGTTAATTCCATCAGAATTCCACAGCCAGTTGGCTGGGAGGGGTGGATCCACCCAGAAACATCCGGTTCACTTTGACTAAATCAAGCCCAATATGGTTAAGGACTCTTACATTTCTTTGTTGTGTTTTGTTGTTTTGGTTGTCACCCTTTTCTTCTTTCTCAAGTGTTGTAAGGAATTCTATGATGTGACCTTCTGCTGGAGGGTGGAATAAGGAGTTCAGGGCATGGAGGAAAGTTCTTTTTCAATCAGGGCCCAGGTTTTGGCTTGCTCCCATTCTAGATTTCTGTCATTGTTTTGGGTGCCTCAGCCCATTTTTGGTCTCTTGATCGGCAATTTCCTCAATTTTTTCTGGGTCTGAGTTGGTTTTGCCTTCTTCCTTCCCTACATTTTGTATTCCTTTGCAATAAAAACAAGAGTGTACACAGAGGATCCCTTAGGATATCAGAAACACAACAGATTGGAATTGTATGCTTAGAAATCTACAGGAAACGCGACCAAAGTGAATGTTTGGTTTTGTTTTGTTTGTTTTGTTTTGGAATGAGAAATGTAACCCATTTCTAGAAGGGACAGATTTTTACTCCCTCCAAACCGAGTGTGACTGCGATTTTCTGGTTATTTCAATCAGAATTCCACACTCTGTCGGCTAGGAGCGGTGGATGAAACCCGAAAAACCTGGTTTCCTTGTGACTAAATCAAGCTAAATATCACTCAGGACTCTTTGAGCTCCGTTATTTTCATATATTTCTTATTTATCATGGTTTGTATTGAATTTGATGAGGTTACCTTTTGTTTGGAGGCTAGAATATGGAGTCCAGGGGATGGGAGGAATGGTCATTTTCATGCAGAGCACAGGTTTTGGCTTGTTCCCATTCTCGCTTTCTTTCATTGTTTTGGGTGCCTCAGCCGATTTTTGGTTTCTTTATCGGCAATGTCCTAGGCTTCTTCGGGGTCTGAGTTCTTTTGCCTTCTCCATTCTCTGCATTTTGTATTCTGATGCAATGGAAACAAGAGTGTAGACAGAGTACCAGTATGATATCAAAACACAACAAATTGGAGGTTTATGCTTAGAAATCTACAGGCAACGTGACCAAGATGAATTTTTGTTTTGGAAAATGAAATGTAACCCATATGTAGAAGGGACAGTTTTTCATTCCATACAAAATGAGTGTGACGGCGATGTTGTGCTTAATTCCATCAGAATTCCACAGGCAGTCAGCTGGGAGGGGTAGATCCTACCACAAGCATCAGGTTTACTTGTGCCCAAATCAAGCCCAGTATTGCCAAGGACTCTGATTTCTTTGCTTCTTTTCCAATTTTTCTTATTTATCCGGGTGCAAGAAACCCGAATCACCTGGTTTCGTTGTGGCTAAAGCAAGCCCAATAGCGCTAAGGACACTTTGATTTCTTTGCTTCTTTTCAAATTATTCTTATTGATCATGTGTTGTAGTGAATTTCATGATGTTCCCTATTGTTTTCAGGCTGGAATACGGAGTTCAGAGCATGGGAGGCATTTTCTCTTTCAATCAGGGCACAGGTTTTGGCTGGCTCCCCTTCTTGCTTTCTTTCATTGTTTTGGGTGCCCCAGCCCATGTTTGGGTTCTTGATCGGCAGTTTCCTCAATTGTTTCTGGGTCTGAGTTTGGTTTGCCTTCTTCCTTGCCTGCATGTTGTATTCTGACACCATAAAAACACGACTTTAGACAGAGTATCCATTATTCCAAAACAGAAGCAATTGGCTTGTTATGCTTAGAAATCTACAGGCCACACGACCAAGATGAGTTTTTGTGTTTTGGAAAAAGAAATGGAACTCTTTTGTAGAAAGGACACAGTTGAATTTTCTCCCAAAGGAGTGTGCCTGGGATTTTCCGGTTAATTCCATCAGAATTCCACAGCCAGTTGGCTGGGAGGGGTGGATCCACCCAGAAACATCCGGTTCACTTTGACTAAATCAAGCCCAATATGGTTAAGGACTCTTACATTTCTTTGTTGTGTTTTGTTGTTTTGGTTGTCACCCTTTTCTTCTTTCTCAAGTGTTGTAAGGAATTCTATGATGTGACCTTCTGCTGGAGGGTGGAATAAGGAGTTCAGGGCATGGAGGAAAGTTCTTTTTCAATCAGGGCCCAGGTTTTGGCTTGCTCCCATTCTAGATTTCTGTCATTGTTTTGGGTGCCTCAGCCCATTTTTGGTCTCTTGATCGGCAATTTCCTCAATTTTTTCTGGGTCTGAGTTGGTTTTGCCTTCTTCCTTCCCTACATTTTGTATTCCTTTGCAATAAAAACAAGAGTGTACACAGAGGATCCCTTAGGATATCAGAAACACAACAGATTGGAATTGTATGCTTAGAAATCTACAGGAAACGCGACCAAAGTGAATGTTTGGTTTTGTTTTGTTTGTTTTGTTTTGGAATGAGAAATGTAACCCATTTCTAGAAGGGACAGATTTTTACTCCCTCCAAACCGAGTGTGACTGCGATTTTCTGGTTATTTCAATCAGAATTCCACACTCTGTCGGCTAGGAGTGGTGGATGAAACCCGAAAAACCTGGTTTCCTTGTGACTAAATCAAGCTAAATATCACTCAGGACTCTTTGAGCTCCGTTATTTTCATATATTTCTTATTTATCGTGGTTTGTATTGAATTTGATGAGGTTACCTTTTGTTTGGAGCCTGGAATATGGAGTCCAGGGGATGGGAGGAATGGTCATTTTCATGCAGAGCACAGGTTTTGGCTTGTTCCCATTCTCGCTTTCTTTCATTGTTTTGGGTGCCTCAGCCGATTTTTGGTTTCTTTATCGGCAATGTCCTAGGCTTCTTCGGGGTCTGAGTTCTTTTGCCTTCTCCATTCTCTGCATTTTGTATTCTGATGCAATGGAAACAAGAGTGTAGACAGAGTACCAGTATGATATCAAAACACAACAAATTGGAGGTTTATGCTTAGAAATCTACAGGCAACGTGACCAAGATGAATTTTTGTTTTGGAAAATGAAATGTAACCCATATGTAGAAGGGACAGTTTTTCATTCCATACAAAATGAGTGTGACGGCGATGTTGTGCTTAATTCCATCAGAATTCCACAGGCAGTCAGCTGGGAGGGGTAGATCCTACCACAAGCATCAGGTTTACTTGTGCCCAAATCAAGCCCAGTATTGCCAAGGACTCTGATTTCTTTGCTTCTTTTCCAATTTTTCTTATTTATCCGGGTGCAAGAAACCCGAATCACCTGGTTTCGTTGTGGCTAAAGCAAGCCCAATAGCGCTAAGGACACTTTGATTTCTTTGCTTCTTTTCAAATTATTCTTATTGATCATGTGTTGTAGTGAATTTCATGATGTTCCCTATTGTTTTCAGGCTGGAATACGGAGTTCAGAGCATGGGAGGCATTTTCTCTTTCAATCAGGGCACAGGTTTTGGCTGGCTCCCCTTCTTGCTTTCTTTCATTGTTTTGGGTGCCCCAGCCCATGTTTGGGTTCTTGATGGGCAGTTTCCTCAATTGTTTCTGGGTCTGAGTTTGGTTTGCCTTCTTCCTTGCCTGCATGTTGTATTCTGACACCATAAAAACACGACTTTAGACAGAGTATCCATTATTCCAAAACAGAAGCAATTGGCTTGTTATGCTTAGAAATCTACAGGCCACACGACCAAGATGAGTTTTTGTGTTTTGGAAAAAGAAATGGAACTCTTTTGTAGAAAGGACACAGTTGAATTTTCTCCCAAAGGAGTGTGCCTGGGATTTTCCGGTTAATTCCATCAGAATTCCACAGCCAGTTGGCTGGGAGGGGTGGATCCACCCAGAAACATCCGGTTCACTTTGACTAAATCAAGCCCAATATGGTTAAGGACTCTTACATTTCTTTGTTGTGTTTTGTTGTTTTGGTTGTCACCCTTTACTTCTTTCTCAAGTGTTGTAAGGAATTCTATGATGTGACCTTCTGCTGGAGGGTGGAATAAGGAGTTCAGGGCATGGAGGAAAGTTCTTTTTCAATCAGGGCCCAGGTTTTGGCTTGCTCCCATTCTAGATTTCTGTCATTGTTTTGGGTGCCTCAGCCCATTTTTGGTCTCTTGATCGGCAATTTCCTCAATTTTTTCTGGGTCTGAGTTGGTTTTGCCTTCTTCCTTCCCTACATTTTGTATTCCTTTGCAATAAAAACAAGAGTGTACACAGAGGATCCCTTAGGATATCAGAAACACAACAGATTGGAATTGTATGCTTAGAAATCTACAGGAAACGCGACCAAAGTGAATGTTTGGTTTTGTTTTGTTTGTTTTGTTTTGGAATGAGAAATGTAACCCATTTCTAGAAGGGACAGATTTTTACTCCCTCCAAACCGAGTGTGACTGCGATTTTCTGGTTATTTCAATCAGAATTCCACACTCTGTCGGCTAGGAGCGGTGGATGAAACCCGAAAAACCTGGTTTCCTTGTGACTAAATCAAGCTAAATATCACTCAGGACTCTTTGAGCTCCGTTATTTTCATATATTTCTTATTTATCGTGGTTTGTATTGAATTTGATGAGGTTACCTTTTGTTTGGAGCCTGGAATATGGAGTCCAGGGGATGGGAGGAATGGTCATTTTCATGCAGAGCACAGGTTTTGGCTTGTTCCCATTCTCGCTTTCTTTCATTGTTTTGGGTGCCTCAGCCGATTTTTGGTTTCTTTATCGGCAATGTCCTAGGCTTCTTCGGGGTCTGAGTTCTTTTGCCTTCTCCATTCTCTGCATTTTGTATTCTGATGCAATGGAAACAAGAGTGTAGACAGAGTACCAGTATGATATCAAAACACAACAAATTGGAGGTTTATGCTTAGAAATCTACAGGCAACGTGACCAAGATGAATTTTTGTTTTGGAAAATGAAATGTAACCCATATGTAGAAGGGACAGTTTTTCATTCCATACAAAATGAGTGTGACGGCGATGTTGTGCTTAATTCCATCAGAATTCCACAGGCAGTCAGCTGGGAGGGGTAGATCCTACCACAAGCATCAGGTTTACTTGTGCCCAAATCAAGCCCAGTATTGCCAAGGACTCTGATTTCTTTGCTTCTTTTCCAATTTTTCTTATTTATCCGGGTGCAAGAAACCCGAATCACCTGGTTTCGTTGTGGCTAAAGCAAGCCCAATAGCGCTAAGGACACTTTGATTTCTTTGCTTCTTTTCAAATTATTCTTATTGATCATGTGTTGTAGTGAATTTCATGATGTTCCCTATTGTTTTCAGGCTGGAATACGGAGTTCAGAGCATGGGAGGCATTTTCTCTTTCAATCAGGGCACAGGTTTTGGCTGGCTCCCCTTCTTGCTTTCTTTCATTGTTTTGGGTGCCCCAGCCCATGTTTGGGTTCTTGATCGGCAGTTTCCTCAATTGTTTCTGGGTCTGAGTTTGGTTTGCCTTCTTCCTTGCCTGCATGTTGTATTCTGACACCATAAAAACACGACTTTAGACAGAGTATCCATTATTCCAAAACAGAAGCAATTGGCTTGTTATGCTTAGAAATCTACAGGCCACACGACCAAGATGAGTTTTTGTGTTTTGGAAAAAGAAATGGAACTCTTTTGTAGAAAGGACACAGTTGAATTTTCTCCCAAAGGAGTGTGCCTGGGATTTTCCGGTTAATTCCATCAGAATTCCACAGCCAGTTGGCTGGGAGGGGTGGATCCACCCAGAAACATCCGGTTCACTTTGACTAAATCAAGCCCAATATGGTTAAGGACTCTTACATTTCTTTGTTGTGTTTTGTTGTTTTGGTTGTCACCCTTTTCTTCTTTCTCAAGTGTTGTAAGGAATTCTCTGATGTGACCTTCTGCTGGAGGGTGGAATAAGGAGTTCAGGGCATGGAGGAAAGTTCTTTTTCAATCAGGGCCCAGGTTTTGGCTTGCTCCCATTCTAGATTTCTGTCATTGTTTTGGGTGCCTCAGCCCATTTTTGGTCTCTTGATCGGCAATTTCCTCAATTTTTTCTGGGTCTGAGTTGGTTTTGCCTTCTTCCTTCCCTACATTTTGTATTCCTTTGCAATAAAAACAAGAGTGTACACAGAGGATCCCTTAGGATATCAGAAACACAACAGATTGGAATTGTATGCTTAGAAATCTACAGGAAACGCGACCAAAGTGAATGTTTGGTTTTGTTTTGTTTGTTTTGTTTTGGAATGAGAAATGTAACCCATTTCTAGAAGGGACAGATTTTTACTCCCTCCAAACCGAGTGTGACTGCGATTTTCTGGTTATTTCAATCAGAATTCCACACTCTGTCGGCTAGGAGCGGTGGATGAAACCCGAAAAACCTGGTTTCCTTGTGACTAAATCAAGCTAAATATCACTCAGGACTCTTTGAGCTCCGTTATTTTCATATATTTCTTATTTATCGTGGTTTGTATTGAATCTGATGAGGTTACCTTTTGTTTGGAGGCTGGAATATGGAGTCCAGGGGATGGGAGGAATGGTCATTTTCATGCAGAGCACAGGTTTTGGCTTGTTCCCATTCTCGCTTTCTTTCATTGTTTTGGGTGCCTCAGCCGATTTTTGGTTTCTTTATCGGCAATGTCCTAGGCTTCTTCGGGGTCTGAGTTCTTTTGCCTTCTCCATTCTCTGCATTTTGTATTCTGATGCAATGGAAACAAGAGTGTAGACAGAGTACCAGTATGATATCAAAACACAACAAATTGGAGGTTTATGCTTAGAAATCTACAGGCAACGTGACCAAGATGAATTTTTGTTTTGGAAAATGAAATGTAACCCATATGTAGAAGGGACAGTTTTTCATTCCATACAAAATGAGTGTGACGGCGATGTTGTGCTTAATTCCATCAGAATTCCACAGGCAGTCAGCTGGGAGGGGTAGATCCTACCACAAGCATCAGGTTTACTTGTGCCCAAATCAAGCCCAGTATTGCCAAGGACTCTGATTTCTTTGCTTCTTTTCCAATTTTTCTTATTTATCCGGGTGCAAGAAACCCGAATCACCTGGTTTCGTTGTGGCTAAAGCAAGCCCAATAGCGCTAAGGACACTTTGATTTCTTTGCTTCTTTTCAAATTATTCTTATTGATCATGTGTTGTAGTGAATTTCATGATGTTCCCTATTGTTTTCAGGCTGGAATACGGAGTTCAGAGCATGGGAGGCATTTTCTCTTTCAATCAGGGCACAGGTTTTGGCTGGCTCCCCTTCTTGCTTTCTTTCATTGTTTTGGGTGCCCCAGCCCATGTTTGGGTTCTTGATGGGCAGTTTCCTCAATTGTTTCTGGGTCTGAGTTTGGTTTGCCTTCTTCCTTGCCTGCATGTTGTATTCTGACACCATAAAAACACGACTTTAGACAGAGTATCCATTATTCCAAAACAGAAGCAATTGGCTTGTTATGCTTAGAAATCTACAGGCCACACGACCAAGATGAGTTTTTGTGTTTTGGAAAAAGAAATGGAACTCTTTTGTAGAAAGGACACAGTTGAATTTTCTCCCAAAGGAGTGTGCCTGGGATTTTCCGGTTAATTCAATCAGAATTCCACAGCCAGTTGGCTGGGAGGGGTGGATCCACCCAGAAACATCCGGTTCACTTTGACTAAATCAAGCCCAATATGGTTAAGGACTCTTACATTTCTTTGTTGTGTTTTGTTGTTTTGGTTGTCACCCTTTTCTTCTTTCTCAAGTGTTGTAAGGAATTCTATGATGTGACCTTCTGCTGGAGGGTGGAATAAGGAGTTCAGGGCATGGAGGAAAGTTCTTTTTCAATCAGGGCCCAGGTTTTGGCTTGCTCCCATTCTAGATTTCTGTCATTGTTTTGGGTGCCTCAGCCCATTTTTGGTCTCTTGATCGGCAATTTCCTCAATTTTTTCTGGGTCTGAGTTGGTTTTGCCTTCTTCCTTCCCTACATTTTGTATTCCTTTGCAATAAAAACAAGAGTGTACACAGAGGATCCCTTAGGATATCAGAAACACAACAGATTGGAATTGTATGCTTAGAAATCTACAGGAAACGCGACCAAAGTGAATGTTTGGTTTTGTTTTGTTTGTTTTGTTTTGGAATGAGAAATGTAACCCATTTCTAGAAGGGACAGATTTTTACTCCCTCCAAACCGAGTGTGACTGCGATTTTCTGGTTATTTCAATCAGAATTCCACACTCTGTCGGCTAGGAGCGGTGGATGAAACCCGAAAAACCTGGTTTCCTTGTGACTAAATCAAGCTAAATATCACTCAGGACTCTTTGAGCTCCGTTATTTTCATATATTTCTTATTTATCGTGGTTTGTATTGAATCTGATGAGGTTACCTTTTGTTTGGAGGCTGGAATATGGAGTCCAGGGGATGGGAGGAATGGTCATTTTCATGCAGAGCACAGGTTTTGGCTTGTTCCCATTCTCGCTTTCTTTCATTGTTTTGGGTGCCTCAGCCGATTTTTGGTTTCTTTATCGGCAATGTCCTAGGCTTCTTCGGGGTCTGAGTTCTTTTGCCTTCTCCATTCTCTGCATTTTGTATTCTGATGCAATGGAAACAAGAGTGTAGACAGAGTACCAGTATGATATCAAAACACAACAAATTGGAGGTTTATGCTTAGAAATCTACAGGCAACGTGACCAAGATGAATTTTTGTTTTGGAAAATGAAATGTAACCCATATGTAGAAGGGACAGTTTTTCATTCCATACAAAATGAGTGTGACGGCGATGTTGTGCTTAATTCCATCAGAATTCCACAGGCAGTCAGCTGGGAGGGGTAGATCCTACCACAAGCATCAGGTTTACTTGTGCCCAAATCAAGCCCAGTATTGCCAAGGACTCTGATTTCTTTGCTTCTTTTCCAATTTTTCTTATTTATCCGGGTGCAAGAAACCCGAATCACCTGGTTTCGTTGTGGCTAAAGCAAGCCCAATAGCGCTAAGGACACTTTGATTTCTTTGCTTCTTTTCAAATTATTCTTATTGATCATGTGTTGTAGTGAATTTCATGATGTTCCCTATTGTTTTCAGGCTGGAATACGGAGTTCAGAGCATGGGAGGCATTTTCTCTTTCAATCAGGGCACAGGTTTTGGCTGGCTCCCCTTCTTGCTTTCTTTCATTGTTTTGGGTGCCCCAGCCCATGTTTGGGTTCTTGATGGGCAGTTTCCTCAATTGTTTCTGGGTCTGAGTTTGGTTTGCCTTCTTCCTTGCCTGCATGTTGTATTCTGACACCATAAAAACACGACTTTAGACAGAGTATCCATTATTCCAAAACAGAAGCAATTGGCTTGTTATGCTTAGAAATCTACAGGCCACACGACCAAGATGAGTTTTTGTGTTTTGGAAAAAGAAATGGAACTCTTTTGTAGAAAGGACACAGTTGAATTTTCTCCCAAAGGAGTGTGCCTGGGATTTTCCGGTTAATTCAATCAGAATTCCACAGCCAGTTGGCTGGGAGGGGTGGATCCACCCAGAAACATCCGGTTCACTTTGACTAAATCAAGCCCAATATGGTTAAGGACTCTTACATTTCTTTGTTGTGTTTTGTTGTTTTGGTTGTCACCCTTTTCTTCTTTCTCAAGTGTTGTAAGGAATTCTATGATGTGACCTTCTGCTGGAGGGTGGAATAAGGAGTTCAGGGCATGGAGGAAAGTTCTTTTTCAATCAGGGCCCAGGTTTTGGCTTGCTCCCATTCTAGATTTCTGTCATTGTTTTGGGTGCCTCAGCCCATTTTTGGTCTCTTGATCGGCAATTTCCTCAATTTTTTCTGGGTCTGAGTTGGTTTTGCCTTCTTCCTTCCCTACATTTTGTATTCCTTTGCAATAAAAACAAGAGTGTACACAGAGGATCCCTTAGGATATCAGAAACACAACAGATTGGAATTGTATGCTTAGAAATCTACAGGAAACGCGACCAAAGTGAATGTTTGGTTTTGTTTTGTTTGTTTTGTTTTGGAATGAGAAATGTAACCCATTTCTAGAAGGGACAGATTTTTACTCCCTCCAAACCGAGTGTGACTGCGATTTTCTGGTTATTTCAATCAGAATTCCACACTCTGTCGGCTAGGAGCGGTGGATGAAACCCGAAAAACCTGGTTTCCTTGTGACTAAATCAAGCTAAATATCACTCAGGACTCTTTGAGCTCCGTTATTTTCATATATTTCTTATTTATCGTGGTTTGTATTGAATTTGATGAGGTTACCTTTTGTTTGGAGCCTGGAATATGGAGTCCAGGGGATGGGAGGAATGGTCATTTTCATGCAGAGCACAGGTTTTGGCTTGTTCCCATTCTCGCTTTCTTTCATTGTTTTGGGTGCCTCAGCCGATTTTTGGTTTCTTTATCGGCAATGTCCTAGGCTTCTTCGGGGTCTGAGTTCTTTTGCCTTCTCCATTCTCTGCATTTTGTATTCTGATGCAATGGAAACAAGAGTGTAGACAGAGTACCAGTATGATATCAAAACACAACAAATTGGAGGTTTATGCTTAGAAATCTACAGGCAACGTGACCAAGATGAATTTTTGTTTTGGAAAATGAAATGTAACCCATATGTAGAAGGGACAGTTTTTCATTCCATACAAAATGAGTGTGACGGCGATGTTGTGCTTAATTCCATCAGAATTCCACAGGCAGTCAGCTGGGAGGGGTAGATCCTACCACAAGCATCAGGTTTACTTGTGCCCAAATCAAGCCCAGTATTGCCAAGGACTCTGATTTCTTTGCTTCTTTTCCAATTTTTCTTATTTATCCGGGTGCAAGAAACCCGAATCACCTGGTTTCGTTGTGGCTAAAGCAAGCCCAATAGCGCTAAGGACACTTTGATTTCTTTGCTTCTTTTCAAATTATTCTTATTGATCATGTGTTGTAGTGAATTTCATGATGTTCCCTATTGTTTTCAGGCTGGAATACGGAGTTCAGAGCATGGGAGGCATTTTCTCTTTCAATCAGGGCACAGGTTTTGGCTGGCTCCCCTTCTTGCTTTCTTTCATTGTTTTGGGTGCCCCAGCCCATGTTTGGGTTCTTGATCGGCAGTTTCCTCAATTGTTTCTGGGTCTGAGTTTGGTTTGCCTTCTTCCTTGCCTGCATGTTGTATTCTGACACCATAAAAACACGACTTTAGACAGAGTATCCATTATTCCAAAACAGAAGCAATTGGCTTGTTATGCTTAGAAATCTACAGGCCACACGACCAAGATGAGTTTTTGTGTTTTGGAAAAAGAAATGGAACTCTTTTGTAGAAAGGACACAGTTGAATTTTCTCCCAAAGGAGTGTGCCTGGGATTTTCCGGTTAATTCCATCAGAATTCCACAGCCAGTTGGCTGGGAGGGGTGGATCCACCCAGAAACATCCGGTTCACTTTGACTAAATCAAGCCCAATATGGTTAAGGACTCTTACATTTCTTTGTTGTGTTTTGTTGTTTTGGTTGTCACCCTTTTCTTCTTTCTCAAGTGTTGTAAGGAATTCTCTGATGTGACCTTCTGCTGGAGGGTGGAATAAGGAGTTCAGGGCATGGAGGAAAGTTCTTTTTCAATCAGGGCCCAGGTTTTGGCTTGCTCCCATTCTAGATTTCTGTCATTGTTTTGGGTGCCTCAGCCCATTTTTGGTCTCTTGATCGGCAATTTCCTCAATTTTTTCTGGGTCTGAGTTGGTTTTGCCTTCTTCCTTCCCTACATTTTGTATTCCTTTGCAATAAAAACAAGAGTGTACACAGAGGATCCCTTAGGATATCAGAAACACAACAGATTGGAATTGTATGCTTAGAAATCTACAGGAAACGCGACCAAAGTGAATGTTTGGTTTTGTTTTGTTTGTTTTGTTTTGGAATGAGAAATGTAACCCATTTCTAGAAGGGACAGATTTTTACTCCCTCCAAACCGAGTGTGACTGCGATTTTCTGGTTATTTCAATCAGAATTCCACACTCTGTCGGCTAGGAGCGGTGGATGAAACCCGAAAAACCTGGTTTCCTTGTGACTAAATCAAGCTAAATATCACTCAGGACTCTTTGAGCTCCGTTATTTTCATATATTTCTTATTTATCGTGGTTTGTATTGAATTTGATGAGGTTACCTTTTGTTTGGAGCCTGGAATATGGAGTCCAGGGGATGGGAGGAATGGTCATTTTCATGCAGAGCACAGGTTTTGGCTTGTTCCCATTCTCGCTTTCTTTCATTGTTTTGGGTGCCTCAGCCGATTTTTGGTTTCTTTATCGGCAATGTCCTAGGCTTCTTCGGGGTCTGAGTTCTTTTGCCTTCTCCATTCTCTGCATTTTGTATTCTGATGCAATGGAAACAAGAGTGTAGACAGAGTACCAGTATGATATCAAAACACAACAAATTGGAGGTTTATGCTTAGAAATCTACAGGCAACGTGACCAAGATGAATTTTTGTTTTGGAAAATGAAATGTAACCCATATGTAGAAGGGACAGTTTTTCATTCCATACAAAATGAGTGTGACGGCGATGTTGTGCTTAATTCCATCAGAATTCCACAGGCAGTCAGCTGGGAGGGGTAGATCCTACCACAAGCATCAGGTTTACTTGTGCCCAAATCAAGCCCAGTATTGCCAAGGACTCTGATTTCTTTGCTTCTTTTCCAATTTTTCTTATTTATCCGGGTGCAAGAAACCCGAATCACCTGGTTTCGTTGTGGCTAAAGCAAGCCCAATAGCGCTAAGGACACTTTGATTTCTTTGCTTCTTTTCAAATTATTCTTATTGATCATGTGTTGTAGTGAATTTCATGATGTTCCCTATTGTTTTCAGGCTGGAATACGGAGTTCAGAGCATGGGAGGCATTTTCTCTTTCAATCAGGGCACAGGTTTTGGCTGGCTCCCCTTCTTGCTTTCTTTCATTGTTTTGGGTGCCCCAGCCCATGTTTGGGTTCTTGATGGGCAGTTTCCTCAATTGTTTCTGGGTCTGAGTTTGGTTTGCCTTCTTCCTTGCCTGCATGTTGTATTCTGACACCATAAAAACACGACTTTAGACAGAGTATCCATTATTCCAAAACAGAAGCAATTGGCTTGTTATGCTTAGAAATCTACAGGCCACACGACCAAGATGAGTTTTTGTGTTTTGGAAAAAGAAATGGAACTCTTTTGTAGAAAGGACACAGTTGAATTTTCTCCCAAAGGAGTGTGCCTGGGATTTTCCGGTTAATTCAATCAGAATTCCACAGCCAGTTGGCTGGGAGGGGTGGATCCACCCAGAAACATCCGGTTCACTTTGACTAAATCAAGCCCAATATGGTTAAGGACTCTTACATTTCTTTGTTGTGTTTTGTTGTTTTGGTTGTCACCCTTTTCTTCTTTCTCAAGTGTTGTAAGGAATTCTCTGATGTGACCTTCTGCTGGAGGGTGGAATAAGGAGTTCAGGGCATGGAGGAAAGTTCTTTTTCAATCAGGGCCCAGGTTTTGGCTTGCTCCCATTCTAGATTTCTGTCATTGTTTTGGGTGCCTCAGCCCATTTTTGGTCTCTTGATCGGCAATTTCCTCAATTTTTTCTGGGTCTGAGTTGGTTTTGCCTTCTTCCTTCCCTACATTTTGTATTCCTTTGCAATAAAAACAAGAGTGTACACAGAGGATCCCTTAGGATATCAGAAACACAACAGATTGGAATTGTATGCTTAGAAATCTACAGGAAACGCGACCAAAGTGAATGTTTGGTTTTGTTTTGTTTGTTTTGTTTTGGAATGAGAAATGTAACCCATTTCTAGAAGGGACAGATTTTTACTCCCTCCAAACCGAGTGTGACTGCGATTTTCTGGTTATTTCAATCAGAATTCCACACTCTGTCGGCTAGGAGCGGTGGATGAAACCCGAAAAACCTGGTTTCCTTGTGACTAAATCAAGCTAAATATCACTCAGGACTCTTTGAGCTCCGTTATTTTCATATATTTCTTATTTATCGTGGTTTGTATTGAATTTGATGAGGTTACCTTTTGTTTGGAGCCTGGAATATGGAGTCCAGGGGATGGGAGGAATGGTCATTTTCATGCAGAGCACAGGTTTTGGCTTGTTCCCATTCTCGCTTTCTTTCATTGTTTTGGGTGCCTCAGCCGATTTTTGGTTTCTTTATCGGCAATGTCCTAGGCTTCTTCGGGGTCTGAGTTCTTTTGCCTTCTCCATTCTCTGCATTTTGTATTCTGATGCAATGGAAACAAGAGTGTAGACAGAGTACCAGTATGATATCAAAACACAACAAATTGGAGGTTTATGCTTAGAAATCTACAGGCAACGTGACCAAGATGAATTTTTGTTTTGGAAAATGAAATGTAACCCATATGTAGAAGGGACAGTTTTTCATTCCATACAAAATGAGTGTGACGGCGATGTTGTGCTTAATTCCATCAGAATTCCACAGGCAGTCAGCTGGGAGGGGTAGATCCTACCACAAGCATCAGGTTTACTTGTGCCCAAATCAAGCCCAGTATTGCCAAGGACTCTGATTTCTTTGCTTCTTTTCCAATTTTTCTTATTTATCCGGGTGCAAGAAACCCGAATCACCTGGTTTCGTTGTGGCTAAAGCAAGCCCAATAGCGCTAAGGACACTTTGATTTCTTTGCTTCTTTTCAAATTATTCTTATTGATCATGTGTTGTAGTGAATTTCATGATGTTCCCTATTGTTTTCAGGCTGGAATACGGAGTTCAGAGCATGGGAGGCATTTTCTCTTTCAATCAGGGCACAGGTTTTGGCTGGCTCCCCTTCTTGCTTTCTTTCATTGTTTTGGGTGCCCCAGCCCATGTTTGGGTTCTTGATCGGCAGTTTCCTCAATTGTTTCTGGGTCTGAGTTTGGTTTGCCTTCTTCCTTGCCTGCATGTTGTATTCTGACACCATAAAAACACGACTTTAGACAGAGTATCCATTATTCCAAAACAGAAGCAATTGGCTTGTTATGCTTAGAAATCTACAGGCCACACGACCAAGATGAGTTTTTGTGTTTTGGAAAAAGAAATGGAACTCTTTTGTAGAAAGGACACAGTTGAATTTTCTCCCAAAGGAGTGTGCCTGGGATTTTCCGGTTAATTCCATCAGAATTCCACAGCCAGTTGGCTGGGAGGGGTGGATCCACCCAGAAACATCCGGTTCACTTTGACTAAATCAAGCCCAATATGGTTAAGGACTCTTACATTTCTTTGTTGTGTTTTGTTGTTTTGGTTGTCACCCTTTTCTTCTTTCTCAAGTGTTGTAAGGAATTCTCTGATGTGACCTTCTGCTGGAGGGTGGAATAAGGAGTTCAGGGCATGGAGGAAAGTTCTTTTTCAATCAGGGCCCAGGTTTTGGCTTGCTCCCATTCTAGATTTCTGTCATTGTTTTGGGTGCCTCAGCCCATTTTTGGTCTCTTGATCGGCAATTTCCTCAATTTTTTCTGGGTCTGAGTTGGTTTTGCCTTCTTCCTTCCCTACATTTTGTATTCCTTTGCAATAAAAACAAGAGTGTACACAGAGGATCCCTTAGGATATCAGAAACACAACAGATTGGAATTGTATGCTTAGAAATCTACAGGAAACGCGACCAAAGTGAATGTTTGGTTTTGTTTTGTTTGTTTTGTTTTGGAATGAGAAATGTAACCCATTTCTAGAAGGGACAGATTTTTACTCCCTCCAAACCGAGTGTGACTGCGATTTTCTGGTTATTTCAATCAGAATTCCACACTCTGTCGGCTAGGAGCGGTGGATGAAACCCGAAAAACCTGGTTTCCTTGTGACTAAATCAAGCTAAATATCACTCAGGACTCTTTGAGCTCCGTTATTTTCATATATTTCTTATTTATCGTGGTTTGTATTGAATTTGATGAGGTTACCTTTTGTTTGGAGGCTGGAATATGGAGTCCAGGGGATGGGAGGAATGGTCATTTTCATGCAGAGCACAGGTTTTGGCTTGTTCCCATTCTCGCTTTCTTTCATTGTTTTGGGTGCCTCAGCCGATTTTTGGTTTCTTTATCGGCAATGTCCTAGGCTTCTTCGGGGTCTGAGTTCTTTTGCCTTCTCCATTCTCTGCATTTTGTATTCTGATGCAATGGAAACAAGAGTGTAGACAGAGTACCAGTATGATATCAAAACACAACAAATTGGAGGTTTATGCTTAGAAATCTACAGGCAACGTGACCAAGATGAATTTTTGTTTTGGAAAATGAAATGTAACCCATATGTAGAAGGGACAGTTTTTCATTCCATACAAAATGAGTGTGACGGCGATGTTGTGCTTAATTCCATCAGAATTCCACAGGCAGTCAGCTGGGAGGGGTAGATCCTACCACAAGCATCAGGTTTACTTGTGCCCAAATCAAGCCCAGTATTGCCAAGGACTCTGATTTCTTTGCTTCTTTTCCAATTTTTCTTATTTATCCGGGTGCAAGAAACCCGAATCACCTGGTTTCGTTGTGGCTAAAGCAAGCCCAATAGCGCTAAGGACACTTTGATTTCTTTGCTTCTTTTCAAATTATTCTTATTGATCATGTGTTGTAGTGAATTTCATGATGTTCCCTATTGTTTTCAGGCTGGAATACGGAGTTCAGAGCATGGGAGGCATTTTCTCTTTCAATCAGGGCACAGGTTTTGGCTGGCTCCCCTTCTTGCTTTCTTTCATTGTTTTGGGTGCCCCAGCCCATGTTTGGGTTCTTGATGGGCAGTTTCCTCAATTGTTTCTGGGTCTGAGTTTGGTTTGCCTTCTTCCTTGCCTGCATGTTGTATTCTGACACCATAAAAACACGACTTTAGACAGAGTATCCATTATTCCAAAACAGAAGCAATTGGCTTGTTATGCTTAGAAATCTACAGGCCACACGACCAAGATGAGTTTTTGTGTTTTGGAAAAAGAAATGGAACTCTTTTGTAGAAAGGACACAGTTGAATTTTCTCCCAAAGGAGTGTGCCTGGGATTTTCCGGTTAATTCCATCAGAATTCCACAGCCAGTTGGCTGGGAGGGGTGGATCCACCCAGAAACATCCGGTTCACTTTGACTAAATCAAGCCCAATATGGTTAAGGACTCTTACATTTCTTTGTTGTGTTTTGTTGTTTTGGTTGTCACCCTTTTCTTCTTTCTCAAGTGTTGTAAGGAATTCTCTGATGTGACCTTCTGCTGGAGGGTGGAATAAGGAGTTCAGGGCATGGAGGAAAGTTCTTTTTCAATCAGGGCCCAGGTTTTGGCTTGCTCCCATTCTAGATTTCTGTCATTGTTTTGGGTGCCTCAGCCCATTTTTGGTCTCTTGATCGGCAATTTCCTCAATTTTTTCTGGGTCTGAGTTGGTTTTGCCTTCTTCCTTCCCTACATTTTGTATTCCTTTGCAATAAAAACAAGAGTGTACACAGAGGATCCCTTAGGATATCAGAAACACAACAGATTGGAATTGTATGCTTAGAAATCTACAGGAAACGCGACCAAAGTGAATGTTTGGTTTTGTTTTGTTTGTTTTGTTTTGGAATGAGAAATGTAACCCATTTCTAGAAGGGACAGATTTTTACTCCCTCCAAACCGAGTGTGACTGCGATTTTCTGGTTATTTCAATCAGAATTCCACACTCTGTCGGCTAGGAGCGGTGGATGAAACCCGAAAAACCTGGTTTCCTTGTGACTAAATCAAGCTAAATATCACTCAGGACTCTTTGAGCTCCGTTATTTTCATATATTTCTTATTTATCGTGGTTTGTATTGAATTTGATGAGGTTACCTTTTGTTTGGAGGCTGGAATATGGAGTCCAGGGGATGGGAGGAATGGTCATTTTCATGCAGAGCACAGGTTTTGGCTTGTTCCCATTCTCGCTTTCTTTCATTGTTTTGGGTGCCTCAGCCGATTTTTGGTTTCTTTATCGGCAATGTCCTAGGCTTCTTCGGGGTCTGAGTTCTTTTGCCTTCTCCATTCTCTGCATTTTGTATTCTGATGCAATGGAAACAAGAGTGTAGACAGAGTACCAGTATGATATCAAAACACAACAAATTGGAGGTTTATGCTTAGAAATCTACAGGCAACGTGACCAAGATGAATTTTTGTTTTGGAAAATGAAATGTAACCCATATGTAGAAGGGACAGTTTTTCATTCCATACAAAATGAGTGTGACGGCGATGTTGTGCTTAATTCCATCAGAATTCCACAGGCAGTCAGCTGGGAGGGGTAGATCCTACCACAAGCATCAGGTTTACTTGTGCCCAAATCAAGCCCAGTATTGCCAAGGACTCTGATTTCTTTGCTTCTTTTCCAATTTTTCTTATTTATCCGGGTGCAAGAAACCCGAATCACCTGGTTTCGTTGTGGCTAAAGCAAGCCCAATAGCGCTAAGGACACTTTGATTTCTTTGCTTCTTTTCAAATTATTCTTATTGATCATGTGTTGTAGTGAATTTCATGATGTTCCCTATTGTTTTCAGGCTGGAATACGGAGTTCAGAGCATGGGAGGCATTTTCTCTTTCAATCAGGGCACAGGTTTTGGCTGGCTCCCCTTCTTGCTTTCTTTCATTGTTTTGGGTGCCCCAGCCCATGTTTGGGTTCTTGATGGGCAGTTTCCTCAATTGTTTCTGGGTCTGAGTTTGGTTTGCCTTCTTCCTTGCCTGCATGTTGTATTCTGACACCATAAAAACACGACTTTAGACAGAGTATCCATTATTCCAAAACAGAAGCAATTGGCTTGTTATGCTTAGAAATCTACAGGCCACACGACCAAGATGAGTTTTTGTGTTTTGGAAAAAGAAATGGAACTCTTTTGTAGAAAGGACACAGTTGAATTTTCTCCCAAAGGAGTGTGCCTGGGATTTTCCGGTTAATTCAATCAGAATTCCACAGCCAGTTGGCTGGGAGGGGTGGATCCACCCAGAAACATCCGGTTCACTTTGACTAAATCAAGCCCAATATGGTTAAGGACTCTTACATTTCTTTGTTGTGTTTTGTTGTTTTGGTTGTCACCCTTTTCTTCTTTCTCAAGTGTTGTAAGGAATTCTCTGATGTGACCTTCTGCTGGAGGGTGGAATAAGGAGTTCAGGGCATGGAGGAAAGTTCTTTTTCAATCAGGGCCCAGGTTTTGGCTTGCTCCCATTCTAGATTTCTGTCATTGTTTTGGGTGCCTCAGCCCATTTTTGGTCTCTTGATCGGCAATTTCCTCAATTTTTTCTGGGTCTGAGTTGGTTTTGCCTTCTTCCTTCCCTACATTTTGTATTCCTTTGCAATAAAAACAAGAGTGTACACAGAGGATCCCTTAGGATATCAGAAACACAACAGATTGGAATTGTATGCTTAGAAATCTACAGGAAACGCGACCAAAGTGAATGTTTGGTTTTGTTTTGTTTGTTTTGTTTTGGAATGAGAAATGTAACCCATTTCTAGAAGGGACAGATTTTTACTCCCTCCAAACCGAGTGTGACTGCGATTTTCTGGTTATTTCAATCAGAATTCCACACTCTGTCGGCTAGGAGCGGTGGATGAAACCCGAAAAACCTGGTTTCCTTGTGACTAAATCAAGCTAAATATCACTCAGGACTCTTTGAGCTCTGTTATTTTCATATATTTCTTATTTATCATGGTTTGTATTGAATTTGATGAGGTTACCTTTTGTTTGGAGGCTAGAATATGGAGTCCAGGGGATGGGAGGAATGGTCATTTTCATGCAGAGCACAGGTTTTGGCTTGTTCCCATTCTCGCTTTCTTTCATTGTTTTGGGTGCCTCAGCCGATTTTTGGTTTCTTTATCGGCAATGTCCTAGGCTTCTTCGGGGTCTGAGTTCTTTTGCCTTCTCCATTCTCTGCATTTTGTATTCTGATGCAATGGAAACAAGAGTGTAGACAGAGTACCAGTATGATATCAAAACACAACAAATTGGAGGTTTATGCTTAGAAATCTACAGGCAACGTGACCAAGATGAATTTTTGTTTTGGAAAATGAAATGTAACCCATATGTAGAAGGGACAGTTTTTCATTCCATACAAAATGAGTGTGACGGCGATGTTGTGCTTAATTCCATCAGAATTCCACAGGCAGTCAGCTGGGAGGGGTAGATCCTACCACAAGCATCAGGTTTACTTGTGCCCAAATCAAGCCCAGTATTGCCAAGGACTCTGATTTCTTTGCTTCTTTTCCAATTTTTCTTATTTATCCGGGTGCAAGAAACCCGAATCACCTGGTTTCGTTGTGGCTAAAGCAAGCCCAATAGCGCTAAGGACACTTTGATTTCTTTGCTTCTTTTCAAATTATTCTTATTGATCATGTGTTGTAGTGAATTTCATGATGTTCCCTATTGTTTTCAGGCTGGAATACGGAGTTCAGAGCATGGGAGGCATTTTCTCTTTCAATCAGGGCACAGGTTTTGGCTGGCTCCCCTTCTTGCTTTCTTTCATTGTTTTGGGTGCCCCAGCCCATGTTTGGGTTCTTGATGGGCAGTTTCCTCAATTGTTTCTGGGTCTGAGTTTGGTTTGCCTTCTTCCTTGCCTGCATGTTGTATTCTGACACCATAAAAACACGACTTTAGACAGAGTATCCATTATTCCAAAACAGAAGCAATTGGCTTGTTATGCTTAGAAATCTACAGGCCACACGACCAAGATGAGTTTTTGTGTTTTGGAAAAAGAAATGGAACTCTTTTGTAGAAAGGACACAGTTGAATTTTCTCCCAAAGGAGTGTGCCTGGGATTTTCCGGTTAATTCAATCAGAATTCCACAGCCAGTTGGCTGGGAGGGGTGGATCCACCCAGAAACATCCGGTTCACTTTGACTAAATCAAGCCCAATATGGTTAAGGACTCTTACATTTCTTTGTTGTGTTTTGTTGTTTTGGTTGTCACCCTTTTCTTCTTTCTCAAGTGTTGTAAGGAATTCTATGATGTGACCTTCTGCTGGAGGGTGGAATAAGGAGTTCAGGGCATGGAGGAAAGTTCTTTTTCAATCAGGGCCCAGGTTTTGGCTTGCTCCCATTCTAGATTTCTGTCATTGTTTTGGGTGCCTCAGCCCATTTTTGGTCTCTTGATCGGCAATTTCCTCAATTTTTTCTGGGTCTGAGTTGGTTTTGCCTTCTTCCTTCCCTACATTTTGTATTCCTTTGCAATAAAAACAAGAGTGTACACAGAGGATCCCTTAGGATATCAGAAACACAACAGATTGGAATTGTATGCTTAGAAATCTACAGGAAACGCGACCAAAGTGAATGTTTGGTTTTGTTTTGTTTGTTTTGTTTTGGAATGAGAAATGTAACCCATTTCTAGAAGGGACAGATTTTTACTCCCTCCAAACCGAGTGTGACTGCGATTTTCTGGTTATTTCAATCAGAATTCCACACTCTGTCGGCTAGGAGCGGTGGATGAAACCCGAAAAACCTGGTTTCCTTGTGACTAAATCAAGCTAAATATCACTCAGGACTCTTTGAGCTCTGTTATTTTCATATATTTCTTATTTATCATGGTTTGTATTGAATTTGATGAGGTTACCTTTTGTTTGGAGGCTAGAATATGGAGTCCAGGGGATGGGAGGAATGGTCATTTTCATGCAGAGCACAGGTTTTGGCTTGTTCCCATTCTCGCTTTCTTTCATTGTTTTGGGTGCCTCAGCCGATTTTTGGTTTCTTTATCGGCAATGTCCTAGGCTTCTTCGGGGTCTGAGTTCTTTTGCCTTCTCCATTCTCTGCATTTTGTATTCTGATGCAATGGAAACAAGAGTGTAGACAGAGTACCAGTATGATATCAAAACACAACAAATTGGAGGTTTATGCTTAGAAATCTACAGGCAACGTGACCAAGATGAATTTTTGTTTTGGAAAATGAAATGTAACCCATATGTAGAAGGGACAGTTTTTCATTCCATACAAAATGAGTGTGACGGCGATGTTGTGCTTAATTCCATCAGAATTCCACAGGCAGTCAGCTGGGAGGGGTAGATCCTACCACAAGCATCAGGTTTACTTGTGCCCAAATCAAGCCCAGTATTGCCAAGGACTCTGATTTCTTTGCTTCTTTTCCAATTTTTCTTATTTATCCGGGTGCAAGAAACCCGAATCACCTGGTTTCGTTGTGGCTAAAGCAAGCCCAATAGCGCTAAGGACACTTTGATTTCTTTGCTTCTTTTCAAATTATTCTTATTGATCATGTGTTGTAGTGAATTTCATGATGTTCCCTATTGTTTTCAGGCTGGAATACGGAGTTCAGAGCATGGGAGGCATTTTCTCTTTCAATCAGGGCACAGGTTTTGGCTGGCTCCCCTTCTTGCTTTCTTTCATTGTTTTGGGTGCCCCAGCCCATGTTTGGGTTCTTGATGGGCAGTTTCCTCAATTGTTTCTGGGTCTGAGTTTGGTTTGCCTTCTTCCTTGCCTGCATGTTGTATTCTGACACCATAAAAACACGACTTTAGACAGAGTATCCATTATTCCAAAACAGAAGCAATTGGCTTGTTATGCTTAGAAATCTACAGGCCACACGACCAAGATGAGTTTTTGTGTTTTGGAAAAAGAAATGGAACTCTTTTGTAGAAAGGACACAGTTGAATTTTCTCCCAAAGGAGTGTGCCTGGGATTTTCCGGTTAATTCAATCAGAATTCCACAGCCAGTTGGCTGGGAGGGGTGGATCCACCCAGAAACATCCGGTTCACTTTGACTAAATCAAGCCCAATATGGTTAAGGACTCTTACATTTCTTTGTTGTGTTTTGTTGTTTTGGTTGTCACCCTTTTCTTCTTTCTCAAGTGTTGTAAGGAATTCTATGATGTGACCTTCTGCTGGAGGGTGGAATAAGGAGTTCAGGGCATGGAGGAAAGTTCTTTTTCAATCAGGGCCCAGGTTTTGGCTTGCTCCCATTCTAGATTTCTGTCATTGTTTTGGGTGCCTCAGCCCATTTTTGGTCTCTTGATCGGCAATTTCCTCAATTTTTTCTGGGTCTGAGTTGGTTTTGCCTTCTTCCTTCCCTACATTTTGTATTCCTTTGCAATAAAAACAAGAGTGTACACAGAGGATCCCTTAGGATATCAGAAACACAACAGATTGGAATTGTATGCTTAGAAATCTACAGGAAACGCGACCAAAGTGAATGTTTGGTTTTGTTTTGTTTGTTTTGTTTTGGAATGAGAAATGTAACCCATTTCTAGAAGGGACAGATTTTTACTCCCTCCAAACCGAGTGTGACTGCGATTTTCTGGTTATTTCAATCAGAATTCCACACTCTGTCGGCTAGGAGCGGTGGATGAAACCCGAAAAACCTGGTTTCCTTGTGACTAAATCAAGCTAAATATCACTCAGGACTCTTTGAGCTCTGTTATTTTCATATATTTCTTATTTATCATGGTTTGTATTGAATTTGATGAGGTTACCTTTTGTTTGGAGGCTAGAATATGGAGTCCAGGGGATGGGAGGAATGGTCATTTTCATGCAGAGCACAGGTTTTGGCTTGTTCCCATTCTCGCTTTCTTTCATTGTTTTGGGTGCCTCAGCCGATTTTTGGTTTCTTTATCGGCAATGTCCTAGGCTTCTTCGGGGTCTGAGTTCTTTTGCCTTCTCCATTCTCTGCATTTTGTATTCTGATGCAATGGAAACAAGAGTGTAGACAGAGTACCAGTATGATATCAAAACACAACAAATTGGAGGTTTATGCTTAGAAATCTACAGGCAACGTGACCAAGATGAATTTTTGTTTTGGAAAATGAAATGTAACCCATATGTAGAAGGGACAGTTTTTCATTCCATACAAAATGAGTGTGACGGCGATGTTGTGCTTAATTCCATCAGAATTCCACAGGCAGTCAGCTGGGAGGGGTAGATCCTACCACAAGCATCAGGTTTACTTGTGCCCAAATCAAGCCCAGTATTGCCAAGGACTCTGATTTCTTTGCTTCTTTTCCAATTTTTCTTATTTATCCGGGTGCAAGAAACCCGAATCACCTGGTTTCGTTGTGGCTAAAGCAAGCCCAATAGCGCTAAGGACACTTTGATTTCTTTGCTTCTTTTCAAATTATTCTTATTGATCATGTGTTGTAGTGAATTTCATGATGTTCCCTATTGTTTTCAGGCTGGAATACGGAGTTCAGAGCATGGGAGGCATTTTCTCTTTCAATCAGGGCACAGGTTTTGGCTGGCTCCCCTTCTTGCTTTCTTTCATTGTTTTGGGTGCCCCAGCCCATGTTTGGGTTCTTGATGGGCAGTTTCCTCAATTGTTTCTGGGTCTGAGTTTGGTTTGCCTTCTTCCTTGCCTGCATGTTGTATTCTGACACCATAAAAACACGACTTTAGACAGAGTATCCATTATTCCAAAACAGAAGCAATTGGCTTGTTATGCTTAGAAATCTACAGGCCACACGACCAAGATGAGTTTTTGTGTTTTGGAAAAAGAAATGGAACTCTTTTGTAGAAAGGACAGTTGAATTTTCTCCCAAAGGAGTGTGCCTGGGATTTTCCGGTTAATTCCATCAGAATTCCACAGCCAGTTGGCTGGGAGGGGTGGATCCACCCAGAAACATCCGGTTCACTTTGACTAAATCAAGCCCAATATGGTTAAGGACTCTTACATTTCTTTGTTGTGTTTTGTTGTTTTGGTTGTCACCCTTTTCTTCTTTCTCAAGTGTTGTAAGGAATTCTATGATGTGACCTTCTGCTGGAGGGTGGAATAAGGAGTTCAGGGCATGGAGGAAAGTTCTTTTTCAATCAGGGCCCAGGTTTTGGCTTGCTCCCATTCTAGATTTCTGTCATTGTTTTGGGTGCCTCAGCCCATTTTTGGTCTCTTGATCGGCAATTTCCTCAATTTTTTCTGGGTCTGAGTTGGTTTTGCCTTCTTCCTTCCCTACATTTTGTATTCCTTTGCAATAAAAACAAGAGTGTACACAGAGGATCCCTTAGGATATCAGAAACACAACAGATTGGAATTGTATGCTTAGAAATCTACAGGAAACGCGACCAAAGTGAATGTTTGGTTTTGTTTTGTTTGTTTTGTTTTGGAATGAGAAATGTAACCCATTTCTAGAAGGGACAGATTTTTACTCCCTCCAAACCGAGTGTGACTGCGATTTTCTGGTTATTTCAATCAGAATTCCACACTCTGTCGGCTAGGAGCGGTGGATGAAACCCGAAAAACCTGGTTTCCTTGTGACTAAATCAAGCTAAATATCACTCAGGACTCTTTGAGCTCTGTTATTTTCATATATTTCTTATTTATCATGGTTTGTATTGAATTTGATGAGGTTACCTTTTGTTTGGAGGCTAGAATATGGAGTCCAGGGGATGGGAGGAATGGTCATTTTCATGCAGAGCACAGGTTTTGGCTTGTTCCCATTCTCGCTTTCTTTCATTGTTTTGGGTGCCTCAGCCGATTTTTGGTTTCTTTATCGGCAATGTCCTAGGCTTCTTCGGGGTCTGAGTTCTTTTGCCTTCTCCATTCTCTGCATTTTGTATTCTGATGCAATGGAAACAAGAGTGTAGACAGAGTACCAGTATGATATCAAAACACAACAAATTGGAGGTTTATGCTTAGAAATCTACAGGCAACGTGACCAAGATGAATTTTTGTTTTGGAAAATGAAATGTAACCCATATGTAGAAGGGACAGTTTTTCATTCCATACAAAATGAGTGTGACGGCGATGTTGTGCTTAATTCCATCAGAATTCCACAGGCAGTCAGCTGGGAGGGGTAGATCCTACCACAAGCATCAGGTTTACTTGTGCCCAAATCAAGCCCAGTATTGCCAAGGACTCTGATTTCTTTGCTTCTTTTCCAATTTTTCTTATTTATCCGGGTGCAAGAAACCCGAATCACCTGGTTTCGTTGTGGCTAAAGCAAGCCCAATAGCGCTAAGGACACTTTGATTTCTTTGCTTCTTTTCAAATTATTCTTATTGATCATGTGTTGTAGTGAATTTCATGATGTTCCCTATTGTTTTCAGGCTGGAATACGGAGTTCAGAGCATGGGAGGCATTTTCTCTTTCAATCAGGGCACAGGTTTTGGCTGGCTCCCCTTCTTGCTTTCTTTCATTGTTTTGGGTGCCCCAGCCCATGTTTGGGTTCTTGATGGGCAGTTTCCTCAATTGTTTCTGGGTCTGAGTTTGGTTTGCCTTCTTCCTTGCCTGCATGTTGTATTCTGACACCATAAAAACACGACTTTAGACAGAGTATCCATTATTCCAAAACAGAAGCAATTGGCTTGTTATGCTTAGAAATCTACAGGCCACACGACCAAGATGAGTTTTTGTGTTTTGGAAAAAGAAATGGAACTCTTTTGTAGAAAGGACACAGTTGAATTTTCTCCCAAAGGAGTGTGCCTGGGATTTTCCGGTTAATTCCATCAGAATTCCACAGCCAGTTGGCTGGGAGGGGTGGATCCACCCAGAAACATCCGGTTCACTTTGACTAAATCAAGCCCAATATGGTTAAGGACTCTTACATTTCTTTGTTGTGTTTTGTTGTTTTGGTTGTCACCCTTTTCTTCTTTCTCAAGTGTTGTAAGGAATTCTATGATGTGACCTTCTGCTGGAGGGTGGAATAAGGAGTTCAGGGCATGGAGGAAAGTTCTTTTTCAATCAGGGCCCAGGTTTTGGCTTGCTCCCATTCTAGATTTCTGTCATTGTTTTGGGTGCCTCAGCCCATTTTTGGTCTCTTGATCGGCAATTTCCTCAATTTTTTCTGGGTCTGAGTTGGTTTTGCCTTCTTCCTTCCCTACATTTTGTATTCCTTTGCAATAAAAACAAGAGTGTACACAGAGGATCCCTTAGGATATCAGAAACACAACAGATTGGAATTGTATGCTTAGAAATCTACAGGAAACGCGACCAAAGTGAATGTTTGGTTTTGTTTTGTTTGTTTTGTTTTGGAATGAGAAATGTAACCCATTTCTAGAAGGGACAGATTTTTACTCCCTCCAAACCGAGTGTGACTGCGATTTTCTGGTTATTTCAATCAGAATTCCACACTCTGTCGGCTAGGAGCGGTGGATGAAACCCGAAAAACCTGGTTTCCTTGTGACTAAATCAAGCTAAATATCACTCAGGACTCTTTGAGCTCCGTTATTTTCATATATTTCTTATTTATCATGGTTTGTATTGAATTTGATGAGGTTACCTTTTGTTTGGAGGCTAGAATATGGAGTCCAGGGGATGGGAGGAATGGTCATTTTCATGCAGAGCACAGGTTTTGGCTTGTTCCCATTCTCGCTTTCTTTCATTGTTTTGGGTGCCTCAGCCGATTTTTGGTTTCTTTATCGGCAATGTCCTAGGCTTCTTCGGGGTCTGAGTTCTTTTGCCTTCTCCATTCTCTGCATTTTGTATTCTGATGCAATGGAAACAAGAGTGTAGACAGAGTACCAGTATGATATCAAAACACAACAAATTGGAGGTTTATGCTTAGAAATCTACAGGCAACGTGACCAAGATGAATTTTTGTTTTGGAAAATGAAATGTAACCCATATGTAGAAGGGACAGTTTTTCATTCCATACAAAATGAGTGTGACGGCGATGTTGTGCTTAATTCCATCAGAATTCCACAGGCAGTCAGCTGGGAGGGGTAGATCCTACCACAAGCATCAGGTTTACTTGTGCCCAAATCAAGCCCAGTATTGCCAAGGACTCTGATTTCTTTGCTTCTTTTCCAATTTTTCTTATTTATCCGGGTGCAAGAAACCCGAATCACCTGGTTTCGTTGTGGCTAAAGCAAGCCCAATAGCGCTAAGGACACTTTGATTTCTTTGCTTCTTTTCAAATTATTCTTATTGATCATGTGTTGTAGTGAATTTCATGATGTTCCCTATTGTTTTCAGGCTGGAATACGGAGTTCAGAGCATGGGAGGCATTTTCTCTTTCAATCAGGGCACAGGTTTTGGCTGGCTCCCCTTCTTGCTTTCTTTCATTGTTTTGGGTGCCCCAGCCCATGTTTGGGTTCTTGATCGGCAGTTTCCTCAATTGTTTCTGGGTCTGAGTTTGGTTTGCCTTCTTCCTTGCCTGCATGTTGTATTCTGACACCATAAAAACACGACTTTAGACAGAGTATCCATTATTCCAAAACAGAAGCAATTGGCTTGTTATGCTTAGAAATCTACAGGCCACACGACCAAGATGAGTTTTTGTGTTTTGGAAAAAGAAATGGAACTCTTTTGTAGAAAGGACACAGTTGAATTTTCTCCCAAAGGAGTGTGCCTGGGATTTTCCGGTTAATTCAATCAGAATTCCACAGCCAGTTGGCTGGGAGGGGTGGATCCACCCAGAAACATCCGGTTCACTTTGACTAAATCAAGCCCAATATGGTTAAGGACTCTTACATTTCTTTGTTGTGTTTTGTTGTTTTGGTTGTCACCCTTTTCTTCTTTCTCAAGTGTTGTAAGGAATTCTATGATGTGACCTTCTGCTGGAGGGTGGAATAAGGAGTTCAGGGCATGGAGGAAAGTTCTTTTTCAATCAGGGCCCAGGTTTTGGCTTGCTCCCATTCTAGATTTCTGTCATTGTTTTGGGTGCCTCAGCCCATTTTTGGTCTCTTGATCGGCAATTTCCTCAATTTTTTCTGGGTCTGAGTTGGTTTTGCCTTCTTCCTTCCCTACATTTTGTATTCCTTTGCCATAAAAACAAGAGTGTACACAGAGGATCCCTTAGGATATCAGAAACACAACAGATTGGAATTGTATGCTTAGAAATCTACAGGAAACGCGACCAAAGTGAATGTTTGGTTTTGTTTTGTTTGTTTTGTTTTGGAATGAGAAATGTAACCCATTTCTAGAAGGGACAGATTTTTACTCCCTCCAAACCGAGTGTGACTGCGATTTTCTGGTTATTTCAATCAGAATTCCACACTCTGTCGGCTAGGAGCGGTGGATGAAACCCGAAAAACCTGGTTTCCTTGTGACTAAATCAAGCTAAATATCACTCAGGACTCTTTGAGCTCCGTTATTTTCATATATTTCTTATTTATCATGGTTTGTATTGAATTTGATGAGGTTACCTTTTGTTTGGAGGCTAGAATATGGAGTCCAGGGGATGGGAGGAATGGTCATTTTCATGCAGAGCACAGGTTTTGGCTTGTTCCCATTCTCGCTTTCTTTCATTGTTTTGGGTGCCTCAGCCGATTTTTGGTTTCTTTATCGGCAATGTCCTAGGCTTCTTCGGGGTCTGAGTTCTTTTGCCTTCTCCATTCTCTGCATTTTGTATTCTGATGCAATGGAAACAAGAGTGTAGACAGAGTACCAGTATGATATCAAAACACAACAAATTGGAGGTTTATGCTTAGAAATCTACAGGCAACGTGACCAAGATGAATTTTTGTTTTGGAAAATGAAATGTAACCCATATGTAGAAGGGACAGTTTTTCATTCCATACAAAATGAGTGTGACGGCGATGTTGTGCTTAATTCCATCAGAATTCCACAGGCAGTCAGCTGGGAGGGGTAGATCCTACCACAAGCATCAGGTTTACTTGTGCCCAAATCAAGCCCAGTATTGCCAAGGACTCTGATTTCTTTGCTTCTTTTCCAATTTTTCTTATTTATCCGGGTGCAAGAAACCCGAATCACCTGGTTTCGTTGTGGCTAAAGCAAGCCCAATAGCGCTAAGGACACTTTGATTTCTTTGCTTCTTTTCAAATTATTCTTATTGATCATGTGTTGTAGTGAATTTCATGATGTTCCCTATTGTTTTCAGGCTGGAATACGGAGTTCAGAGCATGGGAGGCATTTTCTCTTTCAATCAGGGCACAGGTTTTGGCTGGCTCCCCTTCTTGCTTTCTTTCATTGTTTTGGGTGCCCCAGCCCATGTTTGGGTTCTTGATCGGCAGTTTCCTCAATTGTTTCTGGGTCTGAGTTTGGTTTGCCTTCTTCCTTGCCTGCATGTTGTATTCTGACACCATAAAAACACGACTTTAGACAGAGTATCCATTATTCCAAAACAGAAGCAATTGGCTTGTTATGCTTAGAAATCTACAGGCCACACGACCAAGATGAGTTTTTGTGTTTTGGAAAAAGAAATGGAACTCTTTTGTAGAAAGGACACAGTTGAATTTTCTCCCAAAGGAGTGTGCCTGGGATTTTCCGGTTAATTCCATCAGAATTCCACAGCCAGTTGGCTGGGAGGGGTGGATCCACCCAGAAACATCCGGTTCACTTTGACTAAATCAAGCCCAATATGGTTAAGGACTCTTACATTTCTTTGTTGTGTTTTGTTGTTTTGGTTGTCACCCTTTTCTTCTTTCTCAAGTGTTGTAAGGAATTCTATGATGTGACCTTCTGCTGGAGGGTGGAATAAGGAGTTCAGGGCATGGAGGAAAGTTCTTTTTCAATCAGGGCCCAGGTTTTGGCTTGCTCCCATTCTAGATTTCTGTCATTGTTTTGGGTGCCTCAGCCCATTTTTGGTCTCTTGATCGGCAATTTCCTCAATTTTTTCTGGGTCTGAGTTGGTTTTGCCTTCTTCCTTCCCTACATTTTGTATTCCTTTGCCATAAAAACAAGAGTGTACACAGAGGATCCCTTAGGATATCAGAAACACAACAGATTGGAATTGTATGCTTAGAAATCTACAGGAAACGCGACCAAAGTGAATGTTTGGTTTTGTTTTGTTTGTTTTGTTTTGGAATGAGAAATGTAACCCATTTCTAGAAGGGACAGATTTTTACTCCCTCCAAACCGAGTGTGACTGCGATTTTCTGGTTATTTCAATCAGAATTCCACACTCTGTCGGCTAGGAGCGGTGGATGAAACCCGAAAAACCTGGTTTCCTTGTGACTAAATCAAGCTAAATATCACTCAGGACTCTTTGAGCTCTGTTATTTTCATATATTTCTTATTTATCATGGTTTGTATTGAATTTGATGAGGTTACCTTTTGTTTGGAGGCTAGAATATGGAGTCCAGGGGATGGGAGGAATGGTCATTTTCATGCAGAGCACAGGTTTTGGCTTGTTCCCATTCTCGCTTTCTTTCATTGTTTTGGGTGCCTCAGCCGATTTTTGGTTTCTTTATCGGCAATGTCCTAGGCTTCTTCGGGGTCTGAGTTCTTTTGCCTTCTCCATTCTCTGCATTTTGTATTCTGATGCAATGGAAACAAGAGTGTAGACAGAGTACCAGTATGATATCAAAACACAACAAATTGGAGGTTTATGCTTAGAAATCTACAGGCAACGTGACCAAGATGAATTTTTGTTTTGGAAAATGAAATGTAACCCATATGTAGAAGGGACAGTTTTTCATTCCATACAAAATGAGTGTGACGGCGATGTTGTGCTTAATTCCATCAGAATTCCACAGGCAGTCAGCTGGGAGGGGTAGATCCTACCACAAGCATCAGGTTTACTTGTGCCCAAATCAAGCCCAGTATTGCCAAGGACTCTGATTTCTTTGCTTCTTTTCCAATTTTTCTTATTTATCCGGGTGCAAGAAACCCGAATCACCTGGTTTCGTTGTGGCTAAAGCAAGCCCAATAGCGCTAAGGACACTTTGATTTCTTTGCTTCTTTTCAAATTATTCTTATTGATCATGTGTTGTAGTGAATTTCATGATGTTCCCTATTGTTTTCAGGCTGGAATACGGAGTTCAGAGCATGGGAGGCATTTTCTCTTTCAATCAGGGCACAGGTTTTGGCTGGCTCCCCTTCTTGCTTTCTTTCATTGTTTTGGGTGCCCCAGCCCATGTTTGGGTTCTTGATGGGCAGTTTCCTCAATTGTTTCTGGGTCTGAGTTTGGTTTGCCTTCTTCCTTGCCTGCATGTTGTATTCTGACACCATAAAAACACGACTTTAGACAGAGTATCCATTATTCCAAAACAGAAGCAATTGGCTTGTTATGCTTAGAAATCTACAGGCCACACGACCAAGATGAGTTTTTGTGTTTTGGAAAAAGAAATGGAACTCTTTTGTAGAAAGGACACAGTTGAATTTTCTCCCAAAGGAGTGTGCCTGGGATTTTCCGGTTAATTCCATCAGAATTCCACAGCCAGTTGGCTGGGAGGGGTGGATCCACCCAGAAACATCCGGTTCACTTTGACTAAATCAAGCCCAATATGGTTAAGGACTCTTACATTTCTTTGTTGTGTTTTGTTGTTTTGGTTGTCACCCTTTTCTTCTTTCTCAAGTGTTGTAAGGAATTCTATGATGTGACCTTCTGCTGGAGGGTGGAATAAGGAGTTCAGGGCATGGAGGAAAGTTCTTTTTCAATCAGGGCCCAGGTTTTGGCTTGCTCCCATTCTAGATTTCTGTCATTGTTTTGGGTGCCTCAGCCCATTTTTGGTCTCTTGATCGGCAATTTCCTCAATTTTTTCTGGGTCTGAGTTGGTTTTGCCTTCTTCCTTCCCTACATTTTGTATTCCTTTGCAATAAAAACAAGAGTGTACACAGAGGATCCCTTAGGATATCAGAAACACAACAGATTGGAATTGTATGCTTAGAAATCTACAGGAAACGCGACCAAAGTGAATGTTTGGTTTTGTTTTGTTTGTTTTGTTTTGGAATGAGAAATGTAACCCATTTCTAGAAGGGACAGATTTTTACTCCCTCCAAACCGAGTGTGACTGCGATTTTCTGGTTATTTCAATCAGAATTCCACACTCTGTCGGCTAGGAGCGGTGGATGAAACCCGAAAAACCTGGTTTCCTTGTGACTAAATCAAGCTAAATATCACTCAGGACTCTTTGAGCTCCGTTATTTTCATATATTTCTTATTTATCATGGTTTGTATTGAATTTGATGAGGTTACCTTTTGTTTGGAGGCTAGAATATGGAGTCCAGGGGATGGGAGGAATGGTCATTTTCATGCAGAGCACAGGTTTTGGCTTGTTCCCATTCTCGCTTTCTTTCATTGTTTTGGGTGCCTCAGCCGATTTTTGGTTTCTTTATCGGCAATGTCCTAGGCTTCTTCGGGGTCTGAGTTCTTTTGCCTTCTCCATTCTCTGCATTTTGTATTCTGATGCAATGGAAACAAGAGTGTAGACAGAGTACCAGTATGATATCAAAACACAACAAATTGGAGGTTTATGCTTAGAAATCTACAGGCAACGTGACCAAGATGAATTTTTGTTTTGGAAAATGAAATGTAACCCATATGTAGAAGGGACAGTTTTTCATTCCATACAAAATGAGTGTGACGGCGATGTTGTGCTTAATTCCATCAGAATTCCACAGGCAGTCAGCTGGGAGGGGTAGATCCTACCACAAGCATCAGGTTTACTTGTGCCCAAATCAAGCCCAGTATTGCCAAGGACTCTGATTTCTTTGCTTCTTTTCCAATTTTTCTTATTTATCCGGGTGCAAGAAACCCGAATCACCTGGTTTCGTTGTGGCTAAAGCAAGCCCAATAGCGCTAAGGACACTTTGATTTCTTTGCTTCTTTTCAAATTATTCTTATTGATCATGTGTTGTAGTGAATTTCATGATGTTCCCTATTGTTTTCAGGCTGGAATACGGAGTTCAGAGCATGGGAGGCATTTTCTCTTTCAATCAGGGCACAGGTTTTGGCTGGCTCCCCTTCTTGCTTTCTTTCATTGTTTTGGGTGCCCCAGCCCATGTTTGGGTTCTTGATCGGCAGTTTCCTCAATTGTTTCTGGGTCTGAGTTTGGTTTGCCTTCTTCCTTGCCTGCATGTTGTATTCTGACACCATAAAAACACGACTTTAGACAGAGTATCCATTATTCCAAAACAGAAGCAATTGGCTTGTTATGCTTAGAAATCTACAGGCCACACGACCAAGATGAGTTTTTGTGTTTTGGAAAAAGAAATGGAACTCTTTTGTAGAAAGGACACAGTTGAATTTTCTCCCAAAGGAGTGTGCCTGGGATTTTCCGGTTAATTCAATCAGAATTCCACAGCCAGTTGGCTGGGAGGGGTGGATCCACCCAGAAACATCCGGTTCACTTTGACTAAATCAAGCCCAATATGGTTAAGGACTCTTACATTTCTTTGTTGTGTTTTGTTGTTTTGGTTGTCACCCTTTTCTTCTTTCTCAAGTGTTGTAAGGAATTCTATGATGTGACCTTCTGCTGGAGGGTGGAATAAGGAGTTCAGGGCATGGAGGAAAGTTCTTTTTCAATCAGGGCCCAGGTTTTGGCTTGCTCCCATTCTAGATTTCTGTCATTGTTTTGGGTGCCTCAGCCCATTTTTGGTCTCTTGATCGGCAATTTCCTCAATTTTTTCTGGGTCTGAGTTGGTTTTGCCTTCTTCCTTCCCTACATTTTGTATTCCTTTGCCATAAAAACAAGAGTGTACACAGAGGATCCCTTAGGATATCAGAAACACAACAGATTGGAATTGTATGCTTAGAAATCTACAGGAAACGCGACCAAAGTGAATGTTTGGTTTTGTTTTGTTTGTTTTGTTTTGGAATGAGAAATGTAACCCATTTCTAGAAGGGACAGATTTTTACTCCCTCCAAACCGAGTGTGACTGCGATTTTCTGGTTATTTCAATCAGAATTCCACACTCTGTCGGCTAGGAGCGGTGGATGAAACCCGAAAAACCTGGTTTCCTTGTGACTAAATCAAGCTAAATATCACTCAGGACTCTTTGAGCTCCGTTATTTTCATATATTTCTTATTTATCATGGTTTGTATTGAATTTGATGAGGTTACCTTTTGTTTGGAGGCTAGAATATGGAGTCCAGGGGATGGGAGGAATGGTCATTTTCATGCAGAGCACAGGTTTTGGCTTGTTCCCATTCTCGCTTTCTTTCATTGTTTTGGGTGCCTCAGCCGATTTTTGGTTTCTTTATCGGCAATGTCCTAGGCTTCTTCGGGGTCTGAGTTCTTTTGCCTTCTCCATTCTCTGCATTTTGTATTCTGATGCAATGGAAACAAGAGTGTAGACAGAGTACCAGTATGATATCAAAACACAACAAATTGGAGGTTTATGCTTAGAAATCTACAGGCAACGTGACCAAGATGAATTTTTGTTTTGGAAAATGAAATGTAACCCATATGTAGAAGGGACAGTTTTTCATTCCATACAAAATGAGTGTGACGGCGATGTTGTGCTTAATTCCATCAGAATTCCACAGGCAGTCAGCTGGGAGGGGTAGATCCTACCACAAGCATCAGGTTTACTTGTGCCCAAATCAAGCCCAGTATTGCCAAGGACTCTGATTTCTTTGCTTCTTTTCCAATTTTTCTTATTTATCCGGGTGCAAGAAACCCGAATCACCTGGTTTCGTTGTGGCTAAAGCAAGCCCAATAGCGCTAAGGACACTTTGATTTCTTTGCTTCTTTTCAAATTATTCTTATTGATCATGTGTTGTAGTGAATTTCATGATGTTCCCTATTGTTTTCAGGCTGGAATACGGAGTTCAGAGCATGGGAGGCATTTTCTCTTTCAATCAGGGCACAGGTTTTGGCTGGCTCCCCTTCTTGCTTTCTTTCATTGTTTTGGGTGCCCCAGCCCATGTTTGGGTTCTTGATCGGCAGTTTCCTCAATTGTTTCTGGGTCTGAGTTTGGTTTGCCTTCTTCCTTGCCTGCATGTTGTATTCTGACACCATAAAAACACGACTTTAGACAGAGTATCCATTATTCCAAAACAGAAGCAACTGGCTTGTTATGCTTAGAAATCTACAGGCCACACGACCAAGATGAGTTTTTGTGTTTTGGAAAAAGAAATGGAACTCTTTTGTAGAAAGGACACAGTTGAATTTTCTCCCAAAGGAGTGTGCCTGGGATTTTCCGGTTAATTCCATCAGAATTCCACAGCCAGTTGGCTGGGAGGGGTGGATCCACCCAGAAACATCCGGTTCACTTTGACTAAATCAAGCCCAATATGGTTAAGGACTCTTACATTTCTTTGTTGTGTTTTGTTGTTTTGGTTGTCACCCTTTTCTTCTTTCTCAAGTGTTGTAAGGAATTCTATGATGTGACCTTCTGCTGGAGGGTGGAATAAGGAGTTCAGGGCATGGAGGAAAGTTCTTTTTCAATCAGGGCCCAGGTTTTGGCTTGCTCCCATTCTAGATTTCTGTCATTGTTTTGGGTGCCTCAGCCCATTTTTGGTCTCTTGATCGGCAATTTCCTCAATTTTTTCTGGGTCTGAGTTGGTTTTGCCTTCTTCCTTCCCTACATTTTGTATTCCTTTGCAATAAAAACAAGAGTGTACACAGAGGATCCCTTAGGATATCAGAAACACAACAGATTGGAATTGTATGCTTAGAAATCTACAGGAAACGCGACCAAAGTGAATGTTTGGTTTTGTTTTGTTTGTTTTGTTTTGGAATGAGAAATGTAACCCATTTCTAGAAGGGACAGATTTTTACTCCCTCCAAACCGAGTGTGACTGCGATTTTCTGGTTATTTCAATCAGAATTCCACACTCTGTCGGCTAGGAGCGGTGGATGAAACCCGAAAAACCTGGTTTCCTTGTGACTAAATCAAGCTAAATATCACTCAGGACTCTTTGAGCTCTGTTATTTTCATATATTTCTTATTTATCATGGTTTGTATTGAATTTGATGAGGTTACCTTTTGTTTGGAGGCTAGAATATGGAGTCCAGGGGATGGGAGGAATGGTCATTTTCATGCAGAGCACAGGTTTTGGCTTGTTCCCATTCTCGCTTTCTTTCATTGTTTTGGGTGCCTCAGCCGATTTTTGGTTTCTTTATCGGCAATGTCCTAGGCTTCTTCGGGGTCTGAGTTCTTTTGCCTTCTCCATTCTCTGCATTTTGTATTCTGATGCAATGGAAACAAGAGTGTAGACAGAGTACCAGTATGATATCAAAACACAACAAATTGGAGGTTTATGCTTAGAAATCTACAGGCAACGTGACCAAGATGAATTTTTGTTTTGGAAAATGAAATGTAACCCATATGTAGAAGGGACAGTTTTTCATTCCATACAAAATGAGTGTGACGGCGATGTTGTGCTTAATTCCATCAGAATTCCACAGGCAGTCAGCTGGGAGGGGTAGATCCTACCACAAGCATCAGGTTTACTTGTGCCCAAATCAAGCCCAGTATTGCCAAGGACTCTGATTTCTTTGCTTCTTTTCCAATTTTTCTTATTTATCCGGGTGCAAGAAACCCGAATCACCTGGTTTCGTTGTGGCTAAAGCAAGCCCAATAGCGCTAAGGACACTTTGATTTCTTTGCTTCTTTTCAAATTATTCTTATTGATCATGTGTTGTAGTGAATTTCATGATGTTCCCTATTGTTTTCAGGCTGGAATACGGAGTTCAGAGCATGGGAGGCATTTTCTCTTTCAATCAGGGCACAGGTTTTGGCTGGCTCCCCTTCTTGCTTTCTTTCATTGTTTTGGGTGCCCCAGCCCATGTTTGGGTTCTTGATCGGCAGTTTCCTCAATTGTTTCTGGGTCTGAGTTTGGTTTGCCTTCTTCCTTGCCTGCATGTTGTATTCTGACACCATAAAAACACGACTTTAGACAGAGTATCCATTATTCCAAAACAGAAGCAACTGGCTTGTTATGCTTAGAAATCTACAGGCCACACGACCAAGATGAGTTTTTGTGTTTTGGAAAAAGAAATGGAACTCTTTTGTAGAAAGGACACAGTTGAATTTTCTCCCAAAGGAGTGTGCCTGGGATTTTCCGGTTAATTCCATCAGAATTCCACAGCCAGTTGGCTGGGAGGGGTGGATCCACCCAGAAACATCCGGTTCACTTTGACTAAATCAAGCCCAATATGGTTAAGGACTCTTACATTTCTTTGTTGTGTTTTGTTGTTTTGGTTGTCACCCTTTTCTTCTTTCTCAAGTGTTGTAAGGAATTCTATGATGTGACCTTCTGCTGGAGGGTGGAATAAGGAGTTCAGGGCATGGAGGAAAGTTCTTTTTCAATCAGGGCCCAGGTTTTGGCTTGCTCCCATTCTAGATTTCTGTCATTGTTTTGGGTGCCTCAGCCCATTTTTGGTCTCTTGATCGGCAATTTCCTCAATTTTTTCTGGGTCTGAGTTGGTTTTGCCTTCTTCCTTCCCTACATTTTGTATTCCTTTGCAATAAAAACAAGAGTGTACACAGAGGATCCCTTAGGATATCAGAAACACAACAGATTGGAATTGTATGCTTAGAAATCTACAGGAAACGCGACCAAAGTGAATGTTTGGTTTTGTTTTGTTTGTTTTGTTTTGGAATGAGAAATGTAACCCATTTCTAGAAGGGACAGATTTTTACTCCCTCCAAACCGAGTGTGACTGCGATTTTCTGGTTATTTCAATCAGAATTCCACACTCTGTCGGCTAGGAGCGGTGGATGAAACCCGAAAAACCTGGTTTCCTTGTGACTAAATCAAGCTAAATATCACTCAGGACTCTTTGAGCTCTGTTATTTTCATATATTTCTTATTTATCATGGTTTGTATTGAATTTGATGAGGTTACCTTTTGTTTGGAGGCTAGAATATGGAGTCCAGGGGATGGGAGGAATGGTCATTTTCATGCAGAGCACAGGTTTTGGCTTGTTCCCATTCTCGCTTTCTTTCATTGTTTTGGGTGCCTCAGCCGATTTTTGGTTTCTTTATCGGCAATGTCCTAGGCTTCTTCGGGGTCTGAGTTCTTTTGCCTTCTCCATTCTCTGCATTTTGTATTCTGATGCAATGGAAACAAGAGTGTAGACAGAGTACCAGTATGATATCAAAACACAACAAATTGGAGGTTTATGCTTAGAAATCTACAGGCAACGTGACCAAGATGAATTTTTGTTTTGGAAAATGAAATGTAACCCATATGTAGAAGGGACAGTTTTTCATTCCATACAAAATGAGTGTGACGGCGATGTTGTGCTTAATTCCATCAGAATTCCACAGGCAGTCAGCTGGGAGGGGTAGATCCTACCACAAGCATCAGGTTTACTTGTGCCCAAATCAAGCCCAGTATTGCCAAGGACTCTGATTTCTTTGCTTCTTTTCCAATTTTTCTTATTTATCCGGGTGCAAGAAACCCGAATCACCTGGTTTCGTTGTGGCTAAAGCAAGCCCAATAGCGCTAAGGACACTTTGATTTCTTTGCTTCTTTTCAAATTATTCTTATTGATCATGTGTTGTAGTGAATTTCATGATGTTCCCTATTGTTTTCAGGCTGGAATACGGAGTTCAGAGCATGGGAGGCATTTTCTCTTTCAATCAGGGCACAGGTTTTGGCTGGCTCCCCTTCTTGCTTTCTTTCATTGTTTTGGGTGCCCCAGCCCATGTTTGGGTTCTTGATCGGCAGTTTCCTCAATTGTTTCTGGGTCTGAGTTTGGTTTGCCTTCTTCCTTGCCTGCATGTTGTATTCTGACACCATAAAAACACGACTTTAGACAGAGTATCCATTATTCCAAAACAGAAGCAACTGGCTTGTTATGCTTAGAAATCTACAGGCCACACGACCAAGATGAGTTTTTGTGTTTTGGAAAAAGAAATGGAACTCTTTTGTAGAAAGGACACAGTTGAATTTTCTCCCAAAGGAGTGTGCCTGGGATTTTCCGGTTAATTCCATCAGAATTCCACAGCCAGTTGGCTGGGAGGGGTGGATCCACCCAGAAACATCCGGTTCACTTTGACTAAATCAAGCCCAATATGGTTAAGGACTCTTACATTTCTTTGTTGTGTTTTGTTGTTTTGGTTGTCACCCTTTTCTTCTTTCTCAAGTGTTGTAAGGAATTCTATGATGTGACCTTCTGCTGGAGGGTGGAATAAGGAGTTCAGGGCATGGAGGAAAGTTCTTTTTCAATCAGGGCCCAGGTTTTGGCTTGCTCCCATTCTAGATTTCTGTCATTGTTTTGGGTGCCTCAGCCCATTTTTGGTCTCTTGATCGGCAATTTCCTCAATTTTTTCTGGGTCTGAGTTGGTTTTGCCTTCTTCCTTCCCTACATTTTGTATTCCTTTGCAATAAAAACAAGAGTGTACACAGAGGATCCCTTAGGATATCAGAAACACAACAGATTGGAATTGTATGCTTAGAAATCTACAGGAAACGCGACCAAAGTGAATGTTTGGTTTTGTTTTGTTTGTTTTGTTTTGGAATGAGAAATGTAACCCATTTCTAGAAGGGACAGATTTTTACTCCCTCCAAACCGAGTGTGACTGCGATTTTCTGGTTATTTCAATCAGAATTCCACACTCTGTCGGCTAGGAGCGGTGGATGAAACCCGAAAAACCTGGTTTCCTTGTGACTAAATCAAGCTAAATATCACTCAGGACTCTTTGAGCTCTGTTATTTTCATATATTTCTTATTTATCATGGTTTGTATTGAATTTGATGAGGTTACCTTTTGTTTGGAGGCTAGAATATGGAGTCCAGGGGATGGGAGGAATGGTCATTTTCATGCAGAGCACAGGTTTTGGCTTGTTCCCATTCTCGCTTTCTTTCATTGTTTTGGGTGCCTCAGCCGATTTTTGGTTTCTTTATCGGCAATGTCCTAGGCTTCTTCGGGGTCTGAGTTCTTTTGCCTTCTCCATTCTCTGCATTTTGTATTCTGATGCAATGGAAACAAGAGTGTAGACAGAGTACCAGTATGATATCAAAACACAACAAATTGGAGGTTTATGCTTAGAAATCTACAGGCAACGTGACCAAGATGAATTTTTGTTTTGGAAAATGAAATGTAACCCATATGTAGAAGGGACAGTTTTTCATTCCATACAAAATGAGTGTGACGGCGATGTTGTGCTTAATTCCATCAGAATTCCACAGGCAGTCAGCTGGGAGGGGTAGATCCTACCACAAGCATCAGGTTTACTTGTGCCCAAATCAAGCCCAGTATTGCCAAGGACTCTGATTTCTTTGCTTCTTTTCCAATTTTTCTTATTTATCCGGGTGCAAGAAACCCGAATCACCTGGTTTCGTTGTGGCTAAAGCAAGCCCAATAGCGCTAAGGACACTTTGATTTCTTTGCTTCTTTTCAAATTATTCTTATTGATCATGTGTTGTAGTGAATTTCATGATGTTCCCTATTGTTTTCAGGCTGGAATACGGAGTTCAGAGCATGGGAGGCATTTTCTCTTTCAATCAGGGCACAGGTTTTGGCTGGCTCCCCTTCTTGCTTTCTTTCATTGTTTTGGGTGCCCCAGCCCATGTTTGGGTTCTTGATCGGCAGTTTCCTCAATTGTTTCTGGGTCTGAGTTTGGTTTGCCTTCTTCCTTGCCTGCATGTTGTATTCTGACACCATAAAAACACGACTTTAGACAGAGTATCCATTATTCCAAAACAGAAGCAACTGGCTTGTTATGCTTAGAAATCTACAGGCCACACGACCAAGATGAGTTTTTGTGTTTTGGAAAAAGAAATGGAACTCTTTTGTAGAAAGGACACAGTTGAATTTTCTCCCAAAGGAGTGTGCCTGGGATTTTCCGGTTAATTCCATCAGAATTCCACAGCCAGTTGGCTGGGAGGGGTGGATCCACCCAGAAACATCCGGTTCACTTTGACTAAATCAAGCCCAATATGGTTAAGGACTCTTACATTTCTTTGTTGTGTTTTGTTGTTTTGGTTGTCACCCTTTTCTTCTTTCTCAAGTGTTGTAAGGAATTCTATGATGTGACCTTCTGCTGGAGGGTGGAATAAGGAGTTCAGGGCATGGAGGAAAGTTCTTTTTCAATCAGGGCCCAGGTTTTGGCTTGCTCCCATTCTAGATTTCTGTCATTGTTTTGGGTGCCTCAGCCCATTTTTGGTCTCTTGATCGGCAATTTCCTCAATTTTTTCTGGGTCTGAGTTGGTTTTGCCTTCTTCCTTCCCTACATTTTGTATTCCTTTGCAATAAAAACAAGAGTGTACACAGAGGATCCCTTAGGATATCAGAAACACAACAGATTGGAATTGTATGCTTAGAAATCTACAGGAAACGCGACCAAAGTGAATGTTTGGTTTTGTTTTGTTTGTTTTGTTTTGGAATGAGAAATGTAACCCATTTCTAGAAGGGACAGATTTTTACTCCCTCCAAACCGAGTGTGACTGCGATTTTCTGGTTATTTCAATCAGAATTCCACACTCTGTCGGCTAGGAGCGGTGGATGAAACCCGAAAAACCTGGTTTCCTTGTGACTAAATCAAGCTAAATATCACTCAGGACTCTTTGAGCTCCGTTATTTTCATATATTTCTTATTTATCATGGTTTGTATTGAATTTGATGAGGTTACCTTTTGTTTGGAGGCTAGAATATGGAGTCCAGGGGATGGGAGGAATGGTCATTTTCATGCAGAGCACAGGTTTTGGCTTGTTCCCATTCTCGCTTTCTTTCATTGTTTTGGGTGCCTCAGCCGATTTTTGGTTTCTTTATCGGCAATGTCCTAGGCTTCTTCGGGGTCTGAGTTCTTTTGCCTTCTCCATTCTCTGCATTTTGTATTCTGATGCAATGGAAACAAGAGTGTAGACAGAGTACCAGTATGATATCAAAACACAACAAATTGGAGGTTTATGCTTAGAAATCTACAGGCAACGTGACCAAGATGAATTTTTGTTTTGGAAAATGAAATGTAACCCATATGTAGAAGGGACAGTTTTTCATTCCATACAAAATGAGTGTGACGGCGATGTTGTGCTTAATTCCATCAGAATTCCACAGGCAGTCAGCTGGGAGGGGTAGATCCTACCACAAGCATCAGGTTTACTTGTGCCCAAATCAAGCCCAGTATTGCCAAGGACTCTGATTTCTTTGCTTCTTTTCCAATTTTTCTTATTTATCCGGGTGCAAGAAACCCGAATCACCTGGTTTCGTTGTGGCTAAAGCAAGCCCAATAGCGCTAAGGACACTTTGATTTCTTTGCTTCTTTTCAAATTATTCTTATTGATCATGTGTTGTAGTGAATTTCATGATGTTCCCTATTGTTTTCAGGCTGGAATACGGAGTTCAGAGCATGGGAGGCATTTTCTCTTTCAATCAGGGCACAGGTTTTGGCTGGCTCCCCTTCTTGCTTTCTTTCATTGTTTTGGGTGCCCCAGCCCATGTTTGGGTTCTTGATCGGCAGTTTCCTCAATTGTTTCTGGGTCTGAGTTTGGTTTGCCTTCTTCCTTGCCTGCATGTTGTATTCTGACACCATAAAAACACGACTTTAGACAGAGTATCCATTATTCCAAAACAGAAGCAATTGGCTTGTTATGCTTAGAAATCTACAGGCCACACGACCAAGATGAGTTTTTGTGTTTTGGAAAAAGAAATGGAACTCTTTTGTAGAAAGGACACAGTTGAATTTTCTCCCAAAGGAGTGTGCCTGGGATTTTCCGGTTAATTCCATCAGAATTCCACAGCCAGTTGGCTGGGAGGGGTGGATCCACCCAGAAACATCCGGTTCACTTTGACTAAATCAAGCCCAATATGGTTAAGGACTCTTACATTTCTTTGTTGTGTTTTGTTGTTTTGGTTGTCACCCTTTTCTTCTTTCTCAAGTGTTTTAAGGAATTCTATGATGTGACCTTCTGCTGGAGGGTGGAATAAGGAGTTCAGGGCATGGAGGAAAGTTCTTTTTCAATCAGGGCCCAGGTTTTGGCTTGCTCCCATTCTAGATTTCTGTCATTGTTTTGGGTGCCTCAGCCCATTTTTGGTCTCTTGATCGGCAATTTCCTCAATTTTTTCTGGGTCTGAGTTGGTTTTGCCTTCTTCCTTCCCTACATTTTGTATTCCTTTGCAATAAAAACAAGAGTGTACACAGAGGATCCCTTAGGATATCAGAAACACAACAGATTGGAATTGTATGCTTAGAAATCTACAGGAAACGCGACCAAAGTGAATGTTTGGTTTTGTTTTGTTTGTTTTGTTTTGGAATGAGAAATGTAACCCATTTCTAGAAGGGACAGATTTTTACTCCCTCCAAACCGAGTGTGACTGCGATTTTCTGGTTATTTCAATCAGAATTCCACACTCTGTCGGCTAGGAGCGGTGGATGAAACCCGAAAAACCTGGTTTCCTTGTGACTAAATCAAGCTAAATATCACTCAGGACTCTTTGAGCTCCGTTATTTTCATATATTTCTTATTTATCATGGTTTGTATTGAATTTGATGAGGTTACCTTTTGTTTGGAGGCTAGAATATGGAGTCCAGGGGATGGGAGGAATGGTCATTTTCATGCAGAGCACAGGTTTTGGCTTGTTCCCATTCTCGCTTTCTTTCATTGTTTTGGGTGCCTCAGCCGATTTTTGGTTTCTTTATCGGCAATGTCCTAGGCTTCTTCGGGGTCTGAGTTCTTTTGCCTTCTCCATTCTCTGCATTTTGTATTCTGATGCAATGGAAACAAGAGTGTAGACAGAGTACCAGTATGATATCAAAACACAACAAATTGGAGGTTTATGCTTAGAAATCTACAGGCAACGTGACCAAGATGAATTTTTGTTTTGGAAAATGAAATGTAACCCATATGTAGAAGGGACAGTTTTTCATTCCATACAAAATGAGTGTGACGGCGATGTTGTGCTTAATTCCATCAGAATTCCACAGGCAGTCAGCTGGGAGGGGTAGATCCTACCACAAGCATCAGGTTTACTTGTGCCCAAATCAAGCCCAGTATTGCCAAGGACTCTGATTTCTTTGCTTCTTTTCCAATTTTTCTTATTTATCCGGGTGCAAGAAACCCGAATCACCTGGTTTCGTTGTGGCTAAAGCAAGCCCAATAGCGCTAAGGACACTTTGATTTCTTTGCTTCTTTTCAAATTATTCTTATTGATCATGTGTTGTAGTGAATTTCATGATGTTCCCTATTGTTTTCAGGCTGGAATACGGAGTTCAGAGCATGGGAGGCATTTTCTCTTTCAATCAGGGCACAGGTTTTGGCTGGCTCCCCTTCTTGCTTTCTTTCATTGTTTTGGGTGCCCCAGCCCATGTTTGGGTTCTTGATCGGCAGTTTCCTCAATTGTTTCTGGGTCTGAGTTTGGTTTGCCTTCTTCCTTGCCTGCATGTTGTATTCTGACACCATAAAAACACGACTTTAGACAGAGTATCCATTATTCCAAAACAGAAGCAACTGGCTTGTTATGCTTAGAAATCTACAGGCCACACGACCAAGATGAGTTTTTGTGTTTTGGAAAAAGAAATGGAACTCTTTTGTAGAAAGGACACAGTTGAATTTTCTCCCAAAGGAGTGTGCCTGGGATTTTCCGGTTAATTCCATCAGAATTCCACAGCCAGTTGGCTGGGAGGGGTGGATCCACCCAGAAACATCCGGTTCACTTTGACTAAATCAAGCCCAATATGGTTAAGGACTCTTACATTTCTTTGTTGTGTTTTGTTGTTTTGGTTGTCACCCTTTTCTTCTTTCTCAAGTGTTGTAAGGAATTCTATGATGTGACCTTCTGCTGGAGGGTGGAATAAGGAGTTCAGGGCATGGAGGAAAGTTCTTTTTCAATCAGGGCCCAGGTTTTGGCTTGCTCCCATTCTAGATTTCTGTCATTGTTTTGGGTGCCTCAGCCCATTTTTGGTCTCTTGATCGGCAATTTCCTCAATTTTTTCTGGGTCTGAGTTGGTTTTGCCTTCTTCCTTCCCTACATTTTGTATTCCTTTGCAATAAAAACAAGAGTGTACACAGAGGATCCCTTAGGATATCAGAAACACAACAGATTGGAATTGTATGCTTAGAAATCTACAGGAAACGCGACCAAAGTGAATGTTTGGTTTTGTTTTGTTTGTTTTGTTTTGGAATGAGAAATGTAACCCATTTCTAGAAGGGACAGATTTTTACTCCCTCCAAACCGAGTGTGACTGCGATTTTCTGGTTATTTCAATCAGAATTCCACACTCTGTCGGCTAGGAGCGGTGGATGAAACCCGAAAAACCTGGTTTCCTTGTGACTAAATCAAGCTAAATATCACTCAGGACTCTTTGAGCTCTGTTATTTTCATATATTTCTTATTTATCATGGTTTGTATTGAATTTGATGAGGTTACCTTTTGTTTGGAGGCTAGAATATGGAGTCCAGGGGATGGGAGGAATGGTCATTTTCATGCAGAGCACAGGTTTTGGCTTGTTCCCATTCTCGCTTTCTTTCATTGTTTTGGGTGCCTCAGCCGATTTTTGGTTTCTTTATCGGCAATGTCCTAGGCTTCTTCGGGGTCTGAGTTCTTTTGCCTTCTCCATTCTCTGCATTTTGTATTCTGATGCAATGGAAACAAGAGTGTAGACAGAGTACCAGTATGATATCAAAACACAACAAATTGGAGGTTTATGCTTAGAAATCTACAGGCAACGTGACCAAGATGAATTTTTGTTTTGGAAAATGAAATGTAACCCATATGTAGAAGGGACAGTTTTTCATTCCATACAAAATGAGTGTGACGGCGATGTTGTGCTTAATTCCATCAGAATTCCACAGGCAGTCAGCTGGGAGGGGTAGATCCTACCACAAGCATCAGGTTTACTTGTGCCCAAATCAAGCCCAGTATTGCCAAGGACTCTGATTTCTTTGCTTCTTTTCCAATTTTTCTTATTTATCCGGGTGCAAGAAACCCGAATCACCTGGTTTCGTTGTGGCTAAAGCAAGCCCAATAGCGCTAAGGACACTTTGATTTCTTTGCTTCTTTTCAAATTATTCTTATTGATCATGTGTTGTAGTGAATTTCATGATGTTCCCTATTGTTTTCAGGCTGGAATACGGAGTTCAGAGCATGGGAGGCATTTTCTCTTTCAATCAGGGCACAGGTTTTGGCTGGCTCCCCTTCTTGCTTTCTTTCATTGTTTTGGGTGCCCCAGCCCATGTTTGGGTTCTTGATCGGCAGTTTCCTCAATTGTTTCTGGGTCTGAGTTTGGTTTGCCTTCTTCCTTGCCTGCATGTTGTATTCTGACACCATAAAAACACGACTTTAGACAGAGTATCCATTATTCCAAAACAGAAGCAACTGGCTTGTTATGCTTAGAAATCTACAGGCCACACGACCAAGATGAGTTTTTGTGTTTTGGAAAAAGAAATGGAACTCTTTTGTAGAAAGGACACAGTTGAATTTTCTCCCAAAGGAGTGTGCCTGGGATTTTCCGGTTAATTCCATCAGAATTCCACAGCCAGTTGGCTGGGAGGGGTGGATCCACCCAGAAACATCCGGTTCACTTTGACTAAATCAAGCCCAATATGGTTAAGGACTCTTACATTTCTTTGTTGTGTTTTGTTGTTTTGGTTGTCACCCTTTTCTTCTTTCTCAAGTGTTGTAAGGAATTCTATGATGTGACCTTCTGCTGGAGGGTGGAATAAGGAGTTCAGGGCATGGAGGAAAGTTCTTTTTCAATCAGGGCCCAGGTTTTGGCTTGCTCCCATTCTAGATTTCTGTCATTGTTTTGGGTGCCTCAGCCCATTTTTGGTCTCTTGATCGGCAATTTCCTCAATTTTTTCTGGGTCTGAGTTGGTTTTGCCTTCTTCCTTCCCTACATTTTGTATTCCTTTGCAATAAAAACAAGAGTGTACACAGAGGATCCCTTAGGATATCAGAAACACAACAGATTGGAATTGTATGCTTAGAAATCTACAGGAAACGCGACCAAAGTGAATGTTTGGTTTTGTTTTGTTTGTTTTGTTTTGGAATGAGAAATGTAACCCATTTCTAGAAGGGACAGATTTTTACTCCCTCCAAACCGAGTGTGACTGCGATTTTCTGGTTATTTCAATCAGAATTCCACACTCTGTCGGCTAGGAGCGGTGGATGAAACCCGAAAAACCTGGTTTCCTTGTGACTAAATCAAGCTAAATATCACTCAGGACTCTTTGAGCTCTGTTATTTTCATATATTTCTTATTTATCATGGTTTGTATTGAATTTGATGAGGTTACCTTTTGTTTGGAGGCTAGAATATGGAGTCCAGGGGATGGGAGGAATGGTCATTTTCATGCAGAGCACAGGTTTTGGCTTGTTCCCATTCTCGCTTTCTTTCATTGTTTTGGGTGCCTCAGCCGATTTTTGGTTTCTTTATCGGCAATGTCCTAGGCTTCTTCGGGGTCTGAGTTCTTTTGCCTTCTCCATTCTCTGCATTTTGTATTCTGATGCAATGGAAACAAGAGTGTAGACAGAGTACCAGTATGATATCAAAACACAACAAATTGGAGGTTTATGCTTAGAAATCTACAGGCAACGTGACCAAGATGAATTTTTGTTTTGGAAAATGAAATGTAACCCATATGTAGAAGGGACAGTTTTTCATTCCATACAAAATGAGTGTGACGGCGATGTTGTGCTTAATTCCATCAGAATTCCACAGGCAGTCAGCTGGGAGGGGTAGATCCTACCACAAGCATCAGGTTTACTTGTGCCCAAATCAAGCCCAGTATTGCCAAGGACTCTGATTTCTTTGCTTCTTTTCCAATTTTTCTTATTTATCCGGGTGCAAGAAACCCGAATCACCTGGTTTCGTTGTGGCTAAAGCAAGCCCAATAGCGCTAAGGACACTTTGATTTCTTTGCTTCTTTTCAAATTATTCTTATTGATCATGTGTTGTAGTGAATTTCATGATGTTCCCTATTGTTTTCAGGCTGGAATACGGAGTTCAGAGCATGGGAGGCATTTTCTCTTTCAATCAGGGCACAGGTTTTGGCTGGCTCCCCTTCTTGCTTTCTTTCATTGTTTTGGGTGCCCCAGCCCATGTTTGGGTTCTTGATGGGCAGTTTCCTCAATTGTTTCTGGGTCTGAGTTTGGTTTGCCTTCTTCCTTGCCTGCATGTTGTATTCTGACACCATAAAAACACGACTTTAGACAGAGTATCCATTATTCCAAAACAGAAGCAATTGGCTTGTTATGCTTAGAAATCTACAGGCCACACGACCAAGATGAGTTTTTGTGTTTTGGAAAAAGAAATGGAACTCTTTTGTAGAAAGGACACAGTTGAATTTTCTCCCAAAGGAGTGTGCCTGGGATTTTCCGGTTAATTCCATCAGAATTCCACAGCCAGTTGGCTGGGAGGGGTGGATCCACCCAGAAACATCCGGTTCACTTTGACTAAATCAAGCCCAATATGGTTAAGGACTCTTACATTTCTTTGTTGTGTTTTGTTGTTTTGGTTGTCACCCTTTTCTTCTTTCTCAAGTGTTGTAAGGAATTCTATGATGTGACCTTCTGCTGGAGGGTGGAATAAGGAGTTCAGGGCATGGAGGAAAGTTCTTTTTCAATCAGGGCCCAGGTTTTGGCTTGCTCCCATTCTAGATTTCTGTCATTGTTTTGGGTGCCTCAGCCCATTTTTGGTCTCTTGATCGGCAATTTCCTCAATTTTTTCTGGGTCTGAGTTGGTTTTGCCTTCTTCCTTCCCTACATTTTGTATTCCTTTGCAATAAAAACAAGAGTGTACACAGAGGATCCCTTAGGATATCAGAAACACAACAGATTGGAATTGTATGCTTAGAAATCTACAGGAAACGCGACCAAAGTGAATGTTTGGTTTTGTTTTGTTTGTTTTGTTTTGGAATGAGAAATGTAACCCATTTCTAGAAGGGACAGATTTTTACTCCCTCCAAACCGAGTGTGACTGCGATTTTCTGGTTATTTCAATCAGAATTCCACACTCTGTCGGCTAGGAGCGGTGGATGAAACCCGAAAAACCTGGTTTCCTTGTGACTAAATCAAGCTAAATATCACTCAGGACTCTTTGAGCTCTGTTATTTTCATATATTTCTTATTTATCATGGTTTGTATTGAATTTGATGAGGTTACCTTTTGTTTGGAGGCTAGAATATGGAGTCCAGGGGATGGGAGGAATGGTCATTTTCATGCAGAGCACAGGTTTTGGCTTGTTCCCATTCTCGCTTTCTTTCATTGTTTTGGGTGCCTCAGCCGATTTTTGGTTTCTTTATCGGCAATGTCCTAGGCTTCTTCGGGGTCTGAGTTCTTTTGCCTTCTCCATTCTCTGCATTTTGTATTCTGATGCAATGGAAACAAGAGTGTAGACAGAGTACCAGTATGATATCAAAACACAACAAATTGGAGGTTTATGCTTAGAAATCTACAGGCAACGTGACCAAGATGAATTTTTGTTTTGGAAAATGAAATGTAACCCATATGTAGAAGGGACAGTTTTTCATTCCATACAAAATGAGTGTGACGGCGATGTTGTGCTTAATTCCATCAGAATTCCACAGGCAGTCAGCTGGGAGGGGTAGATCCTACCACAAGCATCAGGTTTACTTGTGCCCAAATCAAGCCCAGTATTGCCAAGGACTCTGATTTCTTTGCTTCTTTTCCAATTTTTCTTATTTATCCGGGTGCAAGAAACCCGAATCACCTGGTTTCGTTGTGGCTAAAGCAAGCCCAATAGCGCTAAGGACACTTTGATTTCTTTGCTTCTTTTCAAATTATTCTTATTGATCATGTGTTGTAGTGAATTTCATGATGTTCCCTATTGTTTTCAGGCTGGAATACGGAGTTCAGAGCATGGGAGGCATTTTCTCTTTCAATCAGGGCACAGGTTTTGGCTGGCTCCCCTTCTTGCTTTCTTTCATTGTTTTGGGTGCCCCAGCCCATGTTTGGGTTCTTGATCGGCAGTTTCCTCAATTGTTTCTGGGTCTGAGTTTGGTTTGCCTTCTTCCTTGCCTGCATGTTGTATTCTGACACCATAAAAACACGACTTTAGACAGAGTATCCATTATTCCAAAACAGAAGCAATTGGCTTGTTATGCTTAGAAATCTACAGGCCACACGACCAAGATGAGTTTTTGTGTTTTGGAAAAAGAAATGGAACTCTTTTGTAGAAAGGACACAGTTGAATTTTCTCCCAAAGGAGTGTGCCTGGGATTTTCCGGTTAATTCCATCAGAATTCCACAGCCAGTTGGCTGGGAGGGGTGGATCCACCCAGAAACATCCGGTTCACTTTGACTAAATCAAGCCCAATATGGTTAAGGACTCTTACATTTCTTTGTTGTGTTTTGTTGTTTTGGTTGTCACCCTTTTCTTCTTTCTCAAGTGTTGTAAGGAATTCTATGATGTGACCTTCTGCTGGAGGGTGGAATAAGGAGTTCAGGGCATGGAGGAAAGTTCTTTTTCAATCAGGGCCCAGGTTTTGGCTTGCTCCCATTCTAGATTTCTGTCATTGTTTTGGGTGCCTCAGCCCATTTTTGGTCTCTTGATCGGCAATTTCCTCAATTTTTTCTGGGTCTGAGTTGGTTTTGCCTTCTTCCTTCCCTACATTTTGTATTCCTTTGCAATAAAAACAAGAGTGTACACAGAGGATCCCTTAGGATATCAGAAACACAACAGATTGGAATTGTATGCTTAGAAATCTACAGGAAACGCGACCAAAGTGAATGTTTGGTTTTGTTTTGTTTGTTTTGTTTTGGAATGAGAAATGTAACCCATTTCTAGAAGGGACAGATTTTTACTCCCTCCAAACCGAGTGTGACTGCGATTTTCTGGTTATTTCAATCAGAATTCCACACTCTGTCGGCTAGGAGCGGTGGATGAAACCCGAAAAACCTGGTTTCCTTGTGACTAAATCAAGCTAAATATCACTCAGGACTCTTTGAGCTCCGTTATTTTCATATATTTCTTATTTATCATGGTTTGTATTGAATTTGATGAGGTTACCTTTTGTTTGGAGGCTAGAATATGGAGTCCAGGGGATGGGAGGAATGGTCATTTTCATGCAGAGCACAGGTTTTGGCTTGTTCCCATTCTCGCTTTCTTTCATTGTTTTGGGTGCCTCAGCCGATTTTTGGTTTCTTTATCGGCAATGTCCTAGGCTTCTTCGGGGTCTGAGTTCTTTTGCCTTCTCCATTCTCTGCATTTTGTATTCTGATGCAATGGAAACAAGAGTGTAGACAGAGTACCAGTATGATATCAAAACACAACAAATTGGAGGTTTATGCTTAGAAATCTACAGGCAACGTGACCAAGATGAATTTTTGTTTTGGAAAATGAAATGTAACCCATATGTAGAAGGGACAGTTTTTCATTCCATACAAAATGAGTGTGACGGCGATGTTGTGCTTAATTCCATCAGAATTCCACAGGCAGTCAGCTGGGAGGGGTAGATCCTACCACAAGCATCAGGTTTACTTGTGCCCAAATCAAGCCCAGTATTGCCAAGGACTCTGATTTCTTTGCTTCTTTTCCAATTTTTCTTATTTATCCGGGTGCAAGAAACCCGAATCACCTGGTTTCGTTGTGGCTAAAGCAAGCCCAATAGCGCTAAGGACACTTTGATTTCTTTGCTTCTTTTCAAATTATTCTTATTGATCATGTGTTGTAGTGAATTTCATGATGTTCCCTATTGTTTTCAGGCTGGAATACGGAGTTCAGAGCATGGGAGGCATTTTCTCTTTCAATCAGGGCACAGGTTTTGGCTGGCTCCCCTTCTTGCTTTCTTTCATTGTTTTGGGTGCCCCAGCCCATGTTTGGGTTCTTGATGGGCAGTTTCCTCAATTGTTTCTGGGTCTGAGTTTGGTTTGCCTTCTTCCTTGCCTGCATGTTGTATTCTGACACCATAAAAACACGACTTTAGACAGAGTATCCATTATTCCAAAACAGAAGCAATTGGCTTGTTATGCTTAGAAATCTACAGGCCACACGACCAAGATGAGTTTTTGTGTTTTGGAAAAAGAAATGGAACTCTTTTGTAGAAAGGACACAGTTGAATTTTCTCCCAAAGGAGTGTGCCTGGGATTTTCCGGTTAATTCCATCAGAATTCCACAGCCAGTTGGCTGGGAGGGGTGGATCCACCCAGAAACATCCGGTTCACTTTGACTAAATCAAGCCCAATATGGTTAAGGACTCTTACATTTCTTTGTTGTGTTTTGTTGTTTTGGTTGTCACCCTTTTCTTCTTTCTCAAGTGTTGTAAGGAATTCTATGATGTGACCTTCTGCTGGAGGGTGGAATAAGGAGTTCAGGGCATGGAGGAAAGTTCTTTTTCAATCAGGGCCCAGGTTTTGGCTTGCTCCCATTCTAGATTTCTGTCATTGTTTTGGGTGCCTCAGCCCATTTTTGGTCTCTTGATCGGCAATTTCCTCAATTTTTTCTGGGTCTGAGTTGGTTTTGCCTTCTTCCTTCCCTACATTTTGTATTCCTTTGCAATAAAAACAAGAGTGTACACAGAGGATCCCTTAGGATATCAGAAACACAACAGATTGGAATTGTATGCTTAGAAATCTACAGGAAACGCGACCAAAGTGAATGTTTGGTTTTGTTTTGTTTGTTTTGTTTTGGAATGAGAAATGTAACCCATTTCTAGAAGGGACAGATTTTTACTCCCTCCAAACCGAGTGTGACTGCGATTTTCTGGTTATTTCAATCAGAATTCCACACTCTGTCGGCTAGGAGCGGTGGATGAAACCCGAAAAACCTGGTTTCCTTGTGACTAAATCAAGCTAAATATCACTCAGGACTCTTTGAGCTCCGTTATTTTCATATATTTCTTATTTATCATGGTTTGTATTGAATTTGATGAGGTTACCTTTTGTTTGGAGGCTAGAATATGGAGTCCAGGGGATGGGAGGAATGGTCATTTTCATGCAGAGCACAGGTTTTGGCTTGTTCCCATTCTCGCTTTCTTTCATTGTTTTGGGTGCCTCAGCCGATTTTTGGTTTCTTTATCGGCAATGTCCTAGGCTTCTTCGGGGTCTGAGTTCTTTTGCCTTCTCCATTCTCTGCATTTTGTATTCTGATGCAATGGAAACAAGAGTGTAGACAGAGTACCAGTATGATATCAAAACACAACAAATTGGAGGTTTATGCTTAGAAATCTACAGGCAACGTGACCAAGATGAATTTTTGTTTTGGAAAATGAAATGTAACCCATATGTAGAAGGGACAGTTTTTCATTCCATACAAAATGAGTGTGACGGCGATGTTGTGCTTAATTCCATCAGAATTCCACAGGCAGTCAGCTGGGAGGGGTAGATCCTACCACAAGCATCAGGTTTACTTGTGCCCAAATCAAGCCCAGTATTGCCAAGGACTCTGATTTCTTTGCTTCTTTTCCAATTTTTCTTATTTATCCGGGTGCAAGAAACCCGAATCACCTGGTTTCGTTGTGGCTAAAGCAAGCCCAATAGCGCTAAGGACACTTTGATTTCTTTGCTTCTTTTCAAATTATTCTTATTGATCATGTGTTGTAGTGAATTTCATGATGTTCCCTATTGTTTTCAGGCTGGAATACGGAGTTCAGAGCATGGGAGGCATTTTCTCTTTCAATCAGGGCACAGGTTTTGGCTGGCTCCCCTTCTTGCTTTCTTTCATTGTTTTGGGTGCCCCAGCCCATGTTTGGGTTCTTGATCGGCAGTTTCCTCAATTGTTTCTGGGTCTGAGTTTGGTTTGCCTTCTTCCTTGCCTGCATGTTGTATTCTGACACCATAAAAACACGACTTTAGACAGAGTATCCATTATTCCAAAACAGAAGCAATTGGCTTGTTATGCTTAGAAATCTACAGGCCACACGACCAAGATGAGTTTTTGTGTTTTGGAAAAAGAAATGGAACTCTTTTGTAGAAAGGACACAGTTGAATTTTCTCCCAAAGGAGTGTGCCTGGGATTTTCCGGTTAATTCCATCAGAATTCCACAGCCAGTTGGCTGGGAGGGGTGGATCCACCCAGAAACATCCGGTTCACTTTGACTAAATCAAGCCCAATATGGTTAAGGACTCTTACATTTCTTTGTTGTGTTTTGTTGTTTTGGTTGTCACCCTTTTCTTCTTTCTCAAGTGTTTTAAGGAATTCTATGATGTGACCTTCTGCTGGAGGGTGGAATAAGGAGTTCAGGGCATGGAGGAAAGTTCTTTTTCAATCAGGGCCCAGGTTTTGGCTTGCTCCCATTCTAGATTTCTGTCATTGTTTTGGGTGCCTCAGCCCATTTTTGGTCTCTTGATCGGCAATTTCCTCAATTTTTTCTGGGTCTGAGTTGGTTTTGCCTTCTTCCTTCCCTACATTTTGTATTCCTTTGCAATAAAAACAAGAGTGTACACAGAGGATCCCTTAGGATATCAGAAACACAACAGATTGGAATTGTATGCTTAGAAATCTACAGGAAACGCGACCAAAGTGAATGTTTGGTTTTGTTTTGTTTGTTTTGTTTTGGAATGAGAAATGTAACCCATTTCTAGAAGGGACAGATTTTTACTCCCTCCAAACCGAGTGTGACTGCGATTTTCTGGTTATTTCAATCAGAATTCCACACTCTGTCGGCTAGGAGCGGTGGATGAAACCCGAAAAACCTGGTTTCCTTGTGACTAAATCAAGCTAAATATCACTCAGGACTCTTTGAGCTCCGTTATTTTCATATATTTCTTATTTATCATGGTTTGTATTGAATTTGATGAGGTTACCTTTTGTTTGGAGGCTAGAATATGGAGTCCAGGGGATGGGAGGAATGGTCATTTTCATGCAGAGCACAGGTTTTGGCTTGTTCCCATTCTCGCTTTCTTTCATTGTTTTGGGTGCCTCAGCCGATTTTTGGTTTCTTTATCGGCAATGTCCTAGGCTTCTTCGGGGTCTGAGTTCTTTTGCCTTCTCCATTCTCTGCATTTTGTATTCTGATGCAATGGAAACAAGAGTGTAGACAGAGTACCAGTATGATATCAAAACACAACAAATTGGAGGTTTATGCTTAGAAATCTACAGGCAACGTGACCAAGATGAATTTTTGTTTTGGAAAATGAAATGTAACCCATATGTAGAAGGGACAGTTTTTCATTCCATACAAAATGAGTGTGACGGCGATGTTGTGCTTAATTCCATCAGAATTCCACAGGCAGTCAGCTGGGAGGGGTAGATCCTACCACAAGCATCAGGTTTACTTGTGCCCAAATCAAGCCCAGTATTGCCAAGGACTCTGATTTCTTTGCTTCTTTTCCAATTTTTCTTATTTATCCGGGTGCAAGAAACCCGAATCACCTGGTTTCGTTGTGGCTAAAGCAAGCCCAATAGCGCTAAGGACACTTTGATTTCTTTGCTTCTTTTCAAATTATTCTTATTGATCATGTGTTGTAGTGAATTTCATGATGTTCCCTATTGTTTTCAGGCTGGAATACGGAGTTCAGAGCATGGGAGGCATTTTCTCTTTCAATCAGGGCACAGGTTTTGGCTGGCTCCCCTTCTTGCTTTCTTTCATTGTTTTGGGTGCCCCAGCCCATGTTTGGGTTCTTGATGGGCAGTTTCCTCAATTGTTTCTGGGTCTGAGTTTGGTTTGCCTTCTTCCTTGCCTGCATGTTGTATTCTGACACCATAAAAACACGACTTTAGACAGAGTATCCATTATTCCAAAACAGAAGCAATTGGCTTGTTATGCTTAGAAATCTACAGGCCACACGACCAAGATGAGTTTTTGTGTTTTGGAAAAAGAAATGGAACTCTTTTGTAGAAAGGACACAGTTGAATTTTCTCCCAAAGGAGTGTGCCTGGGATTTTCCGGTTAATTCCATCAGAATTCCACAGCCAGTTGGCTGGGAGGGGTGGATCCACCCAGAAACATCCGGTTCACTTTGACTAAATCAAGCCCAATATGGTTAAGGACTCTTACATTTCTTTGTTGTGTTTTGTTGTTTTGGTTGTCACCCTTTTCTTCTTTCTCAAGTGTTGTAAGGAATTCTATGATGTGACCTTCTGCTGGAGGGTGGAATAAGGAGTTCAGGGCATGGAGGAAAGTTCTTTTTCAATCAGGGCCCAGGTTTTGGCTTGCTCCCATTCTAGATTTCTGTCATTGTTTTGGGTGCCTCAGCCCATTTTTGGTCTCTTGATCGGCAATTTCCTCAATTTTTTCTGGGTCTGAGTTGGTTTTGCCTTCTTCCTTCCCTACATTTTGTATTCCTTTGCCATAAAAACAAGAGTGTACACAGAGGATCCCTTAGGATATCAGAAACACAACAGATTGGAATTGTATGCTTAGAAATCTACAGGAAACGCGACCAAAGTGAATGTTTGGTTTTGTTTTGTTTGTTTTGTTTTGGAATGAGAAATGTAACCCATTTCTAGAAGGGACAGATTTTTACTCCCTCCAAACCGAGTGTGACTGCGATTTTCTGGTTATTTCAATCAGAATTCCACACTCTGTCGGCTAGGAGCGGTGGATGAAACCCGAAAAACCTGGTTTCCTTGTGACTAAATCAAGCTAAATATCACTCAGGACTCTTTGAGCTCCGTTATTTTCATATATTTCTTATTTATCATGGTTTGTATTGAATTTGATGAGGTTACCTTTTGTTTGGAGGCTAGAATATGGAGTCCAGGGGATGGGAGGAATGGTCATTTTCATGCAGAGCACAGGTTTTGGCTTGTTCCCATTCTCGCTTTCTTTCATTGTTTTGGGTGCCTCAGCCGATTTTTGGTTTCTTTATCGGCAATGTCCTAGGCTTCTTCGGGGTCTGAGTTCTTTTGCCTTCTCCATTCTCTGCATTTTGTATTCTGATGCAATGGAAACAAGAGTGTAGACAGAGTACCAGTATGATATCAAAACACAACAAATTGGAGGTTTATGCTTAGAAATCTACAGGCAACGTGACCAAGATGAATTTTTGTTTTGGAAAATGAAATGTAACCCATATGTAGAAGGGACAGTTTTTCATTCCATACAAAATGAGTGTGACGGCGATGTTGTGCTTAATTCCATCAGAATTCCACAGGCAGTCAGCTGGGAGGGGTAGATCCTACCACAAGCATCAGGTTTACTTGTGCCCAAATCAAGCCCAGTATTGCCAAGGACTCTGATTTCTTTGCTTCTTTTCCAATTTTTCTTATTTATCCGGGTGCAAGAAACCCGAATCACCTGGTTTCGTTGTGGCTAAAGCAAGCCCAATAGCGCTAAGGACACTTTGATTTCTTTGCTTCTTTTCAAATTATTCTTATTGATCATGTGTTGTAGTGAATTTCATGATGTTCCCTATTGTTTTCAGGCTGGAATACGGAGTTCAGAGCATGGGAGGCATTTTCTCTTTCAATCAGGGCACAGGTTTTGGCTGGCTCCCCTTCTTGCTTTCTTTCATTGTTTTGGGTGCCCCAGCCCATGTTTGGGTTCTTGATCGGCAGTTTCCTCAATTGTTTCTGGGTCTGAGTTTGGTTTGCCTTCTTCCTTGCCTGCATGTTGTATTCTGACACCATAAAAACACGACTTTAGACAGAGTATCCATTATTCCAAAACAGAAGCAATTGGCTTGTTATGCTTAGAAATCTACAGGCCACACGACCAAGATGAGTTTTTGTGTTTTGGAAAAAGAAATGGAACTCTTTTGTAGAAAGGACACAGTTGAATTTTCTCCCAAAGGAGTGTGCCTGGGATTTTCCGGTTAATTCCATCAGAATTCCACAGCCAGTTGGCTGGGAGGGGTGGATCCACCCAGAAACATCCGGTTCACTTTGACTAAATCAAGCCCAATATGGTTAAGGACTCTTACATTTCTTTGTTGTGTTTTGTTGTTTTGGTTGTCACCCTTTTCTTCTTTCTCAAGTGTTGTAAGGAATTCTATGATGTGACCTTCTGCTGGAGGGTGGAATAAGGAGTTCAGGGCATGGAGGAAAGTTCTTTTTCAATCAGGGCCCAGGTTTTGGCTTGCTCCCATTCTAGATTTCTGTCATTGTTTTGGGTGCCTCAGCCCATTTTTGGTCTCTTGATCGGCAATTTCCTCAATTTTTTCTGGGTCTGAGTTGGTTTTGCCTTCTTCCTTCCCTACATTTTGTATTCCTTTGCAATAAAAACAAGAGTGTACACAGAGGATCCCTTAGGATATCAGAAACACAACAGATTGGAATTGTATGCTTAGAAATCTACAGGAAACGCGACCAAAGTGAATGTTTGGTTTTGTTTTGTTTGTTTTGTTTTGGAATGAGAAATGTAACCCATTTCTAGAAGGGACAGATTTTTACTCCCTCCAAACCGAGTGTGACTGCGATTTTCTGGTTATTTCAATCAGAATTCCACACTCTGTCGGCTAGGAGCGGTGGATGAAACCCGAAAAACCTGGTTTCCTTGTGACTAAATCAAGCTAAATATCACTCAGGACTCTTTGAGCTCTGTTATTTTCATATATTTCTTATTTATCATGGTTTGTATTGAATTTGATGAGGTTACCTTTTGTTTGGAGGCTAGAATATGGAGTCCAGGGGATGGGAGGAATGGTCATTTTCATGCAGAGCACAGGTTTTGGCTTGTTCCCATTCTCGCTTTCTTTCATTGTTTTGGGTGCCTCAGCCGATTTTTGGTTTCTTTATCGGCAATGTCCTAGGCTTCTTCGGGGTCTGAGTTCTTTTGCCTTCTCCATTCTCTGCATTTTGTATTCTGATGCAATGGAAACAAGAGTGTAGACAGAGTACCAGTATGATATCAAAACACAACAAATTGGAGGTTTATGCTTAGAAATCTACAGGCAACGTGACCAAGATGAATTTTTGTTTTGGAAAATGAAATGTAACCCATATGTAGAAGGGACAGTTTTTCATTCCATACAAAATGAGTGTGACGGCGATGTTGTGCTTAATTCCATCAGAATTCCACAGGCAGTCAGCTGGGAGGGGTAGATCCTACCACAAGCATCAGGTTTACTTGTGCCCAAATCAAGCCCAGTATTGCCAAGGACTCTGATTTCTTTGCTTCTTTTCCAATTTTTCTTATTTATCCGGGTGCAAGAAACCCGAATCACCTGGTTTCGTTGTGGCTAAAGCAAGCCCAATAGCGCTAAGGACACTTTGATTTCTTTGCTTCTTTTCAAATTATTCTTATTGATCATGTGTTGTAGTGAATTTCATGATGTTCCCTATTGTTTTCAGGCTGGAATACGGAGTTCAGAGCATGGGAGGCATTTTCTCTTTCAATCAGGGCACAGGTTTTGGCTGGCTCCCCTTCTTGCTTTCTTTCATTGTTTTGGGTGCCCCAGCCCATGTTTGGGTTCTTGATCGGCAGTTTCCTCAATTGTTTCTGGGTCTGAGTTTGGTTTGCCTTCTTCCTTGCCTGCATGTTGTATTCTGACACCATAAAAACACGACTTTAGACAGAGTATCCATTATTCCAAAACAGAAGCAACTGGCTTGTTATGCTTAGAAATCTACAGGCCACACGACCAAGATGAGTTTTTGTGTTTTGGAAAAAGAAATGGAACTCTTTTGTAGAAAGGACACAGTTGAATTTTCTCCCAAAGGAGTGTGCCTGGGATTTTCCGGTTAATTCCATCAGAATTCCACAGCCAGTTGGCTGGGAGGGGTGGATCCACCCAGAAACATCCGGTTCACTTTGACTAAATCAAGCCCAATATGGTTAAGGACTCTTACATTTCTTTGTTGTGTTTTGTTGTTTTGGTTGTCACCCTTTTCTTCTTTCTCAAGTGTTGTAAGGAATTCTATGATGTGACCTTCTGCTGGAGGGTGGAATAAGGAGTTCAGGGCATGGAGGAAAGTTCTTTTTCAATCAGGGCCCAGGTTTTGGCTTGCTCCCATTCTAGATTTCTGTCATTGTTTTGGGTGCCTCAGCCCATTTTTGGTCTCTTGATCGGCAATTTCCTCAATTTTTTCTGGGTCTGAGTTGGTTTTGCCTTCTTCCTTCCCTACATTTTGTATTCCTTTGCAATAAAAACAAGAGTGTACACAGAGGATCCCTTAGGATATCAGAAACACAACAGATTGGAATTGTATGCTTAGAAATCTACAGGAAACGCGACCAAAGTGAATGTTTGGTTTTGTTTTGTTTGTTTTGTTTTGGAATGAGAAATGTAACCCATTTCTAGAAGGGACAGATTTTTACTCCCTCCAAACCGAGTGTGACTGCGATTTTCTGGTTATTTCAATCAGAATTCCACACTCTGTCGGCTAGGAGCGGTGGATGAAACCCGAAAAACCTGGTTTCCTTGTGACTAAATCAAGCTAAATATCACTCAGGACTCTTTGAGCTCTGTTATTTTCATATATTTCTTATTTATCATGGTTTGTATTGAATTTGATGAGGTTACCTTTTGTTTGGAGGCTAGAATATGGAGTCCAGGGGATGGGAGGAATGGTCATTTTCATGCAGAGCACAGGTTTTGGCTTGTTCCCATTCTCGCTTTCTTTCATTGTTTTGGGTGCCTCAGCCGATTTTTGGTTTCTTTATCGGCAATGTCCTAGGCTTCTTCGGGGTCTGAGTTCTTTTGCCTTCTCCATTCTCTGCATTTTGTATTCTGATGCAATGGAAACAAGAGTGTAGACAGAGTACCAGTATGATATCAAAACACAACAAATTGGAGGTTTATGCTTAGAAATCTACAGGCAACGTGACCAAGATGAATTTTTGTTTTGGAAAATGAAATGTAACCCATATGTAGAAGGGACAGTTTTTCATTCCATACAAAATGAGTGTGACGGCGATGTTGTGCTTAATTCCATCAGAATTCCACAGGCAGTCAGCTGGGAGGGGTAGATCCTACCACAAGCATCAGGTTTACTTGTGCCCAAATCAAGCCCAGTATTGCCAAGGACTCTGATTTCTTTGCTTCTTTTCCAATTTTTCTTATTTATCCGGGTGCAAGAAACCCGAATCACCTGGTTTCGTTGTGGCTAAAGCAAGCCCAATAGCGCTAAGGACACTTTGATTTCTTTGCTTCTTTTCAAATTATTCTTATTGATCATGTGTTGTAGTGAATTTCATGATGTTCCCTATTGTTTTCAGGCTGGAATACGGAGTTCAGAGCATGGGAGGCATTTTCTCTTTCAATCAGGGCACAGGTTTTGGCTGGCTCCCCTTCTTGCTTTCTTTCATTGTTTTGGGTGCCCCAGCCCATGTTTGGGTTCTTGATCGGCAGTTTCCTCAATTGTTTCTGGGTCTGAGTTTGGTTTGCCTTCTTCCTTGCCTGCATGTTGTATTCTGACACCATAAAAACACGACTTTAGACAGAGTATCCATTATTCCAAAACAGAAGCAACTGGCTTGTTATGCTTAGAAATCTACAGGCCACACGACCAAGATGAGTTTTTGTGTTTTGGAAAAAGAAATGGAACTCTTTTGTAGAAAGGACACAGTTGAATTTTCTCCCAAAGGAGTGTGCCTGGGATTTTCCGGTTAATTCCATCAGAATTCCACAGCCAGTTGGCTGGGAGGGGTGGATCCACCCAGAAACATCCGGTTCACTTTGACTAAATCAAGCCCAATATGGTTAAGGACTCTTACATTTCTTTGTTGTGTTTTGTTGTTTTGGTTGTCACCCTTTTCTTCTTTCTCAAGTGTTGTAAGGAATTCTATGATGTGACCTTCTGCTGGAGGGTGGAATAAGGAGTTCAGGGCATGGAGGAAAGTTCTTTTTCAATCAGGGCCCAGGTTTTGGCTTGCTCCCATTCTAGATTTCTGTCATTGTTTTGGGTGCCTCAGCCCATTTTTGGTCTCTTGATCGGCAATTTCCTCAATTTTTTCTGGGCCTGAGTTGGTTTTGCCTTCTTCCTTCCCTACATTTTGTATTCCTTTGCCATAAAAACAAGAGTGTACACAGAGGATCCCTTAGGATATCAGAAACACAACAGATTGGAATTGTATGCTTAGAAATCTACAGGAAACGCGACCAAAGTGAATGTTTGGTTTTGTTTTGTTTGTTTTGTTTTGGAATGAGAAATGTAACCCATTTCTAGAAGGGACAGATTTTTACTCCCTCCAAACCGAGTGTGACTGCGATTTTCTGGTTATTTCAATCAGAATTCCACACTCTGTCGGCTAGGAGCGGTGGATGAAACCCGAAAAACCTGGTTTCCTTGTGACTAAATCAAGCTAAATATCACTCAGGACTCTTTGAGCTCTGTTATTTTCATATATTTCTTATTTATCATGGTTTGTATTGAATTTGATGAGGTTACCTTTTGTTTGGAGGCTAGAATATGGAGTCCAGGGGATGGGAGGAATGGTCATTTTCATGCAGAGCACAGGTTTTGGCTTGTTCCCATTCTCGCTTTCTTTCATTGTTTTGGGTGCCTCAGCCGATTTTTGGTTTCTTTATCGGCAATGTCCTAGGCTTCTTCGGGGTCTGAGTTCTTTTGCCTTCTCCATTCTCTGCATTTTGTATTCTGATGCAATGGAAACAAGAGTGTAGACAGAGTACCAGTATGATATCAAAACACAACAAATTGGAGGTTTATGCTTAGAAATCTACAGGCAACGTGACCAAGATGAATTTTTGTTTTGGAAAATGAAATGTAACCCATATGTAGAAGGGACAGTTTTTCATTCCATACAAAATGAGTGTGACGGCGATGTTGTGCTTAATTCCATCAGAATTCCACAGGCAGTCAGCTGGGAGGGGTAGATCCTACCACAAGCATCAGGTTTACTTGTGCCCAAATCAAGCCCAGTATTGCCAAGGACTCTGATTTCTTTGCTTCTTTTCCAATTTTTCTTATTTATCCGGGTGCAAGAAACCCGAATCACCTGGTTTCGTTGTGGCTAAAGCAAGCCCAATAGCGCTAAGGACACTTTGATTTCTTTGCTTCTTTTCAAATTATTCTTATTGATCATGTGTTGTAGTGAATTTCATGATGTTCCCTATTGTTTTCAGGCTGGAATACGGAGTTCAGAGCATGGGAGGCATTTTCTCTTTCAATCAGGGCACAGGTTTTGGCTGGCTCCCCTTCTTGCTTTCTTTCATTGTTTTGGGTGCCCCAGCCCATGTTTGGGTTCTTGATCGGCAGTTTCCTCAATTGTTTCTGGGTCTGAGTTTGGTTTGCCTTCTTCCTTGCCTGCATGTTGTATTCTGACACCATAAAAACACGACTTTAGACAGAGTATCCATTATTCCAAAACAGAAGCAATTGGCTTGTTATGCTTAGAAATCTACAGGCCACACGACCAAGATGAGTTTTTGTGTTTTGGAAAAAGAAATGGAACTCTTTTGTAGAAAGGACACAGTTGAATTTTCTCCCAAAGGAGTGTGCCTGGGATTTTCCGGTTAATTCCATCAGAATTCCACAGCCAGTTGGCTGGGAGGGGTGGATCCACCCAGAAACATCCGGTTCACTTTGACTAAATCAAGCCCAATATGGTTAAGGACTCTTACATTTCTTTGTTGTGTTTTGTTGTTTTGGTTGTCACCCTTTTCTTCTTTCTCAAGTGTTGTAAGGAATTCTATGATGTGACCTTCTGCTGGAGGGTGGAATAAGGAGTTCAGGGCATGGAGGAAAGTTCTTTTTCAATCAGGGCCCAGGTTTTGGCTTGCTCCCATTCTAGATTTCTGTCATTGTTTTGGGTGCCTCAGCCCATTTTTGGTCTCTTGATCGGCAATTTCCTCAATTTTTTCTGGGTCTGAGTTGGTTTTGCCTTCTTCCTTCCCTACATTTTGTATTCCTTTGCCATAAAAACAAGAGTGTACACAGAGGATCCCTTAGGATATCAGAAACACAACAGATTGGAATTGTATGCTTAGAAATCTACAGGAAACGCGACCAAAGTGAATGTTTGGTTTTGTTTTGTTTGTTTTGTTTTGGAATGAGAAATGTAACCCATTTCTAGAAGGGACAGATTTTTACTCCCTCCAAACCGAGTGTGACTGCGATTTTCTGGTTATTTCAATCAGAATTCCACACTCTGTCGGCTAGGAGCGGTGGATGAAACCCGAAAAACCTGGTTTCCTTGTGACTAAATCAAGCTAAATATCACTCAGGACTCTTTGAGCTCTGTTATTTTCATATATTTCTTATTTATCATGGTTTGTATTGAATTTGATGAGGTTACCTTTTGTTTGGAGGCTAGAATATGGAGTCCAGGGGATGGGAGGAATGGTCATTTTCATGCAGAGCACAGGTTTTGGCTTGTTCCCATTCTCGCTTTCTTTCATTGTTTTGGGTGCCTCAGCCGATTTTTGGTTTCTTTATCGGCAATGTCCTAGGCTTCTTCGGGGTCTGAGTTCTTTTGCCTTCTCCATTCTCTGCATTTTGTATTCTGATGCAATGGAAACAAGAGTGTAGACAGAGTACCAGTATGATATCAAAACACAACAAATTGGAGGTTTATGCTTAGAAATCTACAGGCAACGTGACCAAGATGAATTTTTGTTTTGGAAAATGAAATGTAACCCATATGTAGAAGGGACAGTTTTTCATTCCATACAAAATGAGTGTGACGGCGATGTTGTGCTTAATTCCATCAGAATTCCACAGGCAGTCAGCTGGGAGGGGTAGATCCTACCACAAGCATCAGGTTTACTTGTGCCCAAATCAAGCCCAGTATTGCCAAGGACTCTGATTTCTTTGCTTCTTTTCCAATTTTTCTTATTTATCCGGGTGCAAGAAACCCGAATCACCTGGTTTCGTTGTGGCTAAAGCAAGCCCAATAGCGCTAAGGACACTTTGATTTCTTTGCTTCTTTTCAAATTATTCTTATTGATCATGTGTTGTAGTGAATTTCATGATGTTCCCTATTGTTTTCAGGCTGGAATACGGAGTTCAGAGCATGGGAGGCATTTTCTCTTTCAATCAGGGCACAGGTTTTGGCTGGCTCCCCTTCTTGCTTTCTTTCATTGTTTTGGGTGCCCCAGCCCATGTTTGGGTTCTTGATCGGCAGTTTCCTCAATTGTTTCTGGGTCTGAGTTTGGTTTGCCTTCTTCCTTGCCTGCATGTTGTATTCTGACACCATAAAAACACGACTTTAGACAGAGTATCCATTATTCCAAAACAGAAGCAACTGGCTTGTTATGCTTAGAAATCTACAGGCCACACGACCAAGATGAGTTTTTGTGTTTTGGAAAAAGAAATGGAACTCTTTTGTAGAAAGGACACAGTTGAATTTTCTCCCAAAGGAGTGTGCCTGGGATTTTCCGGTTAATTCAATCAGAATTCCACAGCCAGTTGGCTGGGAGGGGTGGATCCACCCAGAAACATCCGGTTCACTTTGACTAAATCAAGCCCAATATGGTTAAGGACTCTTACATTTCTTTGTTGTGTTTTGTTGTTTTGGTTGTCACCCTTTTCTTCTTTCTCAAGTGTTGTAAGGAATTCTATGATGTGACCTTCTGCTGGAGGGTGGAATAAGGAGTTCAGGGCATGGAGGAAAGTTCTTTTTCAATCAGGGCCCAGGTTTTGGCTTGCTCCCATTCTAGATTTCTGTCATTGTTTTGGGTGCCTCAGCCCATTTTTGGTCTCTTGATCGGCAATTTCCTCAATTTTTTCTGGGCCTGAGTTGGTTTTGCCTTCTTCCTTCCCTACATTTTGTATTCCTTTGCCATAAAAACAAGAGTGTACACAGAGGATCCCTTAGGATATCAGAAACACAACAGATTGGAATTGTATGCTTAGAAATCTACAGGAAACGCGACCAAAGTGAATGTTTGGTTTTGTTTTGTTTGTTTTGTTTTGGAATGAGAAATGTAACCCATTTCTAGAAGGGACAGATTTTTACTCCCTCCAAACCGAGTGTGACTGCGATTTTCTGGTTATTTCAATCAGAATTCCACACTCTGTCGGCTAGGAGCGGTGGATGAAACCCGAAAAACCTGGTTTCCTTGTGACTAAATCAAGCTAAATATCACTCAGGACTCTTTGAGCTCTGTTATTTTCATATATTTCTTATTTATCATGGTTTGTATTGAATTTGATGAGGTTACCTTTTGTTTGGAGGCTAGAATATGGAGTCCAGGGGATGGGAGGAATGGTCATTTTCATGCAGAGCACAGGTTTTGGCTTGTTCCCATTCTCGCTTTCTTTCATTGTTTTGGGTGCCTCAGCCGATTTTTGGTTTCTTTATCGGCAATGTCCTAGGCTTCTTCGGGGTCTGAGTTCTTTTGCCTTCTCCATTCTCTGCATTTTGTATTCTGATGCAATGGAAACAAGAGTGTAGACAGAGTACCAGTATGATATCAAAACACAACAAATTGGAGGTTTATGCTTAGAAATCTACAGGCAACGTGACCAAGATGAATTTTTGTTTTGGAAAATGAAATGTAACCCATATGTAGAAGGGACAGTTTTTCATTCCATACAAAATGAGTGTGACGGCGATGTTGTGCTTAATTCCATCAGAATTCCACAGGCAGTCAGCTGGGAGGGGTAGATCCTACCACAAGCATCAGGTTTACTTGTGCCCAAATCAAGCCCAGTATTGCCAAGGACTCTGATTTCTTTGCTTCTTTTCCAATTTTTCTTATTTATCCGGGTGCAAGAAACCCGAATCACCTGGTTTCGTTGTGGCTAAAGCAAGCCCAATAGCGCTAAGGACACTTTGATTTCTTTGCTTCTTTTCAAATTATTCTTATTGATCATGTGTTGTAGTGAATTTCATGATGTTCCCTATTGTTTTCAGGCTGGAATACGGAGTTCAGAGCATGGGAGGCATTTTCTCTTTCAATCAGGGCACAGGTTTTGGCTGGCTCCCCTTCTTGCTTTCTTTCATTGTTTTGGGTGCCCCAGCCCATGTTTGGGTTCTTGATCGGCAGTTTCCTCAATTGTTTCTGGGTCTGAGTTTGGTTTGCCTTCTTCCTTGCCTGCATGTTGTATTCTGACACCATAAAAACACGACTTTAGACAGAGTATCCATTATTCCAAAACAGAAGCAATTGGCTTGTTATGCTTAGAAATCTACAGGCCACACGACCAAGATGAGTTTTTGTGTTTTGGAAAAAGAAATGGAACTCTTTTGTAGAAAGGACACAGTTGAATTTTCTCCCAAAGGAGTGTGCCTGGGATTTTCCGGTTAATTCCATCAGAATTCCACAGCCAGTTGGCTGGGAGGGGTGGATCCACCCAGAAACATCCGGTTCACTTTGACTAAATCAAGCCCAATATGGTTAAGGACTCTTACATTTCTTTGTTGTGTTTTGTTGTTTTGGTTGTCACCCTTTTCTTCTTTCTCAAGTGTTGTAAGGAATTCTATGATGTGACCTTCTGCTGGAGGGTGGAATAAGGAGTTCAGGGCATGGAGGAAAGTTCTTTTTCAATCAGGGCCCAGGTTTTGGCTTGCTCCCATTCTAGATTTCTGTCATTGTTTTGGGTGCCTCAGCCCATTTTTGGTCTCTTGATCGGCAATTTCCTCAATTTTTTCTGGGTCTGAGTTGGTTTTGCCTTCTTCCTTCCCTACATTTTGTATTCCTTTGCCATAAAAACAAGAGTGTACACAGAGGATCCCTTAGGATATCAGAAACACAACAGATTGGAATTGTATGCTTAGAAATCTACAGGAAACGCGACCAAAGTGAATGTTTGGTTTTGTTTTGTTTGTTTTGTTTTGGAATGAGAAATGTAACCCATTTCTAGAAGGGACAGATTTTTACTCCCTCCAAACCGAGTGTGACTGCGATTTTCTGGTTATTTCAATCAGAATTCCACACTCTGTCGGCTAGGAGCGGTGGATGAAACCCGAAAAACCTGGTTTCCTTGTGACTAAATCAAGCTAAATATCACTCAGGACTCTTTGAGCTCTGTTATTTTCATATATTTCTTATTTATCATGGTTTGTATTGAATTTGATGAGGTTACCTTTTGTTTGGAGGCTAGAATATGGAGTCCAGGGGATGGGAGGAATGGTCATTTTCATGCAGAGCACAGGTTTTGGCTTGTTCCCATTCTCGCTTTCTTTCATTGTTTTGGGTGCCTCAGCCGATTTTTGGTTTCTTTATCGGCAATGTCCTAGGCTTCTTCGGGGTCTGAGTTCTTTTGCCTTCTCCATTCTCTGCATTTTGTATTCTGATGCAATGGAAACAAGAGTGTAGACAGAGTACCAGTATGATATCAAAACACAACAAATTGGAGGTTTATGCTTAGAAATCTACAGGCAACGTGACCAAGATGAATTTTTGTTTTGGAAAATGAAATGTAACCCATATGTAGAAGGGACAGTTTTTCATTCCATACAAAATGAGTGTGACGGCGATGTTGTGCTTAATTCCATCAGAATTCCACAGGCAGTCAGCTGGGAGGGGTAGATCCTACCACAAGCATCAGGTTTACTTGTGCCCAAATCAAGCCCAGTATTGCCAAGGACTCTGATTTCTTTGCTTCTTTTCCAATTTTTCTTATTTATCCGGGTGCAAGAAACCCGAATCACCTGGTTTCGTTGTGGCTAAAGCAAGCCCAATAGCGCTAAGGACACTTTGATTTCTTTGCTTCTTTTCAAATTATTCTTATTGATCATGTGTTGTAGTGAATTTCATGATGTTCCCTATTGTTTTCAGGCTGGAATACGGAGTTCAGAGCATGGGAGGCATTTTCTCTTTCAATCAGGGCACAGGTTTTGGCTGGCTCCCCTTCTTGCTTTCTTTCATTGTTTTGGGTGCCCCAGCCCATGTTTGGGTTCTTGATCGGCAGTTTCCTCAATTGTTTCTGGGTCTGAGTTTGGTTTGCCTTCTTCCTTGCCTGCATGTTGTATTCTGACACCATAAAAACACGACTTTAGACAGAGTATCCATTATTCCAAAACAGAAGCAACTGGCTTGTTATGCTTAGAAATCTACAGGCCACACGACCAAGATGAGTTTTTGTGTTTTGGAAAAAGAAATGGAACTCTTTTGTAGAAAGGACACAGTTGAATTTTCTCCCAAAGGAGTGTGCCTGGGATTTTCCGGTTAATTCCATCAGAATTCCACAGCCAGTTGGCTGGGAGGGGTGGATCCACCCAGAAACATCCGGTTCACTTTGACTAAATCAAGCCCAATATGGTTAAGGACTCTTACATTTCTTTGTTGTGTTTTGTTGTTTTGGTTGTCACCCTTTTCTTCTTTCTCAAGTGTTGTAAGGAATTCTATGATGTGACCTTCTGCTGGAGGGTGGAATAAGGAGTTCAGGGCATGGAGGAAAGTTCTTTTTCAATCAGGGCCCAGGTTTTGGCTTGCTCCCATTCTAGATTTCTGTCATTGTTTTGGGTGCCTCAGCCCATTTTTGGTCTCTTGATCGGCAATTTCCTCAATTTTTTCTGGGTCTGAGTTGGTTTTGCCTTCTTCCTTCCCTACATTTTGTATTCCTTTGCCATAAAAACAAGAGTGTACACAGAGGATCCCTTAGGATATCAGAAACACAACAGATTGGAATTGTATGCTTAGAAATCTACAGGAAACGCGACCAAAGTGAATGTTTGGTTTTGTTTTGTTTGTTTTGTTTTGGAATGAGAAATGTAACCCATTTCTAGAAGGGACAGATTTTTACTCCCTCCAAACCGAGTGTGACTGCGATTTTCTGGTTATTTCAATCAGAATTCCACACTCTGTCGGCTAGGAGCGGTGGATGAAACCCGAAAAACCTGGTTTCCTTGTGACTAAATCAAGCTAAATATCACTCAGGACTCTTTGAGCTCTGTTATTTTCATATATTTCTTATTTATCATGGTTTGTATTGAATTTGATGAGGTTACCTTTTGTTTGGAGGCTAGAATATGGAGTCCAGGGGATGGGAGGAATGGTCATTTTCATGCAGAGCACAGGTTTTGGCTTGTTCCCATTCTCGCTTTCTTTCATTGTTTTGGGTGCCTCAGCCGATTTTTGGTTTCTTTATCGGCAATGTCCTAGGCTTCTTCGGGGTCTGAGTTCTTTTGCCTTCTCCATTCTCTGCATTTTGTATTCTGATGCAATGGAAACAAGAGTGTAGACAGAGTACCAGTATGATATCAAAACACAACAAATTGGAGGTTTATGCTTAGAAATCTACAGGCAACGTGACCAAGATGAATTTTTGTTTTGGAAAATGAAATGTAACCCATATGTAGAAGGGACAGTTTTTCATTCCATACAAAATGAGTGTGACGGCGATGTTGTGCTTAATTCCATCAGAATTCCACAGGCAGTCAGCTGGGAGGGGTAGATCCTACCACAAGCATCAGGTTTACTTGTGCCCAAATCAAGCCCAGTATTGCCAAGGACTCTGATTTCTTTGCTTCTTTTCCAATTTTTCTTATTTATCCGGGTGCAAGAAACCCGAATCACCTGGTTTCGTTGTGGCTAAAGCAAGCCCAATAGCGCTAAGGACACTTTGATTTCTTTGCTTCTTTTCAAATTATTCTTATTGATCATGTGTTGTAGTGAATTTCATGATGTTCCCTATTGTTTTCAGGCTGGAATACGGAGTTCAGAGCATGGGAGGCATTTTCTCTTTCAATCAGGGCACAGGTTTTGGCTGGCTCCCCTTCTTGCTTTCTTTCATTGTTTTGGGTGCCCCAGCCCATGTTTGGGTTCTTGATCGGCAGTTTCCTCAATTGTTTCTGGGTCTGAGTTTGGTTTGCCTTCTTCCTTGCCTGCATGTTGTATTCTGACACCATAAAAACACGACTTTAGACAGAGTATCCATTATTCCAAAACAGAAGCAACTGGCTTGTTATGCTTAGAAATCTACAGGCCACACGACCAAGATGAGTTTTTGTGTTTTGGAAAAAGAAATGGAACTCTTTTGTAGAAAGGACACAGTTGAATTTTCTCCCAAAGGAGTGTGCCTGGGATTTTCCGGTTAATTCAATCAGAATTCCACAGCCAGTTGGCTGGGAGGGGTGGATCCACCCAGAAACATCCGGTTCACTTTGACTAAATCAAGCCCAATATGGTTAAGGACTCTTACATTTCTTTGTTGTGTTTTGTTGTTTTGGTTGTCACCCTTTTCTTCTTTCTCAAGTGTTGTAAGGAATTCTATGATGTGACCTTCTGCTGGAGGGTGGAATAAGGAGTTCAGGGCATGGAGGAAAGTTCTTTTTCAATCAGGGCCCAGGTTTTGGCTTGCTCCCATTCTAGATTTCTGTCATTGTTTTGGGTGCCTCAGCCCATTTTTGGTCTCTTGATCGGCAATTTCCTCAATTTTTTCTGGGCCTGAGTTGGTTTTGCCTTCTTCCTTCCCTACATTTTGTATTCCTTTGCCATAAAAACAAGAGTGTACACAGAGGATCCCTTAGGATATCAGAAATACAACAGATTGGAATTGTATGCTTAGAAATCTACAGGAAACGCGACCAAAGTGAATGTTTGGTTTTGTTTTGTTTGTTTTGTTTTGGAATGAGAAATGTAACCCATTTCTAGAAGGGACAGATTTTTACTCCCTCCAAACCGAGTGTGACTGCGATTTTCTGGTTATTTCAATCAGAATTCCACACTCTGTCGGCTAGGAGCGGTGGATGAAACCCGAAAAACCTGGTTTCCTTGTGACTAAATCAAGCTAAATATCACTCAGGACTCTTTGAGCTCTGTTATTTTCATATATTTCTTATTTATCATGGTTTGTATTGAATTTGATGAGGTTACCTTTTGTTTGGAGGCTAGAATATGGAGTCCAGGGGATGGGAGGAATGGTCATTTTCATGCAGAGCACAGGTTTTGGCTTGTTCCCATTCTCGCTTTCTTTCATTGTTTTGGGTGCCTCAGCCGATTTTTGGTTTCTTTATCGGCAATGTCCTAGGCTTCTTCGGGGTCTGAGTTCTTTTGCCTTCTCCATTCTCTGCATTTTGTATTCTGATGCAATGGAAACAAGAGTGTAGACAGAGTACCAGTATGATATCAAAACACAACAAATTGGAGGTTTATGCTTAGAAATCTACAGGCAACGTGACCAAGATGAATTTTTGTTTTGGAAAATGAAATGTAACCCATATGTAGAAGGGACAGTTTTTCATTCCATACAAAATGAGTGTGACGGCGATGTTGTGCTTAATTCCATCAGAATTCCACAGGCAGTCAGCTGGGAGGGGTAGATCCTACCACAAGCATCAGGTTTACTTGTGCCCAAATCAAGCCCAGTATTGCCAAGGACTCTGATTTCTTTGCTTCTTTTCCAATTTTTCTTATTTATCCGGGTGCAAGAAACCCGAATCACCTGGTTTCGTTGTGGCTAAAGCAAGCCCAATAGCGCTAAGGACACTTTGATTTCTTTGCTTCTTTTCAAATTATTCTTATTGATCATGTGTTGTAGTGAATTTCATGATGTTCCCTATTGTTTTCAGGCTGGAATACGGAGTTCAGAGCATGGGAGGCATTTTCTCTTTCAATCAGGGCACAGGTTTTGGCTGGCTCCCCTTCTTGCTTTCTTTCATTGTTTTGGGTGCCCCAGCCCATGTTTGGGTTCTTGATCGGCAGTTTCCTCAATTGTTTCTGGGTCTGAGTTTGGTTTGCCTTCTTCCTTGCCTGCATGTTGTATTCTGACACCATAAAAACACGACTTTAGACAGAGTATCCATTATTCCAAAACAGAAGCAACTGGCTTGTTATGCTTAGAAATCTACAGGCCACACGACCAAGATGAGTTTTTGTGTTTTGGAAAAAGAAATGGAACTCTTTTGTAGAAAGGACACAGTTGAATTTTCTCCCAAAGGAGTGTGCCTGGGATTTTCCGGTTAATTCAATCAGAATTCCACAGCCAGTTGGCTGGGAGGGGTGGATCCACCCAGAAACATCCGGTTCACTTTGACTAAATCAAGCCCAATATGGTTAAGGACTCTTACATTTCTTTGTTGTGTTTTGTTGTTTTGGTTGTCACCCTTTTCTTCTTTCTCAAGTGTTGTAAGGAATTCTATGATGTGACCTTCTGCTGGAGGGTGGAATAAGGAGTTCAGGGCATGGAGGAAAGTTCTTTTTCAATCAGGGCCCAGGTTTTGGCTTGCTCCCATTCTAGATTTCTGTCATTGTTTTGGGTGCCTCAGCCCATTTTTGGTCTCTTGATCGGCAATTTCCTCAATTTTTTCTGGGCCTGAGTTGGTTTTGCCTTCTTCCTTCCCTACATTTTGTATTCCTTTGCCATAAAAACAAGAGTGTACACAGAGGATCCCTTAGGATATCAGAAACACAACAGATTGGAATTGTATGCTTAGAAATCTACAGGAAACGCGACCAAAGTGAATGTTTGGTTTTGTTTTGTTTGTTTTGTTTTGGAATGAGAAATGTAACCCATTTCTAGAAGGGACAGATTTTTACTCCCTCCAAACCGAGTGTGACTGCGATTTTCTGGTTATTTCAATCAGAATTCCACACTCTGTCGGCTAGGAGCGGTGGATGAAACCCGAAAAACCTGGTTTCCTTGTGACTAAATCAAGCTAAATATCACTCAGGACTCTTTGAGCTCTGTTATTTTCATATATTTCTTATTTATCATGGTTTGTATTGAATTTGATGAGGTTACCTTTTGTTTGGAGGCTAGAATATGGAGTCCAGGGGATGGGAGGAATGGTCATTTTCATGCAGAGCACAGGTTTTGGCTTGTTCCCATTCTCGCTTTCTTTCATTGTTTTGGGTGCCTCAGCCGATTTTTGGTTTCTTTATCGGCAATGTCCTAGGCTTCTTCGGGGTCTGAGTTCTTTTGCCTTCTCCATTCTCTGCATTTTGTATTCTGATGCAATGGAAACAAGAGTGTAGACAGAGTACCAGTATGATATCAAAACACAACAAATTGGAGGTTTATGCTTAGAAATCTACAGGCAACGTGACCAAGATGAATTTTTGTTTTGGAAAATGAAATGTAACCCATATGTAGAAGGGACAGTTTTTCATTCCATACAAAATGAGTGTGACGGCGATGTTGTGCTTAATTCCATCAGAATTCCACAGGCAGTCAGCTGGGAGGGGTAGATCCTACCACAAGCATCAGGTTTACTTGTGCCCAAATCAAGCCCAGTATTGCCAAGGACTCTGATTTCTTTGCTTCTTTTCCAATTTTTCTTATTTATCCGGGTGCAAGAAACCCGAATCACCTGGTTTCGTTGTGGCTAAAGCAAGCCCAATAGCGCTAAGGACACTTTGATTTCTTTGCTTCTTTTCAAATTATTCTTATTGATCATGTGTTGTAGTGAATTTCATGATGTTCCCTATTGTTTTCAGGCTGGAATACGGAGTTCAGAGCATGGGAGGCATTTTCTCTTTCAATCAGGGCACAGGTTTTGGCTGGCTCCCCTTCTTGCTTTCTTTCATTGTTTTGGGTGCCCCAGCCCATGTTTGGGTTCTTGATCGGCAGTTTCCTCAATTGTTTCTGGGTCTGAGTTTGGTTTGCCTTCTTCCTTGCCTGCATGTTGTATTCTGACACCATAAAAACACGACTTTAGACAGAGTATCCATTATTCCAAAACAGAAGCAACTGGCTTGTTATGCTTAGAAATCTACAGGCCACACGACCAAGATGAGTTTTTGTGTTTTGGAAAAAGAAATGGAACTCTTTTGTAGAAAGGACACAGTTGAATTTTCTCCCAAAGGAGTGTGCCTGGGATTTTCCGGTTAATTCCATCAGAATTCCACAGCCAGTTGGCTGGGAGGGGTGGATCCACCCAGAAACATCCGGTTCACTTTGACTAAATCAAGCCCAATATGGTTAAGGACTCTTACATTTCTTTGTTGTGTTTTGTTGTTTTGGTTGTCACCCTTTTCTTCTTTCTCAAGTGTTGTAAGGAATTCTATGATGTGACCTTCTGCTGGAGGGTGGAATAAGGAGTTCAGGGCATGGAGGAAAGTTCTTTTTCAATCAGGGCCCAGGTTTTGGCTTGCTCCCATTCTAGATTTCTGTCATTGTTTTGGGTGCCTCAGCCCATTTTTGGTCTCTTGATCGGCAATTTCCTCAATTTTTTCTGGGTCTGAGTTGGTTTTGCCTTCTTCCTTCCCTACATTTTGTATTCCTTTGCCATAAAAACAAGAGTGTACACAGAGGATCCCTTAGGATATCAGAAACACAACAGATTGGAATTGTATGCTTAGAAATCTACAGGAAACGCGACCAAAGTGAATGTTTGGTTTTGTTTTGTTTGTTTTGTTTTGGAATGAGAAATGTAACCCATTTCTAGAAGGGACAGATTTTTACTCCCTCCAAACCGAGTGTGACTGCGATTTTCTGGTTATTTCAATCAGAATTCCACACTCTGTCGGCTAGGAGCGGTGGATGAAACCCGAAAAACCTGGTTTCCTTGTGACTAAATCAAGCTAAATATCACTCAGGACTCTTTGAGCTCTGTTATTTTCATATATTTCTTATTTATCATGGTTTGTATTGAATTTGATGAGGTTACCTTTTGTTTGGAGGCTAGAATATGGAGTCCAGGGGATGGGAGGAATGGTCATTTTCATGCAGAGCACAGGTTTTGGCTTGTTCCCATTCTCGCTTTCTTTCATTGTTTTGGGTGCCTCAGCCGATTTTTGGTTTCTTTATCGGCAATGTCCTAGGCTTCTTCGGGGTCTGAGTTCTTTTGCCTTCTCCATTCTCTGCATTTTGTATTCTGATGCAATGGAAACAAGAGTGTAGACAGAGTACCAGTATGATATCAAAACACAACAAATTGGAGGTTTATGCTTAGAAATCTACAGGCAACGTGACCAAGATGAATTTTTGTTTTGGAAAATGAAATGTAACCCATATGTAGAAGGGACAGTTTTTCATTCCATACAAAATGAGTGTGACGGCGATGTTGTGCTTAATTCCATCAGAATTCCACAGGCAGTCAGCTGGGAGGGGTAGATCCTACCACAAGCATCAGGTTTACTTGTGCCCAAATCAAGCCCAGTATTGCCAAGGACTCTGATTTCTTTGCTTCTTTTCCAATTTTTCTTATTTATCCGGGTGCAAGAAACCCGAATCACCTGGTTTCGTTGTGGCTAAAGCAAGCCCAATAGCGCTAAGGACACTTTGATTTCTTTGCTTCTTTTCAAATTATTCTTATTGATCATGTGTTGTAGTGAATTTCATGATGTTCCCTATTGTTTTCAGGCTGGAATACGGAGTTCAGAGCATGGGAGGCATTTTCTCTTTCAATCAGGGCACAGGTTTTGGCTGGCTCCCCTTCTTGCTTTCTTTCATTGTTTTGGGTGCCCCAGCCCATGTTTGGGTTCTTGATCGGCAGTTTCCTCAATTGTTTCTGGGTCTGAGTTTGGTTTGCCTTCTTCCTTGCCTGCATGTTGTATTCTGACACCATAAAAACACGACTTTAGACAGAGTATCCATTATTCCAAAACAGAAGCAACTGGCTTGTTATGCTTAGAAATCTACAGGCCACACGACCAAGATGAGTTTTTGTGTTTTGGAAAAAGAAATGGAACTCTTTTGTAGAAAGGACACAGTTGAATTTTCTCCCAAAGGAGTGTGCCTGGGATTTTCTGGTTAATTCCATCAGAATTCCACAGCCAGTTGGCTGGGAGGGGTGGATCCACCCAGAAACATCCGGTTCACTTTGACTAAATCAAGCCCAATATGGTTAAGGACTCTTACATTTCTTTGTTGTGTTTTGTTGTTTTGGTTGTCACCCTTTTCTTCTTTCTCAAGTGTTGTAAGGAATTCTATGATGTGACCTTCTGCTGGAGGGTGGAATAAGGAGTTCAGGGCATGGAGGAAAGTTCTTTTTCAATCAGGGCCCAGGTTTTGGCTTGCTCCCATTCTAGATTTCTGTCATTGTTTTGGGTGCCTCAGCCCATTTTTGGTCTCTTGATCGGCAATTTCCTCAATTTTTTCTGGGTCTGAGTTGGTTTTGCCTTCTTCCTTCCCTACATTTTGTATTCCTTTGCAATAAAAACAAGAGTGTACACAGAGGATCCCTTAGGATATCAGAAACACAACAGATTGGAATTGTATGCTTAGAAATCTACAGGAAACGCGACCAAAGTGAATGTTTGGTTTTGTTTTGTTTGTTTTGTTTTGGAATGAGAAATGTAACCCATTTCTAGAAGGGACAGATTTTTACTCCCTCCAAACCGAGTGTGACTGCGATTTTCTGGTTATTTCAATCAGAATTCCACACTCTGTCGGCTAGGAGCGGTGGATGAAACCCGAAAAACCTGGTTTCCTTGTGACTAAATCAAGCTAAATATCACTCAGGACTCTTTGAGCTCTGTTATTTTCATATATTTCTTATTTATCATGGTTTGTATTGAATTTGATGAGGTTACCTTTTGTTTGGAGGCTAGAATATGGAGTCCAGGGGATGGGAGGAATGGTCATTTTCATGCAGAGCACAGGTTTTGGCTTGTTCCCATTCTCGCTTTCTTTCATTGTTTTGGGTGCCTCAGCCGATTTTTGGTTTCTTTATCGGCAATGTCCTAGGCTTCTTCGGGGTCTGAGTTCTTTTGCCTTCTCCATTCTCTGCATTTTGTATTCTGATGCAATGGAAACAAGAGTGTAGACAGAGTACCAGTATGATATCAAAACACAACAAATTGGAGGTTTATGCTTAGAAATCTACAGGCAACGTGACCAAGATGAATTTTTGTTTTGGAAAATGAAATGTAACCCATATGTAGAAGGGACAGTTTTTCATTCCATACAAAATGAGTGTGACGGCGATGTTGTGCTTAATTCCATCAGAATTCCACAGGCAGTCAGCTGGGAGGGGTAGATCCTACCACAAGCATCAGGTTTACTTGTGCCCAAATCAAGCCCAGTATTGCCAAGGACTCTGATTTCTTTGCTTCTTTTCCAATTTTTCTTATTTATCCGGGTGCAAGAAACCCGAATCACCTGGTTTCGTTGTGGCTAAAGCAAGCCCAATAGCGCTAAGGACACTTTGATTTCTTTGCTTCTTTTCAAATTATTCTTATTGATCATGTGTTGTAGTGAATTTCATGATGTTCCCTATTGTTTTCAGGCTGGAATACGGAGTTCAGAGCATGGGAGGCATTTTCTCTTTCAATCAGGGCACAGGTTTTGGCTGGCTCCCCTTCTTGCTTTCTTTCATTGTTTTGGGTGCCCCAGCCCATGTTTGGGTTCTTGATCGGCAGTTTCCTCAATTGTTTCTGGGTCTGAGTTTGGTTTGCCTTCTTCCTTGCCTGCATGTTGTATTCTGACACCATAAAAACACGACTTTAGACAGAGTATCCATTATTCCAAAACAGAAGCAATTGGCTTGTTATGCTTAGAAATCTACAGGCCACACGACCAAGATGAGTTTTTGTGTTTTGGAAAAAGAAATGGAACTCTTTTGTAGAAAGGACACAGTTGAATTTTCTCCCAAAGGAGTGTGCCTGGGATTTTCCGGTTAATTCCATCAGAATTCCACAGCCAGTTGGCTGGGAGGGGTGGATCCACCCAGAAACATCCGGTTCACTTTGACTAAATCAAGCCCAATATGGTTAAGGACTCTTACATTTCTTTGTTGTGTTTTGTTGTTTTGGTTGTCACCCTTTTCTTCTTTCTCAAGTGTTGTAAGGAATTCTATGATGTGACCTTCTGCTGGAGGGTGGAATAAGGAGTTCAGGGCATGGAGGAAAGTTCTTTTTCAATCAGGGCCCAGGTTTTGGCTTGCTCCCATTCTAGATTTCTGTCATTGTTTTGGGTGCCTCAGCCCATTTTTGGTCTCTTGATCGGCAATTTCCTCAATTTTTTCTGGGTCTGAGTTGGTTTTGCCTTCTTCCTTCCCTACATTTTGTATTCCTTTGCCATAAAAACAAGAGTGTACACAGAGGATCCCTTAGGATATCAGAAACACAACAGATCGGAATTGTATGCTTAGAAATCTACAGGAAACGCGACCAAAGTGAATGTTTGGTTTTGTTTTGTTTGTTTTGTTTTGGAATGAGAAATGTAACCCATTTCTAGAAGGGACAGATTTTTACTCCCTCCAAACCGAGTGTGACTGCGATTTTCTGGTTATTTCAATCAGAATTCCACACTCTGTCGGCTAGGAGCGGTGGATGAAACCCGAAAAACCTGGTTTCCTTGTGACTAAATCAAGCTAAATATCACTCAGGACTCTTTGAGCTCTGTTATTTTCATATATTTCTTATTTATCATGGTTTGTATTGAATTTGATGAGGTTACCTTTTGTTTGGAGGCTAGAATATGGAGTCCAGGGGATGGGAGGAATGGTCATTTTCATGCAGAGCACAGGTTTTGGCTTGTTCCCATTCTCGCTTTCTTTCATTGTTTTGGGTGCCTCAGCCGATTTTTGGTTTCTTTATCGGCAATGTCCTAGGCTTCTTCGGGGTCTGAGTTCTTTTGCCTTCTCCATTCTCTGCATTTTGTATTCTGATGCAATGGAAACAAGAGTGTAGACAGAGTACCAGTATGATATCAAAACACAACAAATTGGAGGTTTATGCTTAGAAATCTACAGGCAACGTGACCAAGATGAATTTTTGTTTTGGAAAATGAAATGTAACCCATATGTAGAAGGGACAGTTTTTCATTCCATACAAAATGAGTGTGACGGCGATGTTGTGCTTAATTCCATCAGAATTCCACAGGCAGTCAGCTGGGAGGGGTAGATCCTACCACAAGCATCAGGTTTACTTGTGCCCAAATCAAGCCCAGTATTGCCAAGGACTCTGATTTCTTTGCTTCTTTTCCAATTTTTCTTATTTATCCGGGTGCAAGAAACCCGAATCACCTGGTTTCGTTGTGGCTAAAGCAAGCCCAATAGCGCTAAGGACACTTTGATTTCTTTGCTTCTTTTCAAATTATTCTTATTGATCATGTGTTGTAGTGAATTTCATGATGTTCCCTATTGTTTTCAGGCTGGAATACGGAGTTCAGAGCATGGGAGGCATTTTCTCTTTCAATCAGGGCACAGGTTTTGGCTGGCTCCCCTTCTTGCTTTCTTTCATTGTTTTGGGTGCCCCAGCCCATGTTTGGGTTCTTGATCGGCAGTTTCCTCAATTGTTTCTGGGTCTGAGTTTGGTTTGCCTTCTTCCTTGCCTGCATGTTGTATTCTGACACCATAAAAACACGACTTTAGACAGAGTATCCATTATTCCAAAACAGAAGCAACTGGCTTGTTATGCTTAGAAATCTACAGGCCACACGACCAAGATGAGTTTTTGTGTTTTGGAAAAAGAAATGGAACTCTTTTGTAGAAAGGACACAGTTGAATTTTCTCCCAAAGGAGTGTGCCTGGGATTTTCCGGTTAATTCAATCAGAATTCCACAGCCAGTTGGCTGGGAGGGGTGGATCCACCCAGAAACATCCGGTTCACTTTGACTAAATCAAGCCCAATATGGTTAAGGACTCTTACATTTCTTTGTTGTGTTTTGTTGTTTTGGTTGTCACCCTTTTCTTCTTTCTCAAGTGTTGTAAGGAATTCTCTGATGTGACCTTCTGCTGGAGGGTGGAATAAGGAGTTCAGGGCATGGAGGAAAGTTCTTTTTCAATCAGGGCCCAGGTTTTGGCTTGCTCCCATTCTAGATTTCTGTCATTGTTTTGGGTGCCTCAGCCCATTTTTGGTCTCTTGATCGGCAATTTCCTCAATTTTTTCTGGGCCTGAGTTGGTTTTGCCTTCTTCCTTCCCTACATTTTGTATTCCTTTGCCATAAAAACAAGAGTGTACACAGAGGATCCCTTAGGATATCAGAAACACAACAGATTGGAATTGTATGCTTAGAAATCTACAGGAAACGCGACCAAAGTGAATGTTTGGTTTTGTTTTGTTTGTTTTGTTTTGGAATGAGAAATGTAACCCATTTCTAGAAGGGACAGATTTTTACTCCCTCCAAACCGAGTGTGACTGCGATTTTCTGGTTATTTCAATCAGAATTCCACACTCTGTCGGCTAGGAGCGGTGGATGAAACCCGAAAAACCTGGTTTCCTTGTGACTAAATCAAGCTAAATATCACTCAGGACTCTTTGAGCTCTGTTATTTTCATATATTTCTTATTTATCATGGTTTGTATTGAATTTGATGAGGTTACCTTTTGTTTGGAGGCTAGAATATGGAGTCCAGGGGATGGGAGGAATGGTCATTTTCATGCAGAGCACAGGTTTTGGCTTGTTCCCATTCTCGCTTTCTTTCATTGTTTTGGGTGCCTCAGCCGATTTTTGGTTTCTTTATCGGCAATGTCCTAGGCTTCTTCGGGGTCTGAGTTCTTTTGCCTTCTCCATTCTCTGCATTTTGTATTCTGATGCAATGGAAACAAGAGTGTAGACAGAGTACCAGTATGATATCAAAACACAACAAATTGGAGGTTTATGCTTAGAAATCTACAGGCAACGTGACCAAGATGAATTTTTGTTTTGGAAAATGAAATGTAACCCATATGTAGAAGGGACAGTTTTTCATTCCATACAAAATGAGTGTGACGGCGATGTTGTGCTTAATTCCATCAGAATTCCACAGGCAGTCAGCTGGGAGGGGTAGATCCTACCACAAGCATCAGGTTTACTTGTGCCCAAATCAAGCCCAGTATTGCCAAGGACTCTGATTTCTTTGCTTCTTTTCCAATTTTTCTTATTTATCCGGGTGCAAGAAACCCGAATCACCTGGTTTCGTTGTGGCTAAAGCAAGCCCAATAGCGCTAAGGACACTTTGATTTCTTTGCTTCTTTTCAAATTATTCTTATTGATCATGTGTTGTAGTGAATTTCATGATGTTCCCTATTGTTTTCAGGCTGGAATACGGAGTTCAGAGCATGGGAGGCATTTTCTCTTTCAATCAGGGCACAGGTTTTGGCTGGCTCCCCTTCTTGCTTTCTTTCATTGTTTTGGGTGCCCCAGCCCATGTTTGGGTTCTTGATCGGCAGTTTCCTCAATTGTTTCTGGGTCTGAGTTTGGTTTGCCTTCTTCCTTGCCTGCATGTTGTATTCTGACACCATAAAAACACGACTTTAGACAGAGTATCCATTATTCCAAAACAGAAGCAACTGGCTTGTTATGCTTAGAAATCTACAGGCCACACGACCAAGATGAGTTTTTGTGTTTTGGAAAAAGAAATGGAACTCTTTTGTAGAAAGGACACAGTTGAATTTTCTCCCAAAGGAGTGTGCCTGGGATTTTCCGGTTAATTCCATCAGAATTCCACAGCCAGTTGGCTGGGAGGGGTGGATCCACCCAGAAACATCCGGTTCACTTTGACTAAATCAAGCCCAATATGGTTAAGGACTCTTACATTTCTTTGTTGTGTTTTGTTGTTTTGGTTGTCACCCTTTTCTTCTTTCTCAAGTGTTGTAAGGAATTCTATGATGTGACCTTCTGCTGGAGGGTGGAATAAGGAGTTCAGGGCATGGAGGAAAGTTCTTTTTCAATCAGGGCCCAGGTTTTGGCTTGCTCCCATTCTAGATTTCTATCATTGTTTTGGGTGCCTCAGCCCATTTTTGGTCTCTTGATCGGCAATTTCCTCAATTTTTTCTGGGTCTGAGTTGGTTTTGCCTTCTTCCTTCCCTACATTTTGTATTCCTTTGCAATAAAAACAAGAGTGTACACAGAGGATCCCTTAGGATATCAGAAACACAACAGATTGGAATTGTATGCTTAGAAATCTACAGGAAACGCGACCAAAGTGAATGTTTGGTTTTGTTTTGTTTGTTTTGTTTTGGAATGAGAAATGTAACCCATTTCTAGAAGGGACAGATTTTTACTCCCTCCAAACCGAGTGTGACTGCGATTTTCTGGTTATTTCAATCAGAATTCCACACTCTGTTGGCTAGGAGCGGTGGATGAAACCCGAAAAACCTGGTTTCCTTGTGACTAAATCAAGCTAAATATCACTCAGGACTCTTTGAGCTCTGTTATTTTCATATATTTCTTATTTATCATGGTTTGTATTGAATTTGATGAGGTTACCTTTTGTTTGGAGGCTAGAATATGGAGTCCAGGGGATGGGAGGAATGGTCATTTTCATGCAGAGCACAGGTTTTGGCTTGTTCCCATTCTCGCTTTCTTTCATTGTTTTGGGTGCCTCAGCCGATTTTTGGTTTCTTTATCGGCAATGTCCTAGGCTTCTTCGGGGTCTGAGTTCTTTTGCCTTCTCCATTCTCTGCATTTTGTATTCTGATGCAATGGAAACAAGAGTGTAGACAGAGTACCAGTATGATATCAAAACACAACAAATTGGAGGTTTATGCTTAGAAATCTACAGGCAACGTGACCAAGATGAATTTTTGTTTTGGAAAATGAAATGTAACCCATATGTAGAAGGGACAGTTTTTCATTCCATACAAAATGAGTGTGACGGCGATGTTGTGCTTAATTCCATCAGAATTCCACAGGCAGTCAGCTGGGAGGGGTAGATCCTACCACAAGCATCAGGTTTACTTGTGCCCAAATCAAGCCCAGTATTGCCAAGGACTCTGATTTCTTTGCTTCTTTTCCAATTTTTCTTATTTATCCGGGTGCAAGAAACCCGAATCACCTGGTTTCGTTGTGGCTAAAGCAAGCCCAATAGCGCTAAGGACACTTTGATTTCTTTGCTTCTTTTCAAATTATTCTTATTGATCATGTGTTGTAGTGAATTTCATGATGTTCCCTATTGTTTTCAGGCTGGAATACGGAGTTCAGAGCATGGGAGGCATTTTCTCTTTCAATCAGGGCACAGGTTTTGGCTGGCTCCCCTTCTTGCTTTCTTTCATTGTTTTGGGTGCCCCAGCCCATGTTTGGGTTCTTGATCGGCAGTTTCCTCAATTGTTTCTGGGTCTGAGTTTGGTTTGCCTTCTTCCTTGCCTGCATGTTGTATTCTGACACCATAAAAACACGACTTTAGACAGAGTATCCATTATTCCAAAACAGAAGCAATTGGCTTGTTATGCTTAGAAATCTACAGGCCACACGACCAAGATGAGTTTTTGTGTTTTGGAAAAAGAAATGGAACTCTTTTGTAGAAAGGACACAGTTGAATTTTCTCCCAAAGGAGTGTGCCTGGGATTTTCCGGTTAATTCCATCAGAATTCCACAGCCAGTTGGCTGGGAGGGGTGGATCCACCCAGAAACATCCGGTTCACTTTGACTAAATCAAGCCCAATATGGTTAAGGACTCTTACATTTCTTTGTTGTGTTTTGTTGTTTTGGTTGTCACCCTTTTCTTCTTTCTCAAGTGTTGTAAGGAATTCTATGATGTGACCTTCTGCTGGAGGGTGGAATAAGGAGTTCAGGGCATGGAGGAAAGTTCTTTTTCAATCAGGGCCCAGGTTTTGGCTTGCTCCCATTCTAGATTTCTGTCATTGTTTTGGGTGCCTCAGCCCATTTTTGGTCTCTTGATCGGCAATTTCCTCAATTTTTTCTGGGTCTGAGTTGGTTTTGCCTTCTTCCTTCCCTACATTTTGTATTCCTTTGCAATAAAAACAAGAGTGTACACAGAGGATCCCTTAGGATATCAGAAACACAACAGATTGGAATTGTATGCTTAGAAATCTACAGGAAACGCGACCAAAGTGAATGTTTGGTTTTGTTTTGTTTGTTTTGTTTTGGAATGAGAAATGTAACCCATTTCTAGAAGGGACAGATTTTTACTCCCTCCAAACCGAGTGTGACTGCGATTTTCTGGTTATTTCAATCAGAATTCCACACTCTGTCGGCTAGGAGCGGTGGATGAAACCCGAAAAACCTGGTTTCCTTGTGACTAAATCAAGCTAAATATCACTCAGGACTCTTTGAGCTCTGTTATTTTCATATATTTCTTATTTATCATGGTTTGTATTGAATTTGATGAGGTTACCTTTTGTTTGGAGGCTAGAATATGGAGTCCAGGGGATGGGAGGAATGGTCATTTTCATGCAGAGCACAGGTTTTGGCTTGTTCCCATTCTCGCTTTCTTTCATTGTTTTGGGTGCCTCAGCCGATTTTTGGTTTCTTTATCGGCAATGTCCTAGGCTTCTTCGGGGTCTGAGTTCTTTTGCCTTCTCCATTCTCTGCATTTTGTATTCTGATGCAATGGAAACAAGAGTGTAGACAGAGTACCAGTATGATATCAAAACACAACAAATTGGAGGTTTATGCTTAGAAATCTACAGGCAACGTGACCAAGATGAATTTTTGTTTTGGAAAATGAAATGTAACCCATATGTAGAAGGGACAGTTTTTCATTCCATACAAAATGAGTGTGACGGCGATGTTGTGCTTAATTCCATCAGAATTCCACAGGCAGTCAGCTGGGAGGGGTAGATCCTACCACAAGCATCAGGTTTACTTGTGCCCAAATCAAGCCCAGTATTGCCAAGGACTCTGATTTCTTTGCTTCTTTTCCAATTTTTCTTATTTATCCGGGTGCAAGAAACCCGAATCACCTGGTTTCGTTGTGGCTAAAGCAAGCCCAATAGCGCTAAGGACACTTTGATTTCTTTGCTTCTTTTCAAATTATTCTTATTGATCATGTGTTGTAGTGAATTTCATGATGTTCCCTATTGTTTTCAGGCTGGAATACGGAGTTCAGAGCATGGGAGGCATTTTCTCTTTCAATCAGGGCACAGGTTTTGGCTGGCTCCCCTTCTTGCTTTCTTTCATTGTTTTGGGTGCCCCAGCCCATGTTTGGGTTCTTGATCGGCAGTTTCCTCAATTGTTTCTGGGTCTGAGTTTGGTTTGCCTTCTTCCTTGCCTGCATGTTGTATTCTGACACCATAAAAACATGACTTTAGACAGAGTATCCATTATTCCAAAACAGAAGCAACTGGCTTGTTATGCTTAGAAATCTACAGGCCACACGACCAAGATGAGTTTTTGTGTTTTGGAAAAAGAAATGGAACTCTTTTGTAGAAAGGACACAGTTGAATTTTCTCCCAAAGGAGTGTGCCTGGGATTTTCCGGTTAATTCAATCAGAATTCCACAGCCAGTTGGCTGGGAGGGGTGGATCCACCCAGAAACATCCGGTTCACTTTGACTAAATCAAGCCCAATATGGTTAAGGACTCTTACATTTCTTTGTTGTGTTTTGTTGTTTTGGTTGTCACCCTTTTCTTCTTTCTCAAGTGTTGTAAGGAATTCTATGATGTGACCTTCTGCTGGAGGGTGGAATAAGGAGTTCAGGGCATGGAGGAAAGTTCTTTTTCAATCAGGGCCCAGGTTTTGGCTTGCTCCCATTCTAGATTTCTGTCATTGTTTTGGGTGCCTCAGCCCATTTTTGGTCTCTTGATCGGCAATTTCCTCAATTTTTTCTGGGCCTGAGTTGGTTTTGCCTTCTTCCTTCCCTACATTTTGTATTCCTTTGCCATAAAAACAAGAGTGTACACAGAGGATCCCTTAGGATATCAGAAACACAACAGATTGGAATTGTATGCTTAGAAATCTACAGGAAACGCGACCAAAGTGAATGTTTGGTTTTGTTTTGTTTGTTTTGTTTTGGAATGAGAAATGTAACCCATTTCTAGAAGGGACAGATTTTTACTCCCTCCAAACCGAGTGTGACTGCGATTTTCTGGTTATTTCAATCAGAATTCCACACTCTGTCGGCTAGGAGCGGTGGATGAAACCCGAAAAACCTGGTTTCCTTGTGACTAAATCAAGCTAAATATCACTCAGGACTCTTTGAGCTCTGTTATTTTCATATATTTCTTATTTATCATGGTTTGTATTGAATTTGATGAGGTTACCTTTTGTTTGGAGGCTAGAATATGGAGTCCAGGGGATGGGAGGAATGGTCATTTTCATGCAGAGCACAGGTTTTGGCTTGTTCCCATTCTCGCTTTCTTTCATTGTTTTGGGTGCCTCAGCCGATTTTTGGTTTCTTTATCGGCAATGTCCTAGGCTTCTTCGGGGTCTGAGTTCTTTTGCCTTCTCCATTCTCTGCATTTTGTATTCTGATGCAATGGAAACAAGAGTGTAGACAGAGTACCAGTATGATATCAAAACACAACAAATTGGAGGTTTATGCTTAGAAATCTACAGGCAACGTGACCAAGATGAATTTTTGTTTTGGAAAATGAAATGTAACCCATATGTAGAAGGGACAGTTTTTCATTCCATACAAAATGAGTGTGACGGCGATGTTGTGCTTAATTCCATCAGAATTCCACAGGCAGTCAGCTGGGAGGGGTAGATCCTACCACAATCATCAGGTTTACTTGTGCCCAAATCAAGCCCAGTATTGCCAAGGACTCTGATTTCTTTGCTTCTTTTCCAATTTTTCTTATTTATCCGGGTGCAAGAAACCCGAATCACCTGGTTTCGTTGTGGCTAATGCAAGCCCAATAGCGCTAAGGACACTTTGATTTCTTTGCTTCTTTTCAAATTATTCTTATTGATCATGTGTTGTAGTGAATTTCATGATGTTCCCTATTGTTTTCAGGCTGGAATACGGAGTTCAGAGCATGGGAGGCATTTTCTCTTTCAATCAGGGCACAGGTTTTGGCTGGCTCCCCTTCTTGCTTTCTTTCATTGTTTTGGGTGCCCCAGCCCATGTTTGGGTTCTTGATCGGCAGTTTCCTCAATTGTTTCTGGGTCTGAGTTTGGTTTGCCTTCTTCCTTGCCTGCATGTTGTATTCTGACACCATAAAAACACGACTTTAGACAGAGTATCCATTATTCCAAAACAGAAGCAACTGGCTTGTTATGCTTAGAAATCTACAGGCCACACGACCAAGATGAGTTTTTGTGTTTTGGAAAAAGAAATGGAACTCTTTTGTAGAAAGGACACAGTTGAATTTTCTCCCAAAGGAGTGTGCCTGGGATTTTCCGGTTAATTCCATCAGAATTCCACAGCCAGTTGGCTGGGAGGGGTGGATCCACCCAGAAACATCCGGTTCACTTTGACTAAATCAAGCCCAATATGGTTAAGGACTCTTACATTTCTTTGTTGTGTTTTGTTGTTTTGGTTGTCACCCTTTTCTTCTTTCTCAAGTGTTGTAAGGAATTCTATGATGTGACCTTCTGCTGGAGGGTGGAATAAGGAGTTCAGGGCATGGAGGAAAGTTCTTTTTCAATCAGGGCCCAGGTTTTGGCTTGCTCCCATTCTAGATTTCTGTCATTGTTTTGGGTGCCTCAGCCCATTTTTGGTCTCTTGATCGGCAATTTCCTCAATTTTTTCTGGGCCTGAGTTGGTTTTGCCTTCTTCCTTCCCTACATTTTGTATTCCTTTGCCATAAAAACAAGAGTGTACACAGAGGATCCCTTAGGATATCAGAAACACAACAGATTGGAATTGTATGCTTAGAAATCTACAGGAAACGCGACCAAAGTGAATGTTTGGTTTTGTTTTGTTTGTTTTGTTTTGGAATGAGAAATGTAACCCATTTCTAGAAGGGACAGATTTTTACTCCCTCCAAACCGAGTGTGACTGCGATTTTCTGGTTATTTCAATCAGAATTCCACACTCTGTCGGCTAGGAGCGGTGGATGAAACCCGAAAAACCTGGTTTCCTTGTGACTAAATCAAGCTAAATATCACTCAGGACTCTTTGAGCTCTGTTATTTTCATATATTTCTTATTTATCATGGTTTGTATTGAATTTGATGAGGTTACCTTTTGTTTGGAGGCTAGAATATGGAGTCCAGGGGATGGGAGGAATGGTCATTTTCATGCAGAGCACAGGTTTTGGCTTGTTCCCATTCTCGCTTTCTTTCATTGTTTTGGGTGCCTCAGCCGATTTTTGGTTTCTTTATCGGCAATGTCCTAGGCTTCTTCGGGGTCTGAGTTCTTTTGCCTTCTCCATTCTCTGCATTTTGTATTCTGATGCAATGGAAACAAGAGTGTAGACAGAGTACCAGTATGATATCAAAACACAACAAATTGGAGGTTTATGCTTAGAAATCTACAGGCAACGTGACCAAGATGAATTTTTGTTTTGGAAAATGAAATGTAACCCATATGTAGAAGGGACAGTTTTTCATTCCATACAAAATGAGTGTGACGGCGATGTTGTGCTTAATTCCATCAGAATTCCACAGGCAGTCAGCTGGGAGGGGTAGATCCTACCACAAGCATCAGGTTTACTTGTGCCCAAATCAAGCCCAGTATTGCCAAGGACTCTGATTTCTTTGCTTCTTTTCCAATTTTTCTTATTTATCCGGGTGCAAGAAACCCGAATCACCTGGTTTCGTTGTGGCTAAAGCAAGCCCAATAGCGCTAAGGACACTTTGATTTCTTTGCTTCTTTTCAAATTATTCTTATTGATCATGTGTTGTAGTGAATTTCATGATGTTCCCTATTGTTTTCAGGCTGGAATACGGAGTTCAGAGCATGGGAGGCATTTTCTCTTTCAATCAGGGCACAGGTTTTGGCTGGCTCCCCTTCTTGCTTTCTTTCATTGTTTTGGGTGCCCCAGCCCATGTTTGGGTTCTTGATCGGCAGTTTCCTCAATTGTTTCTGGGTCTGAGTTTGGTTTGCCTTCTTCCTTGCCTGCATGTTGTATTCTGACACCATAAAAACACGACTTTAGACAGAGTATCCATTATTCCAAAACAGAAGCAACTGGCTTGTTATGCTTAGAAATCTACAGGCCACACGACCAAGATGAGTTTTTGTGTTTTGGAAAAAGAAATGGAACTCTTTTGTAGAAAGGACACAGTTGAATTTTCTCCCAAAGGAGTGTGCCTGGGATTTTCCGGTTAATTCCATCAGAATTCCACAGCCAGTTGGCTGGGAGGGGTGGATCCACCCAGAAACATCCGGTTCACTTTGACTAAATCAAGCCCAATATGGTTAAGGACTCTTACATTTCTTTGTTGTGTTTTGTTGTTTTGGTTGTCACCCTTTTCTTCTTTCTCAAGTGTTGTAAGGAATTCTATGATGTGACCTTCTGCTGGAGGGTGGAATAAGGAGTTCAGGGCATGGAGGAAAGTTCTTTTTCAATCAGGGCCCAGGTTTTGGCTTGCTCCCATTCTAGATTTCTGTCATTGTTTTGGGTGCCTCAGCCCATTTTTGGTCTCTTGATCGGCAATTTCCTCAATTTTTTCTGGGCCTGAGTTGGTTTTGCCTTCTTCCTTCCCTACATTTTGTATTCCTTTGCCATAAAAACAAGAGTGTACACAGAGGATCCCTTAGGATATCAGAAACACAACAGATTGGAATTGTATGCTTAGAAATCTACAGGAAACGCGACCAAAGTGAATGTTTGGTTTTGTTTTGTTTGTTTTGTTTTGGAATGAGAAATGTAACCCATTTCTAGAAGGGACAGATTTTTACTCCCTCCAAACCGAGTGTGACTGCGATTTTCTGGTTATTTCAATCAGAATTCCACACTCTGTCGGCTAGGAGCGGTGGATGAAACCCGAAAAACCTGGTTTCCTTGTGACTAAATCAAGCTAAATATCACTCAGGACTCTTTGAGCTCTGTTATTTTCATATATTTCTTATTTATCATGGTTTGTATTGAATTTGATGAGGTTACCTTTTGTTTGGAGGCTAGAATATGGAGTCCAGGGGATGGGAGGAATGGTCATTTTCATGCAGAGCACAGGTTTTGGCTTGTTCCCATTCTCGCTTTCTTTCATTGTTTTGGGTGCCTCAGCCGATTTTTGGTTTCTTTATCGGCAATGTCCTAGGCTTCTTCGGGGTCTGAGTTCTTTTGCCTTCTCCATTCTCTGCATTTTGTATTCTGATGCAATGGAAACAAGAGTGTAGACAGAGTACCAGTATGATATCAAAACACAACAAATTGGAGGTTTATGCTTAGAAATCTACAGGCAACGTGACCAAGATGAATTTTTGTTTTGGAAAATGAAATGTAACCCATATGTAGAAGGGACAGTTTTTCATTCCATACAAAATGAGTGTGACGGCGATGTTGTGCTTAATTCCATCAGAATTCCACAGGCAGTCAGCTGGGAGGGGTAGATCCTACCACAAGCATCAGGTTTACTTGTGCCCAAATCAAGCCCAGTATTGCCAAGGACTCTGATTTCTTTGCTTCTTTTCCAATTTTTCTTATTTATCCGGGTGCAAGAAACCCGAATCACCTGGTTTCGTTGTGGCTAAAGCAAGCCCAATAGCGCTAAGGACACTTTGATTTCTTTGCTTCTTTTCAAATTATTCTTATTGATCATGTGTTGTAGTGAATTTCATGATGTTCCCTATTGTTTTCAGGCTGGAATACGGAGTTCAGAGCATGGGAGGCATTTTCTCTTTCAATCAGGGCACAGGTTTTGGCTGGCTCCCCTTCTTGCTTTCTTTCATTGTTTTGGGTGCCCCAGCCCATGTTTGGGTTCTTGATCGGCAGTTTCCTCAATTGTTTCTGGGTCTGAGTTTGGTTTGCCTTCTTCCTTGCCTGCATGTTGTATTCTGACACCATAAAAACACGACTTTAGACAGAGTATCCATTATTCCAAAACAGAAGCCACTGGCTTGTTATGCTTAGAAATCTACAGGCCACACGACCAAGATGAGTTTTTGTGTTTTGGAAAAAGAAATGGAACTCTTTTGTAGAAAGGACACAGTTGAATTTTCTCCCAAAGGAGTGTGCCTGGGATTTTCCGGTTAATTCAATCAGAATTCCACAGCCAGTTGGCTGGGAGGGGTGGATCCACCCAGAAACATCCGGTTCACTTTGACTAAATCAAGCCCAATATGGTTAAGGACTCTTACATTTCTTTGTTGTGTTTTGTTGTTTTGGTTGTCACCCTTTTCTTCTTTCTCAAGTGTTGTAAGGAATTCTATGATGTGACCTTCTGCTGGAGGGTGGAATAAGGAGTTCAGGGCATGGAGGAAAGTTCTTTTTCAATCAGGGCCCAGGTTTTGGCTTGCTCCCATTCTAGATTTCTGTCATTGTTTTGGGTGCCTCAGCCCATTTTTGGTCTCTTGATCGGCAATTTCCTCAATTTTTTCTGGGCCTGAGTTGGTTTTGCCTTCTTCCTTCCCTACATTTTGTATTCCTTTGCCATAAAAACAAGAGTGTACACAGAGGATCCCTTAGGATATCAGAAACACAACAGATTGGAATTGTATGCTTAGAAATCTACAGGAAACGCGACCAAAGTGAATGTTTGGTTTTGTTTTGTTTGTTTTGTTTTGGAATGAGAAATGTAACCCATTTCTAGAAGGGACAGATTTTTACTCCCTCCAAACCGAGTGTGACTGCGATTTTCTGGTTATTTCAATCAGAATTCCACACTCTGTCGGCTAGGAGCGGTGGATGAAACCCGAAAAACCTGGTTTCCTTGTGACTAAATCAAGCTAAATATCACTCAGGACTCTTTGAGCTCTGTTATTTTCATATATTTCTTATTTATCATGGTTTGTATTGAATTTGATGAGGTTACCTTTTGTTTGGAGGCTAGAATATGGAGTCCAGGGGATGGGAGGAATGGTCATTTTCATGCAGAGCACAGGTTTTGGCTTGTTCCCATTCTCGCTTTCTTTCATTGTTTTGGGTGCCTCAGCCGATTTTTGGTTTCTTTATCGGCAATGTCCTAGGCTTCTTCGGGGTCTGAGTTCTTTTGCCTTCTCCATTCTCTGCATTTTGTATTCTGATGCAATGGAAACAAGAGTGTAGACAGAGTACCAGTATGATATCAAAACACAACAAATTGGAGGTTTATGCTTAGAAATCTACAGGCAACGTGACCAAGATGAATTTTTGTTTTGGAAAATGAAATGTAACCCATATGTAGAAGGGACAGTTTTTCATTCCATACAAAATGAGTGTGACGGCGATGTTGTGCTTAATTCCATCAGAATTCCACAGGCAGTCAGCTGGGAGGGGTAGATCCTACCACAAGCATCAGGTTTACTTGTGCCCAAATCAAGCCCAGTATTGCCAAGGACTCTGATTTCTTTGCTTCTTTTCCAATTTTTCTTATTTATCCGGGTGCAAGAAACCCGAATCACCTGGTTTCGTTGTGGCTAAAGCAAGCCCAATAGCGCTAAGGACACTTTGATTTCTTTGCTTCTTTTCAAATTATTCTTATTGATCATGTGTTGTAGTGAATTTCATGATGTTCCCTATTGTTTTCAGGCTGGAATACGGAGTTCAGAGCATGGGAGGCATTTTCTCTTTCAATCAGGGCACAGGTTTTGGCTGGCTCCCCTTCTTGCTTTCTTTCATTGTTTTGGGTGCCCCAGCCCATGTTTGGGTTCTTGATCGGCAGTTTCCTCAATTGTTTCTGGGTCTGAGTTTGGTTTGCCTTCTTCCTTGCCTGCATGTTGTATTCTGACACCATAAAAACACGACTTTAGACAGAGTATCCATTATTCCAAAACAGAAGCAACTGGCTTGTTATGCTTAGAAATCTACAGGCCACACGACCAAGATGAGTTTTTGTGTTTTGGAAAAAGAAATGGAACTCTTTTGTAGAAAGGACACAGTTGAATTTTCTCCCAAAGGAGTGTGCCTGGGATTTTCCGGTTAATTCCATCAGAATTCCACAGCCAGTTGGCTGGGAGGGGTGGATCCACCCAGAAACATCCGGTTCACTTTGACTAAATCAAGCCCAATATGGTTAAGGACTCTTACATTTCTTTGTTGTGTTTTGTTGTTTTGGTTGTCACCCTTTTCTTCTTTCTCAAGTGTTGTAAGGAATTCTATGATGTGACCTTCTGCTGGAGGGTGGAATAAGGAGTTCAGGGCATGGAGGAAAGTTCTTTTTCAATCAGGGCCCAGGTTTTGGCTTGCTCCCATTCTAGATTTCTGTCATTGTTTTGGGTGCCTCAGCCCATTTTTGGTCTCTTGATCGGCAATTTCCTCAATTTTTTCTGGGCCTGAGTTGGTTTTGCCTTCTTCCTTCCCTACATTTTGTATTCCTTTGCCATAAAAACAAGAGTGTACACAGAGGATCCCTTAGGATATCAGAAACACAACAGATTGGAATTGTATGCTTAGAAATCTACAGGAAACGCGACCAAAGTGAATGTTTGGTTTTGTTTTGTTTGTTTTGTTTTGGAATGAGAAATGTAACCCATTTCTAGAAGGGACAGATTTTTACTCCCTCCAAACCGAGTGTGACTGCGATTTTCTGGTTATTTCAATCAGAATTCCACACTCTGTCGGCTAGGAGCGGTGGATGAAACCCGAAAAACCTGGTTTCCTTGTGACTAAATCAAGCTAAATATCACTCAGGACTCTTTGAGCTCTGTTATTTTCATATATTTCTTATTTATCATGGTTTGTATTGAATTTGATGAGGTTACCTTTTGTTTGGAGGCTAGAATATGGAGTCCAGGGGATGGGAGGAATGGTCATTTTCATGCAGAGCACAGGTTTTGGCTTGTTCCCATTCTCGCTTTCTTTCATTGTTTTGGGTGCCTCAGCCGATTTTTGGTTTCTTTATCGGCAATGTCCTAGGCTTCTTCGGGGTCTGAGTTCTTTTGCCTTCTCCATTCTCTGCATTTTGTATTCTGATGCAATGGAAACAAGAGTGTAGACAGAGTACCAGTATGATATCAAAACACAACAAATTGGAGGTTTATGCTTAGAAATCTACAGGCAACGTGACCAAGATGAATTTTTGTTTTGGAAAATGAAATGTAACCCATATGTAGAAGGGACAGTTTTTCATTCCATACAAAATGAGTGTGACGGCGATGTTGTGCTTAATTCCATCAGAATTCCACAGGCAGTCAGCTGGGAGGGGTAGATCCTACCACAAGCATCAGGTTTACTTGTGCCCAAATCAAGCCCAGTATTGCCAAGGACTCTGATTTCTTTGCTTCTTTTCCAATTTTTCTTATTTATCCGGGTGCAAGAAACCCGAATCACCTGGTTTCGTTGTGGCTAAAGCAAGCCCAATAGCGCTAAGGACACTTTGATTTCTTTGCTTCTTTTCAAATTATTCTTATTGATCATGTGTTGTAGTGAATTTCATGATGTTCCCTATTGTTTTCAGGCTGGAATACGGAGTTCAGAGCATGGGAGGCATTTTCTCTTTCAATCAGGGCACAGGTTTTGGCTGGCTCCCCTTCTTGCTTTCTTTCATTGTTTTGGGTGCCCCAGCCCATGTTTGGGTTCTTGATCGGCAGTTTCCTCAATTGTTTCTGGGTCTGAGTTTGGTTTGCCTTCTTCCTTGCCTGCATGTTGTATTCTGACACCATAAAAACACGACTTTAGACAGAGTATCCATTATTCCAAAACAGAAGCAACTGGCTTGTTATGCTTAGAAATCTACAGGCCACACGACCAAGATGAGTTTTTGTGTTTTGGAAAAAGAAATGGAACTCTTTTGTAGAAAGGACACAGTTGAATTTTCTCCCAAAGGAGTGTGCCTGGGATTTTCCGGTTAATTCCATCAGAATTCCACAGCCAGTTGGCTGGGAGGGGTGGATCCACCCAGAAACATCCGGTTCACTTTGACTAAATCAAGCCCAATATGGTTAAGGACTCTTACATTTCTTTGTTGTGTTTTGTTGTTTTGGTTGTCACCCTTTTCTTCTTTCTCAAGTGTTGTAAGGAATTCTATGATGTGACCTTCTGCTGGAGGGTGGAATAAGGAGTTCAGGGCATGGAGGAAAGTTCTTTTTCAATCAGGGCCCAGGTTTTGGCTTGCTCCCATTCTAGATTTCTGTCATTGTTTTGGGTGCCTCAGCCCATTTTTGGTCTCTTGATCGGCAATTTCCTCAATTTTTTCTGGGTCTGAGTTGGTTTTGCCTTCTTCCTTCCCTACATTTTGTATTCCTTTGCCATAAAAACAAGAGTGTACACAGAGGATCCCTTAGGATATCAGAAACACAACAGATTGGAATTGTATGCTTAGAAATCTACAGGAAACGCGACCAAAGTGAATGTTTGGTTTTGTTTTGTTTGTTTTGTTTTGGAATGAGAAATGTAACCCATTTCTAGAAGGGACAGATTTTTACTCCCTCCAAACCGAGTGTGACTGCGATTTTCTGGTTATTTCAATCAGAATTCCACACTCTGTCGGCTAGGAGCGGTGGATGAAACCCGAAAAACCTGGTTTCCTTGTGACTAAATCAAGCTAAATATCACTCAGGACTCTTTGAGCTCTGTTATTTTCATATATTTCTTATTTATCATGGTTTGTATTGAATTTGATGAGGTTACCTTTTGTTTGGAGGCTAGAATATGGAGTCCAGGGGATGGGAGGAATGGTCATTTTCATGCAGAGCACAGGTTTTGGCTTGTTCCCATTCTCGCTTTCTTTCATTGTTTTGGGTGCCTCAGCCGATTTTTGGTTTCTTTATCGGCAATGTCCTAGGCTTCTTCGGGGTCTGAGTTCTTTTGCCTTCTCCATTCTCTGCATTTTGTATTCTGATGCAATGGAAACAAGAGTGTAGACAGAGTACCAGTATGATATCAAAACACAACAAATTGGAGGTTTATGCTTAGAAATCTACAGGCAACGTGACCAAGATGAATTTTTGTTTTGGAAAATGAAATGTAACCCATATGTAGAAGGGACAGTTTTTCATTCCATACAAAATGAGTGTGACGGCGATGTTGTGCTTAATTCCATCAGAATTCCACAGGCAGTCAGCTGGGAGGGGTAGATCCTACCACAAGCATCAGGTTTACTTGTGCCCAAATCAAGCCCAGTATTGCCAAGGACTCTGATTTCTTTGCTTCTTTTCCAATTTTTCTTATTTATCCGGGTGCAAGAAACCCGAATCACCTGGTTTCGTTGTGGCTAAAGCAAGCCCAATAGCGCTAAGGACACTTTGATTTCTTTGCTTCTTTTCAAATTATTCTTATTGATCATGTGTTGTAGTGAATTTCATGATGTTCCCTATTGTTTTCAGGCTGGAATACGGAGTTCAGAGCATGGGAGGCATTTTCTCTTTCAATCAGGGCACAGGTTTTGGCTGGCTCCCCTTCTTGCTTTCTTTCATTGTTTTGGGTGCCCCAGCCCATGTTTGGGTTCTTGATCGGCAGTTTCCTCAATTGTTTCTGGGTCTGAGTTTGGTTTGCCTTCTTCCTTGCCTGCATGTTGTATTCTGACACCATAAAAACACGACTTTAGACAGAGTATCCATTATTCCAAAACAGAAGCAACTGGCTTGTTATGCTTAGAAATCTACAGGCCACACGACCAAGATGAGTTTTTGTGTTTTGGAAAAAGAAATGGAACTCTTTTGTAGAAAGGACACAGTTGAATTTTCTCCCAAAGGAGTGTGCCTGGGATTTTCCGGTTAATTCCATCAGAATTCCACAGCCAGTTGGCTGGGAGGGGTGGATCCACCCAGAAACATCCGGTTCACTTTGACTAAATCAAGCCCAATATGGTTAAGGACTCTTACATTTCTTTGTTGTGTTTTGTTGTTTTGGTTGTCACCCTTTTCTTCTTTCTCAAGTGTTGTAAGGAATTCTATGATGTGACCTTCTGCTGGAGGGTGGAATAAGGAGTTCAGGGCATGGAGGAAAGTTCTTTTTCAATCAGGGCCCAGGTTTTGGCTTGCTCCCATTCTAGATTTCTGTCATTGTTTTGGGTGCCTCAGCCCATTTTTGGTCTCTTGATCGGCAATTTCCTCAATTTTTTCTGGGCCTGAGTTGGTTTTGCCTTCTTCCTTCCCTACATTTTGTATTCCTTTGCCATAAAAACAAGAGTGTACACAGAGGATCCCTTAGGATATCAGAAACACAACAGATTGGAATTGTATGCTTAGAAATCTACAGGAAACGCGACCAAAGTGAATGTTTGGTTTTGTTTTGTTTGTTTTGTTTTGGAATGAGAAATGTAACCCATTTCTAGAAGGGACAGATTTTTACTCCCTCCAAACCGAGTGTGACTGCGATTTTCTGGTTATTTCAATCAGAATTCCACACTCTGTCGGCTAGGAGCGGTGGATGAAACCCGAAAAACCTGGTTTCCTTGTGACTAAATCAAGCTAAATATCACTCAGGACTCTTTGAGCTCTGTTATTTTCATATATTTCTTATTTATCATGGTTTGTATTGAATTTGATGAGGTTACCTTTTGTTTGGAGGCTAGAATATGGAGTCCAGGGGATGGGAGGAATGGTCATTTTCATGCAGAGCACAGGTTTTGGCTTGTTCCCATTCTCGCTTTCTTTCATTGTTTTGGGTGCCTCAGCCGATTTTTGGTTTCTTTATCGGCAATGTCCTAGGCTTCTTCGGGGTCTGAGTTCTTTTGCCTTCTCCATTCTCTGCATTTTGTATTCTGATGCAATGGAAACAAGAGTGTAGACAGAGTACCAGTATGATATCAAAACACAACAAATTGGAGGTTTATGCTTAGAAATCTACAGGCAACGTGACCAAGATGAATTTTTGTTTTGGAAAATGAAATGTAACCCATATGTAGAAGGGACAGTTTTTCATTCCATACAAAATGAGTGTGACGGCGATGTTGTGCTTAATTCCATCAGAATTCCACAGGCAGTCAGCTGGGAGGGGTAGATCCTACCACAAGCATCAGGTTTACTTGTGCCCAAATCAAGCCCAGTATTGCCAAGGACTCTGATTTCTTTGCTTCTTTTCCAATTTTTCTTATTTATCCGGGTGCAAGAAACCCGAATCACCTGGTTTCGTTGTGGCTAAAGCAAGCCCAATAGCGCTAAGGACACTTTGATTTCTTTGCTTCTTTTCAAATTATTCTTATTGATCATGTGTTGTAGTGAATTTCATGATGTTCCCTATTGTTTTCAGGCTGGAATACGGAGTTCAGAGCATGGGAGGCATTTTCTCTTTCAATCAGGGCACAGGTTTTGGCTGGCTCCCCTTCTTGCTTTCTTTCATTGTTTTGGGTGCCCCAGCCCATGTTTGGGTTCTTGATCGGCAGTTTCCTCAATTGTTTCTGGGTCTGAGTTTGGTTTGCCTTCTTCCTTGCCTGCATGTTGTATTCTGACACCATAAAAACACGACTTTAGACAGAGTATCCATTATTCCAAAACAGAAGCAACTGGCTTGTTATGCTTAGAAATCTACAGGCCACACGACCAAGATGAGTTTTTGTGTTTTGGAAAAAGAAATGGAACTCTTTTGTAGAAAGGACACAGTTGAATTTTCTCCCAAAGGAGTGTGCCTGGGATTTTCCGGTTAATTCCATCAGAATTCCACAGCCAGTTGGCTGGGAGGGGTGGATCCACCCAGAAACATCCGGTTCACTTTGACTAAATCAAGCCCAATATGGTTAAGGACTCTTACATTTCTTTGTTGTGTTTTGTTGTTTTGGTTGTCACCCTTTTCTTCTTTCTCAAGTGTTGTAAGGAATTCTCTGATGTGACCTTCTGCTGGAGGGTGGAATAAGGAGTTCAGGGCATGGAGGAAAGTTCTTTTTCAATCAGGGCCCAGGTTTTGGCTTGCTCCCATTCTAGATTTCTGTCATTGTTTTGGGTGCCTCAGCCCATTTTTGGTCTCTTGATCGGCAATTTCCTCAATTTTTTCTGGGTCTGAGTTGGTTTTGCCTTCTTCCTTCCCTACATTTTGTATTCCTTTGCCATAAAAACAAGAGTGTACACAGAGGATCCCTTAGGATATCAGAAACACAACAGATTGGAATTGTATGCTTAGAAATCTACAGGAAACGTGACCAAAGTGAATGTTTGGTTTTGTTTTGTTTGTTTTGTTTTGGAATGAGAAATGTAACCCATTTCTAGAAGGGACAGATTTTTACTCCCTCCAAACCGAGTGTGACTGCGATTTTCTGGTTATTTCAATCAGAATTCCACACTCTGTCGGCTAGGAGCGGTGGATGAAACCCGAAAAACCTGGTTTCCTTGTGACTAAATCAAGCTAAATATCACTCAGGACTCTTTGAGCTCTGTTATTTTCATATATTTCTTATTTATCATGGTTTGTATTGAATTTGATGAGGTTACCTTTTGTTTGGAGGCTAGAATATGGAGTCCAGGGGATGGGAGGAATGGTCATTTTCATGCAGAGCACAGGTTTTGGCTTGTTCCCATTCTCGCTTTCTTTCATTGTTTTGGGTGCCTCAGCCGATTTTTGGTTTCTTTATCGGCAATGTCCTAGGCTTCTTCGGGGTCTGAGTTCTTTTGCCTTCTCCATTCTCTGCATTTTGTATTCTGATGCAATGGAAACAAGAGTGTAGACAGAGTACCAGTATGATATCAAAACACAACAAATTGGAGGTTTATGCTTAGAAATCTACAGGCAACGTGACCAAGATGAATTTTTGTTTTGGAAAATGAAATGTAACCCATATGTAGAAGGGACAGTTTTTCATTCCATACAAAATGAGTGTGACGGCGATGTTGTGCTTAATTCCATCAGAATTCCACAGGCAGTCAGCTGGGAGGGGTAGATCCTACCACAAGCATCAGGTTTACTTGTGCCCAAATCAAGCCCAGTATTGCCAAGGACTCTGATTTCTTTGCTTCTTTTCCAATTTTTCTTATTTATCCGGGTGCAAGAAACCCGAATCACCTGGTTTCGTTGTGGCTAAAGCAAGCCCAATAGCGCTAAGGACACTTTGATTTCTTTGCTTCTTTTCAAATTATTCTTATTGATCATGTGTTGTAGTGAATTTCATGATGTTCCCTATTGTTTTCAGGCTGGAATACGGAGTTCAGAGCATGGGAGGCATTTTCTCTTTCAATCAGGGCACAGGTTTTGGCTGGCTCCCCTTCTTGCTTTCTTTCATTGTTTTGGGTGCCCCAGCCCATGTTTGGGTTCTTGATCGGCAGTTTCCTCAATTGTTTCTGGGTCTGAGTTTGGTTTGCCTTCTTCCTTGCCTGCATGTTGTATTCTGACACCATAAAAACACGACTTTAGACAGAGTATCCATTATTCCAAAACAGAAGCAACTGGCTTGTTATGCTTAGAAATCTACAGGCCACACGACCAAGATGAGTTTTTGTGTTTTGGAAAAAGAAATGGAACTCTTTTGTAGAAAGGACACAGTTGAATTTTCTCCCAAAGGAGTGTGCCTGGGATTTTCCGGTTAATTCAATCAGAATTCCACAGCCAGTTGGCTGGGAGGGGTGGATCCACCCAGAAACATCCGGTTCACTTTGACTAAATCAAGCCCAATATGGTTAAGGACTCTTACATTTCTTTGTTGTGTTTTGTTGTTTTGGTTGTCACCCTTTTCTTCTTTCTCAAGTGTTGTAAGGAATTCTCTGATGTGACCTTCTGCTGGAGGGTGGAATAAGGAGTTCAGGGCATGGAGGAAAGTTCTTTTTCAATCAGGGCCCAGGTTTTGGCTTGCTCCCATTCTAGATTTCTGTCATTGTTTTGGGTGCCTCAGCCCATTTTTGGTCTCTTGATCGGCAATTTCCTCAATTTTTTCTGGGTCTGAGTTGGTTTTGCCTTCTTCCTTCCCTACATTTTGTATTCCTTTGCCATAAAAACAAGAGTGTACACAGAGGATCCCTTAGGATATCAGAAACACAACAGATTGGAATTGTATGCTTAGAAATCTACAGGAAACGCGACCAAAGTGAATGTTTGGTTTTGTTTTGTTTGTTTTGTTTTGGAATGAGAAATGTAACCCATTTCTAGAAGGGACAGATTTTTACTCCCTCCAAACCGAGTGTGACTGCGATTTTCTGGTTATTTCAATCAGAATTCCACACTCTGTCGGCTAGGAGTGGTGGTGAAACCCGAAAAACCTGGTTTCCTTGTGACTAAATCAAGCTAAATATCACTCAGGACTCTTTGAGCTCTGTTATTTTCATATATTTCTTATTTATCATGGTTTGTATTGAATTTGATGAGGTTACCTTTTGTTTGGAGGCTAGAATATGGAGTCCAGGGGATGGGAGGAATGGTCATTTTCATGCAGAGCACAGGTTTTGGCTTGTTCCCATTCTCGCTTTCTTTCATTGTTTTGGGTGCCTCAGCCGATTTTTGGTTTCTTTATCGGCAATGTCCTAGGCTTCTTCGGGGTCTGAGTTCTTTTGCCTTCTCCATTCTCTGCATTTTGTATTCTGATGCAATGGAAACAAGAGTGTAGACAGAGTACCAGTATGATATCAAAACACAACAAATTGGAGGTTTATGCTTAGAAATCTACAGGCAACGTGACCAAGATGAATTTTTGTTTTGGAAAATGAAATGTAACCCATATGTAGAAGGGACAGTTTTTCATTCCATACAAAATGAGTGTGACGGCGATGTTGTGCTTAATTCCATCAGAATTCCACAGGCAGTCAGCTGGGAGGGGTAGATCCTACCACAAGCATCAGGTTTACTTGTGCCCAAATCAAGCCCAGTATTGCCAAGGACTCTGATTTCTTTGCTTCTTTTCCAATTTTTCTTATTTATCCGGGTGCAAGAAACCCGAATCACCTGGTTTCGTTGTGGCTAAAGCAAGCCCAATAGCGCTAAGGACACTTTGATTTCTTTGCTTCTTTTCAAATTATTCTTATTGATCATGTGTTGTAGTGAATTTCATGATGTTCCCTATTGTTTTCAGGCTGGAATACGGAGTTCAGAGCATGGGAGGCATTTTCTCTTTCAATCAGGGCACAGGTTTTGGCTGGCTCCCCTTCTTGCTTTCTTTCATTGTTTTGGGTGCCCCAGCCCATGTTTGGGTTCTTGATCGGCAGTTTCCTCAATTGTTTCTGGGTCTGAGTTTGGTTTGCCTTCTTCCTTGCCTGCATGTTGTATTCTGACACCATAAAAACACGACTTTAGACAGAGTATCCATTATTCCAAAACAGAAGCAACTGGCTTGTTATGCTTAGAAATCTACAGGCCACACGACCAAGATGAGTTTTTGTGTTTTGGAAAAAGAAATGGAACTCTTTTGTAGAAAGGACACAGTTGAATTTTCTCCCAAAGGAGTGTGCCTGGGATTTTCCGGTTAATTCAATCAGAATTCCACAGCCAGTTGGCTGGGAGGGGTGGATCCACCCAGAAACATCCGGTTCACTTTGACTAAATCAAGCCCAATATGGTTAAGGACTCTTACATTTCTTTGTTGTGTTTTGTTGTTTTGGTTGTCACCCTTTTCTTCTTTCTCAAGTGTTGTAAGGAATTCTATGATGTGACCTTCTGCTGGAGGGTGGAATAAGGAGTTCAGGGCATGGAGGAAAGTTCTTTTTCAATCAGGGCCCAGGTTTTGGCTTGCTCCCATTCTAGATTTCTGTCATTGTTTTGGGTGCCTCAGCCCATTTTTGGTCTCTTGATCGGCAATTTCCTCAATTTTTTCTGGGTCTGAGTTGGTTTTGCCTTCTTCCTTCCCTACATTTTGTATTCCTTTGCCATAAAAACAAGAGTGTACACAGAGGATCCCTTAGGATATCAGAAACACAACAGATTGGAATTGTATGCTTAGAAATCTACAGGAAACGCGACCAAAGTGAATGTTTGGTTTTGTTTTGTTTGTTTTGTTTTGGAATGAGAAATGTAACCCATTTCTAGAAGGGACAGATTTTTACTCCCTCCAAACCGAGTGTGACTGCGATTTTCTGGTTATTTCAATCAGAATTCCACACTCTGTCGGCTAGGAGCGGTGGATGAAACCCGAAAAACCTGGTTTCCTTGTGACTAAATCAAGCTAAATATCACTCAGGACTCTTTGAGCTCTGTTATTTTCATATATTTCTTATTTATCATGGTTTGTATTGAATTTGATGAGGTTACCTTTTGTTTGGAGGCTAGAATATGGAGTCCAGGGGATGGGAGGAATGGTCATTTTCATGCAGAGCACAGGTTTTGGCTTGTTCCCATTCTCGCTTTCTTTCATTGTTTTGGGTGCCTCAGCCGATTTTTGGTTTCTTTATCGGCAATGTCCTAGGCTTCTTCGGGGTCTGAGTTCTTTTGCCTTCTCCATTCTCTGCATTTTGTATTCTGATGCAATGGAAACAAGAGTGTAGACAGAGTACCAGTATGATATCAAAACACAACAAATTGGAGGTTTATGCTTAGAAATCTACAGGCAACGTGACCAAGATGAATTTTTGTTTTGGAAAATGAAATGTAACCCATATGTAGAAGGGACAGTTTTTCATTCCATACAAAATGAGTGTGACGGCGATGTTGTGCTTAATTCCATCAGAATTCCACAGGCAGTCAGCTGGGAGGGGTAGATCCTACCACAAGCATCAGGTTTACTTGTGCCCAAATCAAGCCCAGTATTGCCAAGGACTCTGATTTCTTTGCTTCTTTTCCAATTTTTCTTATTTATCCGGGTGCAAGAAACCCGAATCACCTGGTTTCGTTGTGGCTAAAGCAAGCCCAATAGCGCTAAGGACACTTTGATTTCTTTGCTTCTTTTCAAATTATTCTTATTGATCATGTGTTGTAGTGAATTTCATGATGTTCCCTATTGTTTTCAGGCTGGAATACGGAGTTCAGAGCATGGGAGGCATTTTCTCTTTCAATCAGGGCACAGGTTTTGGCTGGCTCCCCTTCTTGCTTTCTTTCATTGTTTTGGGTGCCCCAGCCCATGTTTGGGTTCTTGATCGGCAGTTTCCTCAATTGTTTCTGGGTCTGAGTTTGGTTTGCCTTCTTCCTTGCCTGCATGTTGTATTCTGACACCATAAAAACACGACTTTAGACAGAGTATCCATTATTCCAAAACAGAAGCAACTGGCTTGTTATGCTTAGAAATCTACAGGCCACACGACCAAGATGAGTTTTTGTGTTTTGGAAAAAGAAATGGAACTCTTTTGTAGAAAGGACACAGTTGAATTTTCTCCCAAAGGAGTGTGCCTGGGATTTTCCGGTTAATTCAATCAGAATTCCACAGCCAGTTGGCTGGGAGGGGTGGATCCACCCAGAAACATCCGGTTCACTTTGACTAAATCAAGCCCAATATGGTTAAGGACTCTTACATTTCTTTGTTGTGTTTTGTTGTTTTGGTTGTCACCCTTTTCTTCTTTCTCAAGTGTTGTAAGGAATTCTATGATGTGACCTTCTGCTGGAGGGTGGAATAAGGAGTTCAGGGCATGGAGGAAAGTTCTTTTTCAATCAGGGCCCAGGTTTTGGCTTGCTCCCATTCTAGATTTCTGTCATTGTTTTGGGTGCCTCAGCCCATTTTTGGTCTCTTGATCGGCAATTTCCTCAATTTTTTCTGGGTCTGAGTTGGTTTTGCCTTCTTCCTTCCCTACATTTTGTATTCCTTTGCCATAAAAACAAGAGTGTACACAGAGGATCCCTTAGGATATCAGAAACACAACAGATTGGAATTGTATGCTTAGAAATCTACAGGAAACGCGACCAAAGTGAATGTTTGGTTTTGTTTTGTTTGTTTTGTTTTGGAATGAGAAATGTAACCCATTTCTAGAAGGGACAGATTTTTACTCCCTCCAAACCGAGTGTGACTGCGATTTTCTGGTTATTTCAATCAGAATTCCACACTCTGTCGGCTAGGAGCGGTGGATGAAACCCGAAAAACCTGGTTTCCTTGTGACTAAATCAAGCTAAATATCACTCAGGACTCTTTGAGCTCTGTTATTTTCATATATTTCTTATTTATCATGGTTTGTATTGAATTTGATGAGGTTACCTTTTGTTTGGAGGCTAGAATATGGAGTCCAGGGGATGGGAGGAATGGTCATTTTCATGCAGAGCACAGGTTTTGGCTTGTTCCCATTCTCGCTTTCTTTCATTGTTTTGGGTGCCTCAGCCGATTTTTGGTTTCTTTATCGGCAATGTCCTAGGCTTCTTCGGGGTCTGAGTTCTTTTGCCTTCTCCATTCTCTGCATTTTGTATTCTGATGCAATGGAAACAAGAGTGTAGACAGAGTACCAGTATGATATCAAAACACAACAAATTGGAGGTTTATGCTTAGAAATCTACAGGCAACGTGACCAAGATGAATTTTTGTTTTGGAAAATGAAATGTAACCCATATGTAGAAGGGACAGTTTTTCATTCCATACAAAATGAGTGTGACGGCGATGTTGTGCTTAATTCCATCAGAATTCCACAGGCAGTCAGCTGGGAGGGGTAGATCCTACCACAAGCATCAGGTTTACTTGTGCCCAAATCAAGCCCAGTATTGCCAAGGACTCTGATTTCTTTGCTTCTTTTCCAATTTTTCTTATTTATCCGGGTGCAAGAAACCCGAATCACCTGGTTTCGTTGTGGCTAAAGCAAGCCCAATAGCGCTAAGGACACTTTGATTTCTTTGCTTCTTTTCAAATTATTCTTATTGATCATGTGTTGTAGTGAATTTCATGATGTTCCCTATTGTTTTCAGGCTGGAATACGGAGTTCAGAGCATGGGAGGCATTTTCTCTTTCAATCAGGGCACAGGTTTTGGCTGGCTCCCCTTCTTGCTTTCTTTCATTGTTTTGGGTGCCCCAGCCCATGTTTGGGTTCTTGATCGGCAGTTTCCTCAATTGTTTCTGGGTCTGAGTTTGGTTTGCCTTCTTCCTTGCCTGCATGTTGTATTCTGACACCATAAAAACACGACTTTAGACAGAGTATCCATTATTCCAAAACAGAAGCAACTGGCTTGTTATGCTTAGAAATCTACAGGCCACACGACCAAGATGAGTTTTTGTGTTTTGGAAAAAGAAATGGAACTCTTTTGTAGAAAGGACACAGTTGAATTTTCTCCCAAAGGAGTGTGCCTGGGATTTTCCGGTTAATTCAATCAGAATTCCACAGCCAGTTGGCTGGGAGGGGTGGATCCACCCAGAAACATCCGGTTCACTTTGACTAAATCAAGCCCAATATGGTTAAGGACTCTTACATTTCTTTGTTGTGTTTTGTTGTTTTGGTTGTCACCCTTTTCTTCTTTCTCAAGTGTTGTAAGGAATTCTCTGATGTGACCTTCTGCTGGAGGGTGGAATAAGGAGTTCAGGGCATGGAGGAAAGTTCTTTTTCAATCAGGGCCCAGGTTTTGGCTTGCTCCCATTCTAGATTTCTGTCATTGTTTTGGGTGCCTCAGCCCATTTTTGGTCTCTTGATCGGCAATTTCCTCAATTTTTTCTGGGTCTGAGTTGGTTTTGCCTTCTTCCTTCCCTACATTTTGTATTCCTTTGCAATAAAAACAAGAGTGTACACAGAGGATCCCTTAGGATATCAGAAACACAACAGATTGGAATTGTATGCTTAGAAATCTACAGGAAACGCGACCAAAGTGAATGTTTGGTTTTGTTTTGTTTGTTTTGTTTTGGAATGAGAAATGTAACCCATTTCTAGAAGGGACAGATTTTTACTCCCTCCAAACCGAGTGTGACTGCGATTTTCTGGTTATTTCAATCAGAATTCCACACTCTGTCGGCTAGGAGCGGTGGATGAAACCCGAAAAACCTGGTTTCCTTGTGACTAAATCAAGCTAAATATCACTCAGGACTCTTTGAGCTCTGTTATTTTCATATATTTCTTATTTATCATGGTTTGTATTGAATTTGATGAGGTTACCTTTTGTTTGGAGGCTAGAATATGGAGTCCAGGGGATGGGAGGAATGGTCATTTTCATGCAGAGCACAGGTTTTGGCTTGTTCCCATTCTCGCTTTCTTTCATTGTTTTGGGTGCCTCAGCCGATTTTTGGTTTCTTTATCGGCAATGTCCTAGGCTTCTTCGGGGTCTGAGTTCTTTTGCCTTCTCCATTCTCTGCATTTTGTATTCTGATGCAATGGAAACAAGAGTGTAGACAGAGTACCAGTATGATATCAAAACACAACAAATTGGAGGTTTATGCTTAGAAATCTACAGGCAACGTGACCAAGATGAATTTTTGTTTTGGAAAATGAAATGTAACCCATATGTAGAAGGGACAGTTTTTCATTCCATACAAAATGAGTGTGACGGCGATGTTGTGCTTAATTCCATCAGAATTCCACAGGCAGTCAGCTGGGAGGGGTAGATCCTACCACAAGCATCAGGTTTACTTGTGCCCAAATCAAGCCCAGTATTGCCAAGGACTCTGATTTCTTTGCTTCTTTTCCAATTTTTCTTATTTATCCGGGTGCAAGAAACCCGAATCACCTGGTTTCGTTGTGGCTAAAGCAAGCCCAATAGCGCTAAGGACACTTTGATTTCTTTGCTTCTTTTCAAATTATTCTTATTGATCATGTGTTGTAGTGAATTTCATGATGTTCCCTATTGTTTTCAGGCTGGAATACGGAGTTCAGAGCATGGGAGGCATTTTCTCTTTCAATCAGGGCACAGGTTTTGGCTGGCTCCCCTTCTTGCTTTCTTTCATTGTTTTGGGTGCCCCAGCCCATGTTTGGGTTCTTGATCGGCAGTTTCCTCAATTGTTTCTGGGTCTGAGTTTGGTTTGCCTTCTTCCTTGCCTGCATGTTGTATTCTGACACCATAAAAACACGACTTTAGACAGAGTATCCATTATTCCAAAACAGAAGCAACTGGCTTGTTATGCTTAGAAATCTACAGGCCACACGACCAAGATGAGTTTTTGTGTTTTGGAAAAAGAAATGGAACTCTTTTGTAGAAAGGACACAGTTGAATTTTCTCCCAAAGGAGTGTGCCTGGGATTTTCCGGTTAATTCAATCAGAATTCCACAGCCAGTTGGCTGGGAGGGGTGGATCCACCCAGAAACATCCGGTTCACTTTGACTAAATCAAGCCCAATATGGTTAAGGACTCTTACATTTCTTTGTTGTGTTTTGTTGTTTTGGTTGTCACCCTTTTCTTCTTTCTCAAGTGTTGTAAGGAATTCTATGATGTGACCTTCTGCTGGAGGGTGGAATAAGGAGTTCAGGGCATGGAGGAAAGTTCTTTTTCAATCAGGGCCCAGGTTTTGGCTTGCTCCCATTCTAGATTTCTGTCATTGTTTTGGGTGCCTCAGCCCATTTTTGGTCTCTTGATCGGCAATTTCCTCAATTTTTTCTGGGCCTGAGTTGGTTTTGCCTTCTTCCTTCCCTTCATTTTGTATTCCTTTGCCATAAAAACAAGAGTGTACACAGAGGATCCCTTAGGATATCAGAAACACAACAGATTGGAATTGTATGCTTAGAAATCTACAGGAAACGCGACCAAAGTGAATGTTTGGTTTTGTTTTGTTTGTTTTGTTTTGGAATGAGAAATGTAACCCATTTCTAGAAGGGACAGATTTTTACTCCCTCCAAACCGAGTGTGACTGCGATTTTCTGGTTATTTCAATCAGAATTCCACACTCTGTCGGCTAGGAGCGGTGGATGAAACCCGAAAAACCTGGTTTCCTTGTGACTAAATCAAGCTAAATATCACTCAGGACTCTTTGAGCTCTGTTATTTTCATATATTTCTTATTTATCATGGTTTGTATTGAATTTGATGAGGTTACCTTTTGTTTGGAGGCTAGAATATGGAGTCCAGGGGATGGGAGGAATGGTCATTTTCATGCAGAGCACAGGTTTTGGCTTGTTCCCATTCTCGCTTTCTTTCATTGTTTTGGGTGCCTCAGCCGATTTTTGGTTTCTTTATCGGCAATGTCCTAGGCTTCTTCGGGGTCTGAGTTCTTTTGCCTTCTCCATTCTCTGCATTTTGTATTCTGATGCAATGGAAACAAGAGTGTAGACAGAGTACCAGTATGATATCAAAACACAACAAATTGGAGGTTTATGCTTAGAAATCTACAGGCAACGTGACCAAGATGAATTTTTGTTTTGGAAAATGAAATGTAACCCATATGTAGAAGGGACAGTTTTTCATTCCATACAAAATGAGTGTGACGGCGATGTTGTGCTTAATTCCATCAGAATTCCACAGGCAGTCAGCTGGGAGGGGTAGATCCTACCACAAGCATCAGGTTTACTTGTGCCCAAATCAAGCCCAGTATTGCCAAGGACTCTGATTTCTTTGCTTCTTTTCCAATTTTTCTTATTTATCCGGGTGCAAGAAACCCGAATCACCTGGTTTCGTTGTGGCTAAAGCAAGCCCAATAGCGCTAAGGACACTTTGATTTCTTTGCTTCTTTTCAAATTATTCTTATTGATCATGTGTTGTAGTGAATTTCATGATGTTCCCTATTGTTTTCAGGCTGGAATACGGAGTTCAGAGCATGGGAGGCATTTTCTCTTTCAATCAGGGCACAGGTTTTGGCTGGCTCCCCTTCTTGCTTTCTTTCATTGTTTTGGGTGCCCCAGCCCATGTTTGGGTTCTTGATGGGCAGTTTCCTCAATTGTTTCTGGGTCTGAGTTTGGTTTGCCTTCTTCCTTGCCTGCATGTTGTATTCTGACACCATAAAAACACGACTTTAGACAGAGTATCCATTATTCCAAAACAGAAGCAATTGGCTTGTTATGCTTAGAAATCTACAGGCCACACGACCAAGATGAGTTTTTGTGTTTTGGAAAAAGAAATGGAACTCTTTTGTAGAAAGGACACAGTTGAATTTTCTCCCAAAGGAGTGTGCCTGGGATTTTCCGGTTAATTCAATCAGAATTCCACAGCCAGTTGGCTGGGAGGGGTGGATCCACCCAGAAACATCCGGTTCACTTTGACTAAATCAAGCCCAATATGGTTAAGGACTCTTACATTTCTTTGTTGTGTTTTGTTGTTTTGGTTGTCACCCTTTTCTTCTTTCTCAAGTGTTGTAAGGAATTCTATGATGTGACCTTCTGCTGGAGGGTGGAATAAGGAGTTCAGGGCATGGAGGAAAGTTCTTTTTCAATCAGGGCCCAGGTTTTGGCTTGCTCCCATTCTAGATTTCTGTCATTGTTTTGGGTGCCTCAGCCCATTTTTGGTCTCTTGATCGGCAATTTCCTCAATTTTTTCTGGGTCTGAGTTGGTTTTGCCTTCTTCCTTCCCTACATTTTGTATTCCTTTGCAATAAAAACAAGAGTGTACACAGAGGATCCCTTAGGATATCAGAAACACAACAGATTGGAATTGTATGCTTAGAAATCTACAGGAAACGCGACCAAAGTGAATGTTTGGTTTTGTTTTGTTTGTTTTGTTTTGGAATGAGAAATGTAACCCATTTCTAGAAGGGACAGATTTTTACTCCCTCCAAACCGAGTGTGACTGCGATTTTCTGGTTATTTCAATCAGAATTCCACACTCTGTCGGCTAGGAGTGGTGGATGAAACCCGAAAAACCTGGTTTCCTTGTGACTAAATCAAGCTAAATATCACTCAGGACTCTTTGAGCTCCGTTATTTTCATATATTTCTTATTTATCGTGGTTTGTATTGAATTTGATGAGGTTACCTTTTGTTTGGAGGCTGGAATATGGAGTCCAGGGGATGGGAGGAATGGTCATTTTCATGCAGAGCACAGGTTTTGGCTTGTTCCCATTCTCGCTTTCTTTCATTGTTTTGGGTGCCTCAGCCGATTTTTGGTTTCTTTATCGGCAATGTCCTAGGCTTCTTCGGGGTCTGAGTTCTTTTGCCTTCTCCATTCTCTGCATTTTGTATTCTGATGCAATGGAAACAAGAGTGTAGACAGAGTACCAGTATGATATCAAAACACAACAAATTGGAGGTTTATGCTTAGAAATCTACAGGCAACGTGACCAAGATGAATTTTTGTTTTGGAAAATGAAATGTAACCCATATGTAGAAGGGACAGTTTTTCATTCCATACAAAATGAGTGTGACGGCGATGTTGTGCTTAATTCCATCAGAATTCCACAGGCAGTCAGCTGGGAGGGGTAGATCCTACCACAAGCATCAGGTTTACTTGTGCCCAAATCAAGCCCAGTATTGCCAAGGACTCTGATTTCTTTGCTTCTTTTCCAATTTTTCTTATTTATCCGGGTGCAAGAAACCCGAATCACCTGGTTTCGTTGTGGCTAAAGCAAGCCCAATAGCGCTAAGGACACTTTGATTTCTTTGCTTCTTTTCAAATTATTCTTATTGATCATGTGTTGTAGTGAATTTCATGATGTTCCCTATTGTTTTCAGGCTGGAATACGGAGTTCAGAGCATGGGAGGCATTTTCTCTTTCAATCAGGGCACAGGTTTTGGCTGGCTCCCCTTCTTGCTTTCTTTCATTGTTTTGGGTGCCCCAGCCCATGTTTGGGTTCTTGATCGGCAGTTTCCTCAATTGTTTCTGGGTCTGAGTTTGGTTTGCCTTCTTCCTTGCCTGCATGTTGTATTCTGACACCATAAAAACACGACTTTAGACAGAGTATCCATTATTCCAAAACAGAAGCAATTGGCTTGTTATGCTTAGAAATCTACAGGCCACACGACCAAGATGAGTTTTTGTGTTTTGGAAAAAGAAATGGAACTCTTTTGTAGAAAGGACACAGTTGAATTTTCTCCCAAAGGAGTGTGCCTGGGATTTTCCGGTTAATTCAATCAGAATTCCACAGCCAGTTGGCTGGGAGGGGTGGATCCACCCAGAAACATCCGGTTCACTTTGACTAAATCAAGCCCAATATGGTTAAGGACTCTTACATTTCTTTGTTGTGTTTTGTTGTTTTGGTTGTCACCCTTTTCTTCTTTCTCAAGTGTTGTAAGGAATTCTCTGATGTGACCTTCTGCTGGAGGGTGGAATAAGGAGTTCAGGGCATGGAGGAAAGTTCTTTTTCAATCAGGGCCCAGGTTTTGGCTTGCTCCCATTCTAGATTTCTGTCATTGTTTTGGGTGCCTCAGCCCATTTTTGGTCTCTTGATCGGCAATTTCCTCAATTTTTTCTGGGTCTGAGTTGGTTTTGCCTTCTTCCTTCCCTACATTTTGTATTCCTTTGCAATAAAAACAAGAGTGTACACAGAGGATCCCTTAGGATATCAGAAACACAACAGATTGGAATTGTATGCTTAGAAATCTACAGGAAACGCGACCAAAGTGAATGTTTGGTTTTGTTTTGTTTGTTTTGTTTTGGAATGAGAAATGTAACCCATTTCTAGAAGGGACAGATTTTTACTCCCTCCAAACCGAGTGTGACTGCGATTTTCTGGTTATTTCAATCAGAATTCCACACTCTGTCGGCTAGGAGTGGTGGATGAAACCCGAAAAACCTGGTTTCCTTGTGACTAAATCAAGCTAAATATCACTCAGGACTCTTTGAGCTCCGTTATTTTCATATATTTCTTATTTATCGTGGTTTGTATTGAATTTGATGAGGTTACCTTTTGTTTGGAGGCTGGAATATGGAGTCCAGGGGATGGGAGGAATGGTCATTTTCATGCAGAGCACAGGTTTTGGCTTGTTCCCATTCTCGCTTTCTTTCATTGTTTTGGGTGCCTCAGCCGATTTTTGGTTTCTTTATCGGCAATGTCCTAGGCTTCTTCGGGGTCTGAGTTCTTTTGCCTTCTCCATTCTCTGCATTTTGTATTCTGATGCAATGGAAACAAGAGTGTAGACAGAGTACCAGTATGATATCAAAACACAACAAATTGGAGGTTTATGCTTAGAAATCTACAGGCAACGTGACCAAGATGAATTTTTGTTTTGGAAAATGAAATGTAACCCATATGTAGAAGGGACAGTTTTTCATTCCATACAAAATGAGTGTGACGGCGATGTTGTGCTTAATTCCATCAGAATTCCACAGGCAGTCAGCTGGGAGGGGTAGATCCTACCACAAGCATCAGGTTTACTTGTGCCCAAATCAAGCCCAGTATTGCCAAGGACGCTGATTTCTTTGCTTCTTTTCCAATTTTTCTTATTTATCCGGGTGCAAGAAACCCGAATCACCTGGTTTCGTTGTGGCTAAAGCAAGCCCAATAGCGCTAAGGACACTTTGATTTCTTTGCTTCTTTTCAAATTATTCTTATTGATCATGTGTTGTAGTGAATTTCATGATGTTCCCTATTGTTTTCAGGCTGGAATACGGAGTTCAGAGCATGGGAGGCATTTTCTCTTTCAATCAGGGCACAGGTTTTGGCTGGCTCCCCTTCTTGCTTTCTTTCATTGTTTTGGGTGCCCCAGCCCATGTTTGGGTTCTTGATGGGCAGTTTCCTCAATTGTTTCTGGGTCTGAGTTTGGTTTGCCTTCTTCCTTGCCTGCATGTTGTATTCTGACACCATAAAAACACGACTTTAGACAGAGTATCCATTATTCCAAAACAGAAGCAATTGGCTTGTTATGCTTAGAAATCTACAGGCCACACGACCAAGATGAGTTTTTGTGTTTTGGAAAAAGAAATGGAACTCTTTTGTAGAAAGGACACAGTTGAATTTTCTCCCAAAGGAGTGTGCCTGGGATTTTCCGGTTAATTCCATCAGAATTCCACAGCCAGTTGGCTGGGAGGGGTGGATCCACCCAGAAACATCCGGTTCACTTTGACTAAATCAAGCCCAATATGGTTAAGGACTCTTACATTTCTTTGTTGTGTTTTGTTGTTTTGGTTGTCACCCTTTTCTTCTTTCTCAAGTGTTGTAAGGAATTCTATGATGTGACCTTCTGCTGGAGGGTGGAATAAGGAGTTCAGGGCATGGAGGAAAGTTCTTTTTCAATCAGGGCCCAGGTTTTGGCTTGCTCCCATTCTAGATTTCTGTCATTGTTTTGGGTGCCTCAGCCCATTTTTGGTCTCTTGATCGGCAATTTCCTCAATTTTTTCTGGGTCTGAGTTGGTTTTGCCTTCTTCCTTCCCTACATTTTGTATTCCTTTGCAATAAAAACAAGAGTGTACACAGAGGATCCTTAGGATATCAGAAACACAACAGATTGGAATTGTATGCTTAGAAATCTACAGGAAACGCGACCAAAGTGAATGTTTGGTTTTGTTTTGTTTGTTTTGTTTTGGAATGAGAAATGTAACCCATTTCTAGAAGGGACAGATTTTTACTCCCTCCAAACCGAGTGTGACTGCGATTTTCTGGTTATTTCAATCAGAATTCCACACTCTGTCGGCTAGGAGTGGTGGATGAAACCCGAAAAACCTGGTTTCCTTGTGACTAAATCAAGCTAAATATCACTCAGGACTCTTTGAGCTCCGTTATTTTCATATATTTCTTATTTATCATGGTTTGTATTGAATTTGATGAGGTTACCTTTTGTTTGGAGGCTGGAATATGGAGTCCAGGGGATGGGAGGAATGGTCATTTTCATGCAGAGCACAGGTTTTGGCTTGTTCCCATTCTCGCTTTCTTTCATTGTTTTGGGTGCCTCAGCCGATTTTTGGTTTCTTTATCGGCAATGTCCTAGGCTTCTTCGGGGTCTGAGTTCTTTTGCCTTCTCCATTCTCTGCATTTTGTATTCTGATGCAATGGAAACAAGAGTGTAGACAGAGTACCAGTATGATATCAAAACACAACAAATTGGAGGTTTATGCTTAGAAATCTACAGGCAACGTGACCAAGATGAATTTTTGTTTTGGAAAATGAAATGTAACCCATATGTAGAAGGGACAGTTTTTCATTCCATACAAAATGAGTGTGACGGCGATGTTGTGCTTAATTCCATCAGAATTCCACAGGCAGTCAGCTGGGAGGGGTAGATCCTACCACAAGCATCAGGTTTACTTGTGCCCAAATCAAGCCCAGTATTGCCAAGGACGCTGATTTCTTTGCTTCTTTTCCAATTTTTCTTATTTATCCGGGTGCAAGAAACCCGAATCACCTGGTTTCGTTGTGGCTAAAGCAAGCCCAATAGCACTAAGGACACTTTGATTTCTTTGCTTCTTTTCAAATTATTCTTATTGATCATGTGTTGTAGTGAATTTCATGATGTTCCCTATTGTTTTCAGGCTGGAATACGGAGTTCAGAGCATGGGAGGCATTTTCTATTTCAATCAGAGCACAGGTTTTGGCTGGCTCCCCTTCTTGCTTTCTTTCATTGTTTTGGGTGCCCCAGCCCATGTTTGGGTTCTTGATGGGCAGTTTCCTCAATTGTTTCTGGGTCTGAGTTTGGTTTGCCTTCTTCCTTGCCTGCATGTTGTATTCTGACACCATAAAAACACGACTTTAGACAGAGTATCCATTATTCCAAAACAGAAGCAATTGGCTTGTTATGCTTAGAAATCTACAGGCCACACGACCAAGATGAGTTTTTGTGTTTTGGAAAAAGAAATGGAACTCTTTTGTAGAAAGGACACAGTTGAATTTTCTCCCAAAGGAGTGTGCCTGGGATTTTCCGGTTAATTCAATCAGAATTCCACAGCCAGTTGGCTGGGAGGGGTGGATCCACCCAGAAACATCCGGTTCACTTTGACTAAATCAAGCCCAATATGGTTAAGGACTCTTACATTTCTTTGTTGTGTTTTGTTGTTTTGGTTGTCACCCTTTTCTTCTTTCTCAAGTGTTGTAAGGAATTCTATGATGTGACCTTCTGCTGGAGGGTGGAATAAGGAGTTCAGGGCATGGAGGAAAGTTCTTTTTCAATCAGGGCCCAGGTTTTGGCTTGCTCCCATTCTAGATTTCTGTCATTGTTTTGGGTGCCTCAGCCCATTTTTGGTCTCTTGATCGGCAATTTCCTCAATTTTTTCTGGGTCTGAGTTGGTTTTGCCTTCTTCCTTCCCTACATTTTGTATTCCTTTGCAATAAAAACAAGAGTGTACACAGAGGATCCCTTAGGATATCAGAAACACAACAGATTGGAATTGTATGCTTAGAAATCTACAGGAAACGCGACCAAAGTGAATGTTTGGTTTTGTTTTGTTTGTTTTGTTTTGGAATGAGAAATGTAACCCATTTCTAGAAGGGACAGATTTTTACTCCCTCCAAACCGAGTGTGACTGCGATTTTCTGGTTATTTCAATCAGAATTCCACACTCTGTCGGCTAGGAGTGGTGGATGAAACCCGAAAAACCTGGTTTCCTTGTGACTAAATCAAGCTAAATATCACTCAGGACTCTTTGAGCTCCGTTATTTTCATATATTTCTTATTTATCATGGTTTGTATTGAATTTGATGAAGTTACCTTTTGTTTGGAGGCTGGAATATGGAGTCCAGGGGATGGGAGGAATGGTCATTTTCATGCAGAGCACAGGTTTTGGCTTGTTCCCATTCTCGCTTTCTTTCATTGTTTTGGGTGCCTCAGCCGATTTTTGGTTTCTTTATCGGCAATGTCCTAGGCTTCTTCGGGGTCTGAGTTCTTTTGCCTTCTCCATTCTCTGCATTTTGTATTCTGATGCAATGGAAACAAGAGTGTAGACAGAGTACCAGTATGATATCAAAACACAACAAATTGGAGGTTTATGCTTAGAAATCTACAGGCAACGTGACCAAGATGAATTTTTGTTTTGGAAAATGAAATGTAACCCATATGTAGAAGGGACAGTTTTTCATTCCATACAAAATGAGTGTGACGGCGATGTTGTGCTTAATTCCATCAGAATTCCACAGGCAGTCAGCTGGGAGGGGTAGATCCTAAAACAAGCATCAGGTTTACTTGTGCCCAAATCAAGCCCAGTATTGCCAAGGACGCTGATTTCTTTGCTTCTTTTCCAATTTTTCTTATTTATCCGGGTGCAAGAAACCCAAATCACCTGGTTTCGTTGTGGCTAAAGCAAGCCCAATAGCGCTAAGGACACTTTGATTTCTTTGCTTCTTTTCAAATTATTCTTATTGATCATGTGTTGTAGTGAATTTCATGATGTTCCCTATTGTTTTCAGGCTGGAATACGGAGTTCAGAGCATGGGAGGCATTTTCTTTTTCAATCAGGGCACAGGTTTTGGCTGGCTCCCCTTCTTGCTTTCTTTCATTGTTTTGGGTGCCCCAGCCCATGTTTGGGTTCTTGATCGGCAGTTTCCTCAATTGTTTCTGGGTCTGAGTTTGGTTTGCCTTCTTCCTTGCCTGCATGTTGTATTCTGACACCATAAAAACACGACTTTAGACAGAGTATCCATTATTCCAAAACAGAAGCAACTGGCTTGTTATGCTTAGAAATCTACAGGCCACACGACCAAGATGAGTTTTTGTGTTTTGGAAAAAGAAATGGAACTCTTTTGTAGAAAGGACACAGTTGAATTTTCTCCCAAAGGAGTGTGCCTGGGATTTTCCGGTTAATTCAATCAGAATTCCACAGCCAGTTGGCTGGGAGGGGTGGATCCACCCAGAAACATCCGGTTCACTTTGACTAAATCAAGCCCAATATGGTTAAGGACTCTTACATTTCTTTGTTGTGTTTTGTTGTTTTGGTTGTCACCCTTTTCTTCTTTCTCAAGTGTTGTAAGGAATTCTCTGATGTGACCTTCTGCTGGAGGGTGGAATAAGGAGTTCAGGGCATGGAGGAAAGTTCTTTTTCAATCAGGGCCCAGGTTTTGGCTTGCTCCCATTCTAGATTTCTGTCATTGTTTTGGGTGCCTCAGCCCATTTTTGGTCTCTTGATCGGCAATTTCCTCAATTTTTTCTGGGTCTGAGTTGGTTTTGCCTTCTTCCTTCCCTACATTTTGTATTCCTTTGCAATAAAAACAAGAGTGTACACAGAGGATCCCTTAGGATATCAGAAACACAACAGATTGGAATTGTATGCTTAGAAATCTACAGGAAACGCGACCAAAGTGAATGTTTGGTTTTGTTTTGTTTGTTTTCTTTTGGAATGAGAAATGTAACCCATTTCTAGAAGGGACAGATTTTTACTCCCTCCAAACCGAGTGTGACTGCGATTTTCTGGTTATTTCAATCAGAATTCCACACTCTGTCGGCTAGGAGTGGTGGATGAAACCCGAAAAACCTGGTTTCCTTGTGACTAAATCAAGCTAAATATCACTCAGGACTCTTTGAGCTCCGTTATTTTCATATATTTCTTATTTATCATGGTTTGTATTGAATTTGATGAAGTTACCTTTTGTTTGGAGGCTGGAATATGGAGTCCAGGGGATGGGAGGAATGGTCATTTTCATGCAGAGCACAGGTTTTGGCTTGTTCCCATTCTCGCTTTCTTTCATTGTTTTGGGTGCCTCAGCCGATTTTTGGTTTCTTTATCGGCAATGTCCTAGGCTTCTTCGGGGTCTGAGTTCTTTTGCCTTCTCCATTCTCTGCATTTTGTATTCTGATGCAATGGAAACAAGAGTGTAGACAGAGTACCAGTATGATATCAAAACACAACAAATTGGAGGTTTATGCTTAGAAATCTACAGGCAACGTGACCAAGATGAATTTTTGTTTTGGAAAATGAAATGTAACCCATATGTAGAAGGGACAGTTTTTCATTCCATACAAAATGAGTGTGACGGCGATGTTGTGCTTAATTCCATCAGAATTCCACAGGCAGTCAGCTGGGAGGGGTAGATCCTAAAACAAGCATCAGGTTTACTTGTGCCCAAATCAAGCCCAGTATTGCCAAGGACGCTGATTTCTTTGCTTCTTTTCCAATTTTTCTTATTTATCCGGGTGCAAGAAACCCAAATCACCTGGTTTCGTTGTGGCTAAAGCAAGCCCAATAGCGCTAAGGACACTTTGATTTCTTTGCTTCTTTTCAAATTATTCTTATTGATCATGTGTTGTAGTGAATTTCATGATGTTCCCTATTGTTTTCAGGCTGGAATACGGAGTTCAGAGCATGGGAGGCATTTTCTTTTTCAATCAGGGCACAGGTTTTGGCTGGGTCCCCTTCTTGCTTTCTTTCATTGTTTTGGGTGCCCCAGCCCATGTTTGGGTTCTTGATGGGCAGTTTCCTCAATTGTTTCTGGGTCTGAGTTTGGTTTGCCTTCTTCCTTGCCTGCATGTTGTATTCTGACACCATAAAAACACGACTTTAGACAGAGTATCCATTATTCCAAAACAGAAGCAATTGGCTTGTTATGCTTAGAAATCTACAGGCCACACGACCAAGATGAGTTTTTGTGTTTTGGAAAAAGAAATGGAACTCTTTTGTAGAAAGGACACAGTTGAATTTTCTCCCAAAGGAGTGTGCCTGGGATTTTCCGGTTAATTCAATCAGAATTCCACAGCCAGTTGGCTGGGAGGGGTGGATCCACCCAGAAACATCCGGTTCACTTTGACTAAATCAAGCCCAATATGGTTAAGGACTCTTACATTTCTTTGTTGTGTTTTGTTGTTTTGGTTGTCACCCTTTTCTTCTTTCTCAAGTGTTGTAAGGAATTCTATGATGTGACCTTCTGCTGGAGGGTGGAATAAGGAGTTCAGGGCATGGAGGAAAGTTCTTTTTCAATCAGGGCCCAGGTTTTGGCTTGCTCCCATTCTAGATTTCTGTCATTGTTTTGGGTGCCTCAGCCCATTTTTGGTCTCTTGATCGGCAATTTCCTCAATTTTTTCTGGGTCTGAGTTGGTTTTGCCTTCTTCCTTCCCTACATTTTGTATTCCTTTGCAATAAAAACAAGAGTGTACACAGAGGATCCCTTAGGATATCAGAAACACAACAGATTGGAATTGTATGCTTAGAAATCTACAGGAAACGCGACCAAAGTGAATGTTTGGTTTTGTTTTGTTTGTTTTCTTTTGGAATGAGAAATGTAACCCATTTCTAGAAGGGACAGATTTTTACTCCCTCCAAACCGAGTGTGACTGCGATTTTCTGGTTATTTCAATCAGAATTCCACACTCTGTCGGTTAGGAGCGGTGGATGAAACCCGAAAAACCTGGTTTCCTTGTGACTAAATCAAGCTAAATATCACTCAGGACTCTTTGAGCTCCGTTATTTTCATATATTTCTTATTTATCATGGTTTGTATTGAATTTGATGAGGTTACCTTTTGTTTGGAGGCTGGAATATGGAGTCCAGGGGATGGGAGGAATGGTCATTTTCATGCAGAGCACAGGTTTTGGCTTGTTCCCATTCTCGCTTTCTTTCATTGTTTTGGGTGCCTCAGCCGATTTTTGGTTTCTTTATCGGCAATGTCCTAGGCTTCTTCGGGGTCTGAGTTCTTTTGCCTTCTCCATTCTCTGCATTTTGTATTCTGATGCAATGGAAACAAGAGTGTAGACAGAGTACCAGTATGATATCAAAACACAACAAATTGGAGGTTTATGCTTAGAAATCTACAGGCAACGTGACCAAGATGAATTTTTGTTTTGGAAAATGAAATGTAACCCATATGTAGAAGGGACAGTTTTTCATTCCATACAAAATGAGTGTGACGGCGATGTTGTGCTTAATTCCATCAGAATTCCACAGGCAGTCAGCTGGGAGGGGTAGATCCTACCACAAGCATCAGGTTTACTTGTGCCCAAATCAAGCCCAGTATTGCCAAGGACGCTGATTTCTTTGCTTCTTTTCCAATTTTTCTTATTTATCCGGGTGCAAGAAACCCGAATCACCTGGTTTCGTTGTGGCTAAAGCAAGCCCAATAGCGCTAAGGACACTTTGATTTCTTTGCTTCTTTTCAAATTATTCTTATTGATCATGTGTTGTAGTGAATTTCATGATGTTCCCTATTGTTTTCAGGCTGGAATACGGAGTTCAGAGCATGGGAGGCATTTTCTTTTTCAATCAGGGCACAGGTTTTGGCTGGCTCCCCTTCTTGCTTTCTTTCATTGTTTTGGGTGCCCCAGCCCATGTTTGGGTTCTTGATGGGCAGTTTCCTCAATTGTTTCTGGGTCTGAGTTTGGTTTGCCTTCTTCCTTGCCTGCATGTTGTATTCTGACACCATAAAAACACGACTTTAGACAGAGTATCCATTATTCCAAAACAGAAGCAATTGGCTTGTTATGCTTAGAAATCTACAGGCCACACGACCAAGATGAGTTTTTGTGTTTTGGAAAAAGAAATGGAACTCTTTTGTAGAAAGGACACAGTTGAATTTTCTCCCAAAGGAGTGTGCCTGGGATTTTCCGGTTAATTCAATCAGAATTCCACAGCCAGTTGGCTGGGAGGGGTGGATCCACCCAGAAACATCCGGTTCACTTTGACTAAATCAAGCCCAATATGGTTAAGGACTCTTACATTTCTTTGTTGTGTTTTGTTGTTTTGGTTGTCACCCTTTTCTTCTTTCTCAAGTGTTGTAAGGAATTCTCTGATGTGACCTTCTGCTGGAGGGTGGAATAAGGAGTTCAGGGCATGGAGGAAAGTTCTTTTTCAATCAGGGCCCAGGTTTTGGCTTGCTCCCATTCTAGATTTCTGTCATTGTTTTGGGTGCCTCAGCCCATTTTTGGTCTCTTGATCGGCAATTTCCTCAATTTTTTCTGGGTCTGAGTTGGTTTTGCCTTCTTCCTTCCCTACATTTTGTATTCCTTTGCAATAAAAACAAGAGTGTACACAGAGGATCCCTTAGGATATCAGAAACACAACAGATTGGAATTGTATGCTTAGAAATCTACAGGAAACGCGACCAAAGTGAATGTTTGGTTTTGTTTTGTTTGTTTTGTTTTGGAATGAGAAATGTAACCCATTTCTAGAAGGGACAGATTTTTACTCCCTCCAAACCGAGTGTGACTGCGATTTTCTGGTTATTTCAATCAGAATTCCACACTCTGTCGGCTAGGAGTGGTGGATGAAACCCGAAAAACCTGGTTTCCTTGTGACTAAATCAAGCTAAATATCACTCAGGACTCTTTGAGCTCCGTTATTTTCATATATTTCTTATTTATCATGGTTTGTATTGAATTTGATGAGGTTACCTTTTGTTTGGAGGCTGGAATATGGAGTCCAGGGGATGGGAGGAATGGTCATTTTCATGCAGAGCACAGGTTTTGGCTTGTTCCCATTCTCGCTTTCTTTCATTGTTTTGGGTGCCTCAGCCGATTTTTGGTTTCTTTATCGGCAATGTCCTAGGCTTCTTCGGGGTCTGAGTTCTTTTGCCTTCTCCATTCTCTGCATTTTGTATTCTGATGCAATGGAAACAAGAGTGTAGACAGAGTACCAGTATGATATCAAAACACAACAAATTGGAGGTTTATGCTTAGAAATCTACAGGCAACGTGACCAAGATGAATTTTTGTTTTGGAAAATGAAATGTAACCCATATGTAGAAGGGACAGTTTTTCATTCCATACAAAATGAGTGTGACGGCGATGTTGTGCTTAATTCCATCAGAATTCCACAGGCAGTCAGCTGGGAGGGGTAGATCCTACCACAAGCATCAGGTTTACTTGTGCCCAAATCAAGCCCAGTATTGCCAAGGACTCTGATTTCTTTGCTTCTTTTCCAATTTTTCTTATTTATCCGGGTGCAAGAAACCCGAATCACCTGGTTTCGTTGTGGCTAAAGCAAGCCCAATAGCGCTAAGGACACTTTGATTTCTTTGCTTCTTTTCAAATTATTCTTATTGATCATGTGTTGTAGTGAATTTCATGATGTTCCCTATTGTTTTCAGGCTGGAATACGGAGTTCAGAGCATGGGAGGCATTTTCTCTTTCAATCAGGGCACAGGTTTTGGCTGGCTCCCCTTCTTGCTTTCTTTCATTGTTTTGGGTGCCCCAGCCCATGTTTGGGTTTTTGATGGGCAGTTTCCTCAATTGTTTCTGGGTCTGAGTTTGGTTTGCCTTCTTCCTTGCCTGCATGTTGTATTCTGACACCATAAAAACACGACTTTAGACAGAGTATCCATTATTCCAAAACAGAAGCAATTGGCTTGTTATGCTTGGAAATCTACAGGCCACACGACCAAGATGAGTTTTTGTGTTTTGGAAAAAGAAATGGAACTCTTTTGTAGAAAGGACACAGTTGAATTTTCTCCCAAAGGAGTGTGCCTGGGATTTTCCGGTTAATTCCATCAGAATTCCACAGCCAGTTGGCTGGGAGGGGTGGATCCACCCAGAAACATCCGGTTCACTTTGACTAAATCAAGCCCAATATGGTTAAGGACTCTTACATTTCTTTGTTGTGTTTTGTTGTTTTGGTTGTCACCCTTTTCTTCTTTCTCAAGTGTTGTAAGGAATTCTATGATGTGACCTTCTGCTGGAGGGTGGAATAAGGAGTTCAGGGCATGGAGGAAAGTTCTTTTTCAATCAGGGCCCAGGTTTTGGCTTGCTCCCATTCTAGATTTCTGTCATTGTTTTGGGTGCCTCAGCCCATTTTTGGTCTCTTGATCGGCAATTTCCTCAATTTTTTCTGGGTCTGAGTTGGTTTTGCCTTCTTCCTTCCCTACATTTTGTATTCCTTTGCAATAAAAACAAGAGTGTACACAGAGGATCCCTTAGGATATCAGAAACACAACAGATTGGAATTGTATGCTTAGAAATCTACAGGAAACGTGACCAAAGTGAATGTTTGGTTTTGTTTTGTTTGTTTTGTTTTGGAATGAGAAATGTAACCCATTTCTAGAAGGGACAGATTTTTACTCCCTCCAAACCGAGTGTGCCTGCGATTTTCTGGTTATTTCAATCAGAATTCCACACTCTGTCGGCTAGGAGTGGTGGATGAAACCCGAAAAACCTGGTTTCCTTGTGACTAAATCAAGCTAAATATCACTCAGGACTCTTTGAGCTCCGTTATTTTCATATATTTCTTATTTATCATGGTTTGTATTGAATTTGATGAGGTTACCTTTTGTTTGGAGGCTGGAATATGGAGTCCAGGGGATGGGAGGAATGGTCATTTTCATGCAGAGCACAGGTTTTGGCTTGTTCCCATTCTCGCTTTCTTTCATTGTTTTGGGTGCCTCAGCCGATTTTTGGTTTCTTTATCGGCAATGTCCTAGGCTTCTTCGGGGTCTGAGTTCTTTTGCCTTCTCCATTCTCTGCATTTTGTATTCTGATGCAATGGAAACAAGAGTGTAGACAGAGTACCAGTATGATATCAAAACACAACAAATTGGAGGTTTATGCTTAGAAATCTACAGGCAACGTGACCAAGATGAATTTTTGTTTTGGAAAATGAAATGTAACCCATATGTAGAAGGGACAGTTTTTCATTCCATACAAAATGAGTGTGACGGCGATGTTGTGCTTAATTCCATCAGAATTCCACAGGCAGTCAGCTGGGAGGGGTAGATCCTACCACAAGCATCAGGTTTACTTGTGCCCAAATCAAGCCCAGTATTGCCAAGGACGCTGATTTCTTTGCTTCTTTTCCAATTTTTCTTATTTATCCGGGTGCAAGAAACCCGAATCACCTGGTTTCGTTGTGGCTAAAGCAAGCCCAATAGCGCTAAGGACACTTTGATTTCTTTGCTTCTTTTCAAATTATTCTTATTGATCATGTGTTGTAGTGAATTTCATGATGTTCCCTATTGTTTTCAGGCTGGAATACGGAGTTCAGAGCATGGGAGGCATTTTCTCTTTCAATCAGGGCACAGGTTTTGGCTGGCTCCCCTTCTTGCTTTCTTTCATTGTTTTGGGTGCCCCAGCCCATGTTTGGGTTCTTGATGGGCAGTTTCCTCAATTGTTTCTGGGTCTGAGTTTGGTTTGCCTTCTTCCTTGCCTGCATGTTGTATTCTGACACCATAAAAACACGACTTTAGACAGAGTATCCATTATTCCAAAACAGAAGCAATTGGCTTGTTATGCTTAGAAATCTACAGGCCACACGACCAAGATGAGTTTTTGTGTTTTGGAAAAAGAAATGGAACTCTTTTGTAGAAAGGACACAGTTGAATTTTCTCCCAAAGGAGTGTGCCTGGGATTTTCCGGTTAATTCAATCAGAATTCCACAGCCAGTTGGCTGGGAGGGGTGGATCCACCCAGAAACATCCGGTTCACTTTGACTAAATCAAGCCCAATATGGTTAAGGACTCTTACATTTCTTTGTTGTGTTTTGTTGTTTTGGTTGTCACCCTTTTCTTCTTTCTCAAGTGTTGTAAGGAATTCTATGATGTGACCTTCTGCTGGAGGGTGGAATAAGGAGTTCAGGGCATGGAGGAAAGTTCTTTTTCAATCAGGGCCCAGGTTTTGGCTTGCTCCCATTCTAGATTTCTGTCATTGTTTTGGGTGCCTCAGCCCATTTTTGGTCTCTTGATCGGCAATTTCCTCAATTTTTTCTGGGTCTGAGTTGGTTTTGCCTTCTTCCTTCCCTACATTTTGTATTCCTTTGCAATAAAAACAAGAGTGTACACAGAGGATCCCTTAGGATATCAGAAACACAACAGATTGGAATTGTATGCTTAGAAATCTACAGGAAACGCGACCAAAGTGAATGTTTGGTTTTGTTTTGTTTGTTTTGTTTTGGAATGAGAAATGTAACCCATTTCTAGAAGGGACAGATTTTTACTCCCTCCAAACCGAGTGTGACTGCGATTTTCTGGTTATTTCAATCAGAATTCCACACTCTGTCGGCTAGGAGTGGTGGATGAAACCCGAAAAACCTGGTTTCCTTGTGACTAAATCAAGCTAAATATCACTCAGGACTCTTTGAGCTCCGTTATTTTCATATATTTCTTATTTATCATGGTTTGTATTGAATTTGATGAGGTTACCTTTTGTTTGGAGGCTGGAATATGGAGTCCAGGGGATGGGAGGAATGGTCATTTTCATGCAGAGCACAGGTTTTGGCTTGTTCCCATTCTCGCTTTCTTTCATTGTTTTGGGTGCCTCAGCCGATTTTTGGTTTCTTTATCGGCAATGTCCTAGGCTTCTTCGGGGTCTGAGTTCTTTTGCCTTCTCCATTCTCTGCATTTTGTATTCTGATGCAATGGAAACAAGAGTGTAGACAGAGTACCAGTATGATATCAAAACACAACAAATTGGAGGTTTATGCTTAGAAATCTACAGGCAACGTGACCAAGATGAATTTTTGTTTTGGAAAATGAAATGTAACCCATATGTAGAAGGGACAGTTTTTCATTCCATACAAAATGAGTGTGACGGCGATGTTGTGCTTAATTCCATCAGAATTCCACAGGCAGTCAGCTGGGAGGGGTAGATCCTACCACAAGCATCAGGTTTACTTGTGCCCAAATCAAGCCCAGTATTGCCAAGGACTCTGATTTCTTTGCTTCTTTTCCAATTTTTCTTATTTATCCGGGTGCAAGAAACCCGAATCACCTGGTTTCGTTGTGGCTAAAGCAAGCCCAATAGCGCTAAGGACACTTTGATTTCTTTGCTTCTTTTCAAATTATTCTTATTGATCATGTGTTGTAGTGAATTTCATGATGTTCCCTATTGTTTTCAGGCTGGAATACGGAGTTCAGAGCATGGGAGGCATTTTCTCTTTCAATCAGGGCACAGGTTTTGGCTGGCTCCCCTTCTTGCTTTCTTTCATTGTTTTGGGTGCCCCAGCCCATGTTTGGGTTCTTGATGGGCAGTTTCCTCAATTGTTTCTGGGTCTGAGTTTGGTTTGCCTTCTTCCTTGCCTGCATGTTGTATTCTGACACCATAAAAACACGACTTTAGACAGAGTATCCATTATTCCAAAACAGAAGCAATTGGCTTGTTATGCTTAGAAATCTACAGGCCACACGACCAAGATGAGTTTTTGTGTTTTGGAAAAAGAAATGGAACTCTTTTGTAGAAAGGACACAGTTGAATTTTCTCCCAAAGGAGTGTGCCTGGGATATTCCGGTTAATTCAATCAGAATTCCACAGCCAGTTGGCTGGGAGGGGTGGATCCACCCAGAAACATCCGGTTCACTTTGACTAAATCAAGCCCAATATGGTTAAGGACTCTTACATTTCTTTGTTGTGTTTTGTTGTTTTGGTTGTCACCCTTTTCTTCTTTCTCAAGTGTTGTAAGGAATTCTATGATGTGACCTTCTGCTGGAGGGTGGAATAAGGAGTTCAGGGCATGGAGGAAAGTTCTTTTTCAATCAGGGCCCAGGTTTTGGCTTGCTCCCATTCTAGATTTCTGTCATTGTTTTGGGTGCCTCAGCCCATTTTTGGTCTCTTGATCGGCAATTTCCTCAATTTTTTCTGGGTCTGAGTTGGTTTTGCCTTCTTCCTTCCCTACATTTTGTATTCCTTTGCAATAAAAACAAGAGTGTACACAGAGGATCCCTTAGGATATCAGAAACACAACAGATTGGAATTGTATGCTTAGAAATCTACAGGAAACGCGACCAAAGTGAATGTTTGGTTTTGTTTTGTTTGTTTTGTTTTGGAATGAGAAATGTAACCCATTTCTAGAAGGGACAGATTTTTACTCCCTCCAAACCGAGTGTGACTGCGATTTTCTGGTTATTTCAATCAGAATTCCACACTCTGTCGGCTAGGAGTGGTGGATGAAACCCGAAAAACCTGGTTTCCTTGTGACTAAATCAAGCTAAATATCACTCAGGACTCTTTGAGCTCCGTTATTTTCATATATTTCTTATTTATCATGGTTTTTATTGAATTTGATGAGGTTACCTTTTGTTTGGAGGCTGGAATATGGAGTCCAGGGGATGGGAGGAATGGTCATTTTCATGCAGAGCACAGGTTTTGGCTTGTTCCCATTCTCGCTTTCTTTCATTGTTTTGGGTGCCTCAGCCGATTTTTGGTTTCTTTATCGGCAATGTCCTAGGCTTCTTCGGGGTCTGAGTTCTTTTGCCTTCTCCATTCTCTGCATTTTGTATTCTGATGCAATGGAAACAAGAGTGTAGACAGAGTACCAGTATGATATCAAAACACAACAAATTGGAGGTTTATGCTTAGAAATCTACAGGCAACGTGACCAAGATGAATTTTTGTTTTGGAAAATGAAATGTAACCCATATGTAGAAGGGACAGTTTTTCATTCCATACAAAATGAGTGTGACGGCGATGTTGTGCTTAATTCCATCAGAATTCCACAGGCAGTCAGCTGGGAGGGGTAGATCCTACCACAAGCATCAGGTTTACTTGTGCCCAAATCAAGCCCAGTATTGCCAAGGACTCTGATTTCTTTGCTTCTTTTCCAATTTTTCTTATTTATCCGGGTGCAAGAAACCCGAATCCCCTGGTTTGGTTGTGGCTAAAGCAAGCCCAATAGCGCTAAGGACACTTTGATTTCTTTGCTTCTTTTCAAATTATTCTTATTGATCATGTGTTGTAGTGAATTTCATGATGTTCCCTATTGTTTTCAGGCTGGAATACGGAGTTCAGAGCATGGGAGGCATTTTCTCTTTCAATCAGGGCACAGGTTTTGGCTGGCTCCCCTTCTTGCTTTCTTTCATTGTTTTGGGTGCCCCAGCCCATGTTTGGGTTCTTGATTGGCAGTTTCCTCAATTGTTTCTGGGTCTGAGTTTGGTTTGCCTTCTTCCTTGCCTGCATGTTGTATTCTGACACCATAAAAACACGACTTTAGACAGAGTATCCATTATTCCAAAACAGAAGCAATTGGCTTGTTATGCTTAGAAATCTACAGGCCACACGACCAAGATGAGTTTTTGTGTTTTGGAAAAAGAAATGGAACTCTTTTGTAGAAAGGACACAGTTGAATTTTCTCCCAAAGGAGTGTGCCTGGGATTTTCCGGTTAATTCAATCAGAATTCCACAGCCAGTTGGCTGGGAGGGGTGGATCCACCCAGAAACATCCGGTTCACTTTGACTAAATCAAGCCCAATATGGTTAAGGACTCTTACATTTCTTTGTTGTGTTTTGTTGTTTTGGTTGTCACCCTTTTCTTCTTTCTCAAGTGTTGTAAGGAATTCTATGATGTGACCTTCTGCTGGAGGGTGGAATAAGGAGTTCAGGGCATGGAGGAAAGTTCTTTTTCAATCAGGGCCCAGGTTTTGGCTTGCTCCCATTCTAGATTTCTGTCATTGTTTTGGGTGCCTCAGCCCATTTTTGGTCTCTTGATCGGCAATTTCCTCAATTTTTTCTGGGTCTGAGTTGGTTTTGCCTTCTTCCTTCCCTACATTTTGTATTCCTTTGCAATAAAAACAAGAGTGTACACAGAGGATCCCTTAGGATATCAGAAACACAACAGATTGGAATTGTATGCTTAGAAATCTACAGGAAACGCGACCAAAGTGAATGTTTGGTTTTGTTTTGTTTGTTTTGTTTTGGAATGAGAAATGTAACCCATTTCTAGAAGGGACAGATTTTTACTCCCTCCAAACCGAGTGTGCCTGCGATTTTCTGGTTATTTCAATCAGAATTCCACACTCTGTCGGCTAGGAGTGGTGGATGAAACCCGAAAAACCTGGTTTCCTTGTGACTAAATCAAGCTAAATATCACTCAGGACTCTTTGAGCTCCGTTATTTTCATATATTTCTTATTTATCATGGTTTGTATTGAATTTGATGAGGTTACCTTTTGTTTGGAGGCTGGAATATGGAGTCCAGGGGATGGGAGGAATGGTCATTTTCATGCAGAGCACAGGTTTTGGCTTGTTCCCATTCTCGCTTTCTTTCATTGTTTTGGGTGCCTCAGCCGATTTTTGGTTTCTTTATCGGCAATGTCCTAGGCTTCTTCGGGGTCTGAGTTCTTTTGCCTTCTCCATTCTCTGCATTTTGTATTCTGATGCAATGGAAACAAGAGTGTAGACAGAGTACCAGTATGATATCAAAACACAACAAATTGGAGGTTTATGCTTAGAAATCTACAGGCAACATGACCAAGATGAATTTTTGTTTTGGAAAATGAAATGTAACCCATATGTAGAAGGGACAGTTTTTCATTCCATACAAAATGAGTGTGACGGCGATGTTGTGCTTAATTCCATCAGAATTCCACAGGCAGTCAGCTGGGAGGGGTAGATCCTACCACAAGCATCAGGTTTACTTGTGCCCAAATCAAGCCCAGTATTGCCAAGGACTCTGATTTCTTTGCTTCTTTTCCAATTTTTCTTATTTATCCGGGTGCAAGAAACCCGAATCCCCTGGTTTGGTTGTGGCTAAAGCAAGCCCAATAGCGCTAAGGACACTTTGATTTCTTTGCTTCTTTTCAAATTATTCTTATTGATCATGTGTTGTAGTGAATTTCATGATGTTCCCTATTGTTTTCAGGCTGGAATACGGAGTTCAGAGCATGGGAGGCATTTTCTCTTTCAATCAGGGCACAGGTTTTGGCTGGCTCCCCTTCTTGCTTTCTTTCATTGTTTTGGGTGCCCCAGCCCATGTTTGGGTTCTTGATGGGCAGTTTCCTCAATTGTTTCTGGGTCTGAGTTTGGTTTGCCTTCTTCCTTGCCTGCATGTTGTATTCTGACACCATAAAAACACGACTTTAGACAGAGTATCCATTATTCCAAAACAGAAGCAATTGGCTTGTTATGCTTAGAAATCTACAGGCCACACGACCAAGATGAGTTTTTGTGTTTTGGAAAAAGAAATGGAACTCTTTTGTAGAAAGGACACAGTTGAATTTTCTCCCAAAGGAGTGTGCCTGGGATTTTCCGGTTAATTCAATCAGAATTCCACAGCCAGTTGGCTGGGAGGGGTGGATCCACCCAGAAACATCCGGTTCACTTTGACTAAATCAAGCCCAATATGGTTAAGGACTCTTACATTTCTTTGTTGTGTTTTGTTGTTTTGGTTGTCACCCTTTTCTTCTTTCTCAAGTGTTGTAAGGAATTCTATGATGTGACCTTCTGCTGGAGGGTGGAATAAGGAGTTCAGGGCATGGAGGAAAGTTCTTTTTCAATCAGGGCCCAGGTTTTGGCTTGCTCCCATTCTAGATTTCTGTCATTGTTTTGGGTGCCTCAGCCCATTTTTGGTCTCTTGATCGGCAATTTCCTCAATTTTTTCTGGGTCTGAGTTGGTTTTGCCTTCTTCCTTCCCTACATTTTGTATTCCTTTGCAATAAAAACAAGAGTGTACACAGAGGATCCCTTAGGATATCAGAAACACAACAGATTGGAATTGTATGCTTAGAAATCTACAGGAAACGCGACCAAAGTGAATGTTTGGTTTTGTTTTGTTTGTTTTGTTTTGGAATGAGAAATGTAACCCATTTCTAGAAGGGACAGATTTTTACTCCCTCCAAACCGAGTGTGCCTGCGATTTTCTGGTTATTTCAATCAGAATTCCACACTCTGTCGGCTAGGAGTGGTGGATGAAACCCGAAAAACCTGGTTTCCTTGTGACTAAATCAAGCTAAATATCACTCAGGACTCTTTGAGCTCCGTTATTTTCATATATTTCTTATTTATCATGGTTTGTATTGAATTTGATGAGGTTACCTTTTGTTTGGAGGCTGGAATATGGAGTCCAGGGGATGGGAGGAATGGTCATTTTCATGCAGAGCACAGGTTTTGGCTTGTTCCCATTCTCGCTTTCTTTCATTGTTTTGGGTGCCTCAGCCGATTTTTGGTTTCTTTATCGGCAATGTCCTAGGCTTCTTCGGGGTCTGAGTTCTTTTGCCTTCTCCATTCTCTGCATTTTGTATTCTGATGCAATGGAAACAAGAGTGTAGACAGAGTACCAGTATGATATCAAAACACAACAAATTGGAGGTTTATGCTTAGAAATCTACAGGCAACATGACCAAGATGAATTTTTGTTTTGGAAAATGAAATGTAACCCATATGTAGAAGGGACAGTTTTTCATTCCATACAAAATGAGTGTGACGGCGATGTTGTGCTTAATTCCATCAGAATTCCACAGGCAGTCAGCTGGGAGGGGTAGATCCTACCACAAGCATCAGGTTTACTTGTGCCCAAATCAAGCCCAGTATTGCCAAGGACTCTGATTTCTTTGCTTCTTTTCCAATTTTTCTTATTTATCCGGGTGCAAGAAACCCGAATCCCCTGGTTTGGTTGTGGCTAAAGCAAGCCCAATAGCGCTAAGGACACTTTGATTTCTTTGCTTCTTTTCAAATTATTCTTATTGATCATGTGTTGTAGTGAATTTCATGATGTTCCCTATTGTTTTCAGGCTGGAATACGGAGTTCAGAGCATGGGAGGCATTTTCTCTTTCAATCAGGGCACAGGTTTTGGCTGGCTCCCCTTCTTGCTTTCTTTCATTGTTTTGGGTGCCCCAGCCCATGTTTGGGTTCTTGATGGGCAGTTTCCTCAATTGTTTCTGGGTCTGAGTTTGGTTTGCCTTCTTCCTTGCCTGCATGTTGTATTCTGACACCATAAAAACACGACTTTAGACAGAGTATCCATTATTCCAAAACAGAAGCAATTGGCTTGTTATGCTTAGAAATCTACAGGCCACACGACCAAGATGAGTTTTTGTGTTTTGGAAAAAGAAATGGAACTCTTTTGTAGAAAGGACACAGTTGAATTTTCTCCCAAAGGAGTGTGCCTGGGATTTTCCGGTTAATTCAATCAGAATTCCACAGCCAGTTGGCTGGGAGGGGTGGATCCACCCAGAAACATCCGGTTCACTTTGACTAAATCAAGCCCAATATGGTTAAGGACTCTTACATTTCTTTGTTGTGTTTTGTTGTTTTGGTTGTCACCCTTTTCTTCTTTCTCAAGTGTTGTAAGGAATTCTATGATGTGACCTTCTGCTGGAGGGTGGAATAAGGAGTTCAGGGCATGGAGGAAAGTTCTTTTTCAATCAGGGCCCAGGTTTTGGCTTGCTCCCATTCTAGATTTCTGTCATTGTTTTGGGTGCCTCAGCCCATTTTTGGTCTCTTGATCGGCAATTTCCTCAATTTTTTCTGGGTCTGAGTTGGTTTTGCCTTCTTCCTTCCCTACATTTTGTATTCCTTTGCAATAAAAACAAGAGTGTACACAGAGGATCCCTTAGGATATCAGAAACACAACAGATTGGAATTGTATGCTTAGAAATCTACAGGAAACGCGACCAAAGTGAATGTTTGGTTTTGTTTTGTTTGTTTTGTTTTGGAATGAGAAATGTAACCCATTTCTAGAAGGGACAGATTTTTACTCCCTCCAAACCGAGTGTGACTGCGATTTTCTGGTTATTTCAATCAGAATTCCACACTCTGTCGGCTAGGAGTGGTGGATGAAACCCGAAAAACCTGGTTTCCTTGTGACTAAATCAAGCTAAATATCACTCAGGACTCTTTGAGCTCCGTTATTTTCATATATTTCTTATTTATCATGGTTTGTATTGAATTTGATGAGGTTACCTTTTGTTTGGAGGCTGGAATATGGAGTCCAGGGGATGGGAGGAATGGTCATTTTCATGCAGAGCACAGGTTTTGGCTTGTTCCCATTCTCGCTTTCTTTCATTGTTTTGGGTGCCTCAGCCGATTTTTGGTTTCTTTATCGGCAATGTCCTAGGCTTCTTCGGGGTCTGAGTTCTTTTGCCTTCTCCATTCTCTGCATTTTGTATTCTGATGCAATGGAAACAAGAGTGTAGACAGAGTACCAGTATGATATCAAAACACAACAAATTGGAGGTTTATGCTTAGAAATCTACAGGCAACGTGACCAAGATGAATTTTTGTTTTGGAAAATGAAATGTAACCCATATGTAGAAGGGACAGTTTTTCATTCCATACAAAATGAGTGTGACGGCGATGTTGTGCTTAATTCCATCAGAATTCCACAGGCAGTCAGCTGGGAGGGGTAGATCCTACCACAAGCATCAGGTTTACTTGTGCCCAAATCAAGCCCAGTATTGCCAAGGACTCTGATTTCTTTGCTTCTTTTCCAATTTTTCTTATTTATCCGGGTGCAAGAAACCCGAATCACCTGGTTTCGTTGTGGCTAAAGCAAGCCCAATAGCGCTAAGGACACTTTGATTTCTTTGCTTCTTTTCAAATTATTCTTATTGATCATGTGTTGTAGTGAATTTCATGATGTTCCCTATTGTTTTCAGGCTGGAATACGGAGTTCAGAGCATGGGAGGCATTTTCTCTTTCAATCAGGGCACAGGTTTTGGCTGGCTCCCCTTCTTGCTTTCTTTCATTGTTTTGGGTGCCCCAGCCCATGTTTGGGTTCTTGATGGGCAGTTTCCTCAATTGTTTCTGGGTCTGAGTTTGGTTTGCCTTCTTCCTTGCCTGCATGTTGTATTCTGACACCATAAAAACACGACTTTAGACAGAGTATCCATTATTCCAAAACAGAAGCAATTGGCTTGTTATGCTTAGAAATCTACAGGCCACACGACCAAGATGAGTTTTTGTGTTTTGGAAAAAGAAATGGAACTCTTTTGTAGAAAGGACACAGTTGAATTTTCTCCCAAAGGAGTGTGCCTGGGATTTTCCGGTTAATTCAATCAGAATTCCACAGCCAGTTGGCTGGGAGGGGTGGATCCACCCAGAAACATCCGGTTCACTTTGACTAAATCAAGCCCAATATGGTTAAGGACTCTTACATTTCTTTGTTGTGTTTTGTTGTTTTGGTTGTCACCCTTTTCTTCTTTCTCAAGTGTTGTAAGGAATTCTCTGATGTGACCTTCTGCTGGAGGGTGGAATAAGGAGTTCAGGGCATGGAGGAAAGTTCTTTTTCAATCAGGGCCCAGGTTTTGGCTTGCTCCCATTCTAGATTTCTGTCATTGTTTTGGGTGCCTCAGCCCATTTTTGGTCTCTTGATCGGCAATTTCCTCAATTTTTTCTGGGTCTGAGTTGGTTTTGCCTTCTTCCTTCCCTACATTTTGTATTCCTTTGCAATAAAAACAAGAGTGTACACAGAGGATCCCTTAGGATATCAGAAACACAACAGATTGGAATTGTATGCTTAGAAATCTACAGGAAACGCGACCAAAGTGAATGTTTGGTTTTGTTTTGTTTGTTTTGTTTTGGAATGAGAAATGTAACCCATTTCTAGAAGGGACAGATTTTTACTCCCTCCAAACCGAGTGTGACTGCGATTTTCTGGTTATTTCAATCAGAATTCCACACTCTGTCGGCTAGGAGCGGTGGATGAAACCCGAAAAACCTGGTTTCCTTGTGACTAAATCAAGCTAAATATCACTCAGGACTCTTTGAGCTCCGTTATTTTCATATATTTCTTATTTATCATGGTTTGTATTGAATTTGATGAGGTTACCTTTTGTTTGGAGGCTAGAATATGGAGTCCAGGGGATGGGAGGAATGGTCATTTTCATGCAGAGCACAGGTTTTGGCTTGTTCCCATTCTCGCTTTCTTTCATTGTTTTGGGTGCCTCAGCCGATTTTTGGTTTCTTTATCGGCAATGTCCTAGGCTTCTTCGGGGTCTGAGTTCTTTTGCCTTCTCCATTCTCTGCATTTTGTATTCTGATGCAATGGAAACAAGAGTGTAGACAGAGTACCAGTATGATATCAAAACACAACAAATTGGAGGTTTATGCTTAGAAATCTACAGGCAACGTGACCAAGATGAATTTTTGTTTTGGAAAATGAAATGTAACCCATATGTAGAAGGGACAGTTTTTCATTCCATACAAAATGAGTGTGACGGCGATGTTGTGCTTAATTCCATCAGAATTCCACAGGCAGTCAGCTGGGAGGGGTAGATCCTACCACAAGCATCAGGTTTACTTGTGCCCAAATCAAGCCCAGTATTGCCAAGGACTCTGATTTCTTTGCTTCTTTTCCAATTTTTCTTATTTATCCGGGTGCAAGAAACCCGAATCACCTGGTTTCGTTGTGGCTAAAGCAAGCCCAATAGCGCTAAGGACACTTTGATTTCTTTGCTTCTTTTCAAATTATTCTTATTGATCATGTGTTGTAGTGAATTTCATGATGTTCCCTATTGTTTTCAGGCTGGAATACGGAGTTCAGAGCATGGGAGGCATTTTCTCTTTCAATCAGGGCACAGGTTTTGGCTGGCTCCCCTTCTTGCTTTCTTTCATTGTTTTGGGTGCCCCAGCCCAGGTTTGGGTTCTTGATGGGCAGTTTCCTCAATTGTTTCTGGGTCTGAGTTTGGTTTGCCTTCTTCCTTGCCTGCATGTTGTATTCTGACACCATAAAAACACGACTTTAGACAGAGTATCCATTATTCCAAAACAGAAGCAATTGGCTTGTTATGCTTAGAAATCTACAGGCCACACGACCAAGATGAGTTTTTGTGTTTTGGAAAAAGAAATGGAACTCTTTTGTAGAAAGGACACAGTTGAATTTTCTCCCAAAGGAGTGTGCCTGGGATTTTCCGGTTAATTCAATCAGAATTCCACAGCCAGTTGGCTGGGAGGGGTGGATCCACCCAGAAACATCCGGTTCACTTTGACTAAATCAAGCCCAATATGGTTAAGGACTCTTACATTTCTTTGTTGTGTTTTGTTGTTTTGGTTGTCACCCTTTTCTTCTTTCTCAAGTGTTGTAAGGAATTCTATGATGTGACCTTCTGCTGGAGGGTGGAATAAGGAGTTCAGGGCATGGAGGAAAGTTCTTTTTCAATCAGGGCCCAGGTTTTGGCTTGCTCCCATTCTAGATTTCTGTCATTGTTTTGGGTGCCTCAGCCCATTTTTGGTCTCTTGATCGGCAATTTCCTCAATTTTTTCTGGGTCTGAGTTGGTTTTGCCTTCTTCCTTCCCTACATTTTGTATTCCTTTGCAATAAAAACAAGAGTGTACACAGAGGATCCCTTAGGATATCAGAAACACAACAGATTGGAATTGTATGCTTAGAAATCTACAGGAAACGCGACCAAAGTGAATGTTTGGTTTTGTTTTGTTTGTTTTGTTTTGGAATGAGAAATGTAACCCATTTCTAGAAGGGACAGATTTTTACTCCCTCCAAACCGAGTGTGACTGCGATTTTCTGGTTATTTCAATCAGAATTCCACACTCTGTCGGCTAGGAGCGGTGGATGAAACCCGAAAAACCTGGTTTCCTTGTGACTAAATCAAGCTAAATATCACTCAGGACTCTTTGAGCTCCGTTATTTTCATATATTTCTTATTTATCATGGTTTGTATTGAATTTGATGAGGTTACCTTTTGTTTGGAGGCTGGAATATGGAGTCCAGGGGATGGGAGGAATGGTCATTTTCATGCAGAGCACAGGTTTTGGCTTGTTCCCATTCTCGCTTTCTTTCATTGTTTTGGGTGCCTCAGCCGATTTTTGGTTTCTTTATCGGCAATGTCCTAGGCTTCTTCGGGGTCTGAGTTCTTTTGCCTTCTCCATTCTCTGCATTTTGTATTCTGATGCAATGGAAACAAGAGTGTAGACAGAGTACCAGTATGATATCAAAACACAACAAATTGGAGGTTTATGCTTAGAAATCTACAGGCAACGTGACCAAGATGAATTTTTGTTTTGGAAAATGAAATGTAACCCATATGTAGAAGGGACAGTTTTTCATTCCATACAAAATGAGTGTGACGGCGATGTTGTGCTTAATTCCATCAGAATTCCACAGGCAGTCAGCTGGGAGGGGTAGATCCTACCACAAGCATCAGGTTTACTTGTGCCCAAATCAAGCCCAGTATTGCCAAGGACTCTGATTTCTTTGCTTCTTTTCCAATTTTTCTTATTTATCCGGGTGCAAGAAACCCGAATCACCTGGTTTCGTTGTGGCTAAAGCAAGCCCAATAGCGCTAAGGACACTTTGATTTCTTTGCTTCTTTTCAAATTATTCTTATTGATCATGTGTTGTAGTGAATTTCATGATGTTCCCTATTGTTTTCAGGCTGGAATACGGAGTTCAGAGCATGGGAGGCATTTTCTCTTTCAATCAGGGCACAGGTTTTGGCTGGCTCCCCTTCTTGCTTTCTTTCATTGTTTTGGGTGCCCCAGCCCAGGTTTGGGTTCTTGATGGGCAGTTTCCTCAATTGTTTCTGGGTCTGAGTTTGGTTTGCCTTCTTCCTTGCCTGCATGTTGTATTCTGACACCATAAAAACACGACTTTAGACAGAGTATCCATTATTCCAAAACAGAAGCAATTGGCTTGTTATGCTTAGAAATCTACAGGCCACACGACCAAGATGAGTTTTTGTGTTTTGGAAAAAGAAATGGAACTCTTTTGTAGAAAGGACACAGTTGAATTTTCTCCCAAAGGAGTGTGCCTGGGATTTTCCGGTTAATTCCATCAGAATTCCACAGCCAGTTGGCTGGGAGGGGTGGATCCACCCAGAAACATCCGGTTCACTTTGACTAAATCAAGCCCAATATGGTTAAGGACTCTTACATTTCTTTGTTGTGTTTTGTTGTTTTGGTTGTCACCCTTTTCTTCTTTCTCAAGTGTTGTAAGGAATTCTATGATGTGACCTTCTGCTGGAGGGTGGAATAAGGAGTTCAGGGCATGGAGGAAAGTTCTTTTTCAATCAGGGCCCAGGTTTTGGCTTGCTCCCATTCTAGATTTCTGTCATTGTTTTGGGTGCCTCAGCCCATTTTTGGTCTCTTGATCGGCAATTTCCTCAATTTTTTCTGGGTCTGAGTTGGTTTTGCCTTCTTCCTTCCCTACATTTTGTATTCCTTTGCAATAAAAACAAGAGTGTACACAGAGGATCCCTTAGGATATCAGAAACACAACAGATTGGAATTGTATGCTTAGAAATCTACAGGAAACGCGACCAAAGTGAATGTTTGGTTTTGTTTTGTTTGTTTTGTTTTGGAATGAGAAATGTAACCCATTTCTAGAAGGGACAGATTTTTACTCCCTCCAAACCGAGTGTGACTGCGATTTTCTGGTTATTTCAATCAGAATTCCACACTCTGTCGGCTAGGAGCGGTGGATGAAACCCGAAAAACCTGGTTTCCTTGTGACTAAATCAAGCTAAATATCACTCAGGACTCTTTGAGCTCCGTTATTTTCATATATTTCTTATTTATCATGGTTTGTATTGAATTTGATGAGGTTACCTTTTGTTTGGAGGCTAGAATATGGAGTCCAGGGGATGGGAGGAATGGTCATTTTCATGCAGAGCACAGGTTTTGGCTTGTTCCCATTCTCGCTTTCTTTCATTGTTTTGGGTGCCTCAGCCGATTTTTGGTTTCTTTATCGGCAATGTCCTAGGCTTCTTCGGGGTCTGAGTTCTTTTGCCTTCTCCATTCTCTGCATTTTGTATTCTGATGCAATGGAAACAAGAGTGTAGACAGAGTACCAGTATGATATCAAAACACAACAAATTGGAGGTTTATGCTTAGAAATCTACAGGCAACGTGACCAAGATGAATTTTTGTTTTGGAAAATGAAATGTAACCCATATGTAGAAGGGACAGTTTTTCATTCCATACAAAATGAGTGTGACGGCGATGTTGTGCTTAATTCCATCAGAATTCCACAGGCAGTCAGCTGGGAGGGGTAGATCCTACCACAAGCATCAGGTTTACTTGTGCCCAAATCAAGCCCAGTATTGCCAAGGACTCTGATTTCTTTGCTTCTTTTCCAATTTTTCTTATTTATCCGGGTGCAAGAAACCCGAATCACCTGGTTTCGTTGTGGCTAAAGCAAGCCCAATAGCGCTAAGGACACTTTGATTTCTTTGCTTCTTTTCAAATTATTCTTATTGATCATGTGTTGTAGTGAATTTCATGATGTTCCCTATTGTTTTCAGGCTGGAATACGGAGTTCAGAGCATGGGAGGCATTTTCTCTTTCAATCAGGGCACAGGTTTTGGCTGGCTCCCCTTCTTGCTTTCTTTCATTGTTTTGGGTGCCCCAGCCCAGGTTTGGGTTCTTGATGGGCAGTTTCCTCAATTGTTTCTGGGTCTGAGTTTGGTTTGCCTTCTTCCTTGCCTGCATGTTGTATTCTGACACCATAAAAACACGACTTTAGACAGAGTATCCATTATTCCAAAACAGAAGCAATTGGCTTGTTATGCTTAGAAATCTACAGGCCACACGACCAAGATGAGTTTTTGTGTTTTGGAAAAAGAAATGGAACTCTTTTGTAGAAAGGACACAGTTGAATTTTCTCCCAAAGGAGTGTGCCTGGGATTTTCCGGTTAATTCCATCAGAATTCCACAGCCAGTTGGCTGGGAGGGGTGGATCCACCCAGAAACATCCGGTTCACTTTGACTAAATCAAGCCCAATATGGTTAAGGACTCTTACATTTCTTTGTTGTGTTTTGTTGTTTTGGTTGTCACCCTTTTCTTCTTTCTCAAGTGTTGTAAGGAATTCTATGATGTGACCTTCTGCTGGAGGGTGGAATAAGGAGTTCAGGGCATGGAGGAAAGTTCTTTTTCAATCAGGGCCCAGGTTTTGGCTTGCTCCCATTCTAGATTTCTGTCATTGTTTTGGGTGCCTCAGCCCATTTTTGGTCTCTTGATCGGCAATTTCCTCAATTTTTTCTGGGTCTGAGTTGGTTTTGCCTTCTTCCTTCCCTACATTTTGTATTCCTTTGCAATAAAAACAAGAGTGTACACAGAGGATCCCTTAGGATATCAGAAACACAACAGATTGGAATTGTATGCTTAGAAATCTACAGGAAACGCGACCAAAGTGAATGTTTGGTTTTGTTTTGTTTGTTTTGTTTTGGAATGAGAAATGTAACCCATTTCTAGAAGGGACAGATTTTTACTCCCTCCAAACCGAGTGTGACTGCGATTTTCTGGTTATTTCAATCAGAATTCCACACTCTGTCGGCTAGGAGTGGTGGATGAAACCCGAAAAACCTGGTTTCCTTGTGACTAAATCAAGCTAAATATCACTCAGGACTCTTTGAGCTCCGTTATTTTCATATATTTCTTATTTATCATGGTTTGTATTGAATTTGATGAGGTTACCTTTTGTTTGGAGGCTGGAATATGGAGTCCAGGGGATGGGAGGAATGGTCATTTTCATGCAGAGCACAGGTTTTGGCTTGTTCCCATTCTCGCTTTCTTTCATTGTTTTGGGTGCCTCAGCCGATTTTTGGTTTCTTTATCGGCAATGTCCTAGGCTTCTTCGGGGTCTGAGTTCTTTTGCCTTCTCCATTCTCTGCATTTTGTATTCTGATGCAATGGAAACAAGAGTGTAGACAGAGTACCAGTATGATATCAAAACACAACAAATTGGAGGTTTATGCTTAGAAATCTACAGGCAACGTGACCAAGATGAATTTTTGTTTTGGAAAATGAAATGTAACCCATATGTAGAAGGGACAGTTTTTCATTCCATACAAAATGAGTGTGACGGCGATGTTGTGCTTAATTCCATCAGAATTCCACAGGCAGTCAGCTGGGAGGGGTAGATCCTACCACAAGCATCAGGTTTACTTGTGCCCAAATCAAGCCCAGTATTGCCAAGGACTCTGATTTCTTTGCTTCTTTTCCAATTTTTCTTATTTATCCGGGTGCAAGAAACCCGAATCACCTGGTTTCGTTGTGGCTAAAGCAAGCCCAATAGCGCTAAGGACACTTTGATTTCTTTGCTTCTTTTCAAATTATTCTTATTGATCATGTGTTGTAGTGAATTTCATGATGTTCCCTATTGTTTTCAGGCTGGAATACGGAGTTCAGAGCATGGGAGGCATTTTCTCTTTCAATCAGGGCACAGGTTTTGGCTGGCTCCCCTTCTTGCTTTCTTTCATTGTTTTGGGTGCCCCAGCCCAGGTTTGGGTTCTTGATGGGCAGTTTCCTCAATTGTTTCTGGGTCTGAGTTTGGTTTGCCTTCTTCCTTGCCTGCATGTTGTATTCTGACACCATAAAAACACGACTTTAGACAGAGTATCCATTATTCCAAAACAGAAGCAATTGGCTTGTTATGCTTAGAAATCTACAGGCCACACGACCAAGATGAGTTTTTGTGTTTTGGAAAAAGAAATGGAACTCTTTTGTAGAAAGGACACAGTTGAATTTTCTCCCAAAGGAGTGTGCCTGGGATTTTCCGGTTAATTCCATCAGAATTCCACAGCCAGTTGGCTGGGAGGGGTGGATCCACCCAGAAACATCCGGTTCACTTTGACTAAATCAAGCCCAATATGGTTAAGGACTCTTACATTTCTTTGTTGTGTTTTGTTGTTTTGGTTGTCACCCTTTTCTTCTTTCTCAAGTGTTGTAAGGAATTCTATGATGTGACCTTCTGCTGGAGGGTGGAATAAGGAGTTCAGGGCATGGAGGAAAGTTCTTTTTCAATCAGGGCCCAGGTTTTGGCTTGCTCCCATTCTAGATTTCTGTCATTGTTTTGGGTGCCTCAGCCCATTTTTGGTCTCTTGATCGGCAATTTCCTCAATTTTTTCTGGGTCTGAGTTGGTTTTGCCTTCTTCCTTCCCTACATTTTGTATTCCTTTGCAATAAAAACAAGAGTGTACACAGAGGATCCCTTAGGATATCAGAAACACAACAGATTGGAATTGTATGCTTAGAAATCTACAGGAAACGCGACCAAAGTGAATGTTTGGTTTTGTTTTGTTTGTTTTGTTTTGGAATGAGAAATGTAACCCATTTCTAGAAGGGACAGATTTTTACTCCCTCCAAACCGAGTGTGACTGCGATTTTCTGGTTATTTCAATCAGAATTCCACACTCTGTCGGCTAGGAGTGGTGGATGAAACCCGAAAAACCTGGTTTCCTTGTGACTAAATCAAGCTAAATATCACTCAGGACTCTTTGAGCTCCGTTATTTTCATATATTTCTTATTTATCATGGTTTGTATTGAATTTGATGAGGTTACCTTTTGTTTGGAGGCTGGAATATGGAGTCCAGGGGATGGGAGGAATGGTCATTTTCATGCAGAGCACAGGTTTTGGCTTGTTCCCATTCTCGCTTTCTTTCATTGTTTTGGGTGCCTCAGCCGATTTTTGGTTTCTTTATCGGCAATGTCCTAGGCTTCTTCGGGGTCTGAGTTCTTTTGCCTTCTCCATTCTCTGCATTTTGTATTCTGATGCAATGGAAACAAGAGTGTAGACAGAGTACCAGTATGATATCAAAACACAACAAATTGGAGGTTTATGCTTAGAAATCTACAGGCAACGTGACCAAGATGAATTTTTGTTTTGGAAAATGAAATGTAACCCATATGTAGAAGGGACAGTTTTTCATTCCATACAAAATGAGTGTGACGGCGATGTTGTGCTTAATTCCATCAGAATTCCACAGGCAGTCAGCTGGGAGGGGTAGATCCTACCACAAGCATCAGGTTTACTTGTGCCCAAATCAAGCCCAGTATTGCCAAGGACTCTGATTTCTTTGCTTCTTTTCCAATTTTTCTTATTTATCCGGGTGCAAGAAACCCGAATCCCCTGGTTTGGTTGTGGCTAAAGCAAGCCCAATAGCGCTAAGGACACTTTGATTTCTTTGCTTCTTTTCAAATTATTCTTATTGATCATGTGTTGTAGTGAATTTCATGATGTTCCCTATTGTTTTCAGGCTGGAATACGGAGTTCAGAGCATGGGAGGCATTTTCTCTTTCAATCAGGGCACAGGTTTTGTCTGGCTCCCCTTCTTGCTTTCTTTCATTGTTTTGGGTGCCCCAGCCCATGTTTGGGTTCTTGATGGGCAGTTTCCTCAATTGTTTCTGGGTCTGAGTTTGGTTTGCCTTCTTCCTTGCCTGCATGTTGTATTCTGACACCATAAAAACACGACTTTAGACAGAGTATCCATTATTCCAAAACAGAAGCAATTGGCTTGTTATGCTTAGAAATCTACAGGCCACACGACCAAGATGAGTTTTTGTGTTTTGGAAAAAGAAATGGAACTCTTTTGTAGAAAGGACACAGTTGAATTTTCTCCCAAAGGAGTGTGCCTGGGATTTTCCGGTTAATTCAATCAGAATTCCACAGCCAGTTGGCTGGGAGGGGTGGATCCACCCAGAAACATCCGGTTCACTTTGACTAAATCAAGCCCAATATGGTTAAGGACTCTTACATTTCTTTGTTGTGTTTTGTTGTTTTGGTTGTCACCCTTTTCTTCTTTCTCAAGTGTTGTAAGGAATTCTATGATGTGACCTTCTGCTGGAGGGTGGAATAAGGAGTTCAGGGCATGGAGGAAAGTTCTTTTTCAATCAGGGCCCAGGTTTTGGCTTGCTCCCATTCTAGATTTCTGTCATTGTTTTGGGTGCCTCAGCCCATTTTTGGTCTCTTGATCGGCAATTTCCTCAATTTTTTCTGGGTCTGAGTTGGTTTTGCCTTCTTCCTTCCCTACATTTTGTATTCCTTTGCAATAAAAACAAGAGTGTACACAGAGGATCCCTTAGGATATCAGAAACACAACAGATTGGAATTGTATGCTTAGAAATCTACAGGAAACGCGACCAAAGTGAATGTTTGGTTTTGTTTTGTTTGTTTTGTTTTGGAATGAGAAATGTAACCCATTTCTAGAAGGGACAGATTTTTACTCCCTCCAAACCGAGTGTGACTGCGATTTTCTGGTTATTTCAATCAGAATTCCACACTCTGTCGGCTAGGAGTGGTGGATGAAACCCGAAAAACCTGGTTTCCTTGTGACTAAATCAAGCTAAATATCACTCAGGACTCTTTGAGCTCCGTTATTTTCATATATTTCTTATTTATCATGGTTTGTATTGAATTTGATGAGGTTACCTTTTGTTTGGAGCCTGGAATATGGAGTCCAGGGGATGGGAGGAATGGTCATTTTCATGCAGAGCACAGGTTTTGGCTTGTTCCCATTCTTGCTTTCTTTCATTGTTTTGGGTGCCTCAGCCGATTTTTGGTTTCTTTATCGGCAATGTCCTAGGCTTCTTCGGGGTCTGAGTTCTTTTGCCTTCTCCATTCTCTGCATTTTGTATTCTGATGCAATGGAAACAAGAGTGTAGACAGAGTACCAGTATGATATCAAAACACAACAAATTGGAGGTTTATGCTTAGAAATCTACAGGCAACATGACCAAGATGAATTTTTGTTTTGGAAAATGAAATGTAACCCATATGTAGAAGGGACAGTTTTTCATTCCATACAAAATGAGTGTGACGGCGATGTTGTGCTTAATTCCATCAGAATTCCACAGGCAGTCAGCTGGGAGGGGTAGATCCTACCACAAGCATCAGGTTTACTTGTGCCCAAATCAAGCCCAGTATTGCCAAGGACTCTGATTTCTTTGCTTCTTTTCCAATTTTTCTTATTTATCCGGGTGCAAGAAACCCGAATCCCCTGGTTTGGTTGTGGCTAAAGCAAGCCCAATAGCGCTAAGGACACTTTGATTTCTTTGCTTCTTTTCAAATTATTCTTATTGATCATGTGTTGTAGTGAATTTCATGATGTTCCCTATTGTTTTCAGGCTGGAATACGGAGTTCAGAGCATGGGAGGCATTTTCTCTTTCAATCAGGGCACAGGTTTTGGCTGGCTCCCCTTCTTGCTTTCTTTCATTGTTTTGGGTGCCCCAGCCCATGTTTGGGTTCTTGATGGGCAGTTTCCTCAATTGTTTCTGGGTCTGAGTTTGGTTTGCCTTCTTCCTTGCCTGCATGTTGTATTCTGACACCATAAAAACACGACTTTAGACAGAGTATCCATTATTCCAAAACAGAAGCAATTGGCTTGTTATGCTTAGAAATCTACAGGCCACACGACCAAGATGAGTTTTTGTGTTTTGGAAAAAGAAATGGAACTCTTTTGTAGAAAGGACACAGTTGAATTTTCTCCCAAAGGAGTGTGCCTGGGATTTTCCGGTTAATTCAATCAGAATTCCACAGCCAGTTGGCTGGGAGGGGTGGATCCACCCAGAAACATCTGGTTCACTTTGACTAAATCAAGCCCAATATGGTTAAGGACTCTTACATTTCTTTGTTGTGTTTTGTTGTTTTGGTTGTCACCCTTTTCTTCTTTCTCAAGTGTTGTAAGGAATTCTATGATGTGACCTTCTGCTGGAGGGTGGAATAAGGAGTTCAGGGCATGGAGGAAAGTTCTTTTTCAATCAGGGCCCAGGTTTTGGCTTGCTCCCATTCTAGATTTCTGTCATTGTTTTGGGTGCCTCAGCCCATTTTTGGTCTCTTGATCGGCAATTTCCTCAATTTTTTCTGGGTCTGAGTTGGTTTTGCCTTCTTCCTTCCCTACATTTTGTATTCCTTTGCAATAAAAACAAGAGTGTACACAGAGGATCCCTTAGGATATCAGAAACACAACAGATTGGAATTGTATGCTTAGAAATCTACAGGAAACGCGACCAAAGTGAATGTTTGGTTTTGTTTTGTTTGTTTTGTTTTGGAATGAGAAATGTAACCCATTTCTAGAAGGGACAGATTTTTACTCCCTCCAAACCGAGTGTGACTGCGATTTTCTGGTTATTTCAATCAGAATTCCACACTCTGTCGGCTAGGAGTGGTGGATGAAACCCGAAAAACCTGGTTTCCTTGTGACTAAATCAAGCTAAATATCACTCAGGACTCTTTGAGCTCCGTTATTTTCATATATTTCTTATTTATCATGGTTTGTATTGAATTTGATGAGGTTACCTTTTGTTTGGAGCCTGGAATATGGAGTCCAGGGGATGGGAGGAATGGTCATTTTCATGCAGAGCACAGGTTTTGGCTTGTTCCCATTCTTGCTTTCTTTCATTGTTTTGGGTGCCTCAGCCGATTTTTGGTTTCTTTATCGGCAATGTCCTAGGCTTCTTCGGGGTCTGAGTTCTTTTGCCTTCTCCATTCTCTGCATTTTGTATTCTGATGCAATGGAAACAAGAGTGTAGACAGAGTACCAGTATGATATCAAAACACAACAAATTGGAGGTTTATGCTTAGAAATCTACAGGCAACGTGACCAAGATGAATTTTTGTTTTGGAAAATGAAATGTAACCCATATGTAGAAGGGACAGTTTTTCATTCCATACAAAATGAGTGTGACGGCGATGTTGTGCTTAATTCCATCAGAATTCCACAGGCAGTCAGCTGGGAGGGGTAGATCCTACCACAAGCATCAGGTTTACTTGTGCCCAAATCAAGCCCAGTATTGCCAAGGACTCTGATTTCTTTGCTTCTTTTCCAATTTTTCTTATTTATCCGGGTGCAAGAAACCCGAATCACCTGGTTTCGTTGTGGCTAAAGCAAGCCCAATAGCGCTAAGGACACTTTGATTTCTTTGCTTCTTTTCAAATTATTCTTATTGATCATGTGTTGTAGTGAATTTCATGATGTTCCCTATTGTTTTCAGGCTGGAATACGGAGTTCAGAGCATGGGAGGCATTTTCTCTTTCAATCAGGGCACAGGTTTTGGCTGGCTCCCCTTCTTGCTTTCTTTCATTGTTTTGGGTGCCCCAGCCCAGGTTTGGGTTCTTGATGGGCAGTTTCCTCAATTGTTTCTGGGTCTGAGTTTGGTTTGCCTTCTTCCTTGCCTGCATGTTGTATTCTGACACCATAAAAACACGACTTTAGACAGAGTATCCATTATTCCAAAACAGAAGCAATTGGCTTGTTATGCTTAGAAATCTACAGGCCACACGACCAAGATGAGTTTTTGTGTTTTGGAAAAAGAAATGGAACTCTTTTGTAGAAAGGACACAGTTGAATTTTCTCCCAAAGGAGTGTGCCTGGGATTTTCCGGTTAATTCAATCAGAATTCCACAGCCAGTTGGCTGGGAGGGGTGGATCCACCCAGAAACATCCGGTTCACTTTGACTAAATCAAGCCCAATATGGTTAAGGACTCTTACATTTCTTTGTTTTGTTTTGTTGTTTTGGTTGTCACCCTTTTCTTCTTTCTCAAGTGTTGTAAGGAATTCTATGATGTGACCTTCTGCTGGAGGGTGGAATAAGGAGTTCAGGGCATGGAGGAAAGTTCTTTTTCAATCAGGGCCCAGGTTTTGGCTTGCTCCCATTCTAGATTTCTGTCATTGTTTTGGGTGCCTCAGCCCATTTTTGGTCTCTTGATCGGCAATTTCCTCAATTTTTTCTGGGTCTGAGTTGGTTTTGCCTTCTTCCTTCCCTACATTTTGTATTCCTTTGCAATAAAAACAAGAGTGTACACAGAGGATCCCTTAGGATATCAGAAACACAACAGATTGGAATTGTATGCTTAGAAATCTACAGGAAACGCGACCAAAGTGAATGTTTGGTTTTGTTTTGTTTGTTTTGTTTTGGAATGAGAAATGTAACCCATTTCTAGAAGGGACAGATTTTTACTCCCTCCAAACCGAGTGTGCCTGCGATTTTCTGGTTATTTCAATCAGAATTCCACACTCTGTCGGCTAGGAGTGGTGGATGAAACCCGAAAAACCTGGTTTCCTTGTGACTAAATCAAGCTAAATATCACTCAGGACTCTTTGAGCTCCGTTATTTTCATATATTTCTTATTTATCATGGTTTGTATTGAATTTGATGAGGTTACCTTTTGTTTGGAGCCTGGAATATGGAGTCCAGGGGATGGGAGGAATGGTCATTTTCATGCAGAGCACAGGTTTTGGCTTGTTCCCATTCTCGCTTTCTTTCATTGTTTTGGGTGCCTCAGCCGATTTTTGGTTTCTTTATCGGCAATGTCCTAGGCTTCTTCGGGGTCTGAGTTCTTTTGCCTTCTCCATTCTCTGCATTTTGTATTCTGATGCAATGGAAACAAGAGTGTAGACAGAGTACCAGTATGATATCAAAACACAACAAATTGGAGGTTTATGCTTAGAAATCTACAGGCAACGTGACCAAGATGAATTTTTGTTTTGGAAAATGAAATGTAACCCATATGTAGAAGGGACAGTTTTTCATTCCATACAAAATGAGTGTGACGGCGATGTTGTGCTTAATTCCATCAGAATTCCACAGGCAGTCAGCTGGGAGGGGTAGATCCTACCACAAGCATCAGGTTTACTTGTGCCCAAATCAAGCCCAGTATTGCCAAGGACTCTGATTTCTTTGCTTCTTTTCCAATTTTTCTTATTTATCCGGGTGCAAGAAACCCGAATCACCTGGTTTCGTTGTGGCTAAAGCAAGCCCAATAGCGCTAAGGACACTTTGATTTCTTTGCTTCTTTTCAAATTATTCTTATTGATCATGTGTTGTAGTGAATTTCATGATGTTCCCTATTGTTTTCAGGCTGGAATACGGAGTTCAGAGCATGGGAGGCATTTTCTCTTTCAATCAGGGCACAGGTTTTGGCTGGCTCCCCTTCTTGCTTTCTTTCATTGTTTTGGGTGCCCCAGCCCATGTTTGGGTTCTTGATCGGCAGTTTCCTCAATTGTTTCTGGGTCTGAGTTTGGTTTGCCTTCTTCCTTGCCTGCATGTTGTATTCTGACACCATAAAAACACGACTTTAGACAGAGTATCCATTATTCCAAAACAGAAGCAATTGGCTTGTTATGCTTAGAAATCTACAGGCCACACGACCAAGATGAGTTTTTGTGTTTTGGAAAAAGAAATGGAACTCTTTTGTAGAAAGGACACAGTTGAATTTTCTCCCAAAGGAGTGTGCCTGGGATTTTCCGGTTAATTCCATCAGAATTCCACAGCCAGTTGGCTGGGAGGGGTGGATCCACCCAGAAACATCCGGTTCACTTTGACTAAATCAAGCCCAATATGGTTAAGGACTCTTACATTTCTTTGTTTTGTTTTGTTGTTTTGGTTGTCACCCTTTTCTTCTTTCTCAAGTGTTGTAAGGAATTCTATGATGTGACCTTCTGCTGGAGGGTGGAATAAGGAGTTCAGGGCATGGAGGAAAGTTCTTTTTCAATCAGGGCCCAGGTTTTGGCTTGCTCCCATTCTAGATTTCTGTCATTGTTTTGGGTGCCTCAGCCCATTTTTGGTCTCTTGATCGGCAATTTCCTCAATTTTTTCTGGGTCTGAGTTGGTTTTGCCTTCTTCCTTCCCTACATTTTGTATTCCTTTGCAATAAAAACAAGAGTGTACACAGAGGATCCCTTAGGATATCAGAAACACAACAGATTGGAATTGTATGCTTAGAAATCTACAGGAAACGCGACCAAAGTGAATGTTTTGTTTTGTTTTGTTTGTTTTGTTTTGGAATGAGAAATGTAACCCATTTCTAGAAGGGACAGATTTTTACTCCCTCCAAACCGAGTGTGCCTGCGATTTTCTGGTTATTTCAATCAGAATTCCACACTCTGTCGGCTAGGAGTGGTGGATGAAACCCGAAAAACCTGGTTTCCTTGTGACTAAATCAAGCTAAATATCACTCAGGACTCTTTGAGCTCCGTTATTTTCATATATTTCTTATTTATCGTGGTTTGTATTGAATTTGATGAGGTTACCTTTTGTTTGGAGGCTGGAATATGGAGTCCAGGGGATGGGAGGAATGGTCATTTTCATGCAGAGCACAGGTTTTGGCTTGTTCCCATTCTCGCTTTCTTTCATTGTTTTGGGTGCCTCAGCCGATTTTTGGTTTCTTTATCGGCAATGTCCTAGGCTTCTTCGGGGTCTGAGTTCTTTTGCCTTCTCCATTCTCTGCATTTTGTATTCTGATGCAATGGAAACAAGAGTGTAGACAGAGTACCAGTATGATATCAAAACACAACAAATTGGAGGTTTATGCTTAGAAATCTACAGGCAACGTGACCAAGATGAATTTTTGTTTTGGAAAATGAAATGTAACCCATATGTAGAAGGGACAGTTTTTCATTCCATACAAAATGAGTGTGACGGCGATGTTGTGCTTAATTCCATCAGAATTCCACAGGCAGTCAGCTGGGAGGGGTAGATCCTACCACAAGCATCAGGTTTACTTGTGCCCAAATCAAGCCCAGTATTGCCAAGGACTCTGATTTCTTTGCTTCTTTTCCAATTTTTCTTATTTATCCGGGTGCAAGAAACCCGAATCACCTGGTTTCGTTGTGGCTAAAGCAAGCCCAATAGCGCTAAGGACACTTTGATTTCTTTGCTTCTTTTCAAATTATTCTTATTGATCATGTGTTGTAGTGAATTTCATGATGTTCCCTATTGTTTTCAGGCTGGAATACGGAGTTCAGAGCATGGGAGGCATTTTCTCTTTCAATCAGGGCACAGGTTTTGGCTGGCTCCCCTTCTTGCTTTCTTTCATTGTTTTGGGTGCCCCAGCCCAGGTTTGGGTTCTTGATGGGCAGTTTCCTCAATTGTTTCTGGGTCTGAGTTTGGTTTGCCTTCTTCCTTGCCTGCATGTTGTATTCTGACACCATAAAAACACGACTTTAGACAGAGTATCCATTATTCCAAAACAGAAGCAATTGGCTTGTTATGCTTAGAAATCTACAGGCCACACGACCAAGATGAGTTTTTGTGTTTTGGAAAAAGAAATGGAACTCTTTTGTAGAAAGGACACAGTTGAATTTTCTCCCAAAGGAGTGTGCCTGGGATTTTCCGGTTAATTCCATCAGAATTCCACAGCCAGTTGGCTGGGAGGGGTGGATCCACCCAGAAACATCCGGTTCACTTTGACTAAATCAAGCCCAATATGGTTAAGGACTCTTACATTTCTTTGTTGTGTTTTGTTGTTTTGGTTGTCACCCTTTTCTTCTTTCTCAAGTGTTGTAAGGAATTCTATGATGTGACCTTCTGCTGGAGGGTGGAATAAGGAGTTCAGGGCATGGAGGAAAGTTCTTTTTCAATCAGGGCCCAGGTTTTGGCTTGCTCCCATTCTAGATTTCTGTCATTGTTTTGGGTGCCTCAGCCCATTTTTGGTCTCTTGATCGGCAATTTCCTCAATTTTTTCTGGGTCTGAGTTGGTTTTGCCTTCTTCCTTCCCTACATTTTGTATTCCTTTGCAATAAAAACAAGAGTGTACACAGAGGATCCCTTAGGATATCAGAAACACAACAGATTGGAATTGTATGCTTAGAAATCTACAGGAAACGCGACCAAAGTGAATGTTTGGTTTTGTTTTGTTTGTTTTGTTTTGGAATGAGAAATGTAACCCATTTCTAGAGGGACAGATTTTTACTCCCTCCAAACCGAGTGTGCCTGCGATTTTCTGGTTATTTCAATCAGAATTCCACACTCTGTCAGCTAGGAGTGGTGGATGAAACCCGAAAAACCTGGTTTCCTTGTGACTAAATCAAGCTAAATATCACTCAGGACTCTTTGAGCTCCGTTATTTTCATATATTTCTTATTTATCGTGGTTTGTATTGAATTTGATGAGGTTACCTTTTGTTTGGAGGCTGGAATATGGAGTCCAGGGGATGGGAGGAATGGTCATTTTCATGCAGAGCACAGGTTTTGGCTTGTTCCCATTCTCGCTTTCTTTCATTGTTTTGGGTGCCTCAGCCGATTTTTGGTTTCTTTATCGGCAATGTCCTAGGCTTCTTCGGGGTCTGAGTTCTTTTGCCTTCTCCATTCTCTGCATTTTGTATTCTGATGCAATGGAAACAAGAGTGTAGACAGAGTACCAGTATGATATCAAAACACAACAAATTGGAGGTTTATGCTTAGAAATCTACAGGCAACGTGACCAAGATGAATTTTTGTTTTGGAAAATGAAATGTAACCCATATGTAGAAGGGACAGTTTTTCATTCCATACAAAATGAGTGTGACGGCGATGTTGTGCTTAATTCCATCAGAATTCCACAGGCAGTCAGCTGGGAGGGGTAGATCCTACCACAAGCATCAGGTTTACTTGTGCCCAAATCAAGCCCAGTATTGCCAAGGACTCTGATTTCTTTGCTTCTTTTCCAATTTTTCTTATTTATCCGGGTGCAAGAAACCCGAATCACCTGGTTTCGTTGTGGCTAAAGCAAGCCCAATAGCGCTAAGGACACTTTGATTTCTTTGCTTCTTTTCAAATTATTCTTATTGATCATGTGTTGTAGTGAATTTCATGATGTTCCCTATTGTTTTCAGGCTGGAATACGGAGTTCAGAGCATGGGAGGCATTTTCTCTTTCAATCAGGGCACAGGTTTTGGCTGGCTCCCCTTCTTGCTTTCTTTCATTGTTTTGGGTGCCCCAGCCCAGGTTTGGGTTCTTGATGGGCAGTTTCCTCAATTGTTTCTGGGTCTGAGTTTGGTTTGCCTTCTTCCTTGCCTGCATGTTGTATTCTGACACCATAAAAACACGACTTTAGACAGAGTATCCATTATTCCAAAACAGAAGCAATTGGCTTGTTATGCTTAGAAATCTACAGGCCACACGACCAAGATGAGTTTTTGTGTTTTGGAAAAAGAAATGGAACTCTTTTGTAGAAAGGACACAGTTGAATTTTCTCCCAAAGGAGTGTGCCTGGGATTTTCCGGTTAATTCCATCAGAATTCCACAGCCAGTTGGCTGGGAGGGGTGGATCCACCCAGAAACATCCGGTTCACTTTGACTAAATCAAGCCCAATATGGTTAAGGACTCTTACATTTCTTTGTTGTGTTTTGTTGTTTTGGTTGTCACCCTTTTCTTCTTTCTCAAGTGTTGTAAGGAATTCTATGATGTGACCTTCTGCTGGAGGGTGGAATAAGGAGTTCAGGGCATGGAGGAAAGTTCTTTTTCAATCAGGGCCCAGGTTTTGGCTTGCTCCCATTCTAGATTTCTGTCATTGTTTTGGGTGCCTCAGCCCATTTTTGGTCTCTTGATCGGCAATTTCCTCAATTTTTTCTGGGTCTGAGTTGGTTTTGCCTTCTTCCTTCCCTACATTTTGTATTCCTTTGCAATAAAAACAAGAGTGTACACAGAGGATCCCTTAGGATATCAGAAACACAACAGATTGGAATTGTATGCTTAGAAATCTACAGGAAACGCGACCAAAGTGAATGTTTGGTTTTGTTTTGTTTGTTTTGTTTTGGAATGAGAAATGTAACCCATTTCTAGAGGGACAGATTTTTACTCCCTCCAAACCGAGTGTGCCTGCGATTTTCTGGTTATTTCAATCAGAATTCCACACTCTGTCAGCTAGGAGTGGTGGATGAAACCCGAAAAACCTGGTTTCCTTGTGACTAAATCAAGCTAAATATCACTCAGGACTCTTTGAGCTCCGTTATTTTCATATATTTCTTATTTATCGTGGTTTGTATTGAATTTGATGAGGTTACCTTTTGTTTGGAGGCTGGAATATGGAGTCCAGGGGATGGGAGGAATGGTCATTTTCATGCAGAGCACAGGTTTTGGCTTGTTCCCATTCTCGCTTTCTTTCATTGTTTTGGGTGCCTCAGCCGATTTTTGGTTTCTTTATCGGCAATGTCCTAGGCTTCTTCGGGGTCTGAGTTCTTTTGCCTTCTCCATTCTCTGCATTTTGTATTCTGATGCAATGGAAACAAGAGTGTAGACAGAGTACCAGTATGATATCAAAACACAACAAATTGGAGGTTTATGCTTAGAAATCTACAGGCAACGTGACCAAGATGAATTTTTGTTTTGGAAAATGAAATGTAACCCATATGTAGAAGGGACAGTTTTTCATTCCATACAAAATGAGTGTGACGGCGATGTTGTGCTTAATTCCATCAGAATTCCACAGGCAGTCAGCTGGGAGGGGTAGATCCTACCACAAGCATCAGGTTTACTTGTGCCCAAATCAAGCCCAGTATTGCCAAGGACTCTGATTTCTTTGCTTCTTTTCCAATTTTTCTTATTTATCCGGGTGCAAGAAACCCGAATCACCTGGTTTCGTTGTGGCTAAAGCAAGCCCAATAGCGCTAAGGACACTTTGATTTCTTTGCTTCTTTTCAAATTATTCTTATTGATCATGTGTTGTAGTGAATTTCATGATGTTCCCTATTGTTTTCAGGCTGGAATACGGAGTTCAGAGCATGGGAGGCATTTTCTCTTTCAATCAGGGCACAGGTTTTGGCTGGCTCCCCTTCTTGCTTTCTTTCATTGTTTTGGGTGCCCCAGCCCAGGTTTGGGTTCTTGATCGGCAGTTTCCTCAATTGTTTCTGGGTCTGAGTTTGGTTTGCCTTCTTCCTTGCCTGCATGTTGTATTCTGACACCATAAAAACACGACTTTAGACAGAGTATCCATTATTCCAAAACAGAAGCAATTGGCTTGTTATGCTTAGAAATCTACAGGCCACACGACCAAGATGAGTTTTTGTGTTTTGGAAAAAGAAATGGAACTCTTTTGTAGAAAGGACACAGTTGAATTTTCTCCCAAAGGAGTGTGCCTGGGATTTTCCGGTTAATTCAATCAGAATTCCACAGCCAGTTGGCTGGGAGGGGTGGATCCACCCAGAAACATCCGGTTCACTTTGACTAAATCAAGCCCAATATGGTTAAGGACTCTTACATTTCTTTGTTGTGTTTTGTTGTTTTGGTTGTCACCCTTTTCTTCTTTCTCAAGTGTTGTAAGGAATTCTATGATGTGACCTTCTGCTGGAGGGTGGAATAAGGAGTTCAGGGCATGGAGGAAAGTTCTTTTTCAATCAGGGCCCAGGTTTTGGCTTGCTCCCATTCTAGATTTCTGTCATTGTTTTGGGTGCCTCAGCCCATTTTTGGTCTCTTGATCGGCAATTTCCTCAATTTTTTCTGGGTCTGAGTTGGTTTTGCCTTCTTCCTTCCCTACATTTTGTATTCCTTTGCAATAAAAACAAGAGTGTACACAGAGGATCCCTTAGGATATCAGAAACACAACAGATTGGAATTGTATGCTTAGAAATCTACAGGAAACGCGACCAAAGTGAATGTTTGGTTTTGTTTTGTTTGTTTTGTTTTGGAATGAGAAATGTAACCCATTTCTAGAAGGGACAGATTTTTACTCCCTCCAAACCGAGTGTGCCTGCGATTTTCTGGTTATTTCAATCAGAATTCCACACTCTGTCGGCTAGGAGTGGTGGATGAAACCCGAAAAACCTGGTTTCCTTGTGACTAAATCAAGCTAAATATCACTCAGGACTCTTTGAGCTCCGTTATTTTCATATATTTCTTATTTATCGTGGTTTGTATTGAATTTGATGAGGTTACCTTTTGTTTGGAGGCTGGAATATGGAGTCCAGGGGATGGGAGGAATGGTCATTTTCATGCAGAGCACAGGTTTTGGCTTGTTCCCATTCTCGCTTTCTTTCATTGTTTTGGGTGCCTCAGCCGATTTTTGGTTTCTTTATCGGCAATGTCCTAGGCTTCTTCGGGGTCTGAGTTCCTTTGCCTTCTCCATTCTCTGCATTTTGTATTCTGATGCAATGGAAACAAGAGTGTAGACAGAGTACCAGTATGATATCAAAACACAACAAATTGGAGGTTTATGCTTAGAAATCTACAGGCAACGTGACCAAGATGAATTTTTGTTTTGGAAAATGAAATGTAACCCATATGTAGAAGGGACAGTTTTTCATTCCATACAAAATGAGTGTGACAGCGATGTTGTGCTTAATTCCATCAGAATTCCACAGGCAGTCAGCTGGGAGGGGTAGATCCTACCACAAGCATCAGGTTTACTTGTGCCCAAATCAAGCCCAGTATTGCCAAGGACTCTGATTTCTTTGCTTCTTTTCCAATTTTTCTTATTTATCCGGGTGCAAGAAACCCGAATCACCTGGTTTCGTTGTGGCTAAAGCAAGCCCAATAGCGCTAAGGACACTTTGATTTCTTTGCTTCTTTTCAAATTATTCTTATTGATCATGTGTTGTAGTGAATTTCATGATGTTCCCTATTGTTTTCAGGCTGGAATACGGAGTTCAGAGCATGGGAGGCATTTTCTCTTTCAATCAGGGCACAGGTTTTGGCTGGCTCCCCTTCTTGCTTTCTTTCATTGTTTTGGGTGCCCCAGCCCATGTTTGGGTTCTTGATCGGCAGTTTCCTCAATTGTTTCTGGGTCTGAGTTTGGTTTGCCTTCTTCCTTGCCTGCATGTTGTATTCTGACACCATAAAAACACGACTTTAGACAGAGTATCCATTATTCCAAAACAGAAGCAACTGGCTTGTTATGCTTAGAAATCTACAGGCCACACGACCAAGATGAGTTTTTGTGTTTTGGAAAAAGAAATGGAACTCTTTTGTAGAAAGGACACAGTTGAATTTTCTCCCAAAGGAGTGTGCCTGGGATTTTCCGGTTAATTCCATCAGAATTCCACAGCCAGTTGGCTGGGAGGGGTGGATCCACCCAGAAACATCCGGTTCACTTTGACTAAATCAAGCCCAATATGGTTAAGGACTCTTACATTTCTTTGTTGTGTTTTGTTGTTTTGGTTGTCACCCTTTTCTTCTTTCTCAAGTGTTGTAAGGAATTCTATGATGTGACCTTCTGCTGGAGGGTGGAATAAGGAGTTCAGGGCATGGAGGAAAGTTCTTTTTCAAATGGGCCCAGGTTTTGGCTTGCTCCCATTCTAGATTTCTGTCATTGTTTTGGGTGCCTCAGCCCATTTTTGGTCTCTTGATCGGCAATTTCCTCAATTTTTCTGGGTCTGAGTTGGTTTTGCCTTCTTCCTTCCCTACATTTTGTATTCCTTTGCAATAAAAACAAGAGTGTACACAGAGGATCCCTTAGGATATCAGAAACACAACAGATTGGAATTGTATGCTTAGAAATCTACAGGAAACGCGACCAAAGTGAATGTTTGGTTTTGTTTTGTTTGTTTTGTTTTGGAATGAGAAATGTAACCCATTTCTAGAAGGGACAGATTTTTACTCCCTCCAAACCGAGTGTGACTGCGATTTTCTGGTTATTTCAATCAGAATTCCACACTCTGTCGGCTAGGAGTGGTGGATGAAACCCGAAAAACCTGGTTTCCTTGTGACTAAATCAAGCTAAATATCACTCAGGACTCTTTGAGCTCCGTTATTTTCATATATTTCTTATTTATCATGGTTTGTATTGAATTTGATGAGGTTACCTTTTGTTTGGAGCCTGGAATATGGAGTCCAGGGGATGGGAGGAATGGTCATTTTCATGCAGAGCACAGGTTTTGGCTTGTTCCCATTCTCGCTTTCTTTCATTGTTTTGGGTGCCTCAGCCGATTTTTGGTTTCTTTATCGGCAATGTCCTAGGCTTCTTCGGGGTCTGAGTTCTTTTGCCTTCTCCATTCTCTGCATTTTGTATTCTGATGCAATGGAAACAAGAGTGTAGACAGAGTACCAGTATGATATCAAAACACAACAAATTGGAGGTTTATGCTTAGAAATCTACAGGCAACGTGACCAAGATGAATTTTTGTTTTGGAAAATGAAATGTAACCCATATGTAGAAGGGACAGTTTTTCATTCCATACAAAATGAGTGTGACGGCGATGTTGTGCTTAATTCCATCAGAATTCCACAGGCAGTCAGCTGGGAGGGGTAGATCCTACCACAAGCATCAGGTTTACTTGTGCCCAAATCAAGCCCAGTATTGCCAAGGACTCTGATTTCTTTGCTTCTTTTCCAATTTTTCTTATTTATCCGGGTGCAAGAAACCCGAATCACCTGGTTTCGTTGTGGCTAAAGCAAGCCCAATAGCGCTAAGGACACTTTGATTTCTTTGCTTCTTTTCAAATTATTCTTATTGATCATGTGTTGTAGTGAATTTCATGATGTTCCCTATTGTTTTCAGGCTGGAATACGGAGTTCAGAGCATGGGAGGCATTTTCTCTTTCAATCAGGGCACAGGTTTTGGCTGGCTCCCCTTCTTGCTTTCTTTCATTGTTTTGGGTGCCCCAGCCCATGTTTGGGTTCTTGATCGGCAGTTTCCTCAATTGTTTCTCGGTCTGAGTTTGGTTTGCCTTCTTCCTTGCCTGCATGTTGTATTCTGACACCATAAAAACACGACTTTAGACAGAGTATCCATTATTCCAAAACAGAAGCAATTGGCTTGTTATGCTTAGAAATCTACAGGCCACACGACCAAGATGAGTTTTTGTGTTTTGGAAAAAGAAATGGAACTCTTTTGTAGAAAGGACACAGTTGAATTTTCTCCCAAAGGAGTGTGCCTGGGATTTTCCGGTTAATTCCATCAGAATTCCACAGCCAGTTGGCTGGGAGGGGTGGATCCACCCAGAAACATCCGGTTCACTTTGACTAAATCAAGCCCAATATGGTTAAGGACTCTTACATTTCTTTGTTGTGTTTTGTTGTTTTGGTTGTCACCCTTTTCTTCTTTCTCAAGTGTTGCAAGGAATTCTATGATGTGACCTTCTGCTGGAGGGTGGAATAAGGAGTTCAGGGCATGGAGGAAAGTTCTTTTTCAATCAGGGCCCAGGTTTTGGCTTGCTCCCATTCTAGATTTCTGTCATTGTTTTGGGTGCCTCAGCCCATTTTTGGTCTCTTGATCGGCAATTTCCTCAATTTTTTCTGGGTCTGAGTTGGTTTTGCCTTCTTCCTTCCCTACATTTTGTATTCCTTTGCAATAAAAACAAGAGTGTACACAGAGGATCCCTTAGGATATCAGAAACACAACAGATTGGAATTGTATGCTTAGAAATCTACAGGAAACGCGACCAAAGTGAATGTTTGGTTTTGTTTTGTTTGTTTTGTTTTGGAATGAGAAATGTAACCCATTTCTAGAAGGGACAGATTTTTACTCCCTCCAAACCGAGTGTGACTGCGATTTTCTGGTTATTTCAATCAGAATTCCACACTCTGTCGGCTAGGAGTGGTGGATGAAACCCGAAAAACCTGGTTTCCTTGTGACTAAATCAAGCTAAATATCACTCAGGACTCTTTGAGCTCCGTTATTTTCATATATTTCTTATTTATCATGGTTTGTATTGAATTTGATGAGGTTACCTTTTGTTTGGAGGCTGGAATATGGAGTCCAGGGGATGGGAGGAATGGTCATTTTCATGCAGAGCACAGGTTTTGGCTTGTTCCCATTCTCGCTTTCTTTCATGTTTTGGGTGCCTCAGCCGATTTTTGGTTTCTTTATCGGCAATGTCCTAGGCTTCTTCGGGGTCTGAGTTCTTTTGCCTTCTCCATTCTCTGCATTTTGTATTCTGATGCAATGGAAACAAGAGTGTAGACAGAGTACCAGTATGATATCAAAACACAACAAATTGGAGGTTTATGCTTAGAAATCTACAGGCAACGTGACCAAGATGAATTTTTGTTTTGGAAAATGAAATGTAACCCATATGTAGAAGGGACAGTTTTTCATTCCATACAAAATGAGTGTGACGGCGATGTTGTGCTTAATTCCATCAGAATTCCACAGGCAGTCAGCTGGGAGGGGTAGATCCTACCACAAGCATCAGGTTTACTTGTGCCCAAATCAAGCCCAGTATTGCCAAGGACTCTGATTTCTTTGCTTCTTTTCCAATTTTTCTTATTTATCCGGGTGCAAGAAACCCGAATCACCTGGTTTCGTTGTGGCTAAAGCAAGCCCAATAGCGCTAAGGACACTTTGATTTCTTTGCTTCTTTTCAAATTATTCTTATTGATCATGTGTTGTAGTGAATTTCATGATGTTCCCTATTGTTTTCAGGCTGGAATACGGAGTTCAGAGCATGGGAGGCATTTTCTCTTTCAATCAGGGCACAGGTTTTGGCTGGCTCCCCTTCTTGCTTTCTTTCATTGTTTTGGGTGCCCCAGCCCATGTTTGGGTTCTTGATGGGCAGTTTCCTCAATTGTTTCTGGGTCTGAGTTTGGTTTGCCTTCTTCCTTGCCTGCATGTTGTATTCTGACACCATAAAAACACGACTTTAGACAGAGTATCCATTATTCCAAAACAGAAGCAATTGGCTTGTTATGCTTAGAAATCTACAGGCCACACGACCAAGATGAGTTTTTGTGTTTTGGAAAAAGAAATGGAACTCTTTTGTAGAAAGGACACAGTTGAATTTTCTCCCAAAGGAGTGTGCCTGGGATTTTCCGGTTAATTCCATCAGAATTCCACAGCCAGTTGGCTGGGAGGGGTGGATCCACCCAGAAACATCCGGTTCACTTTGACTAAATCAAGCCCAATATGGTTAAGGACTCTTACATTTCTTTGTTGTGTTTTGTTGTTTTGGTTGTCACCCTTTTCTTCTTTCTCAAGTGTTGTAAGGAATTCTATGATGTGACCTTCTGCTGGAGGGTGGAATAAGGAGTTCAGGGCATGGAGGAAAGTTCTTTTTCAATCAGGGCCCAGGTTTTGGCTTGCTCCCATTCTAGATTTCTGTCATTGTTTTGGGTGCCTCAGCCCATTTTTGGTCTCTTGATCGGCAATTTCCTCAATTTTTTCTGGGTCTGAGTTGGTTTTGCCTTCTTCCTTCCCTACATTTTGTATTCCTTTGCAATAAAAACAAGAGTGTACACAGAGGATCCCTTAGGATATCAGAAACACAACAGATTGGAATTGTATGCTTAGAAATCTACAGGAAACACAACCAAAGTGAATGTTTGGTTTTGTTTTGTTTGTTTTGTTTTGGAATGAGAAATGTAACCCATTTCTAGAAGGGACAAATTTTTACTCCCTCCAAACCGAGTGTGACTGCGATTTTCTGGTTATTTCAATCAGAATTCCACACTCTGTCGGCTAGGAGTGGTGGATGAAACCCGAAAAACCTGGTTTCCTTGTGACTAAATCAAGCTAAATATCACTCAGGACTCTTTGAGCTCCGTTATTTTCATATATTTCTTATTTATCATGGTTTGTATTGAATTTGATGAGGTTACCTTTTGTTTGGAGGCTGGAATATGGAGTCCAGGGGATGGGAGGAATGGTCATTTTCATGCAGAGCACAGGTTTTGGCTTGTTCCCATTCTCGCTTTCTTTCATTGTTTTGGGTGCCTCAGCCGATTTTTGGTTTCTTTATCGGCAATGTCCTAGGCTTCTTCGGGGTCTGAGTTCTTTTGCCTTCTCCATTCTCTGCATTTTGTATTCTGATGCAATGGAAACAAGAGTGTAGACAGAGTACCAGTATGATATCAAAACACAACAAATTGGAGGTTTATGCTTAGAAATCTACAGGCAACGTGACCAAGATGAATTTTTGTTTTGGAAAATGAAATGTAACCCATATGTAGAAGGGACAGTTTTTCATTCCATACAAAATGAGTGTGACGGCGATGTTGTGCTTAATTCCATCAGAATTCCACAGGCAGTCAGCTGGGAGGGGTAGATCCTACCACAAGCATCAGGTTTACTTGTGCCCAAATCAAGCCCAGTATTGCCAAGGACTCTGATTTCTTTGCTTCTTTTCCAATTTTTCTTATTTATCCGGGTGCAAGAAACCCGAATCACCTGGTTTCGTTGTGGCTAAAGCAAGCCCAATAGCGCTAAGGACACTTTGATTTCTTTGCTTCTTTTCAAATTATTCTTATTGATCATGTGTTGTAGTGAATTTCATGATGTTCCCTATTGTTTTCAGGCTGGAATACGGAGTTCAGAGCATGGGAGGCATTTTCTCTTTCAATCAGGGCACAGGTTTTGGCTGGCTCCCCTTCTTGCTTTCTTTCATTGTTTTGGGTGCCCCAGCCCATGTTTGGGTTCTTGATGGGCAGTTTCCTCAATTGTTTCTGGGTCTGAGTTTGGTTTGCCTTCTTCCTTGCCTGCATGTTGTATTCTGACACCATAAAAACACGACTTTAGACAGAGTATCCATTATTCCAAAACAGAAGCAATTGGCTTGTTATGCTTAGAAATCTACAGGCCACACGACCAAGATGAGTTTTTGTGTTTTGGAAAAAGAAATGGAACTCTTTTGTAGAAAGGACACAGTTGAATTTTCTCCCAAAGGAGTGTGCCTGGGATTTTCCGGTTAATTCCATCAGAATTCCACAGCCAGTTGGCTGGGAGGGGTGGATCCACCCAGAAACATCCGGTTCACTTTGACTAAATCAAGCCCAATATGGTTAAGGACTCTTACATTTCTTTGTTGTGTTTTGTTGTTTTGGTTGTCACCCTTTTCTTCTTTCTCAAGTGTTGTAAGGAATTCTATGATGTGACCTTCTGCTGGAGGGTGGAATAAGGAGTTCAGGGCATGGAGGAAAGTTCTTTTTCAATCAGGGCCCAGGTTTTGGCTTGCTCCCATTCTAGATTTCTGTCATTGTTTTGGGTGCCTCAGCCCATTTTTGGTCTCTTGATCGGCAATTTCCTCAATTTTTTCTGGGTCTGAGTTGGTTTTGACTTCTTCCTTCCCTACATTTTGTATTCCTTTGCAATAAAAACAAGAGTGTACACAGAGGATCCCTTAGGATATCAGAAACACAACAGATTGGAATTGTATGCTTAGAAATCTACAGGAAACACGACCAAAGTGAATGTTTGGTTTTGTTTTGTTTGTTTTGTTTTGGAATGAGAAATGTAACCCATTTCTAGAAGGGACAGATTTTTACTCCCTCCAAACCGAGTGTGACTGCGATTTTCTGGTTATTTCAATCAGAATTCCACACTCTGTCGGCTAGGAGTGGTGGATGAAACCCGAAAAACCTGGTTTCCTTGTGACTAAATCAAGCTAAATATCACTCAGGACTCTTTGAGCTCCGTTATTTTCATATATTTCTTATTTATCATGGTTTGTATTGAATTTGATGAGGTTACCTTTTGTTTGGAGGCTGGAATATGGAGTCCAGGGGATGGGAGGAATGGTCATTTTCATGCAGAGCACAGGTTTTGGCTTGTTCCCATTCTCGCTTTCTTTCATTGTTTTGGGTGCCTCAGCCGATTTTTGGTTTCTTTATCGGCAATGTCCTAGGCTTCTTCGGGGTCTGAGTTCTTTTGCCTTCTCCATTCTCTGCATTTTGTATTCTGATGCAATGGAAACAAGAGTGTAGACAGAGTACCAGTATGATATCAAAACACAACAAATTGGAGGTTTATGCTTAGAAATCTACAGGCAACGTGACCAAGATGAATTTTTGTTTTGGAAAATGAAATGTAACCCATATGTAGAAGGGACAGTTTTTCATTCCATACAAAATGAGTGTGACGGCGATGTTGTGCTTAATTCCATCAGAATTCCACAGGCAGTCAGCTGGGAGGGGTAGATCCTACCACAAGCATCAGGTTTACTTGTGCCCAAATCAAGCCCAGTATTGCCAAGGACTCTGATTTCTTTGCTTCTTTTCCAATTTTTCTTATTTATCCGGGTGCAAGAAACCCGAATCACCTGGTTTCGTTGTGGCTAAAGCAAGCCCAATAGCGCTAAGGACACTTTGATTTCTTTGCTTCTTTTCAAATTATTCTTATTGATCATGTGTTGTAGTGAATTTCATGATGTTCCCTATTGTTTTCAGGCTGGAATACGGAGTTCAGAGCATGGGAGGCATTTTCTCTTTCAATCAGGGCACAGGTTTTGGCTGGCTCCCCTTCTTGCTTTCTTTCATTGTTTTGGGTGCCCCAGCCCATGTTTGGGTTCTTGATGGGCAGTTTCCTCAATTGTTTCTGGGTCTGAGTTTGGTTTGCCTTCTTCCTTGCCTGCATGTTGTATTCTGACACCATAAAAACACGACTTTAGACAGAGTATCCATTATTCCAAAACAGAAGCAATTGGCTTGTTATGCTTAGAAATCTACAGGCCACACGACCAAGATGAGTTTTTGTGTTTTGGAAAAAGAAATGGAACTCTTTTGTAGAAAGGACACAGTTGAATTTTCTCCCAAAGGAGTGTGCCTGGGATTTTCCGGTTAATTCCATCAGAATTCCACAGCCAGTTGGCTGGGAGGGGTGGATCCACCCAGAAACATCCGGTTCACTTTGACTAAATCAAGCCCAATATGGTTAAGGACTCTTACATTTCTTTGTTGTGTTTTGTTGTTTTGGTTGTCACCCTTTTCTTCTTTCTCAAGTGTTGTAAGGAATTCTATGATGTGACCTTCTGCTGGAGGGTGGAATAAGGAGTTCAGGGCATGGAGGAAAGTTCTTTTTCAATCAGGGCCCAGGTTTTGGCTTGCTCCCATTCTAGATTTCTGTCATTGTTTTGGGTGCCTCAGCCCATTTTTGGTCTCTTGATCGGCAATTTCCTCAATTTTTTCTGGGTCTGAGTTGGTTTTGACTTCTTCCTTCCCTACATTTTGTATTCCTTTGCAATAAAAACAAGAGTGTACACAGAGGATCCCTTAGGATATCAGAAACACAACAGATTGGAATTGTATGCTTAGAAATCTACAGGAAACGCGACCAAAGTGAATGTTTGGTTTTGTTTTGTTTGTTTTGTTTTGGAATGAGAAATGTAACCCATTTCTAGAAGGGACAGATTTTTACTCCCTCCAAACCGAGTGTGACTGCGATTTTCTGGTTATTTCAATCAGAATTCCACACTCTGTCGGCTAGGAGTGGTGGATGAAACCCGAAAAACCTGGTTTCCTTGTGACTAAATCAAGCTAAATATCACTCAGGACTCTTTGAGCTCCGTTATTTTCATATATTTCTTATTTATCATGGTTTGTATTGAATTTGATGAGGTTACCTTTTGTTTGGAGGCTGGAATATGGAGTCCAGGGGATGGGAGGAATGGTCATTTTCATGCAGAGCACAGGTTTTGGCTTGTTCCCATTCTCGCTTTCTTTCATTGTTTTGGGTGCCTCAGCCGATTTTTGGTTTCTTTATCGGCAATGTCCTAGGCTTCTTCGGGGTCTGAGTTCTTTTGCCTTCTCCATTCTCTGCATTTTGTATTCTGATGCAATGGAAACAAGAGTGTAGACAGAGTACCAGTATGATATCAAAACACAACAAATTGGAGGTTTATGCTTAGAAATCTACAGGCAACGTGACCAAGATGAATTTTTGTTTTGGAAAATGAAATGTAACCCATATGTAGAAGGGACAGTTTTTCATTCCATACAAAATGAGTGTGACGGCGATGTTGTGCTTAATTCCATCAGAATTCCACAGGCAGTCAGCTGGGAGGGGTAGATCCTACCACAAGCATCAGGTTTACTTGTGCCCAAATCAAGCCCAGTATTGCCAAGGACTCTGATTTCTTTGCTTCTTTTCCAATTTTTCTTATTTATCCGGGTGCAAGAAACCCGAATCACCTGGTTTCGTTGTGGCTAAAGCAAGCCCAATAGCGCTAAGGACACTTTGATTTCTTTGCTTCTTTTCAAATTATTCTTATTGATCATGTGTTGTAGTGAATTTCATGATGTTCCCTATTGTTTTCAGGCTGGAATACGGAGTTCAGAGCATGGGAGGCATTTTCTCTTTCAATCAGGGCACAGGTTTTGGCTGGCTCCCCTTCTTGCTTTCTTTCATTGTTTTGGGTGCCCCAGCCCATGTTTGGGTTCTTGATGGGCAGTTTCCTCAATTGTTTCTGGGTCTGAGTTTGGTTTGCCTTCTTCCTTGCCTGCATGTTGTATTCTGACACCATAAAAACACGACTTTAGACAGAGTATCCATTATTCCAAAACAGAAGCAATTGGCTTGTTATGCTTAGAAATCTACAGGCCACACGACCAAGATGAGTTTTTGTGTTTTGGAAAAAGAAATGGAACTCTTTTGTAGAAAGGACACAGTTGAATTTTCTCCCAAAGGAGTGTGCCTGGGATTTTCCGGTTAATTCCATCAGAATTCCACAGCCAGTTGGCTGGGAGGGGTGGATCCACCCAGAAACATCCGGTTCACTTTGACTAAATCAAGCCCAATATGGTTAAGGACTCTTACATTTCTTTGTTGTGTTTTGTTGTTTTGGTTGTCACCCTTTTCTTCTTTCTCAAGTGTTGTAAGGAATTCTATGATGTGACCTTCTGCTGGAGGGTGGAATAAGGAGTTCAGGGCATGGAGGAAAGTTCTTTTTCAATCAGGGCCCAGGTTTTGGCTTGCTCCCATTCTAGATTTCTGTCATTGTTTTGGGTGCCTCAGCCCATTTTTGGTCTCTTGATCGGCAATTTCCTCAATTTTTTCTGGGTCTGAGTTGGTTTTGCCTTCTTCCTTCCCTACATTTTGTATTCCTTTGCAATAAAAACAAGAGTGTACACAGAGGATCCCTTAGGATATCAGAAACACAACAGATTGGAATTGTATGCTTAGAAATCTACAGGAAACACAACCAAAGTGAATGTTTGGTTTTGTTTTGTTTGTTTTGTTTTGGAATGAGAAATGTAACCCATTTCTAGAAGGGACAAATTTTTACTCCCTCCAAACCCAGTGTGACTGCGATTTTCTGGTTATTTCAATCAGAATTCCACACTCTGTCGGCTAGGAGTGGTGGATGAAACCCGAAAAACCTGGTTTCCTTGTGACTAAATCAAGCTAAATATCACTCAGGACTCTTTGAGCTCCGTTATTTTCATATATTTCTTATTTATCATGGTTTGTATTGAATTTGATGAGGTTACCTTTTGTTTGGAGGCTGGAATATGGAGTCCAGGGGATGGGAGGAATGGTCATTTTCATGCAGAGCACAGGTTTTGGCTTGTTCCCATTCTCGCTTTCTTTCATTGTTTTGGGTGCCTCAGCCGATTTTTGGTTTCTTTATCGGCAATGTCCTAGGCTTCTTCGGGGTCTGAGTTCTTTTGCCTTCTCCATTCTCTGCATTTTGTATTCTGATGCAATGGAAACAAGAGTGTAGACAGAGTACCAGTATGATATCAAAACACAACAAATTGGAGGTTTATGCTTAGAAATCTACAGGCAACGTGACCAAGATGAATTTTTGTTTTGGAAAATGAAATGTAACCCATATGTAGAAGGGACAGTTTTTCATTCCATACAAAATGAGTGTGACGGCGATGTTGTGCTTAATTCCATCAGAATTCCACAGGCAGTCAGCTGGGAGGGGTAGATCCTACCACAAGCATCAGGTTTACTTGTGCCCAAATCAAGCCCAGTATTGCCAAGGACTCTGATTTCTTTGCTTCTTTTCCAATTTTTCTTATTTATCCGGGTGCAAGAAACCCGAATCACCTGGTTTCGTTGTGGCTAAAGCAAGCCCAATAGCGCTAAGGACACTTTGATTTCTTTGCTTCTTTTCAAATTATTCTTATTGATCATGTGTTGTAGTGAATTTCATGATGTTCCCTATTGTTTTCAGGCTGGAATACGGAGTTCAGAGCATGGGAGGCATTTTCTCTTTCAATCAGGGCACAGGTTTTGGCTGGCTCCCCTTCTTGCTTTCTTTCATTGTTTTGGGTGCCCCAGCCCATGTTTGGGTTCTTGATGGGCAGTTTCCTCAATTGTTTCTGGGTCTGAGTTTGGTTTGCCTTCTTCCTTGCCTGCATGTTGTATTCTGACACCATAAAAACACGACTTTAGACAGAGTATCCATTATTCCAAAACAGAAGCAATTGGCTTGTTATGCTTAGAAATCTACAGGCCACACGACCAAGATGAGTTTTTGTGTTTTGGAAAAAGAAATGGAACTCTTTTGTAGAAAGGACACAGTTGAATTTTCTCCCAAAGGAGTGTGCCTGGGATTTTCCGGTTAATTCCATCAGAATTCCACAGCCAGTTGGCTGGGAGGGGTGGATCCACCCAGAAACATCCGGTTCACTTTGACTAAATCAAGCCCAATATGGTTAAGGACTCTTACATTTCTTTGTTGTGTTTTGTTGTTTTGGTTGTCACCCTTTTCTTCTTTCTCAAGTGTTGTAAGGAATTCTATGATGTGACCTTCTGCTGGAGGGTGGAATAAGGAGTTCAGGGCATGGAGGAAAGTTCTTTTTCAATCAGGGCCCAGGTTTTGGCTTGCTCCCATTCTAGATTTCTGTCATTGTTTTGGGTGCCTCAGCCCATTTTTGGTCTCTTGATCGGCAATTTCCTCAATTTTTTCTGGGTCTGAGTTGGTTTTGACTTCTTCCTTCCCTACATTTTGTATTCCTTTGCAATAAAAACAAGAGTGTACACAGAGGATCCCTTAGGATATCAGAAACACAACAGATTGGAATTGTATGCTTAGAAATCTACAGGAAACACGACCAAAGTGAATGTTTGGTTTTGTTTTGTTTGTTTTGTTTTGGAATGAGAAATGTAACCCATTTCTAGAAGGGACAGATTTTTACTCCCTCCAAACCGAGTGTGACTGCGATTTTCTGGTTATTTCAATCAGAATTCCACACTCTGTCGGCTAGGAGTGGTGGATGAAACCCGAAAAACCTGGTTTCCTTGTGACTAAATCAAGCTAAATATCACTCAGGACTCTTTGAGCTCCGTTATTTTCATATATTTCTTATTTATCATGGTTTGTATTGAATTTGATGAGGTTACCTTTTGTTTGGAGGCTGGAATATGGAGTCCAGGGGATGGGAGGAATGGTCATTTTCATGCAGAGCACAGGTTTTGGCTTGTTCCCATTCTCGCTTTCTTTCATTGTTTTGGGTGCCTCAGCCGATTTTTGGTTTCTTTATCGGCAATGTCCTAGGCTTCTTCGGGGTCTGAGTTCTTTTGCCTTCTCCATTCTCTGCATTTTGTATTCTGATGCAATGGAAACAAGAGTGTAGACAGAGTACCAGTATGATATCAAAACACAACAAATTGGAGGTTTATGCTTAGAAATCTACAGGCAACGTGACCAAGATGAATTTTTGTTTTGGAAAATGAAATGTAACCCATATGTAGAAGGGACAGTTTTTCATTCCATACAAAATGAGTGTGACGGCGATGTTGTGCTTAATTCCATCAGAATTCCACAGGCAGTCAGCTGGGAGGGGTAGATCCTACCACAAGCATCAGGTTTACTTGTGCCCAAATCAAGCCCAGTATTGCCAAGGACTCTGATTTCTTTGCTTCTTTTCCAATTTTTCTTATTTATCCGGGTGCAAGAAACCCGAATCACCTGGTTTCGTTGTGGCTAAAGCAAGCCCAATAGCGCTAAGGACACTTTGATTTCTTTGCTTCTTTTCAAATTATTCTTATTGATCATGTGTTGTAGTGAATTTCATGATGTTCCCTATTGTTTTCAGGCTGGAATACGGAGTTCAGAGCATGGGAGGCATTTTCTCTTTCAATCAGGGCACAGGTTTTGGCTGGCTCCCCTTCTTGCTTTTTTTCATTGTTTTGGGTGCCCCAGCCCATGTTTGGGTTCTTGATGGGCAGTTTCCTCAATTGTTTCTGGGTCTGAGTTTGGTTTGCCTTCTTCCTTGCCTGCATGTTGTATTCTGACACCATAAAAACACGACTTTAGACAGAGTATCCATTATTCCAAAACAGAAGCAATTGGCTTGTTATGCTTAGAAATCTACAGGCCACACGACCAAGATGAGTTTTTGTGTTTTGGAAAAAGAAATGGAACTCTTTTGTAGAAAGGACACAGTTGAATTTTCTCCCAAAGGAGTGTGCCTGGGATTTTCCGGTTAATTCCATCAGAATTCCACAGCCAGTTGGCTGGGAGGGGTGGATCCACCCAGAAACATCCGGTTCACTTTGACTAAATCAAGCCCAATATGGTTAAGGACTCTTACATTTCTTTGTTGTGTTTTGTTGTTTTGGTTGTCACCCTTTTCTTCTTTCTCAAGTGTTCTAAGGAATTCTATGATGTGACCTTCTGCTGGAGGGTGGAAAAAGGAGTTCAGGGCATGGAGGAAAGTTCTTTTTCAATCAGGGCCCAGGTTTTGGCTTGCTCCCATTCTAGATTTCTGTCATTGTTTTGGGTGCCTCAGCCCATTTTTGGTCTCTTGATCGGCAATTTCCTCAATTTTTTCTGGGTCTGAGTTGGTTTTGCCTTCTTCCTTCCCTACATTTTGTATTCCTTTGCAATAAAAACAAGAGTGTACACAGAGGATCCCTTAGGATATCAGAAACACAACAGATTGGAATTGTATGCTTAGAAATCTACAGGAAACGCGACCAAAGTGAATGTTTGGTTTTGTTTTGTTTGTTTTGTTTTGGAATGAGAAATGTAACCCATTTCTAGAAGGGACAGATTTTTACTCCCTCCAAACCGAGTGTGACTGCGATTTTCTGGTTATTTCAATCAGAATTCCACACTCTGTCGGCTAGGAGTGGTGGATGGTTTCCTTGTGACTAAATCAAGCTAAATATCACTCAGGACTCTTTGAGCTCTGTTATTTTCATATATTTCTTATTTATCATGGTTTGTATTGAATTTGATGAGGTTACCTTTTGTTTTGAGGCTGGAATATGGAGTCCAGGGGATGGGAGGAATGGTCATTTTCATGCAGAGCACAGGTTTTGGCTTGCACCCATTCTCGCTTTCTTTCATTGTTTTGGGTGCCTCAGCTGATTTTTGGTTTCTTTATCGGCAATTTCCTGAGCTTCGTCCGGGTCTGAGTGTTTTTGCCTTCTCCATTCTCTGCATTTTGTATTCTGATGCAATGGAAACAAGAGTGTAGACAGAGTACCAGTATGATATCAAAACACAACAAATTGGAGGTTTATGCTTAGAAATCTACAGGCAACATGACCAAGATGAATTTTTGTTTTGGAAAATGAAATGTAACCCATATGTAGAAGGGACAGTTTTTCATTCCATACAAAATGAGTGTGACGGCGATGTTTTGCTTAATTCCATCAGAATTCCACAGGCAGTCAGCTGGGAGGGGTAGATCCTACCACAAGCATCAGGTTTACTTGTGCCCAAATCAAGCCCAGTATTGCCAAGGACTCTGATTTCTTTGCTTCTTTTCCAATTTTTCTTATTTATCCGGGTGCAAGAAACCCGAATCACCTGGTTTCGTTGTGGCTAAAGCAAGCCCAATAGCGCTAAGGACACTTTGATTTCTTTGCTTCTTTTCAAATTATTCTTATTGATCATGTGTTGTAGTGAATTTCATGATGTTCCCTATTGTTTTCAGGCTGGAATACGGAGTTCAGAGCATGGGAGGCATTTTCTCTTTCAATCAGGGCACAGGTTTTGGCTGGCTCCCCTTCTTGCTTTCTTTCATTGTTTTGGGTGCCCCAGCCCATGTTTGGGTTCTTGATGGGCAGTTTCCTCAATTGTTTCTGGGTCTGAGTTTGGTTTGCCTTCTTCCTTGCCTGCATGTTGTATTCTGACACCATAAAAACACGACTTTAGACAGAGTATCCATTATTCCAAAACAGAAGCAATTGGCTTGTTATGCTTAGAAATCTACAGGCCACACGACCAAGATGAGTTTTTGTGTTTTGGAAAAAGAAATGGAACTCTTTTGTAGAAAGGACACAGTTGAATTTTCTCCCAAAGGAGTGTGCCTGGGATTTTCCGGTTAATTCCATCAGAATTCCACAGCCAGTTGGCTGGGAGGGGTGGATCCACCCAGAAACATCCGGTTCACTTTGACTAAATCAAGCCCAATATGGTTAAGGACTCTTACATTTCTTTGTTGTGTTTTGTTGTTTTGGTTGTCACCCTTTTCTTCTTTCTCAAGTGTTCTAAGGAATTCTATGATGTGACCTTCTGCTGGAGGGTGGAAAAAGGAGTTCAGGGCATGGAGGAAAGTTCTTTTTCAATCAGGGCCCAGGTTTTGGCTTGCTCCCATTCTAGATTTCTGTCATTGTTTTGGGTGCCTCAGCCCATTTTTGGTCTCTTGATCGGCAATTTCCTCAATTTTTTCTGGGTCTGAGTTGGTTTTGCCTTCTTCCTTCCCTACATTTTGTATTCCTTTGCAATAAAAACAAGAGTGTACACAGAGGATCCCTTAGGATATCAGAAACACAACAGATTGGAATTGTATGCTTAGAAATCTACAGGAAACGCGACCAAAGTGAATGTTTGGTTTTGTTTTGTTTGTTTTGTTTTGGAATGAGAAATGTAACCCATTTCTAGAAGGGACAGATTTTTACTCCCTCCAAACCGAGTGTGACTGCGATTTTCTGGTTATTTCAATCAGAATTCCACACTCTGTCAGCTAGGAGTGGTGGATGGTTTCTTTGTGACTAAATCAAGCTAAATATCACTCAGGACTCTTTGAGCTCTGTTATTTTCATATATTTCTTATTTATCATGGTTTGTATTGAATTTGATGAGGTTACCTTTTGTTTTGAGGCTGGAATATGGAGTCCAGGGGATGGGAGGAATGGTCATTTTCATGCAGAGCACAGGTTTTGGCTTGCACCCATTCTCGCTTTCTTTCATTGTTTTGGGTGCCTCAGCTGATTTTTGGTTTCTTTATCGGCAATTTCCTGAGCTTCGTCCGGGTCTGAGTGTTTTTGCCTTCTCCATTCTCTGCATTTTGTATTCTGATGCAATGGAAACAAGAGTGTAGACAGAGTACCAGTATGATATCAAAACACAACAAATTGGAGGTTTATGCTTAGAAATCTACAGGCAACATGACCAAGATGAATTTTTGTTTTGGAAAATGAAATGTAACCCATATGTAGAAGGGACAGTTTTTCATTCCATACAAAATGAGTGTGACGGCGATGTTTTGCTTAATTCCATCAGAATTCCACAGGCAGTCAGCTGGGAGGGGTAGATCCTACCACAAGCATCAGGTTTACTTGTGCCCAAATCAAGCCCAGTATTGCCAAGGACTCTGATTTCTTTGCTTCTTTTCCAATTTTTCTTATTTATCCGGGTGCAAGAAACCCGAATCACCTGGTTTCGTTGTGGCTAAAGCAAGCCCAATAGCACTAAGGACACTTTGATTTCTTTGCTTCTTTTCAAATTATTCTTATTGATCATGTGTTGTAGTGAATTTCATGATGTTCCCTATTGTTTTCAGGCTGGAATATGGCGTTCAGAGCATGGGAGGCATTTTCTCTTTCAATCAGGGCACAGGTTTTTCCTGGCTCCCCTTCTTGCTTTTTTTCATTGTTTTGGGTGCCCCAGCCCAGGTTTGGGTTCTTGATGGGCAGTTTCCTCAATTGTTTCTCGGTCTGAGTTTGGTTTGCCTTCTTCCTTGCCTGCATGTTGTATTCTGACACCATAAAAACACGACTTTAGACAGAGTATCCATTATTCCAAAACAGAAGCAATTGGCTTGTTATGCTTAGAAATCTACAGGCCATACGACCAAGATGAGTTTTTGTGTTTTGGAAAAAGAAATGGAACACTTTTGTAGAAAGGACACAGTTGAATTTTCTCCCAAAGGAGTGTGCCTGGGATTTTCCGGTTAATTCCATCAGAATTCCACAGCCAGTTGGCTGGGAGGGGTGGATCCACCCAGAAACATCCAGTTTACTTTGACTAAATCAAGCCCAATATGGTTAAGGACTCTTACATTTCTTTGTTGTGTTTTGTTGTTTTGTTTGTCACCCTTTTCTTCTTTCTCAAGTGTTGTAAGGAATTCTATGATGTGACCTTCTGCTGGAGGGTGGAATAAGGAGTTCAGGGCATGGAGGAAAGTTCTTTTTCAATCAGGGCCCAGGTTTTGGCTTGCTCCCATTCTAGATTTCTGTCATTGTTTTGGGTGCCTCAGCCCATTTTTGGTCTCTTGATCGGCAATTTCCTCAATTTTTTCTGGGTCTGAGTTGGTTTTGCCTTCTTCCTTCCCTACATTTTGTATTCCTTTGCAATAAAAACAAGAGTGTACACAGAGGATCCCTTAGGATATCAGAAACACAACAGATTGGAATTGTATGCTTAGAAATCTACAGGAAACGCGACCAAAGTGAATGTTTGGTTTTGTTTTGTTTGTTTTGTTTTGGAATGAGAAATGTAACCCATTTCTAGAAGGGACAGATTTTTACTCCCTCCAAACCGAGTGTGACTGCGATTTTCTGGTTATTTCAATCAGAATTCCACACTCTGTCGGCTAGGAGTGGTGGATGGTTTCCTTGTGACTAAATCAAGCTAAATATCACTCAGGACTCTTTGAGCTCTGTTATTTTCATATATTTCTTATTTATCATGGTTTGTATTGAATTTGATGAGGTTACCTTTTGTTTTGAGGCTGGAATATGGAGTCCAGGGGATGGGAGGAATGGTCTTTATCATGCAGAGCACAGGTTTTGGCTTGCTCCCATTCTCGCTTTCTTTCATTGTTTTGGGTGCCTCAGCCGATTTTTGGTTTCTTTATCGGCAATGTCCTAGGCTTCTTCGGGGTCTGAGTTCTTTTGCCTTCTCCATTCTCTGCATTTTGTATTCTGATGCAATGGAAACAAGAGTGTAGACAGAGTACCAGTATGATATCAAAACACAACAAATTGGAGGTTTGTGCTTAGAAATCTACAGGCAACATGACCAAGATGAATTTTTGTTTTGGAAAATGAAATGTAACCCATATGTAGAAGGGACAGTTTTTCATTCCATACAAAATGAGTGTGACGGCGATGTTGTGCTTAATTCCATCAGAATTCCACAGGCAGTCAGCTGGGAGGGGTAGATCCTACCACAAGCATCAGGTTTACTTGTGCCCAAATCAAGCCCAGTATTGCCAAGGACTCTGATTTCTTTGCTTCTTTTCCAATTTTTCTTATTTATCCGGGTGCAAGAAACCCGAATCACCTGGTTTCGTTGTGGCTAAAGCAAGCCCAATAGCGCTAAGGACACTTTGATTTCTTTGCTTCTTTTCAAATTATTCTTATTGATCATGTGTTGTAGTGAATTTCATGATGTTCCCTATTGTTTTCAGGCTGGAATACGGAGTTCAGAGCATGGGAGGCATTTTCTCTTTCAATCAGGGCACAGGTTTTGGCTGGCTCCCCTTCTTGCTTTTTTTCATTGTTTTGGGTGCCCCAGCCCATGTTTGGGTTCTTGATGGGCAGTTTCCTCAATTGTTTCTGGGTCTGAGTTTGGTTTGCCTTCTTCCTTGCCTGCATGTTGTATTCTGACACCATAAAAACACGACTTTAGACAGAGTATCCATTATTCCAAAACAGAAGCAATTGGCTTGTTATGCTTAGAAATCTACAGGCCACACGACCAAGATGAGTTTTTGTGTTTTGGAAAAAGAAATGGAACTCTTTTGTAGAAAGGACACAGTTGAATTTTCTCCCAAAGGAGTGTGCCTGGGATTTTCCGGTTAATTCCATCAGAATTCCACAGCCAGTTGGCTGGGAGGGGTGGATCCACCCAGAAACATCCGGTTCACTTTGACTAAATCAAGCCCAATATGGTTAAGGACTCTTACATTTCTTTGTTGTGTTTTGTTGTTTTGGTTGTCACCCTTTTCTTCTTTCTCAAGTGTTGTAAGGAATTCTATGATGTGACCTTCTGCTGGAGGGTGGAAAAAGGAGTTCAGGGCATGGAGGAAAGTTCTTTTTCAATCAGGGCCCAGGTTTTGGCTTGCTCCCATTCTAGATTTCTGTCATTGTTTTGGGTGCCTCAGCCCATTTTTGGTCTCTTGATCGGCAATTTCCTCAATTTTTTCTGGGTCTGAGTTGGTTTTGCCTTCTTCCTTCCCTACATTTTGTATTCCTTTGCAATAAAAACAAGAGTGTACACAGAGGATCCCTTAGGATATCAGAAACACAACAGATTGGAATTGTATGCTTAGAAATCTACAGGAAACGCGACCAAAGTGAATGTTTGGTTTTGTTTTGTTTGTTTTGTTTTGGAATGAGAAATGTAACCCATTTCTAGAAGGGACAGATTTTTACTCCCTCCAAACCGAGTGTGACTGCGATTTTCTGGTTATTTCAATCAGAATTCCACACTCTGTCGGCTAGGAGTGGTGGATGGTTTCCTTGTGACTAAATCAAGCTAAATATAACTCAGGACTCTTTGAGCTCTGTTATTTTCATATATTTCTTATTTATCATGGTTTGTATTGAATTTGATGAGGTTACCTTTTGTTTGGAGGCTGGAATATGGAGTCCAGGGGATGGGAGGAATGGTCATTTTCATGCAGAGCACAGGTTTTGGCTTGCACCCATTCTCGCTTTCTTTCATTGTTTTGGGTGCCTCAGCTGATTTTTGGTTTCTTTATCGGCAATTTCCTGAGCTTCGTCCGGGTCTGAGTGTTTTTGCCTTCTCCATTCTCTGCATTTTGTATTCTGATGCAATGGAAACAAGAGTGTAGACAGAGTACCAGTATGATATCAAAACACAACAAATTGGAGGTTTATGCTTAGAAATCTACAGGCAACATGACCAAGATGAATTTTTGTTTTGGAAAATGAAATGTAACCCATATGTAGAAGGGACAGTTTTTCATTCCATACAAAATGAGTGTGACGGCGATGTTTTGCTTAATTCCATCAGAATTCCACAGGCAGTCAGCTGGGAGGGGTAGATCCTACCACAAGCATCAGGTTTACTTGTGCCCAAATCAAGCCCAGTATTGCCAAGGACTCTGATTTCTTTGCTTCTTTTCCAATTTTTCTTATTTATCCGGGTGCAAGAAACCCGAATCACCTGGTTTCGTTGTGGCTAAAGCAAGCCCAATAGCACTAAGGACACTTTGATTTCTTTGCTTCTTTTCAAATTATTCTTATTGATCATGTGTTGTAGTGAATTTCATGATGTTCCCTATTGTTTTCAGGCTGGAATATGGCGTTCAGAGCATGGGAGGCATTTTCTCTTTCAATCAGGGCACAGGTTTTTCCTGGCTCCCCTTCTTGCTTTCTTTCATTGTTTTGGGTGCCCCAGCCCAGGTTTGGGTTCTTGATGGGCAGTTTCCTCAATTGTTTCTCGGTCTGAGTTTGGTTTGCCTTCTTCCTTGCCTGCATGTTGTATTCTGACACCATAAAAACACGACTTTAGACAGAGTATCCATTATTCCAAAACAGAAGCAATTGGCTTGTTATGCTTAGAAATCTACAGGCCATACGACCAAGATGAGTTTTTGTGTTTTGGAAAAAGAAATGGAACACTTTTGTAGAAAGGACACAGTTGAATTTTCTCCCAAAGGAGTGTGCCTGGGATTTTCCGGTTAATTCCATCAGAATTCCACAGCCAGTTGGCTGGGAGGGGTGGATCCACCCAGAAACATCCAGTTTACTTTGACTAAATCAAGCCCAATATGGTTAAGGACTCTTACATTTCTTTGTTGTGTTTTGTTGTTTTGTTTGTCACCCTTTTCTTCTTTCTCAAGTGTTGTAAGGAATTCTATGATGTGACCTTCTGCTGGAGGGTGGAATAAGGAGTTCAGGGCATGGAGGAAAGTTCTTTTTCAATCAGGGCCCAGGTTTTGGCTTGCTCCCATTCTAGATTTCTGTCATTGTTTTGGGTGCCTCAGCCCATTTTTGGTCTCTTGATCGGCAATTTCCTCAATTTTTTCTGGGTCTGAGTTGGTTTTGCCTTCTTCCTTCCCTACATTTTGTATTCCTTTGCAATAAAAACAAGAGTGTACACAGAGGATCCCTTAGGATATCAGAAACACAACAGATTGGAATTGTATGCTTAGAAATCTACAGGAAACGCGACCAAAGTGAATGTTTGGTTTTGTTTTGTTTGTTTTGTTTTGGAATGAGAAATGTAACCCATTTCTAGAAGGGACAGATTTTTACTCCCTCCAAACCGAGTGTGACTGCGATTTTCTGGTTATTTCAATCAGAATTCCACACTCTGTCGGCTAGGAGTGGTGGATGGTTTCCTTGTGACTAAATCAAGCTAAATATCACTCAGGACTCTTTGAGCTCCGTTATTTTCATATATTTCTTATTTATCATGGTTTGTATTGAATTTGATGAGGTTACCTTTTGTTTTGAGGCTGGAATATGGAGTCCAGGGGATGGGAGGAATGGTCTTTATCATGCAGAGCACAGGTTTTGGCTTGCTCCCATTCTCGCTTTCTTTCATTGTTTTGGGTGCCTCAGCCGATTTTTGGTTTCTTTATCGGCAATGTCCTAGGCTTCTTCGGGGTCTGAGTTCTTTTGCCTTCTCCATTCTCTGCATTTTGTATTCTGATGCAATGGAAACAAGAGTGTAGACAGAGTACCAGTATGATATCAAAACACAACAAATTGGAGGTTTGTGCTTAGAAATCTACAGGCAACATGACCAAGATGAATTTTTGTTTTGGAAAATGAAATGTAACCCATATGTAGAAGGGACAGTTTTTCATTCCATACAAAATGAGTGTGACGGCGATGTTGTGCTTAATTCCATCAGAATTCCACAGGCAGTCAGCTGGGAGGGGTAGATCCTACCACAAGCATCAGGTTTACTTGTGCCCAAATCAAGCCCAGTATTGCCAAGGACTCTGATTTCTTTGCTTCTTTTCCAATTTTTCTTATTTATCCGGGTGCAAGAAACCCGAATCACCTGGTTTCGTTGTGGCTAAAGCAAGCCCAATAGCGCTAAGGACACTTTGATTTCTTTGCTTCTTTTCAAATTATTCTTATTGATCATGTGTTGTAGTGAATTTCATGATGTTCCCTATTGTTTTCAGGCTGGAATACGGAGTTCAGAGCATGGGAGGCATTTTCTCTTTCAATCAGGGCACAGGTTTTGGCTGGCTCCCCTTCTTGCTTTCTTTCATTGTTTTGGGTGCCCCAGCCCATGTTTGGGTTCTTGATGGGCAGTTTCCTCAATTGTTTCTGGGTCTGAGTTTGGTTTGCCTTCTTCCTTGCCTGCATGTTGTATTCTGACACCATAAAAACACGACTTTAGACAGAGTATCCATTATTCCAAAACAGAAGCAATTGGCTTGTTATGCTTAGAAATCTACAGGCCACACGACCAAGATGAGTTTTTGTGTTTTGGAAAAAGAAATGGAACTCTTTTGTAGAAAGGACACAGTTGAATTTTCTCCCAAAGGAGTGTGCCTGGGATTTTCCGGTTAATTCCATCAGAATTCCACAGCCAGTTAGCTGGGAGGGGTGGATCCACCCAGAAACATCCGGTTCACTTTGACTAAATCAAGCCCAATATGGTTAAGGACTCTTACATTTCTTTGTTGTGTTTTGTTGTTTTGGTTGTCACCCTTTTCTTCTTTCTCAAGTGTTGTAAGGAATTCTATGATGTGACCTTCTGCTGGAGGGTGGAATAAGGAGTTCAGGGCATGGAGGAAAGTTCTTTTTCAATCAGGGCCCAGGTTTTGGCTTGCTCCCATTCTAGATTTCTGTCATTGTTTTGGGTGCCTCAGCCCATTTTTGGTCTCTTGATCGGCAATTTCCTCAATTTTTTCTGGGTCTGAGTTGGTTTTGCCTTCTTCCTTCCCTACATTTTGTATTCCTTTGCAATAAAAACAAGAGTGTACACAGAGGATCCCTTAGGATATCAGAAACACAACAGATTGGAATTGTATGCTTAGAAATCTACAGGAAACGCGACCAAAGTGAATGTTTGGTTTTGTTTTGTTTGTTTTGTTTTGGAATGAGAAATGTAACCCATTTCTAGAAGGGACAGATTTTTACTCCCTCCAAACCGAGTGTGACTGCGATTTTCTGGTTATTTCAATCAGAATTCCACACTCTGTCGGCTAGGAGTGGTGGATGGTTTCCTTGTGACTAAATCAAGCTAAATATCACTCAGGACTCTTTGAGCTCTGTTATTTTCATATATTTCTTATTTATCATGGTTTGTATTGAATTTGATGAGGTTACCTTTTGTTTGGAGGCTGGAATATGGAGTCCAGGGGATGGGAGGAATGGTCTTTATCATGCAGAGCACAGGTTTTGGCTTGCACCCATTCTCGCTTTCTTTCATTGTTTTGGGTGCCTCAGCTGATTTTTGGTTTCTTTATCGGCAATTTCCTGAGCTTCGTCAGGGTCTGAGTGTTTTTGCCTTCTCCATTCTCTGCATTTTGTATTCTGATGCAATGGAAACAAGAGTGTAGACAGAGTACCAGTATGATATCAAAACACAACAAATTGGAGGTTTATGCTTAGAAATCTACAGGCAACATGACCAAGATGAATTTTTGTTTTGGAAAATGAAATGTAACCCATATGTAGAAGGGACAGTTTTTCATTCCATACAAAATGAGTGTGACGGCGATGTTGTGCTTAATTCCATCAGAATTCCACAGGCAGTCAGCTGGGAGGGGTAGATCCTACCACAAGCATCAGGTTTACTTGTGCCCAAATCAAGCCCAGTATTGCCAAGGACTCTGATTTCTTTGCTTCTTTTCCAATTTTTCTTATTTATCCGGGTGCAAGAAACCCGAATCACCTGGTTTGGTTGTGGCTAAAGCAAGCCCAATAGCGCTAAGGACACTTTGATTTCTTTGCTTCTTTTCAAATTATTCTTATTGATCATGTGTTGTAGTGAATTTCATGATGTTCCCTATTGTTTTCAGGCTGGAATATGGCGTTCAGAGCATGGGAGGCATTTTCTCTTTCAATCAGGGCACAGGTTTTGGCTGGCTCCCCTTCTTGCTTTCTTTCATTGTTTTGGGTGCCCCAGCCCAGGTTTGGGTTCTTGATGGGCAGTTTCCTCAATTGTTTCTCGGTCTGAGTTTGGTTTGCCTTCTTCCTTGCCTGCATGTTGTATTCTGACACCATAAAAACACGACTTTAGACAGAGTATCCATTATTCCAAAACAGAAGCAATTGGCTTGTTATGCTTAGAAATCTACAGGCCATACGACCAAGATGAGTTTTTGTGTTTTGGAAAAAGAAATGGAACTCTTTTGTAGAAAGGACACAGTTGAATTTTCTCCCAAAGGAGTGTGCCTGGGATTTTCCGGTTAATTCAATCAGAATTCCACAGCCAGTTGGCTGGGAGGGGTGGATCCACCCAGAAACATCCAGTTTACTTTGACTAAATCAAGCCCAATATGGTTAAGGACTCTTACATTTCTTTGTTGTGTTTTGTTGTTTTGTTTGTCACCCTTTTCTTCTTTCTCAAGTGTTGTAAGGAATTCTATGATGTGACCTTCTGCTGGAGGGTGGAATAAGGAGTTCAGGGCATGGAGGAAAGTTCTTTTTCAATCAGGGCCCAGGTTTTGGCTTGCTCCCATTCTAGATTTCTGTCATTGTTTTGGGTGCCTCAGCCCATTTTTGGTCTCTTGATCGGCAATTTCCTCAATTTTTTCTGGGTCTGAGTTGGTTTTGCCTTCTTCCTTCCCTACATTTTGTATTCCTTTGCAATAAAAACAAGAGTGTACACAGAGGATCCCTTAGGATATCAGAAACACAACAGATTGGAATTGTATGCTTAGAAATCTACAGGAAACGCGACCAAAGTGAATGTTTGGTTTTGTTTTGTTTGTTTTGTTTTGGAATGAGAAATGTAACCCATTTCTAGAAGGGACAGATTTTTACTCCCTCCAAACCGAGTGTGACTGCGATTTTCTGGTTATTTCAATCAGAATTCCACACTCTGTCGGCTAGGAGTGGTGGATGAAACCCGAAAAACCTGGTTTCCTTGTGACTAAATCAAGCTAAATATCACTCAGGACTCTTTGAGCTCCGTTATTTTCATATATTTCTTATTTATCATGGTTTGTATTGAATTTGATGAGGTTACCTTTTGTTTGGAGCCTGGAATATGGAGTCCAGGGGATGGGAGGAATGGTCATTTTCATGCAGAGCACAGGTTTTGGCTTGTTCCCATTCTTGCTTTCTTTCATTGTTTTGGGTGCCTCAGCCGATTTTTGGTTTCTTTATCGGCAATGTCCTAGGCTTCTTCGGGGTCTGAGTTCTTTTGCCTTCTCCATTCTCTGCATTTTGTATTCTGATGCAATGGAAACAAGAGTGTAGACAGAGTACCAGTATGATATCAAAACACAACAAATTGGAGGTTTATGCTTAGAAATCTACAGGCAACGTGACCAAGATGAATTTTTGTTTTGGAAAATGAAATGTAACCCATATGTAGAAGGGACAGTTTTTCATTCCATACAAAATGAGTGTGACGGCGATGTTGTGCTTAATTCCATCAGAATTCCACAGGCAGTCAGCTGGGAGGGGTAGATTCTACCACAAGCATCAGGTTTACTTGTGCCCAAATCAAGCCCAGTATTGCCAAGGACTCTGATTTCTTTGATTCTTTTCCAATTTTTCTTATTTATCCGGGTGCAAGAAACCCGAGTCACCTGGTTTCGTTGTGGCTAAAGCAAGCCCAATAGCGCTAAGGACACTTTGATTTCTTTGCTTCTTTTCAAATTATTCTTATTGATCATGTGTTGTAGTGAATTTCATGATGTTCCCTATTGTTTTCAGGCTGGAATACGGAGTTCAGAGCATGGGAGGCATTTTCTCTTTCAATCAGGGCACAGGTTTTGGCTGGCTCCCCTTCTTGCTTTCTTTCATTGTTTTGGGTGCCCCAGCCCAGGTTTGGGTTCTTGATGGGCAGTTTCCTCAATTGTTTCTGGGTCTGAGTTTGGTTTGCCTTCTTCCTTGCCTGCATGTTGTATTCTGACACCATAAAAACACGACTTTAGACAGAGTATCCATTATTCCAAAACAGAAGCAATTGGCTTGTTATGCTTAGAAATCTACAGGCCACACGACCAAGATGAGTTTTTGTGTTTTGGAAAAAGAAATGGAACTCTTTTGTAGAAAGGACACAGTTGAATTTTCTCCCAAAGGAGTGTGCCTGGGATTTTCCGGTTAATTCCATCAGAATTCCACAGCCAGTTAGCTGGGAGGGGTGGATCCACCCAGAAACATCCGGTTTACTTTGACTAAATCAAGCCCAATATGGTTAAGGACTCTTACATTTCTTTGTTGTGTTTTGTTGTTTTGTTTGTCACCCTTTTCTTCTTTCTCAAGTGTTGTAAGGAATTCTATGATGTGACCTTCTGCTGGAGGGTGGAATAAGGAGTTCAGGGCATGGAGGAAAGTTCTTTTTCAATCAGGGCCCAGGTTTTGGCTTGCTCCCATTCTAGATTTCTGTCATTGTTTTGGGTGCCTCAGCCCATTTTTGGTCTCTTGATCGGCAATTTCCTCAATTTTTTCTGGGCCTGAGTTGGTTTTGCCTTCTTCCTTCCCTACATTTTGTATTCCTTTGCCATAAAAACAAGAGTGTACACAGAGGATCCCTTAGGATATCAGAAACACAACAGATTGGAATTGTATGCTTAGAAATCTACAGGAAACGCGACCAAAGTGAATGTTTGGTTTTGTTTTGTTTGTTTTGTTTTGGAATGAGAAATGTAACCCATTTCTAGAAGGGACAGATTTTTACTCCCTCCAAACCGAGTGTGACTGCGATTTTCTGGTTATTTCAATCAGAATTCCACACTCTGTCGGCTAGGAGTGGTGGATGAAACCCGAAAAACCTGGTTTCCTTGTGACTAAATCAAGCTAAATATCACTCAGGACTCTTTGAGCTCCGTTATTTTCATATATTTCTTATTTATTATGGTTTGTATTGAATTTGATGAGGTTACCTTTTGTTTGGAGGCTGGAATATGGAGTCCAGGGGATGGGAGGAATGGTCATTTTCATGCAGAGCACAGGTTTTGGCTTGTGCCCATTCTTGCTTTCTTTCATTGTTTTGGGTGCCTCAGCCGATTTTTGGTTTCTTTATCGGCAATTTCCTGAGCTTCGTCAGGGTCTGAGTTCTTTTGCCTTCTCCATTCTCTGCATTTTGTATTCTGATGCAATGGAAACAAGAGTGTAGACAGAGTACCAGTATGATATCAAAACACAACAAATTGGAGGTTTATGCTTAGAAATCTACAGGCAACGTGACCAAGATGAATTTTTGTTTTGGAAAATGAAATGTAACCCATATGTAGAAGGGACAGTTTTTCATTCCATACAAAATGAGTGTGACGGCGATGTTGTGCTTAATTCCATCAGAATTCCACAGGCAGTCAGCTGGGAGGGGTAGATCCTACCACAAGCATCAGGTTTACCTGTGCCTAAATCAAGCCCAGTATTGCCAAGGACTCTGATTTCTTTGCTTCTTTTCCAATTTTTCTTATTTATCCGGGTGCAAGAAACCCGAATCACCTGGTTTGGTTGTGGCTAAAGCAAGCCCAATAGCGCTAAGGACACTTTGATTTCTTTGCTTCTTTTCAAATTATTCTTATTGATCATGTGTTGTAGTGAATTTCATGATGTTCCCTATTGTTTTCAGGCTGGAATATGGCGTTCAGAGCATGGGAGGCATTTTCTCTTTCAATCAGGGCACAGGTTTTTCCTGGCTCCCCTTCTTGCTTTCTTTCATTGTTTTGGGTGCCCCAGCCCATGTTTGGGTTCTTGATGGGCAGTTTCCTCAATTGTTTCTGGGTCTGAGTTTGGTTTGCCTTCTTCCTTGCCTGCATGTTGTATTCTGACACCATAAAAACACGACTTTAGACAGAGTATCCATTATTCCAAAACAGAAGCAATTGGCTTGTTATGCTTAGAAATCTACAGGCCACACGACCAAGATGAGTTTTTGTGTTTTGGAAAAAGAAATGGAACTCTTTTGTAGAAAGGACACAGTTGAATTTTCTCCCAAAGGAGTGTGCCTGGGATTTTCCGGTTAATTCCATCAGAATTCCACAGCCAGTTGGCTGGGAGGGGTGGATCCACCCAGAAACATCCGGTTCACTTTGACTAAATCAAGCCCAATATGGTTAAGGACTCTTACATTTCTTTGTTGTGTTTTGTTGTTTTGTTTGTCACCCTTTTCTTCTTTCTCAAGTGTTGTAAGGAATTCTATGATGTGACCTTCTGCTGGAGGGTGGAATAAGGAGTTCAGGGCATGGAGGAAAGTTCTTTTTCAATCAGGGCCCAGGTTTTGGCTTGCTCCCATTCTAGATTTCTGTCATTGTTTTGGGTGCCTCAGCCCATTTTTGGTCTCTTGATCGGCAATTTCCTCAATTTTTTCTGGGTCTGAGTTGGTTTTGCCTTCTTCCTTCCCTACATTTTGTATTCCTTTGCAATAAAAACAAGAGTGTACACAGAGGATCCCTTAGGATATCAGAAACACAACAGATTGGAATTGTATGCTTAGAAATCTACAGGAAACGCGACCAAAGTGAATGTTTGGTTTTGTTTTGTTTGTTTTGTTTTGGAATGAGAAATGTAACCCATTTCTAGAAGGGACAGATTTTTACTCCCTCCAAACCGAGTGTGACTGCGATTTTCTGGTTATTTCAATCAGAATTCCACACTCTGTCGGCTAGGAGTGGTGGATGAAACCCGAAAAACCTGGTTTCCTTGTGACTAAATCAAGCTAAATATCACTCAGGACTCTTTGAGCTCCGTTATTTTCATATATTTCTTATTTATCATGGTTTGTATTGAATTTGATGAGGTTACCTTTTGTTTGGAGGCTGGAATATGGAGTCCAGGGGATGGGAGGAATGGTCATTTTCATGCAGAGCACAGGTTTTGGCTTGTTCCCATTCTTGCTTTCTTTCATTGTTTTGGGTGCCTCAGCCGATTTTTGGTTTCTTTATCGGCAATGTCCTAGGCTTCTTCGGGGTCTGAGTTCTTTTGCCTTCTCCATTCTCTGCATTTTGTATTCTGATGCAATGGAAACAAGAGTGTAGACAGAGTACCAGTATGATATCAAAACACAACAAATTGGAGGTTTATGCTTAGAAATCTACAGGCAACGTGACCAAGATGAATTTTTGTTTTGGAAAATGAAATGTAACCCATATGTAGAAGGGACAGTTTTTCATTCCATACAAAATGAGTGTGACGGCGATGTTGTGCTTAATTCCATCAGAATTCCACAGGCAGTCAGCTGGGAGGGGTAGATCCTACCACAAGCATCAGGTTTACTTGTGCCCAAATCAAGCCCAGTATTGCCAAGGACTCTGATTTCTTTGATTCTTTTCCAATTTTTCTTATTTATCCGGGTGCAAGAAACCCGAGTCACCTGGTTTCGTTGTGGCTAAAGCAAGCCCAATAGCGCTAAGGACACTTTGATTTCTTTGCTTCTTTTCAAATTATTCTTATTGATCATGTGTTGTAGTGAATTTCATGATGTTCCCTATTGTTTTCAGGCTGGAATACGGAGTTCAGAGCATGGGAGGCATTTTCTCTTTCAATCAGGGCACAGGTTTTGGCTGGCTCCCCTTCTTGCTTTCTTTCATTGTTTTGGGTGCCCCAGCCCATGTTTGGGTTCTTGATGGGCAGTTTCCTCAATTGTTTCTGGGTCTGAGTTTGGTTTGCCTTCTTCCTTGCCTGCATGTTGTATTCTGACACCATAAAAACACGACTTTAGACAGAGTATCCATTATTCCAAAACAGAAGCAATTGGCTTGTTATGCTTAGAAATCTACAGGCCACACGACCAAGATGAGTTTTTGTGTTTTGGAAAAAGAAATGGAACTCTTTTGTAGAAAGGACACAGTTGAATTTTCTCCCAAAGGAGTGTGCCTGGGATTTTCCGGTTAATTCCATCAGAATTCCACAGCCAGTTAGCTGGGAGGGGTGGATCCACCCAGAAACATCCGGTTTACTTTGACTAAATCAAGCCCAATATGGTTAAGGACTCTTACATTTCTTTGTTGTGTTTTGTTGTTTTGTTTGTCACCCTTTTCTTCTTTCTCAAGTGTTGTAAGGAATTCTATGATGTGACCTTCTGCTGGAGGGTGGAATAAGGAGTTCAGGGCATGGAGGAAAGTTCTTTTTCAATCAGGGCCCAGGTTTTGGCTTGCTCCCATTCTAGATTTCTGTCATTGTTTTGGGTGCCTCAGCCCATTTTTGGTCTCTTGATCGGCAATTTCCTCAATTTTTTCTGGGCCTGAGTTGGTTTTGCCTTCTTCCTTCCCTACATTTTGTATTCCTTTGCCATAAAAACAAGAGTGTACACAGAGGATCCCTTAGGATATCAGAAACACAACAGATTGGAATTGTATGCTTAGAAATCTACAGGAAACGCGACCAAAGTGAATGTTTGGTTTTGTTTTGTTTGTTTTGTTTTGGAATGAGAAATGTAACCCATTTCTAGAAGGGACAGATTTTTACTCCCTCCAAACCGAGTGTGACTGCGATTTTCTGGTTATTTCAATCAGAATTCCACACTCTGTCGGCTAGGAGTGGTGGATGAAACCCGAAAAACCTGGTTTCCTTGTGACTAAATCAAGCTAAATATCACTCAGGACTCTTTGAGCTCCGTTATTTTCATATATTTCTTATTTATTATGGTTTGTATTGAATTTGATGAGGTTACCTTTTGTTTGGAGGCTGGAATATGGAGTCCAGGGGATGGGAGGAATGGTCATTTTCATGCAGAGCACAGGTTTTGGCTTGTTCCCATTCTTGCTTTCTTTCATTGTTTTGGGTGCCTCAGCCGATTTTTGGTTTCTTTATCGGCAATTTCCTGAGCTTCGTCAGGGTCTGAGTTCTTTTGCCTTCTCCATTCTCTGCATTTTGTATTCTGATGCAATGGAAACAAGAGTGTAGACAGAGTACCAGTATGATATCAAAACACAACAAATTGGAGGTTTATGCTTAGAAATCTACAGGCAACGTGACCAAGATGAATTTTTGTTTTGGAAAATGAAATGTAACCCATATGTAGAAGGGACAGTTTTTCATTCCATACAAAATGAGTGTGACGGCGATGTTGTGCTTAATTCCATCAGAATTCCACAGGCAGTCAGCTGGGAGGGGTAGATCCTACCACAAGCATCAGGTTTACCTGTGCCTAAATCAAGCCCAGTATTGCCAAGGACTCTGATTTCTTTGCTTCTTTTCCAATTTTTCTTATTTATCCGGGTGCAAGAAACCCGAATCACCTGGTTTGGTTGTGGCTAAAGCAAGCCCAATAGCGCTAAGGACACTTTGATTTCTTTGCTTCTTTTCAAATTATTCTTATTGATCATGTGTTGTAGTGAATTTCATGATGTTCCCTATTGTTTTCAGGCTGGAATATGGCGTTCAGAGCATGGGAGGCATTTTCTCTTTCAATCAGGGCACAGGTTTTTCCTGGCTCCCCTTCTTGCTTTCTTTCATTGTTTTGGGTGCCCCAGCCCAGGTTTGGGTTCTTGATGGGCAGTTTCCTCAATTGTTTCTGGGTCTGAGTTTGGTTTGCCTTCTTCCTTGCCTGCATGTTGTATTCTGACACCATAAAAACACGACTTTAGACAGAGTATCCATTATTCCAAAACAGAAGCAATTGGCTTGTTATGCTTAGAAATCTACAGGCCACACGACCAAGATGAGTTTTTGTGTTTTGGAAAAAGAAATGGAACTCTTTTGTAGAAAGGACACAGTTGAATTTTCTCCCAAAGGAGTGTGCCTGGGATTTTCCGGTTAATTCCATCAGAATTCCACAGCCAGTTGGCTGGGAGGGGTGGATCCACCCAGAAACATCCGGTTCACTTTGACTAAATCAAGCCCAATATGGTTAAGGACTCTTACATTTCTTTGTTTTGTTTTGTTGTTTTGGTTGTCACCCTTTTCTTCTTTCTCAAGTGTTGTAAGGAATTCTATGATGTGACCTTCTGCTGGAGGGTGGAATAAGGAGTTCAGGGCATGGAGGAAAGTTCTTTTTCAATCAGGGCCCAGGTTTTGGCTTGCTCCCATTCTAGATTTCTGTCATTGTTTTGGGTGCCTCAGCCCATTTTTGGTCTCTTGATCGGCAATTTCCTCAATTTTTTCTGGGTCTGAGTTGGTTTTGCCTTCTTCCTTCCCTACATTTTGTATTCCTTTGCAATAAAAACAAGAGTGTACACAGAGGATCCCTTAGGATATCAGAAACACAACAGATTGGAATTGTATGCTTGGAAATCTACAGGAAACGCGACCAAAGTGAATGTTTGGTTTTGTTTTGTTTGTTTTGTTTTGGAATGAGAAATGTAACCCATTTCTAGAAGGGACAGATTTTTACTCCCTCCAAACCGAGTGTGACTGCGATTTTCTGGTTATTTCAATCAGAATTCCACACTCTGTCGGCTAGGAGTGGTGGATGAAACCCGAAAAACCTGGTTTCCTTGTGACTAAATCAAGCTAAATATCACTCAGGACTCTTTGAGCTCCGTTATTTTCATATATTTCTTATTTATCATGGTTTGTATTGAATTTGATGAGGTTACCTTTTGTTTGGAGGCTGGAATATGGAGTCCAGGGGATGGGAGGAATGGTCTTTATCATGCAGAGCACAGGTTTTGGCTTGCTCCCATTCTCGCTTTCTTTCATTGTTTTGGGTGCCTCAGCTGATTTTTGGTTTCTTTATCGGCAATTTCCTGAGCTTCGTCAGGGTCTGAGTGTTTTTGCCTTCTCCATTCTCTGCATTTTGTATTCTGATGCAATGGAAACAAGAGTGTAGACAGAGTACCAGTATGATATCAAAACACAACAAATTGGAGGTTTATGCTTAGAAATCTACAGGCAACATGACCAAGATGAATTTTTGTATTGGAAAATGAAATGTAACCCATATGTAGAAGGGACAGTTTTTCATTCCATACAAAATGAGTGTGACGGCGATGTTGTGCTTAATTCCATCAGAATTCCACAGGCAGTCAGCTGGGAGGGGTAGATCCTACCACAAGCATCAGGTTTACCTGTGCCCAAATCAAGCCCAGTATTGCCAAGGACTCTGATTTCTTTGCTTCTTTTCCAATTTTTCTTATTTATCCGGGTGCAAGAAACCCGAATCACCTGGTTTCGTTGTGGCTAAAGCAAGCCCAATAGCGCTAAGGACACTTTGATTTCTTTGCTTCTTTTCAAATTATTCTTATTGATCATGTGTTGTAGTGAATTTCATGATGTTCCCTATTGTTTTCAGGCTGGAATATGGCGTTCAGAGCATGGGAGGCATTTTCTCTTTCAATCAGGGCACAGGTTTTTCCTGGCTCCCCTTCTTGCTTTCTTTCATTGTTTTGGGTGCCCCAGCCCAGGTTTGGGTTCTTGATGGGCAGTTTCCTCAATTGTTTCTGGGTCTGAGTTTGGTTTGCCTTCTTCCTTGCCTGCATGTTGTATTCTGACACCATAAAAACACGACTTTAGACAGAGTATCCATTATTCCAAAACAGAAGCAATTGGCTTGTTATGCTTAGAAATCTACAGGCCACACGACCAAGATGAGTTTTTGTGTTTTGGAAAAAGAAATGGAACTCTTTTGTAGAAAGGACACAGTTGAATTTTCTCCCAAAGGAGTGTGCCTGGGATTTTCCGGTTAATTCCATCAGAATTCCACAGCCAGTTGGCTGGGAGGGGTGGATCCACCCAGAAACATCCGGTTCACTTTGACTAAATCAAGCCCAATATGGTTAAGGACTCTTACATTTCTTTGTTGTGTTTTGTTGTTTTGGTTGTCACCCTTTTCTTCTTTCTCAAGTGTTGTAAGGAATTCTATGATGTGACCTTCTGCTGGAGGGTGGAATAAGGAGTTCAGGGCATGGAGGAAAGTTCTTTTTCAATCAGGGCCCAGGTTTTGGCTTGCTCCCATTCTAGATTTCTGTCATTGTTTTGGGTGCCTCAGCCCATTTTTGGTCTCTTGATCGGCAATTTCCTCAATTTTTTCTGGGTCTGAGTTGGTTTTGCCTTCTTCCTTCCCTACATTTTGTATTCCTTTGCAATAAAAACAAGAGTGTACACAGAGGATCCCTTAGGATATCAGAAACACAACAGATTGGAATTGTATGCTTGGAAATCTACAGGAAACGCGACCAAAGTGAATGTTTGGTTTTGTTTTGTTTGTTTTGTTTTGGAATGAGAAATGTAACCCATTTCTAGAAGGGACAGATTTTTACTCCCTCCAAACCGAGTGTGACTGCGATTTTCTGGTTATTTCAATCAGAATTCCACACTCTGTCGGCTAGGAGTGGTGGATGAAACCCGAAAAACCTGGTTTCCTTGTGACTAAATCAAGCTAAATATCACTCAGGACTCTTTGAGCTCTGTTATTTTCATATATTTCTTATTTATCATGGTTTGTATTGAATTTGATGAGGTTACCTTTTGTTTGGAGGCTGGAATATGGAGTCCAGGGGATGGGAGGAATGGTCTTTATCATGCAGAGCACAGGTTTTGGCTTGCTCCCATTCTCGCTTTCTTTCATTGTTTTGGGTGCCTCAGCTGATTTTTGGTTTCTTTATCGGCAATTTCCTGAGCTTCGTCAGGGTCTGAGTGTTTTTGCCTTCTCCATTCTCTGCATTTTGTATTCTGATGCAATGGAAACAAGAGTGTAGACAGAGTACCAGTATGATATCAAAACACAACAAATTGGAGGTTTATGCTTAGAAATCTACAGGCAACATGACCAAGATGAATTTTTGTTTTGGAAAATGAAATGTAACCCATATGTAGAAGGGACAGTTTTTCATTCCATACAAAATGAGTGTGACGGCGATGTTGTGCTTAATTCCATCAGAATTCCACAGGCAGTCAGCTGGGAGGGGTAGATCCTACCACAAGCATCAGGTTTACTTGTGCCCAAATCAAGCCCAGTATTGCCAAGGACTCTGATTTCTTTGCTTCTTTTCCAATTTTTCTTATTTATCCGGGTGCAAGAAACCCGAATCACCTGGTTTCGTTGTGGCTAAAGCAAGCCCAATAGCGCTAAGGACACTTTGATTTCTTTGCTTCTTTTCAAATTATTCTTATTGATCATGTGTTGTAGTGAATTTCATGATGTTCCCTATTGTTTTCAGGCTGGAATATGGCGTTCAGAGCATGGGAGGCATTTTCTCTTTCAATCAGGGCACAGGTTTTTCCTGGCTCCCCTTCTTGCTTTCTTTCATTGTTTTGGGTGCCCCAGCCCAGGTTTGGGTTCTTGATGGGCAGTTTCCTCAATTGTTTCTGGGTCTGAGTTTGGTTTGCCTTCTTCCTTGCCTGCATGTTGTATTCTGACACCATAAAAACACGACTTTAGACAGAGTATCCATTATTCCAAAACAGAAGCAATTGGCTTGTTATGCTTAGAAATCTACAGGCCACACGACCAAGATGAGTTTTTGTGTTTTGGAAAAAGAAATGGAACTCTTTTGTAGAAAGGACACAGTTGAATTTTCTCCCAAAGGAGTGTGCCTGGGATTTTCCGGTTAATTCCATCAGAATTCCACAGCCAGTTGGCTGGGAGGGGTGGATCCACCCAGAAACATCCGGTTCACTTTGACTAAATCAAGCCCAATATGGTTAAGGACTCTTACATTTCTTTGTTGTGTTTTGTTGTTTTGGTTGTCACCCTTTTCTTCTTTCTCAAGTGTTGTAAGGAATTCTATGATGTGACCTTCTGCTGGAGGGTGGAATAAGGAGTTCAGGGCATGGAGGAAAGTTCTTTTTCAATCAGGGCCCAGGTTTTGGCTTGCTCCCATTCTAGATTTCTGTCATTGTTTTGGGTGCCTCAGCCCATTTTTGGTCTCTTGATCGGCAATTTCCTCAATTTTTTCTGGGTCTGAGTTGGTTTTGCCTTCTTCCTTCCCTACATTTTGTATTCCTTTGCAATAAAAACAAGAGTGTACACAGAGGATCCCTTAGGATATCAGAAACACAACAGATTGGAATTGTATGCTTAGAAATCTACAGGAAACGCGACCAAAGTGAATGTTTGGTTTTGTTTTGTTTGTTTTGTTTTGGAATGAGAAATGTAACCCATTTCTAGAAGGGACAGATTTTTACTCCCTCCAAACCGAGTGTGACTGCGATTTTCTGGTTATTTCAATCAGAATTCCACACTCTGTCGGCTAGGAGTGGTGGATGAAACCCGAAAAACCTGGTTTCCTTGTGACTAAATCAAGCTAAATATCACTCAGGACTCTTTGAGCTCTGTTATTTTCATATATTTCTTATTTATCATGGTTTGTATTGAATTTGATGAGGTTACCTTTTGTTTGGAGGCTGGAATATGGAGTCCAGGGGATGGGAGGAATGGTCTTTATCATGCAGAGCACAGGTTTTGGCTTGCTCCCATTCTCGCTTTCTTTCATTGTTTTGGGTGCCTCAGCTGATTTTTGGTTTCTTTATCGGCAATTTCCTGAGCTTCGTCAGGGTCTGAGTGTTTTTGCCTTCTCCATTCTCTGCATTTTGTATTCTGATGCAATGGAAACAAGAGTGTAGACAGAGTACCAGTATGATATCAAAACACAACAAATTGGAGGTTTATGCTTAGAAATCTACAGGCAACATGACCAAGATGAATTTTTGTTTTGGAAAATGAAATGTAACCCATATGTAGAAGGGACAGTTTTTCATTCCATACAAAATGAGTGTGACGGCGATGTTGTGCTTAATTCCATCAGAATTCCACAGGCAGTCAGCTGGGAGGGGTAGATCCTACCACAAGCATCAGGTTTACTTGTGCCTAAATCAAGCCCAGTATTGCCAAGGACTCTGATTTCTTTGCTTCTTTTCCAATATTTTATTTATCCGGGTGCAAGAAACCCGAATCACCTGGTTTCGTTGTGGCTAAAGCAAGCCCAATAGCGCTAAGGACACTTTGATCTCTTTGCTTCTTTTCAAATTATTCTTATTGATCATGTGTTGTAGTGAATTTCATGATGTTCCCTATTGTTTTCAGGCTGGAATATGGAGTTCAGAGCATGGGAGGCATTTTCTCTTTCAATCAGGGCACAGGTTTTTCCTGGCTCCCCTTCTTGCTTTCTTTCATTGTTTTGGGTGCCCCAGCCCAGGTTTGGGTTCTTGATCGGCAGTTTCCTCAATTGTTTCTGGGTCTGAGTTTGGTTTGCCTTCTTCCTTGCCTGCATGTTGTATTCTGACACCATAAAAACATGACTTTAGACAGAGTATCCATTATTCCAAAACAGAAGCAATTGGCTTGTTATGCTTAGAAATCTACAGGCCACATGACCAAGATGAGTTTTTGTGTTTTGGAAAAGGAAATGGAACTCTTTTGTAGAAAGGACACAGTTGAATTTTCTCCCAAAGGAGTGTGCCTGGGATTTTCCGGTTAATTCAATCAGAATTCCACAGCCAGTTGGCTGGGAGGGCTGGATCCAACCAGAAACATCCGGTTTACTCTGACTAAATCAAGCCCAATATCGTTAAGGACTCAAGAAATTTTTTGTTTCGTTTTTTTTTTCACACTTTTCTTCTTTCTCAAGTGTTGTAAGGAATTTTTTTTATTAAACTTTTATTTAATGAATATAAATTTCCAAAGTATAGCTTATGGGTTACAATGGCTTCTCCCCTCCCATAGCTTCCCTCCCGCCCGCAACCCTCCCCTTTCCCGCTCCCTTTCCCCTTCCATTCATGTAAAGATTCATTTTCAATTCTCTTTGTATACAGAAGATCAGTTTAGTATATATTAGGTAAAGATTTCAACATTTTGCCCATGTAGCAACATCAAGTGAAAAAACTACCATTGGATTACTAATTATAGCATTAAATAGCAATGTACAGCACATTAAAGACAGAGATCCTACATAATTTTTTTTTCAAATTAATTAATTTTCTATGCCATTTCCATTTTAACACCAGGTTGTTGTTTTTTTTCATTTCCAATTCTCTTTATATACAGAAGATCACTTCAGTATATAATTAGAAAAGACCTCATCAGTCTGTGCCCACACACAAATGCAAAGTATAAAAATACTGTTTCAGTACCAGTCATAGCATCACTTGGCTTTAGATGACACATTAGGGACAGATCCCACATGGGGTGTAAGTACACAGTGACTCCTGTTGCTGACTTAACAATTTGACACTCCTGTTCATGGCGTCAGTAATCTCCCTAGGCTCTAGTCATGAGTTGCCAGGGCTATGGAAGCCTTTAGAGTTCGCTGACTTTGATCTTATTCCGATAGGGTCATAGGCAAAGTGGAGGTTCTCTCCTTCCTTCGGAGAAGGGTACCTCCTTCTTTGATGGCCCATTCTTTCCACTGGGATCTCACTCACAGATATCATTCATTTAGGTCTTTTTTTTTTCCATGATATCTTGGCTTTCCATGACTGCTATACTCTCATGGGCTCTTCAGCCAGATCTGAATGCCTTGAGGGCTGATTCTGAGGCCAGAGTGTTGTTTAGGACATCTGCCATCCTATGAGTCTGCTGTGTATCCCACTTCCCATGTTGGATCTTTCTCTCCCTTTTTTATTCTATCAGTTAGTATTAGCAGATACTTGTCTTGTTTGTGTGATCTCTTTGACTCTTAGAGCTATCAGAGCTATCAATTGTGAGCTGAAATTGATCACTTGGACTAGTGCGATGGCATTGGTACATGCCATCTTGATGGGATTGTGTTGGAATCCCCTGGCACATTTCTAACTCCACCATTTGCGGCCAGTCCGATTGAGCATGTTCCAAATTGTTCATCTCCTCCCTCTCTTTTTCCACTCTTAGATTTAACAGGGATCACTTTTCAGTTAAAATTTAAACACCTAAGAATAATTGTGTGCTAATTATTGAGTTCAACCAATAGTACTAGAACAACAACAACAACAACAAATACTAAAAAGGATAAAGTATTACATTGTACATCTAAAGTCAGGACAGGAGCTGATCAGGTCATTGTTGCTTATAGTGTCCATTTCACTTCAACAGGTTTCCCCTTTGGTGCTCAGTTAGTTGTCACCGATCAGGGAAAACAAATGATATTTTTCTCTTTGGGACTGGCTTAATTCACTCAGCATGATGTTTTCCAGATTGCTCCATCTTGTTGCAAATGACTGGGTTTCGTTGTTTCTTACTGCTGTATAGTATTCTATGGAGTACATGTCCCATAATTTTTTTATCCAGTCTACTGTTGATGGGCATTTGGGTTGGTTCCAGTTCTTAGCTATTGTGAAGTGAGCTGCAATAAACATTAATGTGCAGATGGCTTTTTTATTTGCCAAATTATTTTCCTTTGGGTAAATTCCAAGGAGTGGGATGGCTGGGTTGTATGTTAGGGTTATGTTCAGGTTTCTGAGGAATCTCCAGACAGACTTCCATAGTGGCTTAACCAGTTTGCATTCCCACCAACAGTGGGTTAGTGTCCCTTTTTCCCCACATCCTCTCCAGCATCTGTTGTTGGTAGATTTCTGAATGTGAGCCATTCTCACCGGGGTGAGATGGAACCTCATTGTGGTTTTGATTTGCATTTCTCTGATTGCTAGTGATCTTGAACATTTTTTCATGTGTCTGTTGGCCATTTGGATTTCCTCTTTTGAAAAATGTCTATTGAGGTCCTTGGCCCATCTCTTAAGTGGGTTGTTTGTTTTGTTGTTGTGGATTTTCTTGATTTCTTTGTAGATTATGGTTATCAACCCTTTATCTGTAGTATAGTTTGCGAATATTTTTTCCCATTCTGTTGGTTGCCTCTTCACTTTCCTGACTGTTTCTTTTGAAGTACAGAAACTTCTCAATTTGATGCAATCCCAAATGTTAATTTTGGTTTTGACTGCCTGTGCTGTTGGAGTATTTTCCAGGAAGTCTTTGCCTGTGCCTATATCTTTCAGGGTTTCTCCAATGCTCTCTAATAATTTGATGGTTTCGGGTCGTAGATTTAAGTCTTTAATCCATGTTGAGTGAATTTTTGTGTAAGGTGATAGGTATGGGTCTTGCTTCAAGCTTCTGCATGTGGAAATCCAATTTTCCCAGCACCATTTATTGAATAGGCTGTCCTTATTCCAGGGATTAGATTTGGATCTTTGGTCAAATATAAGTTGGCTGTAGATGTTTGGATTGATTTCTGGTGTTTCTATTCTGTTCCATTGGTCTATCCATCTGTTTCTGTACCAGTACCATGCTGTTTTGATAACAACTGCCCTGTAGTATGTCCTAAAATCAGGTATTGTGATGCCTCCGGCTTTGTTTTTGTTGTACAAGATTGCTTTGGCTATTCGAGGTCTTCTGTGTCTCCATATGAATTTCAGCATCATTTTTTCTAGATCTGAGAAGAAGGTCTTTGGTATCTTGATTGGTATTGCATTGAATGTATAAATTGCTTTTGGGAGAATAGACATTTTGATGATATTGATTCTTCCAATCCATGAGCATGGAAGATTTCTCCATTTTTTGGTATCCTCTTCTATTTCTTTCTTTAAGGTTTTATAGTTTTCTTCATAGAGAACTATAACGTCCTTGGTTAAGTTTATTCCAAGGTATTTGATTGTTTTTGTTGCTATTGTGAACGGGATTGATCTTCGAAGTTCTTCCTCAGCCGTGGCATTGCCTGTGTATACAAAGGCTGCTGATTTTGGTGGATTGATTTTATATCCTGCTACTTTGCCAAACTCTTCGATGAGTTCCAGCAGTCTCTTAGTAGAGTTCTTTGGGTCCCCTAAATAAAGAATCATATCATCTGCAAAGAGGGATAGTTTGAGTTCGTCCTTCCCGATTTGTATCCCTTTAATTTCTTTTTCTTGCCTAATAGCTCTGGCCAGAACTTCCAGAACTATATTGAATAGCAGTGGTGAGAGAGGGCATCCCTGTCTGGTACCAGATTTCAGTGGAAATGCTTCCAACTTTTCCCCATTCAATAGGATGTTGGCCATGGGTTTTTCATATATTGCTTTGATTGTATTAAGGAATGTTCCTTCCATACCCAGTTTGCTTAGAGTTTTCATCATGAAAGGGTGTTGTATTTTATCAAATGCTTTCTCTGCGTCTATTGAGAGAATCATATGGTTTTTCTTCTGCAGTCTGTTAATGTAGTGTATTACGTTGATTGTTTTGCGAATGTTGAACCATCCCTGCATACCGGGGATGAATCCCACTTGGTCTGGGTGGATGATCTTTCTGATGTGTTGTTGCATTCTATTGGCCAGAATTTTATTGAGGATTTTTGCATCTATGTTCATCAGGGATATTGGTCTGTAATTCTCTTTCAATGTTGCGTCTCTTTCTGGCTTGGGAATTAAGGTGATGGTGGCTTCATAGAAAGAATTTGGGAGGATTCCCTCTTCTTCGATTGCTCTGAATAGTTTGAGAAGAATTGGTGTTAGTTCTTCTCTAAATATCTGGTAGAACTCAGCAGTGAATCCATCTGGTCCTGGGCTTTTCTTTGTTGGGAGGGCCTTTATTACTGTTTCAATTTCTGTGTCAGTTATTGGTCTGTTTAGTTTTTCTATGTCTTCCTGGCTCCATTTAGGGAGGTTGTATGTGTCCAAGAATCTGTCCATTTCTGATAGATTTCCCTGTTTGCTGGCATACAAGTCCTTGTAGTAATTTCTGATGATTCTTTTTATTTCTGTGGCGTCTGTTGTTACGTTTCCCATTTCATCTCTGATCCTATTGATTTGGGTCTTTTCTCTTCTTTTTTTAGTTAGTTGAGCCAATTGGGTGTCAATTTTGTTTATGTTTTCAGAAAACCAGCTCCTCGTTTGGCTGATTTTTTGTAATGTTTTTTTGGATTCAATCCTGTTGATTTCTTCTCTGATTTTAATTATTTCTCTTCTCCTACTGGGTTTGGGTTTGGTTTGCTGCAGATTTTCTAGATCCTTGAGATGACTTGAAAGCTCATCTATTTGGTGCCTTTCCAATTTCTTGATGTAGGCACCTATTGATATAAACTTTACTCTTAACACTGCTTTTGTTGTATCCCATAGGTTTTGGTATGTTGTGCTGTTATCCTCATTTACTTCCAGAAAATTTTTGATTTCTCTTTTAATTTCTTCTATGACCCATTGTTCATTCAGGAGCATGTTGTTCAATCTCCATGTGTTTGCACGTGCTCTAGGGATTCCTGAGTTGCCAATTTCCAATTTCATTCCTTTGTGGTCTGAGAAGCTGCATGGTATGATTCTAATTCTTTTGAATTTGCTGAGACTTGTTTTATGGCCTAGTATGTGGTCAATCCTAGAGAGGGTTCCATGTACTGCTGAGAAGAATGTAAAGTCCTTAGATGTAGGATGAAATGTTCTGTAGATATCTGTTAGATCCATTTGGGCTATAGTGTCATTTAAATCTACTGTCTCCTTGTTGATCTTCTGTCCTGTTGATCTGTCTATCTCTGAGAGTGGAGTATTGAAGTCCCCCAGTACTATTGTATTGGGGTCTAAGTCTCCCTTTAAGTCCCTTAACAAGTCTTTTAAATAAGCTGGTGCCGTGTAATTAGGTGCATATACGTTGATAATCGTTATATCTTTCTGTTGAATGGATCCCTTAATCATTATATAGTGCCCCTCTTTGTCTCTCCTAACAGTTTTTGTGGTAAAGTTTATGTTGTCCGATATTAAGATGGCTACGCCCACTCTCTTTTCATTTCTGTTGGCGTGGTATATCTTTTTCCAGCCTTTCACTCTCAGCTTGTATGGATCATTGTTGGATAGATGGGTTTCTTGTAAGCAGCAAAAGGATGGGTTTTGTTCCTTAACCCAATCAGCCAATCGGTGTCTTTTAACTGGACAGTTCAAGCCATTAACATTCAATGTGACTATTGAGAAGGAGTAACTTTGCCCTGCCATTTGCCAAAGATATTTTCTAGTATCTGGTTTGAGATTCCTGTGATCTTTTGCTGTGAGGTTTCCTTCCTTTACCTTCTTTCATATTGGTGACCGTGTTTCTGTGTTTCTGTATGTAACACATCTTTAAGCATCTTTTGCAGGGCTGGACGAGTGGCGACAAATTCTTTCAATTTTTGTTTGCTGTGAAAGGTCTTAATTTCACCTTCATTCACAAATGAGAGCTTTGCAGGATATAATATTCTGGGCTGGCAGTTTTTCTCTCTTAGTACCTGGGCTATATCTCGCCATTCTCTCCTGGCTTGTAGGGTTTCTGATGAGAAATCAGCTGTAAGTCTAATTGGAGATCCTCTGAGAGTAATCTGGCGTTTCTCTCTTGCACATTTTAGGATCTTTTCTTTGTGTTTCACTGTGGTGAGTTTGATTACGACGTGTCGTGTTGTGGATCTCTTTTGATCATGTTTATTAGGGGTTCTCTGAGCTTCCTGTACTAGGATGTCTCTGTCCTTCTCCAAACTTGGGAAATTTTCTGCTAGTATCTCACTAAAAAGGCCTTCTAATCCTTTCTCCCTTTCCATGCCTTCAGGAACTCCTAGAATCCGAATGTTGGGTTTTTTAATAGTATCCTGTAGATTCCTGACAGTATTTTTTAGATTTCTGATTTCTTCTTCTTTTCTTTGATTTGACTGTTTCCTTTCCTGTTCTCTGTCTTCTAAGTCTGATATTCTCTCTTCTGCTTCACCCATTCTGTTTTTAAGGCTCTCTAATGTGTTTGTCATTTGATCTATTGAGTTCTTCATTTCATTGTGGTTTTTTTGTCACTATCGCAAATTCCTGTTCCACTAGTTTTTTCATTTCATTTTGATTCCTCCTTAATATTTAATTTTCACGGGAGAGATTTTCTATCTTGTCCATGAAGGATTTCTGTAGTTCAAGAATTTGTTTTTGAGAACTTCTTAATGTTCTTATCACTTTTTTGAAATCTGCTTCTTGCATTTCCTCTATTTCTTCATCTTCATAATCTTGCATTGGCGTGTCTTGTTCACTTGGGGGCGTCATAGTGCCTTCCTTGTTCTTGGTACCTCCACTTCTATGTTTCTTGCTTGGCATGTTAGAGATAATTTGTGGTGTTTTTGTTTTTGTTTATTTCTCTCGTTATACGATGCCTATAAGTGAGCTGTCTGCTTTGTTGGAGCCTTAGGGGCTGTGATGGGTGTGGCCAGAGAGCTATGCTTGTTTCTTGAGGTTTAAGGCTGTGTAAAGAGCGACTCTCCCAGATTACTTGCTCCTTGCTGGCTCGCTCTCTCTCTCTCTCTCTCTCTTTTTTTTTTTGACTCAGTTGGGAGTGGAGTTGAGGGTAGTTGAAATCTGGCCTCTGTGAGTATTCGTTTGATCTACCCCTGGGACCATACACAGGGTTTATGCAGCCCTCAATGTGTTCTCCAGTTTCACTAAAGATACTGAGTTTGGCTGAACTTTACATATGTAAAATCGCGGTGCTCTTTGTTTTGCTTGGTGAGTGAAGGGAGAGGCCTCTGTTCCCCCTCCCCCCAATGTCTTGGACTTCTCAGGTCTTTGTCTTACCCTCCTGGGTTCCCGCGCTGGCGAGATTCTGTGGCTCTGGCTCCTCTCCCGCCACTGCCGCTCGGCTCGTCTCGGTTGGTTTTCCACGCGGTGGGTTCCCTATAAGTCCTCTGTGTCTCATCCACAAGATCCGGAAGCGTTTCCTCTGCAGTTTTTTTTCTTGAGTCTTTTCCTGAGGCTACAGTAATTCCACTTTTATGAAAGTTTATTTTCCCAAACTAAGGCACACGTCCTCACTATCCGCCATCTTGGCTCCGCCCCTGTTGTAAGGAATTTTATGCTGTGACCTTCTGCTGGAGGGTGGAATAAGGAGTTCAGGGCATGGAGGAAAGTTCTTTTTCAATCAGGGCCCAGGTTTTGGCTTGCTGCAATTCAAGTTTTCTGTTATCGTTTTGGGTACCTCAGCCCATTTTTGGTCTCTTGATCGGCAATTTCCTCAATTTTTTCTGGGTCTGAGTTGGTTTTGCCTTCTTCCTTCCCTACATTTTGTATTCCTTTGCAATAAAAACAAGAGTGTACACAGAGGATCCCTTAGGATATCAGAAACACAACAGATTGGAATTGTATGCTTAGAAATCTACAGGAAGCCCGACCAAAGTGAATGTTTTGTTTTGTTTTGGAATGTGAAATGTAACCCATTTCTAGAAGGGACAGATTTTCCTTCCCTCCAAACCTTGTGTGACTGCGATTTTCATGTTAATTCAATCAGAATTCCACACTCTGTCAGCTAGGAGTGGTGGATGAAACCCGAAAAAACTGGCTTCCTTATGACTAAATCAAGCTACATATCACTAAGTACTCTCTGATCTTTGTTATTTTCATATGCTTCTTTTTTATCGTGGTTTGTAATGAATTTGATGATGTTATCTTGTGTTTTGAGGCTGGAATATGGAGTTCAGGGCACGAGAGGTATGGTCTTTTTCATGCAGAGCACAGGTTTTGGCTTGCTCCAATTCTAGCTTTCTTTCATTGTTTTGTGTGCCTCAGCCAATTTTTGGTGTCTTTATCGGCAATTTCCTAAACTTTTTCAGGGTCTGAGTTTTTTTTGCCTTCTCCATTCTCTGCATTTTGTATTCTGATGTAATGGAAACAGGTTTGTAGACAGAGTATCCAGTATGATAGAAAAACACAACAAATTGGAGTTTTATGCTTAGAAATGCTCAGGAAATCTGACCAATGTAATTTTTGTTTTGTTTTGTTTTGGAATTTGAAATGTAACACTGTTGTAGAAAGGACCGATTTTGATTCCCTCTGAAACGAGTGTGACTATGATTTTCTTGTTAATTCCACAGCTATTTGTTTGGGAGATTTGATTGAAACCAAAGACACCTGGTTCACTTGTGACTAAATTCACCTCAATTTCGCTAAGTACTGTTTGATTTCTTAGCTCTTTTCTAATTTTTCTAATTTTTCATGGTTTGTAATGAATTTTATGATTTGACCTTTTTTTTGAGGCTGGAATATTGAGTTCAGGGCACAAGAGGATACGTCTTTTTCAATCAGGGCACATGTTTTGGCTTGCTCCAATTCTAGGTATCTTTTATTTTTTCGGGTGCTTCAACTGATTTTTGTTTTCTTTATCTGCAATATCCCAAATTTTTTCCTGTGTCTGGGTTTGTTTTGCCTTCCTCCTTCCCTGTGTTTCGTATTCTGATGCAATAAAAGAAGAAAGTATACAGAGTATCCATTATGATATAGGAAACACAACAGTTGGAATGTTATGCTTAGAAATCTACAGGATGGCCGGCGCCGTGGCTCAACAGGCTAATCCTCCGCTTTGCGGCGCCAGCACACCGGGTTCTAGTCCCGGTCGGGGCACCGATCCTGTCCCGGTTGCCCCTCTTCCAGGCCAGCTCTCTGCTGTGGCCAGGGAGTGCAGTGGAGGATGGCCCAAGTGTTTGGGCTCTGCACCCCATGGGAGACCAGGATAAGCACCTGGCTCCTGCCATCAGAACAGCGTGGTGCGCCGGCCGCAGCGTGCTACCGCGGCGGCCATTAGAGGGTCAACCAACGGCAAAGGAAGACCTTTCTCTCTGTCTCTCTCTCTCTCTCACTGTCCACTCTGCCTGTCAAAAAAAAAAAAGAAATCTACAGGAAACAAGACCAACGTGAGTTTTTTTTTTTTTATATGAAATGTAACCTTTTTGTAGAAGGGACAGATTTTGTTTCCCTCCTAAACTACTGTCACTGCGATTTTCTGGTTAATTCCATCAGAATTCCACAGCCAGTATGCTGGGAGGCGTGGATTAAACCAGAAACATCCAGTTTATTTGTGAACAATTCAAGCCCATTATTGCTAAGGACTCTTTGATTTCTTTGTTTTTTTTTCACACTATTCTGATTTACCATGGTTTGTAATAAATTGTATCATCTTTTGTTTTGAGGCTGGAATATGGAGTTCAGGGCATGGGAGGAATGGTCTTTTTCAACCAGGGCACAGGTTTTAGCTTGCTCAAATTCTAGGTTTCTTTCATTGTTTTGGGTGCCTCAGGCAGTTTTTGGTTTCTTGAATGGCAATTTCCAAAATATATTCTGTGTCTGAGTTTGTTTTGCTTTTTCTTTCCTTAAGTTTTTTATTCTGATGTAATGAATAGTGTGGACAGAGTAACCAGTATGATCTAAGAAATGCAACACATTGGAGTTTTATGCTGAGAAATCTACAGGAAACACGAACAAGATAATTTTTTCAGTTTTGGAAAAAGAAATGTAACCCTTTTGTAGAAGGGACTCACTCTCATTCCCTCCAAATGGAGTGTGACTGCAATATTTGGGTTAATTCAATCAGAATTCCACAGCTAGTCAGCTGTGTGGCGTGGATACAACCAGAAACATCCATTTTACTTGTGCCTAAATCAAGCCCAATATCACTAAGGACTGTTTGATTTCTTTGCTTGTTTTCAAATTTTTCTTTTTTACCATGATTTGCAATGAATTTTATGATGTGACCTTTTGTTTTGAGGCTGGATATCGAGTTCATGGCATGGGAGGGAATGTCTTTTTAATCAGGGCACAGGTTTGGCTTGCTCCAATACTAGCTTCCCTCCAAAATGAGTGTGACTGCAATTTTCTTGTTAATTCAATCACAATACCACAGGTAGTTGGCTTGGAGGGCTGCATGAAACCCAAAACACATGGGCATAGGAGGAAAGGTCTTTTTCAATCACGGTACATGCTTTGGCTGGCTGCAATTCTAGATTTCTTTCATTGTTTTGGGTGCCTCACCCGATTTTGGGTTTCTTTATCGGCCATTTCCTAAATTTTTTCTGGGTTTGATTATGTTTTCCCTTCTGCCTTCCCTACATTTTGTATTCCTTTGCAATGAAACCAAGAGTGAATACAGAGTATCAATTATGATATAAGAAACACAACAAATAGGAATTTTATGCTTGGGAATCGACAAGAAACCTGACCAAGGTGAGTTTTTTTTGTTGTTGTTTTGGAATATGAAATATAACACTGAAGTAGAAGGTATAGAATTTGTTTCCCTGCGAAACGAGTGTGACTATCATTTTCTGGTTAATTCAATCAGAATTCCACAGACAGGCGGCTGGGAGCGGTGGATGACACCCGAAACACCAGGTTTACTTTTGGCTATTCAAGACCAATATTGCTAAGGAAGCTGAGATTTCTTTGGATTTTTCATACTTTTCTTATTTATCATGTGTTGTAATGAATTTTATGCAGTGAGCTTTGCTTTGAGGGTGGAATATGGAGTTCAGGGCACAAGGGAAAGTTCTTTTTCAATCAGGGTACAGGTTTTGGCTTGCTCCAATTCTAGCTTTCTTTCATTGTTTTGGGTGTCTCAGCTAATTTTTGGTTTCTTTATCGGCAATTTCCTCAACTCTTTCTGGGTCTGAGTTTTTTTTTTTTTTTTTTGCCTTCTTCCTTCCCTGCATTTTGTATTCTGATACAATAAACACAACAGTATAGACAGAATATCCATTATGATAAAAAAAAAAGAACGAATTGGTGTTTCATTCTTAGAAATTTACAGGCAACACGACCAAGATGAGTTTTTGTGTTTTGGAAAATGAAATGTAAGCCCTTTGTAGTAGGGACAGTTTTTGATTCCTTCAATAGGAAAGTGACTGCGATTTTCTGGGTAATTCCATGAGAATACCATAGCCAGTCAGCTGGGAGGGGTGGATGAAACTGGAAACCTCTGGTTTATTAGTGACTAAATAAAGCCCAATATCGCTAAGGGCTCTTAGAGTTCATGAATTGTTTCTGGGTCTGAGTTTGTTTTCCCTTCTTCCTTCCCTGCATATTGTATTCTGACACAATAAAAACAAGACAGTATCCATTTTGATATTAAAAAACTAGCATTTGATGCTTAGAAATATAGAGGAAACACGACCAAGATGAGTTTTTGTGGTTTGTAAAATGAAATGTACAACTTTGTAGATGGGACAGATTTTAATACCCACCAAAACAAGTGTGACTGGGATTTTCTGGTTAATTCAATCAGAATTCCACAGCCAGTCAGCTGGGAGGGGTGGATGAAACCTGAAAAACCTGGTTTACTTGTGACTAAATCAAGCCTAATATCACTAAGAGCTCTTTGATTTGTTTTTTTTGCACACTTTTCTTGTTTATTATAATTTGTAATGAATTGTGTGATGTTACCTTTTGTGTGGAGGTTGGAATATGGAGTTCAGGGCATGGGAGGAATGGTCTTTTTCAATCAGAGCATAGGTGTTGGCTTGCTCCAATTCTAGCTTTTTTCATTGTTTTGGGTGTCTCAGCCGATGTTTGGTTTCTTTATTGGCAATTTCCTTAACTTTTTCTGGTTCTGAGTTTGTTTTGCCTTCTTCCTTGCCTGCATATTGTATCCTGATGCAATAAAAGCAACAGTTTGGGAGAGTATCCATTATGGTATAAAAAACAGAACAAATTGGCATTTTATGCTTAGAAATCTACAGGTAACACGACAAGATGTTGTTTTCTGTTTTGGAAAATGAAATTTTTAACCCATTTGTAGAGGGACAGATTTTAATACCCTTCAAAACAAGTGTGACTGCAATTTTCTGGCTAATTCCATCAGAATTCCACAGCCATGTGGCTGGGAGTGTTGATGAAACCAGAAACATCTGGATTACTTGTGACTAAATGAAGCCAAATATCGCTAAGGATTCTTTGATTTCTTTGTGTGTTTTCACACTTTTCCTATGTGTCATACTTTTAAGGAATACTATGATGTAACCTTTTGTGTAGAGGCTGGAGTATGGAGTTCAGGGCATGGGAGGAATGGTCTTTTTCAATCATGGCACAGGTGTTGGCTTGCTCCAATTCTAGCTTTCTTTCATTATTTTGGGTGCCTCAGACCATTTTGGTTTCTTTTTCAGCAATTTTAAAACTTTTCTGGGTCTGAGGTTTTTTTGCCTTCTTCCTACCCTACCATTGTATTCTGATGCAATAAAAAGAGTGTAGACAGAGTCTCCATGAATATAAAAGAAAACAGAACAAATTGGGGTTTTATGCTTAGAAATCTAGAGATAACATGAGCAAGAGCAGTTTTTATTTTGCAAAATGAAATGTAACCCATTTTACAAGGGCAGATTTTTATATGCTCCAACATGAGTGTGACTGCAATTTTCTGGTTAATTCCATCAGAATTCCACAGCCAGTCATCTCGGAGGGGTGGATGATACCAGAAGCATCCAGTTTACATATGACTATATCAAGCCAAATATCGCTAAGGGCTCTGATTTCTTTGTTTTTTTTTTTTCACACTTTTTTAATTTACCATGGTTTGTAATGAATAATGTAATGTTACCTTTTGTGTGGAGGCTGGAATATGAAGCTCAGGGCACGGGATGAATGGTCTTTTTCAAACAGGGCACAGGTGTTGGCTTGCACCCATTCTAGGTTTCTTTCATTGTTTTGGGTGCCTCAGTCGATGTTTGGTTTCTTTATTGGCAATTACCTAAATTTTTTCCAGGTCTGAGTTTCTTTTCCTTTTTCCTTCCCTGAATTTTGTATTCTGATGCAATAAAAAGAAGAGTGTAGGCAGAGAATCCTTTGTGGTATAAAAACAGAAGAAATTGACATTTTATGCTTAGAAATCTACATTCAACACGACAAAGATGATGTTTTATGTTTTGGAAAATGAAATGTAAACCATTTATAGAAGGGACAGATTTGAATACCCCCTAAAATGATTTGACTTCGATTTTTTGGTTAACTCCATCAGAATTCTACAGCCAGTTGCCTGGGAGGGGTGGATGAAACCAAAAACATCCGGTTTACTTATGTCAAAATCAAGCCCAATATTACTAAGGACTCTTTGATTTCTATGTTTTTTTTTTAACACTTTTCTTATTTATCATGGTGTGTAATGAATTGGATGATGTTACCTTTTGTTTTGAGGCTGGAATATGGAGTCCAGGGCACAGGAAGAATGGTCTTTTTCAATCATGTCAAAGGTTTTGCCTTGCTCCAATTCTAGCTTAATTTCATTGTTTTGGTGCCTCAGCCGATTTTTGGATTCTTTATCAGTAATTTCCTAAACTGTTTCAGGTTCTGAGTTTGTTTTGCCTTCTTCCTTCCCTGCATTTTGTATTCTGATGAATAAAAACAACAGTTTAGACAGAGTATCCACTATGACATAAAAAAAAGAACAAATTGGCATTTTATGCTTAGAAATACAGGCCACACGACCAAGATGAGGTTTTGTGTTTTGGAAAATGAAATGTAACCCATTTGTAGCAGGGACAGATTTCAACACCCTCCAAACCTGTGTGACTACAATTTGCTGGTTAATTGCATCAGAATTCCACAGCCAGTTGCCTGGGAGGGGTGGATGAAACTGGAAACCTCTGGTTTATTAGTGACTAAATGAAGCCCAATATCGCTAAGGACTCTTTGATTCCTTTGGTTTTTTTCACCCTATTTTTATTTATCATGGTTTGTAATGAATTGGATGATGTTACCTTTTGTTTTGAGGCTAGAATATGGAGTTCAGGGTATGGGGGGAGTGGTCATTTTCAATCAGGGCACAGGTTTTGGCTTGCTCCAATTCAAGCTTTCTTTCATTGTTTTGGGTGCCTCACTGCATGTTTGGTTTCTTTTTTGACAATTTTAAAATGTTACTGAGTCTGAGTTTCTTTTGCCTTCTTCCTTTCCTACACTTTGTATTCTGATTCAATAAAAACACTATCTACAGAGTATCCATGAATATATAACAAAACGGAACAAATTGGCATTTTATGCTTAGAAATCTGCAGGCAACACGACCAAGATGAGTTTTTGTGCTTTGGAAAATGAAATGTAACCCATTTGTAGAAGGGACAGATTTTTATTCCCTCCAAACTCTTTGTGATTGCAATTTTCTAGTTAATTCCATAAGAATTCAACAGCCAGTCAGCTGGGAGGGGTGGATGAAACAGGAAACATCCAGTTTACTTGTGAATAAATGAAGCCCAATATCGCTAAGGATTCTTTGATTTCTTTGGTTTCTTTCACACTTTCTTATTTATCATGGTTTATAATGAATTGGATGATGTTACCTTTTGTTTCATGCTGGAATATGAAGATCAGAGCATGGGAGGTATGCTCTTTTTTCAATCAGGGCACAGGTTTTGGCTTGCTCCCATTCTAGCTTTCTTTGATTGATTTGGGTGCCTCAGCCAATTTTTGTTTTCTTTATAGGCAATTCCCTAAACATTTCCTGAGTCTGCTTTGTTCTGCTTACTTCCTTCTGTACATTTTGTATTTCAATGCAAAAAAACAGGAGTGTAGACAGAGTATCCATTATGATATAAATAACACAACAAATTGGGATTTTATGCTGAGAAATCTCCAGGCAACACGCCCAAGATGAGTTTTTGCGGTTTGGAAAATGAAATGTAACCCATTTTTACAAGGCATAGTTTTAATTCCCTCAACAACGAGTGTGCCTGGAAGTTTCTGGTTAATTGCATTAGAATTCCACTGCCAGTTGGCTGGGAGGGGTGGATGAAACCAGAAACATATGGTTTACTTAAGACTAAATCAAGCCCAAAATCGCTAGGCACTCTTTGATTTCTTTGGTTTATTTTTTTCACACTTTTCTTATTTATCAGGGTTTTTAATGAATTGGATGATGTTAACTTTTTTTGAGTCTGGAATATGGAGTTCAGGGCACGAGAGGTATGGTCTTTTTCATTCAGAGCACAGGTTTTGGCTTGCTCCCATTCTCGCTTTCTTTCATTGTTTTGGTGCCTCAGACGATTGTTGGTTTCTTTATCAGCAAATTCATAAACATTTTTTGAGTCTGAGTTCATTTTGTCTTCTCCATTCCCTGCATTTGTATTCTGATGCAATAAAAAAAACAGTTTAGAAAGAGTATCCAATATGATATAAAAAAAAATTGGGATTTTATGCTGAGAAATCTACAGGCTACATGACCAAGATGAGTTTTTGTGTTTTTCAAAATGAAATGTAAACTCTTTGTAGAAGGGATAGATTTTAATACCCTCCAAAACCAGTGTGACTGCGATTATCTGGATGATTCCATCAGAATTCCACAGCCAGTTGGCTGAGAGGGGTGGATGAACCTGGAAACATCCGGTTTACTTGTGACTAAATCAAGCCCAATATCGCTAAGTATTCTTTGATTCCTTTGGTTTTTTTTCACACTTTTGGTAATTACCATGTTTTGTAATGAATTGGATGATGTTACCTTTTGTTTTGAGGCTGGAATATGGAGTGCCGGACACAGGAGGAATGGTCACTTTCAATCAGGGCACAGCTTTTGGCTTGCTCCCATTCTACCTTTCTTTCATTGTTTTGGTGCTTCAGCCGATTTCTGGGTTTTTTATCAGCAATTTCCTAAACTTTTTCTGGGTCTGAGTTTTTTTTACCTTCTTCCTTCCCTGGCTTATGTATTCTGATGCTTAAAAGCAACAGTTTAGACAAAGTATCCAATGTAATATAAAAAACAGAACAAATTCAGATTTTATGCTTAGAAATCTACAGACAACACGACGGAGATGAGGTTTTGTGTTTTGGAAAATGAAATGTAACCCATTTGTAGAAGAGACAGATTTGAATACCCTCCAAAACCTTTGAGACTGGGATTTTCTGGTTAATTGCATCAGAATTCCACAGCCAGTCTGCTGGGAGGGTTGGATGAAACCGGAAACATCCGGTTTACTTGTGACTCAATCCAGAACAATATGCCTAAGGATTATTTGATTTCTTTGTTTTTTTTCACACTTGTCTTATTTATCATAGTGTGTAATGAATTGGATGATGTTACCTTTACTTTTGAGTCTGGAATATGGAGTTCAGGGCAGGGGAGGTCTTTTCAATCAGGGAACAGGTTTTGTTTTTCTGTTTTTCATAATGAAATATAAACTATTTGTAGAAAGGACAGATTTTAATGCCCTCCTAAAAGAGTGTGACAGCGATTTTCTGGCTAAATCCATCAGAATTCCACAGCCAGTTGGCTGGGATGGGTGGATGAAATGGGGAGCTTCCAGTTTACTTGTGATTAAAAAAACCCAATATCGCTAAGCACTCTTTGATTTCTTTGGTTTTTTTCAGACTTTTCTTTTTCATCATGGTTTTTAATGAATTGGATGATGTTAACTTTTGTTTTGAGGCTGGAATATGGAGTTCAGGGCATGGGAGGTATGGTCTTTTTCCATTAGGGCATAGATTTTGGATGCTCCAATTCTAGCTTTCTCTCATTCTTTTGGTTGCCTCAAGTGATTTGTGTTTCTTTTACTGTAATTTCCTAAATTTTTCTTGGTCTAAGTTTGTTTTACCTTCTCCCTTCCCTGCATTTTGTATTCTGATGAATAAAAACAACAGTTTAGACAGAGTATCCATTATGATATTTAAAAAAATTGGCATTTTATGGTTAGAAATCTACAGGCAACATGACCAAGATGAGTTTTTGTGTTTTGGAAAATGAAATGTAATCCATTTGTAGAAGGGACAGATTTTAATACCCTCCCAAAAGAGTGTGACAACGATTTTCTTGCTAATCCCATCAGAATTCCACAGCCAGTTGGCTGGAACGGGTGGATGAAACAGGGAGCATCTGTTTACTTGTGATTAAAAAACCCAATATCGCTAAGCACTCTTTGATTTCTTTGGTTTTTTTCACACTTTTCTTATTTATCATGATGAGTAATGAATTGGATGATGTTACCTTTTGAGTCTGGAATATGGAGTTCAGGGCACGAGAGGTATGGCCTTTTTCAATCAGGGCACAGGTTTTGGCTTGTTCCCATTCTAGCTTTCTTTCATTGTTTTGGGTGCCTCAGCCGATTTTTGGTTTCTTTATAGGCAATTCCCTAAACTTTTCCTGAGTCTATTTGTTTTGCTTACTTCCTTCTGTACATTTTTTATTCTAATGCAAAAAAACCAGGAATGTTTGGTCTAGTTTGGTCTAGTGCTAGGGTTAGGATTAGGGTTAGGTTTAGGTTGAGGGTTAGGGTTAGTGTTAGGGTTAGTGTTAGGGTTAAGGCTAGGGCTAGGGCTTAGGCTAAGCTAGATATAGGGCTAGCACTGTAGTTAAGTTAGGGTTAGGGTTAGGGCTAGGGCTAGCGGTAGGGGTATGTTAAGCTTTGAGGTTAGGGTTAGAGTTATTGCTAGGTCTAGGGTTATTGTTAGTGCTAGTCTAGGGCTAGTGTTAGGGTTCTGGTTAGGTTTCAGGTTGGAATTATGGTTAGTTTTAGGCTTAGTGCTAGTGCTAGGGCTAGGTCTAGGGCTGGGGCTAAGGCTATGGATAATGGTAGGATTAGGGTTAGGGCAAGGGTTATGGCTCAGTCTAAGCAGAGATCTAAGGTTAGATTTAAGTTTAGGTATAGCATTAGAGTTAGGGTTATTGTTACATTTAGGGTTATAGTCAGGGTTAGGGTTAGGGTTAGGTTTCACATTTGGTTTATCACTAGGGTTACTGTTAGAGCTAGGGCTAGGGCTAGGGTTTGGGTTAGGGCTAGGGTTAGAGTTACTGCTAGGGCTAGTTCTAGGGTTAGGGTTCGGGTTGGGATTAGCCTTATGTAGGGTTAGATTTAGTGCTAGGGCTAGTTGTAAGCCTTGAGCTAGACCTAGGGCTAGGTTATGGTTAGGATTAGGGTTAGGGTTCAGGTTTGGTTTTGTGCTAGCGTAAGTGCTAGCCCTAGGGATAGGTCTAGTGCTAGAGCTAAGGATAAGGCTTGTGTTAGGGCTATTGTAGTGTAAGGGTTATGGCTCAGTCCAAGCATAGGGCTATAATTATGTTTAGGTTTAGCATAGGGTTAGGGTTATGTTTATTGTTATGGTTAGGTTTAGGGTTTGGGAAAGGTTTTGGGTTATGGTTATGGTTAGGCTTAGGGTTAGTGTTAGAACTAGGGCCAGGGCTAGGACTTGGATTAGGGCTAGGGCTAGGGCTAGGGCTAAGGCTAGGGTTAGGGTTAGTGTTAGGGCTAGGGCTAGGACTAGGACTTGGACTTAGGCTTGGGCTAGGACTAGGGTTAGGGTTACGATTAGGCATAGGGTTAATGTTAGGGCTGGGGCTAGTGCTTAGACTAGATATAGGCCTAGGACTTGGGATTGTGTTAGGGTTAGGGTTAAGGCTTGGGCTAGGTGTATTTTTAGGGTTAGGGTTAGGGTTAGAGTTAGTGCTAGGACTAGAGTTAGCTTTAGTGCTAAGACTAGGGTTAGGGTTATGGTTCCAGTTAGGGTTTGGTTTCAGTTTGTGGTTAGGGTTATGTTTAGGGTTAAGATTAGGGTTAGAGTTAGGGTAATGGTTAGCATTAGGCATATGTCTAGGGCTAGGCCTAGGACTAGAGTTAGGGTTAGGGTTAGGTTTAGTGTTAGGATTAGGATTATTTTATTAAACTTTTATTTAGTAAATATAAGTTTCCAAAGTACAGTTTATGGATTACAATGGCTTTCCCCCCCATAATTTCCCTCCCACTCGCACCCCTGCCATCTCCCACTCCCTCTCCCATTCCATTCACATCAAGATTCATTTTCCATTATCTTTATATACAGAAGATCGATTTAGTATAAATTAAGTAAATATTTCATCAGTTTGCCCCCACACAGAACATAAAGTGTAAAATACTGTTTCAGTACTAGTTATAGCATTAATTCACATGGACAACACATTAAGGACAGAGATCCCACATGAGGAGTAAGTACACAGTGGCCCCTGTTGTTGACTTAAGAATTTGACACTCTTGTTTATGGTGTCAATAATCCCCCTAGGCTCTAGTCATGAATTGCCAAGGCTATGGAAGCCTTTAGAGTTCACCGACTTTGATCTTATTCTGATAGGGTCTAGTCAAAGTGGAAGTTTTCTCCTCCCTTCGGAGAAGGGTACCTCCTTCTTTGATGGCCCTGTTCTTTCCACTGGGATCTCACTCACAGAGATCTTTCATTTAGGTCTTCTTTTTTTTTTTTTGCCAGAGTGTCTTGGCTTTCCATGCCTAAAATACTCTCATGGGCTCTTCAGCAAGATCCAAATACCTTAAGGGCTGATTCTGAGGCCAGAGTGCTATGTAGGACATCTGCCATTCTATGAGTCTGCTGTGTATCCCGCTTCTCATGTTGGATCATTCTCTCCCTTTTTGATTCTATCAGTATTAGCATGCACTAGTCCTGTTTATGTGATCCCTTTGACTCTTAGACCTATCAGTGTGATCAATTTTGAACTGAAATTGATCACTTGGACTAGTGAGATGGCATTGGTACATGCCACCTTGATGGGATTGTATTGGAATCCCCTGGCACATTTCTAACTCCACCATTTAGGATTAGGATTATAGATAGGGCTAGGGCTTGGCTAGGTTTCTGGTTAGAGTTAGGTTTACAGTTTGGGGCTATGGCTAGGGCTTTGGCTAGAGCTATGGCTAGGGATAAGTTTACTGTTAGTGTAGACTTATGTTTAGGGTTAGGATTAGAGTATGGGTTATGGTTAGCATTAAGGTTAAGGCTAAGGCTAGGGCTAGGGCTAAAGTTAGGGTTAAGGTTAGGACAGGTTAGGGTTAGCATTAGGGCTAGGTCTATGTTTAGGGCTAGAATTAGGTTTAGGGTAAAGGTTAGAATTAGTATTAGGGTTAGGGTTATGTATAGTGTCAAGTCTAGCACTAGGTTAAGGAGAGGGCTAGTCCTAGGCTGAGGGTTAGGGATAGGGTTATGGTTATGATTATGGTTAGGTTTAGGGCTAAGTTTAAAACTAGGGTTAGGTTTACTGGTATGATTAGGGTTAGGGCTAGTGTTAGGTTTAGGGTTAGGGTTAGGATTAGTGTTTGGTTCAGGTTAGGGTTTGGTTAGAGTTAGAGCTAGATTTAGTGCTTAGGCTAGACCTGGTCCCAGGGCTTGAGTTTTGTTTAGGGATATGGTTATTTCTAGTCCTATGTCCTTGGCTAGAGTTACGTTTATGCTTAGGGTTAGGGTCAGGGCTAAGGCTAGAGCTACAGCTAAGGCTGGGCTAGGGCTGGGGCAAGGGATAGGAATAACGTTATATTTAGGGTTAGGGTTAGGGTTAGGGTTAGGGTTAGGGTTAGGGTTAGGGCTAGTGCTAGTGTTAGAACTAGGGCTAGTAGGTCTAGGGCTGTGTCTAGGGCTAGGATTAGTGTTAGCATTTGGGTTTGGGTTAGGGGTAGTTTTAGCTTTAGGGTTAGGGCTATGACTAGGGCTAAGGCTAGGATTAGGACTGAGGCTGGGGTTGGGGCTTGCATTAGTGTTAGGGTTAGGATTATCATTAGTGATAGGGTTAAGATTAGGGCTGAGGCTAGCCCTTAGAATAGATCTAGGCCTAGGGCTTGGGTTTGTGTTAGGGTTAGGGTGAGGGTTAGGGCTAGGGCTAGAGTTAGGTTTAGGGCTAGGCCTGGGGCCAAGGTTAGGGTTAGGGTTAGGATTATGGTTAGTGATAGGGTTAAGATTAGGGCTGAGGCTAGCCCTTAGAATAGATCTAGGCCTAGGGCTTGGGTTTGTGTTAGGGTGAGGGTGAAGGTTAGGGCTAGGGCTAGAGTTATGTTTAGGGCTAGGCCTGAGGCTAGGGTTAGTGTGAAAGTTAGGATTTGGGTTGAGGTCAGGGTTATATTCAGGGTTTGCTTAGGACTAGGGCTAGTGCTAAAGCTAGGACTAAGCCTAGGGCTAGGTTAGGGTTTGGGTTAGTGGTAGGTTTAGAGTTTGGATTAGTGATAGGGTTAGTGCTAAGTCTAGGGCTAGATGTAGGACTAGGGCTCTGGCTAGGTCTAATGTTAGGGTTCAACTTACATTAGTGTTAGCTTTAGGGCTAGGTCTAGGCATAGAACTAGGTATAGGGTTAAGTTTAGTGTTAGGTGTAGGGTTATGGTTACCTTTAGGGTCATGTTAGGGTTAGAGTTAGATTTCAGTTTATGTTCAGGGTTTGGGTTAGTGTCAGGATTATTGCTAGAGGGCTAGGGCTAAGGCTAGGGCTAGGTATAAGTCTAGGGTTAGGTTTAAGGTTACAGTTTGGGTTTGGGTTAAGGTAGTGGTTAGGATTAGGGCTAGCTTTAGGCCTGGGGCTAAGGCTAGATCTAGGCCAAGGTCTAGGGTTAAGGTAAGGGTAAGGGTAAGCGTTAAGGTGAGTTTTAGTGTTAGGGTTAGGGTTAGAAATAGGGCTAGGGCTAGGTTTAGGTTGAGGGTTAGGGATAGTGTTAGGGATAGGGTTAGGGCTTAGGCTAAGGCGAGGACTAGGTTTAGTATTTGGGTTAGGGTTATTAGCATTATGGTTAGGGTTAGTGTTAGTACTAGGTCTAAGGATAGCTCTAATGCTAGATCTAGGACTAGGGCTGTGGTTAGGGTTATGGTTATTGTTGGTGCTAGGGCTAAGGTTAATGTTAGAGTTCAGATTAGGTTTCCTGTTGGGATTAGTTTTATGGTTATGTTAGGCTTAAGGCTAGGATTAGTTGTAAGCCTAGGGCTAGACATAGGGCTAGGTTAGGATTATGATTTGGTTTAGAGCTAGCATTAATTTTGGGGTTAGTGTTAGGGTTAGTGTGAGTGAGAGTATTAGGGCTAAAGCTAGAGTTGGTGTTAGGGTTAGGGTTAGGGTAAGTGTTAGGGCTCAGTCTAAGTGTAGGGCTAGAGTTAGGTTAGGTTTGGGGTAGATTTAGGGTTAGGGCTAGGGTTACATTTATGGTTATGGTTAGGGTTAGGGTTAGGGTAATGTTATAGTTAGGGTTAGGGCTTGGGCTAGGACTAGTGCTAGGTTAGGATTAGGGTTAGGATTAGGGCTTTGGCTATTGCTAGGGCTAGGGCTTCGGCTAGGTCTATGTCTAGGGCTAGGGTTAAGGCTAGGACTAGTTCTTGGTTTAGGGTTTGCCTACAGTTAGGGTTAGGGCTAAGACTAGTGGTGGGGTAGGTTTAGGCTTAGGGTTATGGTTAGGGTTAGGGCTAGGGTTAAGGTTAGTTCTAGGGTTAGTGTTAGGGTTAGTTTTATGGTTATGGTTAGGGTTAAGGTTAGGTTTAGGGCTAGGGCTAGTGCTAAAGCTAGAACTAGGATTTGGGCTAGGGTTTGGGTTAGGGGTAGAATAAGGGCTAACTCTATGGTAGGTTTAGGTTTAGTGTTAATCTTAGCATTTATATCAGTGCTAGGGCTAGTATAAGGGTTAGTGCTACTGCTAGGGCTAGTGTTATGGTTCTTTTTTAGGGTTCGGGAGTGGGTTGGGTTAGGGTTAGGTTTGTTGTTAGGGTTATGGTTAGTGTTAGAGTTAGTGCTAGTGCTAGGACTTGGTTTAGGGCTAGGTCTAAGACTAGGGCTATTGTTAGGGTTAGGGTCTAGTTGTAGGGCTAGCGTTAGGCTTAGGCTTATGGATAGGATTAGGGTTAGGTTTGGGTTATATTTAGGTTTATGGTTAGTACTTAGGCTAGATCTAGACCCAGGGCTCAAGTTTGGTTTAGGCTTAGGGTTATTGTTTGGCCTAGATCTGGGGTTAGAGTTAGGTTTATGTTTATGGCTAGGGTTAGGGCTATGCTAGGGCTAAGGCTAAGTCTAGCAGGGTTAGGGCTGAGGCATGGGTTAGGGATAATTTTACAGTTAGGGTTAGGGTTAGGGCTAATGTTGGTTTAGCACTATAGCTAGGGCTATGCTAGTATTGTGTTTAGGGCAAGGGTTAGCATTAATGCTAGTGCTAAGTTAAGGATATTGCTAGGCCTAGGATAGGGTTAGAGTTAGGGTTAGGATTAAGGTTAGTGTTAGGGCTATTGATAGGGCTAAGGCTAGGTTTAAGATTATGGTTAGGGTTATTGCTAGGGCTAGGGCTAGGATTAGGATTAGGCTTATGATTAAGGATAGGGCTAGGGCTAGGATTAGGGAAAGGGCTTGGTCTAGGGCTAAAGCTAGGGCTAGGGCTAAGTCTAGGGTTAGGTTTAGATTTAGGGTTAGGGTTAGATTTAGAGTTAGGGTTAGGGTTAGGTTTATTGTAACCTCTAGGGGTTGGCTCTGGTTAGGGTAAGGGTTATGATTAGGGTTTAAGGCTAGGTCTTGGGATAGGGTTAGATTTAGTGTTAGGGTTAGTTTAAGGTAAGGGTTAGCCTAGGGCTATGACTAGGGCTAGGCCTAGGGCTAGTATGAGTGTTAGTGGTAAGGTTATGTTTATGGTTAGGTTTATGGTTATATTTAGGGATAGGTCTTGACTGGCATTAGGGTTAGTTTTAGATTTAGGGTTTTGGGCTAGGGCTAGGGCTACAGCTAGGGGATAAGTTTAGTGTAAGTGTTAGGGTATGTTTAGGGTTAGGGTAGGTTAGGGTTATGGTTACGGTAAGGGTTATGGTTAGCATTAGGCCTATGTCTATGGCTGTGATAAGGGTTAAAGTTAGGGGTAGGGCTAGGGTTAGGTTTATGGTTAGGTTAAGGGTAGAGCTGGGGTTGGGGCTAGGTCTAGATCTAGGCCTAAGGCTAGGGTTAGAGTTAGGGTTACATTTTGGGCTAGGGCTAGGTTTATGGTTAGGGTAGGGATATGGTTAGTGCTAGATATAAGCCTAAGGCTATGGTTAGTGTTAGCGCTAGGACTAGTGTTAAGGCTAGTGCTAGTCTAGGGCTAGGGCTAGGTTTAGGGTTAGGGTTAGGGCTAGGTCTAAGGTTAGGGTTAGATTTACGTTAAGGGCTAGTGTTTGTTCTAGGGATAGGGCTAAAACTAGGTGTAGGTTTAGGTTTACTCTTAGGTAGTCTTAGTGTTAGGTTTAATGTTAGAGGTAGGTTTTGGGTTAGGGTAAGGTTATGATTAGGTAAAAGTCTTGTGCTTAGGCTAGATCTCTGTCTAGGGCTTGAGTATGGTTTGGGGTTAGTTTTATTGCCAGGACTAGGGCTGGGGCTAGAGTTAGGTCAAAGTTAGGGTTAGAGTTATGGCTATGTTAGGGCTATGTCTAAGTCTAGGGCTAGGGCTCAGGCTAGGTTAGAATTAGGGTTATGGTTCAGGTTAGGTTTATTGTTAGTGTTAGGTTCAGGCTAGTGCTAGAACTAGGGCAAGGGCTAGGCCTAGGGCTAATGGTAGAGCTAGGGTTAAGGCTAGGGTTAGGTTAGGGTTAGGGTTAGTTTTCATTTTTTTTTTCTTTTTGACAGGCAGAGTGGACAGTGAGAGAGAGAGAGAGACAGAGAGAAAGGTCTTCCTTTTGCCATTGGTTCACCCTCCAATGGCAGCCACGGCCCACACACTGTGGCCAGTGCACCACGCTGATCCAAAGGCAGGAGCCAGGTGCTTCTCCTGGTCTCCCATGGGGTGCAGGGCCCAAGAACTTGGGCCATCCTCCACTGCACTCCTGGGCCATAGCAGAGAGCTGGCCTGGAAGAGGGACAGCCGGGACAGAATCCGGTGCCTGACCGGGACTAGAACCCGGTGTGCCGGCACTGCTAGGCGGAGGATTAGCTTGTTGAGCCACAGCGCCAGCCTAGTTTTCGGTTTTGAATTATGGTTAGGGTTAATATTAAGTTTAGGGTTAGGGTTAGGACACAGCGTATGGCTAGGGTTAGGGTTAATGTTATAGTTATTGCTAGGGCTATGGTTAGGGTTAAGCCTAGGCTTAGGGTTAGGGTTACAGTAATGGTTAGTTAGGGATAGTGTTAAGGTTAGTGTTATGGTTAGGGCTAGATTAAAGATGGGGCTAGCCAATGGCTGGGCTTAGGGTTAGGGTTAGGTTTAGGGTTAGGGCTAGGACTAGGGCTAGGGCTAGTCTAGGGCCAGGGTTATGGTTAGGGTTTTGGTTAGGTCTAAGTCTAAGGCTAGGGCTAGGGTTATGTTTAGTATTAAGTCTAGGGCTAGGGCTAAAATTACGGCTATGTTTAGGGTTATTATTAGGGTTAGGGTTAGTGTTATATTAGGGTTAAGGTTAGGGGTAGGGTTATGGTTAGAGTTTGTGTTCGCATTAGGGTTAGGATTCGGGTTAAGTACAGGTCTTGTGTTTTGTACTAGATATCAGCCTAGGTCTTGTGTCTGGTTTAGGGTTAGTGTTATTGCAAGGCCTAGGGCATAAATAGAGTTAGGTTAGGGTTAGGGATAGGGCTAAGGCTAGGGCTAGGGCTAGGGTTAGGGTTATAATTAGGGATTGGTTGGGGCTAGGACTAGGGCTAGGGGTAGGGGTAGGGCAAGGGCTAGGATTAAGGCTAATGGTAGGACTAGGGCTAAGGCTATGGTCAGGTAGGGTTACAGTTAGATTTCTAGTTTGAGTTATGGTTAGGCTTAGGGTTAAGTTTAGGGTTTGGGCTAGGATTAGGGCTAGGGCTAGGGCTAGAGTTATGGTTAGGGTTAGAGTTTCGGATAGGGCTACAGCTAGGGCTATGGCTAGGGCTAGTCCTAGGCCTACAGTTAGGGTTATGGTTAGATTTAGGATTGGAGTTAGGTTTATTGTTAAATTCTGGACTAGGTTAAGGATAGGGCTAGGCCTAGGGGTAGGCTTAAGGTTAGTGTTGGATTTAGGGTTAGGGCTAGGGTAAGTTCTAGGACTAAGGTTAGGGCTAAATCTAGGTTTAGATTTAGGGTTTCAATTAGGATTAGGGTTAGTGTTAGCTTTAGGGTTAGATGTAGGGTTAGGGTCAGGGATCAGGTTCAGGTTAGTGTTAGGTCTGGATCTAGTGATTAGGCTAAATTTAGGCCTAGGGTCTAGGTTTGGTTAGAGTTAAGGCTGGCTAGGGCTGGAGTTAGGTTTAGGGTTAGAGTTAGGTTTAGGGTTAGAGTTAGGGTAAAGTGTTAGGATTTGAATTAGGATTAGGGCTAGGTCTAGGGCTAAGTCTAGGGCTAGGGATAGATTTACACTTAGGGTTAGGTTTACAGTTATGGTTAGGGATAGGGTTGGGACTAGGACTAGGTCTAGGGCTAGGGTTAGAAATAGATTTAGGCTTAGGATTAGGCTAGCATGATGGCTAGTGTTAGGGTTAGGGCTAAAGATAGAGTTAGGGCTAGAGCTAGGGTTAAGGTTGAGGTTAGGATTATGATGTCAGCTAGGGTTAGGGCTAGGGCTAGTTCTAGTGTTAGGGTTATTGTTATGGTTAGGGTTACAGCTAGAGCTAAGAGTAGGTCTAGGGTTAAGTTTAGGGCTGAACTAGTGCTGGGGCTAGGATTAGAGTTAGGGTTACAGTTAGAAAGGGTTAGGTTTAGGTTTAGGGTTATGGGTTAGGGTTAGGACTAAGGCTAGGGCTAAGGCTATATCTAGGATTAGGACTGGGGTGAATATTAGGGTTAGTTTTAAGTCTAGGGCTATGTTTAAGGTTAGGTTTAGGGTTAGGGTTAGTACTAGAGCTAAGGCTAGGACTAGGTTTAGGGTTAGGGCTAGGACTAGGGTTAGAGTTAAGGCTTGCCTGGGGCTAGGGCTAGGGTTGGTTTTAGGTTAGGGGTTAGGGATAGGACTAGGGTTAGAGCTAAGTCTTGCCTGGGGCTAGGGCTAGGGCTAGGGCTATAACTAGGGTTAGGTTTAGGGTTAGAGTTCGGTTTAGGGTTATGGTTATGAATAGGGTTAGGGTTAATGTTAGATTTAGCATTAAATTTGGGTTCTATTTCAGTTTAGTGTTAGAGTTAGTGCTAGGGTTAGTGTTTAAAGTAGTTGTAGGTCTAGGGCTTGGATTTGTGTTAGCATTATGGTTAGAGCTAGGGCTATAGCTAGGGGTAGGGTTAGCATAGTGTTGTGGGTTATGTTTAGGGTTAAGGTTAGGGTTCGGGTTAGTGTTAGGATTATGGTTAGGATTAGAATCAGGGCTAAGGCTAGGGCTAGGGCTAGGGATAGGGCTAGGGTTAGGATCCATGCTAGTGATATAGCTATAGTTAGGGATAGGGTGATGTTTAGGATTACAGTTATGGTTAGGGTTAGGGTTAGGTCTAGGACTAGGGCTAAGGCTACATCTAGGCAGAGGGCTAGGGTTAGGGTTAGGGCTAGGGTTAGGGCTAGGGTTATTGTTAGGGCTAGGTCTTGGCTAGACTTAGGGTTAGGGAGAACTTAGCGTTATGGTTATTTTTAGGATTAGGGCTAGGGCTAGGGTTAGTGCTAAGGGAATATCTAGGGCTAGGGTTAGGGCTAAGGCAAGGGGTAGGTTTAGGTTAGGTTTAGGGTTAGTATGAGGGCTAGGGTTACGGTTAGTGCTAAGGCTAGTTTTAGGGTTAGTGCTAAGTCTAGGGCTAAGGTTAGGGTTCAAGTTAGGGTTTGGGTTCAGTTTTGGTATGTGGTTAGGGTTATATTCAGTGTTAGGGGTAAGGTTAGGGCTGGTTGTAAGCTTAGGGCTAGACCTAGGGCTAGGTTAGGGCTAGGGTAATGCTTAGGGTTATGGTTAGGGTTAGGATTAGGTTTAGTGTTTGGGTTAGGGTTAGATTTAGTGTTAGGGTTAGTGCTAGGGCTAGGGCTAAGGCTAGGGCTAGTTATTGTAGGGTTAGGGTTAAGGTTAGGGTTAGGGTTAGGGCTTGGTCTAAGCTTAGTGCTAGGGTTACTGTAAGTTTTAGGGATAGTGTTAATGTTAGAGCTAGGGTTTTATTTGGGGTTTTGGTTAGGGTTAGGGTTCGGGTTCAGTTTAGAGTTATGTTTATGGCTAGGGCTTGTGGTATGGCTAGGTTTAGATTTAGGTTTAGGTTTAGTATTAGGGTTAGGGTTAGGGTTAGGGTTAGGGTTAGGGCTAGGGCTAGGGCTAAGTCTAAGCTTAGTGCTAGGGTTACTGTAAGTTTTAGGGATAGTGTTAATGTTAGAGTTAGGGTTTCATTTGGGGTTTTGGTTAGGGTTAGGGTTCGGGTTCAGTTTAGAATTAGGTTTATGGCTAGGGCTTGTGGTATGGCTAGGTTTAGATTTAGGTTTAGGTTTAGTATTAGGGTTAGGGTTAGGGCTAGGGCTATGGCTAAGTCTAGAGTTAAGTTTAGGGTTTGGTCTATTGCTAGGGCTAGGGTGTTAGGTTTAGGATTAGTATTAGTATTAGGACTTCTACTGGAGTTAGTTTTAGGGCTAGAGCTAAGACTAGGGCTATGGCTAGGGTTAGGGTTAGGTTTAGTTTTAGTTTTAGGGTTAGGGTTAGCTTTAGGGCTCGGGCTAGGCCTAGGGTTAGGATTAGGCCTAGGACTATGCATAGGGCTAGGGTTAGGGTTAGAATTAAGGAAACATATAGGATTATGGTTAGAGTTAGGGTTGGTCTTAAGGTTATGGTTCAGGTTATGGTTAGGGTTAGGGTTAGGGTTAGGGTTAGGGTTAGGATTAGGGCTTAGTGTTAGAGTTTGGGCTGGGGCTAGGTCTAGGTCTATGTTGAGGTTCCAGGCTAGGGATATAGCTAGGCTTAGGGTATAAGGTGAGGTTTTTTTGTTACTGTTAAGGTTAGTGTTAGCATCTGGGCTAGTGATAAGTCTAGGGTTAGGGCTAGGGCTGTCTAACAATAAGTTTAGGTTTAGGGTTAGGGTTAGGTTTAGAGTTAGGATAAGGGTTAGGTTTATTATTACCACTGTCTTGACCAGGGATAGGGCTAAGGTTATGTTTAGGGTTTAGGGCTATAGCTAGGGCGAGGGCTAGATTTGGTTTAGGGCAAGGGTTAGGGTTAGGGTTAGTGCTAGCATCAAAGCTAGTGCTAGGTTAAGGATATTGCTAGGCCTAAGATAGGGTTAGAGCTAGTGTTAGGATTATGTTTAAGGTTAAGGCTAGGTCTAAGATTAGGGTTAGGTTTACTGTTATGGTAAGGGTTAAGGTTAGTGTTAGGTTTAGGTTTAGGGCTAGGTTTAGTTTAGGACTAGAGCTATGATAGTGCTAGAGTTAGGGTTAGGTTTAGTTTGAGTGTTAGGGCTAGGGCAACATCTAGTTATATGGTTAGGTTTGTGTTATGATTAGCTTTAGTCTTAGTTTTTGGGTTAGGGTTTGCATTTGGGTTAGGGTTAGGTTTATGGTTCAGGTTAGAGCTAAGGCTGGGCTATGCCTATGGCAAGGATATGTCTAGTGTTAGTGTTAGTCCAAGTAAAGGATTATGGCTAGGGCTTGGATTAAGGTTAGCTTCATGTTAGTGTTAGGGCTATGGCTTAAGGCTAGGGTTAGGGTTAGGGTTGGGGTTAGTACTAGTGCTAGGCTTAGGGCTAGACTTATGGCTAGGTTTAGGGTTAGTGTAGGGCTAGGGTTAAGATTAGGATGATTGCTAAGCCTAGGGCTAGTCTAGGGTTAGGGTTAGCATTATGTTTAGATTTAGTTTTATGTCTATGACTAGTGCTAGGGCTTGGGGCCCAGCTAGAGCTAGGGTTAGGGTTTGTGTTAGTTTTAAGTTTCAGTTAGGGTTTGGTTTGGTTTAGGTTTAGTGTTTGGGTTAGGGTTAGCATTTGGGCTAGGGTAAGCCCTAGGGCTATTCCTAGGGCAAGGACTTGAGGTAGGGTTAGGGTTAGGGTTAAGGCTATTGTTACAGATAAGCCTAAGGTTAGAGCTAGGGCTTGGGCTAGGGCTAGGGTTAGGGTTAGGGTTAAGTATAGTTTTAGGCTTAGGGCTAGGGCTAAGGATAAGGTTAGGTTTAGTATTATGGTTTGTATAGGTTTAGGGTTAGGTTTAAGGTTAGGCTTAGGTTTAGCATTAGGACTAGTGCTAGAGCTAGGGGTATGGATAGGGCTAGGGCTTGGTGTAGGACTAGGGCCATGGCTAGTTCAGGGCTCTGAAAGAATGAGAAAGTTGTTTCTCCTTCAAAATCACTATGGTACCAAATATGTTTTCCAGCTGCAGCATGGAGTCTGGCCTGAAGCCCCTTCACTGAGTGGGGTCATATGCTTAGGTGCAGAGCAGAGACTACCAAATCCCCAGCATGAGCTGTCTGTCCCAGTGGAACACACCCTTTGCCACATTATCCCTTACACCTGCTTTCCCTGCACAACAGTGGGTACAGGCAGTGTGTGGTCAGGGTGATCAGTGGTGCTTCTGTGTTCTAATTCATATGTGAGACCAATTCTGTGAAATCATGGGAGCAAAGCAAGTCTTGGTCTGTCATTAGCAAGCTGGACAAACCATGATCCAACTCAGAGTGGCCTGTGGCTGTCAGATGCATCTTGCATTGAGTCTGAAATGGGCCATAAGGTGGAAACAAGCTGATGGATTCTCCACGCCATCACAGAATGTAGTGAGGGAACCAGCCAAGGCTCAGGGATGTGTGTGACTTTGTGAACCATCAGGCAACCCAATGGATTTGTGGTGCTGCCTAGGAGAGACAAATTCTGTACCCAGTAGGAAGCAGAGGAGCAACCTGTTTTGGAGGGATTTCTATGAATTTCCATGGGAAGCACTGGGACTTCATTGCTTTGGAAGCTTGTACCAGAACTGCCATTCCTTCCCTGAAATCACTACATTACCATGGCTCTCAACTCTTTGTCAAGCCCAGTAACCATGTATGGCCTGAGGTAACTTCAATGACTGGAGTGAGCTGCTTCAGCAATAGTAGTGACTTGAAGTTCAGAGGTGTGAAATAATTTGAGGGAACTGTCATTTGCCTGGATCTTCATTTCCACAGATGTCTGCACATAGTCATATAGCAAGGAGGCCAGGTGGTGCTATGGTATTCCATTTCAGCTATGGAATCCAGAATCTGAAATCAGCATGGGAGAAACACATCTCCCTAAGGGTTCACCAATCATACATTGCAAGGTCTGGCTGCCCAGGTTCTCTCTGCCATCAACCTGGGGCTGTAAGTGAATCCTCATTCCAGCTGACGTGCACTCTAAGCTGGAGGGTAGGAATTGCATTGCAAAGCAGAAGTTCAGAAAATCATCATATCCAATCACTCACTCAGGCTCTCTCCTTATGCACCATGACATCCTCATCAAGGTTCAGGAGCTTGTCTCTCTCAGCGTATGCTTGGGAAACTGAAAGGAGTTGTGACTTACCTGGGAGATACTTACTACCTCTCTTCCAGGCAGGCAGCAGAGGCACCACAGGACTCTGGACAGGATTCCAGTAGGCTTGGTCCTTGGCACTGGAGAAGTCTGCTCTGAAGTGCAAACTCTATGCTAATGAGAGTATGGTCCTTTCACTAAAATCACTAAGTGACTGGAACTACTCTGTTCTTCATCATATCAAAAACTGGTAGCTGACTGGAAAGCTTTCACCAAATGAGGTCTGCTGCTCCAGTAAACTGCAGGGACATTGTTTCTGGGAGGGAACTCTTCTTGGGAACAGTTACCTTCCTGCCGGCTCATGAGGCAGGCTATCTGTGTGTGGCTGTGGAGGCCAACTAGCATGGGGAGGGATCTTTGGAGGACAGTTGAGCTGTCAGGCAGAGACACGGTACCAATCTGAGACCATGGGGAGCAGTGCTCCTTGCAGAGCGTCACCCAAGCATCCCTCACAAACTTGGGATCCAGCAAAGGACAAGCTTTTCTTCATCTGGTGACTGTCAGATGTGCCCTCCTTTCCAGCTGACGTGCTGATCATGCACATAACAGGCTGGAAATATGCCAGGATTTCCTTAATTCTCCTGGGAAGCATTGTGATCTCACTGCTTTCTAAGCTTGTACCACATGATAACCGGAACTCATATTCCTTCCATGAAGTCACTACAAGCCCAGTAATTGAGTCTAGTCTGAGGTCACTTCAACGAATGGAGTAGCTACTTTAGTCAAAAGCAGTGACTGTGAAGTTCTGGGGCGAGATCCTTGTTTCCACAGTTGTCTGCTCATAGCCACGATTGCCAACTGAGCATAATGAGGAGACCACACTGGGCACCTGTAATGCATTCCAGCTTCTTAATTGGAATGGAGCAACTGAGCTAACTTCACATTTGCTAACTCTATTTTGCAAGTTCTGGCTGAACACATCCACTCTTCTATCAGCCTTGGGATTTCTTTGCCATCAGCCTTGGGATTTCTTGTGACTCAAATGGAAATGAGCCATATGAATGCAGTGTTAGCTGGACTGCAAGGTGATTGGAGCACCATTGCAGAGCAGAAGCTCAGGAAATCACTTATTTCCAGTATCTAGCACAGGCTCTTCTTGTGCCCGACCATATCCTCATGAAGGTTCAAGAACGTGTATCTTCCAGCGAATGCTCTGGAAACTGCAAGGAGTTGCGAATCACCTAGGAGATGCTCACATCCTCTTCCAGCCATGCAACAGAGGCACCACAAGTCTCTATACAGGATTCTGGTATGTCCCATCCTCAGCACTCGAGAAGTTTGCTCTGAAGCAAAAACGCTGTGCAATGAGAGTTCAGTCCCTCAACCAACATCACTATGTGACTGGAGCTATTCAGTTCTTTATCATGTCGAAAATTGATGGCTGCCCAAAAATTCTTTCACTGAATGGGGTCTGCCACCCAAGTGAATGGTGGGGATTTCAAGGTCCTGGGAGAGAACTCATCTTGGAAACAGTCAACTCCCTGCCTACTTGTATGGCAGACTATGTGTTTCCATGGAAGCCAACTGAGGCATACTGTGAATGTTCTCAAGTGCAACCATAGTGTCAAACAGAGACATGGTAGCTAGTCTATGAAACCATGGGGAGAAATGCACCTCGTGTGACCCTCAAATTATCATCCCTTGAAAACTCTAGATGCACAGTGACTATTCTATCCTCAGCCTGTGAGTTTGAGATGTGACATAATTTCCAGCCAAATTATTGTCAAGGGCATAACAAGCAGGAAGAAACTCCACAGTAAATTAGGACTTTTGAACAACACCAGTTTCCACGAAGCTTCCAAGCCTCATCTTGCATGAAAGGAAAGGCTCATTATGTGCCAGAACCTATTTCAGTTGGAGAACATTGAGCATTTTAGAAACTAAACAGTTGCCTATGTGAGACTGCTTCTGTAAACCAAAGGTAATAGAAGCAAACACATATCTCTTGGCAGGATTGCAGAAGGATTCATTGGCACAACTTTAGCTTTAATCTGATATTGAACCCTAATCCTAACCCTAGACCAAGCCCTAGCCCTAGCCCTAACTCTAAACCTAATGCTGTGCATTGCACCAACCTTTACCCTAATCCTAACACACACACTAACACCAAAGCTAACCCTAGACATAGCCCAGGAACTAGCCCTAGCCTTAGCTGTATCCATCAACCTAAGGCTATCACTAACCCTAGCTCTGGCCTTAACCCTAGTTCAACAATAGCCTTAACCTTTATTTTTTATTTTTTGACAGAGTGGACAGTGAGAGAGAGAGACAGAAAAGTCTTCCTTTGCCATTGGTTCACCCTCCAATGGCCGCCGCGGCTGGCACGCTGCACTGATCCAAAGGCAGGAGCCAGGTGCTTCTCCTGGTCTCCCATGGGGTACAGGGCCTAAGGACTTGGGCCATCCTCCACTGCACTCTCGGGCCACAACAGAGAGCTGGCCTGGAAGAGGGGCAACCAGGACAGAATCCGGTGCCCCGACTGGGACTAGAACCCGGTGTGCCAGCCCCGCAAGGCAGAGGATTAGCCTATTGAGCCACGGCACCAGCGTCTTAACCTTAATACTAATCCTAACCCTAGCCAGGACCTAGCCCTAGCCATAGCCCTAGTCCTAATCCTAACACTAAACCTAACCTTACATAGAACTAGCCCTAACCCTAGCCCCAACACTAAAACTAGCCCTAGCCCTTGCCCTATCCTAGCCCTAATCCTAGTCTTAGGCCTAAACCTAACCTAAACACTAAACCTTGCCCTAGCCCTAGCCCTAGGCCTAATCCTAACCCCTAACCTTAACACTAAACCTAGTCCTAGCCCCAACCCTAACCCTAGCCTTAGACCAAACCCTAACCCTAAACCTAACCCTAATCCTAGTATTAATCCTAGCACTAGCCATAGACATAGCCCTAGCCAAACCATAGCCCTAGCCCAACCCTAGCCCTAGACTAGCTGTACACCTAAATCTAATCTATCACTAATCCTAAACCTAACCCTAACCCTAGTCATTGGTTTAGCCTTAGCACTAGCTCTATGCCTAGTACTAAAACTAATGCTAAAGCTAATGCTAACCCTAAACCTAGCCCTAGCCCTATGCTTAGCCACAACTCTAGCCCATCCCTAACCCCTGTAAATGTAACCCAGGCTGTAACCCTATCCCTAGCCTAACCCTAACCCTAATCATAAACCTAACCTTAACGTTAACACTAACTCTAGCTCTAACTCTAGCCTTAAACCTAAAGCTAACTTAGCCCTAACCATAACCCCAAACCTAAACTTAAACCTAATGCTACCTCAAACCTTAGCCCTAGCCCAAACCCTATCCTAATCCTAAACCAAACCCTAACCCTTGCCTTAGCCCTATGCTTAGCCATAACCCTAGCCCATCCCTAACCTTAATTGTAAGCGTATCCCTAGTGCTAACCCTGGCTTTAGCCCTAACATTAACCTTAAACCAAAATCTATACCTAGCCCTAAACTTAGCCCTACCCTAGCCCTGACCTTAAAACTAACACTAACACTAGCTGTAGCCCTAGCCCAAACACTAAACCTAACTCTAACCCTTACCCTAGCCCTTAACCAAAACCTAACTTTAAGCCTAGCACTAGACCTAACCCTAGTGCTAGGCCTAACATTAACCAAAGTCCTAGGGCTAGCCTTATACCTAGTCATAGCCCTTAAATTAACTCTAACACTAACCCTATACCTAACCAAACTATCCCTTGGCACAACTGAAGCCCTAGCTCTAGGCCTAGCCCTAAATCTCACCCTAACCCTTACATTATCCTAAACCTAACCAAAATTTAACAGTAACCCTATTTCTAATTATAGCACTAGCACTAGACCTAATGTCTACCCTAACCATAGCCCTAGCCCAAGCCCTAGCAATAGCCAAAGAGCTAAACTGAACACTAACACTAAGCATTAGCCTTACCCTAACCCTAGCACTAACACTAGCACTAACCCTAAACCTAACACTAATCCTAGCCTTAGCCCTAGCCCTAAGCCTAGCTATAGCCCTAGACCTAGGCCTAGCCTTAACCCTAACACTAGCCCTAATCCAAAAAATAATGCTAAACCTTAACCTACTCGGTCCTAGGCTTAACACTAGCCCTAGCCCATTCTTAACACTAACCCTGACACGAACAGTAGCCCTGGCTCTAGCCTTAACACTAACCCTAACCCTAAACTAAACTTAACATTAAGCCTAACACTAAATCTAGCCCTAGCACTAGCCTTAACCCTAACACTAAACCTAGCCCTAACCCTAACCCTAAACTGAGCACTAACCCTAGACCCAGCCCTAGCCTTAATCCAAATCCTCAACCTAACCCAAGTGTTAACCATAGCCCTAGGCCTAATCTTAACACTAACCCTAACCCTAAACCTAACGCTAGCCCTACACCTAAACCTAACATTAACCCTAACCCTAATCCTAACTCTAACCTTGGCCCTAGCCCTAGCCCTAGCCCTAGCCCAAGCCATAGCTATAACCCTAGCCCTACCTAGTCATAGCTCTAACCCTAACATTAACCCCTGCACCTGACATAACCATAGACCTAGACCTAGCTCTAACCCTAACCCTAACACTAGTCCTAGCCCTATCACTACCATAACCATAGCCTTAGCCACAGCCCTAGACCTAGCATTAACCCTAACTGTATCTCTAGCACTAAACCTAACCCTATCCCTAGTCCTTGCCCTAACCCTAGCCCTTGTCTACACCTAATGCTAACACTAACCATAAACCCAATGGTAATATAAACCTAACCTAAATTTAGGTTTAGCCATTGCCTTAGACCTAGGCCTAGCCTTAAGCCTAACACTAACCCTAACCATAAAACTAATGCTAACCCAAAACCTAGATATAGCCCTATGCTTAACCCTAACCCTACCTCATTTTGAACCCTAACCTTATTACTAGCTGTAGCCTTTGCCCTAGTCCTATACCTAGTACTAACACTAATCCTATCCTATCCCTAACCCTAACACTAACCCTGGTCCTAAACATAGCCCTAGAACCAAACCAAGCTCCAACCCTAAACCTAGCCTTGACCCTAGCCCTAGAACTAACACTAACCCTAGCGTTAAACCTAGCCCTATCCCTAGACATAGACCTAGCTTTAACCCTAACCCTATCCTGAACCCTAAACCTAAACCTAACTTATACCTAATCCTAGTCCGAGTCCTAGCCCTAAACTTAACCCTCACCCTAACCCTAAGCCTTAAACTAACCCTAAACCTAATCCTATCCTTAGCCCTGGCCGTAGACCTAATCCTAAGCATAACCCTGACCCTAGCATTAGCCATATCCCTAGGCCTAATTCTAACTCCAAACCTTACCCTCACATTAGCTATAACCCTAGGCCCAATTCTAATCTTAAACCTATACCTAGCCCTAGCTTTAACCCTAAACTTAAACCTAAGCCTAACCTTAGCCCTAGCCCTAGCCCCAACCCTAACCCAAATCCTAAGCTAAACCCTAGCCCTAGCCCCAGTCCTAACTCTAAATCTAACCCTATTCCTAATCCTAAACCTAACGTGGCACTAGCCCTAACCCTAGCTCTACCTCCAACCCTAGCCCTAGCCCTGACCCTAGACATAGCTCTAACCTTAACACTAACCACAGCCTTAGCACTAATCATAGCCCTATATCTAAAACTAGATCTATCACTAACCCCAAATGTAGCTCTAACCCTAGTCCTAACCCTAGCCTTAGCCCTAGGCCTTGACCAAGCTTCAACCCTAATCCTATCCTTAGCACTAAACCTAACCCAAATCCTAGTCTTAGACATAACCCTAGCCCTAGCCCTAAAACTAATGCTAACCCTAACCTTAACCTTAAACCTAACACTAACACTAAACCTAGTCCTGTACTTAGTCCTAACCTTAGCCTTAGCCCTAGACCTAGCCCTAAACTTAACACTAACCCTAACCCTAAATCTAACCCTGACACTAAACCTAACATTAGCCCTAGCCATAGCCCTAGACCTAATCTTAAACATATCTCTAATTCTAGCGCTAACCCTAGTACCAGCCCAAACCTCACCAAGCCATAGCCCAAACCCTACCCCTAACCTACTCCTAGCCCTAGTGCTATCTCTAGACTTAACCCTAACCCTAAACCTAAACCTAATCCTAGCCCTAACCCTAAGATTCACCATAACCCTAAACCTTACAATAACCTGGCCATAACCATAGCATGAATCAAATCCTAACCCTAAGCTTTTCTAGCCCTAGCTCTAGCCTTAACATAATCCTAACCCTAATCCTACCCTAACCATAGCCTTAACCCTACCCCTAACCATAAACATAACTAACATATGCCCTCATCCTAGACCTAGCCTTAGTCCTACTCCTAGCAATTAACCTAATACTAACACTAACCCTAAGCCTAACACCAACCCAAGACATAGATATAATTCTAGCTCTAGCTTTAGATGTAGCCCTAATCCTAGTCCTGATCTAGCACTAGCCCAAACCCTAACTCTAAGTTTAATCCTAACCCTAACCTTAAACTTAAACTAGTTCTAGCCCAAACATAGCACTAGCCCTAATTCTAAACCTAATGGTAGCTCTAACCCTAGCCCAATCCTAGCCAGGGCCCTAGCAGTACCATAGACCTGACCCTAGCCCATGCTATAATAGTAACCCTAATTGTAAACCTATCCCTATCCCTAAACCTAAACCTAGCTCTAAACCAAGACCTAGCCCAAACTCTAACCCTAACCCTACCAATAACCCAAGGGCTAGCCCTAGCCCTAGCCCTAGCCCTAGCCCAAGCAATAGCCCTGAATTTAAACCATAATCATAATCATAACCATAACCATAACGAAAAACCTAGCCAAACCTTGCCCTAACCCTAACACTAAACCTAACACTAAGGCTAGCTCTAACCCTAGCAATAGCCTAAGCCCTTGCACTAGCCCTAAACCTAAACCTAACCCTAAGCCTAACCTTGGCCCGAGCCCTAAACCTAGCTTTAGACCTAGACCTATGCCAACCCTAACACTAACCCTTATCCTAGCCCTTGCCCTAGTCCTAGCCATAAACTTAACCCTAACACTAATATTACTCTAACATAAGCCTTAGCACTAGGCCTAGCACTAGCCCTAGCCATACTCCTAAACATAAATCTAATCTTAACTCTAACCCTAACCCTAGGCCTAGGCAGGGCCCTAGCCCTAACCATAAACCTAAACAAACCCTAAGCCTACTCTGAGCCCTAGCCTCAACTATAACCCTAACTCTAACCCTAACCCTAACCCTAACCAAACCCTAACCCTAACCCTAACCCTAACCCTAACCCTAACCATAGCTCTAGCTGTGGTGACTCTTCCTTGTCACCACCAGGGAATTAGGCAGGCTGCCCGCAGCTTGCCTTGGCTGAGGAGGGGAAATGAGCCACCAGCCACTCAGCCTCCCAGAACCCCGTGGGACAATCAGATGCGGTGGGGAGTGGAATATAAGCAGAATCTCACTTTATTGTGAAAGGGAGGTGTTTATAAAGCTGTGGTACAGAGCAGATGTGGGCAAGGGGTGGGGTGATGTGACACAAAAGGGTTTTAGCCAATCCTATTATACTACCTCAGTTATTGTTAGGCAAAAGTGCCCTGCTGCTGGGTTGTTTACTGCAGGGATTTGAATCTTTTTTTCTTTTTATTAAAAACTTTTATTTAATGAATATAAAATTCCAAAGTACAGCTTATGAATTACATTGGCTTCCCCCCTCCCATAACTTCCCTCCTACCTGAAACCCTCCCCTTTCCCGCTTCCTCTTCCCTTCCAATCACATCAAGACTAATTTTCAATTCTCTTTATATACAGAAGATCAGTTCAGTATATATTAAGTAAAAATTTCAACAGTTTGCCCCCACATAGCAACACAAAGTGAAAAACTACTGTTGGAATACTAGTTATAGCATTAAATAACAGTGTACAGCACATTAAAGACAGAGATCCTACATGATATTTTTTTTACAGGCAGAGTGGACAGTGAGAGAGAGAGACAGAGAGAAAGGTCTTCCTTTTGCTGTTGCTTCACCCTCCAATGGCCGCTGCGGTAGGCGCACTGCAGCCGGCGCACCACGTTGATCCGATGGCAGGAGCCAGGTGCTTATCCTGGTCTCCCATGGGGTGCAGGGCCCAAGGACTTGGGCCATCCTCCACTGCGCTCCCTGGCCATAGCAGAGAGCTGGCCTGGAGGAGGGGCAACCGGGACAGGATTGGTGCCCCGACCGGGACTAAAACCCGGTGTGCTGGTGCCGCAAGGCGGAGGATTAGCCTAGTGAGCCGCAGCGCCAGCCTCTACATGATATTTTTTAAAAATTAATTAATTTTCTATGACATTTCCAATTTAACACCAGATTTTTTTTCATTTACAATTATCTTTATATACAGAAGATCGAATCTGCATATACTTAGTAAAGATTTCATCAGTTTGCACCCACACAGAAACACAAAGTGTAAAAATACTATTTTAGTACTAGTTGTAGCATCACTGCACATTAGAAAACATATTAAGGACAGATCCCACATGAGATGTAAGTACACAGTGACTCCTGATGTTGACTTAACAATTTGACACTCTTGTTTATGGCGTCAGTAATCTCCCTAGGCTCTAGTCATGAGTTGCCAAGGCTATGGAAGCCTTTAGAGTTCACCGACTTTGATCTTATTCTGATAGGGTCTAGTCAAAGTGGAAGTTCTCTCCTCCCTTCAGAGAAAGGTACCTCCTTCTTTGATGGCCCCGTTCTTCCCACTGGGATCTCACTCGCAGAGATCTTACATTTAGGTCTTCATCTTTTTTTTCTTTTCCATGGTGTCTTGGCTTTCCATGCCTACAATACTCTCATGGGCTCTTCAGCCAGATCCGAATGCATTAAGGGCTGATTCTGAGGCCAGAGTGCTTTTTAGGACATCTGCCATTCTATGAGTCTGCTGTGTATCCCGCTTCTCATGTTGGATCGTTCTCTCCCTTTTTGATTCTATCAGTCAGTATTAGCAGACACTTGTCTTGTTTGTGTGATCCCTTTGACTCTTAGACCTATCAGAGTCATCAATTGTGAACTGAAATTGATCACTTGGACTAGTGAGATGGCATTGGTACATGACACCTTGATGGGATTGTATTGGAATCCCCTGGCATATTTCTAAATCCACCATTTGGGGCGAGTCCGATTGAGCATGTCCCAAATTGTACATCTCCTCCCTCTCTTTTTCCCACTCTTATATTTAACAGGGATCACTTTTCAGTTAAAATTTAAACACCTAAGAATAATTGTGTGTTAATTACAGAGTTCAACCATTAGTACTAGAACAACAACAACAACAACAACAACAAATACTAAAAAGGATAAAGTATTACATTGTACATCTAGAGTCAGGACAAGAGCTGATCAGGTCATTGTTGCTTATAGTGTCCATTTCACTTCAAAAGGTTTCCCCTTTGGTGCTCAGCTGTTGCCAATCAGGGAGAACATATGATATTTGTCTCTTTGGGACTGGCTTAATTCACTCAGCATGATGTTTTCCAGATTCTTCCATCTTGTTGCAAATGACTGGGTTTCATTGTTCCTTACTGCTGTATAGTATTCTATGGAGTACATGTCCCATAATTTCTTTATCCTGTCTACTGTTGATGGGCATTTGGGTTGGTTCCAGGTCTTAGCTATTGTGAATTGAGCTGCAATAAACATTAATGTGCAGATGGCTTTTTTATTAGCCAATTTAAGTTCCTTTGGGTAAATTCCAAGGAGTGGGATGGCTGGGTTGTATGGTAGGGTTATGTTCAGGTTTCTGAGGAATCTCCAGACTGACTTTCATATTGGCTTTACCAGTTTGCATTCCCACCAACAGTGGGTTAGTGTCCCTTTTCCCCACATCCTCTCCAGCATGTATTGTTGGTAGATTTCTAAATGTGAGCCATTCTCACAGGGGTGAGGTGAAACCTCATTGTGGTTTTGATTTGCATTTCTCTGATTGCTAGTGATCTTGAACATTTTTTCATGTGTCTGTTGGCTATTTGGATTTCCTCTTTTGAAAAATGTCTCTTGAGGTCCTTGGCCCATCTCTTAAGTGGGTTGTTTGTTCTGTTGTTGTGGATTTTCTTGATTTCTTTGTAAATTCTGGTTATCAACCCTTTATCTGTAGTATAGTTTGCAAATATTTTTTTCCCATTAGGTCAGTTGCCTCTTCACTTTCCTGACTGTTTCTTTTGCAGTACAGAAACTTCTCAATTTGATGCAATCCCAAATGTTAATTTTGGTTTTGACTGCCTGTGCTCCTGGGGTCTTTTCCAAGAAGTCTTTGCCTGTATCTATATCTTGCAGGGTTTCTCCAATGCTCTCTAATAATTTGATGGTTTCGGGTCATAGATTTAAGTCTTTAACCCATGTTGAGTGAATTTTTGTGTAAGGTGAAAGGTAGGGGTCTTGCTTCAAGCTTCTGCACGTGGAAATCCAATTTTCCCAGCACCATTTATTGAATAGACTGTCATTATTCCAGGGATTAGTTTTGGATCTTTAATCAAATAGAATTTGGCTGTAGATGTTTGGATTGATTTCTGGTGTTTCTATTCTGTTCCATTGGTCTATCCATCTGTTTCTGTACCAGTACCATGCTGTTTTGATAACAATTGCCCTGTAGTATGCCCTGAAATCTGGTATTGTGATGCCTCTGGCTTTGTTTTTGTTGTACAAGATTGCTTTGGCTATTCGAGATCTTCTTTGTCTCCATATGAATTTCAGCATCATTTTTTCAAGATCTGAGAAGAAGGTCTTTGGTATCTTGATTGGTATTGCATTGAATGTATAAATTGCTTTTGGGAGAATAGACATTTTGATGATGTTGATTCTTCCAATCCATGAGCATGGAAGATTTCTCCATTTTTTGGTATCCTATTTCTTTCTTTAAGGTTTTGTAGTTTTCATCGTAGAGATTTTTAACGTCCTTGGTTAAGTTTATTCCAAGGTATTGGATTGTTTTTGTAGCTATTGTGAATGGAATTGATCTTAGAAGTTCTTCCTCAGCCGTGGCATTGCCTGTGTATACAAAGGCTGTTGATTTTTGTGGATTGATTTTACTTCCTGCTACTTTGCCAAACTCTTCGATGAGTTCCAGTAGTCTCTTAGTAGAGCTCTTTGAGTCCCCTAAATAAAGAATCATATCATCTGCAAAGAGGGATAGTTTGAGTTCTTCCTTCCCAATTTGTATCCCTTTAATTTCTTTTTCTTGCCTAATAGCTCTGGCTAAAACTTCCAGAACTATATTGAATAGCAGTGGTGAGAGTGGGCATCCCTGTCTGCTACCAGATCTCAGCGAAAATGCTTCCAACTTTTCCCCATTCAATAGGATGTTGGCCGTGGCCTTTCATATATTGCTTTGATTGTATTGCGGAATGTTCCTTCCATACCCAGTTTGCTTAGAGTTTTCATCATGAAAGGGTGTTGTATTTTATCAAATGCTTTCTCTGCGTCTATTGAGAGAATCATATGGTTTTTCTTCTGCAGTCTGTTAATATAGTGTATTACGTTGATTGTTTTGTGAACGTTGAACCATCCCTGCATACCAGGGATAAATCCCACTTGGTCTGGGTGGATGATCTTTCTGATGTGTTGTTGCATTCTATTGGCCAGAATTTTATTGAGGATTTTTGCATCTATGTTCATCAGGGATATTGGTCTCTAATTCTCTTTCAGCGCTGCATCTTTTTATGGCTTAGGAATCAAGGTGATCCTGGCTTCATAGAAAGAATTTGGGAGGATTCCCTCTTTTTCGATTGTTTGAATAGTTTGAGAAGAATTGGAGTTAGTTCTTCTCTAAATGTCTGGTAGAATTCAGCAGTGAATCCATCTGGCCCTGGGCTTTTCTTTGTTGGGAGGGCCTTTATTACTGCTTCAATTTCTGTCTCAGTTATGGGTCTGTTTAGGTTTTCTATGTCTTCCTGGCTCAAGTTAGGTAGGTTGTATGTGTCCAAGAATCTGTCCATTTCTGATAGATTTCCCTGTTTGCTGGCATAGAAGTCCTTGTAGTAATTTCTGATGATTCTTTTTATTTCTGTGTTGTCTGTTGTTACGTTTCCATTTTCATCTCTGATCTTATTGATTTGGGTCTTTTCTCTTCTTTTTTTAGTGAGTTGGGCCAATGGGGTGTCAATTTTGTTTATTTTTTCAAAAAACCAGCTCATCGTTTGGCTGATTTTTTGTAATTTTTTTTTGGTTTCAATCCTGTTGATTTCTTCTTTGATTTTAATTATTTCTCTTCTCCTACTGGGTTTGGGTTTGGTTTGCTGCAGATTTTCTAGATCCTTGAGATGACTTGAAAGCTCATCTATTTGGTGCCTTTCCAATTTCTTGATGCAGGCACCTATTGATATAAACTTTCCTCTTAACACTGCTTTTGTTGTATCCCATTGGTTTTGGTATGTTGTGCTTTTATCCTCATTTACTTCCAGAAAATTTTTGATTTCTCTTTTAATTTCTTCTATGACTCATTGTTCATTCAGGAGTATGTTGTTCAATGTCCATGTGTTTGCACGTGCTCTAGGGATTCCCGAGTTGCTAATTTCCAATTTCATTCCTTTGTGGTCTGAAAGCTGCATGGTATGATTCTAATTGTTTTGAATTTGCTGAGACTTGCTTTATGGCCTAGTATGTGGTCAATCCTAGAGAAGGTTCCATGTACTGCTGAGAAGAATGTAAAGTCCTTAGATGTAGGATGAAATGTTCTGTAGATATCTGTTAGATCCATTTGGACTATAGTGTCATTTAAATCTACTATCTCCTTGTTGATCTTCTGTCCTGTTGATCTGTCTATCTCTGAGAGTGGAGTATTGAAGTCCCCCAGTACTATTGTATTGGTGTCTAAGTCTCCCTTTAAGTCCCTTAAGTCTTTTAAATAAGCTGGTGCCCTGTAATTAGGTGCATATACATTGATAATCATTATATCTTCCTGTTGAATGGATCCTTTTATCATTAAATAGTGCCCCTCTTTGTCTCTTCTAACAGTTTTTGTGGTAAAGTTTATGTTGTCCGATATTAAGATGGCTATGCCTGCTCTTTTTTCATTTCTGTTGGCATGGTATATATTTTTCCAGCCTTTCACTTCCAGTCTGTATGCATCATTGTTGGAAAGATGAGTTTCTTGTAAGCAGCAAAAAGATGGGTTTTGTTCCTTAACCCAATCAGCCAATCGGTGTCTTTTAACTGGACAGTTCAAGCCATTAACATTCAATGTGACTATTGAGAAGGAGTACCTTTCCCTGTCATTTGTTAACGATATTTCCTAATATATGGTTTGAGACTCCTGTGATCTTTTGGTGTGAGGTTTCCTTCCTTTATCTTCTTTCAAATTGGTGACCGTGTTTCTGTGTTTCTGTATGTAACACATCTTTAAGCATATTTTGCAGGGCTGGACGAGTGGCGACAAATTCTTTCAATTTCTTTTTGCTGTGAAAGGTCTTTATTTCACCTTCATTCACAAATGAGAGCTTTGCAGGATATAATATTCTGGGCTGGCAGTTTTTCTCTCTTAGTACCTGGGCTATATCTCGCCATTCCCTCCTAGCTTGTAGGGTTTCTGATGAGAAGTCAGCTGTGAGTCTAATTGGAGATCCTCTGAGAGTAATCTGGCGTTTCTCTCTTGAACATTTTAGGATCTTTTCTTTATGTTTCACTGTGGTGAGTTTGATTATGACGTGTCGTGGTGAGGATCTCTTTTGGTCATGTTTATTAGGGGTTCTATGAGCTTCCTTTACTAGGATGTCTCTGTCCTTCTCCAAACCTGGGAAATTTTCTGCTAGTATCTCACTAAAAAGGCCTTCTAATCCTTTCTCGCTCTCCATGCCTTCAGGAACTCCTAGAACCTGAATGTTGGGTTTTTTAATAGTACCCTGTAGATTCCTGACAGTATTTTTTAGATTTCTAATTTCTTCTTCTTTTCTTTGATTTGACTGTTTCCTTTCCTGTTCTCTGTCTTGTAAGTCCGATATTCTCTCTTCTGCTTCACCCATTCTGTTTTTAAGGCTCTCTAATGTGTTTGTCATTTGATCTATTGAGTTCTTCATTTCATTGTGGTTTTTTGTCACTATCACAGTTTCATGTTCTACTAGTTGTTTCATTTCATTTTGATTCCTCCTTAATATTTCATTTTCATGAGAGAGATTTTCCATCTTGTCCATTAAGGACTTCTGTAGTTCAAGAATTTGTTTTTGAGAACTTCTTAATGTTCTTATCAATTTTTTGGATCCTCTTCTCACATTTCCTCTCTCTCTTCATCTTCATAATCTTGGATTGGGGTGTCTTGTGCATTTGGGGGCATCATAGTGTCGTTCTTGCTTTTGTTACCTCGGTTTCTACGTTTGTTGTTTGGCATGTTGGAGATAATTTGTGGTTTTTTGTTTTTTTTGTTGTTTTTTTTTTTTTGGCTGTGATGTTTTTTTCTTGTTATACTATGCCTCTAAGTGGGCTGTCTGCTTTGATGGATCCTTAGAGGCTGTGATGGGTGTGGCCAGAAAGCTCTGCTTGATTCTTCGGGTTTAAGGCTGTGCAAAAAGTGACTCACCCAGATTGTTCTCTCCCTTGTTCCTTGCTGGATTGCTCTCTCTCTCTTTTTTTTTTTTTTTACTCAGTTGGGAAGTTATTTGGTACAGGTGAGTGGAATTGAGTGTAGTTGAAATCTGGCCTCTGTGAGTATTTGTTTGATCTACCCCTGGGACCACACAAAGAGTTTATGCAGCCCTCAATGTGTTCTCAAGTTTCAAGTTACTGAGTTTGTGAACTCCTTGCTGGCGCTTTAGATATGTAAAGTGGTTCCTGCTTTTTGTTTTGCTCGGTGAGTGAATAGAGGCCTCTGCTTTTCCCCCCCAATGTCTCGGGTTTCTGACGCCTTTGTCTTACCTCCTGCTCCGTTCCCGCGCTGCCGAGATTCTGAGGTCGGCTCCCGCGGTTGGGTTTCCACGTGGTGGGCTCCCTGTAGGTTCTCTGTGTCACATCCACTAGATCCGGAAGCGTTTCCTCTGCAGTTTTTTTTCTTGAATCTTTTCCTGAGGCTACAGTAATTCGACTTTTATGAAACTTTATTTTCCCAAACTATGGCGCACGTCCTCACTATCTGCCATCTTGGCTCCGCCCAGCCTTAACTTTAATGCTAATCCTAACCCTAATCCTAACACTTATCCTAAACCTAACCCTAACCCTAAACCTAGCCTAGCCCTAGACCTAACACTAACCATAGCCATAGCCATAGCCCTAGACCCAGTTCTAGGCCTAGCCTTAGCCCTAGCCCTAGCCCTAGACCCAACCCTAATATTAACCCTAGAGCTTTCCCTAACCCTAGCTCTAACCCTAGCCCTAGCCAAAAACCTAAATCTTTCCCTAGGCCTGGACCTAGCCCTATCCCTAATCCTAAACCTAACCCTAACTGTAAAGTAGCTATAGCCCTATTCCTAGCCCTTGCCCTAACCATAAACAAATTATAACCCTAGCCCTAACTCTAACCTATTCCTAACCCTAAACCTAACACTTACCATATCCCTAGCCCTTGCTGTAGCCCTAGCCTTAGCCTAGCCTAAACCTAAACCTAACCCTTTGCCTAACCATAACCTAGCCCTAACCTTAGACCTAGACTTCAGCCTAGCTGCAGACCTAACCTCAACCCGAACCCTAACCATAGCACTTATCCTAAACCTAACCCTATCCCTACCTGTAAACATAGATCTAGCCCTACCCCCAGCCCTAGCTCTTGCCCTATCCCTAACCCTAACCCTAACCCTAACACTTTCCATAGCCCTAGACCTAGCCCTATCCCTAAGCCTAAACCTAAAGCTAACCATTTCCCTAATGGTAACATAGCCCTTACCCTAGCCCTATACATTAGCCTTGCCATAGCCTTAACCTTAACACTTATCCTAAACATAATCATAACCCTAAACATAGAACTAGCCATAGCCATAGCCCTAACACTAACCATAGCCATAGCCCTAGCCCTAGTCCTAGCTCTAGCCCTAACTAACCATAGTGTTAACACTAATCTTAGCCCTAACACTAGCCCTATCCCTTAACCTAGCCCTAGCCCTAATCTTAGCCCTAGCCCTAGCCCTAAACCTTGACCTAGCACTAGCCCTAACCCTAGACGTAGCCCTAGCCGTAAACCTTGCCCTAACCCTGGTTCTAGCCCTAACGTAACCCTAACCCTAAACCTAACACTTTTCATAGCCCTAGCCCTAGCTGTAGCCCTAGTGCTAGTCCTAAGCCTAAATGTAAAGCTAACCATCTCCCTAATGGTAACCTAGCCCTTACCATAGCCCTAGACATAGGCCTTGCCATAGCCCTATCCCTAACACTTATCCTAAACATAACCCTAACCCCAAACATAGAACTAACCCTAGTTGTAGCACTAACACTAACCATAGCCATGGCCCTAGCCCTAGTCCTAGCCCTAGCCATAATTAAACATAGTATTAACCATAACCTTAGCCCTAACATTAGCCCTAGTCCTAATCCTAGCACTAGCTCTAGCCTTAAACACTGCCCAAGCCCTTTACCTAATCCTAGCCCTAACCATAGACTGAGCCCTAGCCCTAAACTTTGTACTAACCCTGGTCGTAGCCCTAGACATAACCCTAACCCTATCTCTAACCCTAAACCTAACACTTTCCATAGTACTAGCCCTAGCTGTAGACTTAGCGCTAGTCCTAAGACTAAACTTAAACCTAACAATCTCCCTAATGGTAACTTAGTCTTTAACCTAGCCCTAGACTTAGGGCTAGCGATAGACCTAACCAAAACCCTAACCCTCACATTTATCCTAAACTTAACTCTAACCCAGCCCTAGCTCTAGCCATAGGCCTAGGCCAAGCCCTAGATTTAGTTCAAGCCTTAGCACTACTATTGCCTTAACCAGATCCCTAGCTCTAAACCGAATGATAACCTTAACTCTAACTCTAAAACTAGCCCTAACACTAGCCCTAGCCCTAGCACTAGGGCTAAATGTAACCCTAAACCTAACTCTAACCCTAAACTTAGCCCTTACCCAGACCCTAGCATTAACCATAATCCTAGAACTAACCTTAAGCCTACACCTAGCTGTAAATTCAAACCTAAGCCTAACTCTAACTCTAACCCTAATCATAACCCTAACCCTAACCTTAGGTCTAATCCTATCCCCATCCTTAGACTTAAAATTAACATTAGCTCTGACCCTAGCCCTAACAACAATAACCCTAACCCTAGTCCTACACCAAGAACTAGCCCTAAACTTAACCATAACCATAGACCTAACCCTAACATTAACCCTAAACCTATACTTTCCATAGCCTGAACCCAAGCCCTAGCCCTAGAGCTAACCTTAACCTTATCCCTATCCCTTTCCCTATCCCTATCCCTATATCTCTATCCCTAACCCTAACTGTAACCTTAACCCTAATCCTAACTGTAGCCCTAGCCATAGCCCCAGCATTAAGGATAGACCTAACCCTAACCCTAATACTTGCCATATCACTATCCCTAGCCTTAGACCCAAACCTAGCACTAACAGCAACCCTATCTATAATTATAACCTAAGCCCTAGCTCTAGGCTTAACCCTAGCCATGGCCCTAAAACTGGCCTTGAACATAGCCCTAGCCCCAACTCTAAGCCTAAGCCTAATCCTAGCCCTAGATTTGACCCTAGCCCTAGCCCTTGCCCTAGCTCTAATCCTAACCCTAACAGTAACCCTAGTCCTACTTAATACAAAACCTAACCCTAATCCTAACCCTAAAACTAACCCTAGTCCTATACCTAGTCTTAGCCCTAGCCCTAACTTTAACACAAATGAAATCCTAACCCTGAAACTAGCCCTATCCCTAACCCTAGACCTAACATAGTTCTAGCCCTAATGCTAAACTTAAATCTAACAATAACCCTAACCCTAACCCTAACCTTAGCCTTAGCCCTAGCCCTAGCTCTAACTCTAGCCATAGTCCTAGCTCTAACATATGCCATAGTCCTAGCCCTAACAAATTTGAGCCCTAGCCTTAACTCTAACCAGAACACTAACCCAATCCCAACCAAAATCCAGCCCTAGCCCTAAACATAGATCTAGCCTTAGACCTAACCCTAACCCTAGCCTTAAAACTAGACCTGTACCAATTCATAGCCTAGATGATAGACCTAGACGTAGACCTAGCCCAAGCCCTAGCTGTAGCCAAGGCAATAGGCATAACTCAAGCCCTAGACCTAGCCTTAACCATAAACATAAACCTAGCCTAAACCACATAGCCTGAGCCCTAGACCTAAACATAACCCTAACCTTAGCCTTTTTGCCTAGCCCTAGTCCAAGTGCTAGACCCCACACTAAGCCTATCACTAATCCTGACCCTAACCCTAAACCTAATAATAGCACTAGCTAGAGCCCTAGCCCTAGCCCTAACTCTAGACATAAGCCTAACCCTAATCTTAACATTAAACCTAAACATGGCCCTAGCCATATCCCTAGCCCTAACCCTAGTACTAACAAAAACAATAGCACTAGCCCTAACCCTAACCATAACTGAATACTCATCATAACCCAGCCCTAGCCCTAGCCATAAACCTAGTCCTAACACTAACTGTAGCCCTAGACTTAACATTTTTATATACAGAAGATCAATTTAGTATATATTAAGATTTCATCAGTTTACACCCACACAGAACATAAAGTGTAAAATATTGCTTTAGTACTAGTTATAGCATTACTTCACATTGGAAAACACATTAAGGACAGAGATCCCACATGAGGAGTAAGTGTACAGTGACTCTTGTAGATGACTTCACAAATTGACACTCTTGTTTATGGCATCAGTAATCTCCCTAGGCTCTAGTCATGAGTTGCCAAGGCTATGGAAGCCTTTAGAGTTCGCCAACTCCGATCTTATTTAGACAAGGTCATAAACAAAGTGGAAGTTCTCTCCTCCCTTCAGAGAAAGGTACCTCCTTCGTTGATGGCCCGTTCTTACTCACAGAGATCTTTCATTTAGGTCCTCTTTTTTTGTCAGAGTGTCTTGGATTTCCATGCCTGAAATACTCTCATGGGCTCTTCAGCCAGATCTGAATTCCTCAAGGGCTGATTCTGAGGCCAGAGTGTTGTTTAGGACATCTGCCATTCTATGAGTCTGCTGTGTATCCCGCTTCTCATGTTGGATTGTTCTCTCCCTTTTTGATTCTATAAGTTAGTATTAGCAGACACTTGTCTTGTTTGTGTGATCCCTTTGACTCTAAGACCTATCAGTGTGATCAATTGTGAACTGAAATTGATCACTTAGACTCAGGAGATGGCATTGGTACATGCAACATAGATGGGATTGCATTGGAATCCCCTGGTGCATTTCTAACTCCACCATTTGGGGAAAGTCATCTTGAGCATGTCCCAAATTGTACATCTCCTCCCTCTCTTATTCCCACTCTTATATTTAACAGGGATCACTTTTCAGTTAAAATTTAAACACCTAAGAATAATTGTGTGTTAATTACAGAGTTTAAACAATAGTATGAAGTAGAACAAAAAAATACTAAAAGAGAAAAATATTAAATTGTACATCAACAGTCAGGACAAGGGCTGATCAAGTCACTGTTTCTAATAGTGTCCATTTCACTTCAACAGGTTTCCTTTTTGGTGCTCGGTTAGTTGTCAGGGAGAACATATATTTGTCCCTTTGGGACTGGCTTAATTTACTCAGCATGATGTTTTCCAGATTCCTCCATTTTGTTGCAAATGACCAGGTTTCATTGTTTCTTACTGCTGTATAGTATTCTATGGAGTCCATGTCCCATAATTTCTTTATCCAGTCTACTGTTGAGGGGCATTTGGGTTGGTTCCAGGTCTTAGCTATTGTAAACTGAGCTGCAATAAACATTAAGGTGCAGATGGCTTTTTTATTAGCCAATTTAATTTCCTTTGGGTAAATTCCAAGGAGTGGGATGGCTGGGTTGTATGGTAGGGTTATAATTCAGCTTTCTCAGGAATCTCCAGACTGACTTCCATAGTGGCTTAACCAGTTTGCATTCCCACCAACAGTGGGTTAGTGTCCCTTTTCCCCCACATCCACTCCAGCATCTATTGTTGGTAGATTTCTGAATGTGAGCCATTTTAACTGGGGTGAGGTAAAACCTCATTGTGGTTTTGATTTGTATTTCCCTGATTGCTAAAGATCCTGAACATTTTTTCATGTGTCTGTTGGCCATTTGGATTTCCTCTTTCTAAAAATGTCTCTTGAGGTCCCTGGCCCATCTCTTAAGTGGGTTGTTTGTTCTGTTGTTGTGAATTTTCTTATTTTCTTTGTAGATTCTGGTTATTAACCCTTTATCTGTAGTATAGTTTGCAAATTTTTTTCAATTCTGTCGTTTGCCTCTTCACTTACCTGACTGTCTCTTTTCAGTACAGAAATTTATCTATTTGATACAATCCCAAATTTTAATTTTGGGTTTCACTGCCTATGCTTCTGGGGACCTTTCCAGGAAGTCTTTGCCAGTACCTAGATCTTGCAGGCTTTCTCCAATGTTATCTAATAATTTGATGGTGTCAGATCATCAATTTAAGTCTTTAATCCATGTTGAGTGAATTTTTGTGTAAGGTGAAAGGCAGGGGTCTTGCTTCATGCTTCTGCATGTGGAACTCCAGTTTTCCCAGCACCATTTATTGAATAGATTGTCCTTTCTCCAGGAATTGATTTTAGATCCTTGATTAAATATAAGTTGGCTATAGATGATTGGATTGATTTGTGATGTTTCTTTTTTGTTCCATTGGTCTATCCTTCTGTTTCTGTACCAGTACCATGCTGTTTTGATTATAACTGCCGTGTAGTATGTCTCAAAACCTGGTAATGTGATAATTCTGGCTTTGTATTTGTTGTACAAGATTGCTTTAGGTAATTGAGGTCCAGTGCCTCCATATGAATTTCAGAATCATTTTTTTCCAGATCTGAGAAGACTGTCTTTTGTATTTTGATTGGTATTGGATTGAATCTATAAATTGCTTTTGGGAGAATGGACATTTTGATGATATTGATTCTTCCAATCCATGAGCATGGAAGATTTTTCCATTTTTTGGTATTTTCTTCTGTTTCTTTTTTTTAACAGGCAGAGTGGACAGTGAGAGAGAGAGACAGAAAGAAAGGTCTTCCTTTGTAGTTGGTTCACCCTCCAATGCCCACCGTGGCCAGTGCGCCATGCTGATCCTAAGGCAGGAGCCAGGTGCTTCCTCCTGGTCTCCCATGGGGTGCAGGGCCCAAGCACTTGGGCCATCCTCCACTGTGCTCCTGGGCCATAGCAGAGAGCTGGCCTGGAAGAGAGGAACAAGGACAGAATCCGGTGCCCCAACTGGGACTAGAACTCAGTGTGCTGGTGCCACTAGGCAGAGGATTAGCCTATTGAGCCACGGCGCTGGCTCTTCTGTTTCTTTCTTTAAGGTTTTGTAATTCTCATTGTAGAGATCTTTAACGTCCTTGGTTAAGTTTATTCCAAGGTATTTGATTGTTTTTGTACCTATTGTGAATGGGATTGATCTTAGAAGTTCATTCTCGGCCATGGCATGCCTGTGTATACAAAGGCGGTTGATTTTTGTGCATTGATTTTATATCCTGCTACTTTGGCAAAGACTATTATGAGTTCCAAAGTTTCTTAGTAGAGTTCTTTGGATCCCCTAAATAAAGAATCATATCATCTGCAAAGGGAGATAGCTTGACTTCTTCCTTTCCAATTTTAATTTCTTTTTCTTGCCTAATAGCTCTGGCTAAAACTTTCAGAATTATATTTAATAGCAGTGGTGAGAGTGGACATCCCTGTCTGGTACTAGATCTCAGTGAAAATGTTTCCAAATTTTCCCCATTCAATAGAATGCTGGCCATGGGTTTTTCATAAATCACTTTGTTCGTATTGAGGAATGTTCCTTTTATACCCAGTTTGCTTAGGGTTTTCTTTTTTTATTAAACTTTTATTTAATGAATATAAATTTCCAAAGTACAGCTTATGGAATACAATGGCTTCCCTCCTCCCATAAATTCCCTCCCACCCACAACCCTCCCCTTTCCCGCTTCCTCTCCCCTTCCAATCACATCAAGACTCATTTTCAATTCTCTTTATATACAGAAGATCAGTTCAGTATATATTAATTAAAGATTTCAACAGTTTGCCCCCACATAGCAACACAAAGTGAAAAACTACTGTTGGAATACTAGTTATAGCATTAAATAACAGTGTACAGCACATTAAAGACAGATCCTACATGATATTTTTTAAAAATTAATTAATTTTCTATGACATTTCCAATTTAACACCAGGGTATTTTTTTTTCATTTCCAATTATCTTTATATACAGAAGATTGATTCAGTATATAATTAGTAAAGATTTCATCAGTTTGCACCCACGCAGAAACACAAAGTGTAAAAATACTGTTTCAGTACTAGTTATAGCATCACTGCACATTAGACAACACATTAAGGACAAATCCCACATGAGATGTAAGTACACAGTGACTCCTGTTGCTGACTTAACAATTTGACACTCTTGTTTATGGCGTCAGTAATCTCCCTAGGCTCTAGTCATGAGTTGCCAGGGCTATGGAAGCCTTTAGAGTTCACTGACTTTGATCTTATTCTGATAGGGTCTAGTCAAAGTGGAAGTTTTCTCCTCCCTTCGGAGCAGAGTACCTCCATCTTTGATGGCCCGGTTCTTTCCACTGGGATCAAACTCACAGAGATCTTACATTTAGGTCTAATTCTTTTTTTTCTTTTCCATGGTGTCTTGGCTTTCCATGCCTACAATACTCTGATGGGCTCTTCAGCCAGATCCGCATGCCTTAAGGGCTGATTCTGAGGCCAGAGTGCTCTTTAGGATATCTGCCATTCTATGAGTCTGCTGTGTATCCCGCTTCTCATGTTGGATCGTTCTCTCCCTTTTTGATTCTTCAGTTAGTATTAGCAGACACTTGTCTTCTTTGTGTGATCCCTTTGCCTCTTAGACCTATCAGAGTCATCAATTGTGAACTGAAATTGATCACTTGGACTAGTGAGATGGCATTGGTACATGACACCTTGATGGGATTGTATTGGAATCCCCTGGCACATTTCTAAATCCACCATTTGGGGCGAGTCCGATTGAGCATGTCCCAAATTGTACATCTCCTCCCTCTCTTTTTCCCACTCTTATATTTAACAGGGATCACTTTTCAGTTAAAATTTAAACGCCTAAGAATAATTGTGTGTTAATTACAGAGTTCAACCACTAGTACTAGAACAACAACAACAAATACTAAAAAGGATAAAGTATTACATTGTACATCTAGAGTCAGGACAAGAGCTGATCAGGTCATTGTTGCTTATAGTGTCCATTTCACTTCAACAGGTTTCCCCTTTGGTGCTCAGTTGTCACCGATCAGGGAGAACAAATGATATTTGTCTCTTTGGGACTGGCTTAATTCACTCAGCATGATGTTTTCCAGATTCCTCCATCTTGTTGCAAATTACCGAGTTTCATTGTTTCTTACTGCTGTATAGTGTTCTATGGAGTCCATGTCCCATAATTTCTTTATCCAGTCTACTGTTGATGAGCATTTGGGTTGGTTCCAGGTCTTAGCTATTGTGAATTGAGCTGCAATAAACATTAATGTGGTTAGATCGAAGATGGTGGAATAGGAAGGGAGCACATTGATAGTTCAGCAAGACACACAGGTTAATAAAAGTGGAGATACTGCAGGGTCAAGGAAGAGTAGGGGAAGAAACAGCAGCAGAAACTCTTCCGGAATTAGTGATTTACAGTGGAACTGCGTGGAGAGCATGGAAGCCCAAGTTCGGGACACCAGCGGCAGACTCAACGCACCAGCGCTGGAACACGAGGTGAGCCGAACCTCAATAGCCTGAGACACCAGCGGGCAAGCAGAAAGAGGAGGCTAGAGGGAACGAGGCTTGAAACTCCGTGGGGAAAAGTTCACCAGGCTAACTAGAAGAGAGAGGGAAAAAAAAAAATTGACCGATACGGATGGACACGAGTTTCTCTCTATCCACTCACCTCTCAAAGGCAAGCAAGACAGAGCAGGCGCCATTTTGGACATACGTCATAAGCAGGGCGACCTCAGGTCTGCACCGGCCCTGAGCCTAGCAGAAAAACCTGACTCTGGGGGGAGGGGTGAAATAACAGGAGATTAGGATCTAACTTGGCAACCCAGTGGGAGACTGCAGGAGAATTGGAGCCCACACCGAGGGCAGCAGAGATTCCCTGTGTGGTCCTTGGGAAAGAGCTTCTGATCTCTGGCTCCTGTGGGTATATCATTTTCCTGCTAACTACCTCCAATTATGTTCAGCTGTGCGGAATTACTTCTCTTTTGAATAAAAAAAAAAAGAAAGAGATTTACCACGCCTAACCTGGGAGTGTCATCTTTGGCACACCCTCAACCCTGAGGAACCAAACACAGCATTCAGGCCACACTTATCTCAAACCTCTAAGGCTCCACCGAAAGCAGACAGTCCACTTAATATAGAGCCATAGTGTAACAAGAAAAAACACCACAGTGAAGAAACCAAATATCTCCAACATGCCATACAACAAATGCAAAAACCGAAGTAACAAGAACAAGGAAGACACTATGACGCCCCCAAATGAAAAAGACAGCCCAATTCAAGATTATGAAGATGATGAGATAGAAGAAATGAAAGAAGCAGATCTCAAAAAATTGATAAGAACATTAAGAAGTTCTCAAAAACAAATTCTTGAACTACAGAAATCCTTAATGGACAAGATAGAAAATCTCTCTCGTGAAAATGAAATATTAAGGGGGAATCAAAATGAAATGAAACAACTAGTAGAACATGAAACTGTGATAGTGACAAAAAACCACAATGAAAAGAAGAACTCAATAGATCAAATGACAAACACATTAGAGAGCCTTAAAAACAGAATGGGCGAAGCAGAAGAGAGAATATCAGACTTAGAAGACAGAGAACAGGAAAGGAAACAGGCAAACCAAAGAAAAGAAGAAGAAATTAGAAATCTAAAAAATATTGTTGGGAATCTACAGGATACTATTAAAAAACACAACATTCAGGTTCTAGGAGTTCCTGAAGGCATGGTGAGGAAGAAAGGATTAGAAGGCATTTTCAGTGAGATACTAGCAGAAAATTTCCCAGGTTTGGAGAAGGACAGAGGCATCTTAGTACAGGAAGCTTATAGAACCCCTAATAAATATGACCAAAAGAGATCCTCACCACGACACATTGTAATCAAACTCACCACAGTGAAACATAAAGAAAAGATCCTAAAATGTGCAAGAGAGAAACGTCAGATTACTCTCAGAGGATCTCCAATTAGACTCACAGCTGACTTCTCATCAGAAACCCTACAAGCTAGGATGGAATGGCGAGATATAGCCCAGGTACTAAGAGAGAAAAACTGCCAGCCCAGAATATTATATCCTGCAAAGCTCTCATTTGTGAATGAAGGTGAAATGAAGACTTTTCATAGCAAACAGAAACTGAAAGAATTTGTTGCCACTCATTCTGCCATGCAAAAGATGCTTAAAGATGTGTTACACACAGAAACAAAGAAACATGGTCACCAATATGCAAGAAGGTAAAGGAAGGAAACCTCACAGCAAAAGATCACAGGAAGCTCAATTTCTCTTTGACATAGAATTAAACTCTGATGCTCTGTTAAAGCAATGTGTTAAAGTAATCTAAAAACAAAAAGCAATTCAAATCAATTGGCAATCTACAAAAAGAGTTAAAGATTTTAAAAGCTATTATTAAAATTGGTATATTGGTCTATTATGCTATGTTATATGTGCGTACATATTGTATGTCCACATAGGAAATTTTATTAAGAGTTTTATTTTAAATGGCTTATAGATAAGATTGTCCATAAATTTAAGCTGCTAAAATCAATCAAAGATACATTTTAATTTGTGTGACCTGAATCTGTGTATCATATGTTTTAAACTTGTTGGTAGAAAGAAACTAAAAACATTTTATATGGTTGTGCTTAAGTTTACTGGTTAAACAAACTACACCATGTTAGATATTTAAGAGGTGTTTTCAAATACATGATTCTTAAAATTTATAGAAGGCATTGGACTTTATGGTAAATGTTTTCTTAAGTTGTTATCTAATGGTTGAAACTGTTTGCTAAGTATTCATGTGATATTGCTATTGTCAGCAAGCGATCTAGGACTTGCTCCCTCATTTCTCTATTCTAAGCCCAACTTGTTCTTTCATTTCTCTATTCTCTTCAAGGTAGGAAACTAATTCTATTATGAAGGAATCTGTAGGACACACAATTTAATCTTTAGACCTTATAAAAGAGATGGCTAACATTTTTCTGTAATAGCATAGCCAAAATAAGAACTTAAATTATAATCTCATAGCTAGATTTACTTCGCCATCAGTAGAAAAAAACCTCCCTTTCAGACCAAAGGGAAAGAAGGTTTTAAAGTGAGAATATAATTTTCCTCATGGGCATTGTCTACCTTAGAAAAACTACTACAGAACATGCCTGTGACTATAGACTTGTAGTTCAGGCCACCGAAGATTAGAGATGGGACTTGCGCACTCCCTTGACTTGCATCCTCTGGTCTGCTTTAACACAAACCAGGAGGAAAAGAAAGCTTGGCATCAGAAGCAATGGGTGGCAGGCCTATTAATGGCTGATCTGTACAGTGATCTGCCCTGAAGGAGACCCAACAGGCCAGTCCACTGCAGTGGCTTTCAATGTGGTAAGCCTGGGCTTCAGCAGAAGTCAGCTTGTGAAGAGCCATGGCAGCTCTGCCAAGAGTTGGATCACTGGAAATGGACCTGCCCTGGAGTCGAAGGATGCCCAGGTCAGAGCCACAGATCTTATTGGCTCTAAGCTGAAAAGCCCTTCACTCAGCCCAACTTCCAAAGTGACCACTGCAGCTGAGGGGATGGTCAAGTAGGGTCAGCAACATTGCAGGCAGAACTGTAAATTTCTTGTTAGAGATGCCACATGCCTTTACCTGGCCGGCTCTCCTCCCAGACCAGCCAAGTAATGAAAGTCAACAGAGTGCCTTCCCCTAGGAGGTTCACACCTCCCTTAGGATATACCCCATGTGAAGAGATAGATAGGTCTGGGCCTCTTAACTTACAAGGCCTAAAGCCCACCAGATTATTATCAAGTCCCTTCTATCAGGTTCCATTTGCCTCTCAATCAGAAAACTTAATTGTAGCTTAGACAGCACCTTTCTTAGCTCCTCTAATAATGACTCTGTCCTTTGTTCTAGACCATGTCTAGCACACTTGGGCCTCATTCCTTTGTAATCATAACCTCTACCACCAATGGCTCTACTCCCAACCTGTGTGTACTGATGGTCCTCTTCCCTACTTAATGCTGTATAATTGTTCAAACATGGTAAATGCCACTCTTAGGATCCTTGGTTACTATCCTCACTCTGTCTTTTATGACCTTGTCTAAATATGATCAGAGTCGGCAAACTTGGAAGGCTTCCATAGCCTTGGCAACTCATGACGACAGCCTAGGGTGGTTACTGGCGCCATAAACTAGAGTGTCAATTTGTTGGGTCAACAACAGGAGCCGCTGTGCACTTGCTCCTCATGTGGGATCTCTGTCCTTAATGTGCTGTACATTTTGATTTAATGCTATAACTAGTACTCAAACAGTATGTTTCACTTTGTGTTTCTAAGTGGGTGCAAACTGTTGAAATCTTTATACTAAATTGATCTTCTGTATATAAAGAGAATTGAAAATGAATCTTGATACAAATGGAAGGGGAGAGGGGAGGGTTGTGGGTGGGAGGGAAGTCATGGGAGGGGGAAGCCATTGTAATCCATAAGCTGTACACTGGAAATTTATATTGATTAAATAAAAATTAAAAAAATTAAAAATAAAAAAGTGGTTAGAAAAAAATAAATAAACATTAATGTGCAGATGGCTTTTTTATTAGCCAATTTAAGTTCCTTTGGGTAAATTCCAAGGAGTGGGATGGCTGGGTTGTATGGTAGGGTTATGTTCAGGTTTCTGAGGAATCTCCAGACTGTCTTTCATATTGGCTTTACCAGTTTGCATTCCCACCAACAGTGGGTTAGTGTCCCTTTTCCCCACATCCTCTTCAGCATCTATTGTTGGTAGATTTCTGAATGTGAGCCATTCTCACAGGGGTGAGGTGAAACCTCATTGTGGTTTTGATTTGCATTTCTCTGATTGCTAGTGATCTTGAACATTTTTTCATGTGTCTGTTGGCCATTTGGATTTCTTCTTTTGAAAAATGTCTCTTGAGGTCCTTGGCCCATCTCTTAAGTGGGTTGTTTGTTTTGTTGTTGTGGATTTTCTTGATTTCTTTGTAGATTCTGGTTATCAACCCTTTATCTGTAGTATAGTTTGCAAATATTTTTTTTCCCATTAGGTCAGTTGCCTCTTCACTTTCCTGACTGTTTCTTTTGCAGTACAGAAACTTCTCAATTTGACGCAATCCCAAATGTTAATTTTGGTTTTGACTGCCTGTGCTCCTGGGGTCTTTTCCAAGAAGTCTTTGCCTGTATCTATATCTTGCAGGGTTTCTCCAATGCTCTCTAATAATTTGATGGTTTCGGGTCGTAGATTTAAGTCTTTAATCCATGTTGAGTGAATTTTTGTGTAAGGTGAAAGGTAGGGGTCTTGCTTCAAGCTTCTGCACGTGGAAATCCAGTTTTCCCAGCACCATTTATTGAATAGGCTGTCCTTATTCCAGGGATTAGTTTTGGATCTTTGATCAAATAGAATTTGGCTGTAGATGTTTGGATTGATTTCTGGTGTTTCTATTCTGTTCCATTGGTCTATCCATCTGTTTCTGTACCAGTACCATGCTGTTTTGATTATAACTGCCCTGTAGTATGTCCTGAAATCTGGTATTGTGATGCCTCCGGCTTTGTTTTTGTTGTACAAGATTGCTTTGGCTATTCGAGATCTTCTTTGTCTCCATATGAATTTCAGCATCATTTTTTCCAGATCTGAGAAGAAGGTCTTTGGTATCTTGATTGGTATTGCATTGAATGTATAAATTGCTTTTGGGAGAATAGACATTTTGATGATGTTGATTCTTCCAATCCATGAGCATGGAAGATTTCTCCATTTTTTGGTATCCTCTTCTATTTCTTTCTCTAAGGTTTTGTAGTTTTCATCGTAGAGATCTTTAACGTCCTTGGTTAAGTTTATTCCAAGGTATTTGATTGTTTTTGTAGCTATTGTGAATGGGATTGATCTTAGAAGTTCTTCCTCAGCCGTGGCATTGCCTGTGTATACAAAGGCTGTTGATTTTTGTGCATTGATTTTATATCCTGCTAATTTGGCAAAGACTCTTATGAGTTCCAAAGTCTCTTAGTTGAGTTCTTTGGATCCCCTAAATAAAGAATCATATCATCTGCAAAGGGAGATAGCTTGACTTCTTCCTTCCAAATTTGTATCCTTTTAATTTCTTTTTCTTGCCTAATAGCTCTGTCTAAAACTTCCAGAACTATATTGAATAGCAGTGGTGAGAGTGGACATCCCTGTCTGGTACCAGATCTCAGCGGAAATGCTTCCAACTGTTCCCCATTCAATAGGATGTTGGCCGTGGGCTTTTCATATATTGCTTTGATTGTATTGAGGAATGTTCCTTCCATACCCAGTTTGCTTAGAGTTTTCATCATGAAAGGGTGTTGTATTTTATCAAATGCTTTCTGTGCATCTATTGAGATAATAATATGGTTTTTCTTCTGCAGTCTGTTAATGTGGTGTATTACGTTGATTGTTTTGTGAATGTTGAACCATCCCTGCATACCAGGGATCAATCCTACTTGGTCTGGGTGGATGATCTTTCTGATGTGTTGTTGCATTCTATTGGACAGAATTTTATTGAGTATTTTTGCATCTATGTTCATCAGGGATATTGGTCTCTAATTCTCTTTCAGCGCTGCATCTATTTATGGCTTAGGAATTAAGGTGATACTGGCTTCATAGAAAGAATTTGGGAGGATTCCCTCTTTTTCGATTGTTTTGAATAGTTTGAGAAGAATTGCAGTTAGTTCTTCTCTCAATATCTGGTAGAACTCTGCGGTGAATCCATCTGGTCCTGGGCTTTTCTTTGTTGGGAGGGCCTTTATTACTGTTTCAATTTCTGTGTCAGTTATGGGTCTGTTTAGGTTTTCTATGTCTTCCTGGCTCAAGTTAGGTAGGTTGTATGTGTCCAAGAATCTGTCCATTTCTGATAGATTTCCCTGTTTGCTGGCATACAAGTCCTTGTAGTAATTTCTGATGATTCTTTTTATTTCTGTGGTGTCTGTTGTTACGTTTCCATTTTCATCTCTGATCTTATTGATTTGGGTCTTTTCTTTTTAGTGAGTTGGGCCAATGCGGTGTCAATTTTGTTTATTTTTTCAAAAAACCAGCTCCTCGTTTGGCTGATTTTTTCTAATTTTTTTTTTTGGATTCAGTCCTGTTGATTTCTTCTTTGATTTTAATTATTTCTCTTCTCCTACTGGGTTTGGGTTTGGTTTGCTGCAGATTTTCTAGATCCTTGAGATGACTTGAAAGCTCATCTATTTGGTGCCTTTCCAATTTCTTGATGCAGGCACCTATTGATATAAACTTTCCTCTTAACACTGCTTTTGTTGTATCCCATAGGTTTTGGTATGTTGTGCTGTTATCCTCATTTACTTCCAGAAAATTTTTGATTTCTCTTTTAATTTCTTCTATGACCCTTTGTTCATTCAGGAGCATGTTGTTCAATCTCCATGTGTTTGCACATGCTCTAGGGATTCCCGAGTTGCTAATTTCCAATTTCATTCCTTTGTGGCCTGAGAAGCTGCATGGTATGATTCTAATTCTTTTGAATTTGCTGAGACTTGCTTTATGGCCTAGTACGTGGTCAGTCCTAGAGAAGGTTCCATGTACTGCTGAGAAGAATGTAAATTCTTTATGTGTAGAATGAAAAGTTCTGTAGATATCTGTTAGATCCATTTGGGCTTTAGTGTCATTTAAATCTGCTGTCTCCTTGTTGATCTTCTGTCCTGTTGATCTGTCTATCTCTGAGAGTGGAGTATTGAAGTCCCCCAGTACTATTGTATTGGGGTCTAAGTCTCCCTTTAAGTCCCTTAACAAGTCTTTTAAATAAGCTGGTGCCCTGTAATTAGGTGCATATACATTGATAATCATTATATCTTCCTGTTGAATGGATCCCTTAATCGTTATATTGTGCCCCTCTTTGTCTCTCCTAACAGTTTTTGTGGTAAAGTTTATGTTGTCCGATATTAAGATGGCTACACCCGCTCTTTTTTCATTTCTGTTGGCATAGTATATATTTTTCCAACCTTTCACTTCCAGTCTGTATGCATCATTGTTGGAAAGATGAGTTTCTTGTAAGCAGCAAAAAGATGGGTTTTGTTCCTTAACCCAGTCAGCCAATCGGTGTCTTTTAACTGGACAGTTCAAGCCATTAACATTCAATGTGACTATTGAGAAGGAGTAACTTTGCCCTGTCATTTGCTAACGATATTTCCTAATATATGGTTTGAGATTCCTGTGATCTTTTGCTTTGAGGTTTCCTTCCTTTACCTTCTTTCATATTGGTGACCGTGTTTCTGTGTTTCTTTCAGCATCTTTTGCAGGGCTGGACCAGTGGTGACGAATTCTTTCAATTTCTGTTTGCTGTGAAAGGTCTTTATTTCACCTTCATTCACAAATGAGAGCTTTGCAGGATATAATATTCTGGGCTGGCAGTTTTTCTCTCTTAGTACCTGGGCTATATCTCGCCATTCCCTCCTAGCTTGTAGGGTTTCTGATGAGAAGTCAGCTGTGAGTCTAATTGGAGATCCTCTGAGAGTAATCTGGCGTTTCTCTCTTGAACATTTTAGGATCTTTTCTTTATGTTTCACTGTGGTGAGTTTGATTATGACGTGTCGTGGTGAGGATCTCTTTTGGTCATGTTTATTAGGGGTTCTATGAGCTTCCTTTACTAGGATGTCTCTGTCCTTCTCCAAACCTGGGAAATTTTCTGCTAGTATCTCACTAAAAAGGCCTTCTAATCCTTTCTCGCTCTCCATGCCTTCAGGAACTCCTAGAACCTGAATGTTGGATTTTTTAATAGTACCCTGTAGATTCCTGACAGTATTTTTTAGATTTCTAATTTCTTCTTCTTTTCTTTGATTTGACTGTTTCCTTTCCTGTTCTCTGTCTTGTAAGTCCGATATTCTCTCTTCTGCTTCACCCATTCTGTTTTTAAGGCTCTCTAATGTGTTTGTCATTTGATCTATTGAGTTCTTCATTTCATTGTGGTTTTTTGTCACTATCACAGTTTCATGTTCTACTAGTTGTTTCATTTCATTTTGATTCCTCCTTAATATTTCATTTTCACGCAACAGATTTTCTATTTTGTGCATTAAGGATTTCTGTAGTTCAAGAATTTGTTTTTGAGAACTTCTTAATGTTCTTATCAATTTTTTGAGATCTGCTTCTCACATTTCCTCTCTCTCTTCATCTTCATAATCTTGGATTGGGGTGTCTTGTGCATTTGGGTCATGATAGTGTCGTTCTTGCTTTTGTTACCTCGGTTTCTACGTTTGTTGTTTGGCATGTTGGAGATAATTTATGGTTTTTTTGCTGTTGTGTTTTTTTCTCATTATACTATGCCTCTAAGTGGGCTGTCTGCTTTGATGGATCTTTAGAGGCTGTGATGGGTGTGACCAGAGAGCTCTGTTTGATTCTTCAGGTTTAAGGGTGTGCAAAAAGTGACTCACCCAGATTGTTCTCTCCCTTGCTCCTTGCTGGATCTCTCTCTCTCTCTCTTTTTTTTTTGACTCAGTTGGGAAGTAATTCTGCACAGCTGAGTGGAATTGAGGGTAGTTGAAATCATGCTTAGGGTTTTCATCATGAAATGGTGTTGTATTTTATCAAATGCTTTCTCTGCATCTATTTCAATAATCATATGGTTTTTCTTCTGCAGTCTGTTAATGTGGTGTATCACATTGATTTATTTGCACACATTGAACCATCTCTGCATACTAGGGATAAATCCCACTTGGTCTGGGTGGATGATCTTTCTGATGTGTTGTTGCATTCTATTGGCCAGAATTTTATTGAGTATTTTTGCATCTACGTTCATCAGGGTTATTGGTCTGTAATTTTCTTTCAATGCTGCATCTTTTTCCAGCTTAGGAATTAAGGCGATGCTGGCTTCATAAAAAGAATTTGGGAGGATCCCTACTTTTTCAATTGTTGTGAATAGTTTGAAAAGAATTGGAGTTAGTTCTTCTCTAAATGTCTGGTAGAACTCAGCAGTGAATCCATCTGGTCCTGAGCTTTTCTTTGTTTGGAGGGCCTTTATCAGTCTTCAATTTCTGACTTGGTTATGGGTCTGTTTAGGTTTTCTATGTCTTCCTGGTTCAATTTAGCATGTGTCCAGGAATCTATCCATTTCTGATAGATTTCTCTGTTTGCTGATTTCTGTTTGCTGTTTCTTCATTTCATTTTGATTTCTCTTCACTATCACACTTTCCTGTTCAACTAGTTTCTGCATTTCATTTTGATTCCTCCTTAAGATTTCATTTTCATGAGAGAGATTTTCTATACTGCTCAGTAAGGATTTCTGTAGCTCAAGCATTTGTTTTGATTACTTCTAAATGTTCTTATCATAAATTTTTTGAAATCTGTATCTTGCATTTCTTCTACCTCATCATCTTCATTATCTTAGCTTGGGGTGTCTTGTTCATTTGGGGGCATCATAATGTCTTCCTTGTTCTTGTTTCCTTAGTTTCTGTGTTTGTTGCTTGGCATTGTGGAGCTATTCTTTGGTTTCTTCTTGTTTTTTTTTTCCGCACTGTGGTGATTTTTCTCATTATACTATGACTCTAGATTAAGTGTTCTGTCTGCTTTTGATGGATCCTTAGAGTCTTGTGATGAGTGTGGCCAGAGAGCTCTGGTTCTTCAGGGTCAAGCGTGTGCCAAAGTGACACAACAGGTTAGGCATGGCAAATCTCTCTCTCTCTCTCTCTCTCTCTCTCTCTCTCTCTCTCTCTCTCTCTGATTCAGAAGGGAAGTAATTCCTCACAGCTGAGCATAATTGAAGGTAGTCAGCTTCTGATCTCTGGCTCCTGTGGGTATAACATTCATCTGCTCTTTCCCAATGACCACACAAAGAATCTGTACTGCCCTCATCTTGGCTCAAATTCTCCTGCAGTCTCCCACTATGTTGCTAAGGTTACCAAATTGTAGCATCTCTGGAGAGTACTCACGTGAACTCCTTGATTTCTCTCACCCACTGTCTCTTTTTTCAGTCTCATTTCATTAGCTCCACACATTCATTAGGTTGTAATCTCCTGTTATTTCACCCCCCCCCCAGAGTCAGGTTTTTCTGCTTTGCTGAGGGCAGGTGCAGCCCTGGTATCATGCAGATTTTATAATGTCAATAATGGCGCCTGCTCTTTGTCTTGCTTGCCTTTGAGAGGTAAGCAGAGAGACTCCTGTCCGTACTGGTCCACTTTTTTTTCTAGTTAGCCTGGTGAACTTTCCCCAGCAGGGTTTCAAGCCTTGTTCCCTCTATGCTCCTTCTGCTGTTTCCCTGCCAATGTCTCAGGTTACTGAGGGTTTGCCTCATATCTCCTTCCAGCACAGATGTGTAGACTTAGACTCTGCTGCTGGGCTCCTGAGCCGTGGGCATCCTTGCTCTCCCTGTAGGTCCTCTGTGTCACATCCACTAGATCCTGAAGAGTTTCCTCTACAATTTTTTTTCCAAACCTTTCCCTGAAACTACAGTAACTCCACTTTCATTGAACTATCTTTTCCCTAACAGTGTGTGTCCTCACTATTCTGACATCTGACTTAACCTTATTCCTAACCCAATTCTATCCTCCAACCCAGCCCTATTCCTAGACATAAACTGAGTCATAGACCTAACCCTAAACCTAGCCCTAACCCTAAGCCTAACCCTAACCGTAATCATAAACCTAGCCCTAGATATTAACTTAGCCCTAACCCTAGTCATAGACCTAATACTAACCCAAACCCTAAACCTAACCTTAAGTCTAGCCCTAGTACTAGACCAAGCCCTAGCCCTAACCCTAAAACTATCACTAATGCTAACCCTAACCCTAACCCTAACCCTAACCCAAACCCTAACCCAAACACTATCCCAAATCATAGCCTTGCCCTAGCAAGTCCTAACCTTAGTCCTAACATTAACCATAGCCTTAGCCCTAATCCTAACACATTCATAACCCTATACGAAGTCCTAGCCATAGCCATCAACCTAGCACTATCTCTAGCCCTAACATTAACACTAACTCTAATCCTAATCCTAATCATAATCATAATCTTAATCCCAAACTTAGCCCTAGACTTAACCCTAACCCTAACCATAACCCTAGCTTAGCCCTAGCACTAGAACTAAACCTAACCTAACCAATAAACTAGATCTAGCCCTAGATCTAGAAACAGCCCTAGGCCTAACCCTACACCTAACTCTAACCCTAACCCTAACCCTAACCCTAATCCTAAACCTAACCCTACCCTAGACATAGCCCTAGCCCAAGCCTTAGACCTAGACCTAACCCTAGCCCTAGCCCTAGCCCAAACCTTAGCCTTAGCCCTTATAAAGCCCTAACCCTAACCCTAACCCTAACCCTAACCCTAGGACACTCCCATATCTATTTCTAACCCTAGCCATAAACCAAACACTAACACTCATCCTACTATGAACCTAAGTCAAGCCCTACCATAGCCCTAACCTTAGGCATAGCCATAACCCTAGCCCTGAACAAAGCCCTAGCCCTAACCTTAACCATAAGCCTAACCCTTGCTGTAGACTTAGTACTAACCCTAGCCTTAGCCCTAGACCTAGCCCTAATCCTAACCCTAACAGCAACCCTACCCATAGACCTAATTTAAAACCTAACCCTAAACCTAACCCTAGTGCAAGCCATAGCCCTAACCATAATCTTAACCACAACACAAACCCTAGACCTTAAACTAATTGGAAACTTAACTCTAACACTAACCATACACCTAACCCTAACCCTAGTGTTAGGCCTAGCCCTAAACCTAGACCTAGGCTTAGCCCTAGCCTTAGCCAATCCCTAACCCTAAACCTAACCCTAACCCAAACCCTAACTGTAGCTGTAGCTCTAGCCCTAGGCCATTCCTAACCCTAACACTAAAGCTAATCCTAGCCCTAGATCAATTTCTAGATGTAGACCTAACCTTAACTCTAACCTTAGAACTATCCCTTACCATAGCCCTAACCCCTTAGGGTTAGGCCTAACCCATCACTAATTGTAATCCTAATCCTTACCCTAGCCCCAGCACTAACCCTAACCATAACCTTACCCCAATCCTAACTCTAACATTAGCTCTACCCCAACCCAAAAACTAACTATAAACCTAAACATAAACCTAACCATAGCCCTAGCCCTAGGCCTATCCCTATATTTAGCCCTAGCCCTAATGCTAACCATAACTCTTACACTAAACCTAACCCTAACTATAGACCTAGCCCCAGCCCTATCCCAGGCTTAGCCCTAGACATTGCTCTAGGCCTGGCCCAAGCCCCAACACTAACTCAAACCCTAAACCTAAACTGAACCATAATGCTAGCTGAAACATTAACCCTAGTTAACCTGAACCTAACCTGAAACCTAAACTAAACCATACTTCTAAAGCTAACCCCAAACCTAGCCCTTTCCCTAGCTTTGCCTTCACAAAGCCCTAACTATAACCATAGCTCTAGCCCTAGATATAAACATAACCCTAACCATAGCCTAGAACTAACCTAAGCCCTAACCCTATCCTTAGCCCTAGCCTTAATTATAGACCTACACCTAACCCTATAACATGCCCTATCCCTATACCTAGCCCCAGCCCTAACCCTAACACTAACACTAAATCTAACTATAATCCTAACCCAAGCCCAAACCCTAGCCCTAGCCATATCCATAGCCCTAATCCTGGCCATGAAAATTGCCCTAGCCCTAACACTAAACCTAAGACTAACCCTGGCCCTAGACTTAGACCTAGCCATTGCCTAAGGCCTAGACCTAATGTTAACCCAAACTCTGTAACCATAGCCATAACTCTAATCCACCTAATCAGAATCTTAACCCTAACCCTAACCCTAAACATAACCATAACCCTAGTCTGAACCATAGATCTAGCCCAAATCCTAACCCTAACACTAATCCTAGCCCTAGTACAAATCCAGACCTAACTCTAAACTTAACCCTAATCCTATCCCTAGACCCAATCCTAACACTAGCCTTAGACCTAACCTTTACACTAACCCTAACTCCAAACCAAACCCTGGCCTTAGCCCAAGCCCTAGACCTAACCCTAACCATAAAACTAACCCTAAACCTATCCCAAAAAATAACCCTAACCCTAACCCACACCCTAAACCAAACCTTAACCCTCGATCTAGAATTAGCCCTATTCCTAGACCTAAACATAAAACTAACACTAACGCTAAAACTAACCCTAATCCTAAACATACACCTAACCCTAATACTAACATTAACCCTAACATTAGTTATAACCTGAGCCCTAACCCTAATTATTAGCCCTAAACTTAATCTGAACCCTAAATTAAGCCCTAACCCTAGCCATAGTCCAATCTCTAACCATAGACCTAGCCCAAGCCCTAGCAATTACACTAACCCTAAACCTAATCCTAACCCTAATGCTAACCCTAAACCTAATTCTGTCCCTATCCCTAGCCTTAACAGAATCCTAGCTCTAGCCCTAACCCTAACCCTCATCCTAACCATAGTCCTAGACCAAGCCATAGCCCAAGCCCTAGCCCAAAACTTAACCTTAACCCTAATCCTAACCCTAACCCTAATGTTAATGCTAACCCTAATCCCAACCCTAACATTAACCCTAACCCTAGTCATAGACCTAAACCCTAAATCTTGTGCTAATGCTAACCCTAACATAAACATAACTTTACTCTAACCCTAGCCCTAGCTAAGCCCTAGGCCTAAACCTATCCCTAACCCTAACACTAACTCTAACCCTAAACTTAGCCATAGCCTTAACAGTAAACTGAAACCTAATACTAACCCTAAACATAGCTCTATCCCTAACCCTAACCCTAACCCTAATCCTAGACCTAGCCTAACCCTAACCCTAAACCTAACCCTAAACAACCCTAACCCTAACCATAATCATAGTCCTAGGCATAACTAGACATAACCCTAGCCCTAACCCTAAATGTAACACTAAACCTAACCCTAAACCTAGCTCTACCTGTAACAGTAACCCTCACCCTAAATATAGCTCTAGCCCTAACCCTAACCCTAGCCCTAGTCCTCACCCTAACACTAACTGTAACCCTAACCCTAACCTTAAACTAACCCTAACTCTAGCTCTAGACCTAGATCTGGACCTAACCTTAACCCTAAACCTAACCCTAGCACTAGCCTTAGCCCTAGCCCTAGCCCTAGCCATAACCCTAAACTTAAATGTAGACTAGCCCTAGCCCTAACATTATACCTAACCTTAATCCTAACCCTAACCCTTGCCTATTCTTAGCACTAAACTTAAACCTACCCATAGCCCAAAACTTAACCCTAACACCAGCCCTCACCTTAAACTAGACCTAGACCTAGCCCTAGCCCTAACTCTATCCATAACAATAATCCTAATCCTAACATTAACCCAAACCCTAACACTGGCCTTAACCATTGCCCTAGTCCTAGCACTAGATATAGCCCTAACACTAACCCTATCATAAACTAGCCCAAGCTCAAAAATTAGCCCTAGCTGTAGCCCTAGCCCTAACCCTAACATGAACACTAAACCTAACCCTAACTATCACCCTAGAACTAGCCCTAGCCATAGCCCTAAATTTAACCCAAAGTTTAACCCTAACCACAATAGTAACCCTAGCCCTACTGCTAGACCTTAAACTAGCCCTGGTTTTAGCCCTAACCCTAACTCAAATCCTAGCCCTAGCCCTAGTTCTAACCCTAAATTTAACTAAAGCACTTGATTTAACCCTAACTATAACCATAATCCAAATCCAAGCCTTAACTCTAACCTTTTCATAGCCTTAACCCTACCTCTAACTCTAACCCTAACCCTAACTCTAACCCTAACCAAATTCTAACCCTAACTCTAACCCTAACCAAACCCCAACCCTAACACTAGTTTATGCCTAGCCCTAACCCTCACCCATACTCTAACCATAGACCTAGCCTAAACCTAACCATAGCCCGGGGCCTAAACCTAACCCTAGCCTGAGACTAGCCCTATAACTAGCCCTTAACATAGGCCTAGCCCCAGCCTAGCCCTAAACCTAGATCAAGCCTTAACCCTACCCATAACCCTAAGCTTAATTTTAGCTCTAGCCCTATCCCTATCCCTAACCCTAAACCTAACACTAGTCCTAGCCCTATTGGTAGACAAGCCCCAGTCCTAACCCCAATGTAAACCTAACCCTAACCTTAATTCTAACAGAAACACTAAACCTAGTCCTAGACCTAGACCTAATGTTAAACCTAAGCCTAACCCTAGCACTAACCTAACCCTAATCTAACCCTACCCCTACCCTCAACTTAACCAGAACACTGATCTGATACCTAACCCTACCACCAGCTGTAGCACTACAATAGCCCTAGCCATAACACTAATCTTAATACTAACCCTAAAACTAGCCTAGCCCTAACACTAACCCTAAACCTAGCCCTCACCCCTGCCTTATTCCTAGCCTTCTTCCTAACCCTAATGATAACACTAAACCTAACGTGAACCCTAACTCTAATGTTAAACCTAGCCCTAGTCTAAATCCTATCCCTAGTCCAAGACTTACTCCTAGCCCTAAACCTAGCCAAAGCCTTATTCCTAAATTGAATCCTAATACTAACAGTAACTGTAGGCCGGCACCATGGCTCAACAGGCTAATCCTCCACCTAGCAGCGCTGGCACACCGGGTTCTAGTCCCGGTCGGGGCACCAGATTCTGTCCCGGTTGCCCCTCTTTCAGGCCAGCTCTCTGCTATGGCCAGGGAGTGCAGTGGAGGATGGCCCAAGTGCTTGGGCCCTGCACCCCATGGGAGACCAGGAGAAGCACCTGGCTCCTGCCCTCAGATCAGCATGGTGCGCCAGCCACAGTGCACCAGCCGCAGCGGCCATTGGAGGGTGAACCAATGGCAAAGGAATTCCTTTCTTTCTGTCTCTCTCTCTCACTGTCCACTCTGCCTGTCAAAAATAAATAAAAAAAAAACAGTAACTGTAACCCTAGACCTAGACCTACAAATAACCCTAAAACTAAGCCTAACACTAACTTTAACCCTAACCCTAACCCAAACCTTAAGACTAATCCTACTCCTAACCCTAAACATAACCCTTTACCTAGTCCTAGACCTAGCCCTACCCATAGGTCTAACCTTAACCCTAATGCTAACCTGATCCCTAAACCTAACCCTAGACCTAGCCCTAGCCCAAACCCTATCACTAAGACTAACCCTAATCCTAACCCTAACCTAGCCTAGACTTAGCCCTAACCTTAAATCTAGCCCTAGCCCTAAACTTAACCCTAAACCTAGCATTTACCTGAGCCCTACCTAAACCCTAAATATATCTTAAACACTAAGCCTAACACTAACAATAACCCTAACCCTAAAATTCACCCAAGCCCAAGCCCTAGCCCAGATCTAGCCCTAGCCCTAGCCATAGCCCTCCCTATCCCTAGCCATAGCCCTAGCCATAGCACTCAACCTTAGAATAACACAAGCCCTAGCACAAGACCTTGTCCTAGCCCTAGCCTGACACCTAAACCTAACACTAATACAAAGCCTAACCATAGACCTAGGCCTAGTTACATGCCTAATCCTAACCCTAAGCTTAACACTAACCCTAGTCCTTTCCCTCACCCTATTTCTAGACCTATTCCTAACCATAACACTAACCCTAACCCGTTCTCTAACACTAAAAAAAAACCAAGCCATAAACCTAGGCCTAGCCCTAGCATTAGCCCTACCCCTAACACTAACATAAACCTAGCAATAACCAAAGTCCTAAATTTAGCCTTATTTCTATCCCTAGCTTTAACCATTATCCTAGCAGTAACCCTAAGCCTAACCATAATCCTAACATTAACCTTAACCCTAGCCCTTTCCTAACCCTAGCCTTAACAATAACCCTAGCCCTAACAAAACATTAACCCTAAATCTAGCCCTAGACCTAGCCATAGCCCAAGCTCTAGCCCTAACCCTAACACTAATGTAACAATAACCCTAACACTAGTCATAGACCCAGACCAACACCTAAACCTAAAACTAACCCTAGTGCTAACTCTAAGCCTAAACCTAACCTTAACCTTAAACCTAACCCTTTTCACTAGCAAGCCTTAGCCCTAGCCAAGTCCTAAGCCTAACCCTAACCCTAAACCTAATCCTAAGCCTAAGCCTAATTCGAGCCCTAGCCCACCCTTAAACTTAACCTTAAACTTAACTTTAATCCAAACCCTAACCCTAATCCTAACCCTATTCTTAACAGTAGCCTAGCCTTAATACTGACCTTAACACTAGACCTAGCCTTAAACTTAAACCTAGCCTAACCCTAGCCCTCACCCAATCTTAGCTGTTTTACACTAACACTAGACCTAACTCTAACCATTACACTAAACCTAACCCTAAAATTAGCCAAAGCACTAGCTATACCCTATAAAACCCTAATCTTACCCATAAAATAGCCCGGTCAAGTCCTAGCCCTAGCCAGAGCACTAGCCCTAACCCTAGCCCTAGACTTAGAACTAATCCTAAATCAAAATTTAAGTCAAGCTTTAACTATAACCATAACCCTAACACTAGCCCTAACCCTAAAACCTAACCCTAATCCTAATATTAATTCCTGCCCTAGCCCTGTCAGAGCCTGGAATTTAATCCAAACTATAACCCTAATCCTAATAATAACTATAATAATATCCCAAGCCCTTACTCTAGCACTAGCCCCAGCCTTGAAACAAAACCTAACACTAAACCTAACACTTTCCTTTTCTTTAAAACTTTGATTTAATAAATATAAATTTCCAGAGTACAACTTTTGGATTATAACAGCTTTTTTCCCCCATAACCTCCTTCCCACCTGCAACCATCCCATCTCCCAGTCCTTCTCACATGGAATTTTTCATCAAGATTCATTTCCAATTATCTCATATAAGAAGATCACTTATTTACTAAGTAACAATTTCAATAGTTTGCACCCACAAAAACGTACAAATTATGGAGTACTCATTTAGTAGTAGTTTTACCATTAATTCACATAGTACAACACACTAAGGACAGTGATTCTACATGGAGAGTAAGTGTACAGTTGATCCTGTTATTGATTTAACAACTGACACTTTTATTTATGACATCAGTAATCCCCCAAGGCTCTTGTCATGAGCTGCCAAAGCTGTGGAAGCTTCTTGTGTTTGCCAACTCTGATCTTATTTAGACAAGGCCATAGGTAAAGTGGAAGTTCTCTCCTACCTTCAGAGAAAGGTACCTCCTTCTTTGATGGCCCATTCTTTCTGTCAGAATATCACAGAGATGTTTCCTTTAGGTCATTTTTTAAAATTATTGCCTCAGTGTCTTGGCTTTCCATGCCTGAAATACTCTGATGGGCTTTTTAGCTGGACCTGAATGTGTTAAGGGCTGATTCTGAGGCCAGAGTGCTATTTAAGACATCTACCATCCTATGAGTCTGCTGAGTATCCTGCTTCCCATGTTGGATCATTCTCTCCTTTTTAATTCTATCAGTATTTGCAGACACTAGTCTTGTTTATGTGATCCCTTTGACACTTAATCCTATCATTATGATCAATTATGAACTGAAACTGATCACTTGGACTAGTGAGATGGCATTGGTACATGCCACCTTGATGGGATTGAATTGGAACCCTCTGGCAAATCTACCATTTGGGGCAAGTCCAATTGAGCATGTCCCAAACTGTACATCTCCTTCCTCTCTTATTCCCACTCTTATATTTAATAGGCATAACTTTTCAGTTAAATTTAAACTCCTAAGAATAATTGTGTGTTAATTAAAGAGTTCAACCAATGGTATTAAATAGAACAGAGAAATATTAAAAGGAATAAAATAGTAAGTTCTTACTCGACAGTCAGGACAAGGGCTGATCAAGTCATTGTTTCTCATAGTGTCCATTTCACTTCAACAGGTTTCCTTTTAGGTGCTCAGTTAGTTGTCACCAATCAGGGAAAACACACGATATTTGTCCCTTTGGGACTGGCTTATTTCACTCAGCATGATGTGTTCCAGATTCCTTCACTTTATTGTGAATGGCCAAATTTCATTTTTTACTGCTGTATAGTATTCTATAAAGTACATATCCCATCAATTCTTTATCAAGGCTACTGATGATGGGCATTTAGTTTGATTCCAAGTCTTAGCTATTGTGAATTGAGCTGCAATAAACATTGAGGTTCAGACAGCTCTCTTATTTGACAAATTAATTTCCTTTGGGTAAATTCCAAGGAGTGGGATGGCTGCTTTGTATTCAGGTTTCTGAGCAATCTCCAAACTGACTTCCATAGTGGCTTTACCAGTTTGCATTCTCACCAATAGTGGATTAGTGTCACTATTCCCCTATATCCTTGCCAGAATCTGTTGTTGGTAGTTTTCTTTATGTAAGCCATTCTAACCAGGGTGAGGTGAAACATCATTGTGGTTCTGATTTGCATTTCCCTGATGGCTAGTGATCCTGAACATTTTTTCATGTGTCTGTTGGCCATTTGGATTTCCTCTTTCGAAAAATGACTATTGAGGTCCTTGGCCCATCTCTTAAGTGGGTTGTTTATTTTGTTGTTGTGGATTTTCTTGATTTCTTTGTAAATTCTGGTTATCATCCCTTTATCTGTTGCATAGTTTGCAAATATTTTTTTCCCATTATGTCGGTTGCCTCTTCGCTTTCTTGACTGTTCTTTTGCAGTACAGAGACTTCTCAATTTGATGCAATCCCAAATGTTAATTTTGGCTTTGACTGCCTATGTCTCTGGGGTCTATTCCAAGAAGTCTTTGCCTGTACCTATATCTTGCAGGGTTTCTCCAATGTTATCTAATAATTTGATGGTGTCGGGTCATAGATTTAGATCTTTAATCCATGTTGAGTGGACTTTTGTATAAGGTGTAAGGCAGGAGTCTTGCTTCATACTTCTGCACGTGGAAGTCCAGTTTTCCCAGCACCATTTATTGAATAGACTATCCTAGCTCCAGGAATTGGTTTTAGATCCTTGATTAAATATAAGTTGGCTGTAGATGTTTGGATTGATTTCTGGTGTTTCTATTCTGTTCCATTGGTCTATCCATCTGTTTCTGTACCAGTACCATGCTGTTTTGATTTTAACTGCCCTGTAGTATGTCTTGAAACCTGATAATGTGATGCTTCCGGCTTTGTTTTTGTTCTACAAAATTGCTTTAGCTAATTGAGGTCTCCAGTGCCTCCATATGAATTTCAGAATCATTTTTTTCCAGATCTGAGAAGAAGGTCTTTGGTATCTTGATTGGTATTGCATTGAATGTATAAATTGCTTTTGGGAGAATAGACATTTTGATGATATTGATTCTTCCAATCCATGAGCATGGAAGATTTTTCCATTTTTTGGTATTCTCTTTGTTTCTTTCTTTAAGATTTTGTAATTCTCATCATAGAGTTTTTTGACGTCCTTGGTTAAGTTTATTCCAAGGTATTTGATTATTTTTTTAGCTATTGTGAATGGGATTGATCTTAGAAGTTCTTTCTCAGCCATGGCATTGCTTGTGTATACAAAGGTTATTGATTTTTGTGCATTGATTTTATATCCTGCTACTTTGCCAAACTCTTCTATAGTTCCAACAGTCTCTTAGTTGAGTTCTTTGGATCCCCTAAACAAAGAATCATATCATCTGCAAAGGGGGATAGCTTGACTTTTTCCTTCCCAATTTGTATCTCTTTAATTTCTTTTTCTTGCCTAAAGCTCTGGCTAAAACTTCCAGTACTATATTGAATAGCAGTGGTGAGAGTAGGCATCCCTGTCTGGTACAAGATCTCAGTGGAAATGTTTACAACTTTTCCCCATTCAATAGGAATGCTGGCCATGGGTTTGATTGTACTGAGGAATGTTCATTCTATACCCAATTTGCTTAGAGTTTTCATCATAAAAGGGTGTTGTATTTTATCAAATGCTTTCTCTGCATCTATTTCAATAATCATATGGTTTTTCTTTTGCAGTCTGTTAATGTGGTGTATCACATTGATTTATTTGCACACATTGAACCATCTCTGCATATTAGGGATAAATCGCACTTGGTCTGGGTGGATGTTCTTTTTGATGTATTGTTGCATTCCATTGGCTAGAGTTTTGCTGAGGATTTTTGCATCTATGTTCATCAGGGATATGGGTCTGTAATTTTCTTTCAATGCTGCATCTTTTTCCAGCTTAGGAATCAATGTGATTTTGGTTTCATAGAAAGAATTTGGGAGGATTCCTGCTTTTTCTATTGTTCTGAATAGCTTGTGAAGAATTGGTGTTAGTTCTTTAAATGTCTGGTAGAATTCAGCAGTGAATCCATCTGGTCCTGGGCTTTTCTTTGTTGGGAGGGCCTTTATTACTTATTCATTTTCTGACTTGGTTATGGGTCTGTTTAGTTTTTCTATGTCATCATGGTTCAATGTATGTAGGTTGTATGTGTCCAGGAATCTATGCATTTCTGATATATTTTTCTGTTTGCTGGCATAAGGACTCTTTATAGTAATTTCTGATGACTCTTTTTTTCTGTGGTGTCTGTTGTTACATTTCCTTTTTTCACTGATTTTATTGATTGGGTCTTTTCCTATTTTTTTGTTTTTAGTTAGTTGGGCTAATGGTTTCTCATTAGTTTATTTTTTCAAAAAACCAGGTTTTGCTGATATTTTATAATTTTTTTGGATTCAATTTGTTGATTTCTTCACTAATTTTTATTCTCTTCTCCTTCTAGTTTTGGGTCTGGTTTGCTGCAGTTTTTCTAGGTCTTTGATATTCATTGATAACCCATTTATTTGGTGCCTTTCCAATTTCTTGATGTAGGCACCTATTGCTATAAACTTTCCTCTTAACACTGCTTTTGTTGTATCCCATAGGTTTTGGTATGTTGTGCTGTTATCCTGATTTACTTCCAGATAGTTTTTTATTTCTCTTTTGATTTTTTCTATGACCCACTATTCCTTCAGGAGCCTGTTGTTCAGTCTCCATTTGTTTGCATATTCTCTAGGAATTCTTGAGTTGCTAATATCCAGCTTCATTCCAATGTGGTCTGAAAATCTGTATGGTATGATTTAAATTCTTTTGAATTTGCTGAAACTTGATTTGTAGCCTAGTATGTGGTCAATTCTTGAGTAGGTTCCATGCAATGCTGGGAGGAATGTGTATTCTTTAAGTGTCAGATGAAAAGTTTTGTAGATATCTGTGAGATCCATTTGGTCTTAGTGTCAATTAAATCTACTGTTTCCTTGTTGATCTTCTGTCTGGTTGATCTGTCTATTTCTTAGAATGGAGTATTGAAGTCCCCCAGTACCATGTATTGGAGTCTAAATCTCCCCTTTGGGTTCCTTAACATATCTTTTTTTTTTTTTTGACAGGCAGAGTGGACAGTGAGAGACAGAGAGAAAGGTCTTCCTTTTTGCTGTTGGTTCACCCTCCAATGGCCGCTGCGGTAGGCGCGCTGCTGCCGGCGCACCGCGCTGTTCCGATGGCAGGAGCCAGGTGCTTATCCTGGTCTCCCATGGGGTGCAGGGCCCAAGAACTTGGGCCATCCTCCACTGCACTCCCTGGCCACAGCAGAGAGCTGGCCTGGAAGAGGGGCAACCGGGACAGGATCGGTGCCCCGACCGGGACTAGAACCCGGTGTGCCGGCGCCGCAAGGTGGAGGATTAGCCTAGTGAGCCACGGCGCCGGCCTCCTTAACATATATTTTAAATAAACCGGTGCCCTGTAATTAGGTGCATATATATTTATAATAGTTACATCTTCCTGTTGAATTGAACCCTTAATCATTATATAGTGTTCCTCTTTGTCTCTTTTCACAGTTTTTGTGTTAAAGTTTATTTTGTCTGATGGCTACACCAGCTTTTTTCTGGGGGGGGGGGTTTCCATGTGCTTGTAATATCTTTTTCCAACCTTTCACTTATAGTCTGCATGCATCTTTGTTGGAAAGATGTGTTTCTTGTAAGCAGCAAATAGATGGGTCTTGTTTTTAATCCATTCAGTCAGTATGTGTCTTTTAACTGGAGAGTTGAGGTCATTTACATTTAGTATGACTATTATTAAGTAGTGACTTTGCCCTGCCATTTTCGCAAAGATATTTCTAATATATGCTTTGAACTTCCTGTGATCCTTTACTGATAGATTTTCATCCTTTACCTTCTTTTGTAATGATGTCTGTGTTTCTGTGTTTCTGTGTGTAACACATCTTTAAGCATCTTTTGCAGGACTGGATTAGTGGTGACAAATTCTTTCAATTTCTCTTTGCTATGAAATGTCTTCATTTCACCTCATTAACAAATGACAGCCTTGTAGGATATAATATTCTGGGCTGGCAGGTTTTTTCACTCAGCACTTGTGCTATTTCTCACCATTCCTTCCTAACCTGTATGGTTTATGATGAGACGTCTGCTGTGAGTCTAATTGGAGATCCTCTGGGAGTAATCTGGCATTTCTCTCTTGCACATTTCAGAATCATTTCTTTATGTTTCATTGTGGTGAGTTTGATTACATTGTATTGTGCTGAGGTCTCTTCTGGTTATGTTTACTTGGGCTTCTATGTGCTTCCTGTACTTGGATATCTCTTTCCTTCTCCAAACCCGGGAATTTTTCTGTTAGTATATTACTAAAAAGGCCTTTAATTCTTTCTCTCTCTCCATGCCTTCAGGAACTCCTAGAACCCAAATGTTCAGTTTTTTAATAGTATTCTGTAGATTTCCAACAGTATTTTTTAGATTTCTAATTTCCTCTTTTTTTTCTTTGGTTTGACTGTATACTTTCCTGTGCTCTGTCTTCTAAGTCTGATATTTTCTCTTATGCATCACTGATTATGTTTTTAAGGCTCTCTAATGTGTTTACCATTTGATCTATTGAATTATTCATTTCATTTTGATTTCTCATCAATATCTCAATTTCATGTTCTACTAAATTCCTCATTTGATTTTGATTCCTCCTTAAGATTGCATTTTCATGAGAGAGATTATCTGTCATGTCCCGCATGGATTTCAATAGTTCATGCATTTGCTTTTGATTACTTCTAAATGTTCTTATCATAAATTTTTTGAAATCTGTATTTTGCATTTCTTCTATCTTATCATCTTCATAACCTTGTATTTGAGTGTCATGTTCTTTTGGAAGCATCATGATGTCTTCCTTGTTCTTATTTCCTCAGTTTTTGTGATTTTTTTGGCATTGTGGAGATAATCTTTGGTTTCTTCTTTTATTTTTCACTATGGTGGCTTTTCTCCTTATACTATGACTCTAGATTAAGTGGATTGTATGCTTTTGGTGCACCTCTAGAGGCTTGTGGTGGGTGTGGCCAGAGAGCTCTTTTCAGTTCTTCAGGGTTAAGGGTGTGCCAAAATTGACACTAAGCTCACACACCTCACAGTCCCGGCTCATAAGCTCCACATATTCACTAGGTCTTAGTCTCTGTTATTTATCCCATCCATAGTAAAATATTTCTGCTTGCCTGGGGGCAGGTGCAGCCCCATGCTGGTGCATCTGTTATATATGTCCAAAATGGTGCCTACTCTATTGTCTCACATGCATTGGTGAGTGGGCAGAATTATTTCCATACCCTAATTCTAATCCTTGCTCTACGTTAACCCTAACCCTAACCCTAAGCCAACCCTAGCCCTAAACCTAGCTCTATCCCTATCCCTAGCCTTAATTAAAACCATACCCTGATACTAACAATAACCCTATCTGTAGCCCTACACCTATCCATAGCCAAAGATCTAGCCCTAGCCTTAACCGTAAACCTAAACCTAATCATAACAGTAACCCTAATAATATTCATAAACCCAACAGAGTCCTAAACTTAGTACTATCCCTAGCACTAACCCTGACCCAAACCATAACCATAACACTAACTGTAAAATTAACCCTTTCCTTAGCCTTAGCCTTAGCCCTAGTCAAGACCTAGGCCTAACCCTAACAATAACTCTAACCATAAAACTAAGCCTAACCCTAGCCCTAGCCCTAGGCCTAACCCTAACTATAACCCTAACCCAAACCCTGCCTCTAACCCAAACCCTATCTCTAACCCTAACCCTATTCCTAACACACACCCTAAACCTAACACTAACCCTAGCCCTAATCAACCCTAACCCAAGATGTAGAATTAGTCCTAACCCTAAACCTAATAGTAGCCATAGAAATGGGCCAAGCCTTGGCCATAGACTAAAAACTAACCCTAATCATTACACTAACACAAACTCTAACACTATCCATAACCCTAGTCCTAACCCTAAATCTACTACTGCTAGTCTTAACCATAAATTACCCCTAGCCCTAACCCTAGCCCTAGCCCTAGCCCTAGCCCTGGGCATGGACCTAACCTTAACCCTAACCCTAACCCTAATCCTAACCCTAACCCCAACTCTAGACCAAAACCTAATCTATCCCTATACTTAGCCTTAACCATAACCCTAGTCCTAACCCTGACAATAACCATAACCCTAGCCCTAGACCTAGCTTTAGACCAAGCCATAGCCCTAACTCTAACCCTAATCCTAACCCTAACCCTATCAATAACATTAAGTTTTGTCATTGATCCAGACCTAGGCCTAAACCTAACACTTACTCTAGTGCTAACCCTAACCCTAATCCTAAACCTAACCCTAACCATAGAGCTAACCCTTTTCCTAGCAATAGCATTAGCCCTAGCCAATTCCTAGGCCTATCCTTAATAGTAAATCTAACACTAAACCTGAGCCTAACTCTAGCCCTAGCCCAAATCCTAATGATAACCCTAAACCTAATCCTAACCCTACCACAAGGCTAGCCCTAGCACTAAACTTAATGCTAGCCCTAGCCCTAACTTAAGTCTAACCCTAGCCCTCACCCTATCTTAGCCAAAGCTCTAGCCCTAGCCCTATTCATAAACCTAACCACAACTTTAACAATGCACTAGCCCTAGACCTGGCACTAGACCTAGCCATATCCTTAAACCTAGTCCTAGCCATAAAATAGCACTAGGCTTAGCCCTCACCTTAACTCTAGTCCTAGCCCTAACCCTAACCCTAACCCTAACCTAAACTTAACCCTAAACGTAGGCCTAACCCCAGCCTAAATTTAACCCAAGCTTTAACCCTAACCCTAACCATAACCCTAACTCTATTCCTAGACCTAATACTAGCCCGAACCCTAATCCTAACTCTAACCCTAGCCCTAATACTAGACCTAGCCCTAACCATAGACCTAATTTAACTGAAGCTTTAACTCGGATCTTAACCATAACCATAATCCTATCTCTAAACCTAACACTAACCATAACCTTAACCCACAGCCTTGTTCTAGCCTCAACCATAGCCCCAGACATGATTCTAACCTGAACCCTAGCCCTAGCCCCAGCTATAGCCTTAGATATAGCCCTAGACCTAGAACTAACTCTAGCCCTGATCTTACCCTGGGACTAACCTAAAGCTAACTCTAAACCTAGTAATAGCCCTAATCCTACACAAAGTACTAGACTTAGCTCTAGCGCTCACACTCACCCTAATCTAATCATAACAGTAACCTAAACCCTAAAACTAAACCTAACACTAATCTTAAGTATAGTCCTAGCACTAACCCTAATACTAACGCCAACCCTAGATCTAGCCCTAGACCTAGCATTGGCTATGGTCTAACCCTAACCCTAACCTTAATTCTAACACTAACCCAAGGCCTAGCCATAGTTGTAAACCTAGACTAAACCCTAAGCATATCCTAACCATAACCCTAAACCTAATCCTAAGCCTAATCCAGCCCTAGCAATAGCCCTAAACCTCAAATAATTCTAACTCTAGCCCTAGCTGTAAACTAGCACAGCCCTAGACTTAGAAATTGCCCTAACCCTAACATTAAACATAAGGTTAACCTTAACCTTAACTGTAGCCCTAAAATTAACCCTACTATTAGCACTAAACTAACACTAACCCTTACCCTAACAATAACCCAAGTTCTAGCTCTAGCCCAAGCCCAAGCCCTAGCAATAGCCCTACACTTAACCCTAACCTTAAACCTAAACCTAACACTGTCCCTAATCCTAACCTTAACTCATGAAATAGCCCTACAACTAATCAAAACCATAACCCTAGACCTAGATCTAACCCTAACCCTAGCCTTAAGTCTAGACCAAGCCCTAGACCAAGCCATAGCCCTAACCCAAATACTAACCCAACCCAACCCCAATACTAAAACTAACCCTAACCCTAAACCTTGACCTAGACCTAACTGTAGCCCTAGACTAGTATTAGACCTAACCATGATTCTAATCCTAACTATAGCCCTAGCCCTAACTCAAGCCCTAGTCTTATTCCCAACACTAACCATAATACTAGACATAACCCTAACCCTAACCCAATCCTAACTCTGAGCCTAGACCTAGCCTAGCCCAAGCCCTGGTCCTAAACCTATGACTTACCTTAACACTAACCATAACCTTATCCCTATACCTAGCCCTACATCTAGACCTAGCCATAGCTCTAGTCCCAGTGCAAGACCTAATGCTTTTCCAAACCCTTGCCCTAGCCCTAGCCCTAACCATAACCTTAGCCCTAATCCTAGCACTAAACCTAGACCTAGCTCTCACCATAGCCCTAATCCTAGCATTAATCCTAACTCTAACCTTAAGACCTAACAATCTTTCTAGCCCTAGGCTAAGCCCTAGTGCTAATTCTAACCCCAACTCTAGCTCTAGCCCTAGTTACAGTCTTAGTTCTAGCCCTAACCCTAGAAATAACTATAGCTATAATCTATTCCTGGCTCTATCACTAAACCTAATCCTAAACCTAGCTATAACCATACATAAATCTAGACCTAGTTCAGGACCAAGACCTAGCCCTAAACATAACCCTAACCCATAACCTAACCCTAACCATAACTATAACCTTAACAATAATCCTAGCTCTAGCACTAGACCTAGCCCTAGCTCTAGACTAGCCCTAAACCTAGCCCTAGTCCTAGCACTAACCCTAACCTTAGCCCTAAACTTAACCCTAACCCAGTCCAACCATACACCAAGCCCTAGCCTAACCCTAGCACTATCCCTAAACCTATGCCTAACCCTAACTATAACCATAACCTATTCTACTGCATTGTCCTAGACCTAGGCCTAGCCATAGCTCTAGTCAAAGTGCAAGTCCTAATGCTGGTCCTAGCTCTAGCGCTAGCCCTAACAATAATCCCAGCCCTAGCACTAGCCCTAACCCTATCCCTATCCCTAGTCCTAGTCCTATTCCTAGACCTAGCCCTTTCCCTAGAATTAACCCTAACTCTAAACCTAACCCTATCCCTAGACTAGCCCTGCCCTAACCCTAAACCTATCCCTAGTTTTAAAATAGCCCTAATCCTAGCTCTAGTCCTATCCCTAACTCTACCCCTATCACTAATGCTAACCATAACCTAACATTAACCCAAGCCCTAGCTCTAGTACAGCATTAACAGTAACCCTAAACAAGTCCTAGCCCTAGCCCAAGCCCTAGCCTTAGCCATAAACATAACCCTAGCCCAAGCCCTAGACCTAGCCCTAGCCCTAGGCTTAACACTAGCCCTAGAGAAGACTTAGCCCAAGCCTTTGTCCTAAACCTAATCCTAACCCTAAAACTAACTCTAACTCTAACCCTAGCCCCAGCCCTAGCCCTAGCCTCAGGCCTAACCCTAACCCTAACCCAAACCCTAACCCTAAATGTATCCCTAGCCCTAGTAGTAGATCTAAGCCTAGCCTTAACCCTAACCCTAGCCCTAGCACTAGTCCATGACTTAGCCTTAGGCCTAACCCTAAACCTAACACTAAGACTAAACCTACTTTAACCCTAGACCTAGCACTAACCATATTCTAGTCATAGCTGAAGCCTTAGCCCTAGGCCTAAACCTAGCTCAAGCAAAAAACCTTTTCATAAAATAAGCCCTAGCCCTATTGGTAGCTGTATCCCTAGCCCTAGCCCTAGACCTAGACCCAGTCTAAAACCTAACCATGAAGCCAGCCCAGGGCTAACCTTAACCCTAATCATAGTCCTAGCCCAATCCATAACACAAAACATAATACTTTCCTAACCCTAACCATAACCATAGCCCTAGGCCTATACCTAGCCCTAGAGCACCCCTAACCATAGCCTTACTGCTAACCCTATAAATTTCCCCAGCTCTAACCCTAACTTAACTTAAACCCTAAACTTAATCGTAAACCTTACACTAAACATAATCCTACTCTTAGCTCAAGCCCTAGCCCTAGTCCTAAACATAACACTAACCCTAACATTAACCCTAAGCTTAATCTTAACCTGATGCCTAGACCTTGCACTAGCCCTAGCCTTAACCTTAACCATAACCCTAGTCCTAGTGCTAGCCCAAATCTGAGCAATAGCTTAATCCTAAACCTATCCCTAACCCTAACTATACTGATAACCCTAACCTTAGTCCTAGACCTAGTTCTAGCTATAGCACAAAACCTAACCATAACCCTAACCCAGACCTACCCTAACCCTAATCTTAAAACTAGCCCCAGCCCTAGCCCTATACCTAACCATAAACCTAAAACTAACCATAATCTTAACCCTAACATGAACACAATCCCTAGTTCTAGCCCAGCACTCAACCTAACCTTAATGCTAAGACTAACCCTAGCCCTAGCCTAAGACCTAGCCTTAGCTCTAAACATAACCTATCACTAACCCTAGTCCAAACCTAACCCTAAAGTAACTGTAATCCTAACACTAGCCCTAGCACAAGTACTAGCCCAAGCCCTATCCTAAACCTAAACCTAACCTTAACACTAACCCTAACTCTAACCCTAGCCCTAGGCTTAACTATAGCCCTAGCCCTAAACTTAGCCCTAGAGCTAGCACTAACCTTAACCCTAAACCTAGCTCTAACATTAGCCCTAAACTTATTCCTTAACCTAGTCATATCAGAAGAACTATACCTAGCCTTGGCCCTAGCCCTAACACTAACCCTAGCCCTAACAAAACCCAAGCCATAGCCCTAAACCTAAATCTAACCTTAGCCCTAACACTAGCCCTAGACCTATCATTAACCCTAACCCTAAACCTAGCTGTAGCCCTAACCCTAATCCTAATACTAACCCTAAACAGTAACCTTAACCTTAAGACCACACCAAAGCCTAACCCTAAACCTATGCCCAGACCTAAGATTAAAGCTAGTTCTATAACAAGAACTAGACAATAACCCTAACACTAACACAAAACCTAATGCTAACCATAGACCTAGCCCTAGCCCTAACCCTAGCTATAAACTTAGCCCTATGCTTAGCCTTAGGCCTAACCTTAGCCCTAACTCTAACCCTAGCCCTAACCTTAACCTTCACCATAACCATAACCCTAGCACTATCCCTAGCTCTAACACAAGACTAAACCCATACCATGACATAACCCTAACCTTAACCCTAGCCTTAACCTTACTCTAACCCTAACCCTATCTTTTGACTAACTCTCATGGGCAATGAGCTCTAGCCCAAGGCCATGGCATAACCATAACCATAACACTAAAACTAACCCTAACCCTAACTCTATCACTAACACTAACCCTAATCCTAGCACTAGCCCCAGATCTAACCCAGGACATAGCCCTAGACCTAGACCTAACCCTAACTCTAACCCTAAACCCAACCCAAGACCTAGCCCTAGCCCTAGCCCTAAATTTAACCCAAGCTTTAAACCTAACTAAAGCATAACCATAGCTTCTAGCCACAGCCCAGCCCTAAACCTAGCCCTAGCCCTAAACATAACCTTAAACATAACCTTAGCCATAGCCCTAACACTAACCCTAATGCTAATGCAAGCCTAAACCTAACTCTAAAACTAACCATATCCCAAGCCTTAGCCCTACCCCTATCCCTAAACTTAGCTTTAGTCATAGCCCATCTCCTTCATAAACCTTAACATTAGCCCTAACCATAGCCCTAGATCTAGTCCAAGCCCTTGCCAAGTTATAACCCTAACCTAGTCCTCAAACTAATAAAACCCTAATCTATTCATAGGCCTAGCCCTAACCATAACTCTAGTCCAAACCATTAGCTTACTCCTAGTCCTAGCCTTAACTCTTACTCTAGCCCTAGCCCAAGCCTGAGGACTAGCCTCAAACCCAGTTCAATCCTTAACCCTAGCTATAACCCTAATCTTAACCCAAACATAACATTAACCCTAGCCCTAGCCCTAGCCCGAGCCCTAGTCCTAACCCTACCCTAACCCTAGCCTTAGCCCTAGCCCAAGTCATAGACCTAGCATAACCCTAACACTAACCCTATCCCTAACCATAAACCTAATTCTATCCCTAAACCTAACCATTTACCTAGCCATAAGTATAGTATTAGCACTAGGCCTAGACTTACCCTAGTCCTAGCCCAAAACCTAATCATAACCCTAGTCAAGGCATAACCCTAAAACTACCCTAACTCTAGCCTTTGCCTTAGCCCTAGAACTAGCTGAAGTCTTGTGTTAACCATAAACTTAGCCCCAGCACTAACCTTAGCCATACCCATACCCATACTCGAGCCCCAGACCTAGCCCTAACCCTAAACCTAATCCTAGCACTAGTCCTAGCCCTAGACCTAGCCCAAGCCTTAAACCAAGCCCTAACATTAACCCTAACCCTAGCCCTAGCACTAACCCTAACCCTAGCCCTAGGAATAGCACTAGGCCTAAAACAAGCCCTAGCCCTAACCCAAACATGAACCCTAACCTTAACCATAACCCCATCCCTATCCCTAGCTTTAGTCCTAGACCTAGCCCTTGCCCTAACAATAACCCTTACCCTAACACTAGACCTAGCCTAGTCCTAGACCTGGCCCTAACCCTAGACCTAGCTTTACTCCTAACATTAACTTAGCCATAGGGCCAAACCTAACCATAAACCAACCCTAACCCTAAACTCAGGCCTAGACATAGCCCTAAAACCTAACACTAACTCTAGCCATAGACCTAAGCATAACCCTAACCAAAACAGAACCCTAAACCCAGCCCTAGACTTAGCTCTATCTCTAATGCTAACTCTAACCCTAACCCTGACACCAATACTGTTGCAGTTGATTTCTCAACAATGTTGCAGTGGATTCATTTCTGAGAAGAGGAGCGTGGTGGGGGCAAGGTGCAGAGTCACCACACAAACCCCGGGAGTCAGGCAAGCAGCCCACAGACTTGTTTATTTCAGTTGCTACAGCTGCTTATATAGCCAAGACCAGCCAATCTGGTCAAGGGGCGGTCTATGCCCCAACCAATCACAGCCTGTTGCCAGGCATTTTCCAAAGCCATCCAATCACAGCCTGTTGCCAGGCAGGCTCCATTGCCAGGTGGGTTTCAAAGCCATTCCTGAGTAACTGATGCTCACATGCCAGTGGCCATCTTGGCATGGCCTTCTCATTCCATCACACAATACTAGACCTAACACTAGCGCTAATATAACATTAAACCTAATGCTAACCCTAACCCTAACCCTAGAACTAGACCTAGATCTACCCTAGCCCTAACCCTAGACCTAGATCTAACATTAACTATAACACTATCTCTAGCCATAGGACTAGCCCTATTCCTAGATCAAATCCTATCCCTTACTCAAACCTTAATGCTAATGCTATCCATAACACTAACCATAATACAAGCTCTAACACTAGACCTAGGCCTAGCAATAACCCTTGCACTAACCCAAGCCCTAATAATAACCATAGCCCTAAACCTAACCCTAGACCTAGTCCTAGCCCTAACCATAAACTAAGCCATAGTCCTAGCCCTAACACTAACCCTAAACCAAATCCTTGAAAAGACCTAGACCTAGCAATAGCTCTGGGACTAACCATAACACTATCCTAACCATAGAGCTAGATCTAGCCCTAGCCCTAGACCTAGACCTAGACCTAACCTTAGCCCTGATCCTAGCCCTGGCCCTAATCCTATACATAACACTAAACCTAACCCTAGCCCTAAATATAGACCTCATTCTAGGCCTAGCCTTAGCCCTAAACCTAAACTGAGCCATAACCCTAAATCTTACCCTAAACCTAAACCTAATCATAAGCCTAACCCTAACTCTAACCCTAATCTTAGCCCTAAATTTAACCCAAGTTTTAACCCTAACCCAAACTCTAACCATGATACTAGCCTTATCCCTATACCTACCCTTAACCCTAACCCTAACTCTAACCATAATCTTAATGCTAACCCTAGCCTAGCATTGACCTAAACCTAACCATAGCCCTAGGCCTAACCCTAGCCCTAACAATAGCCTTAACCTTAACCATAATCCTAACCCTAACCCTAACCCTAATTTTAACATTAATGCAGCCCTAACCTTAGCACAGCACTAGCCCTGGCTCTAGCCCTAACCCTAACCCTAACCCTAGCCCCAAACATAGACTTAGCCCAAGCCATAGCCCTAATCCTAGCCTAAACATAGCCCAAGCCCTTGTTCTAACCCTAAATCTAACAGAAACCTTAACCCTAGTCATAGTTCTAGGCCTAAACCTATCCCTAGCCCTAGCCCTCAACCAAGCGCTAACTTAGCACTAGCCCTAGCCCTAGACATAGCCATAAACCTAACACTAACACTAACCATAGCCTTTGCCCTAAACATTGCCCTAGCCCTAGCTGTATCCCAAGGCCTAGCCCTACTCTAACCATAACCCTAACAGTAACCAAACCCTAGACGTAGACTTAGACATTAGTCCTCAACCTAACCATAACCCTATCCATATTATCTCTAGCCCTAACTCTAACCCTAACCATAACCATAACCATGGCCTAGCCCTATCCTAAAACTAACTGGAGCCTTAATCCTAAACTTAACCCTAATCCTAGCCATCACCCTAGTACTAGACCTACCCCTAGCCCTAGCCCTAGCTCTAACACTAACCCAAACCCTAACACTAACCCTATTTTTAATATAAAACAAAGCCATAACTTAGCCCTAGCCTGAGCCCTAGCCCTGACCCTAATCTTATCCCTAACCCTATCCCTATATCTTGCCCTAGCCCTTGCCCTAGCCATGGCCCAAACCCCAACCTTGTTGCTGTTGATTTCTTCTGAGAGGATTTGTTCAAAGAGGAGGAGTGTGGTGGGGGCAAGAGGCGCGGAGCCACCACACAGACCCTGGGAGTCAGGTGAAAGCAGGCCTTAAGCGAGCAGCCCATAGACTCATTTATTTCAGTTGCTACAGCTGCTTATATAGCCAAGGCAGCCAATCCAGTCAAGAGGCGGTCTATGCCCTAACCAATCACAGCCTGTTATTTCCTTTTTCCTTGCTTATAATTCTACTTGAAATACCCAAGTGTTCAACTACAGGGTTTCATTTTCATTCCTTCCCATACATTGGTTGCAGTCAGGTGATTAAGTTCTAGTCTTTCATATACAGAAATTAATCTTCTATCATTATCATAGTTTGCAAATAGTTTCTCCCATTCTGTCAGTTGCCTCTACAATTTACTGAGTGTTTCTTTGGCAGTGCAGAAGTTCTCAACTTGATGTAATCCCATTTGTTTATTGTTGCTTTGATAGCCTGTGTTTTGGGGCTCTTTTCCAAGAAGTCTTTGCCTATGCCAATGTCTTGCAGAATTTTTGCAAATTTCTTTGCTATCAGATCCTTGATCCATCCTGAGTAGATTTTTGTATAAGGTGTATGGTAGTGGTCTTGTATCATACTTCTGCATGAACAGACATTTTTCAAAAGAGGAAATTCAAATGGCCAATAGATACATGAAAAAATGCTCAGAATTGTTGAAGTGGATTCATTCTGAGAAGAGGAGCACGGTGGGGGCAAGAGGTGTGGAGTCACCACACAGACTCCAGGAGTCAGGTGAAAGCAGGCCTGAGGCAAGCAGCCCGCAGACTCATTTATTTCAGTTGCTGCAGCTTCTTATATAGCCAAGGCCAGCCAATCTGATCAAGGGGCAGTCTATGCTCCAACCAATCACAGCCTGTTGCCAGTCAGGCTCTTGTTGCCAGGAAGTTTCTGAAACCATTCAATCACGGCCTGCTGTCAGTCAGGCTCTGTTGTCATGTGGTTTCCTCTGTTGTCATAGGGTTTCTGAAGCCATCCAATCATGGCCTGTTACCAGGCAGTTTCTCTTGTCAGTGGCCATCTTGGCATGACCTTTTCACCTCAGCAGTCATCTTGGCATGACCTTTTCACCTTCTCATTTCACCACACAACCAAACCCTAACTCTAACCCTAAATTTAACCCTAGACCTAGACCTAACCATAACCCTATCTGTAGCCCAAGTGCTAGCCCTAGCTCAAGTTTTTACCCTAGCCATCCCCTAAGCTTAATCCTAGAGTGATTCCTATCCCTAGTTGTAACCTTAACCTAACCCTATCCCTAGCTCTAGCCCAAGTCTTAGCCCTAGCCCTAACCCTAATACTAACTCTATCCCTAATCCTAACCTTAAACCTAGCCCAAAGTATAGCCCTAGACAAAGCCCTAGACCTAATCCTAGCCATAGCCAATATCCTAACTATAACCCTAGCCCAGCCCTAACCCTAAACCACACTGACACTAGCCATAGAAGTAGACTTAATTCTAGATCAATCCCTTAACTTAGCCGTAGCCTTAGCACTAGCCCTAGCACTAGCCCTAGCCATAGCCCTTGCCAAAGCCATAGCTCAAGCCCTAACCTGAGTCCTAATCCTAACCCTAAATCTAACCCTAATCCTAATGGTAGCCCTAACCCTAGCCATAGTCAGTCCTAACCCTGCCCTAGTGAAGTCCTAAACCTAACCCTAGCCCTAGCCCCAACCATAAACCTAGCACTAGCCTTAGCCCTAGGCCTAACCATAGCCCTAACTCTAACCCTAACCCTAAACATAAATCTAACCCTAAGCCTAGCAGTAGACATAATCCTATTTCCAAACATATATCTAGCTCTAGTCCTAGGCTTAGCCATAACTCTAACATGAACTAACCCTAATGCTATCCCTAAACTTAAGCCTATCCCTAACCCTAACCCTATCCCTAAACCTAACCCTAATGCAAGCACTAGCCCTAGTTCTAACCTAAGAAATAATACTAGACCTGCACCTAACCTTAACCCTAAAACCAACTCTACCCTAAATCTAACTCTAACCCTAACACTAGCCTTAGCCTTAACTGTAACTCTCAAAGTAACTCTAGCCCTAGGCCTTTCAGTAACCCTAAATATAACTTTACACCTAACCCTAACCTTAACCCTATCCCTAACACTAATCCTAACCCTAACACTAGCCTTAGAACTAACCCAAGACCTAGCTCCAGCCAAAGCTTGAGCCCTAGCCCTAGTTCTAACTCTAACCCTATCCCTAATCCTCCCTAACCCTAGATCTAACACAAGACCTAACACTAGTCCTATACCTAACACTAACTGTAGCCCTAACCATAGCCCTAGCCCTAAAATTACCCCAAGCTTTAAACCTAAATTTAGCCATAACCATAACCATAGCCATAACCCGAACCCTAGCCCTAGACTTAATGCTAACTCTAATGCTATGGCTAAAACCAAACCTAATCCTAGCCCTACCCATAACCCTAGCTCTAGCCCTAGGCCTAGCCTTATCCCTAGGCTTAGCTCTATCCCTAGCTATTCACTAACCCTAACTTTAACCCTCAATCTAGCCCTTCCCTAGTCCTAGCCCTTGTCCTAGCCCTAACCCTAACCTAACACAAATGATAACCTAAACCTAAACCTTACTCAAACCCTAATATTAACCCTAGACATAGCCCTAACCATAACCATAACCCCAAGCCCAAAGCATTACCCTACTCAAACCCTAGTCTTAACTTTGACCCTAGCCCTAGCTGCAGCCCTAGCCCAAAACATAGCCCTAGTCATAGCACTAAACCTAGCCCTAGCCCAAACCCTGAACCTAACCATAACCCTAACCTTAACATAACCATAACCATAACCATAACCACAACCATAACTCTAGCCCTAGTCCTAACACTAGCCCTAACCCTAAACCTAATCCTAATGCTAACCAGAGGCCTAGCCCTAATGCTAACCCTAAACCTAACCAAAGCTTAGCCCTAACGCTAGCCCTAGACATAACCAAAAAAACTAACATGACTTAACCTTAGCCCTAGCCCTAGAACTAGATAAAACTAACCCTAAACCTATTCCTAACCTTAACTATAGCCCTAGCACTAACCCTAAACCTAAAATAACCTAATGCTAGCCCTAGATCTAAACCTAGCCCTAGCCCTAGACCTAGAACTTGCCTAAACCTAACCTTAGCTCTAGCCCCAGACAAGCTCTAAACTTATCCCTAAACCCAAAACTAACCCTAATCCTAAATCTAACCCTAAACTTAGGCCAACCCAACTTAAAACACTAGCACTAACTCTAACCCTACTCCTAGCCCTAATCTTAATCCTAACCCTAGCACTAGCCTAACCCTAACTTTAAACCAAGCCATAGCCTAGCCCAAGCCCCATGCTGAACCCTAATCCTAACCATTAAGTCTTGCATTAGACCTAGCCTTAGCTCTAAACCTAACCCTAACCCTACCACTAGACCTAGGCCTAGCCCTAGCTCTAGTCTGAGCCCTAGCTCTAGGCCTACCACTAGACCTAACTCTAGGTCTAACCCTAATACTAACCTTAACCATAAACCTAACCCTAATTCTAACTCTAACCCCAACCCTAACCTAACCCTATCTCCAACCCTAGCCCTACACCTAGCCCTAGCCCTAGCCCTACTGCTAGGCATACACTATCCCTAAACCTAACTTCAACACTAACCCTAGGCCTAGTCCTAGCCCTAGCCATAGCCCTAACCCTAATCTAGCCCTAGCCAAGCCCTAGCCCTAGCACTACATCAAGCCCTAGACCTGACCCTAACCTGAATTATAACTGTAATCCTAAACCTAGATCTATCCCTAAAGATGGGCTTAAATTTAACCCATTTTTTATTAAACTTTTATTTAATGAATATAAATTTCCAAAGTACAGCTTATGGGTTACAATGGCTTCCCCCTCCCAAAACTTCCCTCCCACCCACAACCCTCCCCTTTCCCGCTCCCTCTCCCCAACCATAACCATAACCATAACCATAGCCCAAACCCCTAAGCTTATGTTAGCCCTAGCTCTCACCCTAACCCTAAACCTAACCACAACCCTAATACTAACCATAACCCTAACATGAACCCTAACCCTAATCCTAACTCTAACTGTAGCTTAGCCCTAACCCCAACACTAGCCCTAATACTAACTGAAACCCTAACTCTAGACCTAGTGGTAGCCCTGGACCTAACCCTAAACTGAACCCTAGCCCTAGCTCTAGCCCTAGTCCAACCCTACCCCTAGACCTATACCAAACCCTAAGCCTAACCCTAAGCCTAACCCTAAACTTACTCCTAAACCTAATCCTAACCCTAACACTAGCCCTAGCACTATCTCTAACCTTAGCCCTACCTTTAGCTTTAGAGCTAACTCAAAGCATGATCTTAACCCTAACCTTAGCCCTAGCACTAGCAGTAGCTGTGCTTTAGACCTAATCATAACCCTAATCCTAGCTCTAACCCTAACCCTAACCCTAGCCCTAACCCTAACCCTAATCCAAACCATAGCTTAGCCCTAGCCCTAACCTTAGCCCTAGACCAAACCCTAAACCTAAACCTTACCCTAAACATAATCCTATCCTTAATCTTACCCCTAGTACTCTCCTTAACACTAGCCCTTTCCTTAGCTGTAGACTTAACTCAAATAACCCTAACCCTAAACCTAGCCCTAGCACTAGCACTAGCACTATTTGTGCCCTAGCCCTAGCCCCACCCCAAATCCTAGCCCTAAACCTAACCCTAACCCTTACCCTAACCCTAGCACTAGACTTAGCCCTAATCCTATCCCTAATCCTATAACTAGCTATAACCTTATCCCTATCCCTATCACTAGACCTAGGCCTCGCCATAGTCCTAATCCCAACACTAGCCCTAAACCTTGTCCTAGTCCTACCCCTAGCCCTAACAATAGCCCTAGACCTAATCATATCCTTAGCCCTAACCCTAGCTCTCACCCACAAACTAGCCTTAATCCTAACCCAAACTTTAAACATCACCTTCATTCTAGACCTAGCCATAGCCTTAGACCTAATTTTAACAACCTTAGCCCTAGCCTTAGATATAGCCTTAGCTCTAGCCCTAGGCCTAGAACTAACAATAGCCCTGACCCTAATCCTGGCCCTAACTTTATACCTAACCATAAACCTAGTCCTAGCCCCAAACATAGACATAGTTCTAGTTCTAGACCTAGCCCTAGCCCAAGCCCTAACCTTAACCCTAATCCTAAGCCTAACCCTAAACTTAATAATAATGCAAGTCCAAGCTTTAGGCCTACCCCTAGCCCTAGCCTTAAACCCAGCCTTAGCCCTAGACATAGCCTTAGCCCTAGACTTAAACTTAATCCTTAACCTAGACCAAGTCCAAGCCCAAGTCCTAGCCTTAGCCCTAACCCTAGCACCAGACTTAACTCTAACCTTAACCTTAACTCTAACCTTAAACCTAGTGATAGACGTAGCCTTATCCCTAAACCTAACAATAAAGCTAATCCTAATCCTCTCTCTCACCTTAGCACTAAATCTAGGCCTATACACAGCCCTATCCCAAGCCATATTTCTAAAAATTGTGCTAGACCTAGACTAAGCCTAACCCTAAAAATAGGTCTAATCCTAAACCTGTCCCTAGACCTAGGACTACACCTAGCCCTACCCCTAGATCTAACCCTAACAATAATGCTGGTACCAAGCCTAACCTTAGCCCTGGACCTAGTCCTAGCCCTAGCCCTAATGCTAACATTAACCTTAACCTTTCCCCTTCTCCTAACCCAAGCCCTAGACCAAGCTTTAGCCCTAGCATTAGACTTAGCATTGCATCTTGACCTAGCCCTGACCCTAACTGGAACCCTAACTCTAACTCTATACATAGCACTATCCAAAAGCATGGACTGAAATTAAAAAAAAAAAACTTTAACCCTAACCATAACCAAGACCCTAGCCCCATCTCTAGAGTTAATCCTAGCCATAGAGCTAATGCTGAATTTACCTAATGCTAACCCTAACCCTAACCATAATCATAAAGCTGACAGTAGCCCTAGCCCTAAATTTAACCCCAAATTTAAACTGAACCCTAACCCTAACCATAATCCTAATCATAGATCTAGTCTTAACTCTAGCCCTAGCCCTTTCCCTAAACTTAAACCTAGCCCTAGCCCTAGGACTAACATTAAACCAAACCCTAACAAGACCCTAATTTTGAAGTCCAAGTCTCAAACACTAGGCCTAGCCATAGACCTAGCCTTTGCCCTAGCACATCCCTATCCCTAACCCTAGCCCTAGCCCTAGCCCTGCCCTTAAACCTAACCCAACCTTAAACCTAACCCTAAACATAATATTAAGCCAGTACCTATCCCTAACTGTAATCCTAGCACTAGCCATAATCCTAGTCCTAGCCCTGGACTTAAGTCTTACCCTAACCTTAGCCCAAGCCAGAGGACTAGCCCTAAACCTACCTCAAGGCTTAACACTAGAATTTACTCTAAGCTAAACCCTAACCCAAAACTTAGCCCTAGAACTAGCCCTAGTCCTAACCCTACTCTAATCCTAATTCTAGCTGAAGCCCAAGTCATAGACCTAGCCCTAATTCTAACCCTAACAGTAACCTTAAACCTAACCAATAACCCTAACTCTATCCCTACCCCTAATCTATGTACCTAGCACTAAGTATAGCTTTAGTGCTTATCCTAGCAGTAGCCATAGCCCTAGCCCAAGTGAAAACCTATGCATAAACCTAACTGAGGCATAACCATAAATATACCCTAGCCCTAGCCTTAACCTTAGCCCTAGACCTAGTCCTAAACCTAGCTTTAGCCTTGTGCTAAAACTAAGTTAGCCCTTTGCCAAAGCCATAGCTATACTTGAGCCCCAGACCTAGCCCTAACACTAAAACTAATCCTTGGGCATTATACTAGCCCTACCCTAACCAGAAAACTAGCACTAACCTTAACCCTAGACCTAGTGCTAACCTGAACCTTAGCCCTAGTCCTAGAATAAGCCATAGCCCAACCCAAACATAAAACCTAACCCTAACCATAAAACCAGCCTTAATCCTAGCACTAGCCCCAGTCCTAGTTTTTGCCCTAACTATAACACTAACCCTAACCCAAGCCCTAATCCTAACCCTATTCCTAACCAAACTCTAGTCCTAGCCCTGGCCCTAACCCTAGCCATAGGTCTAAACCTTGCAATAGCCCTTGCTGTAGCCCAAGGCCTAGCCCTAACCCTAACCCTAACAATAACCAAACCCTTGTCCTAGACCTAGACTTTAGCCCTAAACCTAATGATAGCCCTATCCATAGAGCTAGCCCCAACCCTAACCCTAATCCTAACCATAACTGTAGGCTAGCCCTACCCATAACCCTAACCATAACCCTAGCCATAGTTCTAAATTTATCCTAACCCTAGCCCTTTCCCTAGACCTAGACTTAGCCCTAACTGTAAATCTAGCTGTCAACCTAGCTCAAGCAATAGGCTTTGCCATAACCCTAACCATAACAATAACCCTAACCCTAACACTAGCACAAGCCATAGATCTTACCCAAGACCTAACCCAGGACCTAGACTAAATCCTATCCCTAGCCCTAGCCCTAGCCCTAGCCAAAGCCATAACTTGAGCCATAGCCTGAGCCCTAACTCTAACCCTAAACCTAAACCTAATTCAAACCCTAACACTCACCCTACCCATAACCCTAAGCTAACTCTAAACCTAGCTCTAATATTAGGTGTTGCCATAGCTCTAATAATACTCTAACTCTGCCCTATCCATAAACCTAACCCTAACCCAATCCATATCACTAAACCTAACCCCAACCCTAACACTAGCTCTAGCTCTAACTTAACGCCAAACCATAGACATAAACCTAAAACTTACACTAAACTTAACCCTAACCCTAAACCTAAACCTAACCCTAACCCTAATTCTAGACCTAATCATGACTCTGTCAACCTAGCTCTAGTCCTTGCAAAACCCCAATTATAACTGTAACACTAACACTAACCTTAACCTATCCCTATCCCTAATTCTAATCCTATCACTCACACTAATTTTAGATCTATCCCAAGACCTAAAACCTAGACCTAGACCTACCCTAACCCTAACCTTAGTCCTAGCCCTATCCCAAGCAATAGCTCTAAATTTAACTGAAGATTTTTTTCATTTATTAAACTTTTATTTAATGAATATAAATTTCCAAAGTACAGCTTATGGGTTACAATGGCTTCCCCCCTCCTATAACTTCCCTCCCACCCGCAACCCTCCCCTTTCCCGCTTCCTCTCCCCTTCCATTCACATCAAGATTCATTTTCAATTCTCTTTATATACGAAGATCAGTTTAGTATATATTAAGTAAAGATTTCAACAGTTTGCCCCCATATAGCAACACAAAGTGAAAAACTACTGTTGGAGTACTAGTTATAGCATTAAATAACAGTGTACAGCACATTAAAGACAGAGATCCTACATGATATTTTTTAAAAATTAATTAATTTTCTATGACATTTCCAATTTAACACCAGTTTTTTTTCATTTCCAATTATCTTTATATACAGAAGATCAATTCTGTATATAATTTGTAAAGATTTCATCAGTTTGCACCCACATAGAAACACAAAGTGTAAAAATACTATTTCAGTACGAGTTATAGCATCACTGCACATTAGATAACACATTAAGGACAGATCCCACATGAGATGTAAGTACACAGTGACTCCTGTTGCTGACTTAACAATTTGACACTCTTGTTTATGGTGTCAGTAATCTCCCTAGGCTCTAGTCATGAGTTGCCAAGGCTATGGAAGCCTTTAGAGTTCGCTGACTTTGATCTTATTCCAAAAGGGTCATAGTCAAAGTGGAAGTTCTCTCCTCCCTTCAGAGAAAGGTACCTCCTTCTTTGATGGCCCCGTTCTTTCCCTAAACCTAACCCAAACCAAATAACTCTAGCACAAGCCCTAGCCCTAACCCTAGTCCAAGCCCTAGGCTAAAACTAATCTTAATGCTAAGGCTAACACTAAACTTAACCCTAACTCTAACCATAGACCTAGTCCTAGTCCTAGGCTTAGCCCAAGCTGTAGCCCATACCTAACCCTAACCCTAACCCTAGCCCTAGACCTAGCCTTAGTCCTAACCATAACTCCAAACTCCAAACCTAGTCCTAGCCCTACCCTAGCCCTATCATTAGCTCTAACCCTAGCCCTAACCTTAATTTAACCAAAATCTAACCCTAAGCCTAACCCTAATATTAACCATAGACCTAGCCTTAACCATAACCACACCCTAGTGCTAACCATAACCTTAACTCTTACTAGCCCTAGCCAAAGCCCAAGAACTAGTCCTAAACCTAGATCAAGCCTTAACCCTTGCCAAAACCCTAAGCTTAACCCTAACCAGAGCCTTAGCCCTAGCCCTAGTGATAACCTTAATCTAAATCTAGCTTTAGCCCTAGCCCAAACCCTAATCCTAACCCTAACCTAACCCTAACCCTAACACTAACCTTAACTCTATCCCTAATCCTAAACCTATACCTAGCACTAAGGATAGCCTTAGAACTGGCCCTAGCCCTAGCCCTAGCCCAAGCCCAAAACCTAATCAAAACCCTAGCCCAGGCATAATCCAAAACCTAGCCTTGTCTTAGTATTACTGCTAGGTCAAAGGTTATGTCTAAGTTTAGTCCTAGACCTAGCCCTAGGTCTATCCCAAGCCATAGCCCTGGCCATACTCGAGCCCTTGGCTTAGACCTAGACTTAACCCAAAACCTAACCCTAGTTCTAGACCTAACCCTAACCCAAGCCCTGACAATAACAATAACTCTAGCCCTAACACTAACCCTAACCATAACCTAAGTCCTAGGACTTGCCTCAGGCCTAGAACAAGAACTAGCCCAAATTCAAACATGAACCCTAACCGTAACCATAACTATAACCCCAAACCTAGCCCTAGTACTAGCCCTAGCCCTAACCCAAGTCCTGAAAATAACCCTAACTCTATCCCTAGCACTAACCCTAACCCTAGCCAAAGGACTAGTGCTAGGCCTAGAACAAACCTTAGCCATAATTCGAACATTAACCCTAACTACAACCCCAAACCTAGCCCTGAAACTAGCCCTAGACCTAGCCCTTGCCCTAAGTGTAAACCTAACCCTAACCCTAGATCTAGGCCTAGTCCTAGACCAGGCATTAACCCTAGCTCTATCCCTAGTCCTAATAATAACCCTAGCCCTAGCCCTAGCCCTAAATGTCACCCAATTCTAACCCTAAACCCAGCCCTAGCCCTAGCCATAGACCTAGCTCTAGCTTTAGCCCTAATGCTAACCCTAACCATAACCCTAACCCTAAACCTAGATCTAGCACTAGCACTATCCCTAACCCTATTCTACACCTAATTTGGACCCTATCTAATGCTAACCCTAACCCTGTCCCTACCCCTACCCCTAACCCTACCCCAATCCTAATCCTAGACCTATCCCTAGATCTAATCCTTGTCATAAATCTAGCCATAGCCCTAAACCTAACCCTAACCCTAAACCTAACCCTAACTCTAGCCCCAGCACTAACCCTAGCCCTAGCCTTAGCTGTAATCTAAGTCCTAGACCTAAATCTAACCATAACCCTATCAATATCCCTAGCCCTAATCCTAACTTTAATCCTAACCCTAAAACTACTCTAGCACTAGACCTAAAACTAACCCTAACCATAGCCTAGAGTTAACCCTTACTCTAGCCCTTGCCCTAGACCTGACCTAATCCTAGCCTAAAGCTAACACTAACCCAAGCCCTAACACTTACCCAGACCATAACATTAACTAAAACCCTAGCCATAGCCATAGCCTGAGAACTAGCCCTGACCCTAAGCCCTAACCCTAGAGCTAATCCTAGCCCTAGTCTTTGCCCTTAGCTAGCCCTAAGCCAAGCCCTAGCCAAAACCCTTACCCTAACCATAACCCTAAAACTAGCCCAAACCCTAACTCTAAAGCTAGCCCTAGCCCTAACCATAGCTCTAACTTTAGCTGTAGCCCAAACCTCAACCTAACTCTAACCCTAACCCTAACAGTAACCGAAACCTAGTCCTAAACCTAGACTTTAGCCCTAAACCTAACCATAAACTTATCAATAGTCCTAACCCTAATCCTAACCCTAAGGCTAGACTAGCATTAGCCTAACTCTAATCCTAGTCCTAGCACTACACTTAACCATACCACTAGCCCTTGCCCTATATTAGACCTAGCCCTAGTTCTAAACCTACACTAACCAAACCCTAACTCTAACCCTAACCCTAACCTTAGCCCTAACATTAACCAAAGAATTAGACCTATCCCAATACTTAGCTGAGCCATAGCCCTGCCCATAACCCTAACTCTAACACTAGCCCTAGCCCTAGCCCTAGCCCTAGCCCCAGATCTAACTCTATCCTAACCCTAACCCTAACACTAACACTAAAGCTACCCCAACCAAAAACCGAGCCCCAATCCTAGCCCTACCTGTAGAAGACCTTAGCCCTAGACCTAGCCCTAGCCCTAACCTGAACATGAATCATAACACCAAATGTAAACCTAAATGTAAATGTAAACCTAAATGTAAACCTAGCTCAAACCCTAACCCTAGCCCTAGCCCTAGCCCTAGACCTAACCCTATATCTAACACTAGAAATAGCCTTTGATCATGCTCTAGCCCTAGCCCTAACCCTAACCCTAGCCCTGATCCTAGCATTGGCCATAACCATAAACCTAACCCTAAACCTAGCCCCATAAATTAACCTAGACTTAGTTCTAGCCCTAACCCTAAATCTAAACCTAACCCTTACCCTAATCCTAACCCCAAACCTAATCCTAACCTTAACCTTTACCCTAAACACAACCCTAACCTTAACCCTAACCCTAATCTTAGCCCAAGCCCTAGCCCTAGCTCTAAATTTAACCAAAGCTTTAACCCTAAACCTAACCATAACCATAACCATGACCATAACCCTTGCCATAACCCTAGCACTAGCCCTAGACCTAGGCCCAACCCTAACCCTTAACCTAACCCTTGCTCTAGCCCTAATTGTAGTGCTAGCTTGAGCCCTGACCCTAACCTTAACACTAAACTTAACACCTATCCTGAGACTATGCCCTACCATGGGCAAAACAGTAAGCCTAGCCCTAACCCTGGCACTACACCTAGCCCTAGCCCTAACCCTAATCACAGCCCTAGCCCTAACCATAACCCTAATCATAGCTGTATCTCTAGCCCTAGTACTAGCCCTTGACTAGCCCTAAAAGTAACCTTAGCAATAGCCCTGAGACCTAGATCTGACCTTAGACATAATCCAAAACCTAGCCATAGACCTAACACTAACCCTAACCATAGCACTAGCCCTATCCCTAGTACTAGCCCTAGCCCTAAAAACCCTAGTGCTATCCATAAACCTTACCCAAACCCTAGCCATAGCCGTAACCCCAGGCCTAGCACTAGCCTTAAAATAAGCCTAAACCTAGCCCTAGTCTTAGTGCAAGCCAAAATCCTAGCTTTTGCCCTAGCACTAACACTAACCCTAACCCTAGCCTTAGTGCTAGCCTTAGCTTTAAACCTTGACCTAGCCCTGGACTTAGACCTAGACCTAACACTAACTCTAAGCTTAACTCTAACCCTAAACCTAAATCTAACCCTAACCCTAACACTAAATTTAACCCTAACCCTAACTCTAAGCCTAATGCTAAACCTAGATTTATCCCAGCTCTAGTCCTAGTCTTAGACATAAACCTAACCATAACTCTAGCTGTAAGTCTAGACCTATCCTGAGACCAAGCCCTATCCTTAACCCAAACACTTCCCCTAATGCTAAAACGAACTCTAGCACTAGCCTTAGCACTATCCCCAGACATAGCCATAGCCCTAAACCTAATTTTAAACCAACCCTATCCCTATCTATAGCCCTATCTGTAGCCCTAGCCCTAACCCTAAACCTATCCCTAAACTAAACCCTAAGCCTAATCAAAGCCCTAACCTTATCCCTAACCCTAAACCTAGCTGTAACCATAACCCTAGACCCAGTCCTATCCAAAGTCCTAACCGTAATCTTAATCTAAGTGTATCCCTAACCCTAACCCTAGCCCTAAACCTAGCACTATCCCCATACCTATCCCTAGCCTAAAACATAACCCTAGTCCTAACCCTAGCCAAAAACCTAACTCCATCCCTAACCCTATCTGTAGCCCAAGACCTTGCTGAAACCTTAACCCTAATGCTAACCCTAACCCTAATCCTAACAGTAACCCTAGTACTAGACCTAGACTTAGCAATAAATCTAGTGCCAATACCTAACCCTAACTCTAAGCCTAACCTAAACCTAACCCTTTCCCTAGACTTAGCCATAGCCCTAGTTGAATCCCTAACCCTAACCTGAACCCTAGACCCAGCCAAAGACCTAGCCATAGGACCAGACCAATCCAAACCCTAACCCTAAACCTACGCTAACCATAACCCTAATCCTAACCCTAACCCTAGGATAGCCTTCCCTAAACCCTAACACTAGCCCTAGACTTAAACTTAACCCTAAATCTAGCACTCATCCTAACCTTAACCTAGCAATGGTGCTATAACTTACCCTAACCCTAAACTTAGCCCTAGCTCTAAACCTAGACCTAGCACTAGCCCTCGTCATTGTCCTAAACCTTATGTTAACCTTAACAATAATCCTAGCCCTAGACCTAACTAAAAAAAAAAAAAAAAAACCTTTAACCCTAACCCTAAACCTAAGCATAACTCTAGCCCTAGCCATAGCCCTAAATATAGCCCTATACCTAGACCTATACATAAAAACTAACCCTAACCATAGCACTAACCTTAGCCCAGATTTAACCCTAGCCCTAGCCCTAGCCCTAGCCCTAGGCCTAGGCTTAGCACTATTGCTAACCCTAAACCTAGTCCTAGCACTAGACCAAGCCCTAGCCCTAAAGCAAACACTAGCCCTACCCTAACTCTAACCTTAGCCCTAGTCCTAGACCTAGTACTAACCATAACCATAACTCTAAAGCTAGTCTAGCCCTAGTCCTAGCCCTAGCCCTAACACTATCCCTAGTCAAAGTCCTAACACTAACCCTAGTCCTAGGCCTAGCCCTAACCCTAAATGAGGCCCTAGCCCTAGCCCTAGCCCCAGTCCTAGTTTTAGACTTCAATGGAACACTAATGCTAACCCAAATCCAAGACCTAGCCCTATCATAGCCCTAGCATTAGACCTAACCTTAGCCCTTACAAAAACCATAAATCTAACCCTAAACCTAACCCAAACCATAGCCCAAGTGCAGTCCTAGAGCTAGCCATAACCATAGCCCTAGCCACAAGCCTAGTCCTAGACCTAACCCTAATCTGAACACTAACACTAAACCTAACCCTAAACCTAGCTCAAAGTTTAACCCTAGCCCTAGCCCTTATCCTAACCCTAATTCAAATGGTAACCTTAACCCTAAAACTAACCTCATAATTAACCCTATACCTAGACCTACCCCTAAGCCTACACCTAACTCTAGCTCTAGTCCTAGCACTAGCCCTAACCCTAACCCAAGCCATAAAACTAGAACTAGCCCTAGGCATAGCCATAGATCTGGGATTAACCCTAGCCCAAGCCCTAGTCAAACATTAATCCTTGTCGGGGCTAGTGGCCCTGGCCGGACATGAGATGCAGCAGGCTGAGGTTGTCCCTTATCTAATCCTGTTTCCTGTGTTTATTGTTCTGAAGGCACAAGACTCATTCCTGCAGGCAGGATGTGACTTCTGATGAAGGTTTATGATGTTCTTTGCTCTATCAGCAGAGCTTGTACCCTGATCTTTGCTACCTTGTAAACTTGTTTCCTTCCTGTGCTATGCATGATTGCACACAATGAATGTTATCTGTATGGGGCCTGGGGTATATATCCTTGTTCTGCTTGGTGCTCGCTGCTGGAGGCTGAAGAGTTTCCCCAGGGAGACGGCCTCCAGTCCCTCATCGCTGGGCCCCCTACTTTGGCCTGGAATGCGATGAGGCAATAAACGTGGTGATGAATTGACTGAGTGCTGCATCTCCGTGTGGTTTGTCGGGTGGCCTCCGATAAATCCTAAGTCTAAAGTTAACCCTATCCCTATCCCTACCCCTATCCCTATCCCTATCCCTATCCCTATCCCTATCCCTATCCCTATCCCTAAACCCTAAATCTAGCCCTAGCTAATACAACAACAACCCTAATCTGAAACCTAACCCTAGCTCTAGGTCTAGCCCTAGCCTTGGCTCTAAACCTAGCCCTAATCCTGACCCTGGCTCTCAACTTAATCATAAAAATAATACTAATGATATGCCAAATTTATCTCTAAGTCTAGCCCTAGCCCTAGCTCTAAACCTGGCCCTAACCCTAGCCCTAGCCCAAGCACTAGAGCTAACCCTAACTATAGGCCTAGGTCTAACCCTAACCCTAGACCAAGTCCAAGTCCTAACCCAAACCCTAGCCCTAACATTAAAACCTAGCACTAGACCTAGCCCTAACCCTAGACCTAGATCTAAATAAAACACAATCTTTAACACTTACCCTAATCAAAACCATGACTGAAGACTGAACACTAGAACAAAAACTAGCCATAACCATAACACTAAACCTAACCCTAGCCCTAACCCTAGCCCTAATGCTAACTCTTAACCTAATACTAGTCCTAGGTCTAGTCCTAACCATAGCCCTAACCCTAGGCCTAGCCCTAGAAATAAAACTAACCCAAGTCCTAGCTCAAACCTAAACCTAACCCAATCCTGGCCCAAAACACACCCCAGTCCTAGCCATAGACATAGCCCTAGCCTTAGCCTTAGCCCGAGTTCTAATGCTAAACCTAGCCCTAGCCCTAAACTTAACCCTAACCAAATCCTAACACAAAATACATTCCAACCTTGGTCCTAACCCTAGCCTTAGCCCAAAACCTATGCCTAACCATAACACTAAACCTATCCCTAACAATAACCCTTTACCTAGCCCTAGCCCTAACCCTATGCTAACCCTAACCTGAAATATAACCCTAACACTAACCCTAGCCCTAGCCCTAGCCTTAACCCTAACTCTAACCCTTATGCTAACCCTAACCCTAACCCTGACCCTAAACCTTGCACTATCCCTGTCTCTAGGCTTAACCATAGCCCTAGCCCTAACCCTAACCCTAGCCCTAACCCTAGCCCTAGCCCTATCCATAGCCAAAGCCCTAGCCCTAACCCTAACACTAACCCTAACCCTCACAGTATTCCTAACCCTAATCCTAGACCTAGACCTAACCCTAAAACTAGCATTAACCCTAGCCCTATTCCTTCCCCTAACCCTACCCCTAATAAAAACCTAACTCTTTTTCTACCCCTAGACCATAACCCACACTAACCCTAAAACTAATCCTAGACCTAGCCCTAGCCATAACACTAGCTCTAAATTTAACCAAATTTTTAAACATGACCATAACCATAAACCTAGCCCTAGCCCTAGACCTTGCCCGAGACCTAGCCCGAGACCTATTCCTAGCAATAACCCTAACCCTAACCCTAACTGGAACCCTAAATTAATCCTAGCCCTAGTTCTAGTCCTAGCCATAGCCCTAGCCATAACTTTCAACCTAACCTTAGGCCTAAACCTAAGCCTAACACTAGCCTATCCTTGCACTAACCCTAACCCTAGAACTAGACCTAAATTTAACCATAACCCTAGACCTTGCCGTAGCCCAGGACCTAGGCCTAGTACCAGTCATAGAAAAGATCTTGCCTTAAATCTGACACTAAGCCTAACCCTAACCCTAACCGTAAACCGACTCTAGACCTAGACCTAAACCTAGCCCTAGCCCTAACCCTGACCCTAGCCCTAAATTGAATACTAAGCCAAGCTTTTGCCTCAGACCTAGCCATAGCCCTAGCCCTAGCCTTAACAATAACCCTGACCCTAACACTGACCCTAAAGCTAACATTATCCCAAGCCCCAACCCTAGCCCCAGTCTTAGCATTAGCCCAGCCCCTAATCCTAACCCAAGCTCTAACCCTAACCCTATCCCTAGCTCTTGCCCTAGACCTAGAACTAGACCTAGCCCTAGCCCTAGCCATAATTCTAACCCTAGCCCAAAAACTAATACTAGCACAAACCTAAACCCTAACCCAAACCCAAACCATAGGCACAGTCCCTGCAATAGCCTTACCTATATCAGTAGCCCTAGCTCTAGGCCTAGCCATAGCCCTAACCCTAACCTGAAACACAACCCTAAATGTAACCCTAAGCTAGCTCAAGCCCTAGCTCTAGCCTGATCCCTAGTCCTAACATTAACCTAGTGCTAGAACTAACCTTAACCCTAAACTAATCCTAACCATAAACCCAGCCCTAGCCTAAGCCCTAGTCCTAACACTAACCCTAGTCTTAGCAATAACCCCTACCCTAACCCAATCCTAACCATAAACCCAGCTCTAGCCTTAACCATAGACCGAATCATAACTCTAGCCCTAATACTAATGATAAGCTCAACTCTAACCCTAAACCTAGCCCCAACACTATCCCTAACCCTACCATAAACCTAACCATAACACTAAAACTAATGCTAACCCCAATTCTACCTTTCTACCTAATCCTACCTATGCCTAATCCTAGCCCTAGACCTAATACTGATTCTAACCCTAATTTCAACCCTAACCATAGTTCTAGATCTAGCCCTAGACCTAGACGAAGACTTAGCTCTAACCCAAAACTAAATCTAACCCTAACCCTAGGCCTAAACTTAACCCTAACCCTAGCCCTAACCCTAACCCTAGCCCTATACCTAGTTCTAACCTTAACCCTAGCCTTAACCTTATTTTTATTTGACAGGTAGAGTTATAGAAAGTGAGATACAGGGGAATGGTCTCCCTTCCATTGGTTTACTCCCTAATGGCTGCTACAGCCAGCACTGCACTGATCTGAAGCCAGGATCCAGGTGCTTCCTCCTGGTCTCCCATGTGGGTGCAGGGACCCAAGCACTTGGGCCATCCTCTGCTGCCCTCCCAGGCCACAGCAGAGAGCTGGACTTGAAGAGGAGCAACCGGGACTAGTACCCGGCACCCCAACCGGGACTAGAACCGAGGGTGCCAGCGCTGCAGGCAGAGAATTAGCCAAGTGAGCCATGGTGCCCTTAATCTGACCCAAAACCTAAACTTAATGCTAACCCTAGCCCTAGCCCTAACCTTAGTCCTAGGCCTAACACTAACCCTAATGTTAATCCTAACCCTAAGCCTAATCTTAACCCTAATGGTAAATGTAGCCCTAGACCTAGCTGTAGCCCTAGCCTAAACCAAGCCCTAGCCCATCCCTAACCCTTACCCTAAACCTAGCCCTAGCCCTAGACCTATCCCTCAACCTAGCCAGATCCCTAACCCTAGCCCTAGCTGTAGCCCTAGCCCTAATCCTAATCCTAACCGTAACCATAACCCTAACCCTAACCCTAACCCTAACCCTAACCCTAATGTTAATCCTATCCCTAATCCTAGCCTAGCTTTAGCCTTACCCTAAACCAAGCTCTATCTCTGAACTTAACCCTAACACTAGCCATCACCCTAGCCCTAGCCCAAGCTCTGGCCCTATTTCTATCCCTATCCCTAACCCTAATGCTTAAACTAACCCTAGTCCATACCCTAAGCATAACACTAAACAACACCCTAGCCAAAGCCTTAGTCTTAGCACTAGCCCTAGCTCTACCTCAAGCCCTAGCCCTAATCTAACCCTAACCCTAACCCTCACCCTAACCTAGACCTAGTTTTAGACCTAGCACTGGCCCTAAATTTAACCTAAGGTTTAAACCTAACACTAACCCTAGACCTAGCACTAGCCCTACATTTAACCCAAGGTTTATACCTAACTCTAGCCATAATCCTAACCCTAGTCCTAGCCCTAGCCCTAAATCTAACTCTGAAACCAACCTTATCCCTAACACTAGCTTTACATTAGCCCTTGCCCAAGTACTGGCACTAACCCTAATTCTACACTAACTCTAACCCTAACCCTAACCATAGAACTAGTAGTAGCCCTAGCCCTAGATCTAGCCCTGGCCATAGCCCATCTATAACCCAAATCATGACTCTAAACCTAGCCCTAGCCATAGCCTTAGCACTTGCCTTAGCCCTAACCCTAATCTAAACTCTACATCTATCCCTAACCATAAGCCTAGTCCTTATCATAAACCTGCACCCAGCCCTAGCCTTAACTCCAACCCTATCCCTAACCCTAACCCTTCTCCTAGATCTAGACCTAACCTAGACCTAGCCCTAGCTGTAAGCCGAACCTTACTGCAATTCTAAGCCTAAACCCAGGCATAGCCCTAGCCCAAGTCCTAACACTAAACCTAGCCCTAGCCCTAACCCTAAACCTAAACCTAACTCAATCCTAACCCTAAACCTAGCCCTAGTCCTCCTCATAGACCTAACCCTAGTTCTAGCCCTAACGCTAACCCTAAGCCTAACCCTAAAACTAAACTTAGCTCTAGTATAAGACCTAACACTACTCTAAACCTAACCTAACTGTAATACTAATGCTAACCCTAACCCTATCTCCAAACCTAGCCCTAGAGCTAACTCAAATCCTAACCTTACCCTAATGCTAACCCTAACCATAAACATAGCTATAAGTCTAGCCCTAGTCCTAAACCAAGACCTCCCACTCACCCAAACACTAAGGCTAACCCTAACACTAACACTAATCTTAACACTAACACTAATGTTAACTTTACCCCTAATTTTAGCACTAACCCTAGCCATAGCCCTAGCACAAAATCTAACCCTAAACTAGCCCTAGTGCTAACACTAAACCTAACCCTAAACTAGCCTTAGCGATAGCACTAACCCTAACGCTAGCCCAAGCCCTAGTCCTAGTCCTAATCTGAACTCTAAACCAAACCCTAATCATAGGCAAAGCCCCTGCTATAATCCTAACCATGTTCATAGCCCTACCCTAGGCCTAGCCCTTGCCCTAACCGTAGCCCCATCGCCATCCCTAGACTTAACCATAATCCAAGCCTTAACACTAAACGTAAACCTAACCCTCTCAGTAACTCTAACCCTAGTCCTAGACCTAGACATAAATCTAAAGCTAACCTTACCTAGCCCTAACCCTAACCCTACCCTAACCCTAAACCTAAGCCTTTCCCTAGACCTATCCCTAGGCCTAATCCTAACTCTATCAGGATCCCTAACCCTAATCCCAGCCCTTGATTTAGCCCTAGCCCTGACCCTAATGCTAATAGTAATGCTAACGCTAACCTTAACTCTAACCCTATCCCTAAGCCTAGCCTAGCCCTAGCCTTACCCTAAACCTAGAACTAGCTCTAAATAACCCTAACATTAGCCATTGCCCTAGCCCTAGCCCTAGCCCCAGCCCAAGCGCTGCCCTATTACTATCCCTAACCCTAATACTAACATTAACCCTAGCCTTACCCTAATCCTAACATTAACCCAAGCCCTTGCCCTAGCCCAACAATAGCCCTAGCCCTAACACTAGCCACAATCCTAGCCCTAACCCAAGCCCTAGCCATAACCCTAGCCCTAGCCTGAACCCTAGACCTGGCCCTTGACCTAAACCAAACCCAAACCCTAATGCTAAATATCCCTAGCCCTAGCACTAAACCTAGCCTGTGCCCTAGTCCCAGTCTTAACCCTAACCCTAACTCTTACCCTAAACCTAGTGCTAGCCCTAGTCTTAGGCCTAAACCTAACCCTAACCCTAATTCTAGCCCCAGCGCTAGACTTAGGCCTAGCCCTACCCATAGGTCCTACTTTTAAGCCTAACTCTTGCCCTAGATCTAGCCCTAGCCTTAACCATAACTCTAATACTAACCCTAGCCATAGTCATAGCCCTAACCCTAGCCCACCTACCCTAACACTAAAACTAGCCCTAGACTTATGCCTAGCCCTAATACTAATCCTAACCCTTACCTTAGCCCTAGCCCAAGAATAGCCTTAGCACTAGCCTTAGTTCTACCTTGAGCCCTAGCTGTGACCCTTACTGGAACCCTAACTTTAACACTAAATCTAGACCTAGTCCTAAACATAGACCCAAATATAACCAAAGATTTAAGCCTAACCCTAACACTAACCATAAGCCTAATCCTAGCACTAGACTTAATCCTAGCCCTAACCTAACCTTAACCCTAACACTAGCCATAGCCATAGCCATAGCCATAGCACTAGACCTAGCACTAGCCCTATATTTAACCCAAGCTTTAAACCTAATCTTAACCATAAACATAATTCTAACCCTAGCCCTAGTCCTAACCCTAGCCAGCCCTAGCCTAAAATGTAACCCTAAACCACACCCTAACCCTAACACTAACACTTCCATAACCCTAGCCCTAGCAGTAACACTAATCCTAACTCTAACACTCTAACCTTAACCCTAACCCTAATCATGGAACTAGCCCTAGACCTAGATCTAGCCCTAGTCTTATCCCATCCCTAGCAATAATCATGACCATAAACCCAATCCTAACTTTAAACCTAGCCTTAGTCCTAGCCCTAGCCCTAGACATAATTCTAGCCCTAGCCTTAAACTAGCCCTAGCCCCAGCCCTAGTCCTTACCTTACTCTAGGCCTAACCCTGGTCCTAGCCCATTCCTAGCCCTTTACCTAAAACTATCTTTAACCCTAACACTAACTGTATCTATAGCCATAGCACTAGACCTAGCCTTAGCCCTAGTTGAATCCTAACCCTAAATCTTATCCTAAACCTAGTGCTAGACCTAACCTTAGCCGTAAACCTAACTCTAACACAAAACCCAACTGTATCCCTAGTCCTAGTGCTAGACCTAAGCATAACCCTAGCCCTAAAGCTGTCTATAGCCCTAACCCTAGCCCTAGCCCTAGCCCAGGTCTTAGCACTAGCCCTAGCTCTACCTCGAGTCCTAGATGTGACCCTAACTCGAACCCAAACCCAAACTCTAACACTAAACATAGACCTAGCCTTAAACGTAGAACTAAATTACTAAAGATTTAAGCCTAACCTAACAATAACATAACCCTAGCTCTAGTACTAGACCTAACCCTAGCACTAGGAATAACCAAACCTAATCCTAACCCTAAACCTAATGCTAACCCTAACCCTAGCCCTAGCCCTAGCCTTAAATTTAACCTGATTTAAACCTAATCTTAACAAAACAACAACCCTAGCCCTTGCCCTAAACTTAGCCATAGCCCTAGCCCTAAATCTAACGCTAAACCTAACACTAGCCCTACCCTAGCCATAGCCCTAGCACTAACACTAACCCTAACCCTAACCATAAACCTAACCATAGAACTAGCCTTAGCCCTAGCCCTAGCTCTAGCCCTGGCTCTAGCCCATACCTAACCCTAAACGTGACCTTAACCCTAGCCCATTCCTTAGCCCTAACACTATCCCTAAACTAACTCTAACCCTAACTCTAACCTAAAATCTAGATCTAGCCTTAACCATAACCTAGCCTTAGTCATAAACCTACACCTAGCCCTAGCCATAACTGTTACCCTAGCCTAAGTCCTAGCTCTAGCCCTAAACCTAGCTCGAGCCTTAAAACTACCCAAAACCATAAGTTTAACTTTATCTCTATCCCTATCCCTAGCCCTAACACTAACCCTAACCCTAGCCCTAGTCCAATACTTAGCCCTAGCCCTAACCTAAACCCTAAAGCAATCATAACCCTAAACCCAAGGCTAGCCCTAGCTCAAAACCTAACACTAACGCTAGTCCTAGACCTAATCCTAATCCTAACTCAATACTAACTCTAAACCCAGCCCTAGTCCTAGCCATTGTCCTAACACTAGCTCTAGCCCTAACACTAAACCTGAGCCTAATGTTAAACATAACCCTAGCCCTGCACTAGCCCTAAAACAACCCTAAATTTAATGCTAACTGTAATCCAAACACTAAGCCTAACACTATCTATAACCCTAGGCCAAACCATAGCCCTAGAGCTAACACTAATCCTAAAATTAACCCTAACATTAACCCTAACAATAAACATAATCCTAGGTCTAACCCTAGTCCTAGACCAAGACCTAGCCCTAACCCAAACACTAATGCTAATCCTAACCCTAGCTCTAATCTTTTTTAAATTTTTTTGGGAGGTAAAATAGCAAGGTTTATTAGGGAAGGGACATCCGTAAGGATGGATGGGCACCTCCCCAGACAGAGCCTGAGAGACTGGGGGTGGGGGGAAGGAGCGAGGTTACATGTTGAGTGGAGAGATTACACCTGACCAGGCCAGGCGGGCAGCTCAGCAGAGAGACAGAGGGCTGAGCACGCAGTCCAGTTGAGGCTGGGGGTTTTTAAGGAGATGGGTCTTGCTTCCCCACCTCTACTTCTCTTGGAACAAAGGGCTTTTTGGATGTAAATAGAAAAACTTCTCTCTTGAAGGTCTGAAACAAAGGACTTTATGGATGCAAATGTTATCAGACAGGAGGAAGGGAGCAGGGTGTTTGAGATGCAGATACTGGGCTGCACCTGGGAGATTGTGGAAGATTGTCAGGCAGAAGGCCTGGCAGGTTATCAGGTAGAAGGGGGCAGGGCAGGGCAGGATGTGAATACCGGGCTGCCCCTGAAACAGCATCAGGATGACCTTGAGATGCAGCATATGCTGGACATAGATGTTATGTCACACACACATAAGCTCATAACTGACTTCCTACCTAACATTCCCCCCTCAAGAGGCAATACCCAAAATTCTTCTTTGGGATTATGGATGGAGATCCGTTTTCTGTAACTTCTTCAAAGCTGGCATATGGGCATCGAGGGGGATTTGGGTATTTCCTCTTGCTATCTGTCTTATGGTGTGCAACAGTGGCCTTGGAAAGACTGTGCTGCTCAGTCCAGAGGGCTGCTCAGATCATCCAATGGAATGGGCTGGAAGCCTTGTCTGATGACCATTTGGAGTTTGACAGCTTTTATTCTGTTAGAGACAAAACAAACAAGGGCATTAAAAACATAAGGTCCAAAGAGAAGCAGCAAGATTACAGAAGTTATTGGGCCAAGGAGAGGAAATAGCCAGGATTTCCATGACCAGATGTCAGGCCAGAAATCCCAGCCCTGCTTGGCTTGGCCCTGGAGATGCTCGGCTTTGTCTAGGAAAAGTACAAATTTGGGTTTGTACCTGTCCAGTCTGATTGACCCAGAGACAATATTCTTTCTGGAACATGGCACAGATACCTCTCGGAGCAGCAGTTAGCATGTCCAATATTTCTTCTTCCATAACCTTTTGTGACTTCCACACACCCTCTTCAACTTACTTGAAACATTCCATCATTTCCATTTCAGTCTAGAGTAAACTAGCCATCAGGATTAAGTCATTCTTACAAACCATGTCCTTTCCTTTAAAAAAAAAAAAACTCTTTCCTTCTTAACCTTTCATACCAAGAACACTCTTTCCTTCTTAACCTTTCTTACCAAGCACACATGTCTATACTTGTGATGTTTTCCATAGAGCCTGGTTGGCTCTTTCTATCTTACCAGAAGACTGAGGTCTCCATGCAGAGTGAAGGGCCAGGTTATTCCTAGGGCCTTACAAATCCCTTGTTTAACCTGGGAGATGAGGGAAGGCCCATTGTCGCTTTGTAAAGATTTTGGGAGACAAAAGCATGGAATAACTTCCTTCAGGAGAGTTTTGGTCACTTCCTGAGCTCTTTTAGTTCTGGTTGGGAAGGCTTCTATGCATCCAGTAAAGGTATCTATAAGTACAAGCAGGTACTTATATCCTTGACAGAGTGACATCTGTGTAAAATCTATTTGCCAGTCCTCCCTGGGGTAAGTTCCCTTTTGCTATATAGACCCCTGGGAGTTATTTTCTCTTGTTCTTACCTAGTTTTAGAGCTCTGGTTAAGTGATCAGTTCTGCTAACTGAGCAAAAGTTCCTGGGGGCAGAGCACGCTTCAATAATGTGCCATGCTGTAACTGTTGCATACCCTGATAAGCAGATTCCGTCTGACAAAGCTGCTTCCATCTGTGAACAAACCTCATCTGCATTAGTCAGAGGGCTGTCTCTTAGGTCCCTTCTGCTGGCATAGATCAAGTCTATAGTCTCAGTACAGCAGTGGAGAGGACCACCTTCCCCTGGAACTGACATTAAAGTAGCTGTATTTAGAGTAGAGCAATGCATTATTTTTACCTGAGGGTTTTCTAGAAGGAGGACCTGATATTTTAGTATTCTACTATCTGTGAGCCAGTGAGAGCCCTTTGCTCTAATAGAGAATTTATTTGATGTGGGGTATAAAGGGCAATATTTTGCCCCAATGTAATTTTAGATACTTCCTCTGTCAGCAAGGCAGCTGTCACTATCATCTTTAGGCAGTGAGGCCATCCTTGTGCAACCATGTTTAAGGTTTTATAAAAGTAGCCCACAGGTTGCTTAACAGCTCCCAGATCCTGAGTTGACACTCCTAAGGCGACTCCCTGCCTCCCAGTGACGTACAGCTGGGAGGGTTTCTCTGGGCTTGGCAGTCCTAGTGCAGGGGCTTTAGTCATAGCATCCTTTAGCTGAGTAAAGGCTGTGGTTTGCTCTACTTTGGCTGCCTGTCAAGAGCCTGGTTTAAGAACTGTGCTATTTCCCTGTATCTAGGAACCTGTAACCTGATAGAATAAAACTGAGACTGCCTGAAGTTTGCAGAAGTAGGAATTTGCTGCATGGCCTATATCCTCTCTGGGGCTGGTTTTCTCTCCCCAGGGGGTGAGATTAAGGGTTAAATAATTAACACTCTAATGGACTAGCAATGCTTTGTTTTCCTCCAGATACCTAGTAGCTAGTTTTGCTAGGAAGTTAAGCCAATGTACAAGACTAGAGTCTCAGGCCTAGCTCTAATCTTAACCCTAACTCTAAACCTAGCCCTAGCCATAACCCTAGCACTAGCCCTAACCCTAACCTAACCCTAACCATAATGCTCATCTAACTCTATGTCTAGCACTAACCATAAGCTGAGCCCTAATCATGACCCTACACATAGCCTTAGCCTTAACTTTCACCTTAGCCCTAGCCCAAACCCTAGCCCTTCCTCTATACCTAGCTTAAGCCTTAACACTAGCCATAAAACAGCTTAAACCTAGCCTGAGCCCCTAGCCCTAGCCCTGGCTCTAACCATAAAACTAATCTTAGACCTAGCCTTAGCCCAAGTCCTAGCCCTAGCCCTAACCCTAACCCTAATGCAATCCTAAACTAAACTCATCTTAGCCCTTGCGCAAGTCCTAACACTAACCCTAGCCCTAGCCCTAAAATGACCCTAACCCTAACCCAATTATCACACAAAACTCAAGTCTAGCCCTAGCAATAGAACTAACCCTAGTTCTAGACTTAATAACCCTAAGCCTAATGCTAAACTTAACCCTAGCACTAGAGCACAAGCCCTAAACCTACACTAAACCTAACCCTAACCATAATCCTAACACTAACCCTAAACCTATCTCTAACCTTAGCCCTAGAGCTAACAGTAATCCTAACACTAACCCTAACCCTAATGCTGTCTTACCTTAATCCACCCTAAACATAACCCTAGTCTAGCCCTAATCCATATCCCAGACCAAGACTTAGCCCTAACTCTAACACTAATGCTAGCCGTAACCCTAACCTTAATCTTAGCCCCAATCCTAGCCCTAGTCTTAGCTTTAATCTGAAACCTAGGCCTAATCCTAACCATAACCCAAAGTCTAATCTTAACCCTAAACCTAACCCTATATAGCCCCAAATCTAGCCCTATCATATTCCTAGACTTAACCCTAACTCTATTGCTAAGCCTATCCCTATCTCTATCCCTAACCCTAGGCTTAACCATTACCCTAGCCCTAACACCAAACCCTAACCCTCACAGTAAACTCTAACACTAGTCCTAGACCTAGACCTAAACCTAAATCTAACCTTAACCCTAACCCAGCCCCAACTCTAACCCTAATCCCACACCTAACCCTAAGCCTAAGCCTTTCCCTAGCCCTAGCCCTAATGCTAACCCTAATCTGAACCCTAGTCCTAACCCTAACCCTAGCTCTATCAATAAGCATAACCCAAACACTAATCCTAACCTTAACCCTATCCCTATCCATAATCCTAGCCTAGCCCTAGCCTTACCCTAAACCTAGCCCTAGCTCTGAACTGAACCCTAAACTGAACCCTAAACTGAACCCTAGCCATCGCCTTAGCACTACCCCTAGTCCTAGCACTATCCTTAACCCTAACACTAACACTAACACTAACCCTATCCCTTACCCTAACACTAAAAGTAACCTAAACGCTAGCCCTAAAGAAGCATTAGCCATAGCCCTAACCCTAGCCATAAGTCTAGCCCTATTCCAAGCCATAATGCTAGCTCTAGCCTTAAAACTACCCCAAGTCCTAGCCCTATAGCTAGACCTCACAAAAGCCCTAACCATAGCCATAGCACTAAATCTAGCCCTATCACTATTATTAGGCTTAACCCTAACCCTAGCCCTAAACCAATCCCTATCCCTATCCTTAGGCTTATTCATAACTCTAGCCCTAACACTAACCCTAATCCTCACAGTAACCAAATCCCTATCCCTAGACCTAGACCTAAATGTAAACTAACTCTAAACTAGCCCTAACCTTATCCCTAACCCTAAGCCTACCCTTACCCCTTACCCTAACCCTAAACCTAACACTAACCCTGTGCTTATCCTAGCCTAACATTAACAAAAACCCTAGCCCTAGCTCAGCACTAGCTCTAGCCTAATCCTAGCCCTAGCCCAAACCAAAACCTTAGTCCTATCCCAAGGCCTAGCCCTAGATCTAGCCCTAAAAATAACCCTAACACTAACACTAATCCTAGCCCTAACCATGACTGTAGCCCTAGCTGTAGCTACAAACCTAACTATAACCCTAGCCCAGCCCTAGCCCTTGCCCTAGCCCTAATCTTAACCCTAATCTTAACACTAGATCTATCCCTAAACATAATCCTAAACTTAGCCCAAGCCTAGCCCTAGCTTTAAACCTAGCTCGAGCCTAAACTAGCCAGACATATAAGCTTAATTCTATCCTGACCACTAGCCTTAGCAGTAGCCCTAGACCTAATTCTAACCCTAACCATAGCCCAAACCCTAGACAAGCCCTAACTATAACCCTAACTTTATTCCTGACCCTAGCCTTAGCCATAGCCATAACCATAGACATAAGTCTAACCCTAACACTAAACCTAACCCCAACCCTAAACCTAACCCTAAACCTAGCCATAAGCTTAATCTTAAGCCTAGCTTGAAACCTAGTGCTAGCCATGGTTGTAGCCATAGACAAAGTCCTAAACCTAGACCTAGTGCTAATTTTTACCCTAGCCCTTAACCTAAATCAACTTAACCTTAAACCACACCATAACCCTAACCCTAGCTCTAGTACTAGAAGTAGACCTAACTCTATCCATAGCTCTAGACCTAGCCCTAACCCTAAACTTATGCATAAGCCATACCCTATCCCTAACCTTACCCTAACAGTAGCCATAGTCCCATCCCTAGGCTTAGCCCTAGCCCTAGCCCTAGCCCAAGCCCTAACCCTGAACCTAACCCTAGTTTTAGCCCCATGGCTAAGCCTAACCATAACCCTAGCCCTAGCCACAGCCCTAACCCTGGCCCTAACAATTGCCCTAGTGTGAGCCCTAAGCCTAGCCCTTAGCCTAACCCTAACCTCTAGCCCTAGCCCTAGCCCCAGACCTTAATCCAACCCTAGCCCTAAACCTAGCCCTAACCCTAACACTAACCATAGCCCTATTCCTAGTCCTAGACCTAACCCTAAATATAACTATAGCCCTAGCCCTAGCACTAGGTTTACCCCTAACATTAGAACTAACCTTAACTCAACTCTAATCCTAACCTTAACATTAACCTTAACTCAGGCCTAATTATAGAACTAACCCTAAACTAATGCTAACCATAACCTAACCCTAGCCAAAGTCCTTGACCTAGCCTCAACCCTAACCCTATCACAAATCCTAACCTACCCCTTGCCCTAGCCCTAACACTAGCAAAGCTCTAGCCCTAGTCCTATCCCAAATCTAATTTTAACTCTAACTCTAACTCTAACACTAACTCTAACCCTAACCCTAACCCTAACCCTAGCCCTAACTCTAGCCCTAGCCCTAGCCCTACCCATCTCCCTAGCCCTAGGCTTTGCCCTAGCACTAGTGCTAACAAGAGCCATAGCCCTAGATCTAGTGCTAGCCCTAGCCATAGAAATATCCCCAGATGTAGACTTAGCCCTACCAATAACCCTAACCCTAGCTTAAGCTAAAAAACTTTAGCCCTAGCCGTAGCTCTAACTCTAACCCTAAACAGTCCTTAACCCTAGGCCTAACCCTAGCCCTAGCCCAAGTCCTAATCCTGGCCTTAACACTACATCTAGTCCTATCCCTAGCCCTAACTCTAAAACTAACCCTAGCCCAAGCCCTAGACTTAGACCTAGCTATAGCCCTAATCCACACCCAAACACTAACCCTAACCCTGACCCTAATCCTAACCCTAACCTTAACTCTATCCCTAGTCCTAGCCATAGCCCTAAACATAACCCTAACCATAAACCTTACCCTAACTCTAGCACTAGCTGTAGCACTAGCTCCAGTCCTAGGTCTATCCCTAACGCTAACACTAACACTAATCCTACCCTAACCCAAAAAGTAACACTAACCTTATCTATCAATAACCCTAGCCTTAGTTCTAGGGTTAGTTGAGGCCTTAACCCTAACACTAGCCCTAACCCTATCACTAACCCTAACCCTAAACCTAAACATAGCCCTAGCCCAAGCTGTCGCCCTAGTCTTACGCCTAGCCTTAGTCCTAATCCTAACTTTAACACTAAAACTAAACCTAACCCTAATCATAGACCTAACCCTAGAACTACTCCTAGCCACTAATGCTAGACCTAGACCTAACCCTAAGCCTAACCCTAATCCAAGCCCTAGCCCTAGCCATAGCCACAGCCATGCCATAGCCCTAAACTAGCACTAACTCTAAATGTAACCTTAAACCTAACCATAACTTAACTGTAGCACTATTTGTAGCCCTAAGCCTAACACTAGACCTACCTTAACCCTAGTCCAAGCCCTAACCCTACCTTAGCCTAACACTAACCCTAGCCCTAGCCCTAGCTTCAGCCCTAAACTTAGGCCTAAAATTAACTCTAACTGTAAACCTAACACTAACTCTAGCCCTAATCCTAGTCAAAATCCGTGCACTAGCCCTAACACTAACCCTAAACATAACCCTAGCCCTAATCCTAATTCAGCCCTAACCATAGCCCTAACCCTAACTAAAAGCCTTATCCTAGCCCTAGCCCTAGCACTAACCTTAACTGTAAGTCTAACACTAAATGTAACACACTAACCCAAACTCTAGCCCTAACCATAATCCTATTGCTAGCCCTAGGACTAACCATAGCCCTAGTCCTAGCCCTAGCCTTAGCCAAACCTTAACACTAACCATAGCCCTAGCCCTAGCACTAGCACTAACACTAGAACTAGCCCTAGCACTAGTCCTAGATCGAGGCCTAACCCTAACCATAACCCTAACCCTAAACATAACCCTAGCCCTAGCTATAGCCCTCAATCTAGGCCTATTCTTAGGCCTAACCCTAAAGCTAGACCTAAATTGGCCCTAGCCCTAACCCTAGTCTTAGCCCTAGCCCTAATATTAACCCTAGCCCTAAACCTAACCCTAACCGTAGCCATAGGCCTAGACCTAGAACTATTCCTAGAAATATCCATAATAACAACCCTAACCCTAACTCTTACCCTAACCCTAACTGTAGCCCCAAACCTACCCCTAAATGTTACCCTAAGCCTAACACTAGAAATAACCTTAGCCCTCACCTAGCACTAGTCCTAAACCTAGATCCCTAAACCCTACCCTTACCGCTAGTGCTAGACCTAGATCAAGCCATATTCTTAGCCCTACACTTAGCATTAAGCCTCGCCCTAACTCTAACCTCAGTCCTACCCCTAACCCTAGATCTAACATTAAGCCTAAAAAGAACCATAAAACCAACCCTAAATCAAGACCTAACCCGAGCCATAGCCCTAGACCTAGCCCTGGCCCTAACTATAACCCTAACATTAAACTTAACCCTAACCCTAGACCTAGACCTAGACCTAGCTGTAGCCCTAACCCTATCCTAAACCTAGCCATAGCCCTGACACTAGCCCTAACCATAACCCTAAATCTAACCCTAGCCCTAAACCTACATACATAACCATATACCTAGCTGCAGCCCTAGCCCTAATCCTAACCCTAACCCAACTGGCAACCTAATCAAAAATCCTACCTCTAACCTTGGAACAAAACCTAGACCTAGCTATAATCATAACACTGACCCTAGAACTAGTCCTAGAACTAACCATAATCATAAAACTAACCCTATCCCTAGCCCAAGACATAACCCCAGCCATAGCACTAAACCTAGCACTAGCACTAACAATAGCCCTAGAATTAAACCTAGCTGTAACCCTAAATCTAAACATAAACTTAACACTAACACTAACCCTAACAATAACCATAACATAACCCCTAACAATAATATAACGTAACCTCTAACACTAACCATATCTCTAAACCTAACAGTAATCCTTAACCTAACCCTAGCCCTAACCGTAAACCAAGCCCTAACCCTAACCCTAACCTTAATCTTAGCCCTAAACCTAGGGCTACCTAGACCTAACCCTAAGCCTAACCCTAGCCCTAACCTTAAACCTAGAATTAACTCTAGCCCTAGCCCAAGCACTAGCCATGGCCCTAATCCTAACCCTAACCCTAACCATAAACCTAAGCCTAACCTTAAACCAAGCTAGAGCTTTAGACCTAGGCCTATTGCTAGCCCTAACTCTAACCCTAATCCTAACCCTCAACATAGCCCTAATCCTACTGTTAGCCATAGAGCTAGCCCAATCAGTAACCCTAACCACTACCCTATCACTAACCCTAGCAGTAATCCTAGCATTAAACCTAATACTAACACTAATCCTAAGCCTAAATCTAACTCTGCTGTACAACTAGCCCTGTAACTAGCAGAAATCCTAAACCTAACCCAAACCCTAAGCTTAGCCATAGCCCTAGACCTAGGCCTATCTCTAGCCATAACCCTAACACTAACCCTAACCATAACCATAACCATAACCTTAGCCCTAGACCTAAACCTATCCCTTACACTAACACTAACTCTAACCCTAACCCTAACCCTAGCCCTAACCCTACAATAGCCCTAGCCCTAATTCTATCACTAACCCTAACACTAACCCTAAACCTAACCCTAACCTTAGCCATAGCCCTAGAACTAGACCTATCCCTATGCCTAACCCTAACCCTAACCCTAACCCTAACCTTAATCCTGAAATTAGCTCTAGATCTAGAAAAAGCACTCGCCGTAACCACAACCGTAACACTAAGCCTAGCCATAGTCCTAGCTGTAACAAAAACACTAACTCTAACCTTAGCCATAGCCCTAGCTCTGGCCCTAGTCCTAGCCTTAGTCCTAACTCCAACCCTAAACCGAACCCTAACCCTAACTCTAAACCTAACCCTAACCCTAACCCTAGCCCTAGATGTAGTGGAACTCTGACTTAATCCTACCCTAAACCTAACACTGACCCTAGCCATAGCCTTAGCTGAGCCTAGGCCTAGCCCTAGCCTTAAGTGTAGCCATGCCACTAGACCTATCCCTAACACTAGCCCTAACCCTAGCCCTAGTCCTAACCCTAAGCCATAGTTTTAGGCCTAGCCCAAATGCTGGCCCTAATCCTAGCCATAGCCCTAGCCCTACCCACAGCCCAAACCTTAAAACAAATCTTAGCTGTAACCCTAACCCTAGGCATAGCCCTACCCCTAGTCCTAGCCCTAGCCCTAACACTAACACTAAACATATCCTTAACCCTAACCCTAACCATAGCCCTAGCCCTAGCCTTATCCATAACCTGGGCCCTAAACCTAGACTTAGTGCTACCCCTAGTTCTAACTCTAAACCTAACCATAGCCCTACCCTAGACTTATTCCTAGCTCCAGCCCTAATCATAGCCCTAGCCCTAGCCCTAGCCCTAGACTTAAGCCTAGTTCCAGCCCTAACAATAATTCTAACCCTAAACCTAACCCTAACCCTAACTCTATCCCTAGTCCTAGCCATTGCCCTAAACATAACCCTAATCCTATCATAAACCTAACTCTAATCCAAGCCCTATCCTTATCCCTAGCCCTAGTCCTAGGCATAGCCCCAACCCTAACCCTAAACCAAACTTAACGCTAGCCCTAGCCCTGCTCTAGCCCTAACACTACCCCTAAGCCTAACCATAGCCATAGCCCTAGCTCTCACCCTAACATTAACCTCTATCCCTAAACTTAGCCCTAGCCCTAGCCCAATCTGTTGCCCAAGACCTAGCTGTAGCACTGAATCTAACCCAATGCCTAGCTCTAACCTAATCCTAACCCTAAATCTAATCCTAAACCTAACACTAACACTAACTCTAACCCTAAAGCTAACTCTAGCCCTAAACCTAGCACTAGCCCTAGCCCTAGCCCTAGCTTTATCACTAGACCTAACCAAACTGCTAGCCCTACCATAGCCCTAACCCTAATCTTAACCCTAAACCTATCCTAACCCTAGCCCAAGCCCTGCAATAGACCTAACCCTAGCTCTAGCCCAAAGCCTAGCCCTAGCCTTAACCCTATCCCTCACCCTAATCTAGATCTAGCCCACCAGAAACCTACCTCTAGCCCTATCACTATCCCTATCACTAAAAGTAAACCTAAACCTATTCCAAGCAATAGCTCTAGCTCTAATCCTAACTCTAAACTTAGACATATTCCTTGCCTTAACCATAACCCTAAAACTTACCCTAGCCTTAACTCTAATGCTTAATTTAACCCTAACATTAACCATTAACTCTAATACTAGCCCCAACCCTAACCCTAACACTAATGTTAAATTTAAACCTAACCGTAACCCTAACAAAACACTAAACCTAACACTAACGCCTAACCCTCACATCAATCCTTACACTAACCCTAGACCCAGCCTTATGCCTACACTTAACTCTAATCATAACACTAACCTCAAGCACAGCCCTAGTCCTAGCCTAGCCCTAGGCTTAGCACTAGACCTAACCCTAACCCTGGCCCTAACCCAACCCTAGCCCTAACCATAACCCTAACATTAACACTAAAACTAACCCTAACCTTATTCCTAGTCATACCCAATTCCTTACCCTAGCCCTGCCCTAACCCTGAACCTAAGCCTAGCCCTAACCCTATCCTACCCCAAGACTTAGCCCTGACCAAACTGTAAACCTAGCCTTAAACCTAACCCAAAGGATAGCCCTGATTTTAGCCAAGCCTTAATTGTAATCCAAACCATAGCCCCAGCAATAACCCTAATTCTAGCCCTAGCCCTAGCCCTAGCCCTAAATCATACACTAACCTTAACCCTAGCCCTAGCCTTAACCCCAATTCTTATCCTTACCCTAAACCTAAACCTAACCCTAATGCTAAACCTCACCTAAACCTAACCATAAACCCAAGCCTATCCTTAACTCTACCGTAGCTCTAGCCCTAGCCCTAGCCCTAACTCTAACCCTAGCCATATCCACAGCCCTAGCTCCAACACTAAACCTAGCCCTAGCTCTAGCCTTAGCCCAGCCTTAGACATAGCCTAGTCCTAACCCTAAAACTAGACTTAACTCTAGCCCTAACTATAGCACCAACCCTAGACCTAAACCTAGTTCTAGCTTTTGCATTGACCTAACACTAACCCTAAAACTATAACCTATTCCTAGCACCAGGCCTAGCCCTAGCCCTAGCTCTCACCATAAACTGAACAGTATCACCTATCCCTAACTTAACCCTAGCCCTAGCTCAATCAGTAGCTGTAGCCCTAGCCATAGCACTAGACCTAACCGAAACTCTAGCCATAAACCTAACCCTAACCTTAACACTATCCCAAGCCCTACCCTAGCCCTAGCCCTAGGGCTATCCATAACCCTAATCCCAACCCTAACTGTAGTCTAGCCCTAACCCTAACCATAAACCTAACCCTACCACTATCCCTATCCCTAGCCCTAAAACTAAACCTAAACCTATTACAAGCCCTAGCCATAGCCATAACCCTAACAATAAACCTAGTCTTATACCTAGACCTAGCAGGAACCCTAAAGCAGAGTTCAACCTTAACCCTAATGCTAACCCTAACCCTAGCCCTAGCCCTAGCCCTACTCTAGCCCTAGCCCTAACCCTAACATTAAACGTAATCCTAACTCTAACCCTAACTCTAGCCATTGTCCTAGCCCTAGCCATAGCTGAAGCACTAACTGTAATCTTAACAGTGACCCTAACCTTATCCCTAACCCTAAAATGAACCCAAGCCCAAGACCTAGCTCTAGCCTTAGCCTTAATCCAGACCTAGCCCTAGACCTTGAACTTATCCTAGCCCTTGCCCGATTCTTAAACTTAGCCCTAGCCCTAGCCCTAGCCCCAAACCCAGCCCTAGCATTAGCCCTATCCCTAGCCTGTTCCATAGCCCTAGCACTATCCATAAACCTAACCTTAACCATAGCCCTAATGGTAACCTTAACCCTAACCCTAACCCTTACCCTAATGCTAAACCTAAATATAACACTAACCCTAAAAGTAAACATATCCATAACCTAATCCTAACCCTAGCCCTAAGCATACCCTAGCCCTAGCCATAGCTGTAGCCCAAGTCATAGCCCTAACACTGCTCTAATCTTAATCCTAACCTAAATGCTAGCCCTAGTCCTATCCCTATCCCTTACCCTAACCCTATCTCTAAGGCTAGCCCTTAGCCTTAGTCCTAGCTCTAGCAAAATCCCTAGTGAAAGCCTTAGACCTAGCCATAACCCTAACCCTAACTATAGCCCTATCCCTAGGCCTAACCCTAAGACTCACATAGCCCTAACCCTAACCCAAACTCTAGACTTATCTCTTGCCTTAGCCCTAATGCTAACCCTAGCTTTAGAACTAGTCCTAATCCTAACCCTAATTCTAGCCCTAGATCTAACCGTAGCCCTAGCTCCAACCCTAGCCATAACCCTAACCTGGGCCCTGGTGTATCTCTATCCTTTGTCCTAGTCCTACCCTTAACTCTAACCCTAACTCTAACACCTACCCCTAACTTGAAGCCTAATCATAAGCCTCGCCCTTTTCCTAAACCTTGACCCAGGCCTATCCCTAGCCCTAGCCCTAACCACAGCCCTAACCTTAAACCTAGCCCAAGCCCTATTCTTAACACTAACTCTAACCCTAGCCAAGGCCTAACCATAGAAAAAACCCTAATCCTAACTATATACCTAATACTTACCCAAATCCTAAACCTAACCCTAACACTAGTCCTAGCTCTACCCTAGCCCTAGCCCTAGATCTGCCCTAACCCTAACCCTCCTCTAGTCTAGACCTAGAACTAATCCTAACCCTAACCCTAGCCTTAACCCTAGGCCTAACCCAAACCCTAGTCCTAACCCTAACCCTAAACCTAATGCCAGCCCTAACCCTAGCAGTACCATAGCCCAATCCTTAGCCCCAACCCTACCCCTAACCCTAGCCATATCGCTAGGCCTGGCCATAACCCTAACTCTAACACAAACACTAAAGCTAACATTAATGCTAGCCCTAACTATAACCACTAAATCTACTCCTACCACTAGCACTAGCCATAGCCAGAGAACTTACCCTAGGCTTAGCCCTAACCCCAACCCTAACTCTAACCCTAAACCTAATCCTAATCCTAGCCATAAGCATAAGCATAACCCTAACCCTACCTAGCCCTAGCCATAGACTTAACCCAAACATAACCCAACCCTAGCCCTAGCCCTAGCCCTAGCCCTAGCCTTAGGACTAAACTTAACCCTAACCCTAAACCTATAGTCCCTGCCCTAACTGTAGCCCTAGCCATAATCCTAACATGAAAATAACACTACCACTCAACCTAACAGTAACCCTAACTCTACTCCTACCTCTAGCCCTAGACCTAACCCTAGCCCATTCCTTAGCCCAGCCCTATCATTAACCCTAATCCAAGCCCTAGACCTAGCCTTAGTCCTAGCTCCAACCCTAGCCATAATCCTCAGCTGAAACCCAGCCCTAGCCCTAGCCTAAAATTAACCCTAACACTAGCCCTAGCCCTAACCCTAAACCAAAGGCTAACACTAGTCCTAGACCTAGCCCTAATACACACCCTAACACTAATCCTACTCCTAAATGAAACCCTAATCCTAACATTAGCCCTAGCCCTAGTCCTAGATAACTCTAGCCCTAGACTTAGCATTAGCCTTAAACCTAATACTAGCCCTAAAACTAGCCCTAGCCCTCACTTTAACCATAACAATAACCCTAGATCTAGCCCTACCCTAGCCCTAGCACCAACTCTATCCCTATCCCTAACCCTAACCCTAAAACTAAACCTAACTCTTACCATAAACCAGACCTTAAACTTAACACTAATCTTAACCTAAATAAAACACTAACCTGAGCTGAGCCCTAGACCTAGCCCTAGCACTTGCCTTAGTTCTAGCCCTAGTCCTAGCCTTAGCCCTGGCCCTAACCCTAACTCTAACTGTAGCCCTATATCTAGTGCTAGCCCTAACACTAACCCTAGCTATAAAACTAACCTGAAACCTAGCCCTAGCCCTAGCCATAGTCCTAACCCTAACCCTAACCCCAAACCTAACACAAACCCTAAACCTAACCCTGACATGAGCCCTACCAAAGCCATAGCCTTAGCCCTATTCCTATCCCTAAAACTAATCCTAACCCTTGACCTAGCCCTAGCCCTAACTCTAACACTTACCCTAACACTAACCCTAACCCTAATTCTAAACCTAATCCTAACAAATAATCCTAATCCTAACCCTACATCTAGCCCTGGTTTTAGCAGTAGTCCTAGCCCTAGTCCTAGCCTTAGAATTAGCCCTAGCCCTAACCATAATCCTAAACCTAACATTAACTCTAGTCCTAGCCCTACCCAAGGCCTAGTCCTAACCCTAACTAACCCTATTCTAACCCCAGCTGAAACACAAACCATAACCTTAACTTTAGAGCTAGCCCTAGTCCTAACCCTAAACCTATGCTAGCACTAGTCCTAGAATCAGCCCTAACACACACACTAACACTAGCCCTACCCCTAAATGTAAATCTAACCTAATGCTAGCTCTAATCCTAGTCTTAGCACTAGGCCTAAACCTAACACTAGCCCTACAACTAGCCTTAGCCCAAACCTTACCCTAGTCCTAGCCCTAACCCTAACCCTAACCCAAACCCTAACCCTAACCCTAATTCTAACCCTAACCCTAAAACTAAATCTAACACTAAACCTAACCCTAAGCCTAACACCAATGCTAAACCTAACCCTAGCCCCAATACTAAACGTATTCCTAACCATAATCCTAACCCTATTCTGAACCCTTGACCCACACCTGTCCCTATCCCTATCCCTATCCCTATCCCTATCCCTATCCCTATCCCTATCCCTATCCCTATCCCTATCCCTAAACATAATAATAACCCTAAGTCTGGCAAGGCCTAGCAGTAGCTTTAGCAGTAACCCTATCACTTACCCTAGACCTAACCCTAGCTCTAGCCCTACACTAGCCCTACCCCAACTGTAGTTCTAGACCTAGCTCTAGCCCTAACCCTAATACTAAACCTAACCTTAACCCTAACACTAACCCTAATGCTAAACTGTATTTTATATTAGTATTTTGTTTGTTTCTTGGTTTATTTATTTATTTATGCTCCCCCAAAAAACCCATTTTCCAAAGTGCTCTTTTGGATAAAAAAAAAAAACATGGAAAATTGGAGTTTATGATTAGAAACCTGTAGGAAACATCTACTTTTATTACCCACTTCTCAAGGATAACTGAAATTTAAAACATTTTTAAATGAGAAGACTTTTAATTTTCTCCAAAACAAATTTTTGACTACATTGTTGTGAAAATCACTCAAAATCCTAAAGCAAATTGGCCCTTTTTTGCTGGAACAAACCAGAAAATCTGGTTCCCTTTTTGAAAGGCTGCTTACCAGATCTGGGTACAGCCTCTTTGTTTTTTGATATTTTGTATTTTTTCATGCTAAATTTCATAAATTTATAAATTCATAAATTAAATAAATAAATTTATAAATTTATTAAAGTTTACAAATTTTTTTTTTATTTTTTTATTTTTTTTATTTTTGACAGGCAGAGTGGACAGTGAGAGAGAGACAGAGAGAAAGGTCTTCCTTTTGCCGTTGGTTCACCCTCCAATGGCCGCCGCGGTAGCGCGCTGCAGGCGGCGCACCACGCTGATCCGATGGCAGGAGCCAGGTGCTTATCCTGGTCTCCCATGGGGTGCAGGGCCCAAGGACTTGGGCCATCCTCCACTGCACTCCCTGGCCACAGCAGAGAGCTGGCCTGGAAGAGGGGCAACCGGGACAGGATCGGTGCCCCGACCGGGACTAGAACCCTGTGTGCCGGCGCCACAAGGCGGAGGATTAGCCTAGTGAGCCGCGGCGCTGGCTAAAGTTTATAAATTTTATGATATTACATTTTGGCTTCACACTAGATTTTGGAATTCTTGCTTTTGGAAACTATCTTTTATTTAAGCAGGGTACAGGAATTTCACCATCTGGCATTGTAGTTTTCCTTTGCTGTTTTGGCTTCCAATAGTCGATTTTTCTTTTTTTTTATGAGCTGTTCCACATGTTTTCCCTGTATTATGTATTAATATTTTGTTTATTCTTTGGTTTATTTATTTATGCTCACAAACACAACCCCATATTCCAAAGTACTCGTTCGGATAAAAAAAAAATAAAAAAACTTTGCAAGTTGGAATTTGCAATAAGAAACCTGCAGGAAACATCTGCTTTTATTATCCACTTGTCTGGGACAATTGAAATTAAAAATATATATATAATGAGAAGCCTTTTAATTATTTACAAAAAAAAAGTTTGACTGCATTGTTGTTGTGAAAATCACTCAGAATCCTAAAGCCAATTGGCCCTTTTTGTTGAAACAAACCAGAAAAATCTAGTTCCCTTGTTGCATTCTGCATATCAGATCTGAGTACAGCCTCTAGGCTTTCGCTTGTGTTTTCTCATGTATTAAATATTTTAGTTTATACATTTTATGATATTACATTTTGGCATCATGCTAGATTATGGAATTCCTTTTTTGGAATATATTTTTTTGAACAAGGGACAGGCATTTACCATCTGGCTTTCTAAGTTTCCTTTATTATTTTGGCTTTCAGCAGCTGATATTTTCTTTGTTTATAAACTGTTCCTCATATTTTTTCTGTATTATGTATTATTATATTGTTTGTGCTTCAAATTTTTAAATATAATTTAATTTAATTTTTTTCAACTTTTATTTAATAAATATAAATTTTCAAAGTACAACTTTTGGATTATAGTGTTTTTTTCCCCCCATAACCACCCTCCTACATGCAACCATCCCATCTCCCACTCTGTCTCCCATCCCATTCTTCATCAAGATTCATTTTCAATTATCTTTATGTAAAGAAGATCTACTTACTATATACTAAGTAAAGATTCCAACAGACTGCACCCACACAGCCACACAAAGTATAGAGTACTGTTTGAGAAGCAGTTTTACAGTTAATTCACATAGTATAACAAATTAAGGATAGTGATCCTACATGGGGAGCAGGTGCACAATGATTCCCTTTGTTGATTTAACAATTGACATGCCTTCCTCTCTTATTCCCACTCTTATATTTAACAGGGATCAATTTTCAGTTAAATTTAAATGACTAAGAACAGTTGTGTTTTAATTAAAAAGTTCAACAAATGGTATTAAATAGAAAAAAAAACTAAAAAGAATAAAATAGCAAACTGTTCCAACTGTTCCTCGACAGTAAGGACAAGGGCTGATCAAGTCATTGTTTCTCATAGTGTCAGTTTCACTTCTACAGGTTTCCCTTTAGATTCTCGGTTAGTTGTCACCAATCAGGGAGAACATATGATATTTATACCTTTGGGACTGGTTTATTTCACTCAGCATGATGTTTTCCAGATTCCTCCATTTTGTTGCAAATGACCAGATTTCATTTTTTATTGCTCTATGGTATTCTATAGAGTGCATATCCCATAATTTCTTTATGCAGTCTACTGTTGATGAGCATTTATGTTGATTCCGTGTCTTAGCTATTGTGAATTGAGCTGCAATAAACATTAAGGTGCAGACAGCTCTTTTATTTGCCAATTTAATTTCCTTTGGGTAAATTCCAAGCAGAGGGATGGCTGGGTCATGTGGTAGGGCTATATTCAGGTTTCTGAGCAATCTCCAAACTGTCTTCCATAGTGGCTTTACCAGTTTGCATTCCCACTAACAGGGGATAAGTGCCCCTTTTTCTCCACAACCTTATGAGCATTTATTGTTAGTTGATTTCTGTAGGTAGGCCACTCTAAACTGGGTTAGGTGAAAACTCATTGCGGTTTTGATTTGCATTTTCCTGATGGCTAGTGATCCTGAACATTTTTTCATGTGTCTGTTGGCCATTTGGATTTCCTCTTTTGAAAAATGTCTATTTAGGTTCTTGGCCCATCTCTTAAGTGGGTTGTTTGTTTAGATGTTGTGGAGTTTCTTGATCTCTTTGTAGATCCTGGTTATTAAACCTTTATCTGTTGCATTACTTGCAAATATTTTTCCCATTCTGTTGGTTGCCTCTTCATTTTCCTGACTGTCCCTTTTGCAGTACAGAAATTTCTCAATTTCATTTAATCCGCATTGTTAATTTTGGCTTTGACTTCCCGTGCCTCTGGGATCTTTCCCAAGAAGTCTTTCCCTGTGCCTATATCTTGTAGGGTTTCTGCGATGTTCTCTAATAACAATGGTGTCGGGTCATAGATTGAGATCTTTAATCCATGTTGAGTGGATTTTTGTGTAAGGTGAAAGGTAAGGGTCTTGCTTCATGATTCTGCACGTGGAAATCTAGTTTTCACAGCACCATGTGTTGAATAAACCATCCTTGTTCCAGGAATTTGTTTAGATCCTTGATCAAATATAATTTGGCTGTAGATGTTTGGATTGATTTCTGGTGTTTCTATTCTGTTCCATTGGTCTATCCATCTGTTTCTGTACCAGTACCATGCTGTTTTGGTAACAACTGCCCTGTAGTATGTCCTGAAACCTGGTATTGTGATGCCTCTGGCCTTGTTTTTACTATACAAGATTGCTTTAGCAATTCGAGGTCTCCTGTGCCTCCGTATGAATTTCAGCATCATTTTTTCCAGATCTGAGAAGAATGTCTTTGGTATTTTGATTGGTATCACATTGAATCTATAAACTACATTTGGGAAAATGGACATTTTGATGATATTAATTCTTCCAATCCATGAGCATGGAAGATTTTTCCATTTTTTGGTATCCTCCTCTATTTCCTTCTTTAAGGTTTTATAATTCACATTGTAGAGTTCCTTGATGTCCTTGGTTAAGTTTATTCCAAGATATATTTGATTGCTTTTGTAGCTCTTGTGAATGGGATTTATCTTAGAAGTTCTTTCTTAACTTTGGCATTGCTTGTGTATACAAAGGCTGTTGATTTTTGTGCATTGATTTTATATCCTGCTACTTTGCCAAACTCTTCGATGAGTTCCAATAGTCTCTTAGTAGAGTTCTTTGGATCCCCTAAATAGAGAATCATATCATCTGCAAAGAGGGATAGTTTGAGTTCTTCTTTCCCAATTTGTATCCCTTTAATTTCTTTTTCTTGCCTAATAGCTCTGGCTAAAACTTCCAGAAGTATATTGAATAGCAGTGGTGAGAGTGGGCATCCCTGTCTGGTACGAGACCTTAGTGGAAATGCTTCAAACTTTTCCCCATTCAATAGGATGTTTGTTTTTTGTTTGTTGTTGTTGTTTTTTTTTTTTTTTTGACAGGCAGAGTGGATAGTGAGAGAGACAGACAGAGAGAAAGGTCTTCCTTTTGCCATTGGTTCACTCTCCAATGGCCGCCGCGGCCGGCGCATCGCGCTGATCTGAAGCCAGGAGCCAGGTGCTTCTGCTGGTCTCTCATGCAGGTGCAGGGCCCAAGGACTTGGGCCATCCTCCACTGCCTTTCTGGGCCATGGCAGAGAGCTGGCCTGGAAGAGGGGCAACTGGGATAGAATCCAGCGCCCCAACCGGGACTAGAACCTGGTGTGCTGGCACCGCAAGGCAGAAGATTAGCCTGTTGAGCCACGGCGCCGGCCTCAATAGGATGCTGGCAGTGGGTTTTTTATAAATTACTTTGATTGTATTGAGGAATGTTCTTCCATACCCAGCTTGCTTAGAGTTTTCATCATGAAAGGGTGTTGTATTTTATCAACTGCTTTCTCTGTATCTATTGATGTAATCATATGGTTTTATTTTTCTGCAGTCTGTTAATGTGGTGTATTACATTGATTGATTTGCTAATGTTGAAACATCCCTGCCTACCAGGGATAAATCCAACTTGGTCTGGGTGGATGATCTTTCTGATGTGTTGCATCTACTGGCCAGAAATTTATTGAGGATTTTGCTTCTGTGTTCATCAGGGAAATTGGTTTGTAATTCCCTTTCTCTGCTACATCTTTTTCAGGTTTAGGAATTAAGTTGATGCTGACTTCATAGAAAGAATTTAGGAGCATTTCCTCTCTTTCAACTGTTCAGAATAGTTTGAGAAGAATTGGAATTAGTTCTTTAAGTGTCTGGTAGAATTCAGCAGTGAATCCATACGGTCCTGGGCTTTTCTTGTTGGGATTGTCTTTATTAGTGATTCAATTTTTGACTTGATTATGGGTCTGTTTAAGTTTTCTATATCTTAATGGTTCAATTTATGTATGTTGTATGTGTCCAGGAATTTATCCATTTCTGATAAATTTCCTTCTTTGCTGGCATACAACTCTTTGTAGTAATTTCTGATGACTTTTTATTTCTGTGGTGTCTGTTTTTACATTCCCTTTTTCATCACGGATTTTATTGATTTGGGTCTTTTCTCTCCTATTTTTAGTTAGTTGGGCTAATGGTATGTCAAGTTTGTTTATTTTTTTAAAAAAACTAGCTCTTTATTTTGCTGATACCATTTTTAATGTTTAATTTTTTATTCAATTCTGTTGATTTCTTCCTTAATTTTAGTTATTTCTCTTCTCCTACTAGTTTTGGGTCTGTTTTGCTGCAGTTTTTATAGATCTTGCAGATGCATTAATAGCTCATTTGTTTGGTACCTTTCCAATTTCTTGATGTAGGCACGTATTGCTATAAACTTTCTTCTTAACACTGCATTTGCTGTGTCCCATAAGTTTTGAAATGTTGTGTTGTTATCTCATTTACTTCCAGAATGTTTTTTCTTTTCTATTTTGATTTCTTCTATGACCCATTGTTCATTCAGGAGCATGTTGTTCAGTCTCCATGTGTTTACATATGCTCTGGGGATTCCTGAGTTGCTAATTTCCAGCTTCATTCCATTGTCATCTGAGAAGATGCATGGTATTATTTTGAGTCTTTTGAATTTGCTTAGACTTGCTTTATGGCCTAGTATGTGGCCAATCCTAGAGTAGATTCCATGTACTTCAAATTTAGGATGAAAAGTTCTGTTGATATCTGTTAGATCCATTTGCTCTATAATGTCGATTAAATATGCTGTTTCTTTGTTGATCTTTTGTCTGGTTCATCTGTCTGTTGCTGAAAGTGGAGAATTGTAGTCCCCCAATACTATTGGTTTTTCTTTTTTTGACAGGCAGAGTTGACAGTGAGAGAGAGAGAGAGAGGTCTTCCTTTTGCTGTTGGTTCACCCTCCAATGGCCACCATGGCTGGCTCACTGTGGCCGGCACACCATGCTGATCTGAAGCCAGGAGCCAGGTGCTTCTCCTGGTCTCCCATGTGGGTGCAGGGCCTAAGCACTTAGGCCATCCTCCACTGCACTCCTGGGCCATAGAAGAGAGCTGCCCTGGAAGAGGGGTAACTGGGACAGAATCCGGCTGGGACTAGAACCTGGTGTGCCGGCACTGCAGGTGGAGGATTAGACTATTGAGCTGCAGCGCCGCCGCCCCCAATACTATTGTAATGGAGTCTGTCTCCCTTTAAGTCCCTTAACATATCTTTTAAATAACCCAGTGCCCTGTAATTAGGTGCATATCCATTTATAATAGTTACAGCTTCCTGTCGAATTGACCCCTTAATCATTATATAGTGCCCCTCTTTGTCTCTCTTAACACTTTTTGTGTTAAATTTTGTTTTGTCTGATATTAAGATGGCATGCCAATTGTTTTTTGGTTTCTGTGTGCATGGAATATCTTTTCCAACCTTTCACTTTCAGTCTGCATGCATTGTTGGAAAGATGTGTTTCTTTTAAGTAACATAGAGATGAGTTTTGTTTTTTAAAACATTCAGCCAGTCTGTGTCTTTTAACTGGAGAGTTGAGGCTATTTACATTCAATGTGACTATTGATAAGTAGTGACTTTGCCATGCCATATTCCATCGATATTTCTAATATATGCTTTGAACTTCCTGTGATCTATTACTGAGAGATTTTCATCCTTTACCTTCTTCCGTATTGATGGCCATGTTTCTGTGTTTCTGTGTGTAACACATCTTTAAGCATCTTTTGCAGGACTGGACTAGTGGCAACAAATTCTCCTGTCCCAAGGACCACACAAAGGGTCTGTGCAGTCCTCATTGTAAGCTCAGATTCCCCTGCAATGTCTCTCACCAGTAGCCAAGGTCACCTGAGCTTGTGGCATCTCCCACGGAGACTACTCACATCTCAGCCACACCATAAGTTCTCCCACACTCCCTCAGTTTTTTTTTCCCCACAGTCCCATTTCATAAAATCCACACATTCACTAGGTCTTAGTCTCTTTTTATTACTCCCCACCAGAGTCAGGTTTTTCTGCTTGGCTGGGGGCAAGCGCAGCCCCAAGCCTGCGAAGCTGTTATGTATGTCCAAAATGGCCCTGGTCTATTGTCTGTCATGCCTTTGTAAGGTGAGTGGAGAGAGAAAATCATGTCTATACCATGGGCCCCCGTGGGGCTTCAAGCCTTGTTCCCTCTAGATTCTTCCTGCCACTTTTCCACCAGTGTCTCAGGCTACTACGGTTTTGCCTCACCTCTCTTTCAGGTGCTGGTTCAGAGACACTCCACAGCTCGGTTCCTGAGCCATAGGTGCCCATGCCCTCCACAGTGATATGCTGTGTCCCTCTAATTCTGTAAGAGTTTCCTCATACATTTTTTCCCTAACTCTTCCCTGAGACTATACTATCTTGACTTTTATTAAACTATCTTTTCCTGGACTATCAGTGAGCTTCCTCCCTATTCCACCATCTTGAAACCTCCTCCAGATTATTAATTTAAGCTGTCAAAACAACAACATATTTTCCAAAGTGCAAGTTCAGATGCAAAAAAATATATAGGTAATTGGAATTTAAAACTAGAAAACTGCAGGAAAAATCTGCTTCAATCAACCACTTGACTGGGAGATGTGAAAATTAAGGCTTTTTTTTTTATGTGAGAAGTTTTCAAATTTTCTCCAAAGCAATTAGATTGGGCTGTTGCTGTGAAAATCACTCAGAATCTTAAAGCAAATTGGCCCAATTTTGCTGGGACAAACCAAAAAAATCCAATTCCTTTGTTGAATTCTGCATATCAGATCTGCGTACAGCCTCTTTGTTTTATCATTATTAAATTTTATTAGCTTGTAAAATGTATATTATATTTTGGCTTCATGCTAGATTATGGAATTCTTGGTTTTGGAATATATTTTTTGTTTAAACAGGGTACAGGAATTTTACCATCTGGCATTCTAGCTTTCCTTTACTGTTTTGGCTTCCAGCAAGCGATTTTTCCTTTTTTCATGAGCTGGTCTCCATATTTTTCCTGTATTATGTATTATTACTTTGTTTGTTCCTTGGTTATTTACTTATGCTGCCAAAACAACAACACATTTTCAAAGGTGTCCATTCAGATACAAAAAAAAAGAAACAAGACTAATTGGAATTTTCAACTAAAAACTGCAGGAAGCACCTACTTTTATCATCCACTTGTCTGGGAGATGTGAAATTTAAGACATTTTTTCAATGAGAAGGATTTAAATTCTCTCCAATAAAGTTTGACTGGGTTGTTGTTGTGAAAAACCACTCAGAATCCAAAAGAAATTGGCCCATTTTTGCTGAAACAAACCACAAAAATCCAGTTCCCTTGTTTCAAAACTGCATATCAGATCTGGGTAAAGCTTCTCATTTTTTGTTTGTATTTTCTCATGTATTAAATTTAATTTTAGTTTATAAAATTTATGATATTACATTTTGGCTTCATGCTATATTATGGAATTCTTGTTTTTTGAATGTATTTTTTGTTTAAACAAGGTACAGGCATTTTTACCATCTGGCATTCTTGGTTTCCTTTATTGATTTGGCTTCCAGAGGCTGATTTTTCCTGTGTTTATGAGCTGTTCCCCATATTTTTCCTGTATTATGTATTATTTTATCGTTTGTTATTCTGATTATTAATTTAAGCTGTCAAAACAATACATATTTTCCAATATATATTTTCCAGATAGAAAAAAACAGCAAATTAGAATTTAAGACTAGAAAATATCTGCTTCTATCAACAACTTGTCTGGGAGATGGAAATTTAGACATTTTTTATAGGAGAAGGTTTTTAATTCTCTCCAAAACAGGGTAGACTGGGCTGTTGTGAAAATCACTTAGAATCCTAAAACCAATTGGCCCATGTTTGCTGGAACAAACCAGAAAAATCCCTTTCCCTTGTTGCATTCTACCTATCAGATCTGGGTACAGCCTCTTTGTTTTTGTTTGTGTTTTCTCATGTATTAAATTTCATTATAGCTTATAAAATTTATAATATTACATTTTGACTTCATGCTAGATTAAAGAATTCTTGTTTCTTGAATTTTTTTTGTTTGTTTTAACAAGGGACAGGAATTTTATCATCTGTCGTTCTAGGTTTCCTTTATTGTTTTGGCTTGCAGCAGTGGATTTTTCCTTTATTTATGAGCTGTTCCCCATATTTTTCCTGTGTAATGTATTATTATATTGTTTGTTCTTCAGTTTATTTATTTAAGCTGTCAAAACAACAACATTTTCCAAATTGTCTGGATACAAGAAAAAAGCATGGCAAATTGGAATTTAAGACTCTGAAACTGTAGGAAACATCTACTTTTATCATCCAGTTGTCTGGAAGATATGAAAATTAAGACATTTTTTTATATGAGAACATTTTGGATTCTCTCCAAAGCAACGTTGACTGGGTTGTTGTTGTGAAAATCACAAAGAATCCTAAGGGCAAGCCAGAAAAATCCGGTTCCCTTGCTAAAAGCTGCATATCTGGGTACAGTTCTTGTTTTTTGTTTGTGTTTTCTCATATATTAAATTTAATTTTAGTTTATAAAATTTATGATATTACATTTTGGCTTCATGCTATATTATGGAATTCTTGTTTTTGAAATGTATTTTCTGTTTAAACAAGATACACACATTTTACCATTTGGTATTCTAGCTTTAATTAAATTTTTATTGGGGCCAGCACAGTGGCACAGCAGGCTAATGCCCTGGCTTGAAGCACAAGGATCCCATATGGATGCTGGTTTGAGACCCAGCCACTCCCCTTCCAATCCAGCTCTCTGTTATGGCCTAGGAAAGCAGTAAAAGATGGCCTAAGTACTCAGGCCCCTACACTTGGGTGGGAGACCTGGAAGGAAGCTCCTGGCTCCTGCTTTCACATTGGTAAAACTAGAGCTGATTCGGTCAATTCTGGAGTGAACCATCAGATGGAAGACCTCTCTCTGCATCTCCTCTCTCTGTGTAATTCTGTCTTTCAAGTAAATAAAAAAATTAAAAAATCATGATATTATACTTTGGCTTCATGCCAGATTATAGAATTCTTGCTTTGGGAATATATTTTATATTTAAACAAGAGGCAGGAGTTTTACCATCTGGCATTCTAGCTTTTCTTTACTGTAGAATGTATTATTATTTTGTTTGTTCCTTGGTTTATTCACTTATGTTCTCAAAACAACAAAACATTTGAAAGAATGCCCATTCAGATACAAAAATAAATAAATAAAAACCCATGGCTAATTGGAAATTATGAATAGAAAATAGCAGGAAACAACTACTTTTATCATCCACTTTGTCTGCTAGGTGTGAAATTTTAGACATTTTTTAGATGAGAAGGATTCAAATTGTCTCCAATCAAGTTTCACTGGGTTGTGAAAATTGCATATTCAGAAACACAAAAATATTGGTCAAGAAAACCTTAAATTCCAAAAGGTCATACATAACTTGTACACTGATTTAAAAAGACCATTCCTCCAGTTTGCTGAATTCTGTTATCCAGCCTGAAAACAAAATGTAACATCATAAAATTTATTAAAACACTGAAAGAAATGAAAAATTTTGAAAAAACAAAAAAAGAAAGGGGCTTTATCAAGATCTGGGATTGAGTTAGCAACAAATGAACCAGAATTTTCTGCTTTGATCAATCCTTAACCTGGCCACATTGCTGTGTAATTCCCATTGATTTTAACCAGAAAATAGCAGCAGAACTCTTTTTGGAGAAAATTAAAATGCTTCTCTTCTAAAAAAGGCATAAATTTCATTTTCAAAAACACAAAAATCATTTTGGTCGGTTTTGCCTGTGGTTTACTTACCATATAACTCCAATTTGTAGGGTTTCTGTATATCATAATGGATACTCTGTCTAAACTCTTGTATTTTTTTGGGTCAGAAGAAAAAATGAAGGAAAGGAATAAGGAAAAACCAATCCAGAACCAGAAAATTCGTAGGGAGTTGCTTGTAAATATCAGAAAAATTGGCTGAAACACCCAAAACTATAAAACAAACCCTGAATTCCAGGGAGCCCAAACCCGTGTCTTGATTCAGTCCCTGAATCCCATTATCCAGAATGAAAACAAAATGTAACATCATGAAATTCATTAATAATAGTGAAATTCATGAAAGTGTGCAAAAAATACAACAAACAAGAGGCTTTAGCTAGATCTGGGATTGAGTGAACAACAATTGAACCAGATCATTCTGGTTTATTAACCCATAATTGGCAAAATTGCCATAGAATTCTGATTGAATTAACCAGAAAACCCAAGACAAACTCGTTTTGGAGAAAATTAAAATCCTTTTCTTCTACAATGGGCTCACATTTCATTTTCAAAAACACAAAAATCATTTTGGTCAGTTTTGCCTGTAGATTACTAAAAAATAAAACTCCACTTTGTAGTGTCTCTGTATATCATAATGGGTACTTTGTCAGAATTCTTGTTTTTTGGAGGGATCAGAATAAAAAATGAAGGAAAGGAATAAAGAAAAATCAATGCAGAACAGAAAAATGTAGGGAAATGCTGATAAACAATGGCAAAACCATCTGAAGCACCGAAAACAATAAAAAAAAAACCCTTGAATTCCAGAAATCCAAAATCTTGGCCCTGATTTCAAAAAACCATTCACCCAGTTCCCTGAATTTCATTACCCAGCATGAAAATGAAATAAAACATCATAAAATTCATTAATAACAGTGAAATTCATGAAAATGCAAAAATCACAACAGCAAACCAAGAGGCTTTAGCAAGGTCTGGGATTGAGTGAGCAAAAATTGAACTCTATTATTCTGGTTTAATCAACCCATAACCAGTGAAATTGCCATAGAATTCTGATTGAATTAACCAGAAAACTGCAAACTCATTTTGGAGAAAATTAAAATTCTTTCCTTCTACAATTGGCTTACATTTCATTTTCACAAACACAATAATCATCTTGCTCATGTTGCCTGAAGATTCTAACCATAAAACTCCACTTTGTAGTGTTTTTCTATATCATAATGGGTACGCTGTCAAAATTCTTGTTTTTTGTGGGTCAGAATAAAAAATGAAGGAAAAGAATAAGGAAAAACCAATTCAGAACCAGGAGAAATGTAAGGGAATGCTTCTAAACAATGGAACAACCAGGTGAAGTTCTGAAAACAATAACACAAACCTTGAATTCCAAAAAGCCGAAACCTGCGCACTGATTTCTAAAGACTATCCCTTCAGGTCCCTGACTCCCATTATGCATCATGAAAACAAAGTGTAACATCCATAAAATGCATTAACACCAGTAAATACATGAACAATGTGCAAAAAAAAAATAGGAGCTTTTAGCAAAATCTGAGATTGAGTTAGCAACAACTGACCCTGATTTTTCCAATTTGATCCACTCATCACTGGCCAAGTTGTTGTGGAGTTCCAATTGATTTTAATTGGAAAATAGCAGTAAAACTTGTTTTGGAGAAAATGAGAATCATTCTCTTCTCCAAGAGTATTAAATTTCACTTTCACACACAAAAAATCATGTTGGTCAGTGTTGCCTGTGTAAACATTAAACTGCAATTTGTAGTTTTTTCTATATCATAACTGATACACAATTGAAACTCTTGTTTTTTGGTGGTGAGAACAAAAAATGAAGGAAACGAATAAGGAAAAAACAATACAGAGCCAGGAAAAATGTAGGGAATTGCTGAAAAACAATGGAAAAATCAGCTGAAGCACCCAAAACAATTTAAAAAAAAAAACAAACTAGAATTTGAGCAAGCCAAAACCTGTTCCTTGATTTAAAAAGACCATTCCTCACTTACACTGAATTCTGTATTCCAGCAAGAAAACAAAATGGAACATCACAAAATTCTTTCAAAACAATGAAAGATATGAAAAATGTTCCAAAAAACCAACAACAAGCATAGAGGCTTTAGCAAGATCTGGGATTAAGTTAGCAACAAGTAAACTGGATTATTCCAGTTGGATCCTCCTATTACTGGCTAAGTGGCTTTGGAGTTCTGATTGCATTACCAGAAAATTGCAGTCACAATTGTTTTAGAGAGAATTAAAATCCTTCTCTCTACAAAAGGCTTCAATTCATTTTCACAAACACAAGAATCATCTTGGTCGGTGTTGCTGAAGATTTCTAAGTATAAGACTCCAATTTGTGGTGATTTTTATATTCTGAATGAATTCTCTGTCAAAACTCTGCTTTTTGGACCAGAATAAAAAGAGAAGGAAATGAATTAGGAAAAACCAAACAGAACCAGAAAAAATGTAAGGAACTGCTGATAAACAATGGAAAAATTGGCTGAAGCACCCAAAAATTTTTTAAAAAAACTAGAATTTGAGCAAGCCAAAACTTGTGCTTTGATTTAAAAAAGACCCTTCCTCACTTACACTGAATTTCATATTCCAGCAAGAAAACAAAATGGAACATCACAAAATTCTTTCAAAACAATGAAAAATAGGAAAAAAAACTTGCAAAAAACCAAAAACAAAATAGGAGTCTTTAGCAAGATCTGAGATTGAGTTAGCGACAACTGAACCAGATTTTTGCAGTTTGATCCACTCATCACTGGCCAAGTTGTTGTGGAGTTCTGATTGATTTGAATTGGAAAATAGCAGTAAAACTTGTTTTGGAGAAAATCGTCTTTTTAAATCAAAGCACAGGTTTTGGCTTGCTCAAATTTTAGGGTTTTTTAAATTGTTTTGGTTGCTTAAGCCAATTTTCGATTGTTTATCAGCAATTCCTAACATGACAAATTGGAGTTTTATGCTTTGAAATCTTCAGCAGCACCGACCAAGATGATTCTGCTGTTTGAAAAAATGAATTGAAGCCTTTTGTAGAGAGAAGGAATTTAATTTTCTCCAAAACGAGTGTGACTGCAATTTTCTGGTAATTTGTCATGGTTTTTATATTCCAAATAGATTCTCTGTCAAAAATCCATTTTTTGGGTAGGAATAAAAATGAAGGAAAGGAATAATAAGGAAAAACCAATTCAGAGCCAGGAAAAAATGTAAGGAATTGCTGATAAACAATGGAAAAATCAGCTGAAGCACCCAAAACTATTAGAAAACCTAGAATTTGAGCAACCCAAAACCTGTGCTTTGGTTTCAAAAGACCATTTCTCCATACCCTGAATGCCATATTCCAGCAAGAAAACAAAATGGAACATCACAAAATTCTTCCTAAACAATGAAAGAGAGGAAAAATGTGCAAAAAAAAAAAAAAAAACCAACAACAAACATAGAGGCTTCAGCAAGATCTGAGATTGAGTTAGCAACAAGTGATACACATAGTTCTGATAGGATCCACCATAACTGGCAAAATGGCTGTGGAATTCTGATTGTATTAACCAGAAATTCAGAGTCACACAAGCTTTGGAGAAAATTACAAACCATCTCTCTACAAAAGGCTTCTATTCATTTTCACAAAAACAAGAATCATCTTGGGCAGTGTTGCTGAAAATTTCTAAGCATAAAACTCCAATTTGTCATGGTTTTTATGTTCTGAATGGATTCTCTGTGAAAACTCTGTTTTTTGGGCCAGAATAAAAAAAGAAGGAAAGGAATTAGGAAAAACCAAATGGAATCAGAAAAAAGTAAGGAATTGCTGATAAACAATGGAAAAATAGGCTGAAGCACCCAAAACTATTAGAAAAACCTAGAATTTGAGGCCAGTGCCGTGGCTCAATAGGCTAATCCTCCGCCTAGCAATGCCGGCACACCAGGTTCTAGTCCCTGGCACTTACTTACTTCACATTATTTTTGAAAGCACCTGTAGGATTTTACAAGAATTTAACGGTTTAGGCCTCTGGGGCTTTCTCATTAATATAACCATCATGACATAGCCCAGGTACTAAGAGAGAAAAACTGCCAGCCCAGAATATTATATCCTGCAAAGCTCTCATTTGTGAATGAAGGTGAAATAAAGACTTTTCATAGCAAACAGAAATTGAAAGAATTTGTTGCCACTCATCCTGCCCTGCAAAAGATGCTTAAAGATGTGTTACACACAGAAACACAGAAACACGGCCATCAATATGAAAGAAGGTAAAGGAAGGAAACCTCACAGCAAAAGATCACAGGAAGCTCAATTTCTCTTTGACATAGAATTAAACTCTGATTCTCTGTTAAAGCAATATGTTAAAGTAATCTACTATGTTCCTCAGCTGAATTTTTATTAAGAGCTCTGGGTTATTTAAATATGTGCTTATTTTCAAAGATTTGAATAATCAGCTTGTAACAATGATCAAATTTGCCCTATGTTATGATTTTAAGGAATCTTATTTCAACCAGTAATTTTGGATTTTGAGCCTTCTTGGCATTCTTGACAGGCATTCAAAAAATCAAAGTTCCAAACAATCTGGACTCTAAAATTTCCAGTAAATCTTGGACTTTGGTTTTTCCAGTTTGGGCCCAACTGAAAAAATTGAAGGACCTATGTCTCTCATCTTATAGAGACACCAACTAATCAGGCTATTTGGATTATATTAGAAGTACTGTCAAGATTTGATGTGGTACTAAATTTTAAGTTTCTATAATGGAAAATGCTATTAATACAAATGTTTGAGAATTAAAAGTCTAATGATCTTGTGTTACTAGACATGATAGTTATCTTAACGAGAAAGCCCCAGAGGCCTAAAGGGTTAAATACTTGTAAAATCCTGCAGGTGCTTTCAAAAATATTGTGAAGTAAGCAAGTGCCTCTTGTTGGTTGATGAGTTTATAATTTTAAACATGGCAACTTAAAGTCTTTTGTCATCCACAGTTATATATGATTTGCTGCTCATAAAACTAAAGCGTTGTTGGTTCTGTGTTTAGCTGTTCTCCTATAGTCCTATGGACTTTTTCCAGCTACTTCTATTGTATTCAGTACTTTGGGATGGCTCTGTAAACAGATGAAGCCAATAATGTATTAACAGTACCAACTGAGAGAAAGTATGGTTAACTGAGGTTACTAAAAACAAAAAGCAATTCAAATCAATTGGCAATTTACAAAAAGAGTTAAAGATTTTAAAGGCTATTATTAAAATTGCTATATTGGTCTATTATGTTATGTTATATGTGTGTACATATTGTATGTCCACATGGGAAAATTTTACTAAGAATTTTATTTTCATTGGCTTATAGATAAGATTGTCCATAAATTTAAGCTGCTAAAATTAATCAAAGATACATTTTAATTCATGTGACCAGAATCTCTGCATCGTATGTTTTATACTTGTTAGTAGAAAGAAACTAAAAACATTTTATATGGTTATGCTTAAGTTTACTGGTTAAACAAACTACACCATGTTAGATATTTAAGTGGTGTTTTCAAATACATGGTTCTTAAAATTTATAGAAAGCATTGGACCTTCTGGTAAATGTTTTCTTAAGTTGTTATCTAATGGTTGAAACTGTTTGCTAAGTATTCATGTAATATTGCTATTGTCAGCAAGCGATCTAGGACTTGCTCCCTCATTTCTCTATTCTAAGCCCAACTTGTTCTTTCATTTCTCTATTCTCTTCAAGGTAGGAAACTAATTTTTTTTTTATTTTTGACAGGCAGAGTGGACAGTGAGAGAGAGACAGAGAGAAAGGTCTTCCTTTTGCCATTGGTTCACCCTCCAATGGCCGCCGCGGTAGGCGCGCTGCGACTGGCGCACCGCGCTGATCCGATGGCAGGAGCCAGGTGCTTATCCTGGTCTCACATGTGGTGCAGGGCCCGAGGACTTGGGCCATCCTCCACTGCACTCCCTGGCCACAGCAGAGAACTGGCCTGGAAGAGGGGCAACCGGGACAGGATCGGTGCCCCGACCGAGACTAGAACCCGGTGTGCCGGTGCCGCAAGGCGGAGGATTAGCCTAGTGAGCCGCGGCGCCGGCTTAGGAAACTAATTCTATTATGAAGGAATCTGTAGGATGCACAATTTAATCTTTAGACCTTATAAAAGAGATGGCTAACATTTTTCTGTAATAGCATAGCCAAAATAAAAGCTTAAATATAATCTCATAGCCAGATTTACTTCACCATCAGCGAAGTAAATAGTAAGTAGAAAAAACCTCCCTTTCAGACCAAAGGGAAAGAAAGTTTTAAAGTCAGAATATAATTTTCCTCATGGGCATTGTCTACCTTAGAAAAACTACTACAGAACATGCCTGTGACTATAGACTTGTAGTTCAGGACACCGAAGATTAGAGATGGGACTTGGGCACTCCCTTGACTTGCATCCTCTGGTCTGCTTTAAAAAAAAAAAAAACGAGGAGGAAAAGAAAGCCAGGCATCAGAAGCAATGGGTTGCAGGCCTATTAATGGCTGATTTGTATAGTTATCTGCCCTCAAGGAGACCAAACAGGCCAGTCCACTGCAGTGGCTTTCAATGTGGTAAGCCTGGGCTTCAGCAGAGGTCAGCTTGTGAAGAGCCCTGGCAGCTCTGCCAAGAGTTGGATCACTGGAAATGGACCTGCCCTGGAGTCGAAGGATGCCCAGGTCAGAGCCACAGATCTTATTGGCTCTAAGCTGAAAAGCCCTTCACTCAGCCCAGCTTCGAAAGTGACCACTGCAGCTGAGGGGATGGCCACATGGGGTCAGCAACATTGAAGGCAGAACTGTAAATTTCTTGTTAGAGATGCCACCTGCCTTTACCTGGCCAGCTCTCCTCCAAGGCCAGCTAAGTAATGAAAGTCAACAGAGTACCTTCCCCTAGGAGGTTCACACCTCCCTTAGGATGTACTGGGCCTCTTAACTTACAAGACCTAAAGCCCACCAGATTATTACCAGGCCCTTTCTGTCAGGTTCTGTTTGCCTCTAGATCAGAAAACTTAATTGTAGCTTAGACAGCACCTTTCTTAGCTCCTTTAATAATGACTCTGTCATTTGTTCTAGAACCTGTCTAGCGCAATTGGGCCTCATTCCTTCGTAATCATAACCTCTACCTCCAATGGCTCTACTCCCAACCTGTGTGTACTGATGGTCCTCTTCCCCACTTAATGCTGTATAATTGTTCAGACCTGGTTAATGCCACTCTTAGGATCATTGGTTACTATCCTCACCCTGTCTTTTATGACCTTGTCTAAATATGATCAGAGTCAGCGAACTTGGAAGGCTTCCATACCTTTGGCAACTCATGACTAGAGCCTAGGATGGTTACTGGCGCCATAAACTAGAGTGTCAATTTGTTGGGTCAACAACAGGAGCCACTGTGCACTTGCTCCTCATGTGGGATCTCTGTCCTTAATGTGCTGTATATTTTGAATTAATGCTATAACTAGTATTCATATAGTATATTTCACTTTGTGTTTCTATGTGGGTGCAAACCATTGAAATCTTTACTTAATATATACTGAATTGATCTTCATTCTATAAAGAGAATTGAAAATGAATCTCGATGTGAATGGAAGGGGAGAGGGAGTTGGAGAGCGGAGGCTTGCGGGTGGGAGGTAAGTTATGGGAGGGGGAAGCCATGGTAATCCATAAGCTATACTTTGAAAATTTATATTCGTTAAATAAAAGTTAAAAAATGAAAATATAAAAAAATAAAAATAAGAAAAAAACAACAGTTTACACAGAGTATACATTATGATATTAAAAAAAAAGCGGACAGCGCCGCGGCCCACTAGGCTAATCCTCCGCCTTGTGGCACTGGCACACAGGGTTCTAGTCCCGGTCGGGGCACTGATCCTGTCCCGGTTGCCCCTCTTCCAGGCCAGCTCTCTGCTGTGGCCAGGGAGTACATTGGAGGATGGCCCAAGTGCTTGGGCCCTATACCCGCATGGGAGACCAGGATAAGCACCTGGCTCCTGCCATTGGATCAGCGCGGTACGCCAGCTGCAGCGCACCTACCGCGCTAGCCATTAGAGGGTGAACCAATGGCAAAAAGGAAGACCTTTCTCTCTATCTCTCTCTAACACTATCCACTCTGCCTGTCAAAAAAAAAAAGCATAAATTTGCGTTTTATGCTTAGATATCTACAGGCAACACGAACAAGATGAGTTTTTGTGTTTTGGAAAATGAAATGTCACCCAATTTTAGAAGGGACAGATTTTTATTCCCTGCAAACCAAGTGTGACTACGATTTTCTGTTTAATTCAATCAGAATTCCACAGCCAGTCAGCTAGGAGTGGTGGATGAAACCCGAAAAACCTGGTTTCCTTGTGACTAAATCAAGCTAAATATCATTAAGAACACTTTGATCTTTGTTATTTTCATATGCTTCTTATTTATCATGGTTTGTAATGAGTTTGATGATGTTACCTTTCATTTTGAGGCAGGAATATGGAGTTCAGGGGATGGGAGGAATGCTCTTTTTCATTCAGAGCACAGGTTTTGGCTTGCTCCCATTCTCGCTTTCTTTCATTGTTTTGGGTGCCTCAGCCCATTTTTTGTTTCTTTATTGGCAATTTCCTAAACTTTTTCAGGGTCTGAGTATTTTTGCCTTCTCCATTCTCTGCATTTTGCATTCAGATGCACTGAAAACAAGAGTGTAGACAGAGTATCCAGTATGATATAAAAACAAAACAAATTGGAGTTTTATGCTTAGAAATCTACAGGCAACATGACCAAGATGAATTTTTCAGTTTTGGAAAATGAAATGTAACCCATATGTAGAAGGGACATTTTTCATTCCAGAAAAAATGAGTGTGACTGCGATGTTGTGTTTAATTCTATCAGAATTCCACAGGCAGTCGGCTGGGAGGGGTAGATCCTACCACAAGCATCAGGTTTATTTGTGCCTAAAGCAAGCCCAGTATTACCAAGGACTCTGATTTCTTTGCTTCTTTCCAAATTTTTCTTTTGTATCCTGGTGCATGAAACCTGAATCACCTGGTTTAGTTGTGGCTAAATCAAGCCCAATATCGCTAAGGACTCTGATTTCTTTGCTTTTTTTCAAATTATTCTTATTGATAATGCTTTGTAGTGAATTTCCTGATGTTTCCTATTGTTTTCAGGCTGGAATATGGAGTTCAGAGCATGGGAGGCATTTTCTCTTTCAATCAGGGCACAGGTTTTGGCTGGCTCCCTTTCTTGCTTTCTTTCATTGTTTTGGGTGCCCCAGCCCATGTTTGGGTTCTTGGTTGGCAATTTCCTCAATTTTTTCTGGGTCTGAGTTTGTTCAGCCTTCTTCCTTCCTTGCATTTTGTATTCTGACACCATAAAAACATGAGTTTAGACAGAGTATCCATTATTCCAAAACAGAACCAATTGGCTTGTTATGCTTAGAAATCTACAGGCCACATGACCAAGATGAGTTTTTGTGTTTTGGAAAAAGAAATGGAACCCTTTTGTAGAAAGGACACATTTGAATTTTCTCCCAAACGAGTGTGCCTGGGATTTTCCGGTTAATTCAATCAGTATTCCACAGCCAGTTGGCTGGGAGGGGTGGATCCAACCAGAAACATCCGGATTACTTTGACTAAATCAAGCCCAATATGGTTAAGGGCTTTTAGATTTCTTTGTTGTGTTTTGTTCTGTTTTTCACACATTTCTGATTTCTCAAGTGTTGTAATGAATTTTATGATGTGACCTTCTGCTGGAGGGTGGAATAAGGAATTCAGGGCATGGAGGAAAGTTCTTTTTCAATCAGGGCACAGGTTTTGGTTTGCTCCCATTCTAGATTTCTGTCATTGTTTTGGGTGCCTCAGCCCATTTTTGGTCTCTTTATTGGCAATTTCCTCAATTTTTTCTGGGTCTGAGTTGGTTTTGCCTTCTTCCTTCCCTGCATTTTGTATTCTGATGCAATAAACACAACAGTATAGACAGAATATCCATTATGATAAAAAAAAGAATGAATTGGTGTTTCATTCTTAGAAATTTACATGCAACACAACCACGATGAGTTTTTGTGTTTTGGAAAATGAAATGTAAGCCCTTTGTAGTACGGACAGATTTTCATTCCTTCAATAGGAAAGTGACTGTGATTTTCTGGGTAATTCCATGAGAATTTCACAGTCAGCTGGGATGGGTGGATGAAACCGGAAACATCCGGTTGACTTGTGACTAAATATAGCCCAATATCGCTAAGGGCTCTTAGAGTTCATGAATTGTTTCTGGGTCTGAGTTTGTTTTCCCTTCTTCCTTCCCTGCATGTTGTATTCTGACACAATAAAAACAAGAGCGTAGACAGAGTATCCATTTTGATATAAAAAAACAGAACAAACTGGCATTTGATGCTTAGAAATGTAGAGGAAACATGACCAAGATGAGTTTTTGTGGTTTGTAAAATGAAATGTACAACTTTGTAGATGGGACAGATTTTAATACCCTCCAAAACTAGTGTGACTGGGATTTTCTGGTTAATTCAATCGGAATTCCACAGCCAGTCAGCTGGGAGGGGTGTATGAAACCTGAAAAACCTGGTTTACTTGTGACTAAATCAAGTCCAATATCACTAAGGACTCTTTGAATTCTTTGTTTTTTTCACACTTTTCTAGTTTATCATCATTTGTAATGAATTGTGTGATGTTACCTTTTGTGTGGAGGTTGGAATATGGAGTTCAGGGCATGGGAGGAATGGTCTTTTTCAATCACGTCATAGGTGTTGGCTTGCTCCAATTCTAGCTTTTTTCATTGTTTTGGGTGTCTCAGCTGATGTTTGGTTTCTTTATTGGCAATTTCCTTAACTTTTTCAGGGTCTGAGTTTGTTTTGCCTTCTTCCTTGCCTGCATTTTGTATCCTGATGCAATAAAAACAACAGTTTGGGAGAGTATCCATTATGGTATAAAAAACAGAACAAATTGGCATTTTATGCTTAGAAATCTACAGGTAACACGACAAGATGTTGTTTTCTGTTTTGGAAAATGAAATTTTTAACCCATTTGTAGAGGGACAGATTTTAATACCCTTCAAAACAAGTGTGACTGCAATTTTCTGGTTAATTCCATCAGAATTCCACAGCCATGTGGCTGGGAGGGATGGATGAAACCGGAAACATCTGGATTACTTGTGAGTAAATGAAGCTGAATATGGCTAAAGATTCTTTGATTTCTTTGCTTGTTTTCACACTTTTCCTATTTGTCATACTTTTAAGGAATACTATGATGTAACCTTTTGTGTGGACGCTGGAGTATGGAGTTCAGGGCATGGGAGGAATGGTCTTGTTCAATCATGGCACAGGTGTTGGCTTGCTCCAATTCTCGGTTTCTTTCATTATTTTGGGTGCCTCAGACAATGTTTGGTTTCTTTTTCAGCAATTTTAAAATTTTTCTGGGTCTGAGGTTTTTTTGCCTTCTTCCTACCCTACCCTTGTATTCTGATGCAATAAAAAGAGTGTAGACAGAGTCTCCATGAATATAAAAGAAAACAGAACAAGTTGGAGTTTTATGCTTAGAAATCTAGAGACAACACGACCAAGATTAATTTTTATTTTGCAAAATGAAATGTAACCCATTTGTATAAGGGACAGATTTTTATATGCTCCAAAATGAGTGTGACTGCAATTTTCTGATTAATTCCATCAGAATTCCACAGCCAGTCAGCTCAGAGGGGTGGATGATACCAGAAGCATCCAGTTTACATATGACTATATCAAGCCAAATATCGCTAAGGGCTCTGATTTCTTTGTTTTTTTTCCACACTTTTCTTATCTACCATGGTTTGTAATGAATAATGTAATGTTACCTTTTGTGTGGAGGCTGGAATATGAAGCTCAGGGCACGGGATGAATGGTCTTTTTCAAACAGGGCACAGGTGTTGGCTTGCACCCATTCTAGGTTTCTTTCATTGTTTTGGGTGCCTCAGTTGATGTTTGGTTTCTTTATTGGCAATTACCTAAATTTTTTCCAGGTCTGAGTTTCTTTTCCTTTTTCCTTCCCTGAATTTTGTATTCTGATGCAATGAAAAGAAGAGTGTAGGCAGAGATTCCTTTATGGTATAAAAACAGAAGAAATTGGCATTTTACGCTTAGAAATCTACATTCAACATGACAAAGATGACTTTTTGTGTTTTGGAAAATAAAATGTAACCCATTTATAGATGGGACAGATTTGAATACCCCCTAAAATGAGTTGACTGCGATTTTCTGGTTAATTCCATCAGAATTCTACAGCCAGTGAGCTAGGAAGGTGGATGAAACCAAAAACATCCGGTTTACTTATGACAAAATCAAGCCCAATATCACTAAGGACTCTTTGGTTTCTTTGGATTTTAAACACTTTTCGTATTTATCATTGATTGTAATGAATTGGATGATGTTACTTTTTGTGTGGAGGCTGGAATTTGGAGTTCAGGGCATGGGGGCAGTGGTCATTTTCAATCAGGGAACAGGTGTTGTTTTGCTCAAATTCAAGCTTTCTTTCATTGTTTTGGGTGCCTCAGCACATGTTTGGTTTCTTTTTTGACAATTTTAAAATATTTCTGAGTCTCAGGTTTTTTTTTTTTGCCTTCTTCCTTCCCTGCACTTTGTATTCTGATGCAATAAAAAGAGTGTAGACAGAGTATCCATGAATATATAACAAAACGGAACAAATTGGCATTTTATGCTTAGAAATCTGCAGGCAACACGACCAAGATGAGTTTTTGTGCTTTGGAAAATGAAATATAACTCATTTGTAGAAGGGACAGATTTTTATTCCCTCCAAACCGTTTGTGACTGTGATTTTCTAGTTAATTCCATCAGAATTCAACAGCCAGTCAGCTGGGAGGGGTGGATGAAACCGGAAACATCCGGTTTACTTGAGACTAAATGAAGCCCAATATCGCTAAGGATTCTTTGATTTCTTTGCTTTTTTTCACACTTTCTTATTTATCATGGTTTGTAATGAATTGGATGATGTTACCTTTTGTTTCGGGCTGGAACTTGGAATTCATGGCATGAGAGGTATGCTCTTTTTTCAATCAGGGTACAGGTTTTGGCTTGCTCAAAGTCTACCCTTCTTTCCTTGTTTTGGGTGCCTCACATGATTGTTGTTGTATTTATCTGCAATTTCCTAAACTTTTTCTGGGTCTGAGTTTGTTTTATCTTTTTCCTTCCCTTCATTTGGTATATTGATGCATAAAAACAACAGGTTAGACAGAGTATCCAATATGATATAAAAAAAAGAACAAATTGGGATTTTATGCTTAGAAATACAGGCCACATGACCAAGATGAGGTTTTGTGTTTTGGAAAATGAAATGTAACCAATTTGTAGCAGGGACAGATTTTATTACCCTCCTAAAACTGTGTGACTTGATTTGCTGGTTAATTTCATCAGAATTGGACAGAAATTAAGCTGGGAGTGGTGGCTGAAACCAGAAACCTCCGGTTTACTTGTGACTACATCAAGACAAGTATTGCTAAAGACTCTTTGATTTCTTTGTTTGTTTTTTTTTTCACACTTTTCTTATGTATCTGGGTTTGTAATGCATTGGATGATGTTACCTTTTATTTTGAGGTTGGAATATGGAGTTCAGGGCACGGTTGGTATGGCCTTTTTCAACCAGGGCACAGGTATTGGCTTCCTCCAATTCTAGGTTTCTGTCAAAGTTTTGCATGCCTCAGCCAAATTTTGGTTTCATTATCGGCAATTTCCTAAATTTTTTCTGGGACTGAGTTTGTTTTGCCTTCTTCCTTCTGTACTTTTTGTATTCTAATGCCAAAAAAAAAAAAGAGTGTAGAAGGAGTATCCAACAAATTGGTGTGTTTTATATTCAAAATCCACAGGCAACACGATAAGATGAGGTTTTGTGTTTTGGAAAATAAGAAGTAACAAATTTTGCAAGGGACATCTTTAATTCCCTCAACAATGAGTTTGACTGCGATTTTCTAGTTAATTATATCAGAATTCCACATCCAATTGGCTGGGAGTGGAGGCTGAAACCGGAAACATCCGGTTTACTTGTACCTAAATGAAGACAAATATCGCTAAAGATTCTTTGATTTCTTTCTTTTTTTCACAATTTTCTTATTTACCATGGTTTGTAATGAATTGGATGATGTTACCTTTTGATTTGAGGCTGGAATATGGAGTTCCAGGCACGTGAGGAATGGTCATTTAAAATCAGGGCACAGATTGTTGCTTGCTTCAATTCTAGCTTTCTTTCTTTCTTTTGGTGCCTCAGCCGATTGTTGGTTTCTTTATTGGCAATTTCCTAAACTTTTTCTGGTTCTGAGTTTGTTTTGCCTTCTTCATTCCCTGCATTTTGTATCCTGATGCAATAAAACAACAGTGTGGAAAGAGTATCCAATATGATATAAACAACACAACAAATTGGGATTTTATGCATAGAAATCTACAGGCAACACGACCAAGATGAGATTTTGTGTTTTTGAAAATGAAATGTAAACAATTTGTAGAAAGGACAGATTTTACTACCCTCAAAAAAGGAGAGTGACTGTGATTTTCTGGTTAGTTCCATCAGAATTCCACAGCCAGTTGGCTGGGAGTGGTGGCTAAAACTGGAAACATCCTGTTTACTTGTGACTAAATCAAGCCCAATATTAATAAGGACTCTTTGATTTCTTTGTTTTTTTTTTCACACTTTTCTTATTTATCGTGGTTTGTAATGAATTGGATGATGTTACCTTTTGTTTCAAGGCTGGAATATGGAGTCCAGGGCACAGGAAGAATGGTCTTTTTCATTCATGTCAAAGGTTTTGCCTTGCTCCAATTCTAGCTTAATTTCATTGTTTTGATGCCTCAGCCGATTTTTGGATTCTTTATCAGTAATTTCCTAAACTGTTTCAGGTTCTGAGTTTGTTTTGCCTTCTTCCTTCCCTGCATTTTGTATTCTGATGCATAAAAACAACAGTTTAGAGAGAGTATCCACTATGATATAAAAAACTTAGAAATACAGGCCACATGACCAAGATGAGGTTTTGTGTTTTGGAAAATGAAATGTAACCCATTTGTAGCAGGGACATATTTCAACACCCTCCAAAGCTGTGTGACTAAGATTTGCTGGTTAATTGCATCAGAATTCCACAGCCAGTAGCCTGGGAGGGGTGGATGAAACTGGAAACCTCTGGTTTATTAGTGACTAAATGAAGCCCAATATTGCTAAGGACTCTTTGATTCCTTTGGTTTTTTTCACACTATTTTTATTTATCATGGTTTGTAATGAATTGGATGATGTTACCTTTTGTTTCGAGGCTAGAATATGCAGTTCAGGGCACAGGAGGAATGGTCATTTTCCATCAGGGTACAAGTTTTGGCTTCCTCCAATTCTAGCTTTCTGTCATTGTTTTGGGTGCCTCAACTGATTTTTGTTTATTTATCATCAATTTCTTAAATTTTTCTTGCTCTAAGTACATTTTTACTTCTTCTTCCTTGCATTTGGTATTCTAATGCATAAAAATAACAGTTTAGAGATAGTATCCATTAAGATATTAAAAACATAACAAACTGGGTTTTTATGTTTAGAAATCTACAGGCAATACGACCCAGAACAGTTTTTGTATTTTGGAAAATGAAATGTAACCCATTTTTACAAGGCACAGTTTTAATTCCCTCAACAATGAGTGTGCCTGGGATTTTCTGGTTAATTGCATCAGAATTCCACAGCCAGTAGGCAGGGAGGGGTGGACCCAACCAGAAACATCCAGTTTACTTGTATCTAAATCAAGCCCAATATTGCTAAGGACTCTGATTTCTTTTTTTTTTTTTTCACACTTTTCATTATTTATTATGTTTTGTAATGAATTGGATAATGTTAACTTTTGTTTTGAGGGTGGAATATGGAGTTCAGGGCAGGGGAGAAATGCTCTTTTTCAATCAGAGCACAGGTTTTAGCTTGCTCAAATTCCACCTTTCTTTCATTTTTTTGGGTGCCTCAGCCAGTCATTGGTTTCTTGATTGGCGATTTCTGAAATATTTTCTAGGTCTGAGTTTGTTTTGCCTTCTCCATTCCCTGCATTTTGTATTCTGATGCAATAAAAAGAAGAGTGTAGGCAGAGAATCCATTATGGTGTAAAAAACAAAACAAATTGGAGTTTTATGCTTAGAAATCTACAGGCGAAACAACCAAGGATATTTTTTCCATTTTGTAAAAAGAAATATAACCCCTTTGTAGAAGGGACTGATTCTCATTCATCCAAATCGAGTGTGAGTGCTATTTTCTGGTAAATTCAATCAGAATTCCACAGGCAGTCTGCTGGGAGGGGTGGATCCAACCAGAAAAATCCAGTTTACTTGTGACTAAATCACGCCCAATATCACTAAGGACTCTTTGATTTCTTTGCTTCTTTTCAAATTTTTCTTTTTTATCATGGTTTGCAATGAATTTTATGATGTGACCTTTTGAGGCTGGAATATCAAGTTCAGGGCACAGGAGGAATGGTCTTTTTCAACCAGGGCACAGGTTTGGGCTTGCTCCAATTCTAAATTTCTTTCATTATTTTGGGTGTCTCAGCCAATTTTTGGTCTCTTTATCAGCACGTTCCTCAATTTTTTCTGGGTCTGAGTTTGTTTTGCCTTCTGCCTTCCCTTCATTTTGTATTCTGATTCAATAAAAACAAGATATTAGACAGAGTATCCATTGTGATATAAGAAACACAACAAATTGGAATTTTATGCTTCGAAATCTGCAGGAAACACAAACAAAGGTGAGTTTTTTTGTTTTGGAATATGAAATGTAACCATTTTGTAGTATTGATAGATTTTAATACTCTCCAAAACTATTGTGATGTGATATTCTGGTTAATCAATCAGAATTTCACAGACATTCATTTGGGAGGTTTGGATGAAACCAAAAACACTTCGTATACTTGTGACTAAATTAAGCCCAATTCCCTAAGTACTCCTAGATTTCTTTGCTTCTTTTCAAATTTTTCTTATTTATCATGGTTTGTAATGAATTTTATGATGTTAAATTTTGTTTTGAGGCTGGAATATTGAGCTTAGGGCATGAGAGGAAACGTCTTTTTCAATCAGGGCATGGGTTTTTGCTTGCTCCAATTTTAGCTTTTTTTCATGGTTTTGGGTGCCTCACCCGATTTTTGGATTCTTTATTGGCAATTTCCTCAATTTTTACTGGGTCTGAGTTTGTTTTGCCTTCATCCTTCCCCATATTTTGTGTTCTGATGCAATAAAAACAAGTGTGTATACAGAGTATCCATTATGATATAAGAAACACTACAAATTGGAATTTTATGCTTAGAAATCTATAGGAGGGGGGCGGAGCCAAGATGGCGAATAGTGGCCAGCGCCACGGCTCACTAGGCTAATCCTCCACCTTGCGGCACCGGCACACAGGGTTCTAGTCCCGGTTGGGGCACCGATCCTGTCCCAGTTGCCCCTCTTCCAGGCCAGCTCTCTGCTGTGGCCAGGGAGTGCAGTGGAGGATGGCCCAGGTGCTTGGGCCCTGCACCCCATGGGAGACCAGGATAAGCACCTGGCTCCTGCCATTGGATCAGCGCGGTGCGCCAGCCACAGTGCACCTACCACGGCGGCCATTGGAGGGTGAAGCAACGGCAAAAAGGAAGACCTTTCTCTCTGTTTCTCTCTCTCTCACTGTCCACTCTGCCTGTCAAAAAAAAAAAAAAGAAATAGACAGATCATCCGGACAGAAGATCAACAAAGAAACATCAGATTTAATCGATACTATTGCCCAAATGGAGCTGACAGATAACTACAGAACTTTCAATCCTATATCTAAAGATTTTACATTCTTCTCAGCAGTGCATGGAACCTTCTCTAGGACTGACCACATACTAGGCCTTAAAGCAAATCTCAGCAAATTTAAAAGAATTAGAATCATACCATGCATCTTCTCAGACCACAGTGGAATGAAGGTGGAAATTAACAACTCAGGAATCACTAGAAAGTATGTAAACACATGGAGACTGAACAACATGCTCCTGAATGAACAATGGGTCATAGAAGAAATCCAAAAAGAGAAATCAAAAATTTTCTGGAAGTAAATGAGGATAACAACACAACATATCAAAACTTATGGGATACGGCAAAAGCAGTGTTGAAAGGAAAGTTTATATCAATTGGTGCCTACATCAAGAAATCAGAAAGGCACCAAATAGATGAGCTTTGAATTCATCTGAAGGATCTAGAAAAACTGCAGCAAACCAGACCCAAAGCTAGTAGGAGAAGAGAAATAATTAAAATCAGAGAAGAAATCAACAAGATTGAATCCAAAAAACATTGCAAAAAATCAGCCAAGAGAAGAGCTGGTTTTTTGAAAAAATAAAAAAAATTGACACCCCATTGGCTCAACTAACTAAAAAAAGAAAAGACCCAAATCAATACAATTAGAGATGAAAAAGGAAATGTAACAACAGACACCACAGAAATAAAAAGAATCATCAGAAATTATTACAAAGAGTTGTATGCCAACAAACAGGGAAATCTGTCAGAAATGGACAGATACCGGGACACATGCAATCTACCTAAATTGAACCAGGAAGACATAGAAAACCTAAATAGGCCCATAACTGAGACAGAAATTGAAACAGTAATAAAGGCCCTCCCAACAAAGAAAAGCCCAGGGCCAGATGAATCACTGCTGAATTTTACCAGACATTTAAAGAAGAATTAACTCCATTTCTTCTCAAAATATTCAGAACAATTGAAAAAGATGGAATCCTCCCAAATTCTTTCCATGAAGCCAGCATCACCTTAATCCCTAAGCCAGAGAAAGATGCAGCATTGAAAGAGAATTACAGACCAATATCCCTGATGAACATAGATGCAAAAATCCTCAATAAAATTCTGGCAAATAGAATACAACAACACATCAGAAAGATCATCCACCCAGACCAAGTGGGATTTATCCCTGGTATGCAGGGATGGTTCAATGTTCGCAAAACAATCAACGTGATACACCACATTAACAGACTGCAGAAGAAAAACCATATGATTATCTCAATAGATGCACAGAAAGCATTGATAAAATACAACACCCCTTCATGATGAAAACCCTAAACAAACTTGGTATGGAAGGAACATTCCTCAATACAATCAAAGCAATATATGAAAAACCCACGGCCAACATCCTATTGAATGGGGAAAAGTTGGAAGCATTTCTGCTGAGATCTGGTAGCAGACAGGGATGCCCACTCTCACCACTGCTATTCAATATACTTCTGAAAGTTTTAGCCAGAGCTATTAGGCAAGAAAAAGAAATTAAAGGGATACAAATTTGGAAGGAAGAACTCAAACTATCCCTCTTTGCAGATGATATGATTCTTTATTTAGGGGATCCAAAGAACTCTACTAAGAGACTATTGGAACTCATCGAAGAGTTTGGCAAAGTAGCAAGATATAAAATCAATGCACAAAAATCAACAGCCTTTGTATACACAGGCAATGCCACGGCTGAGGAAGAACTTCTAAGATCAATCCCATTCAAAATAGCTACAAAAACAATCAAATACCTTGGAATAAACTTAACCAAAGATGTTAAAGATCTCTACGATGAAAACTACAAAACCTTCCAGAAAGAAATAGAAGAGGATACCAAAAAATGGAGAAATCTTCCATGCTCATGGATTGGAAGAATCAATATCATCAAAATGTCTATTCTCCCAAAAGCAATTTGAAGATTCAATGCAATACCAATCAAAATACCAAAGACATTCTTCTCAGATCTGGAAAAAATGATGCTGAAATTCATACGGAGGCACAGGAGACCTCGAATTGCTAAAGCAATCTTGTATAGTAAAAACAAGGCCAGAGGCATCACAATACCAGGTTTCAGGACATACTACAGGGCATTTGTTACCAAAACAGCATGGTACTGGTACAGAAACAGATGGATAGACCAATGGAACAGAATAGAAACACCAGAAATCAATCCAAACATCTACAGCCAAATTATATTTGATCAAGGATCCAAAACCAATCCCTGGAATAAGGACAGTCTATTCAATAAATGGTGCTGGAAAAATTGGATTATCAAATGCAGAATCATGAAGCAAGACGCATACCTTTCACCTTACACAAAAATTCACTCAACATGGATTAAAGACTTAAATTGATGATCTGACACCACAAAATTATTAGAGAGCATTGGAGAAACCGTGCAAGATATTGGGACCGGCAAAGACTTCCTAGAAAAGTCCAGCTGGCTCAGGCAGTCAAAACCAAAATTAACATTTGGGATACCATCAAATTGAGAAGTTTCTGTACTGCAAAAGAAACAGTCAGGAGAGTGAAGAGGCAACTGACAGAATGGGAAAAAAAATATTTGCAAACTATGCTACACATAAAGGGTTGATAACCAGAATCTATAAAGAACTCAAGAAACTCAACCACATGAAAACAAACAACCCACTTAAGAGATGGGCCAAGGACCTCAAGAGACATTTTTTGAAAGAGGAAATCCAAATGGCCAACAGAAACATGAAAAAATGTTCAAGATCACTAGCAATCAGGGAAATGCAAATCAAAACCACAATGAGGTTCCACCTCACCCCGGTGAGAATGGCGCACATTCAGAAATCTACCCACAACAAATGCTGGAGAGGATGTGGGGGAAAAGGGACACTAACCCACTGTTGGTGGGAATGCAAACTGGTTAAGCCACTATGGAAGTCAGTCTGGAGATTCCTGAGAAACCTGAATTATAACCCTACCATACAACCCAGCCATCCCACTCCTTGGAATTTACCCAAAGGAAATTAAATTGGCTAATAAAAAAGCCATCTGCACCTTAATGTTTATTGCAGCTCAGTTTACAATAGCTAAGACCTGTAATCAACCCAAATGCCCATCAACAGTAGACTGGATAAAGAAATTATGGGACATGTACTCTATAGAATACTATACAGCAGTCAAAAACAATGAAACCCGGTCATTTGCAACAAGATGGAGGAATCTGGAAAACATCATGCTGAGTAAATTAAGCCAGTCCCAAAGGCACAAATATCATATATTCTCCCTGATTGGTGACAACTAACTGAGCTTCAAAGGGGAAACCTGTTGAAGTGAAATGGACACTATGAGGAACAGTGACTTGATCAGCTCTTGTGCTGTACAATGTAATACTTCATCCATTTTAGTATTTTTTTCTCTGTTTTGTTCTAGTACTATTGGTTGAACTCTGTAATTAACACACAATTATTCTTAGGTGTTTAAAGCTTAACTGAAAAGTGATCCCTGTTAAATATAAGAGTGGGAATAGAGACAGAGGAGATGTACAATTTGGGACATGCTCAATTGGACTTGATCCAAATGGTGGAGTTAGAAATGTGCCAGGGGATTCCAATACAATCCCATCACGGTGGCATGTACCAATGCCATCTCACTAGTCCAAGTGATCAATTTTAGTTCACAACTGATCACACTGATAGGTCTAAGAGTCAAAGGGATCACACAAACAAGACTAGTTTCTGCTAACATTAACTGATAGAATCAAAAAGGGAGAGAAAGATCCAACGTGGGAAGCAGGATACACAGCAGACTCATAGAATGGCAGATGTCCTAAACAACACTCTGGCCTCAGAATCACCCTTAAGGCATTCAGATCTGGCTGAAGATCCCATGAGAGTATTGTAGGCATGGAAGCCAAGACACTGTGGCAAAACAAAAAAAAAAGAAGAAGAAGACGACAACCTAAATGAACGATCTCTGTGAGTGAGATCCCAGTGGAAAGAACCGGGCCATCAAAGAAGGAGGTACTTTTCTCTGAATTGAGGAGAGAACTTACACTTTGACTATGACCCTGTCGGAATAAGATCGAAGTCGGTGAACTCAAAAGGCCTCCACAGCCCTGGCAACTCATGACTAGAGCCTAGGGAGATTACTGATGCCATAATCAAGAGTGTTAAATTGTTAAGTCAACAACAGGAGTCACTGTGTACTTACTTCTCATGTGGGATCTGTCCTTAAATTAGGGTCCAATATGAAGTAATGCTATAACTAGTACTGAAACAGTATTCTACACTTTGTGTTTCTGTGTGGGTGCAAACTAATGAAATCTTTACTTAATATATACTGAATCAATCATCTGTATGTAAAGATAATTGAAAATGGATCTTGATGTGAATGGAATGGGACAGGGAGCGGGAGATGGGAGGGGTTTGAGGGGGAGGGAAATTGTGGTGGGGGGAAGCCATTGTAATCCATAAACTGTATGTTGGAAATTTATTTTTACTAAATAAAAATTTAAAAAAAAGAAATCTACAGGAAACATGACAAAGGTTGGTTTTTTGTTCTGCAATATGAAATGCAGCGCTTTTGTAGAGATGATAGATTTTGATTTCCACCAAAATGAGTTCAAGTAAGATTTTTTTTGTTGTTAATTCAATCAGAATTCCACAGCCAGAAGCCTAGGAGGGGTGGATGAAATTGGAAACATCCGGTTACTTGTGACTACATGAAGCCCAATTTCGCTAAAGACTCTTTGATTTCTTTGGTCTTTTCAAATATTTTTATCATGGTTTGTAATAAATTGGATGATGTTACCTTTTGTGTAGAGGTTGGAATATGGAGTTCAGGGAACAGGAGGAATGGTATTTTCAATCAGGGCACAGGTTATGGCTTGCTCCAATTCTAGCTTTCTTTCATTCTTTTGGGTGCCTCAGCCAATTTTTGGATTCTTTATTGGCAATTTCCTAATTTTTTCTGGGTCTGAGTTTGTTTTGCCTTCTTCCTTCACTACATTCTGTATTCTGACACAATAAAAACAAGAGTTTAGAGAGAGTATCCATTATGACATAAAAAACACAACAAATTTGCTTTTTATGCTTAAATCTACAGGCAACACAACCAAGATGAGTGTGTTTTGGAAAATGAAATGTAACCCTTTTGTAGAAGGGACAGTTTTGAATTTTCTTCCAAATGAGTGTGACTGTGATTTTCTGGTCAATTCAATCAGAATTCCACAGCCAGTTGGCTGGGAGGGGAGGATCCTACCAGAAACATCCAGTTTACTTGTGCCTAAGTCAAACACAATATTGCTAAGAACACTTTGATTTCTTTGCATTTCTTTGCTTCTTTTCAAATATTTTTTTTATCATGGTGTGTAATGATTTTATGATGTGACTTATTGTATTGAGGCTGGAATATTGAGTTCAAGGCACGGGAGGAAAGGTCTTTATCAATCAGGGCACAGGTTTTGGCTTGTTCCAATTCTAACTCTCTTTCATTTTTCGGGGGTGCCTCAGCTGATTTTTGGTTACTTTATCTGCGATTTCCTAAATTTTTTCTGGGTGTGAGTTTGTTTTGCCTTCTTCCTTCCCTACATTTTGTATTCCTTTGCAATAAAAACAAGAGTGTAGACAGAGTATCCATTATGATATAAGAAACACAAAAAATTTGAATTTTATGCTTAGAAATCTACAGGAAACCTGACCAAAGTGAGTTTTGTTTTGGAGTGTGAAATGTAACCATTTTGTAGAAGGGACAGATTTTGATTCCCTCCAAAATGAGTGTGACTGCAAATTTCTGGTTAATTCCATCAGAATGCCACAGCAAGTCAGCTGGGAGTGGTGGATGAAACCAGAAATATCCAGTTACTTGTGACTAAATCAAGCCCAATATCGCTAAGGACTCTTTGATTTCTTTGTTTTTTTTTCACATTTTCCCTATTTGTCATACTTTTAAGGAATACTACAATGTAATCAGATGAAACCAGAAGCATCGGGTTTTTCTAGACTAAATTAAGCCAAATATCACTAAGGACTCTTTGATTTCTTTGGCTTTTTTTACATTTTTCTAATTTATCATGGTTTCTAATGAATTGTATGATGTTACCTTTTGTAATGAGGCTGGAATATGGAGTTTAGGGCACGGGAGCAATGCTCTTTTTCAATCAGGGCACAGGTTTTGGCTTGCTCCAAATCTAGCTTTCTTTCATTATTTTGGGTGCCTCAGCCATTTTTGGTCATTTGTCGGCAATTTTCTAAACTTTTTCTGGATGTGAGTTTGATTTGCCTTCTTCCTTCCCGACATTTTGTATTCTGACACAATAAAAACAAGAGTGTAGACAGAGGATCCATTATGATATAAAAAACAGAATAAATTGGTGTATTATGCTTAGAATTCCACAGGCAACACGACCAAGATGTGTTTTTGTGTTTTGGAAAATGAAATGCACCCCATTTGTAGAAGGGACAGATTTTAATACCCTCCGCAACAAATGTGACTGCAATTGCAATTTTCTGGTGTATTCAATCAGAATTCCATAGCAATTAAGCTGTGAGGGGCGGATGAAAGCAAAAACATTCTTTTTCATTGTGACAAAATCAAGCCCAATATCGCTAAGGACTTTTGGATTTCTTTGGGTTTTTTCACACTTTTCTTATTTATCATGGTTTGTAAATGAATTGGATGATGTTACATTTTGTTTTGAGGCTGGAATATGGAGTTCATGGCATGGGAGGAATGGTCTTTTTCAATCAGGGCACAGGTGTTGGCTTGCTCCCATTCTAGGTTTCTTTCATTGCTTTTGGTGCCTCAGCTTATTTTTGGTTTTTTATCATGTTTTTGCTAAACTTTTTCTGGGTCTGAGTTTGTTTGGCCTTCTTCTTTCTGTGCAATATCCTAAACTTTTTTTTGGCTCTGAGTTACTTTTCCAATTGTTCCTTCCCTGATTTTGTATTCTGATGCAATAAAAACAGTATAGACAGAGTATCTACAGGTAACTGTTGGACCTCTCAGTTGTAGAGATGCCCACTTGCTCGAGAGGACGCCCAAAAATCCAGACTCCAGACCAGTTGATGCAAAAAGCATGAGGTATTTATTGTACGTTTGCGCAAACGGGCCCCCACCTAAGGCGGTGAGGAGCCCTGAGCGGCAGTTTCACACAGGTTATATAGTCAACAAATTAGCATATGGGATTGGCCGGTTCGGAGGGACAATTAGCATACCGGAAAGTGCTGAGGAGAGTGCTGAGGGAACCAGCTGAAGAGAATGCTGAGGAGAGTGCTGAGGGAACCAGCTGAAGAGAATGCTGAGGAGAGTGCTGAGGGAACCAGCTGAGGAGAATGCTGAGGAGAGTACTGAGACTCTCCGAAGGGGAGTGGCAGCTCTGCTCTGGGCATGCCTAGAGGTTCTCTAAAGGGGATAGACTTTTCCTTCCCAGAGAACGTGCCCGCTGGACCCTGGGGAACATCTAACCTCTTAAGAAGCCCCTGATATCTGCCCAGGCCTAGTTTCTTGTCCCTCTCCCCCCATAAGGGTCCTTCATCCCCTCCTTTTCTTTTTGCAAAGATTTTAATCCTAAAATCTATTGGACCGGCCTGGGGAGAACCTGCCTCACTGGAGGGAGAAAACTCTGTTCTTGCTGGACTGGGTTAGGTTCCACGTTAACAATTGCGGAGCATGGGGATTGGAAAAACAATGGGGAAAGGCCAGGAACATCATAAATATTAAACAGTTTTTAAAAGTCTTAGCTTGAGTGGGTTCTGAGTGCGCTGGAGCTTCCATTTGGCTGGTCTATCCGGATCCTCGGGGCCCTGGGGAGGTGGTGCTCACTTCACGTGTGAGGCGTGGACCCAAGCAGCGATTCCGTCGACCTTGAGAGCGGTGGGAGTTATCAACAGCACAGTGAAGGGGCCTTTCCACCGGGGCTCTAGAGTCTTAGATTGGTGCCTTCGGACATACACAGCATCACCGATTTGGAAAGGATGCGGGATGGTTGTAGGCTGCTGCAAGAGGTTTCCAGACCTGGTTCTGGATGATCTGGAGTGCTCTCAACCGGGCCTGTAACTTAGGGGCATCGGCAACGGAGTCACTGGCAAGGTCAAGCAAGCCTGCTACTGGTGGGGGCCCTCCATAAAGGATTTCATATGGTGTCAGCCCGCAATGAGAGGGCGTGTTTCGAACCCAGAACAACACCATAGGGAGGAGTTGGACCCAGTCTTTAACGCCAGTCTCCAACGCTAATTTGGTCAAGGTCTCTTTAATTGTTCTGTTCATTTTTTCTACCTGTCCTGAACTTTGGGGTCTATAGGCACAGTGCAATTTCCAATTTATGCCTAATGCTTTGGCCACCAACTGACTTACCTGGGAGACAAACGCTGGGCCATTGTCGGACCCAATTACCTTAGGCAAGCCGAACCGGGGGAAGATCTCCTCTATGATCTTCTTGACGACCACCTGGGCGGTTTCCCGTTTTGTGGGGAATGCCTCAGTCCATCCGGAGAAGGTGTCTACAAAAACTAGAAGATACTTATTCCCATAACTGCCCGGCCTTATCTCAGTGAAATCGACCTCCCAGTTGATTCCTGGTCGGTCTCTTCTTACCCTAACTCCCTCCGGGAGCTTGAGGTGTCTGGCATTTACCTTGGCACACGGAACACAGGATTCAGTCACCTGCTGGGCTAAAGAGTCAAGTCCGGGGATGTAGTAAGACTGCCTATCTTCCTGTAAGGCTGCTTTTAGCTTTTTGTATCCCAAATGAGTCCATTGATGGAGGCTGGTAATTATTTCTTTAGCCAATTGGTGTGGCAAGACTATTTTCTCTCCGAGCCTCCAAACCCTTATTTGTTCATCATACTCTGCACCGAGCCGCTGAATCGTATCTAAGTCTTGGTCCGAATAGAGGAAAGGTGGTTCCCTCGATACTTGGGTGGGCTCAACTGTCTTCAACGGGAGCACCTGTTGGCTCAGGGCTGCCGCCCTAGCGGCCTCGTCTGCCATCCTGTTTCCCCTTGCTACGAGGTCGTCTCCTCGTTGGTGCCCGGGGCAATGAATTGCTGAGGAGAATGCTGAGGAGAGTGGCAGCTCTGCTCAGTTTCAGCGGCAAGGAGGAGGTCGTCCACATATTGCAGGAGGACCAGGTCCGGATGGCTGACTCGGAAGTCGGCCAAATCTAGGTGCAGAGCTTCGTCAAACAAGGTAGGCGAGTTTTTAAATCCTTGGGGCAACCTTGTCCAGGTGAGTTGTCCTGAAAACCCGGTCTCTGGGTCTTTCCACTCAAAAGCAAAGATGGATTGGCTCTGAGGGCTCAGTCTTAAACAAAAGAATGCATCTTTTAGATTTAACACAGTGTACCATACGTGGGTCGGAGGCAAGGTACTTAGCAGATTGTAGGGGTTGGGCACTGTGGGATGCATATCCTCCGTTCTCCTGTTAACCTCCCGCAAGTCCTGTACCGGGCGGTAGTCACCCGCACCAGGCTTCTTTACTAGTAGTAGGGGGGTGTTCCAAGGTGAACGACAAGGTTTTTAAAATGCCTAGGTGTAACAGTCTCTGGATATGTGGCCGGATACCTTCCTTAGCTTCCTTGCCCATCGGATATTGACGAACTGATACGGGAATGGCCATGGGCTTCAGATCTATGATCAAGGGAGGCCGGTTGACGGCCAGCCCTATTCCCGCAGTCTCTGCCCAGGCCTGAGGAAAATCTGTGAGCTTAAAGGCCCTTTTTCTGAAGTCAGTACCGAGTGCTGGGCTCCCGTGTCAATCAGGAAGGTTACCGGTCTGCCCCCCTCTTCAAGGGTTATCCTGGGCTCAGGGGGGGGCTCCTGGCCCTGACTCACCTAGTCGTCTTCTTCCAGGGACAGGATTGGAACTGGTCTCCTCTTTGGTCCCTGTGTTTTCTTCGGGCAGTCTTTGACCCAGTGTCCTCTTTCTTTACAATAGGCACATTGATCTCTTTCCACCCGAGGCTTTCGTTTGTCTCCCAAGTCCCTATTCTGTCCTGGTCTACTCCTTTCTATATCCTGCACTACGGTGGCCAAAATTCTACTAAGCTCTCGATTACGTCTTTTGTCTCTTCTGTCTTCCCTTTCCTCCTGCTCCTTGCGGATCCTTTCCTCCTTCTCCTCTCGGGTCTCCCTTTTGTTGTAAATCCTTTCTGCCTCCTTTATTAAATCTTGTATAGTATACCCCTGAAGCCCCTCTAGCCGCTGCAATTTATTGCGGATGTCCGGCGCTGACTGTCCTATAAAGGACATGATTACATCTCCCTGCCGGTCCTCTGCCAGGGGGTCAAACGGGGTGTACATACGGTAGGCTTCCATTAATCTTTCTAGGAAGCCTGCCGGCGTTTCCTCAGCCCCCTGTACTACTGCACGTACCTTGGCCAAATTGGTGGGGCGCTTTCCAGCCCCTCTGAGACCCGCAAGGAGAATCTGGCGATAAAGACGAAGTCGCTCCCTACCAGCAACGGTGGTATAGTCCCAATCAGGACGGGTTGAGGGAAACGCCTCCTCGATTTCGTTTAGCAGTAGGGTCGGTCGGCCATCTGCTCCAGGGACGTTTTTCCGTGCCTCAAGGTAGACACGCTGCTTTTCCTCAGTAGTGAGGAGGGTCTGCAGAAGCTGCTGACAATCATCCCAGGTGGGCTGATGAGTCAATAAAATTGACTCGATCAGCCCAGTCAGAGCCTGGGGGTCCTGAGAGAAAGAGGGGTTATGGGTTTTCCAATTGTAAAGATCGGAAGCAGAAAATGGCCAGTACTGCATCTGGCCAGCCACCGAGCGAAGAGGAAAAGCCTGCGAATTCCAGACGCTTCCCGAGCCCCCTGCCTGCCCCCGACGGAGGCGCAGGCGGCTGGAGGGCGGGGAAGGCGCTGAGACTTCTTCCCCTGCCCTCGTGGAATCAGGGGGTGGTGCAGAAGGTTGCACATCCCGCTCTGGTTGTTGTGGGAGTTCCTGCGGGGGAGAGTCAAAGAGCAGAAAGTCCTGATCAGCCGGAAGAACCGGTGGCTTGTCAGGTTTTGAATCTTGAATCTCCTTCAGAGGGTATAGGGAGGAGGTTGGCACAACCGGGATAGGAGGAGGGGGTAACGGGGTCCGTATGGGCTCCGTCGGGAAGGAGAAGGGTTCTACCCAGGGAGGGGGATTACGTGAAAGATCCTCCCACGTAGTAATGTAGGGCACCTGATCAGGGTGTCCATTGGATCCTGGCTGAAAGACCCGCGCCTTAATCTGTAAAATAATATCGAGGTTAAAAGTGCCGTTCCTTGGCCAGCCGACCTCGAAGGCCGGCCACTCTGAGGAACAGAATTTTGCCCATTGTTTCCTTTTAATCTCCACTGAGAGGTGGCGCGCGCGTTCTCGAACGTCCTTCCAGTGATCTAGAGTGAGACTTAAAGGGGTGGTTATTTGTTGATCCATGTGTGCAAGGATTTTAACCCAAACAAAAAGAACAGCCAATGCACAGACATATACAATAAGCAAGACAAACCACATGGCAAAGACAAATCAAACGCTATTGCGCTAGTTTTTGGGAGCGGCTGCCTGACCAGCCCTCCCCGGGAAGGAGGGAGACTTGGTCTCCGACCCACCTCCAGACCACCCAGACCACCCCGGGTGCGTCTTCCGGGGGAACGGACCGAGGGTTTCCCCTCATAACCCGGAGCGTCCTCCGGGGAACGGACCAGGGGTTGCTGGGCACGCCTGCCTCCCCCACTGGTCCCACAGAGTCAGGTCAGGTACTGGCCAGTCAGAATACTCCAGTCAGAATACTCAAGACGAAGAACAACAAACAGAAAACACTTAATTATACCTCCAACTGGTCCTGCAGAGAATGGGTCTGAGGGCGACCTCGAGCCCCACGTTGGGCGCCAAAATGTTGGACCTCTCAGTTGTAGAGATGCCCACTTGCTCGAGAGGACGCCCAAAAATCCAGACTCCAGACCAGTTGATGCAAAAAGCATGAGGTATTTATTGTACGTTTGCGCAAACGGGCCCCCACCTAAGGCGGTGAGGAGCCCTGAGCGGCAGTTTCACACAGGTTATATAGTCAACAAATTAGCATATGGGATTGGCCGGTTCGGAGGGACAATTAGCATACCGGAAAGTGCTGAGGAGAGTGCTGAGGGAACCAGCTGAAGAGAATGCTGAGGAGAGTGCTGAGGGAACCAGCTGAAGAGAATGCTGAGGAGAGTGCTGAGGGAACCAGCTGAGGAGAATGCTGAGGAGAGTACTGAGACTCTCCGAAGGGGAGTGGCAGCTCTGCTCTGGGCATGCCTAGAGGTTCTCTAAAGGGGATAGACTTTTCCTTCCCAGAGAACGTGCCCGCTGGACCCTGGGGAACATCTAACCTCTTAAGAAGCCCCTGATATCTGCCCAGGCCTAGTTTCTTGTCCCTCTCCCCCCATAAGGGTCCTTCAGTAACAAGATGATTTTTTGTGTTTTGGAAAATGAAATGTAACCCATTTGTAGAAGGGACAGATTTTCATTCCCTCCAAATGGAGTGTGACTGCAATTTTCTGCTTAATTGCATCAGAATTCCACAGCCAGTCAGCTGGGAGATGTGGATGAAAACAGAAACATCCAGTTTACTTGTGACTATATCAAGCCCAATATCGCTAAGGACCTTTGATTTCTTTGTTTTTTTTTTCACACTTTTCTTTTTTATATAGTTTGTAATGATATGGATGATGTTACCTTTTGTTTTCAGGCTGGAATATGGAGTTCAGAGAATGGGAGCAATGGTCTTTTTCATTCAGGGCACGGGTTTTGGCTTGCCCCAATTCTAGGTTTCTTTCATTGTTTTTGGTGTCTCTGCGAAGTTTGGGTTTCTTGATCAGCAATTTCCTAAATTTTTTCTGGGTCTGAGTTTGTTTTGCCTTCTTCCTTCCATACATTTAGTAATCTGACACAATAAAGCAACAGTTTAGACAGAATAGCCAATATGATATAAAAAACAGAAAAAATTGGCGTTTTTTGCCTAGAAATCTACAGGCAACATGACCAAATTGAGTTTTTGTATTTTGGAAAATGAAATGTAACCCTTTTATAGAAGGGGCAGATTTTAATACCCTCCAAAAGGAGTGTGATTGCATTTTTCTGGTTGATTCAAGCAGCATTCCACATCCAGTCAGCTGGGAGGGGTAGAAGAAAAACATGATTTTTTTTGTTTTTTTATTTCACACTTTTCTTATTTATCATGGTTTGTAATGAATTGGACGATGTTACCTTTTGTTTTGAGGCTGGAATATGCAGTTCAGGGAACAGGAGGAATGTCATTTTCAATCAGGGCATAGGTTTTGGCTTGCTCCAATTCTAGCTTTCTTTTATTGCTTTGGGTGCCTCAACCGATTTTGTTTCCTTATTGGAAATTTCCTTAATTTTTTACTTGGTCTGAGTTTGTTTTGCCTTCTTCCTTCTGTGCTTTTTATACTCTAATGCCAAAAAAATCAAGAGTGTAGACACAGTACCCAATATGATACAAAAACACAACAAATTGGCAATTTATGCTTCGAAATCTACAGGCAACACGACCAAGATGAGTTTTTGTGTTTTGGAAAATGAATTGTAAACTATTTGTAGAAGGGACAGATTTTAATACCCTCCAAAATGAGTGTGACTATGATTATTTTGTTAATTACATCAGAATTCCACAGCCAGTTGACTGGGAGGGTTGGATGAAACCAGAAGCATCCAGTTTACTTGTGAATAAATCCAGTCCAATATCACTAAGGATTCTTTGATTCCTTTGGGTTTTTTTGACCATTATTGTTGAGGCTGGAATATGGAGTTCAGGCCATGGGAAGAATGCTCTTTATCAATCAGGGTACAGGTCTTCACTTGCTCCAATTCTAGCTTTCTTTCATTGTTTTGGGTTCCTCAACTGATTTTTCTTTCTTTATCAGTAATTTCCAACTTTTTTTCTGGGTCTAAGTTTGTTTTGCATTCTCCCTTCTCTGCATTTGGCCTTCTGATGCATAAAAACAACAGTTTAGACAGAGTATCCTTTATGATATAAAGAACACAACAAATTCAGATTTTATGCTTAGAAATCTACAGGCAACACGACAAGATGAGTTTTGTGTTTTAGAAAATGAATTGTAAACCATTTGTAGAAGGGACAGATTTTTTTTAACTTTTATTTAATGAATATAAATTTCCAAAGTACAGCTATGGGTTACAATGGCTTCCCCCCCCCATAACTTGCTTCCCACCCGCAACCCTCCCCTTTCCCACTCCCTCTCCTTCCGTTCACATACAGATTCATTTTCAATTCTCTTTATATACAGAAGATCAGTTCAGTATATATTAAGCAAAGATTTCAAAAGTTTGCCCTCACATAGCAACACAAAGTGAAAAATACTGTTGGAGTACTAGTTATAGCACTAAATTAGAGTGTAAAGCACATTAAAGACAGAGATGAAGGGACAGATTTTAATACCCTCCAAAACCTGTGTGACTGCGATTTTCTGATTAATTCTATCAGAATTCCACAGCCAGGTGGCTGGGAGGGGAGGATGAAACTGGAAACATCTGGTTTACTTGTGACTATAAAAAGCCCAATAGCGCTAAGGAATCGTTCAATTTATTGGTTTTTTTTTCATGCTTTTCTTATTTGTCATGGTTTGTAATTAATTGGATGATGTTACCTTTTGTTTTGAGGCTGGAATATGCAGTTCAGGGCATAGGAGGAATCGTCATTTTCAATTACAGGCAACACGACCAAGATGAGTTTTTGTGTTTTGGAAAGTGAAATGTAAACTATTTGTAGAAAGATTTTACTACCCCGCAAAACTGTGTGACTGGGATTTTCTGGTTAATTCCCTTAGAATTCCACAGCCAGTCAGCTGGGAGGAGTGGATGAAACCAAAAACATCCAGTTTACTTGTGACTAAATCAATCCCAATATCGCTAAGAATACTTTGATTTCTTTGGTTTTTTTTTACACTTTTCTTATTTATCATGGCTTGTAATGAATTGGATGATGTTACTTTTTGTTTTGAGGCTGGAATATGGAGTTCAGGGCATGAGTGGTATGGTCTTTTTCAATCAGGGTACTGGTTTTGGCTTGCTCCAAATCTAGCTTTCTTTCATTGTTTTTGGGTGCCTTAGCCAATTTTTGTTTTTTTTATCAGTAATTTACTATATTTTTTCTAGGTCTGATTTTGTTTTGCCTTCTTCATCCCTGCACTTTGTATTCAGATGCATAAAATCAACACCTTAGGCAGAGTATCCATTATGATATAAAAAACACAACAAATTGGGATTTTGTACTTAGAAATCTACAGGTAACACATCCAAGATGAGGTTTTGTGTTTTTGAAAATGAAATGTAACCCATCTGTAGAAGGGACAGATTTTAATACCTTCCAATCCTGTGTGACTTCGATGTTCTGGTTAATTCCATCAGAATTCCACAGCCAGGTGGTTGGGAGGAGAGGATGAAACTGGAAACATCTGGTTTACTTGTGACTAAATCAAGCCAAATATTGCTAAGGACTTTTGATTTCTTTGGTTTTTTTCACAATCTCTTATTAATCATGGTTTGCAATGAATTGGATGAAATAACTTTTTTTTTTGACCTGGAATATGGAGTTCAGGGCAATGGAGGTATGGTCATTTTCAATCAGGGCACAGGTTTTGGCTTGCTCCAATTCTAGGTTTCTTTCATTGTTTTTGGTGCCTCAGCCGATTTTTGATTTCTTTATCAGCAATTTCCTAAACTTTTTTTGGTCTGAGTTTGTTTTCTCTTCTTCCTTCTGTACTTTTTGTATTCTAATGCCAAAAAAACCAAGAGTGTAGACAGAATATCCATTATGATATAAAAAGCACAACAGATTGGCGTTTTATGTTTAGAAATCTACAGGCAACATGACTAAGATGAGCTTTTGTGTTTTGGAAAATGAAATGTAAATCATTTTTACAAGGGACAGTTTTGATTCCTTCAACAATGAGTGTGTTAGGACTTCCTTGTTAATTCAATCAGAATTCCAGAGCCAGTCAGCTGGGAGGTCACACTTTTCTTATATCATGGTTTGTAATGAATTGTATGATGTTACCTTTTGTTTTGAGGCTGGAATATGCAGTTCAGGGCACAGGAGGTATAGTCATTTTCAATCAGGGCACAGGTTTTGGCTTGCTCCAATTCTATCTTTCTTTCCTAGTTTTGGTGCTTCAGCCGATTGTTGGTTTCTTTATCAGCAATTTCCTAAACTTTTCTGAGTATGAGTTTGTTTTGCCTTCTTCCTTTCCTTCATTTTGTTTTCTGATGCAATAAATATAACAGTTTAGACAAAGTATGCATTACCATATAAAAAACACAGCAAATTTGGATTTTATGCCTAGAAATCTACAGGCAACATGACAAAGATGAGCTTTTGTGTTTTGGAAAATGAAATGTAGCCCATTAGTAGAGGGGACAGATTTTAATATCCCCAAAACCTGTGTTACTGCAATTTTCTGGTTAATTCCATCAGAATTCCAAGCCATGTGGCTGGGAGGGGTGGCTGAAACTGGAATCATCTGGTTTACTTATGACTAAATCAAGCCCAATATCGCTATGTACTCTTTGAATTCTCTGGGGTTTACTTCACAATTTTCTTATTTATCATGGTTTGTAATGAATTGGATGATGTTACCTTTTGTTTTGAGGCTGGAATATGGAATTCAGGGCACGGAAGGAATGGTCATTTTGAATCAGGGCACAGGTTTTGGCTTGCTCCAATTCTAGCTTTCTTTCATTGTTTTGGTGCCTTAGCCGATTTTTAGTTTATTTATCAGCAATTTCCAAAACTTTTTCTGGGTCTGAGTTTCTTTTGCCTTCTTGCTTCCCTGCATTTTGTAATCTGATGCAATAAATTCAACAGTTTAGACAGAGTATCCTTTATGATATAAAAAGCATAACAAATAGGGATTTTGTGCTTAGAAATCTACAGGCAACATGACCAAGATTGTTTTTGTGTTTTAGAAAATGAAATGTAAGCAATTTGTAGAACAGACAGATTTTAATGCCCTCCAAAACCTGTGTGACTGGGATTGTCTGGTGAATTCCATCAGAATTCCACAGCCAGTTGGCTGGGAGGGGTAGAGGGAACCTGAAACATCCAGTTTGCTTGTGACTAAATCAAGCCCAATATCTCTAAGGACTCTTTGATTTCTTTGGTTTTTTTCACACTTATTTATCATGGTTTGTAATGAATTGGATGATATTACCTTTTGTGTGGAAGCTGGAATATGGAATTCAGTTCATGGGAGGAATGGTCATTTTCAATCAGGGGACAGGATTTTGCTTGCTCCAATTCTAGATTTCTTTCATTGTTTTGGGTGCCTCACCTGATTTTTGGTTTCTTTGTCAGAAATTTCCTAAATTTTAACTTGGTCTGAGTTTGTTTTACAATCCTCCTTCCCTATATTTTGTATTCTGATGCAATTAAACAAGAGTGTATACAGAGTATCCTTTATGATATAAGAAACACACACAAAAAAGGAATTTTTTGCTTAGAAATCGACAGGATATACAGACCAAGGTTAGCTTTTTTGTTTTGGAATATGAAATGTAACACTTTTGTTGAGGGGACAGACTTTGATTCCATCCAAAATGAGTGTGACTGCAATTTTCTGGTTAATTCAATCAGAATTCCACAGCCAGTCTGCCTGGAGTGGTGGATTAAACCAGAAACACCCTGTTTTCTTGTGACTAAATCAAGCCAAATATGCTAAGGACTCTTTGATTTCTTTAGATTTTTTCACACTTTTCTTATTATCATGGTTTGAAATAACTTTGATGATATTACCTTTTATTTTGAGGCTCTAATATGGAGTTCAGGGCACAGGAGGAATCATCTTTTTCAATCAGGGCACAGGTTTTGGCTTGCTCCAATTCTATCTTTCTTTCATTATTTTGGGTCCCTCAGCTGATTTTTGGTTTCTTGATCAGCAATTTCAGAAATTTTTTCTGGGTCTGAGTTTGTTTTGCCTTCTTCCTTCCCTGAAATAAAAACAAGTGTGTATACTGAGTATCCATTATGATATAAAAAACAGAAGAAATTTGCATTTGATGCTTAGAAATCTGAAGGTAATACGGCCAAGATGAGCTTTTGTGTTTTGGAAATTAAAATGTAACCCATTTGTAGAAAGAACAGATTTTCATACCCTCCAAAACCTGTGTGACTACAATTTTCTGGTTAATTCCATCAGAATTCCACAGCCAGTGAGCTGGGTCAGGTGAATCCAACCAGAATCATCTGGTTTACTTGTGGCTAAATCAAGCCCAATATCACTAAGGACCCTATGGTTTCTTTGCTTCTTTTCAATTTTTTCTTTTTTCTTTGGAGTGTAATGAATTTTATGATGTTACCTTTTGTTTTGAGGCTGGAATATGGAATTCAGGGCACAGGAGGATAGTTCTTTTTCAATCAGGGCACAGGTTTTGGCTTGTTCCAATTCTAGGTTTCTTTCATTGTTTTGGGTGCCTCTGCGAAGTTTGGGTTTCTTGATCGGCAATTTCCTAAATTTTTTGTGGGTATGAGTTTGTTTTGCCTTCTTCCTTCCCTACATTTTGTATTCCTTTACAATAAAAACAAGAGTGTATACAGAGTATCCATTGTGAGATAAGAAGCACAACAAATTGGAATTTTATGCTTAGAAATCTACAGGAAACCCGACTAAGGTGAGTTTTTTTGTTTTGGAATATGAAATGTAACACTGTTGTGGAAGGGACAGATTTTCATTCCCTCCAAAATGAGTGTGACTGTGATTTTCTGGTTGATTCAAGCAGCATTCCACATCCAGTCAGCTGGGAGGGTTAGATGAAAAAGATGATTTTTTTTTCTCACACTTTTCTTATTTATCATGGTTGTAATGAATTGTATGATGTTACCTTTTGTTTTGAGGTTGGAATATGGAGAGCAGGGCATGGGAGTATTGGTCTTTTTCAATCAGGGCACAGGTTTTGGCTTGCTCCATATCCAGCTTCTTTCAATGTTTTGGGTGCCTCAACCAATTTTCGGTTACTTTATTGGCAATTTCCTAAACTTGTTCGGGTTCTTTGTTTATTTTGCCTTCCTGCATCCTGACATTTTGTACTCTGACACCATAAAAACAAGAGTGTAGACAGAGTGTCCATTATGATATAAAAAATGCAACTAATTGGGGAATTATGCTTAGAATTCTACAGGCAACATGACCAAGATGAGTGTGTTTTGGAAAATGAAATGTAACCATTTTGTAGAAGGGACATATTTTCATTCCTGCAAAATGACTGTGACTGGGATTTTTCTGGTTAATTCCATCAGAATTCCACAGCCAGTCTGCTGGGAGGGGTGGATGAAACCAGAGACATCTGGTTTACTTTTGACTATATCAAGACCAATATCGCTAAGGACTCTTGGATTTCTTTGGTTTTTTGACACTTTTCTTATTTATCATGGTTTGTAAAGAATTGCATGATGTTACCTTTTATATTGAGGCTGGAATATGTTGTTCAGGGCCCAGGAGCAATGCTGTTTTTCAATCAGGGCACAGTTTTTGGCTTGTTCAAATTCTAGCTTTCTTTCATTGTTTTGGGTGCCTCAGCCGATTTTTGGTTTCTTTATTGGCAATTTTCTAAATTTTTTCAGGGTCTGAGTTTGTTTTGCCTATTTCCATCCCTACATTATGTATTCGGACGCCATGAAAACAAGAGTGTAGACAGAGTATCCATTATGATATAAAAAAAACACAACACATTGCGATTTATGTTTAGAAATCTACAGCTGTTGGGCACCAAAAAATATGTTGTGCCCAGATCGTTAGATCTCTGCAGAGACTCCCAGAGAGTTGATCACTCCAAACTGCAAAAGCAAGGTTTATTCAGGAGTAGGAGCCATGACAGGGACCCCATCCAACCAACCGGCACAGCGGAGGAAGGAGTGAGGCCCCGGTCTTTGTATGGGAGAGTTTTTAAAGGAAAAATGGCAACATCAGCAGGGAAAAAGCGTTACATACAGCATGGAAGCTCTGAGTACAGGGAGTTACAGTGGGGGCTCACAGCACGGAAACTCTGGGCACAGGGAGTTACTTTGTTTAGCAGTCTCTGCTGTCCTTGGTCTACCAAGCTAGCTGTCCCTGGTAAAATTTGACATCTTCAGAATGCCTGAATGCCTGTTTTTGCAAGGACTCAGGTCTGCTATGGGAAACAGAGGCTGCTTTTTTTATTGTCTTAAAATTGGGTCACTTGGTTCTTCATTCCTCCCTTATTTTTGTACATGTTTGAAAAATTCAATCTTGGGTTTTGGACTGACATTTTATAGATTTTACCAACATTTAAGGGTTTATATTGGGACCGTTGGACCATTAATTGAATGGTATCCAATCTCTGTTTCATAAACTGCACAAGTTTGTTAACAATGTAAGGGCCAAATGTTAAAATTAAAATTAGGAGAACAAGGGGCCCTATGAGTCTGATAATAGGGTGGCTTGCCATGCAGAATAATTGAACCAAGACTCAAACCACCGCTGAGAGGCCTCCCATTCTCTTTTTCATTTTGTTAGCCCCTCCCTGACTTTAGCCAGCCATGTTATCTTTTATTAGGCCTGAGTGATTGGCAAAAAAGCAGCATTCTTTTCCAGAGTCGCGCACAGCCCACCACATCAGTCCCAGAAGTCCAAGAGGTGCAGAGGGATGATGATCCATCTTTAGAGCCATCCCTGCTGATGTGGAGCAATGAGGCACTCTTCACTGCCATGAGGTGATATCTTAGGCCACTGTCTCCTGGATGGGGAGCCAAGCACATTCCTATAGTATCATTTGGTTGACTGCCTGGTTGCTGAAGGCCTTGGTTCACTCCATCACCAGCTGTAAACACTTAACCAGACACTGTAGTATACAGACAGGGTGAGAATAAAGCAGATTCCAGCCAAAACTGGGAGAAAAGTCACTTATTAGTGTGGGAGAGGATTACCAGTACACACATGTTGGGAGTATAAACAGCAATCTACTACAGAGAACAAAGAATTTACAGAAATCCTCAGCATTTAATTTCTGCTCTACTTTTATATGCAGAATAATGACTAGTTATTTGTAGCATGTCTTTTAACTTTTTAACTTTGTGCATTTACTTTTCCTGAACAAGGCAGAGCTGCTACTGCTATATGTAACTGAGACAGTAGTTGATATTTAATAGGAAACATTGCTCACAGAACTGTACTCCCTACTAGCCAAATTTACCTAATAATGAATTATCTTGATAATGGAGAGCAAATACCATTTGCACTAATTACACAGATATTAAAGTCACAGTTTTAAACAAGGTAATTTACATTTTGAAGTACACTACTTACCGTAATACTGTTTAAAAGATACTACTGCTGCCCCCACAGGATATGTGCAGAATGTCTGTATACCACTGACTTTAATAAGCAACAAAATTACAAAGGAATGAGGCCCAGGAGTGGGCCAGAGAGGGTCCATAACAAAGCATAGTGTTTCTATTAGAGGAGTCAAGAAAGGTGTTGTCCAAGTTACAAATAAGTTTTCTGATTGAGAGGCAAAGAGAACCTGATAAAAGGGGCTTGATAATAACCTGGTGGGCTTTAGGCCTTGTAAGTTAAAGGACCTAAACCTATTTATCTTTTTATATAGGGTACATTTTAAGGGAGGTGTGAACCTCCTTGGGGAAGGCACTCTGTTGACTTTCATTACATACCTTGCCTGGGAGGAGAGCTGGTCAGGTAAAGGCAGGTGGCATCTCTAACAAGAAATTTACAGTTCTGCCTGCAATGTTGCTGACCTACTTGGCCATTTTCTTAACAGTGGCAGTCACTTTGGAGGCTGGGCTAAGTGAAGGGCTTTTCAGCGTAGAGCCAATAAGATCTGTGGCTCTGACCTGAAGTCCTTCGACTCCAGGGCAGGTCCATTTCCAGTGACCCAACTCTTGGCTGGCAGAGCTCCCAGGGCTCTTCATAAGCTGACTTCTGCTGAAGCCCAGGCTTACCACACTGAAAGCCACTGCAGTGGACTGGCCTGTTGGGTCTCCCTGAGGGCAGATCCCTGTGCAGAGCTGTCTGTAATAGGCCTGCCACCCATATTTACATTGTTTCTTATGACCAGCTCTCTTTTCCTCCTGGTTTTTGTTAAATCAGACCATAGAATGAAAGTCAAGGGAGTGCTCAGTCCCACCTCTAATTTTCATTGCCTAGACTAGAACTCTATAGTTATAGGCATGTTTCTTATGAATATTTAGCTGGGCTGAGTTACTCTGATTTCTGAACATGGTTGACCTTTAACAGAACTGACTTATGTCCTTACCCAAATAGCTATGCAAGGATACTGCCAGATTGTCACTACAAAATTTTACCAGTTACCAGCCATGCTTAAAAACCTTGCACCACCAGAGGCAAAACAGATATGTTACTCTGTGTGGTGTTGCCTGGCAGCAGCTTTAATTTTTTTATGCTAGTCTTTAATCCAAGTAGTTAAGTAATCTTACAAGAAATAATCATATATTGGAATAGGGTCAAAAAAGTAGGGCAGCTCTTCCATGCACAAACATTTTAAGAGTAATATAAAATGAAAACTTAGCAAGCAGATTTAATCATTAGACAACAACTTAGGAAAACACCTACCAGTAGGTCCAATGTCCTTTACAAATTTTAAGAAATATCACTTTTTTTGACAGGCAGAGTGGATAGTGAGAGAGAGAGAGAGACAGAGAGAAGGATCTTTCTTTTTGCTGTTGGTCCACCCTCCAATAGTCGCTGCGGCCGGCGCATCTCACTGATCCGAATAGCCAAAGCAATCTTGTACAACAAAAACAAAGCTGGAGGCATACAATACAAGATTTCAGGACATACTACAGGGCAGTTGTTATCAAAACAGCATGGTACTGGTACAGAAACAGATGGATAGACCAATGGAACAGAATAGAAACACCAGAAATCAATCCAAACATCTACAGCCAAATTATATTTGAATCAAGGATCCAAAACCAATCCCTGGAATAAGGACAGCCTATTCAATAAATGGTGCTGGGGAAATTGGATTTCCACATGCAGAATCATGAAGCAAGACCCATACCTTTCACCTTACACAAAAATTCACTCAACATGGATTAAAGACTTAAATCTACGACCCAAAACCATCAAATTATTAGAGAGCATTGGAGAAACCCTGCAAGATATAGGTACAGGCAAAGACTTCTTGGAAAAGACCCCAGGAGCACAGGCAGTCAAAACCAAAATTAACATTTGGGATACCATCAAATTGAGAAGTTTCTGTACTTCAAAAGAAACAGTCAGGAAAGTGAAGAGGCAACCGACAGAATGGGAAAAAATATTTGCAAACTATACTACAGATAAAGGGTTGATAACCAGAATCTACAAAGAAATCAAGAAAATCCACAACAACAAAACAAACAACCCACTGAAGAGATGGGCCAAGGACCTCAAGAGACATTTTTCGAAAGAGGAAATCCAAATGGCCAACAGACACATGAAAAAATGTTCAAGATCACTAGCAATCAGGGAAATGCAAATCAAAACCACAATGAGGTTTTACCTCACCCCGGAGAGAATGGCTCACATTCAGAAATCTACGAACAACAGATGCTGGAGAGGATGTGGGGAAAAAGGGACACTAACCCACTGTTGGTGGGAATGCAAACTGGTTAAGCCACTATGGAAGTCAGTCTGGAGATTCCTCAGAAACTGAACATAACCCTACCATACAACCCAGCCATCCCACTCCTTGGAATTTACCCAAAGGAAATTAATTTGGCTAATAAAAAAGCCATCTGCACATTAATGTTTATTGCAGCTCAATTCACAATAGCTAAGACCTGGAACCAACCCAAATGCCCATCAACAGTAGACTGGATAAAGAAATTATGGGACATGGACTCCATAGAATACTATACAGCAGTAAGAAACAATGAAACCCAGTCATTTGCAAAAAGATGGAGGAATCTGGAAAACATCATGCTGAGTGAATTAAGCCAGTCCCAAAGAGACAAATATCATTTGTTTTCCCTGATCAGCGACAACTGAGCACCAAAGGGGAAACCTGTTGAAGTGAAATGGACACTATAAGAAACAATGACCTGATCAGCTCTTGTCCTGACTCTAGATGTACAATGTAGTACTTTATCCTTTTTAGTATTTGTTGTTGTTGTTGTTGTTCTAGTACTAGTGGTTGAACTCTGTAATTAACACACAATTATTCTTAGGTGTTTAAATTTTTACTGAAAAGTGATCTCTGTTAAATTTAAGAGTGGAAAAAGAGAGGGAGGAGATGTACAATTTGGGACACGCTCAATCGGACTTGCCCCAAATGGTGGAGTTAGAAATGTGCCAGGGGATTCCAATATAATCCCATCAAGGTGGCATGTACCAATGCCATCTCACTAGTCCAAGTGATCAATTTCAGTTCACAATTGATGACTCTGATAGGTCTAAGAGTCAAAGGGATCACACAAACAAGACAAGTGTCTGCTAATACTAACTGATAGAATCAAAAAGGGAGAGAAGGATCCAACATGGGAAGCGGGATACACAGCAGACTCATAGAATGGCAGATGTCCTAAACAACACTCTGGCCTCAGAATCAGCCTTTAAGGTATGCGGTTCTGGCTGAAGAGCCCATGAGAGTATTGTAGGCATGGAAAGCCAAGATATCATGGAAAAGAAAAAAAAAGAAGACGACCTAAATGAAAGATCTCTGTGAGTGAGATCCCAGTGGAAAGAACCGGGCCATCAAAGAAGGAGGTACTTTTCTCTGAATTGAGGAGAGAACTTCCACTTTGACTATGACCCTATCGGAGTAAGATCAAAGTCAGCGAACTCTAAAGGCTTCCATTGCCCTGGCAACTCATGACTAGAGCCTAGAGAGATTACTGACGCCATGAACAGGAGTGTCAAATTGGTAACTCAGCAACAGGAGTCATTGTGTACTTACATCCCATGTGGGATCTGTCCTTAATGTGTTGTCTAATGTGCAGTGATGCTATAACTAGTACTGCAACAGTATTTTTACACTTTGTGTTTCTGCGTGGGTACAAACTGATGAGATCTTTACTAATTATATACTGAATTGATCTTCTGTATATAAAGATAATTGGAAATGAAAAAAAAAAAAACCTGGTGTTAAATTGGAAATGGCATAGAAAATTAATTAATTTTTAAAAAAAATTATGTAGGATCTCTGTCTTTAATGTGCTGTACACTCTTATTTAATGCTATAACTAGTACTCCAACAGTATTTTTTTTCACTTTGTGTTGCTATATGGGGGCAAACTGTTGAAATCTTTACCTAGTATATACTAAACTGATCTTCTGTATATAAAGAGAATTGAAAATGAATCTTGATGTGATTGGAAGGGGAGAGGGAGCGGGAAAGGGGAGGGTTGTGGGTCGGAGGGAAGTTTTGTGAGGAGGAAGCCATTGTAACCCATAAGCTGTACTTTGGAAATTTATATTCATTAAATAAAAGTTTAATAATAAATAATAAAAAGCACATATTTAAATAACCCATAGCTCTTAATAAAAACTCAGTTGTTTTTAAACAATTAAAATATAACAGAGACATCAAGAGAATGTAATAGATTACTTCAACTTATTGCTTTAACAGAGAATCAGTAATAGCTTTCATGTCCAAAAAATTTTTTATAACTTTTTATGACTGTTACACACCCCTTTAACTTACTTGAAACATTTTATTTTTATACTTGTGATTTTTTTATCTGTCAATTTTCTTGCTTTACATTTTGAAATAACCTATTAAAAATTTTTAAATCAACACATTTTTAAACAAGGTAACACATTAAATTTTAGCATTAATTACTTTTAAGTGATGTTGAACTATTTTTTATATGGACAATCTATGAAAACACGTTAGCAAATTTAAGTAGTTTTTCTATAGAACATAAGGTGTTGAAAGTACCAAAGTTTACATTTAGACACTTATCTTATTTGTCTTTACCCAATTTAAATTAGCAGTTACACCTAAATGACTTAAGATTCTGATATTATATGTCTCTATTTGAATTTAATTAAAATTAAAATTGTATTGTTTTAGATCAAATGCTAATAACCTATTACTGTTTCATTGAGTACTGACCACCCAGAAATTTTTTAAAATAAATTGCAAAATAAATTCAGCAAGTTACAAAGCAATATCTTCTTGCTTGCACGATATAAAACAGAAGAGCCATCAGAAGGTTGGGTTACCCAATTTGTTTCACTGATAAGACAGGTAGAGTACACTTTGGACCAGACCTGGTTCTAAGATAAAGTTCAAATTGTGAGATAAGGCAAGGGGGAGGAGAATTACTCAGTCCATGCCAGTCTCCAAGGCCAAATTTGAATTTTGCTCCAATCTTGCGCGAAGCGCCGCTGCTTTGAGACCCGCCAGCAGAGCCTGGTGATAGACATGGAGTCTCTCCTTTACAGAAATTAACCCAATTGTAATTGTTCTTTTTAACATTTACATTGTTTTAACATGCCAGAGGCTGTTCACCTTGGAGACCTGTTGTAGATATGGGTATGGCCCAGCGCGAGATTTACACCCTCTTCTCCAGATTTTTCAGGGCCAGCAAGAGCTCAGGGATGCCACCGCCAGCCCCCCCCCCAGGGTTCCCACTGGCTTCTTTACACTTTATTGAATTTTTTTTACTTTGACATTTAGAGTACTGGGCAGAAATCACATCGCATCAACACCCACCATGGGCCTTCGCGATGCTTTGTTTTAATTAAAGAGTTGGATTCCCCTGGTCTGCACCAGTTCTAAGTCAGCTGCTAGGTGCTGGCCAAGGCGAGCCGCTGTGCAGAACCGCAGCTGCAGGGGTGGTGCCCGCACTGCACCATGGCGCCGAGGGAAAAGGAGAGGGGTCTCCTCCTCACACCCAGACCCCAGAAGCACTGTGATGCAGTGCCTGCCAGGCTCCCTGAAGGTGACCACAACTCCTGTCACAGCCAGGGTGATCCATGGGAAGGGCCCAGCTTGCATCAAGAGCTGCAGCCACCACTGGCTCCCCCAGTGCCCCCCCAGGGTGGGGGGTGGTGCCTTGTCCAGCCACAGCACGTGCCCAGCCCTGCTTCATGCCCCAGCCCTTAACCTACATTATTATGAGTCAACTTTTTTACAATTTTTTTTTACTGTACAAGAGTTTGAACCAGTGGAGAGGATGGAGTTGCCCCCATGTTCTGTCCAGTTAAGTCAGTTGTCAACAGAAATAACACAAACACCACTTAACAAAAAAGATGAACAAACACAGGGCCCGTACAGAGTTTTCGTGGACAGATTCAGATGGTCTTATTACAGAAGGTCTCCACTGCTCTGAGGGCAAACCTCCAGGAGCCTTCGAGGGCAAACCTCCAGGAGTCTGAAAGAGACCAAAGACCTTACAGATGGGACGAGAACTCTGCAGCAGTCCCTCTTTTCATCCCCAGATACAGATTGGACCTTCCTGGGTCCCAGGTACAGATTGGACCTCTCCAGGTCCCAGATGAGGAATCGGGACGTCTCCCGTTTCCTCCAGGGTATGCCCTACAAGCGTGTCCACTCAGACAGCAACCCTCCACAGATTCAGAATACAGATGCAATGGCCAATGCTACAGATTCAGATTTAGACACAGTTAAACAATCAACAAATAGACTAACGAACTCACCCAGTTGACTGGAACAAACCTTCGGGGTTGAGGTTGCTGGTGGGCTTTTTGGGGATCACAATCCCGGACAAGCCTCCAAATATGTTGGGCACCAAAAAATATGTTGTGCCCAGATCGTTAGATCCCTGCAGAGACCCCCAGAGAGTCGATCACACCAAACTGCAAAAGCAAGGTTTATTCAGGAGTACAAGCCGCGACAGGGACCCCATCCAACCAACCGGCACAGTGGAGGAAGGAGTGAGGCCCCGGTCTTTGTATGGGAGAGTTTTTAAAGGAAAAAAGGGCTATGGCAGCAGGAAAAAAGAGTTACATACACATGGAAGCTCTGGGCACAGGGAGTTACTTTGTTTAGCAATCTTTACTGTGCTGTCCTTGGTCTACCAAGCTAGCTGTCCCTGGTAAGATTTAACATCTCCGGGAGAGCGGCAAGATGGGGTAATAGGAAGGGAGCACACTGAGAGATAGTTTAATAAAAGTGGAGATACTGCAGGTTCAAGGAAGATTAGGGGAAGAAAGCAAAGGAAACTCTTCCGGAACTAGTGATTCACAGTGGACCTGCGTGGAGAGCATGGGAGCCCAAGCTCGGGACACCAGCGGCAGACTCAACACACCAGCGCTGAAACGCAAGGTGAGCCGAACCTCAATAGCCCGAGACACCAGCAGGAAAGCGGAAAGAGGAGACTAGAGGAAACAAGGCTTGAAACCCTGTGGGGAAAAGTTCACCAGGCTAACTAGAAGAGAGAGAGAGAAAAAAAAGTGACTGATACAGACATGAGTTTCTCTCTCTCCACTCACCTCTCAAAGGTGAGCAAGACAAAGAGCAGGCACCATTTTGGACATATGTTATAAGCAGGGTGACCTCAGGTCTGCACAGGCCCCGAGCCTAGCAGAAACACCTGGCTCTGGAGGGAGGGTTAGGAGATTAGGAATTAATGAATGTGTGGTGTTAATGAACTGAGAATGTGAAGAAAGAGGCGGTGGGGGAGAGAACTCATGGAATTCATGTGAGTACTCTCCAGAGACACTACAATTTGGTAACTGTGGCAACACAGTGGGAGTCTGTAGGAGAATTGGAGCCCACATTGAGGGCAGCGCAGATTCTCTGTGTGGTCCTTGGGAAAGAGCTTCTGATCTCTGGCTCCTGTGGGTATATCATTCACCTGCTAACTACCTCCAATTCCATTCAGCTGTGTGGAATTACTTCCCTTTTGAATCAAAAAGAAAAGAGAGAGAGAGAGTGAGAGAGATTTACCATGCCTAACATGGGAGTGTAACCTTTGACACACCCTCAATACTGAGGAACCAAGTAGAACTCTCAGGCCACACCCATCTCAAGCCTCTAAGGCTCCATCGAAAGCAGACAGTCCACTTATCCTAGAGTCATAGTATAAAAAGAAAAAACACCACAGTGAAGAAACCAAAGAATATCTCCAATATGTTAAACAACAAACGCAAAAGCCAAGGTAACAAGAACAAGGAAGACACTATGACTCCCCCAAATGAAAAAGACACCCCAATTCAAGATTATGAAGATGATGAGATAGAAGAAATGCAAGAAGCAGATCTCAAAAAATTGATAAGAACATTAAGAAGTTCTCAAAAACAAATTCTTGAACTACAGAAATCCTTATTGGACAGGATAGAAAATCTCTCGCACACAAATGAAATATTAAGGATGAATCAAAGTGAAATTAAACACCTAGTAGAACATGAAACTGTGATAGTGACAAGAAAGCATAATGAAATGAAGAACTCAATAGATCAAATGACAAACACATTAGAGAGCCTTAAAAACAGTATGGGTGAAGCAGAAGAGAGAATATCAGACTTAGAAAACAGAGCACAGGAAAGCATACAGTCAAACCAAAGAAAAGAAGAGGAAATTAGAAATCTAAAAAATATTGTTGGGGATCTAAGGATACTATTAAAAAACCCAACATTCGGGTTCTAGAAGTTCCTGAAGGCATGGAGAGAGAGAAAGGATTAGAAGGCCTTTTTAGTGAGATACTAGCAGAAAATTTCCCAGGTTTGGAGAAAGACAGAGACATCCTAGTACAGGAAGCTCATAGAACCCCTAGTAAACATGACCAAAAGAGATCCTCATCATGACACGTTGTAATCAAACTCACCACAGTGAAACATAAAGATTCTAAAATGTGCAAGAGAGAAATGTCAGATTACTCTCAGAGGATCTCCAATTAGACTCACAGCTGACTTCTCATCAGAAACCCTACAAGCTAGAAGGGAATGGCAAGACATAGCCCAAGTACTAAGAGAGAAAAACTGCCAGCCCAGAATATTATATCCTGCAAAGCTCTCATTTGTGAATGAAGGTGAAATAAAGACTTTTCATAGCAAACAGAAATTGAAAGAATTTGTTGCCACCCGTCCTGCCCTGCAAAAGATGCTTAAAGATGTGTTACACACAGAAACACAGAAACATGGTCATCAATAGGAAAGAAGGTAAAGAAAGGAAACCTCACAGCAAAAGATCACAGGAAGCTCAATTTCTCTTTGACATAGAATTAAACTCTGATGCTCTGTTAAAGCAATGTGTTAAAGTAGTCTATTATGTTCTCTTGATGTCTGTGAAATTCTAATTGTTCAAAAACAGCTGAATTTTTATTAAGAGCTCTGGGTTATTTAAATATGTGTTTATTTTCAAAGATATGAATAATCACCTTGTAACAATAATCAAATTTGGTCCATGTTATGTCGTGATTTTAAGGAATCTTATTTCAACCAGATATTTTGGATTTTGAGCCTTCTTGGTATTCTTGACAGGCATTCAAAAAATCAAAGTTTCAAACAATCTGGACTCTAAAATTTCCAGTAAATCTTGGACTTTGGTTTTTCCAGTTTGGGCCCAACTGAAAAAATTGAAGGACCTATGTCTCTCATCTTATAGAGACACCAACTAATCAGGCTATTTGGATTATATTAGAAGTACTGTCAAGATGTGATGTGGTAATAAATTTTAAGTTTCTATAATGGAAAATGCTATTAATACAAATGTTTGAGAATTAAAAAGTCTAATGATCTTGTGTTACTAGACATGATAGTTATCTTCATGAGAAAGCCCCAGAGGCCTAAAGGGTTAAATACTTGTAAAATCCTACAGGTGCTTTCAAAAATACTGTGAAGTAAGCAAGTGCCTCTTGTTGGTTGATGAGTTTATAATTTTAAACATGGCGACTTAAAGTCTTTTGTCATCCACAGTTTTATATGATTTGCTGCTCATAAAACTAAAGTGTTGTTGGTTCTGTGTTTACCTGTCGTCCTATGGACTTTTTCCAGCCACTTCTATTGTATTCAGTACCTTGGGATGGCTCTGTAAACAGATGAAGCCAATAATGTATTAACAGTACCAACTGAGAGAAAGTATGGTTAACTGAGGTTACTAAAAACAAAAAGCAATTCAAATCAATTGGCAATCTTCAAAAAGAGTTAAAGATTTTCAAAGCTATTATTAAAATTGCTATATTGGTCTATTATGTTATATATGTGTACATATTGTATGTCCACATGGGAAAATTTTATTAAGAATTTTATTTTCATTGGCTTATTGATAAGATTGTCCATAAATTTAAGCTGCTAAAATTAATCAAAGATACATTTTAATTCATGTGACCTGAATCTCTGTATCATATGTTTTATACTTGTTGGTAGAAAGAAACTAAAAACATTTTATATGTTTGTGCTTAAGTTTACTGGTTAAACAAACTACACCATGTTAGATATTTAAGAGGTGTTTCCAAATACATGATTCTTAAAATTTATAGAAGGCATTGGACCTTCTGTTATCTAATGGTTGAAACTGTTTGCTAAATATTCATGTGATACGGCTATTGTCAGCAAGCGATCTAGGACTTGCTCCCTCATTTCTCTATTCTAAGCCCAACTTGTTCTTTCATTTCTCTATTCTCTTCAAAGTAGGTAACTAATTCTATTATGAAGGAATCTGTAGAACGCACAATTTAATCTTTAGACCTTATAAAAGAGATGGCTAACATTTTTCTGTAATAGCATAGCCAAAATAAAAGCTTAAATTATAATCTCATAGCTAGATTTACTTCGCCATCAGCGAAGTAAACAGTAAGTAGAAAAAACCTCCCTTTCAGACCAAAGGGAAAGAAAGTTTTAAAGTCAGAATATAATTTTCCTCATGGGCATTGTCTACCTTAGAAAAACTACTACAGAACATGCCTGTGACTATAGACTTGTAATTCAGGCCACCGAATATTAGAGATGGGACATGGGCACTCCCTTGACTAGCATCCTCTGGTCTGCTTTAACAAAAACCAGGAGGAAAAGAAAGCTAGGCATCAGAAGCAATGGGTGGCAGGCCTATTAATGGCTGTTCTGTACAGTGATCTGCCCTCAAGGAGATGCAATAGGCCAGTCCACTCCAGTGGCTTTCAATGTGATAAGCCTGGGCTTCAGCAGAAGTCAGCTTGTGAAGAGCCATGGCAGCTCTGCCAAGAGTTGGATCACTGGAAATGGACCTGCCCTGGAGTCGAAGGACTTCAGGTCAGAGCCACAGATATTATTGGCTCTAAGCTGAAAAGCTCTTCTCTCAGCCCAACTTCCAAAGTGACTACTGCAGCTGAGGGGACAGCCAAGTGGGGTCAGCAACATTGCAGGCAGAACTGTAAATTTCTTGTTAGAGATGCCACCTGCCTTTACCTGGCCAGCTCTCCTCCAAGGCCAGCTAAGTAATGAAAGTCAATAGGGTGCTTTCCCTCAGGTGGTTCACACCTCCCTTAGGATGTACCCCATGCAAAAAGATAGATAGGTCTGGGCCTCTTAACTTACAAGACCTAAAGCCCACCAGATTATTACCAGGCCCCTTTTGTCAGGTTCTATTTACCTCTCAATCAGAAAACTTAATTGTAGCTTAGACAGCACCTTTCTTAGCTCCTCTAATAATGACTCTGTCCTTTGTTCTAGACCCTGTCTAGCGCACTTGGGCCTCATTCCTTCGTAATCATAACCTCTACCTCTGATGGCTCTACTCCCAACCTGTGTGTACTGATGGTCCTCTTCCCCACTTAATGCTGTATAATTGTTCAGACCTGGTTAATGCCACTCTTAGGATCATTGGTTACTATCCTCACCCTGTCTTAGAAAATGAAATGTAAACTATTTCTAGAAAGGACAGATTTTAATATACTACACAAGGAATGTGACTACAATTTTCTCATTAATTCCATCAGAATTCTACAGCCAGTTGGCTGGGAGGGGTGGATGGAACCGGAAACATCCGGTTTACTTGTGACTAAATCAACCCCAGTATTCCTAAGTACTCTTTGATTTTTTTTTTTTTTGGATTTTTTCACACTTTTCTTATTTATCATGGTTTGCAATGAATTGTATGATGTTACCTTTTGTTTTCAGGCTGGAATATGGAGTTCAGGGCACAGGAGGAATGGTCTTTTTCCATCAGGGCACAGGTTTTGGCATGCTTCAATTCTAGATTTCTTTCATGGTTTTGGGTGCCTCAGCCGACTTCTGTTTCTTTATCGGAAATTTCCTAAACTTTTTCTGGGTCTGAGTTTGTTTTCCCTTCTACCTTCCCTGAATCTTGTATTCCAATGAAATAAAAAGAACAGTTTTTCTAGAGAATCCAATATGATATAAAAAACATAACAAATTGGGATTTAATGCATAGAAATCTACAGGCTACACGACCACGATGAGTTTTTGTGTTTTTCTAAATGAAATATAAACTATTTGTAGAAAGGACAGATTTTGATACCCCCCAAAACCTGTGTGATTGCAATTTTCTGGCTAATTCCATCAGAGTTCCACAGCCAGTCGGCTGGGAGGGGTGGATGAAAACAGAAACATCCAGTTTACTTGTGCCTAAATCAAGCCCAGTATTGCTATGCACTCTTTGATTTCTTTGGTTTTTTTCACACTTTTCTTATTTATCATGGTTTGTAATGAATTGGATGATGTTTCCTTTTGTATTGAGGCTGGAATATGCAGTTCAGGGCACAGGAGGAGTGGTCTTTTTCAATTAAGGCACAGGTTTTGGCTTGTTCCAATTCCAGTTTCTTTCATTGTTTTGTGTGCCTCAGCAGATTTTTGTTTATTTATCAGCAATTTCCTAAAGTTTTTCTGGGTCTGAGTTTGTTTTGCCTTCTTCTTCCCTGCATTTTGTATTCCTTTGCAATAAAAACAAGAGTGTATACAGAGTACCCATTATGATATAAGAAACACAAAAGATTGGAATTTTATGCTTAGAAATCTACAGGAAACCTGACTAAGGTGAGTTTTTTTGTTTTGGAAAATGAAATGCAACCCATTGTAGAAGGGACAGATTTTACTACCCTCCAAAAGGAGTGTGTCTGCAATTTTCTTGTTAATTCAATCAGAGTTGCACAGCAATTAAACTGGGAGGGGTGGATGAAACTTAAAACATCTGGTTTACTTGTGACTAAATCAAACCCAGTATTGCTAAGGACTCTTGGATTTCTTTGTTTTTTTTTCACACTTTTCTTACTTATCATGGTTTGTAATGAATTCAACGATGTTTACATTTTGTGTTGAGGCTGGAATATGGAGTTCATTGCATGGGAGCAATGCTCGTTTTCAATCAGGGCACAGGTTTTGGCTTACTCCAATTCCAGTTTCTTTTGAAGTAGCACCTTGACAGTAGGGACTCCATTTTGGAGAACTTAAGACTCCATTCTGGGAAAGCACCCCCCACCACCATGAGATTCTGGTCTGAAACTATGATCTAAAAAAATTGAACAATCAATAGCAGTCCACTACATCACACTTGGCAGAGCATAGAAACCCCCACCATGATCGCTCAAGCTTGGAAGTGGATAGGCTACACCTGGATTAATGATAAAAATATAATTTGTTTATGTCCTACATATGATTAAAACCAATACCTGGATTAATATCAAGATTATACTTGGAATTGTTAAGATTGTAACTGGAATTGTCAAGATTATAATTGATACTAGTTTCGCATTGGTTTTAAGTCAGCTTTACCCCAGTAACCATATATTCCCCCCCGATCCTAGAAACCATCTATTCCCCTCCTGATTTTGTGTTTTTTGCCTTTATAAACCCTGTTGCTTTGGGCTTCAGGGTCAGTAGTTCTTTAGAGCATGAGCCCATTCTCCACCGCCAGCAATAAAGGACCATCAAATTTTATCAATGTTTGGAGCTCCTTTGTTTACACTTGCTCAGGTATGACACTTCCATTGTTTTGGTGCCTCAGCTGATTTTTGGTTACTTTATCAGCAATTTCCTAAACTTTTTCTGTGTCTGAGTTTCTTTTGCCTTCTCTATTCCCTGCATTTTGTATTCTGATGCCATAAGAAATAAGTTTTCTTGTGACTAAATCAAGCCAGTATTGCTAAGCACTCTTGGATTCCCTTGGTTTTTTCACACTTTTCTTATTTGTCATGGTTTGTAATGAATTGGATGATGTTACTTTTTGTTTTGAGGCTGGAATATGGAGTTCATTGCGTGGGAGCAATGCTCTTTTTCCATCAGGGCACAGGTTTTAGCTTTCTCCAATTCTAGTTTCTTTCATTGTTTTGGTGCCTCAGCCAATTATTGGTTTCCTTATCGGCAATTTCATAAACATTTTCTGGGTTAGGGTTTGTTTTGCCTTCTTCCTTCCCTGCATTTTGTATTCTGATGCAATAAAATATAACAGTTTAGACAGAGTATACAATATGCTATAAAAAACTTAACAAATTGGGATTTTGTGCTTAGAAATTGACAGATAACATGACCAAGATGAGTTTTTGTGTTTTTCAAAATGAAATGTAAACTATTTGTAGAAGAGACAGATTTTAATACCCTCCAAAAGAGTGTGACTGCAATTTTCTTGTTAATTCCATCAGAATTCCACAGCCAGTCATCTGGGAGGGGTGGATGAAAACAGAAACATCCAGTTTCTTGTGACTAAATCAAGCCCAGTATTGCTATGCACTCTTGGATTTCTTTGGTTTTTTTTCACACTTTTCTTATTTATCATGGTTTTTAATGAATTGGATGATGTTACCTTTTGTTTTGATGCTGGAATATGGAGTTCAGGGCCCAGGAGGAGTGGCCTTTTTCAATCAAGGCATAGGTTTTGACTTGCTCCAATTTTAGCTTTCTTTCATTGTTTTGGATGCTTCAACCAATTTTTGGTTTCTTTATTGACAATTTCCTAAAGTTTTTCTGGGTCTGAGTTTGTTTTGCCTTCTTCCTTCCCTGCATTTTGTATTCTGATGCAATAAAAACTAAAAGTATAGAAAGAGTATCCAATATGATATAAAAAACTTAACAAATTGGGATTTTATGCTTAGAAATCTACAGGCAACATGGCCAAGATGAGTTTTTGTGTTTTTCAAAATAAAAGGTAAACTATTTGTAGCAAGAATATATTTTACTACTCTCCATAACCTGTGTGACTGCGATTTTCTGGTTAATTCCATCAGAATTCCACTGCCGGTTGGAAAAGAAACATCCGGTTTCTTGTGACAAAATCAAGCCCAGTATTGCTAAGCACTCTTGAATTTCTTTGTTTTTTTTCACACTTTTCTTATTTATCATGGTTTGTAATGAATTGGATAATGTTACCTTTTGTTTTGAGGCCATAATATGGAGTTCAGGGCATAGAGGAGTGGTCTTTTTTCAATTAGGGCACAGGTTTTGACTTGCTCCAATACTAGCTTTCTTTCATTGTTTTGGGTGCCTCAACCAATTTCTATTTCTTTATCGGCAATCTCCTAAACTTTTTCTGGGTCTGAGTCTGTTTTGCCTTCTTCCTTTCCTGCATTTTGTATTCTGATGCATAAAAACAAGTTTAGACAGACTATCCATTATGATATAAAAAACACAACAAATTGGTGTTTTATGCTTAGAAATCTACAGGCAACATGACCAAGATGAGGTTTTGTGTTTTGGAAAATGAAATGGAAACTATTTGTAGATAAGACATATTTTAATACCTCCAAAAGGAGTGTGACTGTGATTTTCTGGTTAATTCCATCAGAATTCCACAGCCAGTTGGCTGGGATGGGTGGATGAAAGCAGAAACATCTGGTTTACTTGTGACTAAATCAAGCCCAATATCGCTAAGGATTCTTTGAATTCTTTGGTTTTTTTCACACTTTTCTTATTTATCATGGTGTGTAATGAATTGTATGATGTTACCTTTTGTTTTGAGGCTGGAATATGGAGTTCAGGGCACAGGAGGAATGTCATTTTCAATCAGGGCATAGGTTTTGGCTTGATCCAATTCTAGCTTTCTTTCATTGTTTTGGTGCCTCAACCGATTGCTGGTTTCTTTATCTGCAATTTCCTAAACTTTTTTTGGGTTGAGTTCATTTTGCCTTCTTCCTTCCCTGCAACAGCTTAGAAAGAGAATCCAATATGATATAAAAAACATAACAAATTGGGATTTTATGCACAGAAATCTACAGACAACATGACCAAGATGAGTTTTTGTGTTTTGGAAAATGAAATGTAAACTATTTGTAGAAAGGACAAATTTTAATATCCCTTAAAACCTGTGTGTCTGTGATTTTCTGGTTAATTCCCTCAGAATTCCACAGCCAGTCAGCTGGGAGGGGTGGATGAAACCAGAAAATTCTGGTTTACTTGTGACTAAATCAAGCCCAATATCACTAAGGACTCTTTGATTGCTTTGCATTTTTTGACACTTTTCTTATTTATCATGGTTTGTAATGAATTGGATGATGTTACCTTCTGTTTTCAGGCTGGAATATGGAGTTCAGGGCACAGGAGGAATGGTCTTTTTGAATCAGGGCACAGGTTTTGGCTTGATCCAATTCTAGTTTTCTTTCATTGTTTTGGTGCCTCAACCGATTGCTGGTTTCTTTATTGGCGATTTCCTAATCTTTTTCAGGGTCTGAGTTTGTTTTGCATTCTTCCTTCCCTGCCTTTTGTATTCTGATACATAAAAACAACTTTTCGGCAGACTTCAATTATGATATAAAAAACACAACAAATTGGCGTTTTATGCTTACTATTGACTAAATGAAGCCCAATATCGCTAAGGACTCTTTGATATCTTTTTTTTTTCATACTGTTCTTATTTGTCATGGTTTGTAATGACTTGGATGATGTTACCTTTTGTTTTCAGGCTGGAATATGGAGTTCATTGCATGGGCACAGGTTTTTTGGCTTGTTCCAATTATAGCTTTCTTTCATTGTTTTGGTGCCTCAGTCGATTCTTGATTTCTTTATTGGAAATCCTAAACTTTTTCTGGGTCTGAGTTTGTTTTGCCTTCTTCCTTCCCTGCATTTTGTATTCTGATGCAATAAAAACTAAAAGTATAGAAAGAGTATCCAATATGATATAAAAAAACTTAACAAATTGGGATTTAATGCTTAGAAATCTACAGATGCCCGTGCTGCGGCTCACTAGGCTAATCCTCCACCTTGCGGCGCCGGCACACCGGGTTCTAGTCCCGGTCGGGGCACCGATCCTGTCCCGGTTGCCCCTCTTCCAGGCCAGCTCTCTGCTGTGGCCAGGGAGTGCAGTGGAGGATGGCCCAAAGTCCTAGGGCCCTGCACCCCATGGGAGACCAGGATAAGCACCTGGCTCCTGCCATTGGATCAGCGCATTGCGCCGGCCGCAGCGCGCCTACCGTGGCGGCCATTGGAGGGTGAACCAACGGCAAAAGGAAGACCTTTCTCTCTGTCTCTCTCTCACTGTCCACTCTGCCTGTCAAAAATAAAAAAAAAGAAATCTACAGACAACATGAACAAGATGAATTTTTGTGTTTTTCTAAATGAAATGTAAACTATTTGTGGAAAGGACAGATTTTGATACCCCCAAAAACCTGAAAACTGCTTCTCCCTACACCCAGGCTACAGAACTCCAGTAAGCTGCATCTCAACACTCAGATTACATAAATCCTGTATGTGGTCAATGCCTACTCCCAAGATACAGAACACTTCTATATTGCTTCTCACTACACCCAGGATACAGAACTGCAATAACCTGCGTCAATCTGCACCCATGATACAGAAGTCCCGCAAACTGCGTCTGTCTACACCCAGGTTAGGGAACTCCCATAAGCTGCATCTCCTACACTCAGGCTACAGAAATCCTGTATGTGGTGAATGCCTACTCCCAGGCTATTGAACTTGTAAACTGCTTCTCACTACACCCAGCATAAAAAACTATCATAACTGGGTCTCTCTACTACCAACTTACAGAATACTGAAAACTGCATCTCTTACACTCAGGTTACAGAACTCCAGTAAGCTGCATCTCCTACACTCAGGCTACAGAAATCTTGTATGTAGCGAATGTCTACTCCCAGGATACAGAACTCTCATATACTGCTTCCCACTACACCCAGAATACAGAACTCCCATAAACCTCGTCTCTCTACACCCAGGTTAGGGAACTTCAATAAGTTGCATCTCCTTCTGAACTCCCATATATTATGTATGCCTAATCCCAGGCAACAGAACTCTTGTTAACTGCTTCTCACTACACCCAGGACACAGAACTGTCATAAACTGTGTCTTTCTATGCCCAGCTTACAGAATTGCCGTGAACTGCATCTCCTACATTCGCGTTACAGACCTCCAGTAAGCTGCGTCTCCTACACTCAGGCTACAGAATTCCCGTATGTTGCGTAGGCCTACTCCCAGGATACAGAACTCTTTTATACTGCTTCTCACTGCAGCCAGGATACAGAACTCCCGTAAACTGTGTCTCCTACACTCAGGTTACAGAACTCCAGTAAGCTGTGTCTCCTACGTTCAGGGTACAGAAATTCTGTAGGTGGTGAATGCCTATTCCAAGGATACAGAACTCTTGTATTCTGCTTCTCACTACACCGAGGATACAGAACTCCCGTAAACTGCATCTCTCTACACCCAGCTTAGGGAACTACCATAAGCAGTGTCTCCTACACTCAGGCTAAAGAAATCCAGTATGTAGCGAATGCCTATTCCTAGGCTACAAAACTCTTGTAAACTGCTTCTCACTACATCCAGGATACAGAACTGCAGTAAAATGTGTCTCTCTATACTCAGGCTACGGAACTCTTGTAAACTGCTTCTCACTACACCCAGGTTACAGAACTCCCATAAACTACATCTCCTACACCCAGGTTACAGAACTCCCATAAGCTGCGTCTCCTACACTCAGGCTACAGAAATTCTGTATGTAGCGAATGCCTACTCCAGGATACAGAACTCCCTTAAACTGCATACCTCTAAACCCAGGTTAGGGAACTCCCTAAGTTGTGTCTCCTACACTCAGGCTACTGAAATCCTGTATATTGTGTATGCTTACGCACAGGCTACAGAACTTGTGTAAACTGTTTCTCACTACACCCAGGTTACAGAACTCCCATAAACTGCATCTCTTACACACAGCCTACAGAACTCCCTTAATATGTGTCTCCCTTCTTTTAGGCTACAGAACTCCCAGAAACTGTGTCTTCTACACTCAGACTTCAGAACTGCCATAAACTGCTTCTCCCTACACCCAGGTTACAGAACTCCCATAAACTGCATCTCCTACACACAGCCTACAGAACTCCAGTAATATGCATCTCCCTACTTCTAGACTGCAGAACTCCTGGAAACTGTGTCTCCTACACTCAGATTTCAGAACTGCCATAAACTGCTTCTCCCTACACCAGGCTACAGAACTCCCGTAGGCTGTGTCTCCTACACTCAAGCTACAGAAATCCTGTGTATCACGTATGCCTACTGCCAGGCTACAGAACACTTTTAAACTGCTTCTCTCTAAGGCAGGACACAAAATTCCAGTAAGCTGTTTCACTCTACACCCATCATACAGAACTCGCATAAACTTTGTTTTTCTACACCCAGGTAAGAAATAGCGTATGTGGTGAATGCCTACTCCCAGGCTACAGAACACTTGTATACTGCTTCTCATTCCACCCAGGATACAGAACTGCCATAAACTGTGTCTCTCTACACCCAGGTTAGGGAACTCCCATAAGCTGCATCTCCTACACCTGGGCTACAGAAATCCCGTATGTGGCGAATGCCTACTCCTAGGCTACAGAACTATTGTTAACTGCTTCTCACTACTTTCAGGATACAAACTCATAAACTGCATTTCTCTCCACCCAGGTTACAGAAATCCCATAAACTGAGTCTCCTACACTCATGTTACAGAACTCTAGTAAGCAGCATCTCCTACACACAGGCTACAGAACTCCTCTAATCTGCATCTCCTTAACCCTAGGATACAGAAGTCCCATAAACTGTCTCCTACACTCAGGCTTCAGAACTCCCATAAACTGCTTCTCCCTACACCCAGGATACAGAACTCCCATATGTTGTGTCTGCTACTCCCAAGCTACAGAACTGTCTCTCCTATGCTCAGTCAAGAGAACTCCCCTAAACTGCATCTCTCTGCACCCTGCTTACAGAACTCCCATAAGCTGCGTCTTTTACACTCAGGCTACTGAAGCCCTGTATACTGCGTATGCCTACTCCCTGGCTACAGAATTATTTTAAACTGCTTCTCTCTACATGCAGGACACAGAACTCCATTAAACTGATTCACTCTACACCCAGGATAAAGAACTGCCATAAACTGTGTTTCACTACACCATGGTTAGGGAATTCCCATAAGTGGCATCTCCTAAACTCAGGGTACAGAAATCCCGTACAGGGTGAATACCTACTCCCAGGCTTCTGAACTCTTGAATACTGCTTCTTACTCACCCAGGAAACAGAACTCCCGTAAACTGCATCTCTCTACACCCAGGTAAGGGAATTCCCATAAACTGTGTCTCCTACACTCAGGTTAAGAACTCCAGTAAGCTGCGTCTCTGAAACTCAGGCTACAAAAATCTCATATGTGGTGAATGCCAACTCCCAGGATACAAAATTCTTCTATACTGTTCTCAAAACACCCATGATAAAGAAGTGCCTTGAGAGCTTGTTTGGAGGTTCTAGCAGGGGAGCGCAGCTACTCATATACCCTTGACCGAAGACCGGTCCTCCTCTAGCGGGGAAGGTCGTCCTCTTCGACCGAGCACGCAGCTTCGGGAGGGGTGCACATGGAGTGGTGAGGGAGGAAGGGGACACCAGCCTAGCCAGCCAGATCAGCCGAATCAACCCTGGTGATCAATGGGGTGACAGATGTCGCAGCCAGATTGCCCTCACATCCGATCTTCTATATATAAAGATAATTGGAAATGAAAAAAAAAAAAACCTGGTGTTAAATTGGAAATGGCATAGAAAATTAACTTTTTAAAAAAATATTATGTAGGATCTCTGTCTTTAATGTGCTGTACACTCTTATTTAATGCTATAACTAGTACTCCAACAGTATTTTTTTTCACTTTGTGTTGCTATATGGAGGCAAACTGTTGAAATCTTTACCTAGTATATACTAAACTGATCTTCTGTATATAAAGAGAATTGAAAATGAATCATGATGTGATTGGAAGGGGAGAGGGAATGGGAAAGGGGAGGGTTGTGGGTGGGAGGGAAGTTTTGGGAGGGGGAAGCCATTGTAACCCATAAGCTGTACTTTGGAAATTTATATTCATTAAATAAAAGTTTAATTTAAAAAAAAAAAAGAAGTGCCATAAACTGTGTCTCCCTAAAACCAGGTCACAGAACTCCCATAAACTGCGTCTCCTACACTCTGGCTAATGGACTCCCACAAGCTGCGTTTCCTCCACTCAAGCTACAGAAATCCTGTATGTTGTGTATGCCTACTCCCAGGCAGCAGAACTCTTTATACTGCTTGTCACTATACCCAGGCTACAGAACTCCCATATATTGCGTTTGTCTACTCCCAAGCTACAGAACTCCTGTAAAATCTATCTGCTACACTCTGGCTACAGAAATCCTGTATGTCTCAAAAGCCTACTCTCAGGAAACAGAACTCCTGTATATTGCGTCCGCCTACTCCCAAGCTATAGAACTCCCGTAAACTGCATCTCTCTACACCCTAGTTACAGAACTCCCGTAAGCTGCGCCTCCTTAACTCAGGCTACAGAAATCCCGTATATTGCATACTCTCAGGCTACTGAACTCTTATAAACTGCTTCTCTCTACACCCATGATACAGAACTCCCATGAACGGCATCTCAGGCTATAAACACCCATAAACTGCATCTCTCTACACCCTGGTTACAGACCTCCTGTAACCTGCATCTCCTACAATCATGCTACAGAAATCCTGTATATTGTGTATGCCTACTCCCAGGCTACAGAACTCTTTTAAACTGCTTCTCTCTACATGCAGGACAGAGAACTCCAGTAAACTGCTTCACTCTACACCCAGCATACAGAATCCCAATAAACTGCATCACTCTTCACCCAGGGAAGAGAACTCACATAAGCTTCATCTCATACACTGAGGCTACAGAAATCCTGTATGTGGTGAATGCCAACTCCCAGGATACAGAAAACTTGTATACTGCTTCTCACTCCACCAAGGATATAGAACTCCCATAAACTGTGTCTCCCTACACCCAGGTTACAGAACTCCCGTACACTGTTTTCTACACCTCAGTTGCAGAACTCCAGTAAGCTGTGTCTCCTACACTCAAGGTATAGAAATCCCGTATATTGTGTATGCCTACTCCCAGGCTACAAAAATATTTTAACTGCTCCTCTCTACACCAAGGATGCAGAACTCCCTTAAACTGCATCTCTCTACACCCTGGTTACGTACTTCCTATAATCAGCATCTCCTACACTCAGGCTACAGAAATCCCATACAATGCATATACCTACTCCCAGGCTACAGAACTATTTTAGCTGCTTCTCTCTACCCACAGGACACAGAACTCCAGGAAAATGCTTCACTCTACACCCAGGATGCAGAACTGCTGTAAAGTGCGTCTCTCTATACCCAGGATAGGGAACTCCCATAAGCTGCGTCTCCTACACTCAGGCTACAGAAATCCTATATGTGGCGAATGCCAACTCCCAGGATACAGAACTCTTGTGTACTACTTCTCAAAACACCCAGGATACAGAACTGCCATAAACTGTGTCTCTCTACACCCAGGTTACCAAACTCCCGTAAACTGCATCTCCTACACTCAGTTTACAGAACTCCAGTAAGCTGGTCTCCTACACTCAGGCTACAGAAATCCCATATATTGCATATGCCTACTCCCAGGCTACAAAACTCATGTAAACTGCTTCTCACTACACCCAGGATACAGAACTGCTGTAAACTGTGTCACTCTACACCCAGGTTACAGAACACCCATAAACTGTGTCTTCAGAAATCCCGTATATTACCTACACCTACTCCCAGAACACAGAACTCTTGTAAACTGCTTCTCTCTGCACCCAGATTATAGAACTCCCTGGGTCTCCTACACTCAGGTTAGTGAAATGCCATAAACTGCATCTCCTATGCTCAGGCTGCAGAAATCCTGTATATTGCGTCTGCCTACTGCCAGGTACAGAACTCTTTTAAACTGCTTATCTCTACACGCAGGACTCAGAACTCCAGTAAACTGCTTTATTCCACACCCAGCATACAGACCCTCTTAAACTGAATGTCTCTAAACCAAGGTTAGGGAACTCACATAAGCTTCATCTTCTACACTCAGGCTACAGAAATCCCGTATGTGGCGAAATCCTACTCCCAGGATACAGAACTCTTGTATACTACTTCTTACTCCACTAAGGACACAGAATTGCCATAAACCGTGTCTTGGAGTAGGCGTACGCAATATATGGGATTTCTGAAGATTCAGTTTATGAGAGTTCTGTAACCTGAGTGTAGAAAGACACAATTTACAGCAGTTCTGTATCCTAGGTGTAGTGAGAAGCAGTTTACAAGAGATTTGTAGCCTGGGAGTAGGCATACGCAATATACGGGACTTCTGTAGCCTGAGTGTAGGAGATGAAGCTTATGGGAGTTCCATAACCTGGGTGTAGAGAGATGCAGTTTAGAGGGGTTCTGTATGCTAGATGTAGAGTGAAGCAATTTACTGGAGTTCTGTGTCCTGCATGTAGAGAGAAAGAGTTTAAAAGAGTTATGTAGCCTGGGAGTAGGCAAACGCAATATACGGGATTTCAGTAGCATGAGCACAGGAGATGCAGTTTACGGGTGTTCTGTAACCTGGGTGTACAGAGTCGCAGTTTATGGCAATTGTGTATCCTGGGTGTATGCAGAAGCAATATACAAGAGGTCTGTACTGGGGATTTGGCTTTCACCACATACAGGAATTCTGTAGGCTGAGTATAGAAGAAGCTTATGGGAGTTCCCTAACCTGGGTGTACAGATATGCAGTTTACATGATTTCTGTAATCTGCATGTAGAGAGAAGCAGTTTACAAGAGTTCTGTATTCTGGGATTAGGAGTACACAATATATGGGATTCTGAAGCCTGAGCATAGGATACGCAGTTTTCGGGAGTTCTGTAATCTGGGTGTAGGGAGACACAGTTTACAGCAGTTCTGTATCCTGGATGTAGCGAGAAGCAGTTTACAAGAGTTTTGTAGCCTAGGAGTAGGCATACACTATATACGGGATTTGAGTGTAGGAGAAGCAGCTTATAGGAGATCAGACACCAGGTTGTAAAGAGACGCAGTTTCTGGAGTTTTGTATCCAGGAGTTCTGTATCCTGGGTAGAGTGAGAAGCAGTATAAAAGATTAGATTTCTGTATCCTGGAAGTTGGAATTTGCCACATATGGGATTTCTGTGGCCTGAGTGTAGGTGATCTATATACTGGGTGTAGAGTGAAGTTTACTGGAGTTCTGTGTCCTATGTGTAGAGAGAAGCAGTTTATTTTTTATTTTTTTTATTTTTTTTTATTTGTTATTTTATTTTTTAATTTTTGACAGGCAGAGTGGACAGTGAGAGAGAGACAGAGAGAAAGGTCTTCCTTTTGCCGTTGGTTCAGTTTAAAAGAGTTCTGTACCTGGGAGTAGGCAGACACAATATACGGGATTTCTGCAGCCTGAGCATAGGAGATGCAGTTTACGAGATTTCGGTATCCTTCGTGTAGAGTGAAGCAGTGTACAAGAGTTCTGTATCCTGGGAGTAGGCTTATGCAATATACGGGATATCTGTAGCCTGAGCATAGGAGACGCAGCATAAGGAAGTTCTGTATCCTCAGTGTAGAGAGACACAATTTATGGCAGTTCTGTATCCTGGGTGTATGAGAAGCAGTTTACAAGAGTTTTGTAGCCTTGAAGTATGCATACAAATATTTGGGATTTCTGGAGCCTCAGCATAGAAGACGCAGTTTACGAGAGTTCTGTATCCTCGGTGTAGAGACACACAATTTACTGCAATTCTGTATCCTGGATGTAGTGAGAAGCAGTTTACTCAATATATGGGTTTCTGTAGCCTGACTTGTATACTGCTTCTCACTACACCCAGAATACAGAACTCCAGTAAACTGTGTCTCTTTACACCCAGGTTACAGAACTATCATAAACTGTGTATCCTATACTCAGGATACAGAAATCCTGCATATAGCGTATGCCTACTCCCAGGCTACAGAACTCTTGTAAACTGCTTCTCTCCACACCCAGGATACAGAACTGCCGTAAATTGTGTCTCTCTACACCCAGGTTACAGAACTTCCTTAAACTGAGTCTCCTATGCTCAGGCTACAGAATTCCCATATATAGCGTATGCCTACTCCCAGGCTAGAAAACTCTTGTAAACTGCTTCTCAATACACCCAGGATACAAAGCTGCCCTAATTTGTGTCTCTCTACACCCAGGTTACACAACTCCCATAAACTGTGTCTCCTACGCTCAGGCTACAGAATTCCCGTATATAGTGTATGCCTACTCCCAGGCTACAGAACTCTTGTAAGCTGTTTCTCTCTACACCCAAGATATAGAACTCCCATAAACTGCATCTCTCTACACTCAGGTTAGGGAACTCCCATAAGCTCATCTCCTACACTCGGGCTACAGTATGTGGCAAATGCCAACTGCCAGGCTAGAGAACTCTTGTACACTGCTTCTCATTCCACCCAGGATACAGAACTGCTGAAAATTGTGTCTCAGCACCAAGGATACAGAACTCCCTTAAACTGCATTTCTCTAAACCCAGGTTAGAGAACTCGAGGAAGATGCATCTCCAATACTCAGGCTACAGAATCCCGTATATTGCATATGCCTACTCCCAGGCTACAAAACTCTTGTAAACTGCTTCTCTCTAAACACAGGACACAGAACTCCAGTAAACTGCTTCACTCTACACTCAGCATATAGATCACCTACACTCAGGCTACAGAAATCCCATATATTGCATACACCTACTGCCAGGATACAGAACACTTGTACACTGCTTCACTCTACACGAAGGATACAGAAATCCCATAAATTGCATCTCTCTACACCCAGGATATGGAACTTGCATAAGCTTTGTCTCTTACACTCAGGCTACAGAAATCCCATATGTGGCGAATTTCAACTCCCAGGATACAGAACACTTGTATACTGCTTCTCACTCCACCCAGGATACATAACTGCCGTAACTTGTGTCTCTCTACACCCAGGTTACAGAACTCCCATAAACTGTGTCTACTACACTCAGGCAACAGAAATCCCATATATGCCTACTCCCAGGATACAAACTCTTGTAAACTGCGTCACTCTACATGCAGGATACAGAAATGCATAATCTGCATAAACTGCATTTCTCTACACCCAGGTTAGGGAACTCCCATAAGCTTCATCTCATACAATAAGGCTACAGAAATCCTGTATGTGGCAAATGCCAACTCCCAGGATACAGAATTCTTTTATACTGCTCCTCAATACACCCAGGATACACAATTGCCAATATCTGCGTTTCTCTACACCTAGGTAACAAAACTCTCGTAAACTGTGTCTCCTACACTCAGGTTATAGAACTCCAGTAAGCTGAGTCTCCTACACTCAAGCTACAGTAATCCCGCATGGGCAAATACCAACTCCGAGCATACAGAACTCTTGTATACTGCTTCTCATTTCACCCATGATACAGAACTCTCTAAACTGCATCACTCTACAAGCAGGTTACAGAACTCCCGTTAACTGTGTCTACTGCATTCAGGCTACAGAAATCCCATATATTGTGTACGCCTACTCCCAGGATACAAACTTTTCTAAACTGCTTCTCTCTACACACAGGATTCAGAACCCCCTTAAACTAGTCTCTACATCAAGGTTAGAGAACTGCCAGAAGCTGTGTCTCCTACACTCAGGCTACAGAAACCCCATATATTGCGTCTGCCTATTCCCAGGCTACAAAACTCTTTTAAACTGCTTCTCTCAGATGCAGGACACAGAACTCCAGTAAACAGATCATCTACACTCAGGCTACAGAAATCCTGTATGAGGAGAATGCCTACTCCCAGGATACAGAACTCTTATATACTGCTTCTCACTACACCCAGGATACAGAACTGCCATAAACTAAGCCCTGGTTACAGAACACCAGTAAGCTGCATCTAGTAAACACAGGCTACAGAATCCCCTATATTACGTATGCATACTCCTAGGCTAGAAAACTCCTGTAAAACTCTTGTAAACTGCTTCTCACTACACCCAGGATACAGAACTGCCATAAATTGTGTCTCTCTACACCAAGGATATACAACCTCCATAAACTGCATCTCTTACACTCAGGCTACAGTGGTCCAGTATATTGTGTATACCTACTCCCAGGCTACAGAAAACTTGTAAACTGCTTCTCACTATACCCAAGATACAGAACCCCCTTAAAGTGCGTCTCTCTACACCCAGGTTAGGGAACTCCCAAGAGCTCATCTCCTACACTCAGGCTACAGAAATCCCATATGGGGCGAATGCCAATTCCCAGGATAAAGGACTCTTGTACACTACTTCTCACTCCACCCAAGATACAGAACTGCCACAAACTGCGTCTCCCTACACTTTATTATAGAACTCCCATAAATTGCGTCTACCACACTCAGGTTACAGAACTCCAGTAAGCTGCGCCTCCTACACTCAGGCTACAGAATCCCGTATAATACTTATGCCAACTCCCAGGCTAGAAAACTCTTGTAGACTGCTTCTCTATACACCCAGGATACAGAACTGCTGTAAATTATGTCTCTACACCCAGGTTACACAACATCCATAAACTGTGTCTCCTACGCTCTAGCAACAGAAGTCCCGTATATTGCGTTTGCCTACTCCCAAGATACAGAACACTTGTAAACCGCTTCTCACTACACCCAAGATATAGAACTGCTGTAAATTGCGTCTCTTTACACCCACGTTACATAACTCTCGTAAACGACATCTCCAGACATTTCGTATATTGTGTATGCCTACTCCCTGCCTACAGTACTATGTAAACTGCTGCTCACTATACCCAGGCTACAGAACTCACGTATATTGTGTCTGCCATAAGCTTCATCTCCCATATTCAGGCTACAGAAATCCTGTATGTGGTGAATGCCAACTCCCAGGATACAGGAGTGCTTCTCACTCCATCCAGGATACAGAATTCTGATAAACAGTGTCTTCCTCACCCAGGTTACAGAACACAAGTAAGCTGTGTCTCCTACACTCAGGCTACTTAAATCCAATATATAGTGTATGCCTACTACAGGCTACAGTACTTTGTAAACTGCTTCTCACAATACCCAGACTACAGAACTCCCATATATTGCATCTGCCTACTCCCAAGCTACAGAACTCCTGTAAACTGCATCTCTCTACACCCAGGTTAGTGAACTCCCATAAGCTTCATCTCCCACATCAGGCTACAGAAATCCTGTATGTGGCAAATACCAACTTCCAGGATACTGAACTCTTTTATACTGCTTCTCACTCCACACAGGATACAGAATTGCCATAAACTGTGTCTTCCTAACCCAGGGTTACAGATCGCCATTAAGCTGCATCTCCTACACTCAGGCTATAGAAGTCCTGTATATTCTGTAGGCCTACTCCTTGGCTACAGTACTATGCAGACTGCTTCTCACTATACGCAGACTACAGAACTCCTGTATAAGGTGTCTGCCAGCTCCCAAGCTACAGAACTCCTGTAAAAGACACAGATTGGATGAATGGGTTAAGGAACAAAACCCATCTATTTGCTGCTTACAAGAAACACATCTTTCCAACGAAGAGGCATACAGACTGAAAGTGAAAGGCTGAAAAAATATACACCATGTCAACAGAAATGAAAATGAGCAGGTGTAGCCATCTTAATATCATACAAAATTAACTTTAACACAAAAACTGTTAGGAGAGACAAAGAGGGGCACTATATCATGATTAAGGGATCAATTCAACAGGAAGATATAACGATTATCAATGTATATGCACCTAATTACAGGACACTGGTTTATTTAAAAGATTTGTTATGGGACTTAAATGGAGACTTAGACTTAGACTTAGACCCCAATTCTCCACTCTCAGAAATAGTCAGATCAACAGAACAGAAGATCAACAAGGAGACAGTAGATTTAAATGACACTATAGCCCAAATGGATCTAACAGATATCTACAGAACTTTTCATCCTACACATGAAGAATTTATATTCTTCTCAGCAGTACATGGAAACTTCTCTAGGATTGACCACATACTAGGCCATAAAGCAAGTCTCAGCAAATTCAAAACAATTAGAATCATACCATGCAGCTTCTCAGACCACAAAGGAATGAAATTGGAAATTAGCAAATCAGGAATTCCTAGAACATATGCAAATACATGGAGATTGAACAACATGCTCCTGAATAAACAATATCATAGAAGAAATTAAAAGAGAAATCAAAAATTTTCTGGAAGTAAATCAGGATAAAAGCACAACATACCAAAACTTATGGGATACAGCAAAAGCAGTGTAAAAAGGAAAGTTTATATCAATAGGTGCCTACATCAAGAAATCAGAAAGGCATCAAATAGATGAGCTTTCAATTCATCTCAAGAATCTAGAAAATCTGCAGCAAACCAGACCCAAATCTAGTAGGAGTAGAGAAATAATTAAAATCAGAGAAGAAATCAACAGGATTGAATCCAAGTAAACATTACAAAAAATCAGCCAAACGAGGAGCTGGTTTTTTGAAAAAATAAACAAAATTGACACCTCATCGGCCCAACTAACTAAAAAAAGAAGAGAAAAGACCCAAATTGATAGGATCAGAGATGAAAATGGAAACGTAACAACAGACACCACAGAAATAAAAAGAATCATCAGAAATTACTACAAGGACTTGTATGACAGCAAACAGGGAAATCTATCAGAAATGGACAGATTCTTGGACACATACAACCTACCTAAATTGGACCAGGAAGACATAGAAAACCTAAACAGACCAATAACTGAGACAGAAATTGAAACAATAATAAAGGCCCTCCCAACAAAGAAAAGCCCAGGACTAGATGGATTCACTGCTGAATTCTACCAGACATTTAGAGAAGAACTAACTCCAATTCTTCTCAAACTATTCAGAACAATTGAAAAAGAGGGAATCCTCCCAAATTCTTTCTATGAAGCCAGCATCACCTTAATTCCTAAGCCAGAGAAACATGCAACATTGAAAGAGAATTACAGACCAATTTCCCTGATGAACATAGATGCAAAAATCCTCAATAAAATTCTGGCCAATAGAATGCAACAACACATCATCCACCCAGACCAAGTGGGATTTATCCCTGATTTGCAGGGATGCTTCAATGTTTGCAAAACAATCAACATGACACACCACATTAACAGACTGCAGAAGAAAAACCATATGATTCTCTCAATAGACACAGAGAAAGCATTTGATAAAATACAACACCCTTTCATGATTAAAACCCTAAGCAAACTGGGTATAGAAGGAACATTCCTCAATACAATCAAAGCAATATATGAAAAACCAACAGCCAACATTCTATGGAATGGGGGAAAAGTTGGAAGCATTTCCACTGAGATCTGGTACCAGACAGGGATGCCCACTCTCACCACTGCTCTTCAATATAGTTCTGGAAGTCTTAGCCAGAGCTGTTAGGCAAGAAAAAGAAATCAAAGGGATACAAATTGGGAAAGAAGAACTCAAACTATCCCTCTTTGCAGGTGATATGATTCTGTATTTAGGGGACCCAAAGAACTCTACTAAGAGACTATTGGAACTCATAGAAGAGTTTGTCAAAGTAGCAGGATAAAAAATCAATGCACAAAAATCAACAGCCTTTGCATACACAGGTAATGCCATGGCTGAGGAAGAACTTCTAAGATCAATTCCATTCACAATAGCTACAAAAACAATCAAATACCTTGGAATAAACTTAACCGAACACATTAAAGATCTCTACGATGAAAACTACAAAACCTTAAAGAAAGAAATAGAAGAGGATACCAAGAAATGGAGAAATCTTCCACGCTCATGGATTGGAAGAATCAATACCATCAAAATGTTTATTCTCCCAAAAGCAATTTATACATTCAATGCAATACCAATCAAGATACCAAAGACCTTCTTCTCAGATCTGGAAAAAATGATGCTGAAATTCATATGGAGACACAGGAGACTTTGAATAGCTAAAGCAATCTTGTACAACAAAAACAAAGCTGGAGGCATCACAACACCAGATTTCAGGACATACTACAGGGCAGTTGTTATCAAAACAGCATGGTACTGGTACAGAAACAGATGGATAGACCAATGGAACAGAATAGAAACACCAGAAATCAATGAAAACATCTACAGCCAACTCATATTTGAATCAAGGATCCAAAACCAATCCCTGGACTAAGGACAGTCTATTCAATTAATGGTGCTGTGAAAACTGGATTTCCACGTGCAGAATCATGAAGCAAGACCCCTACCTTTCACCTTACACAAAAATTCACTCGACATGGATTAAAGACTTAAATCTATGACCCAAAACCATCAAATTATTAGAGAGCATTGGAGAAACCCTGCAAGATATAGGTACTGGCAAAGACTTCTTTGAAAAGACCCCAGAAGCACAAGCAGTCAAACCAAAATTAACATTTGGGATTGCATCAGATTGAGAAGTTTCTGTACTTCAAAAGAAACAGTAAGGAAAGTGAAGAGGCAACCAACAGAGTGGGAAAAAATATTTCCAAACTATGCAACAGAGAAAGGGTTGATAACCAGAATCTACAAAGAAATCAAGAAACTCAACAACATCAAAACAAACCACTTGACAAATGCAGAACTCTTGAACACTGTTCTTACTTCACCCAGGATACATAACTGCCGTAAACTGTGTCTCTCTCCACCTAGCTTGCAGAAGTCCCGAAAACTGCATCTCCCACACTCAGGTTACAGAATGCCAGTAAGCTGCGTCTCCTAAACTCAGGCGACAGAAATCCCATATATTGTGTATGCCTACTCCCAGGCTACAGTACTGTGTAAACTGCTGCTCACAATACACAGGCTACAGAACTCACGTATATTGTGCCTGCCTACTCCCAAGCTACAGAACTCCTGTAAACTGCATTTCTCTACACCCAGGTTAGAGAACTCCCATAAGCTTCGTCTGCAAATGCAGCCTACAAAAATCCCGTATGTGGTGAATGCCGACTCTCAGGATACAGAACTCTTGTATACTGCTTCTCACTCCACCCACTATATAGAATTGCCATAAAGTGCATCTTCCTAACCCAGTTTTACAGAACGCCATTAAGCTGCATCTCCTACACTCTGGCTATAGACATCCAGTATATTCTGTATGCCTACTCCCAGGCTACACACTTTCTAAACTGCTTCTCACTACACGCAGGATACAGAACTGCCGTAAATTGTTTATCTCTACACCCAGGTTACACAACTCCCATAAACTGCGTCACCACAAATCCCGTACATAGCGTACGCCTATTCTCAGGAAACAGAACTCTTGTATACAGCTTCTCTCTACACGCAGGATACAGAACTCCTGTAAACTGCATCTCTATACACCCAGGTTAGGGAACTCCCATAAGCTTTGTCTCCTACACTCAGGCTACAGACATCCAGTATATTCTGTATGCCTACTTCCAGGCTACACACTTTCTAAACTGCTTCTCACTACACCCAGGATACAGAACTGCTGTCAATTGTTTATCTCTACATCCAGGTTGCACAACTAGTGTAAACTGCATCTCAAGACCTCGTATATAGCATACACCTACTCCCAAAATACAGAACTGTTGTAAACTGCTCCTCTCTAGATGCAGGATGCAGAACTCCTGTAAACTCCATCTCTCTACACCCAGGATAGAGAGCTCCCATAAGTTTCGTCTACTACACTCAGGCTACAGAAATCCTGTATATTGTGTAGGCCTATTCCCAGGCTACAGTACTACATAAACTGCTTCTGACTATACCCAGGCTACAGAACTCCTGTAAACTGAATCTCTCTACACTCAGCTTAGGGAACTCCCATAAGCTTCATCTCTTTCACTGAGGCTACAAAAATCCCATATGTGGCGAATGCCAACTCCCAGGATACAGAACTCTTGTATACTGCTTCTCACTCCACCCAGGATACAGAAATGCAATAAACTGCGTCTTCCTAACCCAGGTTACAGAACGCTGGTAAGCTGCGTCTCGTAAACTCAGGTGACAGAAATCCTATTATTCTAAGTACTATGTAAACTGCTTCTCACTATACCCAGGCAACACAACTCCTGCCTGCTCCAAGCTACAGAACTACCATAAACTGCATCTCCTACACTCATGTTACAGAAATCTCGTATATTGTGTACGACTACTCCCAGGCTACAGAACACTTGTAAACTGCTTCTCACTACACCCAGGATACAGAACCCCCTTAAAGTGCGTCTCTCTATACCAAGTTAGGGAATGCCCATTAGCTTGTTTCATACACTGACACTACTGAAATACCTTATGTGGCGAATGACAGCTCCCAGGATACAAAACTTTTGTAGACTGCTTCTCACTCCACCCTGGATACAGAATTCCCATAAACTGTGTCTTCCTAAACCAGGTTACAGAACGCCGGTAAGCAGTGTCTCCTACACTCAGGTGACAGAAATCCCGTATATTGTGTAGGCCTACTCCCAGGCTACAGTACAATGTAAACTGCTTCTCACTATACCCAGGCTACAGAACTCCTGTATGTTGCGTCTGCCTGCTCCCAAGCTAAAGAACTCCCATAAACTGCGTCTCCTACGCTCATGCTACAGAAAGCTCATATATTTCAGACGCCTAATCCCAGGCTACAGAACACTTGTAAACTGCTTCTCAGTACACCCTGGATGCAGAACCCCCTTAAATTGCTTCTTCTACACCCAGGTTAGGGAACTCCCATAAGCTCGTCTCCTACACTCAGGCGACTTAAATCCTGTATGTGGCGAATGCCAACTCCCAGAATACAGAACTCTTGTATACTGCTTCTCACTACATCCAGGATACAGAACTGCCACAAACTGCGTCTCTCTACCCCTAGCTTACAGAACTCCCGTAAACTGCATCTCCCACACTCAGGTTATAAACTGCAGTAAGCTGCATTTCCTACAATCAGGCTACAGAATCCCGTATATTACTATGCGTACTGCCAGGCTAGAAAACTCTTGTAAACTGCTTCTCCATACACCCAGGATACAGAACTGCTGTAATTGTACCTAACTACACCCAGGTTACACAACTCCTGTAAACTGCGTCTCCAGAAATTTCGTATCTTGTATATGGCTATTCTCAGGCTATAGTACTATGTAAACTGCTTCTCACTATACCCAGGCTACAAAACTCCCATGTGTTGCGTCTGCCTACTCCCAGGCTACCAAAAACCTGTAAACTGCATTTTCTACACCTAGGTTAGGAAACTCCCATGAGTTTTTTCTGCTACACTCAGCCTAAAAAATCCTGTATGTGGTGAATGCCAACTCCCAGTATATAGAACTATTGTATACTGCTTCTCACTCCACCCAGGATACAGAATTGACATAAAGTGTGTCTTCTTAACCCAGTTTTACATAACACCATTAAGCTGTGTCTCCTACACTCAGGCTACAGAAGTCCCGTATATTGCGTATTCCTACTCCCACGCTACAGAACTTTTGTAAACTGCTTCTCTCTACACCCAGGATATAGAACTCCCGTAAACTGCATCTCTCTACACCCCAATTAGGGAATTCCCATAAGCTTCATCTCCCACACTCAGGCTACAAAAATCCCGTATGTGGTGAATGCCAACTCCCATGATACAGAACTCTTGTATTCTGCTTCTCACTCCACCCAGGATACAGAATTGCCATTTGCTGCAACTTTCTAATCCAGGTTACAGAACGCCGGTAAGCTGCATATCCTATTCTCAGGCAACAGAAATCCCATATATTGTGAAAGTCTTCGCCCAGGCTGCAGTACTATGTAAACTACTTCTCACTATACCCAGGTTACAGAACTCCCGTATATTGCGTCTGCCTGCTCCCAAGCTACAGAATTCTCGTAAAGACTCCTATGCTCATGTTACAGAAATCTCGTTTATTGCATACGCCTAATCCCAGGCTACAGAACACTTCTAAACTGCTTCTCACTACACCCTGGTTGCAGAACCCCCTTAAATTGTTTCTTCTACACCCAGGCTAGGGAACTCCTATAAGCTCGTCTCCTACACTCAGGCTACAGAAATCCCATATGTGGTGAATGCCAACTCCCAGGATACAGAACTCTCGTAACTGCTTCTCATCCCACCCACGATACAGAATTGCCATAAACTGTGTCTTCCTAACCCAGGTATACAGAACTTCATTAAGCTGTGTCTCCTATACTCAGGCTACAGGAGTCCCGTATATTGCGTATGCCTACTCCCAGGATACAGAACTGCCATAAATTTTGTCTCTCTACACCCAGGTTACACAACTCCCATGAACTGCGTCACCAGAATTCCCGTATATTGCGTACAACACTCCCAAGATACAGAACTCTTGTATCCTGCTTCTCACGCCACCGAGGATACAGAATTGAGATAAACTGCATCTTCCTGACCCAGGTTACAGAACACTGGAAGTTGTATCTCCTACACTCATGCAACAGAATAACCGTATGTTGCGAATGCCAACTCCCAGGATACAGAACTCTTGTATACTGCTTCTCACTCCACCCAGGATACAGAATTGCCATAAACTGCATCTTCCTAACTCAGGTTACACAATGTCAGTAAGCTGCATCTCCCACACTCAATCCCGTATATTGTGTAAGCCTACTCCCAGGCTACAGTACAATGTAAAATGCTTCACACTATACCCAGGCTACATAACTCTCGTATATTGCATCTTCCTACCCCATGCTACAGGTCTCCCATAAACTGCATCTCCTATGCTCATGCTACAGAAATCCATACATTACATATGGCTATTCCCAGACTACTGAACAATTGTAAACTACTTCTCCCTACACCCAGGATACAGAAACCCCTTAAAATGCGTCTCTCTACACCCAGGTTATAGAACTCCTATAAACTGCGTCTCCTACACTCAGGCTACAGAAATCCCCTATGTGATGAATGCCAACTCCCAGGACACAGAATTCTTGTATACTGCTTCTTACTCCTCCCAGGATACAGAACAGCTACAAACTGCATCTCCTTACACACAAGTTACAGAACTCCAGTAAACTGCATCTCCTACACTCAGGATACACAATCTCGTATATTGCGTATGCGTACTCCCAGGTTACAAAACTCTTGTAAAACCCTTGTAAACTGCTTCTCACTACACCCTTGCTACAAAACTGCCTTATGTTGTGCCTGCCTACTCCCAAGCTACAGAACTTCTGTAAACTGCATCTCTCCACACCCAGGTAGGGGAACTCCTATAAGCTTCGTCTGCTACACTCAGGCTATAAAAATCCCGCATGAGGTGAATGCCAACTCCCAGGATACAGAACTCTTTTTTTTTAACCAGAACATCTCGTAAGTTTATTTCAGATGTAACAGCAATGTTAAAATTGACAAGTTTAATCTTTACTGCACCAAGTAAACTTACCATTAAGTATTTTTTTTTAAAGTTATCCCCTCCAAAAAACTGAGGGAGCTTTTCTTTTTCCACCACCACATATCAAAGTGTCCCAATAGTTCTCTTTTTGGAGGACTTTCAATTGATGAGTAACTGCCTTTGAGATACATTTCAGAACTTCATTCCTCAAATAAAAACTAATCTGGACAAATTATATATTGCATAGATTTCTCTACAGATGCTTTTCTTTAGAACCCAAATGGAAATACCCTACAGTAAAATTTTAACTGTTTTGCTCATAGTAAGAACTATCTGACCTGAAAAATATGATGAATATAATCTGTGATCTTCCAGTTAACACAAGTATTGTTTGACTTTAAAGATAGTTTTCACCACATAACAAATAATCAAATCAACATGAGACATTACATTAGTCTTTACTGATTCATAGTCATATGAACTAGACCTAGCTTCTACCTGTTCCACTTCCTCTTCCTCTATAAGTGGACAGAATACAAGTTTGATGTAGGACAATTAACCCTTTACAAACATTTACAATTTAGAATAAGTCACTGACTAGTGTGGAAAAAGAAATTCTATAATGATAGGGAGCCTAAACACTCAATTCAAATTTTTTTCTTCCTTAAATAACATGTACTTAATAATGAGGCAGCTATTCAGTTTTTCAATAACAACATTTAGGGATACATTCATAGGACTGATTAGACAGTCCTGTGAAATGGTTATAGAAATAGAGGCAGTGTCATTTATATATCAAAATCTATTTTAATATCTGGAAGTTTACAAAAAAGCTGAATTCTTCAAACTAATTATGCCTTCTGTGACTTAAGCACTCTTCTCTTGGCAAGACCAAGCTGAAACTTATCCATAAAGATAAAGGTGCTTAACTCCTAAACTTTTCTTCTAACCTTAGATTTGGACTGTTTAAACATTTAAGAAACTGACACCCTAAAAACCAATATGGTCTTTTCTACATTTAACTATCTGAAGTTTAGAACCCTATAAAATCACTCATCAATTTATCTTTATTTTCTGTATTATTCTTGGCACTCAATTAAGTCTGGCAAAGTCTACTGTACTTTGTACTTTCACATTCTCAAACAAAAACTTAACATTATAAAGTGTACATAAGCACTTTGCATAATAATTGTCATTTAACATATCTGGAGATGAAACCTCATACCAGCATTTACATAACAGGATAAGTATTATGAATCAATATTCCACTTAAGTCCAAGCCCTGTACACTGTTTTAAAGTTTAATGAGAGCATTTTTTGGGTCATCAGTACTGGCAATCTGTTCTAAATATTGGAGATGGGACTATGGGAGGAAAACATGAATATTTCAGATATCTCCGATCTCACAAAACTCATCAATCTGTCAAAGTCACTCACTAAGTGCCAGAAAACTACCTGTCATAAACCAGTCATATCAGTAGAAGAGGTCACAGTGATATCTGCATTATTAACACTTTGTACTTCTACTTTTCCAAGAATAGAAGCACTGTGTTTAACAATTCCCCTTACCCCAAATTCTTCAACTCAAAATACATAGGCACAGAGTCTAAGCAAATCTGAGATGTTCTCCAACAGATAAGGAATATCAGAGCTATGTTATTCTCAAAAATACTGTCTAGATATTCTTACCTGTATTATCAAATGATTGATGGTTACACTTTTAACAGCCTGCATTAGTCAACATTAAATGCATTTATTGTGCCACAAGTACATCTATGCTTCCTTTTTAGGTTATTTTTTAATATATCAAAGAAGAAACATCTGCTTCAGGATTATTTAAGGGCATTGACCTATAAGGACATCAATTCCATTTTTAATATGAAACTATTACTGGATTTACTGAAGAAAAAGAAGAGGAGAAAAAACTTAAATCACAACAAACTTCTTTAGGTCAGTTAAAGGCTGTATCTCTAGCTGGGATATATTTTTTTTGACAGGCAGAGTGGACAGTGAGAGAGAGACAGAGAGAAAGGTCTTCCTTTTGCCGTTGGTTCATCCTCCAATGGCTGCTGCGGTAGGCGTGCTGTGGCCAGCGCACCGCGCTGATCCGATGGCAGGAGCCAGGTGCTTATCCTGGTCTCCTATGAGGTGCAGGGCCCAAGGACTTGGGCCATCCTCCACTGCACTCCCTGGCCACAGCAGAGAGCTGGCCTGGAAGAGGGGCAACTGGGACAGGATCAGTGCACTGACCGGGACTAGAACCCGGTGTG